>NC_052335.1:12270452-13532952 GCF_016432855.1 Salvelinus namaycush
AGCAGCTCCGATCAAACACGTTGGCAGGTTGTTTAAAATTAGCAAGTTGGCGAGAAAGTAAGTTGCGGTGAGAAACCAATGAGGTTCTTATTTGCCTCTCTCTCTCTCTCTCTCTCTCTCTCCCACTCTCTCTCTCTCCCACTCTCTCTCTTTGAGTGATATAACACCACTAACTTTGCCGTTAAATAAAACATATGTGCTGCTACATATGTGATGTGGGGAGGGAGAGGCATATGTCCTGGCGTTCGACAGAACATTACTCATCATTAAGTGACTGACCGTTCTGTTACAGCTAACTCCCAACAAATTAAAACAGTTTAATGAACCGTAAAGCTAGCTAGTACAGCTACCAACTATATGCTCTTCCTTTGGGGTCTACACCCTTAGGAAAAAAGGTTCAACCTACTGTAGAACCTAAAAGGCGTCTTCGGCTGTCCCCATGGGAGAACCCTTTGGAAAACCCGTTTTGGGTTCCAGGTAGAACCCTTTCCACAAAGAACCATGTTGTAACCCTTTTTTTCGTAGATTGCATATTGTCTAGTATTCTTAGTGGTATGGACATTGGAATGAGTGGCTTTGTTACCGTGTCCGTACTAACATACAACCTACAGTAGAATACATGTCCAATAGATGGCTCCATTGTGATTAGTATTAGCTCAGGAAGAGGATAGGGGGAGACCTGGGTTAACAAAGTAATGTGTAACTCTGTTGTTCAACTGTTTCAGTTACTGTTGTATAGTCCAGGCTTTATAATGTTGGCCAAGCCTTATTGAATCAAACCCTGCAATCAGTTTACAGCTTCTGCAAACATCTCGATTCTTGGTCTTGGTATCACTGCATTACAAATGCCATGAAGATGATTTGATTGAAGCTCATCGTGGAATTGGTTCTAAGCCAGGAATTGAAGATGGTACGGTTCTGCACATCTCTGCTGTTGAATATGTGGCACATCATATTGAAATGTTTTACCAATGGGAAAATATCAATTATAAATCAACCTGAAGACTGCCTGTGGAAGGAAAGTGGTTGATACTGGTTAATAAATGCCTGTTTGTTGTGTGTGTTTGCAATCAGACTACACTGATCTACAAATCAACTTGCATCCCAAATATCTACTCATTATTATGTGATCAAGAGTAATGATTCTCCACCCTCTTCCTTAGACTGATCTCAAACCTGCTGCTTGTTCCTCTTCCGGGTTGCCTGCAAGTTGTTGATGTCTTTTAATACATTTCTGTTTCTTCTTCCCTTTTCTTTCAGACGGAAGGCAAGGTGGGCGTGACCTTCAACATTGGTACGTCAGACATCAGTGTGAAGGAGGTAACCATGACGATCAACGACGGGAAGTACCACCTGGTGCGCTTCACCAGGAATGGGGGCAACGCCACTCTGCAGGTGGACAACTGGCCAATCAACGAACACTTCCCCACAGGTACCCACCAATCACCATCTGGCGTCTGTTACACTCACGTTTGACCTAGGACCTCTGACCGTTGAACCTGTTGGCTTGTGTTGATGAGAAAGTCAGTCCCAATTCCCTCACTACCCTTTCCTCTTGGCCCAAACTCTTTGATGTTTGAAGATCTGAAGGTTCTGAATAGGTTTAAGCAGTGTTGGTGGAGATTCCACCATATTGCGTATACCTTACAGACCTGCAAATATCACAGGGTTAGAGCCAATGAGAAGGGGTAGGGAGTGAATTGGGAATGGGTGGTAATGTGAAGGGTAGACCTCTGTTAGACCCACTGGACATCACCTGTTTACAAAGGCCAACTGACAAGGATGTTAAGTCAGAATAACAGCATGAGTATGCAGGCCAAGCAAGCCTCCCCCTCGGGGGGCCGATGGACACTTTACTATCCTGCCAAGCACTACAATTTACTGAAGTGTGAACAGATGTGAACTGTTTATTCGCTCTGCCCCTTGCTCCAGTCTATTTCCCCAGTCTTAAGGGTATGCACCACACATGCATGCACACACACTCACACACCATGCACGCATACCAGTGGTGGTTGGTGAGGGAGGACGATTATTATTATTTATGAGCAGGGTCTTATTTATCTTATAGCATATTGGATGACTGTCATTCATATTCCATTCACCCAGCTCAATGTAACATTGATCTGATACAGGGTGTAATCATTAGTTCAACCGCTGCAAACGAGAGTTTCTATTGGACAAATTCAGGTATGATTATCCCCTTTTCGTTCAGGTTGCTTCTGTTTAAGAAACTTTTTTAACAGAATCGGCGGAATGAATACACCCCTGATCACACGCAAACACAGTTCACTTTCATAGCAGCCACATACAAATAGCATGATCCCTTTGATCGTTGTATAATTACTCTCCTCCTCTCACCTTTTCCCTTTGCTTGTGGACTTCAGTTCACAACACAGCAGCTGTCTGTGACCAGGCGAAAAAACCTTTTCAAGCCAAATCTTCATATCATAACCGTTAACCGCTACACGCAGCCTACATCATTGTCACCATATTAACATCATAATTAACATAGCTACTAGAACTATCGCATTAGTAAACCCGCTAAACCTACAATAATGCAATACAGTCAGCAGCAAGCAGTTTAGCAGCGATTATAGATTAAATAAATCAAAAACTAACCCTGACTTCGAAGAGTTCCAGTGTCGGATAGCCATAGCCAGCTAGCTAACATAGCATCTGTCTTTGTTTGAGCCAGGTGTTTGCGTAGGCTAAACTAGCTAGCGGCATTCTCTTGCTAAGTGAAAGTGATAAAAGATACTATGAACGAAATATAGCTCTCTCTCTCTCCTTCATTTTTGAAAAAATGTATTTGTTCAAAACTGTTCAACTATTCAACTATTGTCCTTCTCTCTCGTTGAGTCAACTACTCACCAAGGTTAATGCACTGCAGTTCTAGCTAGCTGTAGCTTATGCTTTCAGTAGTAGATTCATTCTCTGATCTTTTGCTTGAGTAGACAACAGTCAGTTCATGCTGCAAGAGGTCTGATAGGTTGGAGGATGTCCTCCGGAAGTTGTCATAATTACTGTGTCGTCAATGGAAGGGGATGAGAACCACGAGCCTCTTAGGTTTTGTATTAAAGTCAATGTACCCAGAGGAGGACGGAAGCTAGCTGTCCTCCGGCTACACCATGGTGCTACCCTACGGAGTGCTGTGGAAGTTACTGTAGACCTTCTTTGCAAAACAGTGTGTTTTAATAAATTATTTGGTGACGTGAATATATTAGGATGGCTTTTTCTAAAAAGGATAACTTGTTTAATGTTTCACTATTTTGATTCTGCTGAAATTCACTGAGGAGGATGGTCCTCCCCTTCCTCCTGAGGAGCCTCCACTGATGCATACACACACAGACACACTCACACACCTCGGAATAAAACACCTCTGAAACTGAGACTGGACGAGAGCTAAGCCAGCAATCAACCACAACCACAATCAACCCTAATCGTCCTCTGAAAGTCCGCTGACCACCACAGCCATGGTACTTCACTGGGCATATGAATGAATGAAAACAACCTTCCAATCGAGCGCAGACACCTAGGCCGTGGGTGAGAAAGTGGGCCAAGCCGAGTCTGCCGGCAGCCTTTTTGTCTTATGAGGGACATTAGCTGTGAGTGTGACATCTGGTTAGCTCATTTTAGGAGGGGAATGAAAGTCAAGGTAGAAGGGGGTGGGCAGGAGGTGAATGAGGGAGGATGGAGAGGTGGGAGGGGAAAATTGAGGTGGTGGTGAGAGAGAGAGACAGATTCTGTCAGACCTGGACCCTGACGGTAAATCTCAGTAAGACAAAAATAATGGTGTTCCAAAAAAGGTCCAGTTCCCAGGACCACGAAAACAAATTCCATCTAGACACCGTTGCCCTAGAGCACACACAAAACTATTCATACCTCGGTCTAAACATCAGCGCCACAGGTAACTTCCACAAAGATGTGAAGGATCTGAGAGACAAGGCAAGAAGTGCCTTCTATGCCATCAAAAGGAAACTAACATTTGACATAACAATTTTTTTCCCCTTTATTTAACTAGGCAAGTCAGTTAAGAACAAATTCTTATTTTCAGTGACGGCCTAGGAACAGTGGGTTAACTGCCTTGTTCAGAATTAGGCCGATACCGGCTAATTATCAAAATCCAGAAAGAGCCATTAAATTCTACAACCACGTAAAAGGAAGCAATTCCCAAACCTTCCATAACAAAGCCATCACTTACAGAGAAATAAACCTGGAGAAGAGCCCCCTAAGCAAGCTGGTCCTGAGGCTCTGTTCAGAAACACAAACAGACCCCACAGAGCCCCAGGACAGCAACACAATTAGACCCAACCAAATCTTGAGAAAACAAAAAGATAATTACTTGACACATTGGAAAGAATTTACCAAAAAATAGAGCAAACTAGAATGCTTGACCACTGTGACTGACCCAAAATGAAGGAAAGCTTTGACTATGTACAGACTCAGTGAGCATAGCTGTAACGATTCTCGTCCTCTTCGTCTGAGGAGTATGAAGGATCGGACCAATATGCAGCGTGGTAAGTGTTCGTCATATTTTAATAATAAACTGAACACTACAAAATACAAAAATAACAAAGTGAATGATAATGAAAACCGAAACAGTCCTGAATGGTGACACAAAAACAGGAAACAACCACCCACAACACACAATGGAAAACAGGCTACCTAAATATGGCTCCCAATCAGAGTCAACGATAAACAGCTGCCTCTGATTGGGAATCACACCAGGCCAAACACATAGAAAACAAACAACCTAGAAAAAAGAACATAGACTGCCCACCCCAACTCACGCCCTGACCAACCTAACACAAAGACATAAAAAGAAACTAAGGTCAGAACGTGACAATAGCTTTGCTATTGAGAAAGGCCACAGAAGGCAGACCTGGCTCTCAAGAGAAGACAGGCTATGTGCACACTGCCCACAAAACGAGGTAGAAACTGAGCTGCACTTCCTAACCTCCTGCCAAGTGTATGACCATATTAGAGAGACATATTTCACTCATATTACACAGATCCAAAAAGAATTTGAAAACAAATCCCATTTTAATAAACTCCCATATCTATTGAGTGAAATACCACAGTGTGCCATCACATCAGTAAGATTTGTGACCTGTTACCACAAGAAAAGGGCAACCAGTGAAGAACAAACACCATTGTAAATACAACCTATATTTATGTTTATTTATTTTCCCTTTCGTACTTCAACTATTTGCACATCATTACAACACTGTATATATCCATAATATGACATTTGTAATGTCTTTATTCTTTTGGAACTTTTGTGAGTGTAATGTTTATTGTTAATTTTGATAGTTTATTTCACTTTTGTATATTATCTACTTCACTTGCTTAGGCAATGTTAACATATGTGTTCGAGAGAGAGAGAGAGAGAGAGAGAGAGAGAGAGAGAGAGAGAGAGAGAGAGAGAGAGAGAGAGAGAGAGAGAGAGAGAGAGAGAGAGAGAGAGAGAGAGAGAGAGAGAGAGAGAGAGAGAGAGAGAGAGAGAGAGAGAGAGAGGCGGGATGGAGCGGTAAGGAGGTAAGGTGTTCAGTCCTCTGTCACATCAGCCTTCAAAGTTATCTGCCTGTCTGCCTGCTGCTGCCAGCCTAAGGAGAGCTGTGCTGCTGGGGAGATAGAGGATAGAGGTTCTGCCTCCCTGTATCTCTCTCTCCCAGGTCGAGGTGGAGGCTACACAGGCTGAATACAAATGAGGTCATCAAACACAGCCGGCTCCTTTTGGTGGATCAGGCCGTCACCTCATTTGGAACCTGGGGCGTGCTGGCGGTACCGAGCTGAGGGAGGGAGAGACGGAGAGATAGAGAGAGAGGGGGAGAGAAAGGGAGATTCAGAGAGAGAGAGAGAGAGGAAAAAATCCTCCACTGTGCTTCACACTCCATTCATTCGGGTTTGCTGTCCTCCCCTTTGATGTCTCTGTCCTGTCGCCTCCCGCCCGGGGCTGGCCTGGCCCTGATTCTCTCCCCTTATTAGCCACCAGGTGTGTGAGAGCAACGAATCACTCCTCTCACTCAGGTTAGCTAAGCAGAAAAGCCCTTAGGACCTGGACGAAGGCTAGAGGTTCAAAATGGCTGCGGTACCTGAAGACAGGCAGGCCTCGAATGATGACATATCTAGTGGTTTATTTGAAACAGCTTCCCCAAAGGTGTCTTAGACATTTTTATTAGACCTCTTCATTAAATCTCTTTCTCATCTCTGGTGAATTTTGACTGCGTTCATCATTTTGGATGTATAAAATATGCATTCAAGACAGCTGAATTAAAACAAATGTCTTATCTGATTGCCGATTAACAAGGATTTGACTTTCCTTCAGACACTTAAAACAAACCCACGTAACTCTCTACAGGGAATCAAAACGGAGAGGGTCACAATACAAAAAGGCCTAGTTGTCAGAACAGAGCTGGCTAATTTAGAGTTGGCCCAAGTCTCCTCAACCCTGTGAAATACATGCCCAGTGGCACGCTAGCTGATAGCGACCTCCCATCATTGAAGTAAGATTACTTCAGAACCCCAGAGAGCTCGGGGGACCATCATCCTCTTGTCTGCCCATTTGTTTGTGTCGGGGTCAGTGAAAGTGCAGGTCGAGTTAACCTTTTTCATCACTTTCTCGCTCTCTCTCTTCCCTTCTTTCTTTCTTTCCCTCCTTCTTTCTTTCCTCTTTTTCTTTCCTACCACCAGAAGCAAGGATGCGTTCAATTCTACCTCAGTAGCACCAAAAGCAATCCGTGTTCCACACCAACACAGTGAATGAAATGTTGTGTGATGCAGAGACTGCACCTTTATCTATCTTGCCTCGCACGAGTTTTTGTCATTTTCGTGCAGAATTAGGCTTTAGTAATTTGCACGTTGAGGACTTGTACTTGTAGAACAAGTGTACTCTCTTGTCCTCTCTTTGTTTTCCTTCCCAGTACCTCTTAATGACATCTGACCCATTAGACCCGTATAACAGGCACAGCATTATCAATACCAGCTGCAGTTTGTAGCAGTGCTCTCTCACCCTTCCTGAAGAGCTAGTTCCCATGCAGTCAATGCCTTTGATCAAGGCTAACCAGAAAAGTTGTTAAATGCTTGATTAAATACTTTTTGTGTTTGAACATAGTTACAAAACAGAGAGACTTTTCTAATTTAATCCATGAATTCTTCCAAGTGATAGAATCAAGTTATGTTCTATTCAGTGTGCATTCCTTTGTCCAGGTAAGAGATCGAATATGTGGTCATGTATTTTTCTTCTCCCGCTTGTAATTTGCAGGACACTCGGTGATAGTAATTCAACAATGATTGATTTTTTTTGCCCCCTCACTTGTAAAGGCATTGTCATTTCTCGGGTAATTACAGGTTAGGGTGCACCCTTATCGACTGCCTCCCTCGTACTCCGAATGCGTAACGGTGAAAGCCTGTGTGTGTGTGCGTGCGTGCATGCGTGCGTGTGTGAAAGGCTGTAGCTAGCTGCTCCTGGCTCTTGCTGCCCGTTCAATAAACAGTTACCAGATCCATGGCTGATGGTGAATAGGGAGTAGAAGATGTGTCTGTGATTTGACTAGTCAGTCAATGTACCTTACAGAGAACCTTAGGGCGTGAAAATCAGATGTCTGAACACCAACCTGTATTTGTGGTAGACGGCCAAAAGGCACACGTGACAGACCCAAAGGCTTTGAGGCAGAGCCATTGACTAGGAAGCTGGTGTGATTGTACATGGCACTAAACGTACCGTTCAACTGTTTACACGTTTACCACGATGATGATACACTGATACACGTATGAATAAATAAACATCACAACCTATTGTTGTCCTTTGATATCCTGAAAAGCCTTTTGTGTTTACACCCCCTCTACCTTTTTCTAAGAGGTTAAAACAGACAGAGTAAAAACGATCCCAATCAAGGTAAATGTTGACGGTCAAGAGGCAGTCGAAACCTCTCAGACCCCTGTCCCTGCCGTTAAACAGAGCGAGAGTTTTTGATCCAATGATCCCGTCTGAAATCCCATCATCCTTCGGTGTGCTGTGTCTAGCTCTGTACCGGTCGGTTTAGGGTGACATCCAGCCAGGCATGATGGACGCTGGAGCAGGGGCCAAGCACAGAGGGAGAGATGGGGGAAAAAAGGGAATGGGATGGAGGGATAGAGAGGGGAAGAGAGAGAAAGGGATGGAGGGAGATTAGATTTTATTGGCCCAATAGTTACATCATTAAAGGCACAATCTTTACTTCATCGTAACGGGCCTAAAAAGTTAAAACCAAGCCCTCCTCCTCGTCCACTGTACATAAAACCCCCTGACACCCCACACATTTGCCGACTCCCTCAGGCGGTTCACAAGTTTACAGTAGGTATGCTCCAGTGTCAGCCCAGCCCGTACCAACCCCAGCAGCATAGCTCTGGGGTCCATACATCTCGCCCCCAGCCAGGTATGATGTGCACTGGAGCAAGTCCAAACACAGAGAGAGTGAGAGAGAGAGAGTGGGAGAGAGAGAGTGAGAGAGAGAGAGTGAGAGAGAGAGTGAGAGAGAGGGAGCGATAGAGGGAGAGATAGAGGGAGAGATGGTGAAAGGGAGGGGAATGGAGGGATAGAGAGAGAGACAGAGAGAGAGAGAGAGAGAGAGAGAGAGAGACAGAGAGAGAGAGAGAGAGAGCAGAAGAAAGGTGTAAGTGCATCGCTCTTTATTAGCTAGTGTTCAGAGATGGTTAGACACTCCCTAATCCGTTTACCCAAAAGGCCTCAGTCAGCTGCTGCCTGCCGCCCACAAAGTCACTAGTTATTACAGGATGTGAAACCATTCATAATAGGGACGCAAAACATGTCACTGCACCTGTTTATCCCATTGGACACCAGTTATTACAGGGATACAACACGTGTCACAACACCTGACACCAGTTAAGACAGGGTGACAGAACCTTTCACTGGCTCACAGAGTCACTGCTGATCCCAGAGGAAACTAGTTATTACAGGGATGCAGAACATGTCACTCTACCTGAGTGATAACCTTGAAACACTGATCAGTGTTCACTCACGTAGAAAGAAAAGAGCAGCAACATGTGGAGCGATTCAGGTACAACCTCCATGTCTCAGTGGTCAAGTGTGGAAATGTGGAGTCCCTCACTCCCATAGGAGTGATCTGCTCTAACGCATTACAATGTAGGTCAAGGACAAGCACAGGCCCTGCTACACCTAGTCTGTTGTGGTCTGTTACAGTGCATTGGGCCATGCAGGAGTAGGAAGTAACATCATATGAATTTGATTGACTCTGCGGGAGTTGGTATTCAGAAAATAACATCAGCAATGACTTTTGCTGCAGGCCTACAGTAGCCCCTTATCCACCAGTGAGAAGAAGCCTTATAGCATTTTCTCCACTCAAGCTAGGCTACCCTTCTGGTGGTTCTGACATATCTAATCATATACATTTGATCTGTCAGCTCATTTACAGATTGATGTGAAACGATACTACAGCGTCAATGCTGTACTCACACACATTCACACACACAGCGTAAATGCTGCACACCCAGCCCAACGACCGACGCCCTGACATCAGGGGAGAGAGGGATCATGGTGGAGGAGAGGAGAGGGAGCTGTAGCTAATTTCACGCCCAGTATTTTCCTGTCATGCACTGCTAATTTCCCGTTCAGCCTTCGTGATGAAATATATGCCCTGTGATCCCTGGTGGCCGCCAAGGCCCAGATCACATCCCAAATGGCAACCTATCCCCTATATAGTGCACTACTACCATAGGGCCCTGGTCCAAATAAGTGCACTATATAGGGAATAGGGTCCCATTAGGGACGCACACACCCTGAGTGCTTGCTGAGCTATATCTTTATACGGGGAGGCCTTCCTCGCAAATCCATATTAGTGCCCTTTTCATACGGGCTTCCTAATTCATACAGAGCCAGATAAAACCATGCGGGAGACAGTGGTGGCAGTTTCATTTGCTCGCTCTCAATTTCTCCCTATCCCTGAGTGACACTGCGATGAAAATGGCTATAGCATCACATTCCCCAGCTCTGCTCTGCTCTGTTCTTCACCCAGTCTCCATGTGTAATTAAACACTTTTGAGAGGCTGCAGTGGTTTAATATTGTTCAATAAGTCCTGAAACACAGTATAGTACAGTACAGGATAGGATAGGATAGGATAGGATAGGGTAGGATAGGATAGGGTAGGATAGGCCAACAGATCCACGGACGATGACAGTTACACCTCTACTCACACGGCCGTAACACAGCTGGACAAGAGGAGCACCTATGTGCGTATGCTGTTCATTGACTACAGTTCAGCATTCAACAATATTGTTACCTCCAAGCTCGACACCAAGCTCAGAGCCCTGGGTCTGTACACCACCCTCTGCAACTGGATCCTGGACTTCCTGATGGGCAGACCACAGAATGTGAGGATTGGCAACAACACTTCCTCCACACTGACTTAACACAGGGCCCCCCCAGGGGTGTGTCCTCTGTCCTCTGCTGTACTCCCTGTTCACCCACGACTGTGTTGCTTTGCACGACACCAACTCCATTATCAAGTTTGCTGACGACACCACAGTTGTAGGCCTGATAACCAACAACAACGAGTCAGCCTATAGAGAGGAGGTAAGTGAACTGGCATTGTGGTGTCATGACAACATCCTCTCCCTCAACATCAGCAAAACAAAGGAGTTGATTGTTGACTTCAGGAAGCAGAGGAGGGAACATGCCCCCGAACCACATCAACTGGACTGCAGTAGTGAGAGTCACGAGATTTAAGTTCTTCAGCGTCCACTTCACCGTGGACTTGAAATGGACCAACAACACCACCACTCTTGTCAAGACGGCGTAACACCGTCTCTACTTCTTAAAGCGGATGAAGAAATTTGGCGTGCCACCCTGGGTCCTCTCCAAGTACTACCGCTGCACCATCGAGAGTGTCCTGACCAGTTGCATCATGGCCTGGTACGGGAATTGCTCCCTCCACGACCGCAAGGCCCTCCACCTGAGGAACGCCACGCATCATCAAGGACCCCACACACCCCAGCCACGAGCTGTTCTCTCCCTTACTGTCGGGCAGACAGTATCACAGCATGAGGTCTGATACCAACAGGCTCAGAGATAGTTTCTATCTACAGGACATCAGACTGCTGAACACTTGAACTGGACTGACCACCTGCTCTGATTCTCTGCTCCTTAGCACACATGCACTCACTCACACAAACACACAGACATACTGTACTTAAACACACATATACATTCATGCTACACACACATCACAACTGCTGCTACTAGACTCTTATTCCTGCTCAAATGAAACACTTGCCCCTAATCCCCCCTTCCCCAATACATGTGTAAATATTGGACTATAAATTGTGCCTTCCAGTATAATACTTATGCTAAAATGTTTTCTATTCTACTGAGCCATTGACTTTATTTTCATATTCTTATATTTTCTTATTGTTGTTGCGTTGAAGAGAAGGAACGTGCAAGTAAGCATTTCATTGGACGATGTACCCCATACATACGACTAATAATACTTGAAACTATATTACATACATGCGAAGCTACTTTTCAAAAAACCCAAATATCAAGTATTCGGGGATATATAACCTGCTTTTTGAAAATACAAGGTAGGACTACATATCAGTAATTGATGCTGCCAGGTACACAAACATGAAGTAGTGCAAGTGTGACATCTTTGTCCTCAGGGACAGAAAATAACAAAACATCCCAAGCCCTCCCAAACAACTAAACCTAAGCCGATGCGGTCACAGCTGTGCTCTCATCTCTTCCCCCTCCTCTCTCCTCTCCCCTCCTCACCTGTCAGAAGTAGTTACGGCGGAAGCAGCCCCCCTTCGCTTCGGTCAGTCCGACAGCTCCTCTAGTTGCCGTGGAGCCGAGCGATGTCCCCAGGTGAACCAATGGCAGCGGTCGCTATGAAGATGAGCTCCGTTTCAGAGAGGTGGGCGCCACGTGGGAGAAGGGTTGAGGGGGGATATAGGGAGAGGTGAGTGAGAATGAGGAGAGATGATGGGAAGGAGAGATGGTCCTGTGTGGCTCAGTTGGTAGATCACAGTGTTAGCAATGCCAGGGTTGTGGGTTTGATTCCTGGGGCCACCCATATCTAAAATATATTCATGCATGACTGTAAGTCACTTTGGATAAAAGTGTCTGCTAAATGGCATATATTATGGTAAAGAGGGGAGGTGTGAGGATGGTGAGGGAGTGCTGAACTCAAGTACTACAACACTGGTGCTGAGCTCCAGGAGCGAGGGGTGAGGAGGAGGTTAGGGAGGTTGATTGTGGGTGAGGAGGGGGTAAGCTCCAGGGGCCACCTCCACGCTATGCTTAAAGATGAAAGCAGAGAGGCTGTGCTGCTCCAACAAATCGATCAGACAGTGGTTAGCGGGGCTGGCTGGCTGGCTGGACTGTGTGTGCGTGCGTGCGTGCACGTGTCTGCATGTGCGCACTTGTGTACTTTTCCGTGCATACGCTTTCTAAGTATTCCTGTGTCTTCTCCTACATTACATTGCATGTACAGAACGTGTATGTGTGAACGTACGTGTGTGTGTGTGTGTGTGTGTGTGTGTGTGTGTGTGTGTGTGTGTGTGTGTGTGTGTGTGTGTGTGTGTGTGTGTGTGTGTGTGTGTGTGTGTGTGTGTGTGTGTGTGTGTGTGTGTCAGATCCTCCGCACACCCTCAAGTCAGTCTCAAGAGGTCCCCTGGAGAGGAGAGAAAATAGGTGAAATGAGAGAAGAGTTGAGACACAGAGAAGGAAGCACGGACAAATCAGATGTCTTCCAAAACAGGTTAAAGAGACACACTTTGAAACTGTTCCCTCATGACTGGATTCCATTAATACAGTTGGCATACTACCACTCGTCTTGTGTTTTGACATTCTGGAATGGATAGGTGTGCTCATTTTGCATCAGCGTTGTTTTGTAACTAAACTATTATCATGTATTTTGCAACGATAATTACACAGACATGAAACTATATGCACTGATGTTGACTATTGTGACATTTCCATGAAGATCGTTAAAAAAGTGTCACTGTCAGGTGTTACTTTTCTCGACTACATATACAAGGAGGGGATCCTCACGTCATTGCTTGAAGCCGTCCTGAGAAGGTTGCCCGCCCTAGATAATGCCCACAGTGCTCTCTCACACTATAGTTTTATGGGTGAGCGCTCTGAGCAGTGATGGAAAAGAGTTGGGGCTTATCTTTGCCTGTGTGAGTTCCTTAGGGAAGGACGAGAGGAGGAGAGGAGAAGAGAGAAGATTAGCTACTAAGGCTCTCTCTCTCTCTCTCTCTCTCTCTCTCTCTCTCTCTCTCTCTCTCTCTCTCTCTCTCTCTCTCTCTCTCTCTCTCTCTCTCTCTCTCTCTCTCTCTCTCTCTCTCTCTCTCTCTCTCTCTCTCTCTCTCTCTCTCTCTCTCTCTCTCTCTCTCTCTCTCTCTCTCTCTCTCTCTCTCTGCTACAACCGACACTGGGAAGAGAGAGAGAAAGAGAGAGAGAGACATAGAGAGAGAGAGAGAGAGACATAGAGAGAGAGAGAGACATAGAGAGAGAGAGAGAGACAGAGAGAGAGACAGAGAGAGAGACAGAGAGAGAGACAGAGAGAGAGACAGAGAGAGAGAGAGAGAGAGAGACAGAGAGAGACAGAGAGAGAGAGAGAGAGAGAGAGAGGAGTGCTCTCCTGCCAGAGGACAGTTTTAACTCCCACCGGGCTGGATATATCTGTTTATGGGGAAGTTGGAGGTGTTTCCAACAGTGATAGGCTACAGTACAACCATTCACTGTTTCAGCACAACATCCTCCACACTGTGAGTAAATAGGGAGCAGAACAGTGGTGCTATGTGATTCTGAGTACATCATGTCTTGTAACACTTGGGCTTCACTTACAAGCATCTGTAGTGAGCTATCGAGCGACCGACGCTAGTTGCTCATTCTCAGGCACTGCCAATGAACGACATGCTCCATAGATTAGCTACGTGCTGCCTCCTTGCTTGGCTGCCACGTGCACACACACACACACACACACACGCTCACACACACACACACACGGTCTGTCTTCTCAAGGTCAAAGCTCTATCAGCTCCACCACCACAAGCCCTACAGACGTGAAAGGAGGGAGGGAGGGAGGGATGAACATACGCAGCATGAAATGGGGTTATCAGAAGAGCAACTTTCTCTCTGTGACACCCCCTGCGTGTTTATGTGAACGCAAGCGGAGCAGTGGACTGAATAATTGCGTGGATGAGGGGAGGAAGAGGAGAGATGTCAATGTTTGCTGAGAGCATTCTAATTAGCCATCTCGTTTGCCTCTTAACGAGCTCTTGTTGGAGTGAAGAAACATTTTCAGTGTCGATTAGGAAAATGTGTGATTTCCTCCCCTAAGTGAGGGTCCTGTGTGTCGCACTGTGTGTGTGTGTGTGTGTGTGTGTGTGTGTGTGTGTGTGTGTGTGTGTGTGTGTGTGTGTGTGTGTGTGTGTGTGTGTGTGTGTGTGTGTGTGTGTGTGTGTGTGTGTGTGTGTGTGTGTGTGTGTGTCACAGCATGACTGTTGGTTGTTTCAGAGCCTCCCTACCTCCCTCCCTATGCCCTAGATGGGATTAGCATTAGGAAGACAGTGTGAGTGGAGACAGTCCAGACTTACAGATTGGAGAAACAGCAGTTTCATTTGAGTGCGTCCCAAATGTTACCCTATTCGCTATTTAATGTACTACTTTCTGATCAGAGCCCTATGGGCCTTGGTCAAAAGTAGTGCACTATATAGTGAATAGGATGCTATTTGGCCTCTCCTCATGAACTCTAGTGCTGTTTCTGGAACAGACAGACACGCACACACATACAGTGAATTTGGAAAGTAATCAGACCCCTTGACTTTATCCACATTTTGTTACGATACAACCTTATTCTAAAATTGATTCAACATTTTTTTTTTCAATCTACACACATACCCTATAATGACAAAGCGAAAACAGGTTTTTATAAATTTTTGCAAGTTTATTACAAATAAAAAACAGAAATACCTTATTTACATAAGTATTCAGACCCTTTGCTATGACTCTAAATTGAGCTCATTGATCATCCTTGAGATGTTTCAAACAACTTGATTGGAGTCCACCTGGGGTAAATTCAATTGATTGGAAAATTATTTGGAAAGGCACACACCTGTCTATATAAGGTCCCACAGTTGACAGTGCATTGAGGGTCTCCAAGAACACAGTGGCCTCCATCATTCTTAAATGGAAGAAGTTTGCAACCACTAAGACTGTTCAAAAGGCACCTAAAGGACTCTCAGACCATGAGAAACGCTTGAGTAAATTAGGGACACAAAGTATATTAAAAGCAGGTGCTTCCACACAGGTGTGATTCCTAAATTAATTTACAATTAACATCCCATCATGCTTATGTTAATATATACAAATGCTGGGTAGGCCATTATTTTGCCCCCATCCACAGGGCATGAGTGGTCACTGAATGTTTTGATAAGCATAAAACCAATGTAACCCATATGCCATGACTGTCTCAGTCACCAGATATCAACCCAATTGTCCACTTACGGGAGATTCTGGAGCGTTTTCCACCAAAATCAACAAAACACCAAATGATGGAATTTCTCGTGGAAGAATGGTGTCAGATCCCCCTGATAGAGTTTCAAACACTTGTAGAATCTACGCCAATGTGCATTTAAACTGTTCTGGCTCATGGTGGCCCAACACCCTATTAAGACACTTTATGTTGGTGTTTCCTTTATTTTGGTAGTTACCTGTATGCAGTGTTTACCATGGATGCAGTCTCCGCAATCAGGGAGGTGACCAAGAACCCGATGGTCACTCTGACAGAGCTCCAGAGTTCCTCTGTGGAGATGGGAGAGCCTTACAGAAGGACAACCATCACTGCAGCACTCCACCAATCAGGCCTTTATGGTAGAGTGGCCAAACGCAAGCCACTCCTCAGTAAAAGGCACATGACAACCCGCTTGGAGTGTGTCAAAAGGCACCTAAAGGACTCTCAGACCATGAGAAACAAGATTCTCTTGTCTGATGAAACCAAGATTGAACTCTTTGGCCTAAATGCCAAGCGTCACGTCTGGAGGAAACCTGTCACCATCCCTATGGTGAAGCATGGTGGGCATGTTTTTCAGCGGCATGGACTGGGAGACTAGTCAGGATCGAGGGAAAGATGAACGGAGCAAAGCACTGAGAGAATTTGATGAAAACCTGCTACAGAGTGCTCAGGACCTCAGACTGGGGCAAACAACCCTAAGCACTCAGCCAAGACAGTGCAGGCCAGTGGAGGCTCCTCAGAGGAGAAAGGGGAGGATCATCCTCAGTGAATTTCATTTGTTTTTAAATGGTAAAACATTACAAAAGTTATCCTTTTTAAATAAAACTAGACTAAATATATTCACGTGACCAAATAATTGATTAAAACACATTGTTTTGCAAGAAGGTCTACAGTAGCCTCAACAGCATTCTGTAGGGTAGCACCATGGTGTAGCCAGAGGACAGCTAGCTTCCGTCCTCCACTTGGTACATTGACTTCAATACAAAACCTAGGAGGCTCATGGTTCTCAACCCCTTCCATAGGCTTACACAGTAATTATGACAACTTCCGGGGGACGTCTTCCAATGTGTCAGAGCTCTTGCAGCATGAAATGACATGTTGTCCACCCAATCAAAGTATTTGAGAATGACTCTAGTACTGAAAGCATAAGCTACAGCTAGCTGACACTGCAGTGCATAAAATGTGGTGAGTAGTTGACTCAAAGAGAGAGGAGAAAGACAATAGTTGACAACAGTTTTCAACAAATTAATTTCTTCAAAAATTAAGGAGAAGCACAAGAGAGAGAGAGATTTTAGCAGGTTCACTAACGCATTTGTTCTATTAGCTATGTTGACTCTGATGTTACTTTACCTAATATGGTGACAACAATGTAGGCTGTGTGTAGCGGTTATGATATGGTTTGGCTTGAAAAGGTTTTTTCACCTGGTCATATACAGCTGATGTGTTGTGCATTGAAGTCCACAAACGAACAGAAAAGGTGAGAGGAGGAGAGTGCTGCTATGAAAGTAAACTATGTTTATGCGTGATCAGGGGTGAATTCATTCCGCCAATTCTGTTGGAAAAAGTTTCTTAAACGGAAGCAAATGAAACGGGGATAAAAATACCTCAATTTGTCCAATAGAAACTCTTGTTTGCAACTGTGATGATTACACCCTAGATAAGCTTGATGCAGGTAAGAGTGTGCAAGGCGGTATTGGATGTGTCACTGTCTGTCCATGTGTCACTGTCTGTCATCTAAAAATATTCTCTCAACCTGTGTGCACATATGCTGTAAACTTTCATTCATAAGCTAGGTTGTAGCAACCTCATGATGGGTATAGGAAAAATTGTAGTATCATGTAGTAGCCTAAACCTATCGATGTTACATTGAACTGTGCGAATGGAATATGAAAGTCCAACATCATCCAACATGCTGTAATACAAATAAGGCCATGCTCATTGAAAAAAATCAATCGTCCTCCCTCATCATAAACGGCACTGACCGCCACTGGCGCAGGCGTGACTTCGGGACAATTCTCTGAATGTCCTTGAGTGGCCCAGCCAGAGCCCGGACTTGAACCCGATCTACCATTTCTGGAGAGACCTGAAAATAGCTGTGCAGCGACGCTCCCCATCCAACCTGACAGAGCTTGAGAGGATCTGAATGGGAGAAACTCCCTAAATGCAGGTGTACCCAGCTTGTAGCGTCTGACTGGCGCATTGGTCTAAAGCACTGCATCTCAGTGCTAGAGGCGTCACTACAGACCTTGGTTCGATCCTGGGCTGTATCAGAAACGGCCATGATCGGGAGTCCCATAGAGCGGAACACAATTGGCCCAGCGTCGTCCAGGTTAGGGGAGGGTTTGGCCGGGGTAGGCCGTCATTATAAAATAAGAATTTGTACTTAACTGACTTGCCTAGTTAAATAAAAGTTTGAAATAAATAAATACCCAAGAAGACTCGAGACTGTAATCGCTGCCAAAGGTACTTGAACAAAATACTGAGTAAATGGTCTGAATACTTACATAAATGTGATTTCATGGTTGTTGTTTTTTTTGCAAAAATGTCCAAAACCTGTTTTTGCTTTGTCATTATGGGGTATTGTGTGTAGATTGATGAGGGGCAAAAAAAAACAATTTAATCCGTTTTAGAATAAGGCTGCAACGGAACAAAATGTGGAAAAGTCAAGGGGTCTCAATACTTTCCCGAATGCACTGTAAACACAGAGGAGCGAAGGCAGATATATCTGCACGTGTTTCTTAGACATTTACGAGCTCCACAGCACAATGAAAGCTTGCCAAAGGGGAGTGTGCATGCGTGCGTGCATGTGTGTGTGTTTGCGGTGTCTCTATGCTATGTACAGTATGTGTGAGTGTGTTAGTGCTGCCATCTACTGGCACATACATGAACTACTAACCGTTCCATGTCCTCCATCCCAGAATGAGCAGATGTATGGATTTGATTGGGTGATAAGCTGCTATGTGTTCTGCACTTATCGTTCTCTCCATCATGCTATGCTAATGCAACATGAAACTAGGCCACATGTTCGTGCTATGAAGACGCTGTCTGCGTCCCAAAGGGAAACCTATTCCCTATATACTCCCCTGCTTTTGACCGGAGCCCAATTGGCCCTGGTCAAAAGTAGCGCACTAAATAGGGAATAGGGTGCCATTTGGGACTCAGGCATTTGGTATTCCAATTAGTCTCTTTGCCCAGTAATTCATGCAGTGAAGATTCTGTAGTAATTTGCTTATTAAATGGTTCAATCTTTACATTACGATGCACAAAAGGGAATAGTTCACATCCATGTCTCTTTTTATCCTCTTTTTCATTGTTAATCCTGATGCTGAACATTCTGTAATTTCTGCGATATATGGAACACTATAAACTGGGTGGTTTGAGCCCTGAAAGCTGATTGGCTGACAGCCATGATATATCAGACCGTTTACCACGGGTATGACAAAACATGTATTTTTACTGCTCTAATTACATTGGTAACCAGCTTATAATAGCAATAAGATACCTCAGGGGTTTGTGGTACTCCGCTTTGCATTGTGCATAAGAACAGCCCTTAGCTGTGGTATATTGACCATATACCACCTTAGGGCCCATGAGTCAGACACTAGACTAAGACATTATGGGCTCAATTCAATCCGTAGCGTAGGTAATTTCCGATTGAGCCGACATACAGATTACTGTCAAAATAATGGAAACGCTTGAGTAAATTAGGGACACAAAGTATATTAAAAGCAGGTGCTTCCACACAGGTGTGATTCCTAAATTAATTTACAATTAACATCCCATCATGCTTATGTTAATATATACAAATGCTGGGTAGGCCATTATTTTGCCCCCATCCACAGGGCATGAGTGGTCACTGAATGTTTTGATAAGCATAAAACCAATGTAACCCATATGCCATGACTGTCTCAGTCACCAGATATCAACCCAATTGTCCACTTACGGGAGATTCTGGAGCGTTTTCCACCAAAATCAACAAAACACCAAATGATGGAATTTCTCGTGGAAGAATGGTGTCAGATCCCCCTGATAGAGTTTCAAACACTTGTAGAATCTACGCCAATGTGCATTTAAACTGTTCTGGCTCATGGTGGCCCAACACCCTATTAAGACACTTTATGTTGGTGTTTCCTTTATTTTGGTAGTTACCTGTATGCAGTGTTTACCATGGATGCAGTCTCCGCAAACGCATGAACATTGCCTTTAAATCTCATTGTAATGCGGATCTTCAGCGTTACAGATTGAATTGAGCCCTAGGATTCCCACAGTGACTTTACTATTTTTACTTGTAAAACCCCCATCCTCCATCTTCCGTCCCTGTTAACTGCTTTACTATACGTCCTCTTATAAAACCTTTTACAGGTCCATCTGGGTCCTTGTTCTCCCTCTCCAGGTTTATTTACTCCTATAAGCTGCTAAAGCCTTCCATTGACCTTGGCTGGCACTGCAGTCGTACTCTCTACACAGTCCTGAGTGGCCAGGCCGAGGTCCCCAGTGCTGTTTGAGCTGAAGGCCATGTTGTCTGCCCTCTGCTGAGGTCAATCATGGCCTGGCTGGCTTACTCAACTCTCCTATAATGGAGACACTAGGACTGTGGGTAAAGGTTTTAACTCTCTAAAGAGAGACAGAGTGGGTTTGGTATCCATTAAAACACACAGATATACACAGAAGCTAGACAAATATAACTGTGTATACAGTAAGACAGATGATTATCAGCTTTCTCTGCCTACCCTTGCCAGGTTCAGACAATAGAATGGGAGAGAAAGAGATGCGGAGGGAGAGAGAAAGAGAGAGAGACAAGATGAGAGAGCGAATGATATATTGAAAGAGAGAGAATGAGAGCCAGAGGAGAGAGAGAGCACTCCGTGTACCTGTCCTGTAGATTTATGGAGAGGAAAGGTGTGCTGGAGGTAGAAACACTCTGGGCAGACAGCAAACTCCCTGCTGTGTGTTTAAACCAGATTATACTGGATAGAGACACCACTAGAATAACCAAACCTGAGAATTACACCAACTCTAGTGAATATAGGTAGGAATACTGAATACGTGGCCAAAGTATACAACTATAGGGAATAGGAAGCTAAATCAAGAAATTATATAGTTTTTTTATTGCTTTGGTACTATTTTCACAAGTATGTGGTACAATGTCACAATTCTTAGTACAAAACTCAAAACAGATCATCAAAAATGCTGGGGTTGTTTTGTTGCTCGAAGCACATTTTCAATTGACTAAGTACAACACACAAAATCCCAGAGTAACTTTTAGTGATTCATCTAGAAATACACTATATATACAAAAGTATGGGGACACCCCTTCAAATTAATGGATTCGGCTATTTCAGCCACACCCTTTGCCAACAGGGGTATAAAATCGAACACAAAGCAATACAATCGCCATAGAAAAACAGTGGCAGTAGAATGGTCTTACTGAAGAGCTCAGTGACTTTCAACGTGGCACCGTCATAGGATGCAGAAGTCAGTTTGTCAAATTTCTGCCCTGCTAGAGCTTCCCTGGTCAACCGTGAGTGCTGTGATTGTGAAGTGGAAACGTCTAGGAGCAACAACGGCTCAGCTGCAAAGTGGTAGGCCACACAACCTCACAGAACGGGACCGCCGAGTGCTGAAGCACGTAGCGAGTAAAAATCGTCTGTCCTCGGTTGCAATACTCACTACCGAGTTCCAAACTTCCTCTGGAAGCAACATCAGCACAAGAACTGTGAAATGGGTCATGACATGGGTTTCCATAGTCGAGCAGCCGCACGCAAGCCTAAGATCACCATGCGCAATGCCAAGCGTTGGCTGGAGCGTTGTAAAGCTCGGCTCCATTGGACTCTGAAGCAGTAGAAACGCATTCTTTGGAGTGATGAATCCCGCTTCATCATCTGGCAGTCCGATGGACGGATCTGGGTTTGGCAGATGCCAGGAGAACGCTATCTGCCCCAATGCCTGGTGCCAACTGTAAAGTTTGTGGGAGGAATAATGGTCTGGGGCTATTTTTCATCGTTCGGGCTAGGCCCCATAAATCCTGTGAAGGGAAATCTTAACGCTACATTCTACATGATTCTGTGCTTCCAACTTTGTGGCAACAGTTTGGGGAAGACCCTTTTCTACACAAAGCGAGGTCCATACAGAAATGGTTTGTCGAGATCGGTGTGGAAGAACTTGACTGGCCTGCACAGAGCCCTGACCTCAATCCCATCAAACACCTTTGGGATGAATTGGAACGCCGACTGCAGATCAGGCCTACTCGCCAAATATCAGTGCAAGTCGTCACAGCAATGTTCCAACATTTAGTGGAAAGCCTTCCCAGAAGAATTGGAGGTGTTATATGTATATATGGATTTTAAGAACTAGAGAAATAGAATGTGTGTTTGTAAAGTATAAACATGTAAATGACATGTATGATATATGATAACCATACATAATGACTACTCGTTATTGCGAATTGATTTCACATAGTGGTAACCACAATTGGTCATCATATAGATGTGAAAGGGGGTGTGTGAACACTTGCAATTTCTTTTAACATGTAGCAGAATAGACAGCAAGGGAGAGGAAGAAATCAAAGAGCTCGTAGGACAAGGAGCCTGTCAGAGAGGTGGGCATGGGCCCCATCAAAGAGTTCAAAGAGGTAGGCATGGGCCCCATAAAAGAGGTCAAAGAGGTTGGCATTGGTGACGTCAATAGAGGTGGACATCAGAGAGAGCGAGGCAGAAGGCAAGGAACCGTTCTGTCTAATAAAGTCAGAGCCATCGTCGTTGACCATGTGGTAAACAGAGACCTTACCATGGCCGAGGCTGCCAGATTAGTTCACCCCAATCTGAAAAGATTCGCCAAGAAAACCTATAAGTCAGCAGGATATGCACTATGCTTTACCATTACATTTAAAGCAAATGACATATTGTAATGCATGTAAATTCACAAAACATGTTACAATATTCGTACAGTATGATCTATTGACAGTATACTCTGTTCTACCCTCAGAATTGACAGAAGACCCCATGGTGGTAGCCGTGTGCTGACCGACCAGCAGGAGTGGGCACTGGTGGAAATGGTGAGGTCCAGGAATGACATACGGCTGTCCGAAACAAAGCAGGCCATTGATTGAGAACAATGACACCTTTGCCAATGTGGCATTCATCATTCTACCAACAATCGGCCACCTTTTGAGAGAAACTACGACCGGGTGAAACAAATGCTGGCCGAGTATGTTCAGGTACAGCACTATATACTGTATTACTTTTACTGTTAATGCACATACTACTTCACAATATCATCCTGGAACTATACTGTAAAAATAACTAAGCAAAATATATTTTTAGAGGGGGATGGTGCTTGATGTTGCTGCGAACCATCACAAGTATATCTTTGTTAATGAAGCAGGCCAACCTGGCCAAAACTCGGCGCCGTGGGCGGAACCTCGTCGGCCGACGGGCGACCGTCCAAGGGCCTGGACAAGGTGGGGGAAACATCTCCATGTGCGCACCTATCTCTGAAGATGGTGTGGTAGAATGTAGGCCATTACTTGGATCCTGCAACGCTGCACACCTCATTGTGTTTCTCAATGAAGTTGAGAAGGCCTGTCAAGGTGAAGGGGTCACTTATGTCGTTGTGTGGGACAATGTCAGGTTCCACTCTGCAGAGGTGGTTCAGGCATGGTTTTGGGCCCTTCCCCGATTCGTGACCCTACAGCGCATTCAGAAAGTATTGAGACCCCTTGACTTTTCCCACATTTTGTTAATTACAACCTTATTCTAAAATTGATATTTTTTTTAAATCCTCATCAATCTACACACAATACCCCATACTGACAAAGCAAAACGTTTTTTAGACATTTTTTCAAATTGATACAAATTTTTCAATAGAAATACCTGATTTACGTAAGTATTCAGACCCTTTGCTATGAGATCCATTGATCATCCTTCAGATGTTTCTACAACTTGATTTGAGCCCACCTGTTGTAAATTCAATTGATTGGACTTGATTTGGAAAGGCACACACCTGTCTTTATAAGGTCCCACAGTTGAGAGTGAATGCCAGAGCAAAAACCAAGCCATGAGGTCAAAGAAATTATCCGTAGAGCTCCGAGACAGGATTGTGTCGAGTCACATATCTGGGGAAGGGTACCAAAACATTTATGCAGCATTGAAGGTCCCCAAGAACACATTGTCTTCCATAATTCTTCAATAGAAGAAGTATGGAACCACCAAGACTCTTCCTAGAGCTGGCCGCCTGGCCAAACTGAGCGATAGGGGGAGAAGGGCCTTGGTCAAGGAGGTGACCAAGAACCCGATGGTCACTGACAGAGCTCGTCTGTAGAGATGGGAGAACACTCCAGAAGAACAACCATCTCTGCAGCACTCCACCAATCAGGCCTTATTGGTAGTGGCCAGACGAAAGACTCCTTAGTAAAAGGCACATGACAGCCCGCTTGGAGTTTGCCAAGAGGCACCTAAAGGACTCTCAGACCATAAGAAACAAGATTATCTTGTCTGATGAAACCAAGATTGAACTCTTTGACCTGAATGCCAAGCGTCTGTCTAAAAAAAATTATAATCTAAAACCTGTTTTCTCTTTGTCATTATGGGATTATATAGATTGATGAGGGAAAAAAATAATTTAATCAATTTTAGAATAAGGCTGTAAGGTAACAAAATGTGGGAAAAGGGAAGGTGTCTGATTACCTTCCGAATGCACTGTAAATGTCATATTTCCGGATTTTTGTCATACATTTGCAAAAATGTTGAAACCTGTTTTTGCTTTGTCATTATGGGGTATTGTGTGTAGATTGATGAAGGGGAAAAACCATTGAATCCATTTTAGAATAAGGCTGTAGCGTATCAAAGTGTGGAAAAAGTCAAGGGGTCTCAATACTTTCCCGAATGCACTGTAAACACAGAGGAGCGAAGGCAGATATATCTGCACGTGTTTCTTAGACGTTTACGAGCTCCACAGCACAATAAAAGCTTGCCAAAGGGGAGTGTGCATGCGTGCGTGCATGTGTGTGTGTTTGCGGTGTGCACTGTATACCTGCACCATACTCTCCTTTCCTCAACCCTATTGAGAATATTTTTTCAGCATGGTGGTGGAAGGTGTGCTATCGCCATCCCCATGAGCGTGCAACCCTTCTAGCCATGGATGAGGCATGCGACAACATCAATGCAGACCAATGTCAAACTTGGATTCGCCATGCCAAAAGGTTTTTCCCGCTGTGCATGAACAATGGGGACATTCACTGTGATGTGAGAATTTATGGCCAAATGCTCAAGACGGTGATGATGCAAATTAAATGCATGATAAACAGTAGGTTTTATTTTCATTCATTTAATTTTTTCATTTAATTTCTTACATTTGATTACAGACAGTAGACCGATGTTGCTATTATATCTGAAAAATATGTATTCTTTGTATGAATGATTGTAGAGATGGTAGAGAATGTCTTCATTGATCACACCTTTGATTACACATTGTATAGATATTATGGAAATTATAGATTTTCTGTCAATTTTGTTGGATAATGTAAGTGTATTGCCTAATGTGAAAACTGTGTAATCTACTGTAATTTACAGTACTGTTGCATATTACTTTCAGTACTTCTAAGGGCGATTTGAAACACGTATCTTGCATTGTTTGCTATTGGATTTAACTGGTAGTTCAAACGACTACATTGAAGAAGATATCATTATGTTGTTTTGGTGATTAAACCAATGTTCTCATTACGTTTCACAATCAACTTATATCTTGAATCAATGGTTGCGTGGTGAAAGATGTTTACAATCCAAATGAATACACAATGACAGGTTTTGAATGAAAGACTGGCTGCGTTACAAGCGTGACCAGTATGGAATGTACCAAAGTCACAAAAAGAATATGTGGTATCAAACATGTTGTGGAGTCATTGAAGTTGTAAGTAGGATCATATGTGTGTGTGTGTGTGCGGCTGCTCCTGACCCACTTCAGCTTGTTTTCTTTCCTTTCATTCTGCCATGTCTAATTTACATGTAAATACAACAGGCTCTCTTTCTCTTTTGCTCTCTCCACCATGCTCTGTTTCTTCTCTCCCTCCATCTCTTTCTCTCTACCCCACTCTGCTTCTCCCACTCCATCACTGGTACATTGTTGCTGCTGTGGGAACTGGGCTCTCTCTCTCTCCTTCCCTCCCTCTCTCCTCCATACTCTACCCTCACTCCCTCTCTCTTTCTCTCTCTCTCCACCATTCCTTTTAAAACCTTTTATATTCAAGAGAATTAAACTTGAGATCTTATCAATAGATACTTTAGGCTGGGCGTCGGTTGATAATTGTCCTAATCCATCAATGTGATAGGTAAACACTGGTTGATTGATTGATCATTCTAACTCGATTCATCCACTGCAGCCTGAAAACATCCCGCAGCATGCACACACATACATACGCCAAGTGAGTGATCTCACTTCAGCCCTGAAATGATCGCTCTTTCAGCAGAGGAGGCACTCCTCAGAGTGTTGTGGGACTGGGAGTGAGAGAGAGAAAGAGAGAGAGGGAGGGAGAGAGAGAGAAGGCGGGGGAGATAGAGAGGAGAGGAAGAGAGAGAGAAGGAGGAGAAGACAGCTAAAAAATGCCAACTGCCACCTGTGGCCCAGAAGAAGGAGGCTGGCCGGTGCCCACAGATGATTGGGTCTATTAAAAGCGTCCGTCTGTACCGTGTCTCATTTCTGCCTCCCAAATGGCACCCTATTCCTTACACAGCGCACTACTTTTGACCAGAGCCCTATGGACCCTGGTGAAAAGTAGTGCACTATAAAGGGAATAGGGTACCATTTGGGAAGCAACCCTTGTCGTCCCCTGCCTGCCTGCCTGGGACCCAGTGATTGATCTCATCCGAACTGTCCTTTTACCCTCTGTCACATTAATAACTGCCTCTCCTACTCAGAGAGAGACTGACATACAGAGAGGGGGGATAAGGAGAGGCGAGAGAGAGAAGGTGAGAGGAGTGAGAGAAAGAGGGGGGTGGGAATAAAAGATGTGAGAGAGAGGAGAGAAAGAGAAATGAGGGAGGAGAGAGAGAGGGGTTGCGATAGAAGGGAGATAGGGAGAGAGAGAAAAGGGAGGACGAGAGCTGCATGATACTCAAGGTTACAGCTCTCTACTCATTAGAAACCAAGCAACCCTAGCTTGTGAGCTGCTTGGTGAGTCTTTCTGCTGACAGGTTCGGGGCTCAGAGCAATCACTCCAGCAGCAGTGTGGCTACTGTCAATGCAATCATCAGTCATTCACTACTGAATATGACATTCACATACAAATTGTTATATAATAATTATCTTTCTTCAACCCAAAACCCAATGTTTTCAGCAGCTTTGGCTGGCTTTCTAGCTCTGTTTGGTTAAACAGAAGTCCAATCTGATGGTTTAAACAGAGAGTCAGACACTGACAATGGCTAGAGGGCTCCCTCCGGGCGATTTTGCTTAGGGATAATGTCTTCTGTCCCTTCAGGTTAACCTGCCTCACTGCCCCCTGCTAACTCCTTGTTCAACAGACGAGCCAATCAGCACACTCAGAAACAACCTAAGGAGTCTGTGGAGGGAGAGAGGGATGGCGAGAGAAAGAGAAAGAGAGAGAAAGAAAGAAAGAAAGAAAGAAAGAAAGAAAGAAAGAAAGAAAGAGAGGGAGAGGAGGGGGGTAGCAGCTGAGCACTAAGCAGGGGACCAGAAAATATCGTTTTTTACATCCTCCATGCATGGCGACACACACACACACACGCACACGCACACACACACACGCACACACACCGTGGCGGCCTCAATATGTGGTCACGGTTACATAACCCATAGTTTCACACCCTTTCAGAAACGTCCGTTACTGGAATAGGAACACTCAGAGAGGGGAAGAGGAAGGAAAACTGTGGAAAAACTTACCTCTTCATTGCCCACAGCTCAGGCATTGAAGAGAAGATATTTTACACTTTACTGTAGAGGTTACTACTAGTACTGACTGAGTGGTAAGGAAGGGGGGCACTTATTAACCTTATGAATTGAAATGATCTCGTCTTGTTTTCTTGAGCAGGTGTAGGTTAGTTCGAATCAGGTGGCTGAAACAGTTTGACAATTTTTTGGGGGGGGTTATTTTATTCATGCTTGTACTCAACAAGACTGAATTATGCAGAAAAACAATCTTAGTTTTTTGGTTATTATCTTGCTTGCCCTTTTCTGTACCCTATCCAGTGCAACGTAATACGTCTTTGTGCAGCCCACCAGCAACACACGGGCATACTCTAGGCATACTTGGTGGTGTAGAGTTCCACGAGGTCATCAGTGGGAAGGCTATTTCTTGCGTTCACAAGCAAGAAAATAATATGCGCATTTTCCCGCCAGAGATGAGTTACCATCAATTGACTTGTTGTGGATAAAAGGCTGTGTGTGATGACGTAGTGCACATCAAAATACCTCTTGCAGTTAAATTTACATGTACTAAATAAAGAATACAAGTGAAATGGGTTTCCACTGCATTTTCAACTCGACTGAAGGTTTTCTCACAACAAAAACTCTGGTATTTATTGGAAAGGAGCATCAAGCTCATCACCTTGCACTTACACAACCCTTTGAAGTTCATCATGATTTATTTAATCTGTAGCCTAATAAACTGCATGCTTTCCAGACGAGTCGTAGTGGGAGGACCACACACCGTATCTGTAACGGCTGTCTAATGCCTCCTCCTCGGATGAGGAGGAGGAGTAAGGGTCGGACCAAAATGCAGCGTTGAATGTAGACATAATGAATTTATTTGACAAGACGAACACTGACACGAACTACACTTGATAATTACCAAAATAACAAACCAACAACGTAGACTGACCTGAACATAAGAACTTACATATAGACACGAAGAACGCACGAACAGGAAAGACTAGCCAAACGAATGAACAAACGAAACAGTCCCGTGTGGTGCAACGGACACAGACACAGGAACAATCACCCACAAACAAACAGTGAGAACAGCCTACCTTAATATGGTTCTCAATCAGAGGAAACGTCAAACACCTGCCTCTAATTGAGAACCATATCAGGCAACACATTTAACCCCACATAGAAACACATAACATAGACTACCCACCCAGCTCACGTCCTGACCAACTAAACAAAGTTAAACAAAGGAAAATAAGGTCAGGAACGTGACAATATCATACGCCATATTATCGCATGACTCCAAGTCCACTTCGATATTTGGTATTTTTTTATTTATTAGGATCCCTATTAGTTGTTGCAAAAGCAGCAGCTACTCTTCCTGGGGTCCACACAGAACATGACATAATGCAGAACATTACTAGACAAGGACAGCTCAAGGACAGAACTACATTTAAAAATAAAAAGGCACATGTAGCCTACATACCAAAACCAATACATACACACAAACTATCTAGGTCAAATAGGGGAGAAACGTTGTGCTGTCAGGTGTTGCTTTATCGTTTTTTAAAACCAGGTTTGCTGTTCATTTGAGCAATATAAGATGGAACGAAGTTCCATGCAATAATGGTGCTATATAATACTGTACGGTTTCTTTAATTTGTTCTGGATATGCGGACTGTAAAAAGACATCTAGTGGCATGTCTGGTGGGGTAAGTGTGTGTGTCAGAGCTGTGTGTAAGTTGACTATGCAAACAATTTGGCATTTTCAACACATTAATGTTTCTCATGAAAAGAAGAAGTGATGCAGTCAGTCTCTCCTCAACTCTTAGACAAGAGAGACTGGTATGCATAGTATTTATATCAGCCCTCTGATTGCAATGAAGAGCAAGACGTGCCGCTCTGTTCTGGGCACGCTGCAGCTTAACTAGGTCTTTCCTTGCAGCACTCGACCACACGACTGGACAATAATCAAGATAAGACAAAACTAGAGCCTGCAGGACTTGCTTTGTGGAGTGCGGTGTCAAAAAAGCAAAGCATCTCTTTATTATGGACAGACCTCTCCCATCTTTACAACCATTGAATCTATATGTTTTGACCATTAGTGTTTACAATCTAAAGTAACGCGAAGTAATTTAGTCCCCTCAACTTGTTCAACAGCCACACCATTCATTACCAGATTCAGCTGAGGCCGAGAACTTAGCTCTTACTTTTAGAAATGTTCAGGGCCAGTTTATTACTGGCCACCCATTCCAAAACAGACTGCAACTCTTTGTTAAGGGTTTGAGGGACCTTATTAGCTGTGGTTGATGATGGGTATATGGTTGAATCATCAGCATACATGGATACACATGCTTTGTTTAATGCCAGTGGCAGGTCATTGGTAAAAATAGAAAAGAGTAGAGGGCCTAGAGAGCTGCCCTGTGGTACACCACACTTTACATGTTTGATATTAGAGAAGCTTCCATTAAAGAAACCCCTTTGAGTTCTATTAGATAGTTGGCTCTGAATCCATGATATGGCAGATGTTGAAAAGCTATAACACGTGTGTTTTTTCAACAATAGATTATGGTCAACAATATCAAAGGCTGCACTGATATCTAACAGTACAGCTCCCACAATCTTCTTATTATCAATTTCTTTCAACCAATCGTCAGTCATTTGTGTCAGTGCAGTACAGTACATGTTTACATCTCTATAAGCATGCTGAAAGTCTGTTCTTAATTTGTTTACAGAGAAATATAATTGTATTTGGTCAAACACAATTCTTTCCAACAGTTTGCTAAGAGCTGGCAGCAAGCTCATAGGTCTGCTGTTAGGACCAGTAAAGGCCGCTTTACCACTCTTGGGTAGCGGAATTACTTTGGCTTCCCTCCAGGCATGAGGACAAATACTTTCCTCTAGGCTCAGATTAAAGATATGACAGATAGGAGTGGCTATAGAGTCAGCTACCATCCTCAGTTGATTTCCATCTACGTTGTCAATGCCAAGGGGTTTGTCATTATTGATCGTTAATAATACTTTTTCCACCTCTCCCACACTATCTTTACAAAATTCAAACTTGCAATGCTTTTCTTTCATTATTAGTTTTTTTATGCATAAATAAGATGGCTCACTGTTCATTGTTGGCATTTCCTGACTAAGTTGGTCATACAGTTTTTCAATTTCTCAATTCCTCATCAATCCATGGAGCCTTAACAGTTCTTAACAGGTCTAACAGTCAGTTTCTTAAGAGGAGCATGTTTATCAATAATTGGAAGAAGCAATTTCATAAACTCATCAAGTGCAGCGTCTGGATGCTCCTTATTAATTACATCAGACCAACAAATACTTTTTACACCATCCACATAAGAGGCACAGCAAAATATTTTGTATGATCTCTTATATACTATTTTAGGCCCAGCATTTGTAACTTAGGCGTTCCTGGATATAGACACTATATTTTGATCACTGCATCCAATGGGTACAGATACAGCTTTAGAACAACGTTCTACAGTATTAGTAGAAATGTGATCGATACATGTGGATGATCTTGTTCCTGTAGTGTTTGTTAACACTCTGGTAGATTAATAACCTGAACCAGATTACAGGCACTGGTTACAGTGAGAAGCTTTCTTGGGGACCTCAATATTCAGGTTCCCAAGAAAGTAGACCTCTCTGTTTACATCACATACACTATCAAGCATTTTACATATAATATTTAGATACTGACTGTTAGCACTTGGTGGCCTACAGCAAGACCCCAAAAGAAAAAGGCTTTAGATGTGCCAAGTGAACCTGCAACACTTAAATAACACTTCACATAAGATCATCTCTAAGCATTACAGCGATATGGCTCTGAATATATACAGCAACACCTCCCCCGTAAGCGTTTCTGTCTCTTCTATAGATGTTATATCCTTGTATAGCTCTGTATCATCAAATGAATTATTTAAGTGACTCTCAGAAATGGCTAATATATGAATGTTATCTGATGTTAGCAAGTTATTGATGTCATGAACCTTATTTCTAAGGCTACATATATTAATATGGGCTATTTTCAGCCCTTTCCTGGGGAAATTATCAAAGATAGACATAATATGGAAAAGAGCAAACAAAGCAAGAGAAAAAAATATATACATTCAGCAGTCCATTAATCAATTGGTGTGTGTGTGTGTGTGTGTGTGTGTGTGTGCGCTGTGGGGTTGAAGCTACAAACACATAGGCTTGGTTCTCTCATCCCTTCCAGGCTTCTGGGAGGGAGGGTGGACAATGAGCCTGTCATAGGGGATGTAAGCAATGTCCCCACGGGCTCTGGCAGCTTTCATGGCTGGGATCAGTTATTTCCTCTTCTGGCGCACAGGTTCAGGATAGTCCTCGTTGAGGAAGATATACGTTCCTCTCAAACTCTTGGCTCTTTCCAGAACAGCTACCTTGTTCTTGAACCTCAGGAACTTGACCACTATCAGCCTGGGCCTGGGAAGCCAAGATATGATGGTTATTATATCAATATGTGCGCATAAAAGCGTTTCCACCAACATTTCTCACACTATTCATTTTACTGACACAAATAGATCCCACTTTGTCTAGCGTATTTTGTTTTGTCGACATTTGGAAAGTTTACAGACAAATGTTCTGTTTCTATCAGGCCTGTCATAACATGTTTTATGCGACATGTACTTTACTCGCATAAAAAGGTTGAATGGAAACTTGGTTATTCTCAAAAAATGGAGACACTTTGAAGCCTTTTCCACTGCTTGTGGGGACCAATGTGTTGGTTGTCCAAGTAGAAGCCAATGTATTTTGTGCTTGTTACAACTGGAACAGTCCACAAAGAATTAGCGGAGCTGGTTGGGGAGGATTTTTGGAGAAGCAGATTCTTAGTTTGACAGACTTCCCACTGGGCACAGACGTCAGTTCAAAGTCTAGTTTTGATTTATATTTGATTGAGTTGTTTTGATTTACATTTGGTTGAGTTGTCAACTCATCTGAATTCAATGTGAAATCAACAAAAAATGTCACCGTTAATTGGATTTGTGGGTAGTGAGGGTAGGCAACAACACATTCGCCACGCTGACTCTCAACACGGGGGTCTCTCAGCGGTGTGTGCTTAGTCCCCTCCTGTACACCCTGTTCACCCACGACTGCGTGGCTGCGTAAGACTACAATACCATCATCAAGTTTGCAGACGACATGATGGTGGTAGGCTTGATCACCGAAAACGATGAAGCAGCCAATAGGGATGAGGTCAGAGACCTGGCAGTGTGGTTCCAGGACAACAACCTCTCCCGCAACGTCAGCAAGACAAAGAAGCTAATCATGGACTACAGGAAACGGAGGGCCAAGCACACCCCCATTCACGTTGACAGGGCTATAGTGGAGCGGGTCGAGAGCTTCAAGTTCACCTGTGTCCACATCACTAAGCATGTGACAAATACAATTGGATTTGATTTGATTTAGGTTAAAAGTTGGGTAAAAAAAATACAATTACTTTTTCCTAATCTAATCAGTTTTCCACGTTGATTCAATGTCATCACATTCATTTTTGGGGTTGAGAGGACATAGAAACTTTGTGGATTCAACCAGTTTTTGCCCACTGCCCAGTGAGTTCTTTCCATTAAGAAGCATGTTGTTCCTCTAGTTGGTTATCCCCGAGCTGACAAGGTACAAATCTGTCGTTTTGCCGCTGAACAAGGCAGTTAACCCACTGTTCCCCGGTAGGCCGTCATTGTAAATAAGAATTTGTTCTTAACTGACTAAAGGTTAAAGGTTAGATTTATAAAGGTTAAATTTAAAAAGGTGCCATTTTTTATGTTTGCTAGCCTTATAGCATGGGACACCCCAATGTTGTCGGCGTAGCCAGTGTCATCACATATGTCTCTCCGAGTGGACATGTGGAGCTGGAAGAAGTAAGGTGAGACAATCCCACCCTGTGGCACCCCAGTTATGTCTGTCCGTTATGATTGTTAATTTGATTCACACAAAAGGACTTCACCACCGCTTGTTTTAAATCTTTATTACATGAGCTTGATGCCGCGTATGGTGACTTGATTCTCCACTCTTGCGTAAGGTGGTTGAGTCGCGGGAAAGTACTGCAGCGATTTGTTGACTTGCTGCCCGAGATCAAATAATTTCTGGAGTCACGAAATGAGGAGCATGAGGAACTGTCTGATGATGCATGGCTGCTAGACTGAGGTTTCCTCACGGACAGCCACTGAACCAGCTCAACTATGAGCTTCAGGGAAAAGACAAAGACGTGGTACACATGATCAGCGCGGTCAATGCCTTTAAGGCCAAGGTGGGTGTGTGGGCCTCTCATCTGAGGAATAGAAGGCTGGTGCACTTCCCAAACCTGGAGAAAATGTCACAACACATAGGAAACAAAGATGCTTTTCTCCTGCAAGAATTCTGTTCCCACCTGGAGAAACTGGCATCCGAATTCAACAGGCGTTTTCAGGAGTTAAGTGACATAGGGGAGGTTTTTGCATTTATCTCAAACCCTTTCCTCCCCATTGAGATTGAGGAGGTGTCCACTAGATTCCAGCAGGTATTTGCTTTACCAATTGGAGTTGACATGGAGATAATTGAATTGCAATATGGCATCGAGTTGAAAGCAAGATAGAGCAAGATAAAGCAAGAGAACAAGTACATTAGAGTGTCTAGTTTGAGAAACAGACATCTCACAAGTCCTCAACTGGCAGCTTCAAATTTAATCAAAGCCTATTGGATGACAACTTGTTTTTAACCAAGACAGAAGAATTCATAACTTACTTTTTCAGACATAACATAGGTACAGCTGATCCCCTTATTGTATGGGACACTTTTAAATGTGCCTTTCGAGGCCATGCAATCCAATACTCATCTTTAAAACAAAAGCAATTTATGTCAAAAGAGTTCATATTATCAAAGGAAATAGAGAGACTAACAGTACATAACGATAGGGCTGGATGCATACCAGTTGAGGTACACCAAACATTTTTTGATGTACTCAGAGGACCGCTATTATGTTTTGACTACTCCTATAAAAATGGTATATTATTAGATACTCAACAAGGTGGTCTGATGTATATCATGACACTAGGTGAGACCCAAATGCAGACAGGAGGTAGATGGTTGGAGTTTAAGATGTTTAATAAATCCAAAGGGAATAGGCAAGAGAATGGTCGTGGACAGGCAAAAGGTCATAACCAGATCAGAGTCCAGGAGGTACAGAGTGGCAGGCAGGCTGGAGGTCAGGGCAGGCAGAATGGTCAGGCAGAGTCCAGAACAGACAAGGGTCAAAACCGTGAGGACTAGAAAAGGAGAAAAGGCAAGGCAGAAAAAACAGGAAAAGACACTGGTAGGCTTGGACATACAAGCCAAACTGGCACAGAGAGACAGGAAACACAGGGATAAATACACTGGGGAAAACAAGCGACACCTGGAGGGGGTGGAGACAATAACGAGGACAGGTGAAACAGATCAGGGTGTGACAGATTTAATTATTACTGAAACAGGACCCAAGGGGTAAATATAAAGATCCAGTTCATTTAAAAAAAATGGAGACCCCTTACACTTCAGTGTTGTGACGCAAACTTATAGGAAAATGCATAGCATAAATAATTAAAAAGGGATTGTCAGATATTATTCATCCTAATCAGACAGTTTTTTAAAAATGGATGGAGATAATATAAATGGATGGAGATGATATAATACAAGTCCTGGAAACAATAGAACACTATAACAAATCTGGGAAACCAGGCCTGGTATTCATGGCTGACTTTGAAAATACTTTTGATTAAGTACGACTGGAATTTCTACATAAATGCCTGGAATATTTCAACGTTGGAGAATCTCTTTATTTAAAGTTATGTATAGTAACCTGTCATGACTCTCCTGTGAAGATCCGAAGGATCAGGTTACAGTGGGTCAGCTCTACAGCACCATCTCTCTCCCGCAGAGGGGAAGAGGGGTGAAGTTGGCTGTTTTATGACGGTCGTAAATACCTGAAGGAGCTCTCTCTCCCACACAATGAAAGGGAAGTGAAACATCCCTTTGTTACAACAGAGAGAGATTTTGTAGTACTGTGACATCAAAAGGTTGAATAATGAAACAATATTTCTGTAATCCAAACAGTTGGAATGGTCCGTGGGTACTTAAAAACTTCTTATGGCTGCAGCCCGACACCGGTACACTTATGACAACAGCCAGCTCAAAGTGCAGGGCGCGAAATTCAAAAGATATTTTTTTTAAATATTTAACTTTCACACATTAACAAGTCCAATACAGCATATGAAAGGTACACATCTTGTGAATCCAGCCAACATGTCCGATTTTTTAAATGTTTTACATGGAAGACACAATATGTAAATCTATTAGCTAACCACGTTCGCAAAAGACACCACTTTTATTACTCCATCAGTTTTTTACTCCATCAGTAGCTATCACAAATTCGACCAAATAAAGATATAAATAGCCACTAACCAAGAAACAACTTCATCAGATGACAGTCTGATAACATATTTATTGTATAGCATATGTTTTGTTAGAAAAATGTGCATATTTCAGGTATAAATCATAGTTTACATTGCAGCTACAATCAGAAATTGCACCGAAAGCAGACAGAATAATTACAGACACCAACGCCAAATAACTAAATACTCATCATAAAACATTTCTGAAAAATACATAGTGTACAGCAATTGAAAGACAGGCATCTTGTGATTCCAGACAATATTTCCGATTTATCAAGTGTTTTACAGCGAAAACACAATAGAGCGTTATATTAGCTTACCACAATAGCCAAAAACACAAGCAATTTCCCAGTAGCAAAAGTTAGCGATCGTAACAAACAAGCAAAAGATATATAATTTTTGACTAACCTTGATTTTCTTCATCAGATGACAGTCCTATAACATCAGGTTATACATACACTTATGTTTTGTTCGAAAATGTGCATATTTAGAGCTGAAATCAGTGGTTACACATTGTGCTAACGTAGCATCTTTTTCCCACAACGTCTAAACAGCAACGATATTTTTCTGACACGTTTTCTGACACACATATTCTGACCAAATAGCTATTCATAAACATAAGTAAAAAATACATGTTGTATAGGAAATGATAGATCCATTAGTTCTTAATGAAATCGCAGTGTTAGAATTCTAAAAAATAACTTCATTACGACATCCAGCTTCGGTATAGCTGAGTACCCCAAAGTTGGGCGCCCACGACTAATTCACATGCACGACAGATATATGAATTAGCATCATAAAATGTTTCTTACTTTTGGTGATCTTCCATCAGAATGTTGTAGAAGGTGTCCTTTGTCAAGAACAGTCGTTGTTTGGATTTAAAACGTTCATTTTCCCTCTCGATTTAGCACGCGCACTTGCCAAGTGGCACAAAGCTCTCCAAGTCAACAAACGGAAGAGAACGGAACACGGCAAAACTCCCAAAAAATTTTCAATAATCTGATGAAACTATATTGAAAAAACATACTTTACGATGATATGGTCACATGTATCAAATAAAATCATAGCCGGAGATATTAGTCGTCCATAACGACAGCTAAACAGAAGGCAAATCCATGTCCCCTTTCGCGCGCTCCAGAAAACAGAAAATGGACGGTCACGTCATACAAAGAGCTTTTATTCCACCTCAGACCAAGATAAACACGAAATTTCTTCTCTCACCGCCTCTTGACATCCAGGGGAAGGTGTATGAAGTGCACGTAGACTCTTACGTATCATGCCCATGTATAGGCAGGGAGTAGAACAGAGCATCGATTTCAGATTTTCCACTTCCTGGTCAGGAAGTTTGTGCCAAATTAGTTCTGTTTGACTCACAGATATAATTCAAACGGTTTTAGAAACTAGAGAGTGTTTTCTATCCAATAGTAATAATAATATGCATATTGTACGAGCAAGAATTGAGTACGAGGCCGTTTGAAATGGGCACCTTTTATCTGGCTACTCAATACTCCCCCTGCAGCCCAAACAGGTTAAAGAACAATCCTGTCGAATTTGTTACTAATTTGTGATGTAACTAAGGACAGTGTAACAACATAACTGTGTCTCTGAATGTGTATATTTCCCAGCTGTCAGGTTCACATCCAAGTGTTGGGGAACTTTAATGATTAAATATGAAACTATTTGTGAGAAGATGAAATGTGATAGCCTTCTAAATGAAAGAATTGTTTTTCATATAAAGTCTTTACCAGTCAGTGACCACACCCACATGAGCACAGACATTATGTTGGCATCATGGAATGCCCCCTTTTTCCAGAGTGCGTAAAAGGACCCGTGACGAAATTTACATTAGACCAACAGGACCGACAGCGTGAGCTGGAAGGTACGAAATGTTTAGACACTCTGAAACTTTCAATAGAGAAGAAGAAAATCTCTATAAACCAGACAGCGTGAAGCGGTGGCTACATGGCTGAGAAATGGTTTAAAACTAGAGACCAAGCAGGCGGAGTGAGCCGGGCGTCATGAATGGTTAGACTCTACAAGACCAGTACACGGACAGCATGAGCTGAAAGGTACAAAATGGTTAGAAACTCTGAAACTTTCTCGAGTGAAGAAGATGAAGACTACACAGGAACATTCAGTCTGCAGCTGTTTAATTACTTTAGTCGACCAAGAACCACCGGGTGGTACTCTGAAAGATCCATTCTAAAGACAATTTTCCTATCAAACGGCCATTGGTATGTCTGACGTATTAACAATTCCATGAGCAAAGTTACCAACTGTATGTAGTGGGTCCATTCTGTCTTTCCCGCTCTTTATCTGTCCCCAGCCCTTTCCATTGTCTATCAAGCCGTCATATCGGGTTAGTCCACTAGGGACTTTTCATTGCATTGTGTAGTAATCAAAGTGTAAGCTATCCTGTTTGTGTGTTTATGTCATTCTGTGTGATTATTTAGTTAGTTAGTAAATAAATAATTAAGCCAATTTGTATATCGCTGAGTCATCATTTAAGCTAGGGTTCGTGCGGATATCCAAGAGTTTTGCGACATTCAGAATGAGACTGATAGAAGGTAACAATGAATTAATGAAATGTAAGAGATCTTTATATATTTTAGAGTTAATTATGAAAAAGGTAACTCGTTAACTTCACTAGGGTAGGGGGCAGCATTCGGAATTTTGGATGAAAAGCGTGCCCAAATTAAACTGCCTGCTACTCAGGCCCAAAAGCTAGGATATGCATATAATTAGTCCGGTTGAAATATTATTGATTATTTATGACAAAAACAACCGGAGGATTGATTTTAAACATCGTTTGGCATGTTTCTACTAACTTTTATTGCACATTTAAAAACTTTTTGTCTGGACTTAGGTCACGCGCCTTGTGCATTCGGATTACTGGACAAAACGCGCGAACAAAAAGGAGGTTTTTGGTCATAAAGAGGGACATTATCGAACAAAACGAACATTATTGTCGAACATGGAGACCTGGGAGTGCCACCAGATGAAGTTCATCAAAGGTAAGTAATTAATTTTAATGCTATTTCTGACTTTTGTGACACCTCTCCTTGAAAATGGCTGTATGGTTTTCTGTGACTAGGCGCTGACCTAACATAATCGTTTGGTGTGCTTTTTGCCATAAAGCCTATTTGAAATCGGACACTGTGGTTGGATTTACAAGAAGTTTATCTTTAAAATGGTGTATAATACTTGTATGTTTGAGGAATTTTAATTATGGGATTTCTGTTGTTTTGAATTTGGCGCCCTGCACTTTCACTGGCTGTTGTCGAGGTGGGACGCTCCCACTTGTACCAGAGAGGTTAAATAAACCTCTCTGGTACAGAGAGTGATGCCCCAAGATTACTACTTACTACTTAATAAACTATGCACTTTTATGTTTACATACCCTACATTACTCATCTCATATGTATATACTGTACTCGATACCATCTACTGCATCTTGCCTATGCCGTTCTGTACCATCACGCATTCATATATCTTTATGTACATATTCTTTATCCCTTTACACTTGTGTGTATAAGGTAGTAGTTGTGGAATTGTTAGGTTAGATTACTCGTTGGTTATTACTGCATTGTCGGAACTAGAAGCACAAGCATTTCGCTACACTCGCATTAACATCTGCTAACCATGTGTATGTGACAAATACAATTTGATTTGATTTGATTTTAATTAATTGTTATATGATTAATTGTATTTTGAAATAATTAAATGTAGTTAAATTGATTTCATAAAATAATCATCATCACATTAATGACAGCAAAGACACGACAAACCCTAGGTGTAAAATAGTAAATAATGGCTACTTCTCAGATGGTATTAAACCGTCAAGAGGAGTAAAACAAGGTTGTCCACTATTTGCATATCTATTTATTAAGCCCATTGAAATGTAAGCTATTAAATTTAGATCCAACAATAATATCAAGGGGCTAGAAATCGACGGCTTAAAAACAAAGGTGTCATTGTACGCTGATGATTCATGTTTTCTTTTAAATACATAATTTGGATCCCTCCACCGCCTTATAGAGGATCTATAAGAGATGGTGCTGTAGAGCTGACCCACTGTAACCTGATCCTTCGGATCTTCACAGGAGAGTCATGACAGGTTACTATACATAGCTTTAAATAAAGAGATTCTCCAACGTTGAAATATTCCAGGCATTTATGTAGAAATTCCAGTCGTACTTAATCAAAAGCATTTTCAAAGTCAGCCATGAATACCAGGCCTGGTTTCCCAGATTTGTTATAGTGTTCTATTGTTTCCAGGACTTGTATTATATTATCTCCATCCATTTATATTATCTCCATCCATTTAAAAAAAACTGTCTGATTAAGATGAATAATATCTGACAATCCCTTTTTAATTATTTGCACTATGCATTTTCCTATAAGTTTGCGTCACAACACTGAAGTGTAAGGGGTCTCCATTTTTTTAAATGGACTGGATCTTTATATTTACCCCTTGAAAGTTAACATTATGTTTCCGAATTACATCACCAAGAGGTAAAATATATAGTGAAAACAATAGTGGTCCTAAAACAGAGCCTTGAGGAACACCAAAATGTACAGTTGATTTGTCAAAGGACAAACCATCTACAGAGATAAACAGATATCTTTCCGACAGATAAGATCTAAACCAGGGCAGAACTTGTCCGTGTAGACCAATTTGGGTTTCCAGTCTCTCCAATAGAATGTGGTGATCGATGGTATCAAAAGCAGCACTAAGGTCTAGGAGCACGAGGACAGATGCAGAGCCTCGGTCTGACGCCATTAAATGGTCATTTACCAGTTCTATGATGGGGTCTAAAACCAGACTGAAGCATTTAATATACATTGTTTGTCTTCAGGAAGGCAGTGAGTTGCTGCGTAACAGCTTTTTCAACATTTTTTAGAGGAATGGGACATTCAATATAGGCCAATAGTTTTTTATATTTTCTGGGTCAAGGTTTGGCTTTTTCAAGAGAGGCTATATTACTGCCACTTTCAGTAAGTTTGGTACACATCCGGTGGATAGAGAGCCGTTTATTATGTTCAACATAGGAGGGCCAAGCACAGGAAGCAGCTCTTTCAGGAGTTTAGTTGGAATAGGGTCCAACTATGCAGCTTGAAGGTATAGAGACCATGATTATTTTCATCAATGTGTCAAGAGATATAGTATTAAAAAATAGGTTTGGGGACCGATCCATTATGATAGGATGATAAATAAACTATATGTACATCCCATTCCTGCACAAAATTGAAAGCTCTCTACAGTATGTCAGAACTCCTGCTCGCAGACACACGTGGGCTCTGGCATTTGCAACCATTTTCATTTTTCACTCACTTAAATGCAACATTGGACAAATAAAACAGGAGTTTTCTCCTTCCCCAACAGGTCTAGGAAGAGGAAAAACAGTGAAGCATGTACAGTGCATTCGAAAAGTATTCAGACCTCTTTACTTTTTCCAAATGTTGTTACGTTACAGCCTTATTCAAAAATGGATTAAGCCTTTCCAAAAATTATTTGAGCCTTTCCAAATCATGTCCAATCAATTGAATTTACCACAGGTTGACTCCAAACAAGTTGAAGAAACATCTCAAGGATGATCAATGGAAACAGGTTGCACCTGAGCTGAATTTAGAGTCTCATAGCAAAGGGTATGAATACTTATGTAAATAAGTTTTTTAATAAATTTACAAACATTCCCAAAAACCTATTTTTCCTTTATTATTATGTGGTATTGTATGTATTTTTCTGAGGAAATTGTTATATTTAATCCATTTTAGAATAAGGCTGGAACATAACAAAATTTGGAAAAAGTCAAGGGGTCTGAATAATTTCCGAAGGCACTGTATGTGTTAACATATACAGTACATGTATGTGGTAAAACACATTTGAATACATGATTGAGGTCATTTTCCTACATAGATATGGTATTTGAAACTTTAGAAGGATTAGTTTACATGTCTCTTGTATGTTTTTTATACAATACATGCAACATATAAGTTGGATATTACAAGAATCTTCAATGAATCGTGTAAGTGTATTTGCTGCCATGTGTATCACTTACAAGTTCCAGATAGAACACTTAAAAACTTCTTGTCAATATGGGGGCGCTGTTTTCACTTTGTAAAAAATCGTGCCCAAATTAAACTGCCTCGTACTCTATTCTAGATCGTACAATATGCATATTATCATTACTATTGGATAGAAAACACTCTCAAGTTTCTAAAACCGTTTGAATTATATCTGTGAGTAAAACAGAACTCATTTAGCAGCATACTTCCTGACAGGAAGTGAAAAATCTGAAATCGAGGCTCTGTTCCAGGGCCTTCCTATTCATTTGCTTGAAATCTATGGATATACATGCACTTCATACGCCTTCCACTAGATGTCAACAGGCAGTGGGAGGTGGAATGAGGTGTCTAGCTTGATCTGAGGTCGAACAAGAGCTCTTGGAATGACGTGACCACTATTTCCTTTGTCTACCAAGGCGCGGGAAGGACATCAGCATTGGCTTCTGAAAAGCGTTCAGTATAGACGGCTAATATCTCCGGCTTTGATTTTATTTGATACATGTGATAATATCATAGTTTTTTCAATATAGTTTTATCAGATTATTCAACGTTTATCGGGAGTTTTGGAGTTTTCCGTTCTCTGCGTTAGGTGAAGATGGACATCTTCGCGCCACTTGGCTAGCTAAGGTTGCTAATTCGACAGGAGAAGAGGACATTCTAAAACCAAACAATGATTTATTCTGGACAAAGGACTCCTTGTACAAGATTCTGATGGGAGCTCAGCAAAAGTAAGAACCATTTATGATGTTATTTCGTATTTCTGTGGAAAATGTTTAGTCGTATTTTCCTTCCTTTTTGCGGGTGCTGTCTCGCTATAACGTAAGGTGTTTGTTATGGTAAAGTTATTTTTAAAAATCTAACACGGCGATTGCATTAAGAACTAGTGTATCTTTCATTTGCTGTCCAACATGTATTTTTTAGTAAAGTTTATGATGAGTTCTTTGATTAGATTAGGTGACTGTCCAAAATTTCTCCGGAGATTCTGGTGAATCGATGCTACATATTCACAATGTATAACCACGGTTTGCAGCTCAAAATATGCACATTTTCGAACAAAACATAAGTGTATTGTATAACCTGATGTTATAGGACTGTCATCTGATGAAGTTGGTCAAGGTTAGTGATTAATTTTATATATTTTGCTGTTTTTTTGCGATCGCTACCTTTGCGGTGAATGAATGCGGTTGTGTGTTTGGCTATTGTGGTAAGCTAATATAATGCTATATTGTGTTTTCGCTGTAAAACACTTAAAAAATCTGAAATATTGGCTGGATTCACAAGATGTTTATCTTTCATTTGCTGTACACCATGTATTTTTCATAAATGTTTTATGATGAGTATTTAGGTATTTCACGTTGCTCTCTGTAATTATTCTTGCTGCTTCGGTGCTATTTGTGATTGTAGCTGCAATTTAAAACTATGATTTATACCTCAAATATGCACATTTTCGAACAAAACATAGATTTATTGTATAACATGTTATAAGACTGTCATCTGATGAAGTTGTTTCTTGGTTAGAGACTAATTATATCTCTATTTGGTCGGTTTTGTGATAGCTACCTATGCGGTAAAAAAATGGTGAAAATATGCGGTTGAGTCTTTTGCTATTGTGGTTAGCTAATAGAAATACATATTGTGTTTTCGCTGTAAAACATTTTAAAAATCGGACATGATGGCTGGATTCACAAGATGTGTATCTTTCATTTGCTGTATTGGACTTGTGATTTCATGATATTTATATGCTAGTATTTACTTGTGGCGCTATGCTAGGCTATGCTAGTCAGCTTTTTTACTGATGAGGATGCTCCCGGATCAGGGATGGTGATGAAGTAGAGGTTAAGAACCTTGTTAATACATTATTCTATATATTTTCCACATGGGATGTGACCCACTGTTATGTATTAATACAATACATATCTTATAGAAGAAAGTCTGAAGGAGGGATTTCCATTCGGTGGAAGTATTAGAAAAGGCCTACACAAAGGTCAACAGTATTGAAGAGGCACTTAGGCTATTGCTATTTTGGTCTTTATTGTGTCTTCCTATTGGCGAATGGACACCTAATGAAGTTTGATCTGATGTGGAAATGCTGTGATGGATGTGAGCTGACAGGGTTTGGAGAAATAACACTGTCAGAGGATAGAGGATGAGTGACAGGGAGATGAATGAGACAAGGCAGCATTTATCTTTTGGGTCATCAATGCTCTTTCTGCCATCTTCTCAATAGCCTAATTCGGGTCATTTTGAGGCAGTTACAACAATGTGGAAAGCTAGGCCTAAAAAAAGGAGGTTCCTCTTTTTCTGACTTCACCCTATATATTTTACATCTAATAGCCTATCGATAGATTTCATAAGCAAAATGGCTATTTCACCTTGGACATCCTTGGTGATCACAGATTAATGTGCTAGCTAGTCTTAAATGTTTGGTGCGAGTTGCTTTGCTGCTTTGGTGCAGGGGCTCCTCACCTGAATTGTCTTTGCTGGGCCATTAGCAGTGGAGTAGCATTTTTCCCTCCCATGATTTTATTTCAAGTAGGATAGCAGCCTACACCAAAAAAATAACCCCATATTGATAACCATACTGTAGATGTAACCTTGATACAAACATACAGTCTACTACTCAATGGGGAAGGCATGGATGGCAACAACACTGTGCCCTTCGCTCCCGCTTGACAAGTTACCGAGTAGCCAAGTCATTGTAAGCACACGCATAAAACGCATGAAGAAGCAACACTGCAGCCATCATCAAATCAACTTGTGAAATGCTTGCTTACAAGCCCTTAACCAACAATGCTTTAAGAAGTTAAGGGGAAAAAAGTGTTGAGTAAAAAATAGATAAGTAGAAAATAGAAAATAAAAGTAACAAATAATTAAACAGCAGCAGTAAAATAACATTTTTATATACAGGGGGTACCGGTACAGAGTCAATGGGCACCGGTTAGTCGAGGTAATTGAGGTAATATGTACATGTAGGTAGAGTTACATCAGCACTTTTAATAAAAAATAAAACATATAACTATATAACTGAAAATATACAGTGAAATACGTCTCAGACTCATCCTCTGGCAGAGTCATCCTCAGACTCATCCTCTGGTAGCTCAACGTAAAAGAAAAAAACAGCTCAATCAAAACCATCTAATCTATAGCAGAGCGCATTCAACACAACCACTCCTTTCCACACGCCCACTATTTTCCTTTCGACACATCCACTCCTTTCCACACACCCCTACTCTCCCATACAACATTTTCCACTAACATTTTACACATTTTACAGCCACAAAGTCAAAATTGGCTTTATCCAAGTGTATATGTATAATGACGAGATGCTCAAGTCTCCGCCCTAACAACGGGAGTCATTGTCCCAAAGGTGGGAAGGCAGGTGGCAAGCTTAGGTCCAAAATAAGCACATATTTTGGATAGATTTTGGCGATGCTGTTTGATGGCTATGACCTCCGGCGAGCCATCAAACAGGCAAAGCGTTAATACAGGACTAAGATTGAACCCTACTACGCCGGCTCTGACAGGATGGATGTGGCATGGCTTGCAAACTGTCATGGATTACAAAGAAACCAGCCACGAGCTGCCCAGTGGCGTGAGCCTAACAGACAAGCTAAATGCTCACTTCGAGGCAAGCAACACTGAACCATGCATGAGAGTACCAGATGTTGCGGACGACTGTGTGATCTTGCTCTCTGTAGCCGATGTGTGTAAGACCCCACTCAGGGGTGTGTGCTTAGTCCCCTTCTTTACTCTCTGTTCACCCACGACTGTGTGGCCGCGCACGACTCCAACACCATCATCAAGTTTGCTGACGACACAACGGTGGTAGGACTGATCACCGACGATGATGAAGCAGTCTAGAGGGAAGTGGCCACAGACCTGGCAGTATGGTTCAAGAACAACAACCTCTTCCTCAATGTCAACAAGACAAAGGAGCTGATCGTGGACTACAGAAAACTAATGGGCAAGCACGCCCCCATCCACATCGATGGGGCTGTACTGAAGCGGGTCAAGAGCTTCAAGTTCATGTGTGTCCACATAACTAAGGAATTAACATGGTCCATACCCACACAGTTGTGAAGAGGGCACGACTCTTTATCGTTATTCTTTATTCACTGTATATGTATTCCTTGTGTCACTATTTGTATTCTTATTTTATCTTTATCTTAAACTCTGCATTGTTGGAAAAGGACCCTTGAGTAAGCGTTTCACTGTTAGTCTACACCTGCTGTTTACGAAGCAGGTGACAAATACAATGTGATTTGAGAGTGAAACCTCTCACTTCGACCCTCTTCCTCGCCCTTTTCAGAAAAATGTCGAAGCCAACATCGCAAGACCATAGACATTGTGGAATAAACAAGAATGTCGCTTATGAGGTGAGTGTTGTGGAAAGGCCAGATTTATTTTACAGAATGTAAAACAATTCCAATCAGACGTTTAAGTGATAAAATGTCATGTTAAACCTTCTTATGGCTGCAATCCCGTTAACGGGATCGATATGACAACAGCCAGTGAAAGTGCAGGGCGCCAAATTCAAACAACAGAAATCTCATAATTAAAATTCCTCAAGCATACAAGTATTTCACACCATTTTAAAGATACACTTCTTGTTAATCCCCCCACAGTGTCCGTTTTCAAAAAGGCTTTACAGCGAAAGCACCACAAACGATTATGTTAGTTCACCGCAAAATCACAGAAAAACACAGCCATTTTTCCAGCCAAAGACAGGAGTCACAAAGAGCAGAAATAGAGATAAAATGAATCACTAACCTTTGATGATCTTCATCAGATGACACTCATATGACTTGATGTTACACAATACATATATGTTTTTTACGATAAAGTTCATATTTATATCCAAAAACCTCAATTTACATTGGCGCCATGTTCAGAAATGCCTCCAAAATATCCTGAGAAATTGCAGAGAGCCACATCAAATAACAGAAATACTCATCATAAACTTTGATGAAAGATACATGTTTTACATAGAATTAAAGATAAACTTGTTCTTAATGAAACCGCTGTGTCAGATTTCAAAAAAGCTTTACGGCAAAAGCACAATATTCAATCATCTGAGAACAGCGTTCAGCCACAAAAGGAAGCCATACAGTTACCCGCCAAATTGTGGCGTCAACAAAGGTCATATATAGCATTATAAATCTTCACTTAGCTTTGCTGATCTTCGTCGAGATGCACTCCCAGGACTCCCACTTCCACAAGAAATGTTCATTTTGTTCGGTAATGTCCATCATTTATTTCCAAAGAGCTACTTTGTTAGCGTGTTTGGTAAACAAATCCAAAGTCACGAAGCGCGTTCACTAAAAGCAGACGAAATGTCAAAAAGTTCCGTAACAGTCAGTAGAAACATGTCAAACGATGTATTGAATCAATCTTTAGGATGTTTTTAACATAAATCTTCAATAATGTTCCATCCGGAGAATTCCATTGTCTTCAGAAGTGCGATGGAACAGAGCTCCCTCTCATGTGAACACGCATGGTCAGACTGTTGACATCTAGTGGAAGCCGTAGGAAGTGCAAACTGACCCATATCCCACTGTGTATTCGATAGGCGATGAGTTGAAAACCTACAAACCTCAGATTTCCCACTTCCTGGTTGGATTTTTTTCTCAGGTTTTTGCCTGCCATATGAGTTATGTTATACTCACAGACATCATTCAAACAGTTTTAAAAACTTCAGAGTGTTTTCTATCCAATACTAATAATAATATGCATATATTAGCAATTGGGACTGAGGAGCAGGCAGTTTACTCTGGGCACCTCTGGGCACCTTTTCATCCAAGCTACTCAATACTGCCCCTGCAGCCATAAGAAGTTAAGATTATGTAACGTTACTAAGGTTTTACTGCCATATTATTGCTTTGAAATCGATGTTTTGTTCGTTAGCTTATAGCTAGCTATGGCTAACTCCTGAGACGAGTCCTGGCCTAGCCCTAACGTTAGTTAGTTACTCACTTAGCTAGCAAGCTAACCTTAGCTGGTCTCCTTCACCAGTTTCTTGTTTTGGTGTTTAGCTAGGTATTGTATCGAGGTCAGGTTTATTAGTACCTGTACGTTACTACTGCGAACACAAAAGCTTATGTTGTGTTTCAAAACAAGCATTTGCAGCTAGCACATGCACCGCCCACGTACGCTACTGTAACTACGTAAGTAAGGTTAACTACGTTATCCTAAGGTTAGATGGCCTTGTTTACAGTCGAGATGTTGGAAGTGGAAATCCTAGCTAATGGTGCAAGAAGAATTACAATTTTGTTTTTTGCCTGCAGCTCCCTACCGGCGCCGATTCAGTTGTCCCAGGACCAGCTGGAGTCCGAGGAGAGGGGCCGGGCACAGAGGTTCCACTCCACCGCCCTCGTCTCCTCCCGCAGAGAACCCCCTCCCTACGGCTACAGGAAGAGCTGGGTGCCCCGCTCTCTGGAAGTACTAAGCTTTACTCCCTACCCAGTTTAATTGATTCAATGAAGCTGTGTTACTGTTGGTGTTGTGTTAGAAATGACGCCCTGAATGTTCAGAGAGGCGATATCATGGGATATAGCTTTTTCCTCTCAGTTTGTGTGTTGGACTCCCCTGTGTTGTAGAACAGTGGAAACGGGTACATCTGCACATTGCTTCTTACTACTAGTCTCTCAGTGATAACAACCTTCCTTGTGTTGTCGGACATTTGAGATGGCGTTGCGTTCCCTGAGATCCACGTGGCCCAGTTCCCTCTGGAGATGGGAAGGAAGAAGAAACGCTCCAACGCCCTGGCTGTACAGGTGGACGGTGAGGGCAAGATCAAATACGACGCCATCGCCGGACAGGGCAAGGTAAGAATATTAATAGATATCCAGCTGGTCTGCCTAAATCTACAATGTAGTTGTACGTACGAGACATTCTCATATGAGTCTAATGTAAATCCATGGGTCCTTTTCATGTGGATTTATTTTACATTATTTACATTACAGTACTGAGTGCATACATTTTCATACCTTTTTCGTACTGGTCCCCCGTGGGAATTGAACCCACAACCCTGGCATTGCAAGCGTCATGCATTACCAACTGAGCCACACGGGACCATGAAATTGCCTATGAATCGCTGTGCCCACATGTTTATTTTATAGAGCAGTGGTCTCCAGACTCTTTCCTGTGCTGTGACCCACCATAGTTATGTTTTTGTTATTGTCATCTAGATACCAAGTAAACAAAGCTGTTTCTTGCCACGATCCTGTATTAAACAGAGAGCCATCATTTGAATAACTACTGTCACGGAGGACCTGTGTACAGTTCAGTTTCTATATATTCAGCTGTCTCCTCTGTTCTCCCTGTGCAGGTGATTTTCAGTAAGTACTCAGACCTGCTTCCTAAGGAAGTGCTGAGCGACTATGCCCCAGAGTTGCAGAAGCCTGACGAGGAGGCTGTCAAAGAGCTGACGGAGAAGACCCGCGATGCTCTGATGAAGCAGGTCTCTCAGAAGATAGCTGCAGCTATGCCTGTGAGGGCAGCTGACAAACGGGCCCCGGCACAGTACATCAGGTACGGTTTTTGAATGTGATGGATGATGCCAACTGTTGTTTATGAGTTTCTCCCTTTTCAAAATGGAAGATAATATAGGGTGTTCACCCATAAAATGCTTAATTCATTCAAGCTTTATACAAATATGTCCATTCAATAGAACATTTTGTTAGAAAAACAATAGTCCAAACCCCATGTCTCTACATTATATGGTTCCAAACGTTACCAACGATTTACTCTTTGAATTTAGCAGGTTTAGAGTGAATGGAATGTCATCACGTGCATGATCAAAAAGTGGTCAATGCTCAATAGAACTCTGGCACTGCTCCGCAGCAGAACAGCACTAACGTCAACTGAAAAGCTAACTAGTGACTGCCGGTTCGTGAGTTAAAATATGGGCTTTTTCTAAATGAAATCCGCTGAATACAATACTAAATATATATTTACACTACATGACCAAAAGTATGTGGACATGTGCTCGTCGAACGTCGCATTCCAAAATCATGGGCATTAATATGGAGTTGGTCCCCCTTTTTCTGCTATAACAGCTTCCTCTCATCTGGGAAGGCTTTCCACTAGATGTTGGAACATTGCTGCAGGGACAACTCCACAAGAGTATTAGTGAGGTCAGGCACTGATGTTGGTGATTAGGCCTGGCTCACAGTTGGCGTTCCAATTCATCCCAAAGGTGTTCGATGGGGTTGAGGTCAGGGCTCTGTGCAGGCCAGTCAAGTTCTTCCACACCGATCTCGACAAACCATTTCTGTATGGATTTCTCTTTGTGCATGGGGGCATTGTTATGCTGAAACAGGAAAGGGACTTCCCCAAACTGTTGCCACAAAGTTGGAAGCACAGAATGGTCTAGATTGTCATTGTATGCTGTAGCGTTAAGATTTCCCTTCACTGGAACTAAGGTGCCTAGCCTGAACCATGAAAAACAGCCCCAGACCATTATTCCTCCTCCACCAAACTTTCCTGGCATCCGCCAAACCCAGATTAGTCCGTTGCACTGCCAGATGGTGAAGCGTGATTCATCACTCCATAGAACGTGTTTCCACTGCTCCAGAGTCCAATGGCGGCAAGCTTCACACCACTCCAGCCGATGCTAGGCATTGAGCAGGCTTGTGTACTACGGCTGCTCGGCCATGGAAACCCATTTCATGAAGCTCCCGACGAACAGTACTTGTGCTGACGTTGCTTCCAGAGGCAGTTTGGAACTCGGTAGTGAGTGTTGCAACCAAGGACAGAGGATTTTTACGCGCTTCAGCACTCGGCAGTCCCGTTCTGTGAACTTGTGTGGCTTACGACTTTGTGGCTGAGCCGTTGTTGCTCCTAGAAGTTTCCACTTCACAATAACAGTACTTACATTTGACCGGGGAAGCTCTAGCAAGGCAGAAATTTGGCGAACTGACATGTTGGAAAGGTGGCATACTATGACGGTGCCACGTTGAAAGTCTGAGTTCTTTATTAAGGCCATTTTACTGCTAATGTTTGTATATGGAGATTGCATGGCTGTGTGCTTGATTTTATACACCTACACCTTTATTTGAAGCTACTCATTCAAGGGTTTTTCTTTATTTTCAACTATTTTCTACATTTTAAGCAGTTTAAGTCCAGTGAATAACCTGAAATGGTACAAAGGTAAGCGGTAAACTGCCAGGGGTTTAAAAAAAAGTTTAGGTTACCGAAAACTGAAAGATTATGTAGATTCCAGAGTTGTGAAAAAGGGCCTTTTTCAGGAAACAAGTAATGGGTCAACAACTTACCGCTGTTCTGCAGCAATGGAAGTAAATTAAGCCTTGAAAGTTGATGCTAACAGTTCCTACGGGTGTCCCAACTTTTGTTGATTACTTACAAACCCTCTGTCTGTATAAAAGCAGTGTTGGAACAGACTGTGTTACTACACCCTCTTAAGCATTATTTGGACAGTATTGTACTGCAGGAAGTAGTATATTGCTATCATAATGGCAAGGGGAAAAAGCAATTAACAGAGGAAGACAGACCATTATAACCCTTAAAAGTGTAGGTCTTTCCTTTAGAGAAATTGCCAAGGTGTCAGTGAGTACAGTTTCCTACACCATCAAAAGGCAGACCCAAAGCCACAACAGAATCGGAAGACAAGATTCTGAGAGTCAACAGCTTGCGTGATAGGTGGCTCACAGGACAACCGCTTCAAGCACAGCTTAACACTGGTCAACTTAAGCAAGTCTGTTTCAACTGTGAAGAGAAGACTTCGAGCTGTAGGTTTGAGAGGTCGAGTGGCAGTAAGAAAGCCATTGCTAAGATGGCAAAATAAGAAAGAGACTTGCCTGGGCCATGAAGCACCGCCAGCGGACAACTGAAGGCCTAAAGGAGGTCTTTTGGACTGATGAATCAAAATGTGAAATCTTCGGTTCATCGTGCAGGGTTTTTGTACGCCATCAAGTAGGCGAATGATTTTGATTGGTCCAACCAGCGGAAATGCCTCCAAATGGTACCACCTCACAACACCATATATGGAAGAGACGCAACCAGGAGCGGCGCAGTCTAAACTAGCAACGGTCGCAGCAAATGAACGTTCTTATTTCATCAACACTGTCAAATACGTTAAGGTTATAATATTGTATAGAACAATCTAAAGATGAATTCGATGTCATTTTAAAATGACAATGTTTTGACATCAGTTTCGTAGCACCCTCTTGAATTGCCCCGTTTTTCTCTACATTGTACAGCAGTGAGTGAATGCCCTAGATAATAAGACTAGGCTATATAAATCCTGTCATCATGGGCGGTATAGAAAGCATCAGGAGCACTAGGGCATACTTAGAAAATACATCCTCCACACACTGTGCTGTAATGTATGCATGCATTTCCCCAGGTACACTCTGTCCCAGCAGGGCGTGGCCTTCAACTCGGGGGCCAAACAAAGGGCCATCCGTATGGTGGAGATGCAGAAGGACCCCATGGAGTCTCCACGTGTCAAGTAAGTACATTCCCACCAGCGTCGCTGACTAAACTCATAACTGACTAAACTTTAAAACGTATGTGCTTGTCACTTTCACTATCTTGCTATAGACCGGTTAGCTGACAACGTCACGGAAACGATGCGCACGCTTCAATGGGGCAGAAGGCAGTGTGTTATGTGATTCTGGATGGCCAGATAGCTAGCAACAATGACAAGAAGCTGCCATGTGGAGATCATAGGTGGCTCATTTCAGCTAGTTTTATCTTGTACTTGATACCATGTCTTGTTTTGACTGAAAATTCGCTGGCTAGCTAACAAGCAACTGTAACAATGTATTTGAGAGACGACACGTGGTTATTGTGCAAATGTATTTGTTTTTGTGAATAAACATTGAAGACAAAACATAGCTTACATGTTGTCAACCGTCTAAGCCAACCTCGTCTGTTTTGTCCTATAGTTGTGCACTCGTCCATTTTGTTGCTAAACAGCCAACCTGCCTATGTGCTAGGATAACTTGAGTCATGCACATCCCCTAAATAAAGCTAGAAGCACACTCGCTTATTTTGTCATCTAGGATGTGATGTGTCAAGGTTGCTATTCCAGGATCAATAAGAAGATTCCTGGTGGACCTCCCTCCCCTCCTGCACCTGTCATGCACTCACCAAGCAGAAAGGTACCTTTTGGGGTTCAGACAGACTTAACTGATCTCAAGATTTGAAGTTGCCAATAGTGTTTTTATGACTTTAATAATGTGTAAAAGGATCCGCTCAACTCAACACCTTTTCCTTGTGTCAAAATGAAATGTACTTTCTTCTCTAGCTGTGCAAATGTTGAGCGAAAGATGTGATGCGTTTTCTCTCTCTGTCCTACCAGATGACAGTCAAGGAAGATTCCTCCCTGCATCTCAAACTGGAAGAATGCAAGGGTATACCAACTCTGCTCTCTCCCTCTGGAGACACTGACTCAATGGGAGGTTGTGTTTGTTTGAGGTCAGGATTGCTGACATTGTAAGTACACTCCTGTGTTCTATGACTAGTGGTTTTTATGACTGCCTAAAGCAAAGTTGTGTAATGCACTATATTTTTATTATAAGGCATTATACAGCTGGTTGGTCTAATCCTGAATGTTGATTGGTTAAAAGCGCATTCCAGCCTTTGTCTATTCCACAAATTACCACTGGCTAAGTCCTATGAAGTTAAAATGCCTATTTACTCTGTTCCATCTGACTGATCAATCCTCTGTCTCATCAGCCCACCAGGCACTTCATTAACTTAACAGTTTCGGGGGATGAGACAGACAGGCAGCGTTTCTCAGCCAATCGAAATTATGAATCAGCTGCCATCATTTTATGGATATATATATTTTTTAAATGTATTTTTAAAAAATGCAAAAAAAGTGAAACGAAGTGCAGCTAGTTTGAAGTCTTTCCAGCTCAGTTTGAAGTGATTGTGTTAGCTGTGTTGTTGGCTAGCTCCTCTGAACAACAGTGTCCTGATGAGTGAGCACATTCTCTGTGCCAGGCGAAATAGCGCCTCATTAGCTCATTGTTATGGATGTATCCAAATAAATGTCACTAGAAAACAGCTTATGCAAACGCGGCGACTTTGCTGTTATTCTGGCTGCACTTTTTGACGTGACTAAGTTAGCTGTAGTTGGTTAGCTAGCAAGCAAGGGATAAGAACGTTGCCAAGCCAGTATGGCAATGGAACATTTAGAACGAACGACTGGGTCACATCCATAGACGCAGAACAAAAAGACTGAACGTCTGGGTCGCATCTCTAGCAACCGAACCGATAGAACGAACATCCAGCCGGCATTGGTAGCAACCCTAGATTTGTGTCGGGACTATATCTTGAGGAAGGATGAAATGGTATGAAAAATGTAAATATGTCTGTCATTATTTGAATATGTTGGTAACCTGTTGTTTAAAAGTGACAATGCCCTCGACGCCGGTGTTTGGGGGATATCTTGGCACGGTTCGCCGGTCCGAGATAAAGCCTAACAAGACCTTTGCCAGTATATCCTCCAAACACCGGCTTCTCTGGCATTACCACTTAATTATGTGTGAGTGTGTGTTTCATAGAAAGTGTTCCCAAAGTTGAGTCCTATGTTCTGGGTTTGTCTTCTAGAGTTACACCACCCCTCTGGACAAGCATCTGGCAGCTGACGGTAGAGGACTGCAGACCGTTCACATCAATGAGAGCTTTGCCAAACTGGCCGAGGCGCTCTACATTGCTGACAGAAAGGTACACTGTTTGTGGTTTTGAGAACCGATGTTTGTCCTGTGATTAGCGACTTCTTCTCCGAGCCTCTCTGAAATATATATATATATATTTTTTGGGGTGAATGGTCATCTCTTTGTGTCAATTTCAAAGCCGACTACTTTTCTGTATGATATTGGCTCGAGCCTTTAGAATGATTCTCTCATCCTAAAATTAAGATTCTGTGTTTTCTTTCTCTTCGTTGTGCTGTGTCTAAGCCGATATGCCTCCAAGCCACATATATGATTGTAGCCTAAAGTTTATAATGTGATGTTGATTTAAATGAATGTAAACTAACTCTGTGTCTACTGCATCCAGGCCAGAGAGGCTGTGGAGAAGAAGATGGCCCAGAAAGAGAAGGAGGAAAAGCTCCGAGAGCTGGCTCAGATGGCGCGAGAACGCAGGGCAGGGATCAAAGGTCACAGAGGGGACAAAGGTCAGTCCACAACCTCTTCCTGCTTGACCCTAACCACAGATCTAGGATCAGGTCACCTGTTTGTGATGTCATGTTTTCCTGTACAAGGACTGCCCGTGTAAAGTGTTGTAAAGTTGTGTGGGTGGTCTGTGACAAATCAATCAATATATTTGAAATGAAATATACTGACGGTGTTTAACCAAATGCGGCATTGAGGAACACAAACCCCGAGACCTTTCTCAGAATCTTGTCCAAGTAGCTCTGTGCATGCAGAGAGCAGACTACTCAGCTGTCAGTCCTGATTATGTGTGAGTGAGCCGCTTGGTAACACCCTTGCTCCTTCTCTCTCGCACGCTCTCACCCTCCATACCTCCCCTCTTTCTGTCGTCACTCTGTAACTCTCTCTCCCCTCTCTCCATCCTCTATCCTCTTTCTTCTACGCCACCTCTCCCTCCCGCTCTCCCTCCTGTGGCAGGTGGCGAGGACGGTGAGGCCAGAGAGCGTGACGAGATCCGCCATGACAGGAGGAAAGAGAGACAGCACAACAGGAACATCTCCCGAGCCGCCCCCGATAAGAGGTACATACATCCACACACACACACCCTGCTGAATCATTCATGGTTCATCAGGAACGCTGAAGGAACGCAGCTGGCCACAGCAGCACCCAGCCCAGACCTCCTGACCGTCCTGTCTGCTACAGCTGCAGTGCTTCAGAGAGCAAGAGGGAGACAGGCCGAGAGGGAGACAGGCCGAGAGGGAGACAGGCAAAGAAAATGAGAGAGGAAATTGGTGAGAGACAGACATAGAGATTAGGCTACTCTGCTCCAGTTGTCTGTCTCTACAGTGGAGCTGTCAGAGGATGGCAGGGGGAAGGGGGGAGAGCAGTAGGAAGAAAGGATAGGGAGACGGCCACTGATTACAACGACAGGCCTGACTGCTGGTTGTAAATGGCCTCATTATGAAGAGCCGGTTAGCCCAGAGCGTCTACTTAACCTTGCAGTCGCTTCTGCTGGATGTGATTATCTGCAGATATGTTGGGATTGTGATAATGTTAGCAGACAGTGATGTGCCATGTGAGCGGTTTGGTGCAGCAACTAATTTCACACACAAAGCTACAGAGGTGGGGTGCTCTACTAAAAACCAAGCTCTCCCGTATCCATATGTTGTCTCTCTCTCTCTCGCCTTCTTCCTTAACTAACCGTCTGGTTTGATTTATTCCCATCGTCAGGGCGAAGCTGCAGAGAGACCAGGACAGGGACGTCAGTGAGCTCATTGCTCAACCCTAGAGCCTCCAGTGAGGCTCAGTACGACCAGAGACTATTCAACCAGACCAAGGTGACACACACACACACACACCTGCTGTGCTGTCAGAGGTTCTCCTGTAGTGGTGTTTCTACTAGAGTGACTTAAGATCTCACATGTTACACTGGCTGACGTTCTTTGTTTAACCACTGCCCCCCCCCCCCCCCCCCCCCTCAAGGGTATGAACAGCGGTTTTGCAGGCGGGGAGGATGAGATGTACAATGTGTACGACCAACCGTTCAGGAGTGGCAGAGACATGGCCCAGAACATCTACCGGCCCACCAAGAGCTCTGACAAGGACATGTATGGAGACGACCTGGACACCTCTGTAGTATCCCTTCATCTGTAGTATCCCTCCTCTAAGGTCCATTATGTCTACTGAAATCCACTCTCAGTTCGTTCGGATTCTTTATTGGGTTTTCTACAGATAACCCGGTCACTAACAGGGACTGGTGCTGGAATGCGATACTAACTATAGCCTTCTAAACACTACAGAACAGTATTTATTATCTGACAGATTGCCGTCACTGATACATTCTACCTGTTTCGATCACATTTCTAATGGGGAAAATGATACACCGAGAAAGTTCAATGGACAGCATTCTAAACAGTACACATCAATGCATACAGGTAATTGCCAAAATAAAGGAAACACCAATATGGTGTCTTAACCCCCTAGTGTCAATGTCCCCGTGGAAATCTAATTATATTAACCTAGAATATCTATCTAGATATCACATTTTTGCATGGGCTGCGTCTCAAACCTCTGCATCTGCCGATGTCGCCCTTCCGCATATGCGTGAAAGGCGGCAGAGCTAGAGCAGTGTTTGTCAAACCATGAGACAACCCCGGAAATCGGTCTTCTCACTAAATTCTCTGTAGCGTCCCAACAGTTTGGCCAACAAACTAGTATGAACCCCCTATGGAGAGATGAGAGTCTCACGAACACGATGGCATTGGTTTTACTCTAGGACGCCAACAAGCCTCACAAGACTATTCTGAAGGTAGCAGGGTACCAGTTGAAAAACTGAGTTTAGTGCCTAAAATAAAGAGTTAAACCCCCTATGCTCCTTTTTGAGACCTCTCTTTCAAAGTCAACGAGATCTCCTCCTCTAAACATGGTATCCAAAATAATGGGCAACTAGGACTTTTTATTCATGACCCATAGAGATGGACAGAGGACTCAACTTGGATCTAACCCATTTTAGCATGGACATTTCCATTGAGGGCTTCCACCATTTTTTAAGTAGTCATCGGTGGGGATTCCTATGGGTTGGGAACCAACAGCCAATGATCAGAGCATTGTCTTCTTCCAATTGGGTCCAATGGTTTGTAAATGGCTTTAACATCGCCATCTAGTGGCTACAATAAATGAATGACGCAATATTTGGTTCAGGATTCAGGCACTGCAGGCTGTGGATCACCAACATAAGCTTTATACTTTTTTCACAAAATAAGAAAATGTACTACTTTAAAATTGAGGGCCTCAATGGCGCTGCCCATGCTGTCACTTTCGCCATAGTGGTACGGATACAATGATGAGATGAGGCCTCTTTCCATCTCTATGACATTGATGGGATGATAATTGGACCTGCTTTCAATATACTTTGTATCCCTTATTACTAAAGTGTGTCCTTTATCAAATCACATTTTATTTGTCACATGTGCCGAATACAACAGGTGTAGGTAAACCTTACAGTGAAATGCTTACTTACAAGCCCTTAACCAACAATGCAGTTTTTAAAAGGTCCTTAACAAACTAAAGGATGATATAAAATGACAATAATAAGGATATATACAAGGAGTACCGGGTCAATGTGCAGGGGTACAGGTTAATTGAGGTAATATACATCAGTTGAGGCTGCTTAGGGGAGGCAGGCTCATAATATTGTCTGGAATGGAGTACACGGAATGGCATGTGTTTGATGGATTTGATACCACTCCACCTATTACCACGAGCCCATCCTCCCCAATTAAGGTGCCACCAACCTCCTGTGATGGACATATAGGTAGGGGTAGAGTGACTATGCATAAATAATAAAAAGAGAGTTGTGTGTGTGTGGTTAGGGTCCAGTGAGTGTACATCCAGCCTGTGCAAGAGTCGGTGCAAAAAATGATAATAAATACAAATAAAATTAGGGGGTTGACGCAAATAGTCCAGGTAGCCATTTGATGAACTGTTCAGCAGTCCTATGGCTTGGGGGGTAGAAGCTCATTTATTTATCTAGTTAGCTGTATATTTACATATACCTGTATAAATAAACCATTCAAGAAAATATTCCCTGCATATACTTTCTATGGGTCATTACTACAAGGATCCAAAACACAAAGATTTTTTTTTGCAGCAGCATTTTGTCTACTGTTTCAGAAACAGTAAAACATATCCTAACGCTCTCCTTCCCCTCTCCCAGGTTTGTTCCTGACCGTGAGTTCTCTGGTACGGACCATGGTCCTCGTCGTGACGGCCCCGTCCAGTTTGAGGAGGATCCCTTCGGTCTGGACACGTTTTTGGAGGAGGCTAAGCAGCACGGGGGCTCCAAGAGCCCCTCCACCAGCAGAGGCTCCAAGGACTATGACCATGACAAGAAACACAGGAAGGAGTGTTTGGAACAAGACCGAGACCCTCGGTCTGATGGGAAGGGAGGATAGCGTTCAGTATGCAATGTTTCAAAACGTTGAGAAGTCACTGTATGTGTTTTTCTCACCTGAACGTAGGCGTCGCCTGAATGTGTCCAATAAGAATGGGCCTTTTTTATTTTAGTTTTGAAGCTGTTTTCTCCTTTCTGTACCTAGTGAATGTAACCCTGGGTTTTTGGGAGGATGAGGGGGGGAGAGTTGGGTCAGAACCCTGACTGGAACTATAGACATTCTGTTTGTGTGTGTTGTATGGCTGAACCCCCCCAGGAGCTAGCAGGGATTATTTGTTGATAATGACCTTTTTCTTTACAGCATCCCTTTTTCTTTACGTACAGCACCATCCTGCCTGTAACGTGAGTTTAAGTAAAGCCCCCTAGTTTTGTAAGGAATATTATTATGCCTTTTTGATATATGGTCTTTGATCTAGCAGCATTCCTGTGATTGAATTCCCCTTTCAGGTCTTACGTGATCTACTCTATGGCATCTTGACAATAACTATACAACCTCTGTTACTGGTGGGATACAATGTAAAGCTACTCTAATTTATTGTACTGTACTAACACTGAATACATGTCATATAATGGAATAAACGTGTCTCTGTATTTACCCCAGAGAAGTCTGTGCTAGTAGAAAGTGTTAAACCTTTGTGATCAGATTTTACAGTGCTATGGTGTCATACAAAATGCACTAACAGAATGCAATCGTCGTGGTTCTTCAACACCAACCAGAAGAGAACCGACTGCAACTGGGAGGGACTACCTGACTCATCCAATAAGTATCTGTTCTGTTTCTAAACATTTTCTATTTGCATGCCGTAATGAACATGACCCAGATGCATTCTCCTCGGTCAATGAATGCAGACCCTCTGTTAGGTCTATTCTTGTTGTAATCGTTTTATTTAGAGTGCCACAGTTTCCCCTGATTCTTATTTTTATCACATCTTGAATAATGCCTCACATTTACATAAGATGAAAGACCCGAAGTGGTGGAGGACCCATCAATTCCCAAGCGTTACCAACGGAAATATGAGGCACATCCCAAATGGCACCCTATTACCTCCATCAGGGTATCCCAAAGTCGGTCCTGCACCACCGTGTTGTTACAACAAAACGTGCACCCCTTGGGGTCCACAGGACTGAGTTTGGGAAACACTGCCCTACATAGTGCACTACTTTTGTCCCAGTATAAGGCTCTAGTCCAGTATAAAGTCGTGCACTGAATAGGGTGCCATTTGGGCCACAGTCCAAACTGTATGGGAGATTTGAGTTGATTAGATCAAAACTGGTTCCATAATTATAATTCTTAATGATTTATGGAGCTACATCCAGGCCTCAAAGAAATAATCAACACGACATGATACAGTCCAGCAGACTGGGGATTTCTCAGTATTACGCTGTGTCATCCGGCCCTCATGCTTGAATAGGGGGGTAGCTTAGCAGAGGGTTTATTCTATAGATGTATTTAGTTCAATTGAAATTAAGTTATGGATTTCTACATTTAGCACAGGCTTTTGTATACTCTGTCAGAGGTAGGTCATTATCAGTCCAATAGCGCAATCTTAAATACTGTTGTAGAGACAAATACTGTAGGGTTGTCAAGTGCAGAATATAATAAAACGCCAAAATCAAAGCAGCGACATGTCTTCATTTCAACTTTATATCAATGTCTTACTCTTTCACATAACTGTTTACCTTGCTATTTTTCTACCTCCCAGGTGTACTGTAATTCTATTTGCGGTTGAACTACATTTTCTCCTCCCAAACACTACAATCTGGCCCCTAGAGTTCCTACTCAGACAGAAAAGACTAGACTGATACCAGGGCAAATCAATAACTACAGCATCATCACAGGATGCCAAGTATAGCAGCTTAGATGGTAGACGGTTCTCTGACTTTATTTAGGCCCCCGTGCCGATTCTCCGATAGACAGTTTTCACACTCCACTTCACCAGTGTGTCTCTTCAAGGCTTCGCTGCCTGTCTCCAGTCACAGCTCTTATGTTGCCATCAGAATTAATTTCCTCCCCCAGTGAGAGGTCGGACTGAACGTGACTGTTTGTTTACAGGCTTCACAGGGATGACATGGTGTGTGCCTGCGTGTCCTCTTGTCTCCACAGCCCTCTGAGAAACATTAAAGCGTGACTAGCTTCATTGTAAAGTGGTGCGTTTTATTGTGTTGACCTTTAGCATGTGGAGAGGAGCGGAATCGGTGATTGTCATCTGATAGCCTCTCAGCGGGAGATGCTTTTCAGACCACGGTGGAGACAATGGACTCGCTGTGGAGGTGTGAGACAAGCCGTGGAGTCAGAGAATCAGGCCACAGCCAGAGGAATCAATAAACAAAGTTATTACTGGTCTGATGTAAGGCTGCGTCTACTGGTTCATGGTGGTGGCAAAGTCTGCAGTGCGCGTAACTGTTATTGCTGGTCAAATGTATTTATTGTGGGTTGTTCAGACACAAATGTGCACCCTTGACTGATCTAATCTGTAATGTTGATGTGTTGACATCATAGGTGACAGGACTAAGAGATATCCTGACAAAGTGACCTTGACCTCTGAGCCTTTGTATTGTGCTACAACTACGGCCCAGTGTTTCCTAGTCAGGCTGTATGGTCAGGGAAAGACTCCTGGCACAAATGATGGTTTAAAATGATATCTACCTGTAGTATTATAATGGGACTGGCCAAGCCCTTTACACAACAATATCAGGAACATCTCAGCCTTTATGATGATGCTATAGTCTACAAATTCAATTTAGCTTTTTAAGCATCCCACTGGGGGAAAAACTGGTTGAATCAATGTTGTTTCTGTCATTTCAACAACAAAAATCTATGTGATGACGTTGAATATGGAAAACTTGTGTTTTCCATATCAATGAGCTGAATCAATATGGAAAACTGATTGGGTTTGGAAAATAGTCATCAACATAATGGAATTGATCTGAAATCCAATGGCATGGTGAATTTGTTGTTGAATTCAGGTTAGTTGACAAATCAACCAAATGTACATCAAAACTAGATGTTGAACTGACATCTGTGTCTGGTGGGTTAGCCCTACCACAGACACCCTCAGTGTACAGTATTCCTTCAATTCTCAGTTGAGCTTTGACCATTATTGTTGAGACTGTGAGGTGTAGTTAATTTTCTCAGACAGCTTGATAATGGCTCTTCACTACTCTGTTGTTTGGGTTGTGAATGTGGAACAGCGGAGGATGAATGGGTTTCTTATTCATGAAGGTAACAAAGAGGAAATTGGTTCTTTGGCCAGCTTTTGTTTGGCTTTGCACATAAACAGCCAAATACTATTGTGTCCTTCCACAATGGAATCTTCAATGTGCAGACAGAACACATACACGATTGATAGGTTCTTATCCTTGCTCCAAAATGGAGCAAAATCCAGAAAGAAACAATATTGAGTTGTAAAGGAAAAATGTATTTCTTTCGCTGTGGTCACTTAAAGGGTGGTTTATAGTTATTTGCAATGTGTTTCTGTGATATTTTCCTTTCCTGTTAATGGTGGGTAGGCGAAAGCGATTGGGTTTAGTGATAAATGGGTGTGCTCCATGATCATTTTGACCTGTCTAAAGTTCTGGACAAAGATCTTACTCTGTAGATTTGTTTTCCCACTGCTTATAAGGTCATGCTGAAATCCCTCTCTTTGTCCCTTGCTCTTTCCATATAATTACCACCTCTGTTTTATGGTTTTGAGTCAGTCTGAGTGTGGACAATTTGATTCTACTGTCAATGTAAATGATAAACAGAAGGACATTCTCATTCAGTCCCCATATAACCTACCATCTAAGGAATCCTGTCATCTTCAACCAGTCACGTTCTTTTCATTAGGTCTTCCATGTTGCCTGAATTGCATCATTCACTCATCACATTGCCAGACTAGCCTGGTAGTCTGGGTTCTGAGCTTTAAACTCATTGGATTAGTCTCACTTGACTGACATTCATGTGGCTTGTGATTTGGCTATTGCTCGCGAGACTAGTCATTTGATGACTGAGCAGTCAGTCAGGGAGTGGGTATATAGCTGAGGCTACCCTCTGAACCCTGGAGAGCTGCAGAGAGAGTCTCCGCTCCTCAGCAGTGGCCCATGTCTCCTCTGCGCCACAAGACTGTCTTAGCCCACTGAGTTAAAGCCTAATCATTAAGCAAGACCTCAGGCAAGGTTACTCATCAAGCAAGTGTGGTTACGAACCACCTCTGTTGCACTGGGACAACCCTGGGAATCCTGGAGAGCTGAACAGGGCCTCTCCCCTCATCTCCAGTCCTCTCATTTCTGCTTTTCAGTATTATACTTATGCTAAAATCTTTTCTATTCTACTGAGCCATTTACTTAATTTTCATATTCTTATATTTTCTTATTGTTGTTGCATTGTCGAGAAGGAATCTCCAAGAAGCATTTGGTTGGATGGTGTATACCATGTGTATCCCGTACATACGACTAATAAAGCTTGGTACTTCAAACTCTCTTCCCCTCCCTTTTCCTCCCCTCTCCTCTCTTCCCCTCTCCTCTCCCATTCCCAGGGAGGATAATCCATTATAAGAAGAAGGTTTAGACAGCCGTAAAAACGCTCTAATGGTTGTGTCAGTCAGAGACAACCCTCCCTCCAACACACACACACACACAGTGGCTGAGAGAGAGGCATGGCTGCCTGGAATTCAGTGTTTAGCAGACTGACAGCTCTGGAATGTGTTGTGAAGTGTGATTGAGTGATGGCTGGGACAAAGTCTTCATTTAATAAAAGACCAGCTGTGTTATTGTCGGGCCTAATGGCTAATAGTAGTGTCCCTTTGGATTTTAGATGGTGGCGACGTCTACGATGATGATTTCTTCCACGTTTCACTTGCTCCTCTTTGCTTCCCCTCCCTATCTTCTAACATTCACTGGTAAATTATAATAGGCAATGATTCTAAAATCTTCTAAAATCATCATCCCCCATTAACCATACACATACAGTAAATTGAAATGTCACATTGTTAGATATAGTTGATATAGGGCATTTTTGTCCTCTGCCATGTATTAACCGACAATAACATTGAGATGAATTCATCCATCTCCTGGTTGGGAGGACCTTAGCCGGTGCCGACAATGTAATTTGTAATGCTTAGGTTTATAAATAAATGGACTGCCAGGTGGTCATCTATTGTCTTTCATCAGCCTGTATATTAGAGCTTATTTCATCATTTCATCCGTTATTTGTTCATTTATTATTAAGTGCATGGCGTTAAAGTATGACAAATGACGTTGAATTATGCGTGTGTGTGTTGGTGTGTGTGTGTGTGTGTGTGTGTGTGTGTGTGTGTGTGTGTGTGTGTGTGTGTGTGTGTGTGTGTGTGTGTGTGTGTGTGTGTGTGTGTGTGTGTGTGTGTGTGTGTGTGTGTGTGTGTGTGTATAGTTATTTTGTCGAAACTTCGGTCTCTAATAGGCTGTCTAGGGTGTATAGGGAGAGATTGATGCCCCTTGATGATTTCATTAGATCACATCAACATAGGGAAATGACTACAAAGGCTGTGAATATATCATCTAGGCATTAGCCTAGATCATCAATCAATCGGCAGGTAGCATAGCAGTTAGAGCGTTGGACCAGTAATCGAAAAGTCGCTGGTTCGAATACTCGAGCCGACAAGGTGATAAATGTCGATGTGCCCTTGAGCAGGGCACTTAACCTTAATTTGCTCCAGGGGTGCCACACTACTATGGCTGACCCTGTAAAACAACACATTTCACTGCACCTATCCAGTGTATGTGACAATACTATTGAGTTTTATCTACAGTAAAGGAACGCATCAAATGAATGTAAAACACAGCCAACAACATGCAGTACATTACCAAGGACGTGTTTACCTGTTAGAGGAGACACACAATAATTAAGTGGTTGTTCCTATGTGGATATTTAATTTAGGGTTGATGCATGTTTACGATTACAGACACATGTAGTCTAATCTGTCATATTGTGGAGATTGTTTTGCAGGGATTTAACTTAGCAGGAAATGAATTGGGTAATGTATATCTACTGGTCTCTTACCGAAGTGCCTCATCTGCAACAACAACACTATCTATGCATCTCTACATTTGCATACATGAGTAGCGATAACAGATCAGGGAAAGTGTTTTACCACAGGCAAATTAAATGCTGATACAATAGTGGCTGTGTATATTTGACGGCTACATATCCGATCACAAAAATCGTACCGAAAATGCAGACCTCTAAATAACATTGAAAGGTAATTGATCAATGTGTGTTGCCAATAGTTCGTTATTAATTCTATTCCATGAATAGTCTACTGGAGAAGCTTATATTGCCAACGAAAATACCCAATTAATCAGAATTGATTATATTCTAATCACTACTAAATCTACTCACTGTAACAACACTGTGGCAAAACTGTAACAACTCTGTGGCAACACTGTAACAACACTGTGGCAAAACTGTAACAACTCTGTGGCAACACTGTAACAACACTGTGGCAAAACTGTAACAACTCTGTGGCAACACTGTAACAACTCTGTGGCAACACTGGAACAACTCTGTGGCAACACTGGAACAACTCTGTGGCAACACTGGAACAACTCTGTGGCAACACTGTAACAACACTGTGACAATGTAGTGCGTCGTCTATTAGATCCACAGCCTCCTCCCACTTAACCCTGTCCTTGATCTTATTAAATCTTTACAGTGTTATCTCCACTCTCAATTTAGGAATAGCTCTACTCCCAAATGGCACCCTATTCCCTTTATGCACTTCTTTTGACCTGGGCCCATAGGGCTCTGGTCAAAAGTTGTGCACTTTGGAAGGAATGGGGTGTCATTTGGGACGCACACTACTGGTCTTAACGACCTCTATGCAGGTTGGCAGGGCCAGACTAGATCATTTATTATAGCACAGTGAATGGTATATAACCTTGTATAGAGTACAAACTCTCCCGTTGAAAATCAATCGGACAGAGAATAAATTGGTTTGATGTTATCAGTAAATAAAATGTCTTAATCTCAGAGTTCACATTGTGTAAGAACATTGCTGTCGTATATTGAGGTATACAACAGTGATATTAAACCAAAGAAAGACTTCAATATTTGGTGATATGAGGGTAAGTTTCCTTTATACTATGTCCATGGTTCCACAGTGCCATCTAGTAGGGTAAGAAGTGAAATACTATTCAATCAAACTCTTACCAATTGATATATTCCCAACCAAGTTACTGGTTGTTATTGTATTGATCCCACCGTGTAGTGTGTTCAGAGTTGTGTTTGATGATTCTATTTAGCCTTTGGCTAACCCCATAATCCACTTTAGTTTACTGTGCCAAGAGAACACACACTTACCAAGTGTGTTGTTGTTTATAGCATCTGAAAGACAGACTTTAATAATGCATCAAGGAGAAGCACGGTTTATCTTCCAGCACTATTTATATGTATCTAGAAGACCTCAAGGCTGTTGTAGCGAGATTTGTATTGTTTTTGTGTGTGTGTGTGTGTGTGTGTGTGTGTGTGTGTGTGTGTGTGTGTGTGTGTGTGTGTGTGTGTGTGTGTGTGTGTGTGTGTGTGTGTGTGTGTGTGTGTGTGTGTGTGTGTGTGTGCTGAAACATATGTACAGTACGTATGTGGTGTGCTAAAACATATTGACCAAACAGGAAAAGATGTTGTAACATGACCTGGAAGGCTTTTAAAGCTCTACTTCAGAGTCCTGCACTTGACTTCAGGAGGAAAAGTCCATTGTTTTAAATTCACTATCTGACATTCCACTGATTCCACAGATCAGGCGTGTTTGTTTTCTGTTCCAGGAATATCTTAGCTGGCAACACTAAGCAAAACAGGCTATGACTACTGAGCTCGTAATGTTCCACCTTGTACTGGTGTAATGTTTATGAATGATCTTACCATTTTAACCAACAAATGTTATCTGTTTAATTAATGATCTATAGTGTCTCCATTGATGGCCAATAAACAAATGATGAACCCTTTATGATCCCTATTCTAAAGAGTTACCAAGAAGGGATACTTTATAGGTAGAAAATATGCCCATTGATAGAGGAGCGGATAAGGATCAGGTCACACAGGCATGTCATTGTGGCAGTATGTTGCTAGCTATATGTTTGTGTGTTCAAGAGTTGGCTTCTAATATGGTCAATCATAACAAGTCAATTGTGATATGTACTTGACTCACTTTGTCTAAGTCCCAATTAATATCCCTTTCCCTATATAGTGACCTACTTTTGGCCAGAGCACAATGGGCCTGGTTAAAAGTATTGCACTACAAAGGGAATAGGGTCCTATTTGGGACACACTCTTTATTGTGGGTAAGCTAGGTCTTATGGTGACTGAGTGGGTGAGAAAACATATCCTGTGATCAGCGATTGTGACTGTATCTATTAAAGGGATAATCTACTCCAGAAAGGACAGTGATGAAACTCCTGCCAGTGATAGTCTATGTTCTATGAGTGAATAAAATTTGCCTGGCTACCCGTCCACACGCCAGGCCCACTAACATTTGCTCTCCACGATGAGTCTGGATTTGATCTCCTCCCCGAATGCGAACACATTCAAACCGTTCTGATTGGTCCCAGAAACCAATAGGTTGGGCCAGAGTCTGAAAACACATGGGTTTTATTGTCACATACAGTAATACCAGATAGATGCAGTGAGATGTGTTGTTTTACAGGGTCAGCCATAGTAGTACAGCACCCCTGGAGCAAATTAAGGTTAAGTGCCTTGCTCAAGGGCACATCGATAGATTTTTCCACCTTGTCAGCTTGGGTATTCAAACTAGCGACCTTTCGGTTACTGTCCCTACGCTCTAACTGCTATGCTACCTTCCAGTCATTGGCTTTGTACAACGTCCTTCACTTTGACGTCAACAGAAACGACTTCTACAATGCCAGTCTTAGACTGAATATATCTAGCGATCGATAGAGCAACTGAATTAAACTCTGTATGAGCCGTCAGGAAATGGTAAAATAACAATTTTTACTATAATTTAACTTCTAAGTGACCCATCTGGGAAATCAGGGCTGCATTCAGTATGACAAAAACAGTGTGCAACATTGAATTAAACAGATGTCCCACCAGACACGAGCAAACGTACCTCAAAGGCTGTTGAGGATCAGTGCGCACCGTTTTGGGGAAACATGTCGTTCAGTACAAACCATCACGCAATGTAGCAAATGTTGAATGGAATTGAATGCACCCCTGGAAATCATGTTGTGCTGCGTCATCACGACAAGGTTCTCGTCACTAGAGATAATTTAGAGTTCAGAACAACTGTGACCTAGGAAATCTCAGACTTCCAACTTCAGTGCATTCAAGACAACTGGGAACTTGAAAACAACTAGCCCTGACTGGGAAAAATAGTTTTGAATGCTCCCCAGCTAGCGCATAATGTTCTCAGAACCAAATGTGTCTTGGTGAGAGTGTGGTTGTCATATTGTTATTTTCAGGGGCATCACTTTCACTGGGGACGGGGGGGACATGACCCCCCCCACATTCTGAAATTGCATTTTTGTCCCCAACAATTTTATAATTGCACTGTGATATAAAACGCAGCACCAGTGTGCTTTAGGACCATGTGAACTCCTCAGAGCGGTCAGGTGGGCTGTTTGCCTTAACTGGCTTCCTGTTAAGGCAAGGGCTGATTTCAAGGTTTTACTGATAACCTATAAAGCGTTACATTGGCTTGCTCCTACCTATCTTTCCGAGTTGGTCCTGCCGTACATACCTACACGTACGCTACGGTCACAAGACGCAGGCCTCCTAATTGTTCCTAGAATTTCTAAGCAAACAGCTGGAGGCAGGGCTTTCTCCTATAGATCTCCATTTTTATGGAATGGTCTGCCTACCCATGTGAGAGACGCAGACTCGGTCTCAACCTTTAAGTCTTTACTGAAGACTTATCTCTTCAGTAGGTCATATGATTGAGTGTAGTCTGGCCCAGGAGTGTGAAGGTGAACGGAAAGGCTCTGGAGCAACGAACCGCCCTTGCTGTCTCTGCATGGCCGGTTTCCCTCTCTCCACTGGGATTCTCTGCCTCTAACCCTATTACAGGGGCTGAGTCACTGGCTTACTGGTGCTCTTTCATGCCGTCCCTAGGAGGGGTGCGTCACTTGAGTGGGTTGAGTTACTGACGTGATCTTCCTGTCTGGGTTGGCGCCCCCCCTTGGTTTGTGCTGTGGTGGAGATCTTTGTGGGCTATACTCGGCCTTGTCTAAGGATTGTAAGTTGGTGGTTGAAGATATCCCTCTAGTGCTTTGGCAAAGTGGGTGGGGTTATATCCTTCCTGTTTGGCCCTGTCCGGGGGTATCATCGGATGGGGCCACAGTGTCTCCTGACCCCTCCTGTCTCAGCCTCCAGTATTTATGCTGCAGTAGTTTATGTGTCGGGGGGCTAGGGTCAGTTGGTAATATCTGGAGTACTTCTCCTGTCTTATCCGGTGTCCTGTGTGAATTTAAGTATGCTCTCTCTAATTCTCTCCTTCTCTCTTTCTTTCTCTCTCTCGGAGGACCTGAGCCCTAGGACCATGCGTCAAGACTACCGGGCATGATGACTCCTTGCTGTCCCCAGTCCACCTGGCCTTGCTGCTGTTCCAGTTTCAACTGTTCTGCCTGCGGCTATGGAACCCTGACCTGTCCACCGGATGTGCTACCTGTCCCAGACCTGCTGTTTTCAACTCTCTAGAGACTGCAGGAGCGGTAGAGATACTCTTAATGATCGGCTATGAAAAGCCAACTGACATTTACTCCTGAGGTGCTGACTTGCTACACCCTCGATAACTACTGTAATTATTATTATTTGACCATGCTGGTCATCTATGAACATTTGAACATCTTGGCCATGTTCTGTTATAATCTCCACCCGGCACAGCCAGAAGAGGACTGGCCACCCCTCATAGCCTGGTTCCTCTCTAGGTTTCTTCCTAGGTTTTGACCTTTCTAGGGAGTTTTTCCTAGCCACCGTGCTTCTACACCTGCATTGCTTGCTGTTTGGGGTTTTAGGCTGGGTTTCTGTACAGCACTTCGAGATATTAGCTGATGTACGAAGGGCTATATAAAATAAACTTGATTTGATTTGATTTTGCCGGTTTGAGCAGGCTGGATTTAGGACTGCAAAGACACCACAGAGCTTGCGGAGAGGCTGTGTGAAGACAAAGCTTCTGAAAGGCTGGCGTATAGGACCAGCACGGGAAAGTTGAATAGAGGCAGCTGCTGTCTGTGGTGCACTTTTTTCGAGTTGTAAAAGCAAGCAGAGCAGAAACTGGCTACTCTTTAGTTGACTGATCTAGCTAATTTCCCTTTCTAACTGCTGTTTGACAGAAAAAAATATATACAGTTTGTAACGACCTGGGTGTCGGGGGGGTGCGAAGTCAGACGCAGGAACAGCAGAGCTTCAATATGTTGAGTCTTTAAATACCCAACTGGCAAACAAAATGTCCAACACGGACGTACTGGGTGTCATACACAACGGTCCAACGACACGAGAAACAAACCCAGTCCACAATAACCATATCCACTCCCGAAATCCAAAAGCTACAATGTAACAATCCCGCACAAAGAAGCGTCCGGGCTGGCTGACTAATAAAGCCACACTAATTAACGACTAACTGAACACAGGTGATACAAATAAACACATAAGGAGGGGGAGGAAAAAGAGTCAGTGGCAGCTAGTAGGCCGGTGACGACGACCGCCGAGCGCCACCCGAACGGGAAGGAGAGCCTGCCTCGGTTGAAGTCGTGACAGTACCCCCCCTCTGACGCGCGGCTCCCGCAGCGCGCCGACACCGGCCTCGAGGTCGACCCGGAGGACGAGGCGCGGGGCGATCCGGATGGAGGCGATGGAAATCCCTTAACATAGATGGATCCAACATGTCCTCCACCGGTACCCAGCACCTCTCCTCCGGACCGTACCCCTCCCAGTCCACGAGGTACTGCAGGCCCCTCACCCGGCGTCTCGAGTCCAGAATGGCCCGTATCGTGTACGCCGGGGACCCCTCGATGTCCAGAGGGGGGGGAGGGACCTCCGGCACCTCACCGTCCTGCAGGGGACCAGCTACCACCGGCCTGAGGAGAGACACATGAAACGAGGGGTTAATACGATAATAGGAAGGGAGTTTTAATCGATAACACACCTCGTTTATTCTCCTCAGGACTTTGAAGGGCCCTACACACTGCGGCCTCAGCTTCCGGCAGGGCAAGCGGAGGGGTAGGTTTCGGGTCGAGAGCCAGACCCTTTCCCCCGGTACAAACACGGGAGCCTCACTGCGGTGGCGGTCAGCGCTCCTCTTCTGCCTACTAGTAGCTTGTTGAAGGGACTCCTGGACGGCCCTCCAGGTCTCTTTGGAGCGCTGTACCCACTCCTCCACCGCAGGAGCCTCGGTCTGGCTCGGATGCCATGGTGCCAGGACCGGCTGGTACCCCAACACACACTGAAAGGGGGACACATTAGTAGAGGAGTGGCGTAGTGAGTTCTGGGCCATCTCGGCCCAGGGAATGTATCTCGCCCACTCCCCTGGCCGGTCCTGGCAATACGACCGCAGAAACCTACCCACCTCCTGGTTCACTCTCTCCACCTGCCCATTACTCTCGGGGTGAAAACCGGAAGTCAAGCTGACCGTGACCCCCAGACGCTCCATGAACGCCCTCCATACTCGGGACGTGAACTGGGGGCCCCGATCAGAAACGATGTCCTCCGGCACCCCGTAGTGCCGGAAGACGTGGGTGAATAAGGCCTCCGCAGTCTGTAGGGCAGTAGGGATACCGGGCAACGGGAGGAGACGGCAGAACTTAGAAAACCGATCCACAATTACCAGAACCGTAGTGTTTCCCTGAGAAGGGGGGAGATCGGTCAGGAAGTCCACGGACAGATGAGACCATGGCCGTTGTGGAACGGGGAGGGGTTGCAACTTCCCTCTAGGAAGGTGCCTAGGAGCCTTACTCTGAGCGCATACCGAACAGGAGGAGACATAAACCCTAACGTCCCGAGCTAAGGTAGGCCACCAATACCTTCCCCGAAGGCTCCCCACTGTCCTCGTCACCCCAGGGTGACCCGAGGAGGGTAGGACATGAGCCCACCGAATCAGTCGGTCCCGAACACCAAGCGGTACGTACTTACGGCCCGCCGGACACTGAGGAGGCGCAGGTTCCGCCCGTAGCGCCCGCTCGATGTCCGAGTCCACCTCCCATACCACTGGCGCTATCAGCCTCGAGGCGGGGATGATGGGAGTGGGTTCGGTGGTCCTATCCTCCGTGTCGTAAAGGCGGGACAGTGCGTCAGCCTTTACGTTTTGGGAGCCGGGTCTGTAGGACAACGTGAACCTAAACCGGGTGAAAAACATGGCCCACCTTGCCTGACGCGGGTTCAGTCTCCGAGCTGCCCGAATATACTCCAGATTCTGGTGGTCGGTCCAGATGAGAAAGGGGTACTTAGCCCCCTCAAGCCAGTGTCTCCACACCTTCAGAGCCCTGACCACCGCTAACAACTCCCGATCCCCCACATCATAGTTACGCTCCGCTGCACTGAGCTTACTAGAGAAGAAAGCGCAGGGGCGGAGTTTTGGTGGCGTACCCGAGCGCTGTGATAGCACGGCACCCACCCCAGCCTCGGACGCGTCCACCTCCACTATGAATGCTAAAGAGGGATCCGGATGCGCCAACACGGGAGCATCCGTGAACAGAGCCTTCAACCTGTTGAAAGCTCCGTCCGCCGCCGCTGACCACCGCAACCGCACCGGGCCCCCCTTTAGCAGTGAGGTAATGGGAGCCGCTACCTGACCAAAACCCCGGATAAATCTCCGGTAGTAGTTGGCAAAACCCAAAAACCGCTGCACCTCTTTCACCGTGGTTGGAGTCGGCCAATTACGCACGGCCTTTATGCGGTCACTCTCCACCACCACCCCCGAGGTGGAAATGCGATAACCCAGGAAGGAGACGGCTTGTTTGGAGAACACACACTTCTCAGCCTTGACGTATAGGTCATGCTCCAGCAGTCTGCCAAGCACTTTGCGCACCAGAGATACATGCGCGGCTTGAGTAGTTGAGTAGATCAGAATGTCATCGATATACACAACTACCCCCTGCACGTGCAGGTCCCTGAGAATGTCGTCTACAAAGGATTGGAAAACGGCTGGAGCATTCTTTAACCCATACGGCATGACGCAGTACTCATAGTGGCCCGATGTGGTACTAAATGCGGTTTTCCACTCGTCTCCTTTCCGAATACGCACCAGACTGTACGCGCTCCTGAGGTCCAGTTTTGTAAAGAACTGCGCTCCGTGAAATGATTCCACCGCCGAAGCGATGAGAGGTAGTGGGTAACTAAACCCCACTGTGATGGCATTTAGACCTCTATAATCAATACACGGACGCAAACCTCCCTCCTTCTTCTTCACAAAAAAGAAACTCGAGGAGACGGGTGAGATGGAGGGCCGAATGTACCCCTGTCCCAGAGACTCCGCGACATATGTCTCCATAGCCAACGTCTCCTCTTGGGACAAAGGGTACACGTGACTCTTGGGAAGCGCAGCGTTAACCTGGAGATCTATCGCACAATCCCTACCCGGTCGATGTGGTGGTAATTTCGTCGCTTTCTTTTTACAGAAAGCGATTGCCAAATCGGCATACTCGGGGGGAATGCGCACCGTGGAACCCTGGTCTGGACTCTCCACCGACGTGGCACCAATGGAAACTCCCAGACACCTTCCAGAACACTCCTCTGACCACCCCTGGAGAACCCCCTGTCTCCACGAAATATTGGGATTGTGCCGGGCCAACCAGGGAATACCCAGCACCACTGGAAACGCAGGCGAATCAATAATAAAGAGACTGATACGTTCCCTATGATTCCCCTGCGTCACCATGTCCAGGGGAACTGTGGCCTCCCTGACCACCCCTGACCCTAATGGCCGGCTATCTAGGGAGTGCACGGGAAAGGGAGAATCTATCGGCACAAGCGGAACGCCCAACTTTTGGGCGAGTCCGCGATCCATAAAGTTCCCAGCTGCACCTGAATCGACTAGTGCCCTATGCTGGGAAGAGGGGAAAAAATAAAGGAAAAAAATTGAGACAAACATGTGACCAACAGGGGGTTCTGAGTGAGTTTGGTGCTGACTCACCTGGGGTGATCGAGAAGCGTTCCGCCTGACATCTCGACTCCCAGATAGACCCCCCCAGCACCGATCGACCGTGTGTCCTCTCCGACCACAGCTGGTGCAGGGGAGGCCTCCTCCTCCGATACCCCTAGGCGCGGCCCCTCCCAACTCCATCGGGATGGGAGCCGGGGCGCTGGGTGGTGGAACGCACAGGACCCTCTCCGAACGCCCGCGGGCAGCCAGCAGATTGTCCAGTCGGATGGACATGTCGATAAGCTCATCCAAAGAAAGAGCGATGTCCCGACACGCTAGCTCCCTGCGGACGTCCTCCCGGAGACTACACCGGTAGTGGTCAATAAGGGCCCTGTCGTTCTACCCTGATCCCGCGGCCAAGGTCCGGAACTCCAGCGCGAAATCCTGTGCGCTCCTCTTCTCCTGCCTGAGATAAAATAGTCTCTCACCCGCCGCTCGGCCCTCTGGGGGGTGGTCAAACACGGCACGAAAACGACGGGTAAACTCCGGGTAGTGCTCCTTCGCTGAGTCCGGGCCATTCCAGACTGCGTTGGCCCACTCCAGAGCACGACCCGTTAGGCAGGAGACGAGGACACTCACCCTCTCCGCTCCCGAGGGAGTGGGGCGAACAGTGGCCAGGTATAGCTCCAGCTGGAGTAAGAACCCCTGACACCCTGCCGCCGCTCCATCATAATCCCTCGGGAGCGTAAGACGGAGCGCGCTGGAGCCGGGGGATGGAGAGTCCTGAGGGAGGGGAGCCGAAGGTGGAGAGAGGAGCCCACTCCTCTCCCATCGCTCCATTCTCTCCATCATCTGGTCCATGGCTGATCCGATCCGATGGAGGACGGTGGTGTGGTGGAGAACCCGTTCCTCCATCGATGGGAGAGGGTTGGCTGCTGCTCCTGCTGACTCCATTTATTTGGTGCGGGATTCTGTAACGACCTGGGTGTCGGGGGGGTGCGAAGTCAGACGCAGGAACAGCAGAGCTTCAATATGTTGAGTCTTTAATACCCAACTGGCAAACAAAATGTCCAACACGGACGTACTGGGTGTCATACACAACGGTCCAACGACACGAGAAACAAACCCAGTCCACAATAACCATATCCACTCCCGAAATCCAAAAGCTACAATGTAACAATCCCGCACAAAGAAGCGTCCGGGCTGGCTGACTAATAAAGCCACACTAATTAACGACTAACTGAACACAGGTGATACAAATAAACACATAAGGAGGGGGAGGAAAAAGAGTCAGTGGCAGCTAGTAGGCCGGTGACGACGACCGCCGAGCGCCACCCGAACGGGAAGGAGAGCCTGCCTCGGTTGAAGTCGTGACACAGTTGAAGTCGGAAGTTTACATACACCTTAGCCAAATACATTTAAACTCAAGTTTTTCACAATTCCTGACATTTAATCCTAGTAAAAATTCCCTGTTTTAGGTCAGTTAAGATCCCCACTTTATTTTAAGAATGTGTAATGTCAGAATAATAGTAGAGAGAATGATTTATTTCAGCTTTTATTTCTTTCGTCACATTCCCAGTGGGTCAGAAGTTTACATATACTCAATTAGTATTTGGTAGCATTGCCTTTAAATTGTTTAACTTGGGTCAAACATTTCGGGTAGCCTTCCACAAGCTTCCCACAATAAGTTGGGTGAATTTTGGCCCATTCCTCCTGACAGAGCTGGTGTAACTGAGTCAGGTTTGTAGGCCTCCTTGCTCGCACACTCTTTTTCAGTTCTGCCCACAAATGTTCTATGGGATTGAGGTCAGGGCTTTGTGATGGCCACTCCAATACCTTGACTTTGTTGACCTTAAGCCATTTTTCCACAACTTTGGAAGTCATTGTCCATTTGGAAGACCCATTTATGACCAAGTTTTAACTTCCTGACTGATGTCTTGAAATGTTGCTTCAATATATCCACATAATTTCCCTTTCTCATGATGCCATCTATTTTGTGAAGTGCACCAGTCCCTCCTGCAGCAAAGCACCCCCACAACATGATGCTGCCACCCCCGTGCTTCACGGTTGGGATGGTGTTCTTCGGCTTGCAAGCATCCCCCTTTATCCTTCAAACATAAAGATGGTTATTATGGCCAAACAGTTCTATTTTTGTTTCATCAGACCAGAGGACATTTCTCTAAAAAGTACGATCTTTGTCCCCATGTGCAGTTGTAACCGTAGTCTGGCTTTTTTATGGCGGTTTTGGAGCAGTGGCTTCTTCCTTGCTGAACGGCCTTTCAGGTTATGTCGATATAGGACTCGTTTTACTGTGGATATAGATACTTTTGTACCTGTTTCTTCCAGCATCTTCACAAGGTCCTTTGCTGTTGTTCTGGGATTGATTTGCACTTTTCGCACCAAGGTACTTTCATCTCTAGGAGACAGAAAGTGTCTCTTTCCTGAGCGGTATGACGGCTGCGTGGTCCCATGGTGTTTATACTTGCGTACTATTGGTTGTACAGATGAACATGGTACCTTCAGGCGTTTGGAAATTGTTCCCAAGAATGAACCAGACTTGTGGAGGTCTACAATTGTTTTTCTGAGGTCTTGGCTGATTTCTTTTGATTTTCAAGCAAAGAGGCACTGAGTTTGAAGGTAGGCATTGAAATACATCCACAGGTACACCACCAATTGACTCAAATTATGTCAATTAGCCTATCAGAAGCTTCTACAGCCATGACATCATTTTCTGAAATTTTCCAAGCTGTTTAAAGGCACAGTTAACTTAGTGAAAGATTACTTGTGTCGTGCACAAAGTAGATGTCCTAACCGACTTGCCAAAACTATAGTTTGTTAACAAGAAATTTGTGGAGTGGTTGAAAAACTAGTTTTAATGACTCCAACCTAAGTGTACGTAAACTTCCAACTTCAACTGCATATTCCCAGTGTTGAGCTAGTAGTGTAACTGACATGTTACAACGTTAGCTAATGTTTCATCCCCTCTCGACTGAAGTGAATGAACTACTAGCAGCTAGCTAGTAGCTACCACAGCCAGTTCAGCTCTAGTTAACCTCTAGCTATCTGTCAGGTAGCAGTATCTAACAGCTGTTGTGTGTATGGAAATGTTTTGTAGCCTTTGTTTTGTCTTAATTCAACAGAAGTAAATGTGATGATGTACCATAGCTAGCAGAGCTAAGTTGGTTAACGCTAGCTAGCTCACTAACTTTTGCTATTATTTTGCCTCAATCACACTAGACCTGAATCAAACGACCATGCTTGACAGATGGCGTCAAGCACTCCAGCATGTTTTCATTTTTTCTGCGTCTCACGAATGTTATTCTTTGTGATCCGAACACCTCAAACTTAGATTTGTCTGTCCATAACACTGCCCAGTGTCTGTGTTATTTTGCCCATCTTAATCTTTTCTTTTTATTGACCAGTCTGAGATATTGCTTTTACTTTGCAACTCTGCTTAGAAGGCCAGCATCCCAGAGTCGCCTCTTCACTGTTGACGTTGAGACTGGTGTTTTGCGGGTACTATTTAATGAAGCTGCCAGTTGAGGACTTGTGAGGCATCTGTTTCTCAAACTAGACAATCTAATGTACTTGTCCTCTTGCTCAGTTGTCTACCGGGGCCTCCCACTCCTCTTTCTATTCTGGTTAGCGCCAGTTTGCGCTATTCTGTGAAGGGAGTAGTACACAGTTGTACAAGATCTTCAGTTTCTTGGCAATTTCTTGCATGGGATAGCCTTCATTTCTCAGAACAAGAATAGACTGACGAGTTTCAGAAGAAAGGTCTTTGTTTCTGGCCATTTTGAGCCTGTAGTCGAACCCACAAATGCTGATGCTCCAGATACTCAACTAGTCTGAAGAAAGCCAGTTGTATTACTTATTTTAATCAGAACAACCGTTTTTAGCTGTGCTAACATAATTGCAAAAGGGTTTTCTAATAATCAATTAGCCTTTTGGATTATTCTGGATTAGCTAACACAACGTGCCATTGGAACACAGGAGTGATGGTTGCTGATAATTATCCTCTGTACGCCTATGTAGATATTCCATAAAAAATCTGCCGTTTCCAGCTACAATAGTCATTTACATCATTAACAATGTTACACTGTTTTTCTGAGCAATTATTTTAATGGACAAAAAATATGCTTTTCTTTCAAAGACAAGGACATTTCTAAGTGACTCCAAACTTTTGAACGGTAGTGTACATTTGAAAACACTTAGTTTAGAATATCTACATAAATTCAACAATTGCATTCCTCTCATTACTCTGTAGGCTACTGACATATTCAAAGCTTCCTCCGGCATCTCACCATACATCTGCCTGTAGTTATTGAACTCAACCTGCAGGAGGATTGTTTGTTGTGATTGAGTGAGGGGAAACAGCTGTGGGCAAGGTTCTGACAGATGGGTGTGACGTGGTGGTGGCAAGAACATATCCAAGAAATATCCACATCAAACAACACCCACAAGCCAACTCACGTTTGGCTTCTGTCATGGTCGCCAGCTTTTCTTGAGGAGCAAGCCAAAAAAACAAGGCCATATCAGCGGGTGCAGTTCCCCTTAAAGCTTCAGGTGACATTTCAATTGATACATGTGTAGGCCTACAGTAAACTCATGTTACTCCAAATACAGCATGTTGTTCCAAATGCTAGCTACACTATATATGCAAAAGTATGTAGAGACCCCTTCAAATTAGTGGATTTGGCTGTTTCAGCCACACCCGTTGCTGACAGGTGTATAAAATCGAGCATACAGCCCTGAAATCTCAGTAGACAAACATTGGCAGTATAGTGGCCTTCCTGAAGAGCTTAGTGACTTTCAATGTGGCACCGTTCAACTGTAAATGCTGTTATTGTGAATTGGAAACATCCAGGAGCAACAAATGCTCATCCATGAAGTGGTAGGCCACACAAGCTCACAGAACAGGACCGCCGCTGAAGCGCGTAGCATGTAAAAATCGTCTATCATTAGTTGCAATATTCCATTCTGAGTTCCAAACTCCCTCTGGAAGCAACGTCAGCAAAATAAGTGTTTGTTGGGAGCTTCATGAAATGGGTTTCCATGGCCGAGCATCTGCACTCAAGCCTAAGATCACCATGCGCAATGCCAAGCGTCGGCTGGAGTGGTGTAAGGAGAACGCCAGGGGAACGTTATCTGCCCCAATGCATAGTGCCTACTGTAAAGTTTGGTGGAGGTCTTAATGGTCTGGGGCTGTTTTTCATGCTTCAAGATTGGCCCCTTAGTTCCAGTGAAGGGAAATCTTAACGCTGCAGCATACAATGAAATTATAGACGATTCTGTGCTTCCAACTTTGTGGCAACAGTTTGGGGAAGGCCCTTTTCTGTTTCAGCATGACAATGTCCCTGTGCTCAAAGCGAGGTCCATACAGAAATTGTTTGTTGAGATTGGTGTGGATGAACTAGACTGGCCTGCACAGAGCCCTACCCTCAACCCCATCAAACACCTTTGGGATGAATTGGAATGCCAACTGTGAGCCTGGCCTAATCGCCCAATGTCAGTGCCCAAACTCACTAATGCTCTTGTGGTTGAATTGAAGCAAGTCCCCACAGCAATGTTCCAACATCTATTGGAAAGCCTTCCCAGAAGAGTGGAGGCTGTTACAGCAGCAAAGGGGGGACCAACTCCATATTAATGCTCATGATTTTGGAATGAGATGTTTGACGACGAGGTGTCCACATACTTTTGGTCATGTAGTGTACTTCGCTAACGTTAGGCAAAAGGAACAACACGAAGGGTCACTGTGTGGGGCTACAGACGATACTTTCCATATGACACTGTAACTGATCCTAGAGCTCCGACTTCCCTGACTGTAAGATCACCGAAGTCACAATTTTTCCCAGTCTGAGTTCGTTTTGTCTAAACGTTGCCTAAAAGTAGTACGTTTTGCTTGTGGCATACTGAATACTTTTTACTAAACAGTATGTGCTAAATCAGGGGTGGGCAACTCCAGTCCTCGAGGGCCTGATTGGTGTCACACTTTTTCTACATCCCTAGCAAACACAGCTGATTAATCAAATTGAATTCTAAACTAAGATCATGATTAGGTGATTATTGGAGTCAGGTGTGTTAGCTGGGGCTGGGACAAAACTGTGACACCACAATAGTACATTGTACGATTAGTACACAGTATGCAGTTTAAGTGGTAGTAGGCAAGCCAGATTTCGAGACACAATCCCTGTGTCTGGAATGTGTTTCAAAAGACACTCATTTTACAACGCCTTGCTACGTTCTAACAACGCCTTGCTACGAAAGTAGCTTGCAACTTACTTTCAACATTTTCTCATGTCATGCAACTGTAGAAAGGATATCAACTACTGCAAATTGAATCCCTGCGGTCCTCAGTCAGCTCAGCAGTCCCACAACACAATATTCTATAACGGGCTAGTTTTGCCTTGTCCTTCAAGTCATTGCATTTTCCTCAATTGGATTGAGGTCGGGTGATTGTGGAGGCCAGGTCATCTGATGCAGCACTCCATCACTCTCCTTGGTCAAGTAGCCTTTACACAGCCTGGAGGTTTTGGGTCATTGTCCTGTTGAAAAACAAATGACAGTCCCACTAAGTGCAAACCAGATGGGATGGTGTATCGCTGCAGAATGCTGTGGTAGCCATGATGGTTAAGTGTGCCTTGAAATCTAAATAAATCACTGACAGTGTCACCAGCAAAGCACCGTCACACCTCCTTCTCCATGCTTCATGTGGGAACCACACATTCAGAGAACATCCGTTCACCTACTCTGCGTCTCACAAAGACACGGCAGTTGGAACCAAAAATCAGACCAAAGGACAGGTTTCCATCAGTCTAATGTCTATTGCTCATGTTTCTTGGCCCAAGCAAGTCTCTTTTCTTATTGGTGTCCTTTAGTAGTGGTTTCTTTGCAGCAATTTAACCATGAAGGCCTGATTCACGCAGTCTCCTCTGAACAGTTGATGTTGATGTTTCTGTTACTTGAACTCTGTGAGGCATGTATTTGCGCTGCAATCTGAGGTGCAACTCTAATGAACTTATCCTCTGCAGCAGAGGTAACTCTGGGTCTTCCTGTGGCGGTCCTCATGAGAGCAAGTTTCATCATAGCGCTTGATGGTTTTTTGCGACTGTTCTTAATGTAATGATGGACTGTCGTTTCTCTTTGCTTATTTGAGCTGTTCTTGCCATGACATGGACTTGGTCTTTTACCAAATAGGGCTATCTTCTGTATACCACCCCTACCTTGTCACAACACAACTGATTGGCTCAAACGCATTATGAAGGAAGGAAATTCCACAAATAAATTTTTAACAAGGCACACCTGTTAATTGAAATAAATTCCAGGTGACTACCTCGTGAAGCTGGTTGAGAGAATGCCAAGAGTGTGCAAAGCTGTCATCAAGGCAAAAGGTGGCTACTTTGAATAATATAAAATATATTTTGATGTTTAACAGTTTTTTGGTTACTACATGATTCCATGTGTTATTTCATAGTTTTGATGTCTTCACTATTATTCTACAATGTAGAAAATAGTACAAATAAAGAAAAACCCTTGAATGAGTAGGTGTGTTCAAACTTTGATATTTGAATTTATTATTTTTAATAAATGTTCCAAAACCTCTAAAAACCTATTTCTTCATTATGGGGTATTGTGTGTAGATTGATGAGGGGGGGGGGGGGGGGGGGCAATTTAATCCATGTTAGAATAAGGCTGTAACGTAACAAAATGTGAAAAAAGTGAAAGGATCTGAATACTTTCCGAAGGCACTGTTAAAAAGCCCAGTGCAGACAAAAAGTAGATTTCCCGTGTTTTATATATATTTACACACTATGAGGTTGGAATAATACTGTGCAAATTATGATAATGCCTTTTTAGTGGAAGAGCTGTTTGAAAAGAAATGTCAGTCTGTTTTGGTGGGATGCCTGGTGACATCACCGGGCAGTAAATTGTTGAATAGACCAATAAGAAAGAGAGTTCCAAACCTCTGCCAATAACAGTTAGTTTTTGATTTTTCCCTAGCAAAATTATTGCTTGAGAAATTGCTATTTGCTAAGAAGCTTCTTTTTTTTTTTACATTTTAATTGAAAAGAATCAGAGTACTTAATGGCTGCATTGTTCTTTTAACATTGTATAAGTCATGGGAAAATGTGTAGAATTGCAGGAAATTAGCTGTAAAACTGCAACCACAAACAAATGATGTAAACCAAACATTTTTTACCATTCGTGAATAAAATACTTTTTCTGAGGATCCCTCTGTTTTTAATCCCCGTGCTGGGTTAATGTGTAGTGGCTAATTGTATAGTTAATAGGCTATATGTTTGAAGATTGACTGAGGTGAAGGAAGCTACAGGAACCAGTGTGATACTGGCTGGGGTAATTTTTGCTTGTTTTTTGCAGTTCTCCAAATAGCCAGGGACCTCGCCAAATCTCAGACCCTGGCTACGGCCCTGGATGTGCTCAAACTAAACAGTGGACCAAATTATTCAAATGTTTTATTTTTTATTCAACTACCATCACGCAACACGATTTTCTCCTCTCCCTTCTCGCTCTCTGTGTGTGTGTGTGCGTGTGCGTGTGTGTACGTGTACGTGTACCAATGACTGTATACATTGAGTGGACAAAACATCAGGAACAACTTAGGTTGCACCCCCTTTTGCCCTCAGAAAAGCCTCAATTCGTCAGGGCATGGCTCTACAAAGTGTCTGAAGCATTCCACAGTGATGTTGGCCCATATTGACTCCAATGCTTCCCACAGTTGTGTCAAGTTGGCTGGATGTCCTTTGGGTGGTGGATCATTGTTGATACAAACAGAATACTGTTGTGCATGAAAAGCCGAGCAGCATTGCAGTTCTTGACACACTCAAACCTACTACCATACCCCGTTCAAAGGCACTTAAATCTTTTGTCTTACCCATTCACCCTCTGAATGGCACATATACACAATCCATGTCTCAATTGTCTTAAGGCTTACGAATCCCATTTTAATCAACATGTCTTCTCCTCTTCATCTACACTGATTGAAGTGGATTTTACAAGTGACATCAATAACGGATCATAGCTTTCACCTAGTCAGTGTATGTCATGAAAAGAACAGGTGTTCCTAATGCTTTGTACACTCAGTGTATATGAATGGACAAAGCCATCGATCATGTGACACCATTCATTCCTATGTGAAGATTCAATACCGCGTTGAAGCCTAAAGAGGTCGGTTAAGATGGCGTCTCATGGAGACACAACATAGTTGTCACTAGTTACTACAGCCACAAAGTCATAAACCCTGCCTATTTCTTCAATTTATTCATTTTGAGCCTAACCCTATCTTTAACCACACTGCTAACCTTATTCATAACTTTAACGTTAAATGAAGACCAAAAAGCTAATATAGCCACTTTGTGACTGTGGTAACTAGCGGAAACAACATAACATGCTCAGTTTGAGCTACTTTAGGAAGTGACGTTGCAGGCTAGCTCAGTGCTGCCACCTCTCATTGGGTAACTCAAGTTGAAGGCCAAACAGGGTATTGCAGGCTGCAATTAGCAACTACATTAGCCTTCCAACTTCTTCTGTGTGCGATTTAAATAGAATCATCGGTTCAAGCCCATACATGTGGTACCAATTATTGCTTCTAATACACCATTGTCTTCTGAATTTGTATTTATTTACACGAAGATTGACCACGAAGATGGCTACTTTGCCATTCCATATAATGGAGGATCCTGGTTTCTGCTAACAATGCAGTACCGCGGTCGGCCTTAAATTTACGTGGCTTCAATGACAGTGGGCAGTCGTTCTCCCTTGGTGTGTATTGTGTGTGGCCCAAACAGAATCTCTGTGGTATGGCCAAAGTGCTGTTACCACAGCAACGTCAGAGACTCCACTCAAGGAATTTAAAATTACTTAACTCCACACTCAGGCAGACGATCTGCAGATTGAACATGGTGAGATTGTAGACTCGTAAATTGATAGTGCAGTTTGTTTAGGAGATATCACAGCTAGGTAGCTACTTCACATGCTGATATTGACTTTGGTATTATTGTGTTTAGTTAAGTTTGCTAGCTAACTACCTAGCTAGCTTAGCCTGGTTGCCAGTCGCTGTAACATTACACTCCTTGTTGAACTGGTTGCCAGTCTGTTTCGTTAACATTCCACTCCTTGTACTGCATGTCATGTGCCCAAGAGACTGACCTTTCGGTAATCTCAACGTTCAATATGCAGCTGGATTGTGTGTGCGATCACTGATTAGTTGTTAACATAAATAATTCCATGACAAAATGTGTGATGAATTTCTGTGTTCAAATGTGTTAGAATTTGAGAGTTCCACCCTGGCAAGAGGAAATTCCCAGTCCCCCTTATGATCCACGTGGCTAAAGGCAGGAGGCACTCAGGGCGAAGAAGTTTAAGTACCACCTTTGCCCAATCCTGATACATCCAAATAACCAGTGAGGAAAACCCCAAAAACTGAACTAATAGTGCTCAGATCTCACATATTCCCATTCAGTCCTGGCAGATTCTCTCGATCTACATCCAGAATCTGCCCATTAGAATTATAACAACAAAGTCAAAAACAATAATTTCGCTGTTAGCTAGGCAAGTTGTTTTATTTTGCGGCTTAAAATCAAATCTAAACTGTTTTATGGTTGGAATTGCAGTATGTATTTAGTTTGAGAATGTTGATGTGAGCTAGCAATTTTTGACAGACTATTTTCATCTGGACCAACAACAAATGGTTGCCTAGCAACTGAACACCAACATGATCTGTGAAAACCAAAGATTTATATAATTAACCCAAGATACACCACAGCCTGTTGTTTCCAATGGGAGCAAATTATTAATAGTGGGCAGAACAAGCAAGGAGGTGGGCAGAGCAAGCACAAGAGATCCTATTGGCACCTTCTAGCATGTATTTGCATATTTCCGTTGGGGAACGCCCACTCTGAAGTGCGCTTGTGCAATAACTCAATTTGCCCTTGCACTCCTTCTAAACAACACCATTCTTTAAAGCTTTGGCAAAGGGTAAAGTCTACAAAACAGTCCATTCTGTTCGTAACAGATTCTAGTTTTGGGAACAAAAACTGTATTGTGATCAAATGTTTAATCAATGCAGAATGTCAGCCAAAATCCATCTCGGTCTATCTTCTCCCACTGCCGGCCACTGGGCTTCCTCTCATCATCATATTTGGTGGTGAGTTGAAATGTCAGCCAGATGCTTCATATTTATACATCTGGTGAAACATACACGTAGCTGTGAGTGTTATTGAATCAAGATCAAATCCTCTGTTCTCCTCAAGCTCATTAATGAGAAATTGTTCATATTCGAAGATTGCAGAAAGGCCAGTGGCAAGGAGTGGAATGATAGCTAAACAGACTGGTAACACAGAGTTTCTAAACCCAGAGGCGCAACATTGCGAGACTTCTGCGAACACTTGCGAAGCAGACTCGGCAGATTAGATCGATGTTTGAGAAGTCTGAGAGTAGTGAAAAATCTTTCTTTAGTTGTTAATTTTCTTGATTTCTAAAGGTACAACCTAGACTCGCGCCAATGTCTTAAGTAGCTGAACTTGTTATTACTCCAACCTTGTGAAAGTGACAAATTGACACGTTTTCATGATTGCCAAAAACAACTTTGGGTGTGTTCGAAAATTCACTCTGGAGTGCATGAGCACGCTCAGAATGTGCTCTGGGTGCCCAATCCAACTGGCTAAAGTTGGCTAGCTTGCTAGCTATATCCAGACACAAATGAGAGAACACCTCACTCTGACCATTTCACTCGCCTTAGCAGAGCTGGTTAGGCTGTTTTCATGTTATCTAGAGCATTGGTGACTAACTGTGCTGCTGGCAACAATTTTAATTTAAAAAAAATGGCAGACGTTGACTGACACCGATTATATTCAACGGGTATTGATTGTTCGTAAATTCCTCAGTTATTCTGCGCTCTGGCACACAGATGAGAATGCTCTGAAAAGGAGTAGATAGCATGAGTGAATTTACGAACACACCCTTTTATATTGAAGGCGTGCCCTTGATTTGACCGCATGCACATGCACAGTTTGACAAGACCGTTCGACCCGATGACGTGTTTCTGCCTATGAGCTTAGCTAGCTAACGTCGCCATGACATCGCCTACAAGCGTGGTCTGGGATTTCTATTGAAGATCCAGTTTCTAGATATCTTCATACTAAACCCTCTTTGCTGGTACCCAGACTATAGCTAGCTAACTAGCCAGTCGGGAGAGACTATACGGACACTGCTGAGGCTTAAACCAACTAGCAAAAAGCAAAAACCTCAAACTAACCCTTACCTTAACCAAACCCGTAACCCTGACTCTAACCTAATTTTTATCAATTCTGAAATTAAATATTGGTTTGGGCGTCAGGCGTGTCCTTATAGACGGGTTGGCTGTTTAGCAACAAAACCGACTTGTGTGCAACTATAGGACAAAACAGATGGGGTTGGCTTAGATTGTTGAAAACGTGTAAACTGTATTTCGTCTTCAATGTTTATTGAAAACATAAATACATTTACACAATGAGCGCTTGTTGTCTCTCAAATACATTGTTACAGTTGTTGGATTTTTTGCCATATTAGCATAGATGTGACAACAGACAAGACATGGTATCAAGAACAAGATACAACTAGCTGAAACGAACCACCTATCCAGAATCACAACACACAGACCTCTGCCCCATTGAAGTGTGCGCTTCGTTTTCGTGGTGTTTTCAGCTAACCCAACTATAGCCTATTCCTAGCCAGCTCAGAGAGACAGCATTGCGATGTGGGTTTTGTAGTCAACTTGAGCTGCAACAGATTTTCACATGTTGCTACCAACCTTATTATAATGACAAGATTAAATATTTGTTCACAAAAAAGATTGTTCTCACATATTAGTGTTATTTAACATTGTGTAAATCATAGGAATGAGTGGTTTTCGTTTAAATGTAATCATTAGGCCAGTTACACTAGTTATAAAACTGTAGATAATTGGTGGATCAATTTTACCAATTCGTTCACCGCCTTTCAAAGTGTGTTGCATTATGGGGATAAAAATTGCCTGACTTGTGTCTACACGTCAACTGCATGAACTTTACAAAAACCATGTGAGCAAAGGTCGTGCAGTTTTTGATTAAATCGCCTTCAAGTCACTGCAGTTGCTTCTCACCAAGCAGCACCATCCAGCCATCCCCTGGCTAGTCAACCTGGTCTCAGAGCATTTCGTATTATTCTGTACATAAATCCGAGACACTACGTTTAGTATGATATGTTACATTTGGTATGGTTACATAAGACAGATAAGACTTAAGGCAAACACAAAAGTAAGGTGGCTGGTCGGGCATAAAACCCAAAGGTTGAAAGTTCAATTCTCATCACAGACAACTTTAGCATTTTAGCTAATTAGCAACTTTTCAACTACTGACTACTTTTTAAATACTTTGTAACTACTTAGCATGTTAGCTAACCCTTCACCTAACCCTAACCCTTTTAGCTAACCCTTCCCCTAACTCTAACTCTAACCTTAACCCTTTAACCTAACTCCTAAACCTTTCATCCTAACCTTAACCCTAACCCAGCTACCTAGACACAGCTAGAATTCGTAACATATCATGCGTTTTGCAAATTCGTAACATATTCGTTAACAAATTAGTAACATATTGTATGTTTTGCAAATTTGTAACATATATGAAACAGGAACCAACTTTGTTGTGATTCTAAAACCTACACGGGATACAAATGAAAGTGATATTTAAGACTTCTCCCGAAACAATTAATTGTACACCCATTATGTTTTCAGTTTGTGAGTGTGTGATATGGGGTATAGAACAGTTTATTAACACATGTATAAAGAAAAACATTTATAACCAATAGCAGCTATGGTGACACTGCCATGTTGATCTGAGTTTTGCTGTTGGAAAACCACTACAGGGTCCGCCTTTCGGCTATCTGCAGATGCACCTCCCCCGACTTCCCTGGTCGACTTTAGTCTAAAGTCAGCTTTGTTAGCCTTACTACTCGCACACACCCAATGTGAGTCATTCATTAGAACAGTACTCCCTATGTATTTTATTCATGTATTTCTATTCAGTTTCCCCAAAGTACTCTTTACACAAGCATCCTATTCAGGGACAACTAGCTCAGTGAGTGGATGTAAGGGAATCTTTTTTTCTAATTCAAATAGGAACTGCCTGTATGAGTCTCCTTGGAAAAATCCTTGACACTTTTCCTTTTTGCTAATTGCTCAAGGCCAAAGTCCTCTACACACAGGTAAGGTAATAGGTCACGGGGAAAGAAGTCGTCACGGTTTCACCCACTACAGGGAGAGGAAGAGGCGAAGCAAGAGGGTTTATTCCGCCAATAATCTGTCCATTAAAATATAACCACGAATTGAGGGATTTTTGTATGGAGGTCAATGAGAGTGTTCGAATTTGGTCAACAAAAAATGTCATTGCTAATTTGCTACGTGAGGCTTATTTGATCGAATAGTAGTTTCGTAATGGTTAGGTTGTTACGAATGCAGTGATATACTGTAAGTGGAAGCACGTGGTATTTTGTCAACAAAAAAAAGACTATCGAAGTTGTGCCTGTTGTTGACGCGCGTATCTGCCCTCTCATTGGCTAGAATGGTCCCACCTGATCTCGCCGGCTTTCATCTTTGAGGAAATGCTAAAACTATTGTTTTGCCACAAGATTACCTGTATTTCTCTATGGTAGTCTCATATTACATCATTTGCAGTGGGCGTCTCCCACAGCGCCACTTGTAGTTTTTTTATTTATTTTTTATTTCACCTTTATTTAACCAGGTAGGCTAGTTGAGAACAAGTTCTCATCTACAACTGCGGCCGTGGCCAAGATAAAGCAAAGCAGTGTGACACAAACAACAACACAGTTACACATGAAATAAACAAACATACAGTCAATAATACAGTAGAGAAAGTCTGTATACAGTGTGTGCAAATGTAGGATAAGGGGGGTGAGGCAAAAAATAGGCCATAGTGGCGAAATTGTTACAGTATGGCAAATTAAACACTGGAGTGATAGATGTGCAGAAGATGGGTGTGCAAGTAGCGGTACTGAGGTACAAAGGAGCAAAATAAATAACAATATGGTGATGAGGTAGTTGGATGGGCTATTTACAGATTGGCTATGTACAGGTACAGTGATCTGTGAGCTGCTCTGACAGCTGGTGCTTAAAGCTAGTGAGGGAGATATGAGTCTCCAGCTCCAGTGATTTTTGCAGTTCGTTCCAGTCATTGGCAGCAGAGAACTGGAAGGAAAGGCGGCCGAAGGAGAAATTGGCTTTGGGAGTGACCTGTGAAATATACCTGCTGGAGTGCGTGCTGTGGGTGGGTGCTGCTATGTTGACAAGTGAGCTGAGATAAGGCGGTGCTTACCTAGCAACGCCTTATAGTTGACCTGGAGCCAGTGGGTTTGGCGATGGATATGAAGCGAGGGCCAGCCAACAAGAGAGTACAGGTCGCAGTGGTGGGTAGTATATGGGGCTTTGGTGACAAAACCGATGGCACTGTGATAGACTGCATCCAATTTGCTGAGTAGAGTGTTGGAGGCTATTTTGTAAATGACATCGCCGAAGTCAAGGATCGGTAGGATAGTCAGTTTTACTAGGGTATGTTTGGCAGCATGAGTGAAGGATGCTTTGTTTGCGGAATAGGAAGCCGATGCTTAATGTGAGTCTGGAAGGAGAGTTTACAGTCTAACGAGACACCTAGATATTTGTGGTTGTCCACATATTCTAAGTCAGAACCGTCCAGAGTAGTGATGCTGGACGGGTGGGTAGCAATCGGTTGAAGAGCATGCATTTAGTTTTGCTTGCAATTAAGAGCAGTTGGAGGCCACGGAAGGAGAGTTGTATGGCACTTGTCTGGAGGTTAGTTAGCACAGTGTCCAAAGAAGGGACAGAAGTATACAGAATGGTGTCGTCTGCGTAGAGGTGGATCAGAGAATCACCAGCAGCAAGAGGGACATCATTGATGTATACAGAGAAGAGAGTCGGTCCGAGGTTTGAACCCTGTGGCACCCCCAAAGAGACTGCAAGAGGTCCGGACAACAGGCCCTCCGATTTGACACACTGAATTCTGTATGAGAAGTAGTTGGTGAACCAGGCGAGGCAGTCATTTGAGAAAGCAAGGCTGTTGAGTCTGCCGATAAGAATGTGGTGATTGACAGAGTCGAAAGCCTTGGCCAGGTCGATGAATACAGCTGCACGGTATTGTCTCTTATCGATGGCGGTTATGATATCCATATGAACCTACTCAATAGTCTGCTAAACTTAAATTGCTCTCTTGTGCTGGGCAACGGGTTTAGTAGAGAGTGCTGGTGACTCCTTACTCCACCCATTCATTCACTGCAATACAATACACTCTATATTGGAAACTTACTGGGTTGTAAAGAAACTACTACCTCATATAAACTGGCTTGGGAAATACTCAGTCGGGTCTCCACTAACCAAATACGTTTAGTTTGAGGGGGATTGTGTCGCACGGCCCACTGCTGGCTTTTCGCTCCGCCCCCTCCATAACCCACAATGCAATTCACTGTTTTAGACTGTATACTTTTCAACCTGTCTCAGCTAAAGTGGGATTAAAAATACTCAAATATGGTTCGTTTTTTAAGAGGGACTGTGTCGTGCATATCCAGCAGCACTTCAATATACACCCCCTCCATTGCCTACAATGCAATACACTATAATATGGGATACATATTAGGTTGTTGTTACGCACGCCTCTAAAAAGAGGGAACGCAACTCCCTGCTGCAACTCAACTCTCCGTGAAGTGAAAGAGGTATGGACTGTAGGTGCGAATAAGGATGACAAAAGTCCGAATTTACCGTTTACTAGGATTTATTTCCTACACGGTAATATGGGGAAAAGGGGCTGGACGGAACCAAAGCAAAGAAAGTAAATATCAAAGCTCCCCCTCTCCTATCTAACCTGCCTACCCACTACTTACCTAACTTAGCACCACCTGGTGCCCTAACCAAAATACAGGGGGTGGTCCGCCCAGGTCTTACCTAGTGTGCCTAGACATTGAATATACTACGGGTATATGTATGCCCTCGGGCCTCTTGCCTAAGCACTCCCTAAGTGCCTTCCCCTTCTCCCCTGGGAACAAATGAAACAGAATAATTATTAACAATTTCACAAACACTTTACAACAAAACTGAGTAAACTAACTCAGGCCACTAAAGAAGCTTTGACAAAGCAACAAACACAGAACTCTTTCTAATGATTTCTCCAACACATTCAATCTCCCTCTAATCTTTTCTCCAACACATTCAATCTCCCTCTAATCTTTTCTCCAACACATTCAATCTCCCTCTAACCTCCAATCATTTTCTCTTGATCTTCCTTCTGAACAGAACACTGGCTTTTATATCTTCTGGTGGCAATGGTGATTAGAGTCAGCTGCTTCTTGACGAGGGGGCGGGGTCAGCTCCAATCATCAATTAGCCTGGGGTCGACCAATCAGCTGCTTGGGGAGTTTTCAGGAATCTATCTACTGAAACACACACACTTAAATACAACACAGAAACTGGGGAACGTAACAGTTGTAGAGAGAACTTTTCTACTTATGTCAGCCAAAGTGGGCAGGGAAATACTCAGTAGGGTCTCCGCTAACCAAATATGGTTCATTTTTTAGGGAGACTGCATCGCACGGCCTGCTGCTGGTTTTTCACTCAGCCGCCTCCATAGCCTCCAAAGCAATTCACTTTAATAGAATGTACATGGGAATGGGATACATATTGGTTGGAGAGAGAGAACTTTTCTACCTATCTCAGCTAAAGTCGGGTGGGAAATACTCAGTAGGGTCTCTACTAACCAAATATGTGTAGTTTTGGAGGGGGACTGTGTTGTATGTACCTAGCAGCACTTCGTTCTCCACCCACCGATACAACACGATACACATCGTGTTGGAGAGAGAACTACCAACTTTAGCTAAAACGGGTAGAACAGTTTTCTCTCTACAAGCCAATATGTAACCCATGTACAGTGTATTATGGTGTATTGCATTGGGGGCTATGGAGGGGGTGGAGAACGAAGTGCTGCTGGATATGTACGACACAGTCCTCCTGCAAAATTACACATATTTAGTTAGTAGAGACCCTACTGAGTATTTTCCACTGCACTTTAGCTGAGACAGGTAAAAACGTTTTCTCTCTACAGCCCAATATTCTCAACATACCAGTGTCAACATTGTATTTTTTCATTATTGGTCTTAATACATTTTTTCTTCATAAATTACTTATTGGATTTTCTTGTTAGCACAATAAAAGTGGCCTTTGATTAAAATTCAATGTCTTTTGAATGAGTTATCCACTTTGCAATGTTTTGAAATGCGGTCTTTTATTTTGAAGGCTTCTTCATTACCATACGAATGTGACGTTGTTGTTTGTGCTGCTGGCAGAATGCTAGTGCCGGCATTAACGGAGAAGAGAAGAGTCCCTGGGTGAACAAGTATACAACCGGGATATTCAAGCGAATAAATGCCACCAAGTATGACTGAGAGCTCGGCGAATAAGTTGATAAATGGAGATGTTTGCCACCGGACCGCAAACGGTAAAAAATCTTCGGGAAGGAACGGTTTCGTGAAGAATCATTGTTTGTTCCAACAACCGCAACAGAAGAAGTATCGGCGCCCGAGTGAGAAGGTGAGGCCCACCCGTCAACGCTACATAGGAATAGGGAAGAAACACTTGCCTTTGTATACAATTGAATTGAAAAACCACAGCCCAACGAAGTATCAAACAGTTAAAAAATTAGCTACATTTTGGAGTTTTTATTACCTAGTCGTAGTTGTATTATTATAAGTTTGATAGGGTGGATGTTTTCTTACTAAATTATCAAGCCTCAGAATTTGTGTGTACTGAGGGATAGGTTATGGGTGTTGTCAGATAGCAGCCTATGATTAGGCTATGTTTCATTGATGAAAGTGAATATGAAAGTTTACAGTACACAATCGACCACATCCTTGACTAATTTTGAACATTGGTTTTATTTAGTTTTCCCAAAAGCCATTTTTAAACTAATCATTGACATCATAAATTCACTCTTTTAAACTCAAAACACCTATGTTTTTTTCTACCTGATGACGTGATAATACTGGTATGTGTGTATTAGTACAGCACTTAGCGATAACTCGTGTGTGTGTGTGGTGTGTGTGTGTGTGTGTGTGTGTGTGTGTGTGTGTGTGTGTGTGTGTGTGTGTGTGTGTGTGTGTGTGTGTGTGTGAGAGAGAGATTGTAGAAGGGCTGGTCTCTGTTTACACTGACACTACTATGGAGAATACCAGTCAGCATGGGGAGGCAGAGCTTTTGTTGTGTAACAACTAGACAGGAGTACTTTGTCTCCCAGAAAAACACACACACCCCTCCCCGGGCAGCACACAAGGCTGCACCTGGGGAGAATGGCTGCTGGCTATGGGAGTGGGCCCTGGCAGTGCAGGAATGTCTCTGAGGAGAAAGATATGGAAGAGAGGGACATGGTGGCAGTTGAGACAAATGAGTCATTGAAGTTGTTAGGTTTGTGTCCCATCCTATATCCTGATATTACCTGGTTCTGACCACTAAATGGTGCTGTTTCTACTTTTAGGTGATATTTGTTATCAGGATAGTTCACCCAAATTCCAAAATGACATTGGTTTCCTTACCCTGTAAGCAGTTTATGGACAAGGTATGACAGCAACCTACGCTTTGGTTTTGTTTACCTGGACACTGTTTAAAAAGCTAACTTTTAAGCGTTTGTGGCACAAATCCAATGCAAGTCGATTTCTTTTGACGATGTCTTTGGATTCCTTGTTTCTAACTCATTGTTAAAAAAAAACGTCAAATTGTATGTCAGGTATTATATTTATTGAATATTATATGAATCCTCTAAATTAAAATGTCAAATTTGGGTGCAGTCAATTAGCTTAATTTCTCAGAGACAAAATAATGTTGCAGTAATGCTAATCTTATCTGTTTCTAACAACAGAAACGATTTCAGAACAATTTGAGATGGTGGATGTTGAAATCCTCTTGTGCTTTTTGTGGTGCAACGGCCCACATACTGTACTGTAGGCTACATTTGCAGTTTCCACCCCAGGTTCAAAGCAGTCTCTTCTCACATGACAGTTGGTCTTAGGACCGTTGCTAATGCACAGCTATAAATGGTGCTCAAATAAGATCTGTCTGTTTTTAGTAGTCTGTGGTAGTGGACGTAGGGCCTAGGACACTAACTGCTTTCTCTGAAAGGCATTTTTCACTTTAAACTGAAGCAACTCTCTGTGTCTGTCTGTCTATCTCTGTGTCTGTCTGTCTGTCTCTGTGTCTGTCTGTCTCTCTGTCTGTCTCTGTCTGTCTGTGCATTTCAGTTAGCTTAAAGGTCTAGTTGTTAGCCGTCAGACCTCAGGGTGTATGTTGGTTAGAGGGCTATTTCCTCATGTTTGTTCCCTGTGGGAGACTGACCTGGTAGCCGGTTTGACCAGTTCTGAGCTCAGTTGAGCACAGCCTGTACGTGTGCAAACACATACACCACAAAGGTATTTCAGAGAGGGGCATGACTGGGTCACGTGTGGTTGCTAAGCAGCCAGGGGTTTAATGGGGGACGAGGCTGACTGACTTCAGGTCATTTGATTTCAGAGTATAGTTTTCAGGACAATAAGGCACAGTTCAGCTCAGCCTAATTGGAAACCTATGGATAACCCTCTGAGCCTAGGGGCTGTGTGATCTGGCTTTTTACGGGGGGAACATATATATATATAACTTGAAATGGTCTTGGTCTGTTTTTGTCCCTGTGTTTTTAACAAACGATCTCTGAATAAAGAAGACTTGGGCCTATTTTTCCTCATGTTTCCCACTGAGTTGTTTTAATGTCCATAGAAATGCTCGACAAGCCTCTTAAATGTTGTTGTTAGACTCTCTCTTGATCTGGAAGCCAAGCTAAACACCTTTTTTAAATGTTCACTCTCACAAATCACACTAAAGTCTATCCCTGGCCTATGTAATCAAAGAGATGATAAGTTCACTCAGATGTCACTCGTTAATATTTTTCTCACCTTGGCTGTCACCCATGGGACAGAAGTAACTTCAACTGCCATTAGGGTACGGTTTGCTAAGCAACAACTAGGCCTACCCCAAAAACAATGGTGGTTCCGTGTCACCTTGTTTGGCGTTAACCGAATTTCATGCAAAGATCAACACAAAATCACTTTGAGTAAGTAACACCACCGTCTTCTGTTTGTCCGTGTATTTCTTCTTCTCCAGAACAACCATGCTGTGCGTAACGCCAGCCTGTACAACAAGCCGTTTGTGGAGCAGTTTGAGGAGACTCCTCTGCTTGTGGCGGTTCTCACCTACGTGGGCTACGGCATCCTCACCATCTTCGGGTACCTCAGAGACTTCCTGCGGAACTGGGGCGTCGAGAAATGCCACGTGGCCAGTGAGAGGGATGAACAGAAGGTAAGAGATGCAGACACTACTTATGTTATATTTACTGTTGCATTTTGGTCATTTAGCAGACGCTCATATCCAGACTCTCTATACATTTTGTTTGTCTGTATTTTTCTAAAGAATAAAGTATTTGCCACTAACCACTGATCTGGGATCAGATTACCTCACCGGCCCACCCCCCAATCCTAACCTAATTAAGATCTGACCCTGTATCAGTGGTTAGGGATAACTTCTACAGACTCCCTTCTCACCACTCTCACTCTGCTCCCACCCTAACTGGCTTTTACTGGATTCGTTACTTTGATGTAGACCCAACTATTACAATTCTAATATTTACTCAAGCGCTGTGTGAATAAGGTGTGTCTCCTTGGCCACAATCTTATTCGGATGTGGTAATATTAGACAGCTTTCAATTTTAACTTCATTGAAGTTGGTGGTTACTACTGGTTTCAGATCTCAACCGAGAGAAATTGTCTGCCCTGTTTTGTGTTCTGGTAAGGGCTCTGAGTGATGTCACGCACCCAAGAATGCTCAACCAATCACCCGACGGACATGACTTTTCTTCCGGCTATCCTACGAAAGGAAATGTTGCCATGTAACACAGGAATGTGTGAAAAAGCTAACTCAAGGCAGATTCCACAAGAGCTTTTTCACGACCATTATGCTCAGTGCAACCGTTATGTCCTAACAATTACTCAAGGAAGGTTATAGAACAGAGTAAGCGTTTCCCAAACCTGTTATTTGTAAACGGCAATGCTCAGTGCAAGCGTAAGCTATGTCAAACGAGCTCTCTGAAAGCGTGAATGAAAGACACACCTGTGCACTTGCATTGTTCCAGACCTAGCTAATCATCCTAACGTCTGACAGTGATCTCTCTCGCTCTCTCTGTCTGTGTTGTAGGACTTTGTTCCGCTGTACCAGGACTTTGAGAACTTCTACACCAGGAATCTATACATGCGTATCCGTGACAACTGGAACAGGCCTATCTGCAGTGTCCCTGGAGCCAAGATGGACCTGGTGGAGAGAACCTCCAAAGACTACAACTGGACCTTCGAGTGAGTTGCGCACCCTAACATCCCTAACAGGGCTTACTTATAGTGTGTGGGGGCTACTACGAGACTATTTGTTTGGCGCTGTAGCCTAGGGCCCAGCGCTAGAAAATCATGGGAGTAGCTCGGGGAGACAAGATGTGTGTGGATGGATGGGTTGGTTCTTCTATCCTTGTGGGGACCTAAAATCCCACAAAAGTAAAACAAGGAAAATTCTCCCTTGTGGGGACATTTCCCACATCCCCTTGAGGATAAAGGCTATTTTAAGCTTAGGTTTAGGGTTACAATTAGGAGTACAATTAGGGTTAGAATTATGGTTAGGGTAAGAGGAAGAATAGTGCTTATGGGTTGGGTTACTGGTTAAGGTTTAGAGTTAGGGAAAATAGGATTTTGAATGGAAATACATTTTAGGTCCCGACAAGGATAGAAGAACAAAATGTTGGTGTCCTTACCTACCTATGTCATGGAAGGCATGGCTCTATCATGCCCCCTCTATCACCCTTCAGGTCGTTGTCTTACTTAAAGGGCAAATCCACTCAAAAACTATATTTTTTGGTAAGTTTCACTGGTGACACATTGCTTCTTGGAAGAGTATTTTAACTTGACTGCTGAAATGCCAAACATTTTAGGACCATATCAAAAGACTAATGGGAAAAAAAAGATCAAAATAGATATATATATATTTTTTGCTTTTTGTGAGGGGAGACTGTCGGGACAAATGTGCTGAATAGAAACCACCAACTGTATTTAGCACATGTTATTGTGTGTTAATGGTTGACCTCTTTCACTCTTAGCTAGGCCCCATTTGATTTATGAGCTTATTTTCACAACCAAATGTAAGTGTTCGGGAACCCATCACGTCAAGATGCAGTTAAAAACCAAACCTATTCAAACACGTTTAGCCAGTAAGGTATTTCATTTAGCTGCCTGGCAAAAATGAGAAGTACTGTATAAAACAAAGGAAAACCCTTCATATTGTCATGGGTATGTTCTCTTTTTGACACTGGTTTGTTTAATACTTCCGCCCATGTCTTGTCAGAGTTTCTCAAAGTTGTCTTTGTCTGCCAGACACACAGGCAAGGTGGTGAAAGACGTGATCAACATGGGTTCTTATAACTACCTGGGCTTTGCTGAGAACACTGGGAGGTGTGCTGACAGTGCCACAGGGTCGACACACAAGTACGGTGTGGGAGTGGGCAGCACCCGCTCTGAGATGGGTAAGACATGGTTATAATAACCTTCTTGTGGGGGGAAAAGGGACATTTGCTTTGATACACTCATATCTGTGGACCTCTGTAGCTCAGGTATAGCATGGCCCTTGCAATGGCTGTATGGTGGGTTCGATTCCCGATACCGCCCGAACACAGTCTTTTCACGCATGTCTGTAAGTCACTTTGGATAAAAGCGTCTGCTAAATGGCATATGCTATCTAAAACGAAGCACACATATGAAACATGCACTAGTACAGACAAGCTGCTCCGCTCATTTTGTTGTCGGTCTTGTTTCTCCCGTATTCTTTGTGGTTTTGTCATTTTTAAAGAAACAAGGAAACAAAAGGCACGTCATCTGTTATTATGTACCACACAATGACAGCGCACCGAATATAATGACATGTTGGATATACACTGAGTGTACAAAACATTAGGAACACCTGCTCTTTCCATGACCGTCTGACCAGGGGAAAGCTATGATCCCTTATTGATGTAATTTGTTAAATCCACTTCAGTCAGTGTAGATGAAGGGGAGGAGACCAATAATCTGAACTAAAAACCACACGTATTTTGGAATTTCTGTGCATCCTTGAATATATCCGCTAATCAATATCCAAAAACAGCATACTTTTTTTTTTCTCTCCCCCTTGAACTTGCACATCATCTTCTCTCTTTTGTGGCACCAATGAGAAGGTTCATGGGAGGGGAAACGGTGTTGCATTAGTCTAGTGTGTGGTGTGGGAATAATGACAAGCGACTCTGGAGAGCTTTGCGTTCACATTGCCCTAAAAAGGGAATCGGACCGCAAACTGACATCCGACCACCTCCGAGATGGTCTCAGTTCGGTTCAAGGACTCTTTTGAGTGATCCGAGTTCCTTTTGAAGTGTACACACTGCACAAAAATTGTCTGAAAGGGACCAAGTGTGAAAACACCCATAGATCATCACTGTTACTGATATGGATAGTTATGTTTGTGCATCTTTATTGATATCATGCACTTTACGTTGACATGAACACTTGTTCATAGACTCAGCGATATGATGTAGATGCAGTGAGTAAACAGCATAGGGGGTCAATTTCAAAGTGGGAGGCTCAACTTCTCCTCTGTTTTGGTGCCCTGGCTACCACGCTGTGAACCTGTGCACATGCGTAGATACTGTGTGAGAGCGAAGTCTTGCATCTCGCTTATCTCAATGTCTGCGGTGCTGCTGGTGGCAATGTCATTTAGCTGAGTTTACCTTTTTAAAGTAAGGCCTTATTCTATTGACATGTTCTGCTGTCTCCAGGTAACCTGGACATCCATGAGGAGTTGGAGCAGTTGGTTGCTAGGTTCCTGGGGGTGGAGTCATCCATGGCGTTTGGGATGGGCTTCGCTACCAACTCCATGAACATTCCTGCTCTCGCTGGGAAGGTAGGAATTCGGCTGGAATGCCTCGCCACATTTCCATCCACAGTTTTAATGCAAGTAAAGTACTACCATATAAAAAACACAAGGTGTGATGGAAGTTTTGGTACACTCTTTTTATGTCGGTAACATGAATTATGCGAGAAATAGCGATGGAAGCGCCTTCATGCTCAAATATTTATTTAATGACCATCATATCGAAGTAAACTTTGAGTCACGCGATCTGGTGTGTAGTACGCTTACTACGATTCAGGAAAGCATGCAGTTTATTAGGCTACAGATTAAATATATGATGAACTTCACAGGGAGGTGAAAGTGCAAGGTGATGAGCTTGATGCTCCTTTCCAATAAATATCGAGGGTCTGATTCTGGTGACATGATGATTGATGCTTTTCCATAATAATCTCATCATGTAGACTACGCTCACAGCCTATCCGCTCACAGCCTATCCGCTCACAGCCTATCCGCTCACAGCCTATCCGCTCACAGCCTATCCGCTCACAGCCTATCCGCTCACAGCCTATCCGCTCACAGCCTATCCGCTCACAGCCTATCTGCACTGTATCTGCAAACTGTTGGCTAGAGTGAAGTTGCCAAGGCCGGAGTAGACACAGTTGCTAATTAACGCAACAGTTTTTGTGACAAAACTATCAGTAGGGTTGAAACGTGCATATTTCTTTATGCGGATTGTAGGATATTTGCATGAAAATCTGTCGCCAATTGGATGTAAACCTAGCTTATGTATCACTTTTATCCGTCGAACTGTCTCTGTGTGTGTCTCTCTGTGAGTGTGTGTGTGTGCCTTTCTCTCGATCTCACTTTCTCTCTCACTCTTTCCTCTCACTTTCTGTAAGTCAATGTATTAAAGTAACCTTTACTTCCCTGAAATGATCGCTGTTGGGCACACAGCGTATTTCCTTTTGGTGGTGAAAACATGTTATGTTTTCATTCACCAGTTGTACGTTGGTCTTAAAGGGTTAACGCCATTCCAAAACAATCTAGTTTCCTCCATGTGTTCTCAAAACATTGAGATACGGGGTAGTCAATTGTCATAATGCCTGACGACACCAATGGCCCTGAGGGTAGTAGCATAGGAAGTAGGGTCGGGCGACGTTATGATAGCATCGTCGATCAACGATGATTGACAGCCATTGTTGATGGTGGCGACTTTGTGATGTGACAGACAATAGTTTAGCCTATTTGAACTTGACTGGCGCTGCTCAGTAAAAAACGGAGTCTCGGATTGCAGGGCAGTACCCAAGATACAGTTGAAGTCGGAAATTTACATACACCATAGCCAAATATATTTAATCTCAGTTTTTCACAATTCCTGACATTTAATCCTAGTAAAAATTCCCTGTTTTAGGTCAGTTAGGATCACCACTTTATTTTAGAATGTGAAATGTCAGAATAATAGTAGAGAATTATTTATTTCAACTTTTATTTCTTTCATCACATTCCCAGTGGGTCAGAAGTTTACATACACTCAATTAGTATTTGGTAGCATTGCCTTTAAATTGTTTAACTTGGGTCAAACGTTTCGGGTAGCCTTCCACAAGCTTCCCACAAAAAGTTGGGTGAATTTTGGCCCATTCCTCCTGACAGAGCTGGTGTAACTGAGTCAGGTTTGTAGGCCTCCTTGCTCGCACACGCTTTTTCAGTTCTGCACACAAATGTTCTATAGGATTAAGACAGGGAATTTTTACTTCGATTAAATGTTAGGAATTGTGAACAACTGAGTTTTTAAATGTATTTGGCTAAGGTGTATGTAAACTTCCGGCTTCAGCTGCATCTCCTACTAGGCCTATCATAAAAGCCTTAAGACAACTTAAAGTTATGAACAGTAGCTTATTTCCCAAATATTCTAGGCTATGAAGGTGTTGCCCTAAAGTTGTTGTGGCTTTCAAGAATGAAGGTCTATAGCCTAGTCATAGGCTTCTCAATCACAGCTTTATGAGAGATGGCACAAACAAGTATTCATTGTTCTATTATTTTGAGGCAAATAAAGCCCATGATGTATAACTTAACTCGCTACAGTAAGACTGTAACTCATCAGACTCACTGCTCCATCATGTGCGTGCCACGCACACACACACCCGTTCTGCTTTTCCACCAGAAAGGAATATTTGAAAACATTTGCTATTGCCTGTACTTAGCCTCTTCCCAGGCTTTCAACAACATTATATTTCACCATGATTTGTCCAGTTAAATTTGATTTCGCGCTACAGCCTAACTGTCGTTTTAGCAGAGCTTTTTGGTTATGTTTGAGTTTTTGAATGTATTGAAATGGCCAATGGGGGCGATGGAATCGTATATCACTGATTAATGGTACACAATCATCATCGGACAAAGGTTGACATCGCCGAACCCTTGCTCCTTGCTCTGACTCTACTCATAACTACGTTATTGAGGAAAAATGTACTTTATATGCCTGTGATAAGTGGTTGTCCCACCTAGCTATCTTAAGATGAATACACTAACTTTAAGTCTCTCTGGATAAGAGCGTCTGCTAAATGACTACAATGTGTAATGTAGGAAGTGCTCTGTGTCAGACACATTCACTCTCTCGCTCTGTGTGTGTGTGTTTTAACAGAAAGTAAATTTAAATGACCTCAGGGTACTTTAACTGTGACTTTTCGGGAGACTAAAGAAAGATGAGCACTCTGTTTCTGTGTAAAGCTGATGTATTTATTAACGGGACAAACAAACAATAGGCTCACGTTTTGCCATGAATCCCCTTCATCAGAGCCTTGAGAAGGATATAGGGAGGCATCTATATCACCTCGCAGGGGAGTGTCCCGCTCGTCATGTCAATCAAACATGTCAGTAGTAACAGCAACGACACAAGTTGTTCAAACAATAGTATGATTGATTCAAGATTCCTACACATGCATTCCACTTGAGTAACAAAAGACGGCGAAGTAAACAAAGAAAAACGTCTTTACTAAAAAAGATGAGGGAGAGCTGTTCATTCAGACCCTTTTGCTCGACGCAATCTAAGCAGTCGATCCAAAGTGCCTCTCTCTGTAACAATTGCCTCCTCTGGAGGAAAGAGAAACCGTCTCAATTACCCAGAATTTCAAGGTTGAGACTGCACCGTGATTGGCAATTGGAAGGGTAGCTGGGGATGATTAGATGGCCATGATGGTATGGGGGCCAGTTTGGGAATTTAGCCAGGACCCCGGGGTTAACACCCCTATTCTTATGATAAGTGCCATGGGATTTTTAGTGACCACAGAGAGTCAGGACACCTGTTTAACGTCCCATCTTAAAGACCGCACCCTACATAAGGCAATGTCCCCATTCACTGCCCTGGAGCATTGGGATATTATTATTTATTTATTTTTGGACCAGAGGAAAGAGTGCCTCCTACTGGCCCTCCAACACCACTTCCAGCAGCATTTGGTCTCCCATCCTGGGACGTAGTGTCGCGCGATCGCACAGTCCGTATTTTTGGTGCGGATAGCTGTTTTGTTTTCAGCTACTCTTCATTTGAGTGAGCGTTTTGTCTGACCAATGTGAACAAGCCCACATGGGCATTTGAGCGTGTAAATAGCATGTGTTATACCCTCTCTTACACACACATGGTCGTCCTCGTGAGAGTAAAAACACACATTTCCTGTCCTGACGGACATCGGAACCACTAGTTAGAGAGGAGGTAAAGATCCAGAATTCTTAAACCCAGTCGGTCTCTCTCTCTCTCGTTTTTCCTCCTTTCCTCGCTTCTTCTTGTAAATTGCGTCATTGAATAATGAGCTCATTCTGCTCAATCATTCATTCACTAGATGATTAAATTGTGTAACCTGTCCTGAGGTAACTATGCAACGGTGTGTGGTGTCATGTGATGGCTGAGGTGTCACTGACTGTGAGACTGTCTGTAAAGCCAACCCCTTCAGGGAAGCTGTCCTGTATACCACTTTAGTTCTTCAGTATATTGTAATACTATGTAAATACATTTGATTAATATTAAGTCATTCTAGGGCTGTTCGGTGTAATATATTATATGAGTTACTTGATTTAAGACAATGGCTCCTATAAGGAGTCTATGCCATTGAATGTCCTCCATCGCTCTGTAAGGGGCAAGTTTGAATATGTTGTATGAAATACTTTCTGTAAATTAATTTGTCATTTCCAGGGCTGTTTGATTCTGAGTGATGAGTTGAACCATGCCTCTCTGGTGTTGGGGGCGCGCCTCTCTGGCGCCACCATCCGCGTCTTCAAACACAACAGTGAGTATACTAAAACTAGTTCCACTCAACTACCCCCAAGGCCACTACACACTGGGGGAAACTAGACACTAAGAATTCCACAAAGGCTCTGTGCTTTGGTGTCGGTTTTACCTTGCACAGTAGTGCCCGTTAGCGACACCCGTCACACACGTTTACCGCTACATCATCTACTGTTCCTCCCTTTGTAATCAGTTAGGTGTGTCACGTATTAGAACCGTTACCGATAGTCTGCTCCTTTTCATGCCAGCGTTTTTGTTTTCGACTGCTCTGAGACTGGGTGCCAGTCTGTGTTAGTCAGTTGGTTGTCTTATCATGGATACAATGTAGCATTGTTGAACGTCCAAAAAACGTTCAGGTATTCCTGGCTGCATTATTCACACCCTGTCTATGCCCTAGTCTTCTCTAACACCGTTCTGTCGGTCTCCGTTCCCAGATATGGTGAGTCTAGAGAAGCTGTTGAGAGATGCCATTGTTCACGGCCAGCCCAGAACACACAGGCCCTGGAAGAAGATGCTCATTCTGGTCGAGGGAATCTACAGGTAGTCTACCTTTTTTTTTTTTTGAAAGACTAACAGATTCTAACCCTTTGAACTATCATATGTAGGGCAAGATGGATTTTGTGGAGGCATGTTATATTTATAAAATAAATAAAAAATAAAAAAACTGGTGAAATGAATCAAAGCGATTTATGCGGATACGCTCTTTCTAGCACCCAGAATTGATTGATGTAGAGTGAATCATACTGCAGTGCATTCAGACTTTGCGTAGAAGTGGACATAAAAAGTGTGTGGCTTGAGTTCTTCGTAAGGTACTTACCGTAAAAAGTCAACCAATCCATAATGATCAATATGGTTGTTAGTAAAGCTGCCTCTCCCTAATCAATATAATTCACTAATGTGTAGTTAAAATGGTCTGACACACCCGTAGGGAACTTAAGATAAACAGTCATTGTCTTCCCACTGCAAACAAAGATCAAGGAGCTGCAAATAAGATACACTCAGTGGCTCATTTATTTGGTACACCACGCCGTTCCTACAGACGGAGTCATTGTGGCCGAGGCTTGGTGTATAAAGCAGGCATGGAGGCATTCAGTTACTGTTCCATTGAACGTTAGAACAAGTGACTTTAAGCGTGGTATGATAGTCTGCGCCAGGCGCACCGGTTCCAGTATCTCAGAAACGGCAACCTGGGCTTTTCATGCACGACAGTGTCTAGGGTTTACTGAGAATGGTGCGACAAACCAAAAAACATTCAGTCAGCGGCAGTCCTGTGGGCAAAAACAGCTCGTTGATGAGAGGTTGAAGGAGAATGGCAAGAATCGTGCAAGCTAACAGGCGGGCCACAAACAGGCAAATAACGGGGCAGTACAACAGTGGTGTGCAGAACGGCATCTCAGAATGTACAACTCGTTGATTCTTGTCACGGATGGACATTGCAGCAGATGATCACACAGGGTTCCACTCCTATCAGCTAAAAACAAGAAGCGGCGGCTCCAGTGGGCACACGATGACCAACACTGGACAATTGAGGAGTGGAAAAATATTGCCTGGTCCGACAAATCCCAGTTCCTGTTGCGTCATGCTGATGGCAGTCAGGATTTGGCGTAAGCAGCATGAGTCAATGGCCCCATCCTGCCTGATGTAAACGGTACAGCCTCGTAGCGGTGGTGTAATGGTGTGGGGAATAAACATCCTGGCACACGTTAGGAAAATAATTCAGGCTGTTCTGGAGGCAAAGGGGGGTCTGACCCAGTACCAAATGGGTATACCTAATAAACTGCCCACTGAGTGTACAGTACATTGTTTAGAGATTATACCTAGGGTGAACTAATCATCCGTCTTTGTAGGTGAATTAACATAAGGTGAAAAGTACAGTTAACTGACCCATCGTTTTAGTGTGCATGTGTTAGTCTTGAACGTGTGTGTGTCTCTCTCTCTCCTCCCTCCACCTCTCACCATTCTCCTCCTTCCCCAGTATGGAGGGCTCTATAGTACGTCTGCCTGAGGTGATAGCCCTGAAGAAGCATTATAAGGCCTATCTGTACCTGGATGAGGCCCATAGCATCGGAGCTCTCGGACCACGAGGTGGAGGGGTGGTGGACTACTTTGGTCTGGACCCCAAAGACGTTGACATCATGATGGGAACATTCACGAAGAGCTTTGGTGCTGCTGGAGGGTACATCGGAGGGAAGAGGGTGAGTTTGTTGTCTGCTCTAAAGCAACCTTGATTTCCTGCTGTCTTCACATCTGCCAATTCTGGTAACAGAGTGAATACAAGACTAGGAAGTAGGGCAACGTGTGACTCTCTCCAAAGGGTCACGGGTTAGGAGAAATGTTCTTGGCAGGGTACCAAGGTCCCCAAAGCTATGTTCAGGGCAGTAAATGTTCTAAAACATTCCATTACAACAAAGCTAGGTGTGTGTGTATAGATAACAGGCACTGACATGGGACATCATATTTATATTGACCTTTAAGATTTCCGGGATGGTTTCTGATACAGTTTACTGGGACAGTTTTAGGTGTGGAGGTTTAGTCATCAACAAGACAAACTGGTTTTATCATTGCCCCATGATGTGGGAAATTCTCTAAGGGCTGAATCCTATCTTGAGATCCTAACTCAGATTGTCACATATATCATGCTTTCACATCAATAGGAGACTTGTAAAGAAATTTGAGACTTTCACGATCTGAAGTTCGACCTTTATGTAGTATTATTGTAACTATAAAACCCATTTTATATTGACAATGGTGTTTTATTGTATCTCTCCCCCATAGGAGTTGATAGACTACCTGCGGTCCCACTCCCACAGTTCAATCTATGCCACGGCCATGTCCCCTCCCGTGTCACAACAGATCATCACCTCTATGAAGATCATCATGGGAGAGGACGACACCACTCTGGGTGAGTTTACACAGCAAGCCTCCACTTCAGCTGGGACCACACTGTGTTGTTGATTGAAAACTAGTTTAGTATCCGTTTAGGTAGGTCTTTTCATCTCTGGTCCTGGAGAGCTACAGGGTGTTATAAACTGGGTAGTTCAAGCGTTGAATGCTGATTGGCTGACGGCCGTGGTATACCACGGGTGTGACAAAACGCTTATTTTTATTATAGGCTCGTGTTCTTGCCTGGCACTGAAAAACATGATTCAATCATCAAATGTTTGATGTGTTGAATCTAAGCCAGAGGGTTGATGACTGCTATACAGTACAAAAGGTATTTCGCTTGCATTAGGCAGTAACTGACACCACAGTGTCATTACCATCAGTAGCCACAAGATAGCAGTATAGACCTGGAAAGCTTAGGAGCTGTTTTGCCCACTGTTGAGTTGACCTAAACCCTGCTGCTTGGTTAATCTTGTCACGCGAAGTCATTGCCCTCTCCAACAGATGATAGCTCAGAGGTGGGAGCTTAATGTCATGTAGGGTTTGTATAGATTTTCCTCACCAGCTTTAAACTGGTCTGATCTGTACTTTGACTCAGGGAGTGGCAATTACTCACCTACAGCCAAGTGATGAAGGCTGTATAATACATTTCTAAGTGGCTAACAGAGAAAGGTAAACAAAGGAGAGTCTGGATAATAATCATTCTAGAATGGCACATATAGTTGCCATGGCACTATTCCTGTTTGGACTACCCCGACAGACACACAGACAACCACGCACACAGCCTTATTGGTGACTAAAAGTAAAGTGGCCGACGTTGAAAGAATCCATTTCCCTGTTCAATAACAGCAGATTTTTAGCTCATCTCACTCAGGCTAGCATTAGTTGTTGATCTTGTTGTTGTTTATGTGCATAGGTAACTGAGGGAGAGAGCGCCAACCTATTCATGGTTGTTTGATCAATAGGATTGTGAAGATCCCTAATGTAAGAGGACTATATTGGTATTTTCATATTTGCAGAAATCCATTCAGGTGTATTTTGGCGATTGCTTTCTAATGATCTAAAGTCGTGCTCTTGCTACTGCCTGTAAAATGATGTCAGGCAAACGGATTATTTGCATATAGGCCTACTGTAGCTCTGATTGGTTATGACGTGCTGGTCCTGGACAAGACTGATGTTTTTATTAGGTTTAATTTACTGCAGTGTCTAATAATTGTCCTAAACGCAACGCCGCTTTCCCACTCTATATTGCTATAGAATTTCCACAACTGCCTGACTATGCATCATTCCCAAACATTCTATGAATTTATGAAAACGTGAAAATGACCATCTAAGTGGTCGTTTTTTTTACTGTACTTTTTGCCTCATTTGATAACGAAATCTGAAAATACTGAAGATGCGTTCACTAACATGATAAGAATATTCTTGGAGAATTTTGGGGTAGGTGTCACACAAGGTAAAAAACAGTGACAAGGGATTGAGTGAGAGGTTTAACTGGTGTCTCCAAGTGGCCACCCACCTCTCCAAAGTGTGCGCAGTTCCTAAGTAATTCCAATACATTTTTATGACTCAAAGATGTTGAACTATAAGGTGCTTCTTTTATTTAAATTTTTTGCTCTCCTAGCTCTGTCGTTAAGGAAGTAGATCAAGCACACTTGTAGTTGTTTTGTTTGGAACACAGCCCCGCATCACCGCCTTTACACAATTACCGTTGTTTACGCAATCCAAAAACAGTCCATTATAAATCGCAGTCTGGGTCAGGGTGGGCATAATTTGAAAGCTTGTTCTATTGCCAACATGACTAGCTACATTTGCAAATACGATCTTAGTGTTAGGCTTTCACTAGGCAATTCTGAGTACCAAATTGTATACTGAACAAAAATATAAGTGCAACATGCAACTATTTCAAAGGTTTTACTGAGTTACAGTTCATATGAGGAAATCAGTCAATTGAAATAAATTCATTCGGACCTAATCTATAGATTTCACATGACTGGACAAGGGCGCAGCCATGGGTGGGCCTAGGAGTGCATAGGACCACCCACTTGGAAGCCAGGCCTACCCACTGGGGAGGTCCTCAGCTGGCATGGTTACACGTGGTCTGCGGTTGAGGCTTATGGTAGAGAAATGAACAATCAATTCTCTGGCAACAGCTCTGGTGGACATTCCTGCAGTCCACGTGCCAGTTGCACCCACCCTCAACTTGAGACATCTGTGGTATTGTATTGTGTGACAAAATTGCACATTTTAGAGGCCTTTTGTCCCCAGCACAAGGTGCACCTGTGTCATGATCAGGGATGTAAACAAATTTGTGCTTAATTTGAAATAAGCTTTTTTGTGCGTATGAAACATTTCTGGGATCTTTTATTTCAGCTCATGAAACATGAAACGACACTTTACATGTTGCGTTTTTGAATTTTGTTCAGTTTAATGTTGGTGCGTATAGAATGGAGTCGTGAGTGCATTCCGATGCCTGTTTCCGGGGCAACTATTTTTTACACAATAAACAGATTCATTCTGTTCAGGACAACTGTCAACACAACCCAGTGTATAACGCCATGTTGTCTTGTAACTGGACATGTAAACATGGTGATCATAAACGATGACACGGTATATGACATGAGTTTTATGATATGGAAATGTGAAGTGTACATTTGGTGCTCAAGTTCAGAACAGCTGTCAGTCCAATCCCATACAGCGCTGTGGAGCCTGAGGTCTGACGTCATGTATAGCATGTTACTGTGAAGCCACTGCGTTCCAATTTAGGCGCTTATCAGTGTCCAAATCTGCCATTTTCAATCCGTATACAGGTACGAGTGTAAAGGGATACGACCACCAACTATCACTCAAAAACTAAAGGCAATGCATGTTAAATGGAGTGGAGTTAAGGAGATCAACTGTGTTGACAGTCACTCCTACACACACAGCAGAGCACATCCCCCTCTCAGTAGCACCAGGCTGGGTTAAAACCTCCGGACAGTCCCCTGCATCCCTCAGAGGGCTCTGACTGATTTGAAGCCTGTGAAGTGGTAGCATGGACTTTCCCCACATAGAGCTTTAATAGGTTTCAGATGTCTGTGTGTTGGAGCTCCGTAGTGTCTGTGCAGAAGTGTTTGTCTTCTATCTGGGTACAAAGCGGCCTGCCGCTGGGGGTTAGAGTTCTAGGTGGCTCCCCTGACCTTCAGGGCTTCAGAGAACGAGCTGTGGTAAAACAGATTCAAACAACATAGCCCAGTGAGGGTCCGGGTCACTCCAGGGTTGTTACTCTAACAGGGAGGTTCCTCCCGTCTCCCACCAAGGTACAAGTTGTGTTTAACCACAGGTCTAGGATCAGATTACTCTATAGCCCAACATTACCCATTGGGGGATGAAAACATTATCTCACCCGGTATCAGTGGATAGGGACAAGTTCCTCCCAGGTGGGCCACAGTACAGCAAGGTTGTATTCATTAGGGCATGCAATGGGAAACGTTTTACAACGGAAAATGAACAATTCCTATTGTAGGGCCTCAGTTTCAGTCCATTTACTTCTGTTTGGTCCTCAATGAATATGAGCCTGATCTAGCAGCTATGTTCAAACCATCACAATGCTCCAGACCATTCTCTGACAAGCAGATGGATGGAAATGGCTGATCTCACGGCCTTGTCTAAATCACTTGACAGTTTTCTCAGGAAAGAGTAACATTGGCAGTTCGATGGTTCCCAGCTCCATGCGGGTTTGAGATTCAAGCCTTTGAAGTGTAGTCACTGCCAATAGCTGCATAACTAGCAGTGGCATCGAGGCTGCTAACGTTTTGGCCGGTGTGTCATGTGCCAGAATGACTGACTGGGGTTCGACGCTTGGAGAGTTAATAAGTGTTGAGTGTCTCAGGCAAGGTTGCTCATCATATTGAGTGTGGTTCAGGGAACCACCTCCTTAACACAACCAGAATTACTTTCTCTGGTTTGAAGCTCAAATCAAATCAAATATGTGGATGAGACCGGAGACAGACAGGACATTCCTACCAGGGAGCCCCTCAATATGAAAGGAATTTCAAACAAGTGGAACGCAATTCCTTCTCCTGATAGCATCACTCTCTTTTTTTTCAGCCTATACGTTTATCATTCTACAATTCTCTCAGAATGGCTTTGAATTCCAAAGCCAGGGCCCAGGGGAAACGACTGTCTATGTGAAATTAATTTCATTTCAGACTTGAGCCTGGAATGCTTTACGTTTTCAGCTCTGTGTTTCAAAATGAAATGGCAGATGCTGTTTTTTTGAGTTTGAGCACCTAGATGTATCCCGTCCTTTCAGTCAACAAGGAAGTTAGGCCTAAGGTTGTGGGCTGAAGTAGTGTGTAAATGCCACAGTCCTTTCAATGGTTGTGGTTTACCTGTTCATGTTCTTACTAGTTAATGGTTGTAATCACTAATGGTTTAACAGGTTAATAGATTAATTAGCTAATGGTTTAATTGGTTGTTAATGGTTCCAGGGGCGGAGCGTCTAAAGCAGTTGTCAGAAAATACCATATACTTCAGAAGGAAACTCCGAGAGATGGGATTCATCATCTACGGAAACAATGACTCTCCTGTCGTACCCATGATGCTCTACATGCCCGCCAAAATAGGGTAGGTCTGGTAACCGCTAGTTCGTGATGTTTACAAAAACACAAACCTCAGCTAAGATGGAGTAGGTTTGATCAGTCAGCCAAGTCACACATCTTGGTCAACTAACACCAGTTGTTGAGTAAATAACCACAGTGAACATGATCAGATTGTTTCTGTTATATTCACTTTTCTCTCACACGATCAACATGACATTGCTCAGTCAGCCAGCCAGCCATAGAATAAGCAGATTGTTAACACATTGGTCACGTGGTCCATAATCCTGATCTCTGATTGGTTCGCTCTCAGGGCGTTTGGCAGGGAGATGCTGAAGAGGAACATTGGGACGGTGGTGGTTGGCTTCCCTGCCACACCCATCATAGAGTCCAGGGCCAGGTTCTGTGTGTCTGCCGCACACACCAGGGACATGCTGGACACGGTGAGTCACCAATCAGAGACACACACACACACACACACACACACACACACACACACGCATGCACCAGACATGCTTGACACAGTGAGTCAACTAATCACAGTACAGAGTAGTCAAAGGACTCCTCCCTCTCTCCATGGAGCCATCTCTATCTGGCTCTCGCTGGTACTTTTTCAAAAGTGTAGACTTGTGTAGACAGTCTGTCTCACTCAATAGGATTTGTGTTCAGAATTATTTATATTCTATTCAACTCTCTTTTATCTTAGTATAGGATGAAAGGAGGAGGAAGGATACTAGGTGAGGAGACTACATTTAAGTATTGAGATGTACCCAAAGTTTCTATGTGGTCCTAGAATTGGGTTCAGTCCAATTGATGGGAATGGTTATGGTTAGTTACAAAAGTAGGTGCATTGTTAGAATGTATGGTGAAGACTTTATTTTTCCCTTGAGACATCACCATCATCCTTTGATAGCTGATGGAATTCCTCCACATGTCTTCGTCTCCTCAAAGTAGTTACGGTGACTGACCCCAGCAGTGAGATGAGTGTGACTGTCTCCCAGCAGTGAGTCAGGCATGCCTGGCTTCTGACTGTCAGGGCTGATGTGTTGCAGGCATGGAGGACAGGAAAGGCATTTCAATACATGCTTTATTAGAGGGGCGGGGGTGTGAGAGAACACCTGGGTTCAGCAAGTGTTTGTTTTCTTCAAATACTTAAGCTGAGCTCGCCTGGCGCAACAGAACCAACAAAATCATCCCACCCATCTGGCAATCCCAGGGAGACTCAATTATGTGTTCAAAGTATTTGGAAGAACACAAATACTATTTGAACCCTGGTGTGGGAGTCTTGGAAGGAAGACCGCACAGTGCCATAACTATGGTGGAGCAGCAAGCTCAGATTTAGTTTTATTTGGGCATGTGCGTTGTCTGTCCAAGGACAGTCATTTATCTTTTGGAAGAGCATGTCAACACTGTTTTTAATGCTCCATTTAAAGCACATCAGCTTCACTTTGTTAAAATGCATGAAGCCACTTTTTTTCTTCTTTGGAAATCTCTTCTCCCTCTTTACTCAAAGTTCAGAGAAGGTGTTGGAAAAAAGAGAAAATCAAGGAAGGTAAATTGTTTCCAGGTGGGTTGCGGACCGATGGTATCGCAACACAGAAAGTCTCTTGTGGAAAGTGGTGTAGGCCAATTTTTTTTTTTTTGTTCTCAGTTGTGTTTTAGTTTTACGCAAGTAGACTCCATTTTCTCCACTAACAATTTCGTCAGGTGAATGTCATGGTTCAGCAACCCTCACAATGGTGTAAGAAGCACACCTCTCCCCATTCAGTCTCTGATCAGCAGGAATTACTCATGGTTCTTAATACTCACAATATGCTGCTGTTGTGAGCTACTCAACCTCTCCCCTCTTTCCTCAGAATAGAATCCCACTTCTGACTCCAAGTGTAGTAAACATAATGTCTTCTGTTGTTATCTTCTCATCTCTCCTTTCTTCCCCCAGGCATTGGAGGCCATCGGTGAGGTTGGGGATGTGTTGCAGGTGAAGTACTCCAGACATCATGATTTCCCCTCCTCCCTGGGTCCATGGTCCTCTGCGGAGAGTCTGCTCCTGGAGCCCAGCCACGTCAAGTCTTCTTGTCATATAACTAACTGAACCAGCTACACCAGGCATACTTGCACGTTTGTTTGTTTTTGCACTTACCTGGTGCACCGGCTCTAAATCAGTCCCTGACTAAAGAATGAAAATGTAGAAGTGGAACTTAGTGGATTTGAGTATCTCTTGACCTACACTACAGTGGGGCAGGGATAAAAAAGTCACCAAGGTCCTATCGTGTGTGTTCGTTTCGAAGTGTGTAAGCCCCTATCGTTGTCTTAATGTATCTTAACTTATTGTGAATTAATTTCTTTGTGTTGGACCTAAATGTTGAATCCTTTTTCCGTGTGCACACTGCATTATGGGGGCTTCTAGTGCAATAATAACAAGATGGGGAGGAAGAGTAGAACAAGACATGGATTTCTATTGCCATTCAAATATACAATTTGTTTGGTTGTACCAATGGAGTTAATGAATCAGAGAAATGGAATCCCTAGAACCGGGATCTACATTTTGTTCTAGGGATTATATTTCTAGGATAACAGCAGAAGTTATAATGCAAGAAAGAAGTAAATAAATAATATATATCATTCATGACTAGTAGGGCAACATATAGGCTTCATATCAAATGAGGTACATCGTCAAGTGTAGCTTATTTTATATTAAACTTTCAACTCTGATCGGTGTGTTAGACTATAATATTGTCACTGGGGTTTTTTCCCTGACCATTGTTGATATTATCTGCTGTTTACACAGTAAATGAACAGGTAAAATCTCAATGTCTTAGACCTATTATCAGAGCTAATCCTCTCTCGCTCTTGCTCTCTCTCGCTCTGTCTGTGTGTGTGTAAGCTACATATTACACCTGTTTAGAAGAATAGGGTAAGAACCCTTTTGAAGAGCTGCCATGTTGTGAATATTTCTTATATATATATATATTACAGCTTTTTTCCCTATGATTCTTCAGCCTTTAATATTTAGTGTTTATGCCTGCACTCGAATGACTTAAGCCCAAATGTCTTAAACATGTCTATACGCTCTAGCGTATTTAACATGTCTATACGCTCTAGCGTATTTAACATGTCTATACGCTCTAGCGTATTTAACATGTCTATACGCTCTAGCGTATTTAACATGTCTATACGCTCTAGCGTATTTAACATGTCTATACGCTCTAGCGTATTTAACATGTCTATACGCTCTAGCGTATTTAACATGTCTATACGCTCTAGCGTATTTAACATGTCTATACGCTCTAGCGTATTTAACATTTCTATAAGCTTGATAAGAGACGTGTCGTGTGAAGTGTTTCAATTGGGGTTGGTATCACGGACACTGATTTTTAGGCTAGTCCTGGACTGGAAAACGATTTGAATGGAGATTCTTGGCTTAATCTGTGTCCGGGAAACTGACCCTTACTGAAGTGCCACGTGATTTGAGTCTCTAACTGTATATCTTCTAAGTGCTTATGTTAATAACCAGCGTTGATGTCTTCGTAAACTATGACACGCTGGCCATAATATGACCCACCTGTTTATCTGTATGTATGAAGATGATGCATCCTAGCCATGCTTCTCTGATGTACAGATATGTCCTCATTTGGTAAAACTTCCTATTGATACCCTCTTCACAGTGCATTATAAGTGCATTTATAGTGCCTTATGAGCTATATATAATGCACGACATAGACATACAGGAAGTGTTACGCCTTTATTTATTACAAATGTCATATCTTTTTTCAATCTGCTCTATTTTGTGGAAGATGTTTCTAATATAATGTCTCTGTGGCAGCTCTAAATATTTTCTACACCTTTTTTTGGGGGGGGGGGTAACCAAGAACCGTAAAGGGTTCTTTGTTATTTCTGTATAATCCTTTTTGGTTCCAGGTAGAACCTTTTTTTTTGGTTCCAGAACCTTTAACCAAAAGGTTCTTTTGAGGGTTCTTTGTTGGGTGAAAGAGTTCTGCCTGGAAGCAAAACAGTTCTACAGGGACAGCAGAAGAAACCTTTAGGAACACTTTTGATGGAGTATGCGTGTCTTTAATAACAGACGGACCACGTCTTCAGTGCTAGTACTACTGACAGGCATTGGAAATGCACTTGTTTTAATTTTAGTTTTGTTTTGTTTAAATGTTATGTTTGACTTTCCATGGCTCAATTTATGGGTCAGTTCAAGTATAATATTGTCTTTAGTCAAATATCCAGTTTGTAGTGTGTGTGAGTACATCATTTTTATTTGTATTGGAAGTAGAAATATGTGGAACAGAGCTGCGGTTAGCACTGTGATCATTCCACTACTACAAACTCCTTATTCAACTATGGCTGAGATTTAAAGTGTCTATAATTTGTCCAGACGTAACATTTTAAACTTGCTACTTGTCTGTTGTGTTTAGTTAAATCTGGGTGGGCCCATGTAGTCTGTTTTCATCCCAAATGGCAATATTCCCTATAGTGCACTACTCTTGACCAGAGCCCTAGTCAAAATGGTGCACTATACTGGGAATAGGGTGCTATTTGGGACTCACCCTGTGTATCCTGTTCCCATCTCCTTTCTATTGAGGCATGATGTGATTGCTGACATCCAGTAACATGACCATTTATCTCAGGAAGGCTGTTTAGATTTCAATAATACTATAAACATATGAAATTAATCATTATCTGACTCAAAGTAAATGGTTTTTTTTAAATGAAAAGATTTAAAAGCCCTTTGATGTAACATTACATCGTTTAACTTGCAATGGAAAGAGAGCTGTGATCTGACCTACTCTGTAAATGCATATACACCTGTATGTTATCAGTAGGCTTTTACTCTTGGCAAGTTCAATGTTTGAAGATAAACCACTTGATGGGGTTTTTGAAGCTATGGTTTGTGTTGACTGTGCTGTTGGAAACAGTGCTGAGATTAAATCAGTCTTTGTTTCAAGCTCTTGGTTAGATTTGTCTTCTACAAAGGTCTATCTATATACATATACACAATGTGTAACACGATCTATCGGGAAGACTTTAAACAATGAATAGCATTAAATGACTTACAACTTGTTTCTATCTGAAAGAAAGCATATGATTTATCCTGTTTATATAAAAGTACACACACAGCAAAGAGCGATAGGGAGAGAGTGGACACACAAAAGCCAACCTCTTAAATATATTCATATAGTAAAATAGGTGAATAACGGGGGCAATATCGGCATGTAAAACTGTGGATCTGTTACTGGAGAGTGACGCCTCTTGCCGTGAAGTTTGCATTGACGCACCATATTTTTACATGAAGAGTAGTAGTGTGAAAGTAGACCTATCATCAGCTGTGATCAGCGCCTTTGCTCAGAGGGAATGTTTTCTTGATGTGTGACACCTAATGTGCCTAATGAATGTGTTGGCTCCCTGGTAATCCGTTTAATACAGTCTACAAAGTCACTTATCTCCTCTTCCATTATGCGCGTGCCAATTATCAGTCGTTTCTGTGTCCCGGTCACATCTCCAAAGGGCTCTCTCCCTCTCTATTTGGATAACTAGATCCGCGAGACACCCCCTCCTTAAGCATCACTCCTCTCTTCAACAGTGTAGAAGGTGTGAAGACGTGCGTATCCGAACCAGTGCGACTCAGACACTGATTGATTTGGACAAACCTGCGTTGTGGATAATCGACTGACTTCAATTGGATAATGGATTAACGCGTCAGAGAGAACGCAAACAGGCTATTCTCAACTCCAGATGTCAATGTATTGGAAGAAAGCACTCACCCATCCATAAGGAAGTGTACCCAACTCTTTTAACCTAGTTGAATAAACCGTTCCCCGGTGCGCACTGAGAGAGTGCGTGGGTGTGTGTGTCTTTTGTACTTATAGCCCAAGTTGGTCTGGTTAAATGGGGAGGCTTGAAGAACCTAGACATTGACCTAGACGCAACATACAGGCAGGCAGACAGACAGTGAAAGGATAAATCAGTCGCTTTGAGAGTCGGAGTGGTCAGAGTTGCGTCGAAGTGCGGCAAAGGGATATGGTTTTGTGCGTCGGATGCCATCGGACATCAGCGCGCATCTCTATCAAGAGGAAGACTCTAAAGCTGTTGTTGCTGGTCGAATAGGTGACCTGCTCTTAAGGAAACAAGTTCTGGAAAAGAGAAGCTCTGATGAGGACAGAAAACAACGTTTTTCTCGCTACGTAAAGAATATACAAGTTAGGGATAAATTGGATAGATTGGAGACTTCAAATTACTTTTTAGTTGTCACTTCAATGGAGAAAATGATTCAAGTCGGAGGGAGATGTCTGACAATATTGATGATCTTTTTAGTACTTTTCGTTGGATTGGTGATGGGCTTTCCCACCAAACAGCACAACAAACTGCATAACGGCGTGTCTTTGGAGGTAAGCAAATGTATTTTCTTGATTATTTTCATATTCAAAGATTTGGCCAATTCCGTGCCATGCGTTCCAAATGTAACGAGTTAAATGTGATGCAAATTGTATTTAAATTAATTGAGCATATGTCAATTATTTAATATTTAATTACTACAATATTTGAATATATTACAAAATCATGTCTACATGTAAATTACAGTATGAGTTCTTTTGATGCCATCATGCCAATTATTTATTTAAGTCAAATTAAATGTGATAACTTAATTAGTTTCCAGAAAAGAACTACTGCTCTCCTGCCAAAAACATTCTGCATTATCATTCACATCATTCAAAGGTTTACTTGATAGCAAACCATAATCACGGCATCACAGACAGACTTACAATGCTGTGCACTCATAGCAGACTGTCATTGCCCATTCCCTGTTCATGAACCAAAGGAAACTTGTTTCAATAAAGCTCTAGGGCCTTGGGGCAAAGTGTTGTTCTGTGTTTCTCCATGTATAGTAAGGTATCTGAGCATCCAGAGAAGGTCAGCCTGAGCTAAGCAGCATAGCATTACACAGCAGCTACAATACATTCAAAGGCTGTATTCCCTTTGAACACACACACCTCGCTCACATCTGTAACCGGATCCAATAGGGGTATTTGTGCGGCTCATGGACGTGTGTGTATAGAGGGCTTGAAGGTCACCATGAACAGAATCAGATGTACGAATGAAAGAAAGGTGCAAACAGACAGATTCCAGATCTGTGTTATGAAGTCGTTCCTTTGTACTTTCTCTCCCCTGGCTCTCCTCCAGTGGGTGCCCTATTGATGTCCCGATGCCTATAACTGATGGATGATTCATGTCAGTTGGATGTCAAACTAGGGAGAGAGAAACTGAGAGGGAGGGAGTGAGAGACAGAGAGGAAGAGTGTGACTGGTGGTGCTGAATGTGCGTTTTGGGCACCAGCGAGTATGACCCTATGTCACCTTTCTGTGTGACCTGTTAGATGCCCGTGTAAGTGGATAGAGGAGGGGCTGGTTTGTACAGTAGGGGGACAAGAGGCACAATAACAAGGGCTTACATAACCAAGTGGGGTAAAAGGAACCCTCAGCAGCTCTCTCTGACACTGGAATAAGGTCAGAGGTCAGGCTGGTTGATTGTTTATGTTGGCTCTTTACTGAGTTAATGTGGAATTTCCTGTTTTTGGTTTCCCCCTCATCATGGGGGGCAGAGGAGGGGTGTGAAGTGTGCGTGGCCTCATTCCCAAATATTGAGACCTGTTTGCTTTATTTATCTGTTCGGTTTCACCCCCCTCCTCTCCTTTCCTCTCTCCCTCTTTCAAGCGCTTGCACTTGTTTTTTCTTTTTTCTTTTCCACATTTTCAAAGAGGCGATCAAAGGACCCCATAGTTTATTGTTCTTCTGTAATGGTTTGAAAATGGCCAAGTGCAGAGGCCTTTGATATCTGTGGACACATAAATCAGGCCTGCCTGCCTGCCACACCACCCGCCCGCCCGCCCGCCCGCCCGCCTGCCTGCCTGCCTGTTTTCCTCTCCTCTGCTTCATCATCCATACAGTACTGTACATCCACCTCCCCTCCTTTCCTCTTCTGTCCCCGCTGAATGTGTGTCACCACCGACTACTAGGCCGACCTAAATGCCACCCCCTACAAAGGACACTAAGCTTTGTTTCATGACGGAAGAGGAATTTATTGGTAATTCCTTTGTTGTGTGTCGGAAAGGCCAGGGCTCCCACTGCTGCACATCCATAGTGGCTCGTAAAGACAGACCGCATACCATCAACCAATAGGCCTTTGATCATCAGGGGAGCCCCTCTGCAGAGAGAGAGAGAGAGAGAGAGAGAGAGGAGAGAGAGTGGGATCAGAGAGAAAGAGGAGGAGGGAGAGAGGAGGAGGAGACTGAATACAGAATCCAGATGTGTTAAAAAGACATGAGGAAGGTGTGAAAATATGTGGTCCTTCATGACTCCAATCTTAAAGTCTTGTCGGTGTATATCTTTGTGTGTCAGGAGTATCTTATATGAGCTCCTTTAACTAGATCTAACTTCTGACAATACTTCTCTAGTCAGACTATGATACAAGTGGTAGAAACGATGCAATGAAGATCTTTTAATGCTAAGCTTCAGAGGGACCTGCCTAGACCCCAGGGGAAGCCTTCCTGATCCCCCTCTGACTCTCTTTCCTCGTCAGAATACTCTGTTTACTCTTTCTCATTCCCCTTTCTCTCTCCCCGTCTTCCTCTCCGGTCCTCATGCTGTTTGACAGGGGTTACCTCTAAATGGTGACCATGTGTTCTCATGGTTGGATCTGATTTGATGGACTTTTTTTATGGGACAATTGCAGCCACTGAAAAAGTATGGTCTGTTTTCGGCCCCATAACCACAATTGCTCAACCGTTTTGTCACAGCTCCAGATTTTTTTCCCCCTCATTGTTTTAAATGGCACCACATTTTCGACCGCAAACTGGCATGGCTCCAGACACTGAGGCCCCGTCAGATGTTTGGGCTATTTATTTATAGATGCTGGCTGAATTAAAAGCTTAGAGTAGTAGAAGTTACCCTTAGGCATTGATCTAGAATCAGCTCACCCTCCCTAAATTCGAACTTTAACTATAAGAGTGGAGAAACGTCAAACTGACCTTAGCTCAGAATTAGGGGAAAACTTCATCCTACTCTCTGATGAGCTTCAATTTAGAAAAAGACATTGACAGGTGTCTGATGGTTGGAATCTGACTGGGGAGGACCCCTACAGCTTGTGTCTGTTTATAGCGGGTAGCTGTGTGGCAGCACGGCAGGTTGAGACACACAAGGCCAGCCTGCCCACCGTCCCAGGGGTCCCACGACTCCGAGGCTCTCTCATTAAAACTAGAGAATCTGGCACAGTCTCCTCTTTGTCAAAGGCCTGGATGCCAGGGCTTTGGCTGCTGTGGGAAAAAAAGAGAAATGGATGGACTAGGGTTGGTTGGTTGGTTGGTTGGTTGGTTGGTTGGTTGGTTGGTTGGTTGGTTGGTTGGTTGAACTCATGGTTTTCAGAACGGTCTAACAACATGGACAGTGGAAACATGATAGTAACATGGTGGAAATGTTATAGGGGGTTGACAATGAAAACCCCAATGTTTTTAAGCTTCCACATAACAACCTGCTAAATTAAACTAGCAAGTTAACCTATGTAGCTTTAAACCAGCCAGTAGCAAATGTACTCACTGTGTGTTATTCATGTCATCCAAGTCTTCAGAATGGTCCAATCCACTGTGTTTCATCATGATGCTTAATTGAGGTCTCCTATCTTTTTACTCAGGCTCGTGCTCAGTCGCCCGTCAGTGGGGTCCATCGTGGACTGGAGGCCCTGGAGCAGCAGAACCAGGTCCAGAGCCTCCTTCCACCTGACACGGAGCACCGCCACAAGAGGAGGTGGTCTCACTCTCAGCATCGCTCCGTAGGGGTTCTGCCCCAGCCTGAGCCGGAGGAGGAGATGAAACCCTTCGTTCTGGACCTCAAGAACTTCCCTGAGCTCGCCAACGCAGACATCAGCTCTCAGAACCCCAACATCCAGGTGAGTGGGATGATTATTGATTGGATATTTGAAAGAAATTCTAACTCTCAAAGAGATTTTTCACTCTTTCCGTTGTAGGGCGGGAAACTCATCCAATACCAATGTGTGGCGGAGTGCCCACTTGGTTAGGCAGTATAGAGATCTGTTACCTTAATTCATTTCTATGGTGTTGATTTTCTCTGTGGCATGATGAGTGGGATATTTTATCAAGTCAGCTCCACATCACATAAATCTACCTCTAGTAGAAAATCCGCTTCATTCCTCCCATTTCCTGTGATTTCTCCAGCGATTAGCCTCAATGTCTTCAGCATGCCCTTCCGTTCAACTCATCTCAATCTCACGGTAGTTGGTTACATCTTCTGGTTGATTCCAGGATGTGGTTAGCAGGAGCTGCATGTAATGACCTCAGGCTGGCTCTGCCCTCTAATGGGGATGGAAGTCCCTCACTATAGCCCCCCTGTTGCCTGGTCCTCACATCCTCTACTATGTAGACTGTGGCCAAAATAGCACCCTATTCCCTGGGGCTCAAAAGTAGTGCACTATATAGAGGATAGGCTGCCAATTGGAGCTTTAATGCACAGGATGAGTCTTACAGTAGTCACCTATCAGTCTAATGAGTAGTCATCTACCAGTCTAATGAGTAGTCACCTATCAGTCTAATGAGTAGTCATCTACCAGTCTAATGAGTAGTCACCTACCAGTCTAATGAGTAGTCACCTACCAGTCTAATGAGTAGTCATCTACCAGTCTAATGAGGAGTCACCTATCAGTCTAATGAGTAGTCACCTACCAGTCTAATGAGGAGTCATCTACCAGTCTAATGAGTAGTCATCTACCAGTCTAATGAGGAGTCATCTACCAGTCTAATGAGGAGTCACCTACCAGTCTAATGAGGAGTCACCTACCAGTCTAATGAGTAGTCACCTACCAGTCTAATGAGTAGTCATCTACCAGTCTGAGGAGTCACCTACCAGTCTAATGAGGAGTCACCTACCAGTCTAATGAGTAGTCATCTACCAGTCTAATGAGTAGTCACCTACCAGTCTAATGAGTAGTTTCTGGCCTGCTCGCCTCCCTACCTCTGAGGAAGTACAGTTCCCGCTCAGCCCAGTCAAAACTGTTCGCTGCTCTGGCACCCCAATGGTGGAACAAACTCCCTCACGACGCCAGGTCAGCGGAGTCAATCACCACCTTCCGGAGACACCTGAAACCCCACCTCTTTAAGGAATACCTAGGATAGGATAAAGTAATCCTTCTAACCCCCCCCCCCCCCTTAAAAGATTTAGATGCACTATTGTAAAGTGGTTGTTCCACTGGATATCATAAGGTGATTGCACCAATTTGTAAGTCGCTCTGGATAAGAGCGTCTGCTAAATGACTTAAATGTAGTCACCTACCAGTCTAATGAGGAGTCACCTACCAGTCTAATGAGGAGTCACCTACCAGTCTGAGGAGTCACCTACCAGTCTGAGGAGTCACCTACCAGTCTGAGGAGTCACCTACCAGTCTGAGGAGTCACCTACCAGTCTGAGGAGTCACCTACCAGTCTAATGAGTAGTCACCTACCAGTCTAATGAGTAGTCACCTACCAGTCTAATGAGTAGTCACCTACCAGTCTAATGAGGAGTCGCCTACCAGTCTAATGAGGAGTCACCTACCAGTCTAATGAGGAGTCACCTACCAGTCTGATGAGGAGTCACCTACCAGTCTGATGAGGAGTCACCTATCAGTCTAATGAGGAGTCACCTATCAGTCTAATGAGGAGTCACCTACCAGTCTAATGAGGAGTCACCTACCAGTCTAATGAGTAGGCACCTACCAGTCTAATGAGTAGTCACCTACCAGTCTAATGAGTAGTCACCTACCAGTCTAATGAGTAGTCACCTACCAGTCTAATGAGTAGTTACCTACCAGTCTAATGAGTAGTTACCTACCAGTCTAATGAGTAGTCACCTACCAGTCTAATGAGTAGTCACCTACCAGTCTGAGGAGTCACCTACCAGTCTAATGAGTAGTCACCTATCAGTCTAATGAGTAGTCATCTACCAGTCTAATGAGGAGTCAAAATCATAATAAATGCTCAGGAAGTAGGACCATCTGATTGAGTGCTCAATGCATATCTCGTTTCTGCCTGGCCAAGTCAGAGCTATAAATTAGGCAGGTCAGTTTCCCTGGTACTTCTGGAGGTTGGGATTATTTCCGAGGAGTTTGCTCAGTCATATCTTGGTTTCATTGTGGCTTTCGAATACACCCGCTTTATATAATTTAAAGAGCTTGTCTTTTTTTTTTTTTTTTTTTTTTTTTTTTTTTACACATAAAAGTAGGTCTTTGTACAGACTTTGTGGGCACGAATACACCAGAGTATGTAGAGGTTGCCAGTTTAGCATGCGCAGATCTTGGATACCAAGCTTGTACGTTTTTGTAATAACATTTACTAACACCCTCTTTCCTCTCAACCTGTCTCAGGTGACCATTGAGGTGGTGGATGACCCTAACATAGAAGTGGAGATGGATCTGGTAAAGGACAAGGACTGGATCCCTCCTTCCTCCCCGTCCACTGTAGACTGGCTGGGCGGTAAGAAGCTGTTCTGGCCCCTGTTCTGGGGCTACACAGACGCTGACTCCAGTGAGGATGGGACGGGCCGCTCAGGACTGGAGGAGACTGAAGAGGAGGAGGGGGAGGAGGAGGATTACCTGTTGGAGTACGGTAGTGAGGAGCCCCTCCCAAGTGGAGTGGGGGGAGACTGGGACAGTCGTTGGAACGAGGGTTGGGACGCCACTCATAGCTACTATGGTGAGGCTTCTTGTCTTCGCTAAGACTAAGTTTACACAGGCAGCCAAATTCTGACCTTTTGCCAATAATAGTTTTTTTTTGACCAATCAGATCAGATCTTTTGCCAATAATTGGGCAAAAGAACAGAATTGGGCTGCCTGTGTAAATGCCTAAGTGGTACAGTGTCTGTTTAGCTGTCACACCAGCCATCTTAGTTAACACCTAACTTGGGATCACTTTGAGTACAATAGAGTCAACATTTCTCTACATGACAGTTGCAACTGATAATCTAGGCAATCATTTTGGCTTCCAGGCAACGGTTCTGGACCAAAGTCTTTCCAAAAATCGTTCTAATTGGAAAAACTTTCATCTTTGTTCCACTGGTCTTTGGCATGCCTGTCTGAGAGTAGTTGATAAAATGGCATCCAAAAGTTGGGGATGTTTTGAAATGGTGGGAGATAAAGAGAAATAAAGAGATTTATAGGAAGTTAATGTAGAAAAGTGGTACAATATAGACAGATAGAACACAGAATTGAGAGAGATAGAGAGACAGAAGTATTGACTGAGCATGCGAGCAAGAGAGCTCTCCACTCTGCGAGCACTCGACCAACAGGCCCATTGTGGAGCCCAAGCCTTTGAAGTGGACACTGGGTCCCAGCTCGCAGCTCACTGTGGAGGCCTGCTGTCGTTTGAAGATGGGCCCGATGCACTCGCTAATGGCAGCGTGAGCCTGTTCCCCCTGACAGACAAAACAGCTCACTGCTTGTGAACAATTAGAGGGCAGATTGGAAAGAGGGGATGACAGGGGCCATTCGGCTGGGTCTTTCATCCCCCCTCCGGGACCCCAGGCCCCCAGACCCTGGCTCGGCCCTCTGCCCTGGGCCCTAGGCGGCAAGGCCTTTTGAGACAGTTCAAGAATTCGGCGGCTTTCAGGGCTGTGCAGAACATTTACTCCTCTATTGTTTTTTGTTTCTCTTAATTCTCCTCAGTCTGTTTTCTCCTTCTGCATGGTGGGAAAAGAGCAGCATGCCTTCTGGTTACACAGGCAGATAGCTTTATTCAGCCCCGCAGAGCAGAGCCAATGAAAAGAGAAGGGAAGAGTATGGATGTGGAAACTAGTGGAAACTTTAAAGAAATGGATAAGACAGTGGGCTGGGATAATCCGGGCTAGGAGGATAGGCAGAGAGGGGTTACAACTTCGTAGTTTGATGAATGTTTACGTTGATAGTGCACAGGCAGAGGATCTCCCTGTTTAATTCTAAGTCACTCCTTTTAGCCAGTGTGCCCTTTGCCTCTACCCTTCAGATCAGACAAAGGGATTGATTTCAGACAAAAGAGACTGACTGTTAACTCTGGCAATTGCTCTTAACCTCAAACCTCAATGAACCAAAACACAGCACATTCCGATAACATAGTCAGTTGAACAATTTCACTGAGTATAGGATGTGTATGCACATGTGCAGCTGGCTTGAACGTTGCTAAATGAGGTGTATGTTGGTTAGGAACAAGGCGACCATGTCTATTAAGTGGTCAGATATAAAATAAGATTGTAGTGAACATAAAGTATGTATGCCAGACTAGCGTAATGTAACGTTGGGGCTTCCCTTCTGTAATTAAAACGCTCCTGTACTGAGAAGAGTCTATTCCTGTGTTCTGGCCACATGGTGAGCTGGCAGTGCCACAAAGGCCCAAGCTGCACCGCCAACAAAGCTGCCATTTCTGCGCCCACCTCGTCTTGTCTGTAATCGAGGGCGGACATGTTTTCGGTATCATTAACACCAGACTCAAACCTCTCAGAAGCAGATGGAGAACTTCAGCCTCATTGCGGAGACTTGTCTCTAATTTGGCAGAGTCTACATTACAGGACTATGGGGCTGGGAGAAGGTTAGACCCGAGGAAGATTATACTGTTGCCTGAGATAGAAAACGTATATGCAGGCCTTGTTATGGCTTAGCTATAATAGCAAATATTAACATTTAGTCGCTAGATTTTTTTGCAGATAATATTATTTTAGAAAAACTGCTAATTAAGGGGTCTTTGAGAGGGAAACGCTACTCCTGTGTAAGAGTCTACAGTATGTTACGGCTTATACTTCGGTTCAGGAAAGGCATCTAAACCTAATCTAGCATTGTTTCCCAGCAGCACTCTTTACTATGCAGAGTTTCCCTTCGTGCCCACTCCTAATCAATCCTTTCAAGTTGTTGTTTTCCTTTTCCGTGATAGCTTGTTAAATGTATGTGGTGAACAAACCAAATGCTTTTAATGGGAGTTCTACACAGTTACGGAACCTAGTTAGGGAACCCTACAGCTGGGAGAGGAATTCAACTCTCTCTGATTAGAGAGTGAGCATTAGGGGGATTCTAGGGGTGTGTAGTTGTGGTTCCTACACATCCGTTATGGAAGGAGTGAGATACTAGCTTACTGTGACCAGACAGAAGTTTTGCTAGCTAAACCAAAGGTGAAACAAAGAAAAGTATTAGTCTGGTCCCAGGCTAATGAGTTACAGTTACCCCACAAAATGGAAACCACTATGTAAATCCAAATCCTTATCATTAATGAGTTTGTGTTTTGTTGTTTGTCTTCCCCCCTAACAGAGGAGGGGACGGAGGAGTGGAGCGCCTGGTCTCTGTGCTCAGTCACCTGTGGTCATGGAGAGAGGACGAGGACACGGTCCTGTGGTTACAGCTGCACCCTGACAGAGGCCACCAAATGTGACATGGAGCCTTGTCCAGGTGAGCTTCACACACAATGTTTATTCTAGATTCTGGTCACCAACTCCTAGTCCTGAGCCACAGGATGTACAGGCTTTTGCTCCAGCCCAGCACTTACACACCCAATTCAGCTAATTTAAGTTAGTTGATCGACTAGTCGATTAGCTGAATCATCTGTGAATGTGAGCTAGAGACGTGATCTAACTAAATGGTACCGTTCCTGTCTCTGCAGACGATGTCAACACAGTGGCTGAACCTTTCCCCTTCGAGATGGAGAACGGAACTGAACCGTTTGGCACAGGTATGTCGAATCAATGTACACTTAGCAAATGGTTAAGCAAGTAGGTTAATCAAACTAGCAAACATGGGTAGTTAGAATGTACCTACTGATCTAATTACATCTAACATGGTCTCTCTCTCCTCTCCCTCTAGATGTGGACACATGTGAGAAGTGGCTGAACTGTAAGAGCGACTTCCTCCAGAGATACCTCAACCAGGTCCTGTCAGAACTACCCAGCTGCCCCTGTGCCTACCCCTCGGCCGTCGCCTACACCGTGGTCAGCGTTTTCGACGAGGGACACGACCGGACCTTCCGTTGGCATGATGCCAGTGGCCCTAAAGAACGCCTGGACATCTACAAACCCTCTGCGAGGACTTGCATCCGCTCGGCCCTCTCTAGCGATGTCGCTACGCTCGGCGCCCAGCACTGTTGCTACGACGACCGTGGCTGTCTGATCACACGGGGTAAGGGTGCGGGAACGCCCAACCTGATCAGCACGGATTTCTCCCCGGAGCTCCACTTCAAGGTGGACGTGCTTCCCTGGATCCTGTGTAAAGGGGACTGGAGCCGCTTCCACGCGGTGCGGCCGCCCAACAACGGCCTGGTCTGCCCAGAGAACCCCCACCATGACGTGTTCATGAACGAGCTGGAGGAGGCCCGGGAATACTGAGAACACACACAGCAGCCAAAACTACACTACCCAGAATTCATCCATACAGTGGGGCCCAATCCTAACTTGAGAAGGGAGCGCGTGTAGGACTGTTTTGCATAGCTTTTTGCATTTTGCATATAAGGAGGTATGGCGGTTGCAAGGTTGAGGTGCAAGTTGATTTCAAGTTAGGATTTGGCACATTAAACACCCTGTGACCAGACCCAACAGAACAGAACTGAACTTCATTGAACTGAACAACAACTAAAAAGACGCAGTCCTGTCAATGCTTGCCGACGTGTTTCGTATCCAGCATGGTACCAAGCTCTCTGTCTCTCTCTCGCTGTCTGTCCCTTAGTCTGGTATGCACTTCTGTCTGTATGTAAGCATGACATTGTCGTCTAGCCTGTTGGTGGCTTGTTGTAGGTGTTGTGGCTCTGTGTGACTGACGATAGCAACATAAACATCCCAAATGTACTTCCTGATTTGATTTTGCTGTGTGAGATGTTTGATACTGTAGTAAGTCTTATTTTGAAAAGGGGATTGTGGAATGTGTCATGCCCATCACATGAATATAGTCATAACTATGCTGCTATGAGAAGATTAAGTTAGATAGGTACTGGAGGGGGATATATGATTGAACAAACATGAATTTGCTGAAAGGTTATTCTTAAAAAATATAATCTAAAGCTGAGGAGAGAATTTGGTCTAAAGAAAGAAGTTTACAAGCACGAACAACCACACCCAGCACCTCATGCTCATTCTTGATAACATGCCAACAGAACAACTTCTTAGAAGCTTGGAGGTGGAGACAGTCATCTGGTCTGGACTGAACTTCTCGTCCTCTGTTTCAACAATGACAGTTTGAGAACCTTCAATCATGGATGTTTCTACAGTTTTCTCAGGGGGACTCATATTGTTAGAGATTATAGCCCATATGTACCTCAACAGTGGAGCAGCATTGGGAACCACTACTTCAGAGTGCACTTCAAAGTGCACTTCGGACTGTACTTCAGAGCGCACATTAAAGATGAGAATGGTACCTGTTACGGAAACGAAAAAGTTGGATCTACAGTGTAAATGGATGAAGAGCGGATAAATACAGTATTAATTCAGATAAAGTTATGAAATGATGCCCTTTGTGCGGTTTTTGGCAAGCCATTTTTTCTGTCAATGTAATTAAAGTTGAATAGCTGTTCTATTCCATTGCGATATGTTGCATTGTTTTTGCAAAGACTTCATAGGAGTGGGAACTGTTGGCTTGAAGTCTTAACATTTATGCTCCAAACCTCTTTCAGGAATTCATTTTTTTTTTTTATGTGTGCAAACATGCATTACATTTTGAAATCACATGTTGTTGTTTTTTTAAAGGAAGGCACTTTATTTAAGGTATATATATATATATATACAAATGATGGCATGTATGAAAATCAAATGTTTATATGTTATAATGTTATAATTGTGAAAGGGTAACTTGCCAGAAATGCTGCATTGTTCATTTGTAAAGTATATTATCATGTGAGTTTCTGTTTAAAAGCATGGTTGATATTTTGTGATTTCTTAAACTAGTATAACTATACTCATAGAAAAAAGGTGCTATCTAGAACCTAAAAGGGTTCTTCGGCTGTCCCCTTAGGAGAACTCTTAGAATAACCCTTGTTCGTTCCAGGTAGAATCCTTTTGGCTCCAAGTTGAACGGTTTTGGGTTCCATGTAGAACCTTTTCAACAGAGGGTTCGACATGGAACCCAAAATGGTTCTACCTGGAACAAAAAAGGGTTTTACCTGGAGCCAAAAAGGGTTGTCCTATGGGGACAGCTGAAGAACCTTTTTGGAACCCTTTTTTCTAAGAGTGTACCATATTGTCTTGTACAGTATTTATTGTCCGTTTTTTTAAGTCTGCTAAAGCTTTGAAATGACTCTACTAAAACCCACATGGTGCACTACTAGGGTTGCAAAATTCACAACATTCACTTTCCCAAAATACCCAGGTAAAAAAAATCCTGGCTGGAATATTTCTGGAATCAGCAGGGCATAACCTGCGAGGGAATCATCCAACCTGGAGTTCTTCAACTGGGATTTCTGGAAAAATCCTGGAATTGTTTCGGGAAAGGTTCTGGAATCTTTAAAACCTACTTCGGACTGAGACACTCTGACACCCCGGTGACGTCAGAAGGGAAACGACCTGCCTCACATGATATGACCACTCCAACAGCTACTCCATCAAGTGTCTGTATCGTTTTATCATTTTGTTGTACTTCTGTGCTATGAAAATATGTTGTGACAAATACAATGAGGAATATAAAGACGTTTGCATTGATTGTCTGGCTCATGATTGTCCTTGTTCTGTCCTTCTGTATACTATCAGATGTCTTTGAAATCTGCGTAGTTTCTCTGTGTAGTTGACTTCCTCATCATACACAAATCCACAACTCATCTACTAGATTTCAAAACACAGTAAAGCATAAGAAAAGTTGGCCGCAAACCTCTCTTTCTAGAGATGCTTGAGTTTATTGATGTTTTGGCCCAAGGTCTTCATCAGAAAAGGCTGTCGACTACCCCCCCCCCCCCCCCCCCCCCCCCAAAAAAAAGTTGAGAGGCAACATCGGTGAACTTTTAACGGCCCTGTGTTTTACTCAGTAGTATCACTTCCAAATTGAACGTTTTCACAAGAACCTGATCCGTGGAGCATGCCCTCTCTCTCTCAGGGTCTCAGGCAGGCAGAGAAGAAGAGAAGCTGACTGCGTTTTGATGTCTTTGTTTTTCCACTTGCTGTGCCTTAACCAGGGCCATCCAGGCATGGCCTGCTGACTGATATTACAAGGCTGAACCCCAGCCTCAGCATGTGTGGAGCAATCTGCTTTCAATTGGAGACCAAACGGCCTGAAACGTTATACATTTTAGGACAGGCAGAATGTTTTATTTTTACATGTTGGTTATTCTCGGAGCGAGCTCCTCTATGTTCTGCTGGCAGCAAACAAAAAGGCAGGATCAAAGAGGCTTTTGTCTGTCGTTGTTGATTTTGTTAGTAAGTGGGGGATTGGAGAATGATTGAGTAGACTATTGAGGTGAGCTCTACTCTCTACCTCCAAATCCTGAACTTGAGCTGCAAGACACAAAGCAACATTGGCTCATAAATGTATCTTTATTATGTCGTTCAATGATCCTCTTTGGAAACAAAATGAAACGTTAGTTCTGTGCCACGTCAGTCGTGACTATTGACTCTCTATACTGAAATGATGAGAAGCAGGGTTGAACTTTGCACCCTGATTCAATCACATATGGATGAAAAGTGCTCGGACTGGTTACGTTATTACATTACCGTAGTGAAACACCATGGATCAACAGAATCACACTCAATTTGCTTCGTCGACTGTGTCCTCCAGATGGCATCAATTTGTTTTCAAAGTCCAACCCAGATTTTGGAGAACCCGGAGTTAATAACGGAACGAACGCTTCTTAGACCAAAACATGATGACCTATTAATTGCTATAGAAATCACAGGAACCTTCTCTTTCTTATTGACACAAGGAAGTATCAAGTGCAGGGATGATAATGTGGTTTCACTTGCTATAGGGTGAGGAAGGCACATCACATCCGCATTGATTGTTGATTCTGTAACTCACAGATGGCATCATAGACAACAATCTCCTCTGTTTTCTGGGTTGTTCTCGGTTCTCTAATCTATACATAATCATGTCTGTCCGTAACTCCGTATACTCTTACAGGGGGGTTAAATAATGGAGATTCAGATGTCAGGACAATGCAGATTCACAGGCGTATCATTCCTTCTCAAAAGGAAGGTACAGTCTTGAACTTTCTGTTACTTCTACTTTTTTGTCTGTCTAGTGTACCTCAAGTATACTTAAAAAAAAAAAAAAACATTTTTAGATTCTCTTCATTCCTATAGGTCCTCACCATAATTCATAGCATAGCATTTTTTCCTGCCTCTCTGTCACCTGTAAGAAACGAGAACACCAGAGGAACACTGATACTTCTAGAACGGAACATTAGGTTGCTCATGGGTCAGGGTGGCAATTGAGTCTATACTGATTTGAAATATGTATAATTAAAAGCAGGAAAAGCATAAAGAAGAAACACCAGTGTTGGTTTGTCATTCACACAAATGCAGGACTGGTTAATAAGGAGTTGATGTGTGTGTGTGTGTGTGTGTGTGTGTGTGTGTGTGTGTGTGTGTGTGTGTGTGTGTGTGTGTGTGTGTGTGTGTGTGTGTGTGTGTGTGTGTGTGTGTGTGTGTGTGTGTGTGTGTTCTACAGTTATATTGTTCCAAGTTTCAGTCAACTTTATTTTATAAAGCCCTTTCTACGGCAGCAGTTGTCACAACGTGTATTACAGATACCTAGCGTAAAACCCTAAACAGAAAGTAATGCAGAGGCAGAAGCACAGTGGCTAGGAAAAACACCATAGAAGCAGGAACCTAGAAAGAAACCTAGAGAGGAACCAGGCTCCGAGGAGTTGCCAGTCCCTTTCCGGCTGTACCCAAAATTGGTATGTGAAAGTATGCACACACATAAATGCAGTATGTGAAGATTTGTATGTATTTGAGCTGCCGGTAGAATCGTTTAACGATGAACAAATCTGTGTGAGATAGCGTTTTACAGTTAGTTCTAGTTCTAAGTTGACTACAGATGAGCTGTCTGTGGAATGCGTCCAGACAGATGCTGACCACGTTTGTTCTCTGAATAATAGATAAATATCCACAGATGTGAAGACAGAACAGAGAAGAAGACATGGCTTCAAATACTCTTTGAAATCTTGACTGAGGCTTGACTGAGGTTGCCTGGCTTAATAGACCAATAGAATAGTCCCACAAGTGTAATCCCTGCCCATCTGGCACTCTAGGCAAGCTAAATCAAAGGCACAACGTATTTGAACGATTTTGAATAGTATTTGAACCCAGGTCTACAGAGAAGGAGAAAAAAAATGCTCAAGGAAAGAGCATAAAAAGGATTGGAGACATTTTTGGGACTGGCTAAAAATGTTATCTGAAATCTTGAATCATGCAAGAAAGAGGTGTTTTTCAATGAGCTGCATATATTTGCTCAACTCAACATGAGCGCGACACGCACATCATCTCACGGCATGGTTCTATCATTTCCATATTTCACCAAAACACAGATGTTCATAACAGAACTAGACATTCATTTATGGATCTTGAGTTCAGAATACACAATTCACTATGCAGTTGCTGTACACTGTAATAGAATCTTACAATACCATGCATGATAAATCTTTGTGAAGCAAAGGGTGGACGAAGAATAAGGGGGAATAGAAAAGGCTACTTGTAAAAGCTGTGCAGATAGATGACTTGAAAGTATATGGATGCAGTCTTAGTCATGGCTGGCCAGGCCCAGAGCCAGGACTTGGTGGTTACGCTCCTGTTAACTCTGCTAGGCTGACAGGAATATGAGATTTCCTCAGCATGTTTAGTGCACCGCAGTGGACCAGGACCGGCATATAGTGGACTAAGTTCTCCACCACTACACTCCCTATATTCCCAACACACACTGTGGCCCGCATATGAGAGTAGTACACAGGCCACACATGCACACACACTTAGACACAAATACGGATCAATTACTAGAACTGACGCCATTGGAGACTGTCATACAGAAGTGATCTACTCCAGCTAATCTGTAACCCCAGGAGACGTGTAAACATCTGTGTGCCTCTGAGGCGGTGTTTTATGATTTACATGCATTTAACAAACAAACATAGCAACGCACACAGTCAATCAAAGGTACACAGAAAGACAGGAATCAGGGGTTGTTTTTTAAATAAAAATGGTTCACATCCCTTTTACCCTGCATGTTGTTAGAATGTTGTAGTTGAGTATGTGTGAGGTCTCTCTTGTGGTCACATTTCCAACAGACAGAGTTGGTAGATTATTGCACATGGTCTCTGATCCAATGTACCATCTCCTGCCATTGTGCTCTTGGGCAAGGCACTTAACCCCCCACAATTGCTCTCCATCCAGGGGCACTGCACTGCTGCTGATCCTGTGTCTCTCAACGTGTGTCCTTCCTAACCAATGGATAATAAAGTTGTATTCTATTCCATGTATTCTATGAGTTCTGGAGAAGTTGGTAAAGCAATTGTGGTTGACATTGACATACCTATATAGTGGCATTACTTCCTACAGTGGAGTGATTCCAATACATTGTTTGAGCAATTTTCAGCACGATGATCCCAATACGGGACAGCAATATCCTCCTTAAAAAAGTCCCCCAAAAAAGGACCAACAAATTCCTCTGTGGAATCAGACTCCAGAAATGTTTGTTTTGATGCTGTTTTCCAGGAGGATAATACATTTTCTCTCTCTGTGTCTCTCTCTTTAGTGTTATCTGCTCTGTCTCTCTCTTTCTCTCTGTATCTCTTCCTCTCTCTCCCCGCCTCTCTCTGTCTGCTGTTAATGTAACCACAAGACGAGCCAAGACAATACCCTGCAACATGATGAGTCTCAGCCTTGGCTAGAGAAGAGAAGCCAGCCTAGTGATACTACTGCGACGGCAGTGAGCCAGCCATAACAATAACAACATTGAACAGCCTCCGGTGCTTACAGCCTTACACTGAGCCAAGGACCAGTTCAAAAATATGATTGCTCCTTTTTTCCCTCTGTGAATAAAGAAAGCGGAGTACTACTGAAGTTATTGGGAACAATATGTACAGGTATGAAGTTGGCATAGAGGAGAATGCGATTTAGTAGTTCAAGGTGAAGTATAACCTACATACTGCCTGAGTTGATTTTGGATTTCATTTTACCTACCCAGTAGTCTGTATGGCAGGTATGGCCGATAACATATCATTGATACGTCACCACACAAACAGTTCTTCAGAGAGGGGAAATCTACAATCTATGGGAGGTTGTAAAATATTGATAAAACATGAATAAATATGGTAATAACTCATTGGTTAATCTCATCCACCAGCCAGCTCACTCAATTGAGCCTGGGGACAAGGTTACTGATTGATTGAAATTGTGTGATTGAGAAATTGATCTTAGATCTGGGAGCAACTTCATCCTATTCCCTAACTCGTGGTTCTCAACCTTTTTTGGTTACTGTACCACCAAGTACATTTAGCTCTGTTTGAAGTACCCCTGAAGTACCCCCTCATGTGCATTTTACCAGTAGGCCTATGGTCTAATGAGTCTTCTCAAGTACCCCCTGTGGATAGGCCAAGTACCCCCCAGGGTACTGTTGAGAATCACTGCCTTATTAACTAACCTATGTAAGTGAGGCAGTGCAAAGGCCCTCAGCATGACACTAGGAAGGAAGGATCTTCAAAACCTAACATAGAGTGACCCCTGCTGTTGGACATACCTCAATACATCACTGACTCATGGGCTGCATCTCAATAGTCTAGTCCTCTGTTGGACATACCTCAATACATCACTGACTCATGGGCTGCATCTCAATAGTCTAGTCCTCTGTTGGACATACCTCAATACATCACTGACTCATGGGCTGCATCTCAATAGTCTAGTCCTCTGTTGGACATACCTCAATACATCACTGACTCATGGGCTGCATCTCAATAGTCTAGTCCTCTGTTGGACATACCTCAATACATCACTGACTCATGGGCTGCATCTCAATAGTCTAGTCCTCTGTTGGACATACCTCAATACATCACTGACTCATGGGCTGCATCTCAATAGTCTAGTCCTCTGTTGGACATACCTCAATACATCACTGACTCATGGGCTGCATCTCAATAGTCTAGTGAGACGTCCTCTGTTGGACATACCTCAATACATCACTGACTCATGGGCTGCATCTCAATAGTCTAGTCCTCTGTTGGACATACCTCAATACATCACTGACTCATGGGCTGCATCTCAATAGTCTAGTGAGACGTCCTCTGTTGGACATACCTCAATACATCACTGACTCATGGGCTGCATCTCAATAGTCTAGTGAGACGTCCTCTGTTGGACATACCTCAATACATCACTGACTCATGGGCTGCATCTCAATAGTTTTAGATAGGCGTCCTCTGTTGGACATAGGTCAATACATCACTTAGCCATGGGCTGCATCTCAATTGTCTAGTGAGGCGTCCTCTGTTGGACATACGTCAATGCATCACTGAGCCATGGGCTGCATCTCAATAGTCTAGTCCTCTGTTGGACATACCTCAATACATCACTGACTCATGGGCTGCATCTCAATAGTCTAGTCCTCTGTTGGACATACCTCAATACATCACTGACTCATGGGCTGCATCTCAATAGTCTAGTCCTCTGTTGGACATACCTCAATACATCACTGACTCATGGGCTGCATCTCAATAGTCTAGTCCTCTGTTGGACATACCTCAATACATCACTGACTCATGGGCTGCATCTCAATAGTCTAGTGAGACGTCCTCTGTTGGACATACCTCAATACATCACTGACTCATGGGCTGCATCTCAATAGTCTAGTCCTCTGTTGGACATACCTCAATACATCACTGACTCATGGGCTGCATCTCAATAGTCTAGTGAGACGTCCTCTGTTGGACATACCTCAATACATCACTGACTCATGGGCTGCATCTCAATAGTCTAGTGAGACGTCCTCTGTTGGACATACCTCAATACATCACTGACTCATGGGCTGCATCTCAATAGTTTTAGATAGGCGTCCTCTGTTGGACATAGGTCAATACATCACTTAGCCATGGGCTGCATCTCAATTGTCTAGTGAGGCGTCCTCTGTTGGACATACGTCAATGCATCACTGAGCCATGGGCTGCATCTCAATTGTCTAGTGAGGCGTCCTCTGTTGGACATACGTCAATGCATCACTGAGCCATGGGCTGCATCTTTTTTATTATTTTATATATTTTTTATTTAACTTTTATTTAACTCAGCAAGTCAGTTAAGAACAAATTCTTACTTACAATGACAGCCGACCCCGGCCAAACCCTAACCTGGACGACGTTGGTTAGGGTTTGCGCCGCCCTATGGGACTCCCAATCACGGCCGGTTGTGATACAGCCTGGAATCAAACCAAGGTCTGTAGTGATGCCTCTAGCACTGAGATGCAGTGCCTTAGACTGCTGCACCACTCTCCCGAGTGCATCTCAATAGTCTAGAGAAGATTCCTCCTCTCCTCTCCTTTATTAATAGTGATCTGAACTGAAAACACTGCTCTTCTTTTTCACCTGAATTTACGGTTCTGTCTGGTGTGTGGCTGACAAATTAAAATAGAGTTCATCCTAAGCAAGGATGATAATTGTATTTCCATTACCAATCATGACTTGTCGTAGGTAGGCTACAGGTTTTATTATGAAACAGAGAGCCTCTCTTGTGGAACAATGACTTTCTTAATCTGATGCACGAAGACATTAGAAGTGATCAACTTTATTCCCTTGAAGAATCACAAACAGCAAGAACTCCCCTGATATCCTGTCGAAATAAATCATGACCATGAAACTTCATGTTTAGCCAACAGATCCATAGTCATCCACTGTCTGTGCCCTTGCCTCTCTTCTCCCCCCAACCACACATTGAGACAGCACTTCACAATGCATTCAACAAGGAGATATAAACATAGTCAGAGCAACGTACAGAACTATTCAACCTTCACATTGACAATGTTCATGTGCATCACTGCTTCCTCCTCCACAGTGAATTGCTATTTTGAATTCACTTTTGAACTCACTTTGATATCTGTTGACTCCCACAAATGACTCCCACAATTACCCCATCATCAGGGTGTAATTGTATTTCTAAGGGATGCCCGCTCTGCTCTGCAACCGAGAGGGATAGGTGTTTTTAGGCAGTGAAGTGTGGGATTAGTTAGCTCTACATACACCATTCTACGCCTGGCTAGCATAATAATGCTCCTATTTTGAGCCAAAGAAGGAATTCCCTGCCACTTCATTGGGCAGAGAGAAGTTACCCACACACACCTCTGCGCGCGCGCGCACGCACACACACACACACACGCGCGCACACCCACACACACACCCACACACACACACGCCCAACTGTGGATGAGAGGATATGGAGGTCTAACTCAATGAGAAGTTCAGAGACATGGAACATTATAATTCACCTCACTTAACACTCTATTAGAGGGAAATGCATGAGCAGATTTTTACAATGCAACAAGTGCATGTCACGTATCTATGACACATCAGTTAAGCCTAGGTTATATTTGAGCACCCAGTATATTCACATGAGTCATACTCTCTTCTCTCAATTGATTAAGCTGGAAGTTAGAACAAAGCTTTTAAAAAGCCTTTTTTTGATCAGTAGTGCAGTTTTGTGACTCCTTGGAACTCCTCGGAACTCCTCTCACAAGAGACTCAAAACTCCATCATGATCACATTATCATTTCTATCTCTGTGACCTGTTATTACCGTCTTATATACATGTCATAACATACATAGGGCTATACACATGTTATTATTGCACCATAATAAAGCACTCGCTTACTTTTAGTCAACTAAAATGTTGACTAAATCCTCTTCACTACTATGTGAAAATTATGATAGCTATACTCATCCATACACTTGCATATTGACTCAATTCAAACAATGGATACATTGTTTATAAACTTTTGACTGGCCTATAGTAACATCATAGCTGAACAGAGAAGACATTTCACACTTGGCTGAGTTTAAACAATGTGAGCATCATACAAATCTAAGTATCATTCTTACACTTGCAATTCAGTCCACACGTGTCTAAAATGACACCCAAAGTGAGTGCAAAATACATCAGATGAATGCCATAGTAATTTTATTGGTTATCTTCCGCAAGTTCTCAGCGACCGTGTGTGGCAGAATTTTTTTAGTTTTAGGCTCCAGCGAGGATCGAAATCGCGACCCCTGGTTTACAAGACCAGTGCTCTGCCACTGAGCTATAGAGCCGGTTTCAGCACATAGAAACTACATTGGTAGTGTTTTCTGATCTTTTGAACGACCAATATCAAATCGTAAATTTAACGACATGAAGATCACTGACGTCATGATTTGACCTCGTTTTAATCTGACTTCCCAGTTGTCATGAAAACACCAAGAGTCCACACAGCGAGAGCCTATAAGGAAACGCCTTTTCAAAGATATTTATAACTAACCCCCTTGTCTGTGGCATGGTGCCCAAATTGAAATAACTTGTAGTATTGGGCACCATCTGGATGTCACCGTGACATGCCAATTAGCTAGCGTTAGCCATTATTATTATACCTCAGTGAGATGTAGGCTAGCACATATCGATGGCTATAGCTAACGTGGGCAATTTGTTCCATCCCACTTGATTTTATTTCGAGTAGGATAGCAGCCTACACGACAAATAACTTGTAATATTGGTAGTAACCATCTGTATGTAGACTGTCAGCATACAGTCTACTGCTCAATGGGAAGAGTTTGCGCTGCAAGCCGGTGTTGTGCCGAAAGTCTCCCCCCGACAGAACCCCCCCACCCTTCGCGTGAACGCGCACACACTCAATTCTTTAAATGTCCTTCGCTCCCGCTTGCCGCTGGGAAGCAAGTAGCTAGCTATATAGTGTAGCCAATATCAAGCTAGGGTGACAGCTAAAGCACATTTATTGTATTGATTTACCGAAAATTTACAATTACGGCATTAACGTCTACATTTTTGTACAAAAATAAATAATAATAATGCAACCAATTATTCTGAATAGTCCCAAGTCCCAACTTTGGCGGACAAGTTTCACATTCTCGCTGAAGTTTCTTGACACAAGCATACACTCGCTAGCTGGGAAGGGCAGTAGGACGACTGAGCCGAATCCGTTCGTCTCGACTCGCTTCGTGACATACTCTATCATTTAGGGCACCAGGCGTGTCCGTATAACCTTTCCCGTCTACCTGGTCCTATACCTCAGTGGTCAACCCCGCATTTGTCTCATGTCAGATAGGGTTTTGTCTAAATGGATACAGGGTTTCGTTGCAGTTTTAGCGAATACGATTACAGTTCGGAAAGGGGCTAGGGTTAGCTAAATTGCACAGAAAAAATATATACTTTTGACGTCAATTTGACAAAAGCTGTATCTAGACATCAGATAGCGCGAAGGAAAAGATTATGGATACCAGACAAGACACATGTCTCTCCGCCCTAACAATGTAAGTCTTTGTCCATAATGAGGCTCGTCTATCCTTTTTTTGAATTGGTGGATACATCTCATTGTTGTAATCTTTTTTTAAATATTGTATGAGGGTTGTTTGCCTGTATTCAATGATACACTATGCTACTAGCTTCATGCCAAGAATATGCATATGTGACTTTCCTGGTCATAGTGAGTCAACACAGGAAGGAGTAATGGATGGATAGTTAATTTATTTCCAAAGATGCAATCGTGGGACACACACAGTATGGATGGATGATGAGTTGTCGACGGGATATAAATAGCACTCCCACAGCAATTCTCCATAAATCTGCTGTATAATATACTAACAAAATAACAATTGAAATGTCTATCAAAGTCATTGTGATCGTATAGTGGCTTTAACCATTTCTAATAATTCCTAATTTACTATAATACAAATATTTTGTTTCCATGTGTCTCATATTCACAACATCAGAATAAACTATCATCCATTTTAGTATTCAAAATATATCAAATGACCCTGAAAGATTACTCACGTTACACTCTTGGGGCGAAGAAATATATTACACATAGAATGTACCGCATATTTTCCTAAACTAACAAAACCAGGATAATATGCTGCTAGCTGGTGCTCATGAATTTATAAAACATATACTTTATACATTTGTCATAAATTACCTGCAGTATGGATGAATGATGAGTAGTGACGGGATATAAATAGCACTCCTTAAGAAGATGTATTTTCGAGTTAGCTACCAACTTCAGAGGGAAATTTAGTTAGCCGTAAAACCCATATGGCAAACTGAGATTTGGCAAATAACATATAGTGGTTTATTTGACACCAAACCAACAACAGTAATTACTAATAGCATAAATTGATAATGTACGATGTAAAAGGTGGATTTTATGATGTAATGTCAACTTTATACATTTCTATCCCGGGACCATTCAATTTTCAACTCACACACAGCAATTCTCTATAAATCTGCTGTGGATTACCCAGAATCCCATACCTTTATCACTGAGTGTATTAGACAATGTAAACACACTAATCCACCACGTGGTGGCATAATATCCATTTTATGCAGAAATGTAACAATTTATTTACACCGTTACACATAGCCATCTCGAGATAACAACGATATAAACGTTTTTATTTTTCAAAGTTAATGGGATGTCAAGTGTCCTACTTATATCAGCACTGTTGATATCACAAGTTTACTGGAGAACTGAGACGAAGTAGAGACTCTGGACAGGGTGGATGAGGTTTAAATAAAAGCAATTTATTCAGAGGTAAAGATATCTGAAATAGCGTGCACGGACCCTTTCATCAAGCTCAAATGGAACTATCCGAAAGAAGCCCAGATAACAGAGTGCATAGACATTTTATACAAAGATAGAAAGTAGGTTGAGTCTGGAAGTTCTTGTCCTCTGGTTGGTTCTGGACAGGTTGTTGTCTTCTCAGATTGGTCCTGATGAGCTGGGCGTCATCCTTCTGAGTCTTATAGCAAAAGTTCTTTGTTATCAAATGTTCAGCTAAGCAGGAGATTTTGTGTGTGCGTAGTCAGCCCTCTGTCCTTGGTTATGTGTGTGTGTCTCATTATTTCGTGAAATGCGGACCCAAGCACTCTTTTGATCAAAGCCTTTCCTTATCAGTGTTTATGAAAGGTTTACGTCAGCCCTCTGTCCTTGGGTGTGTGTGTGTCTGTCTCTGTATCTGTTTATAAGTGTGTGAGAAACCCTGCTTAGAAAGAAGTTAGTTATAACAATGTAATAGCAATATGCTTGTGTTATTTTAAATGGTATTTATTACAAATCCCCCTCTTCACGTCTCATAAGAGACGTGACAAAAGCTAGGACAAAAGCTATAAATGGCAAAATTAGAGTAAACTTTATCAGAAGATAAAGTTTTGATTCCCTCTCTTCACGTCTCACAAGAGACGTGACATAAACTTTAAGCGAATCCGGGCACAAGAAGGGAAACTTTTTCCAGAAGAAAAAGTTTTGATTCCCTCTCTTCACGTCTCCTAAGAGACGTGACATAAACATGGGATCAAGCAGGAGTAGTATATGCAGAAACTTTCTTGAAGAGAAAGTTTCATATGCCCTCTCTTCACATCTCCTAAGAGACGTGACATAAACTAGGTAAGAGTAAGAAAAGCAAAAGTAAACAACCAGGGAAACTTTCTCAGAGAGAAAGTTTTAATTCCCTCTCTTCACGTCTCCAAAGAGACGTGACATAAACTATGAATGGCGTTTAATTAGTCATCAGTCCAATAGCCTGGCTCAGCATCCTCCAGGGCAAGCATAGGAAACATCTGTCCCTTCTCTGCCTGGTTGGGATCAATAGCAGTAGTTATGATCCTAGTGGTCAGCGTTCGAATACATGGAATGCAGCAGCATCCACAAAGCACCAGTATCGCAGTGAAGACAGATATAGATACCAGTATGGAGGAAACAAGCATCTTATATTTCCCAAACGCATCCATCCAAGAGTCCCACATAGAGGTGTCAACCCCGGAGTGGTGCTTCATCTTCTCATTAAGTGTACGAAGACCTTCTAAGGCAACAGTAAGACTACCATCAGTTGCTGTGTTATTGGGAATGAAAGTACAACATTGCTCTCCGAACATGGCACAAACACCTCCGCGTTCAGCCAACAACATATCCACCGCGATTCTATTTTGGAATGCCATCAGGGAAGTAGCTTCCAATTGGCCATGGACCGCCTCGAAGCCTTGTTGAGTCCAATTGTCCAGTTTCTGGACATTAAAATTAATGTAATTGATTCGGTCCACATTTTTATTAACTGTACACCACCAGCAAAATGATGATTCAAAACCCGCTGCAACCTGGTCTACGAGTTTATACTTATCTGGCACCCCCCTAGGGACTCCTATGGCGTCAATATAGGTGGGGTCTCCAGGATCCACTCCTGTTGATCTTTTGGACCGGGATAAATCCCCGTCCCTCTCTACACGGGCCATCAGGTCCTTTACTTCCATAGGATACACTGAAACAGGAAGAAGCAGAGAGACAAGAGCACAAAGACCAGTGGCATTCCCTGGCAGGCGGTCATATAGATGATTTCCTCCACACCACCACCAGACATCAGCTCTAGACACAGGTTGGAAAGGGGCATTAGGATTATGGGTGTTATTGCACCATTCATAAGGTAATGCTCCCAGCATTGGAGGGCCAAGGGACATATTTATACAAGTGAAATTAGCCCTGGCAACCCGAGAAGAAAACATCGGGGCCCTTTCTAGTACTTTTAACAATAGGGTAAAACTTGTCCCATACGGAGCAGTTGGCAGTTGGGTTGTCATGTTTCATAACAGGAAGAAGACATACGTCAGGTAGGGTAGCCGGTACAATGCGTAGGAGTGGACGGGCTCCCATACATACCACACAGCTCTGGTGGGTGGCCTTTCCAGCCTCCTCAGTCACCAATAAGGATGAGCAAGGACCAAAAGGAGACCACTCCAAGAACTACCCCTGGACACATTAGTAACCAAAAAACAAGAGTATGTTAAACCCTCAGGTCCATCCCTCTATACAACCTGTATCAGGTGGGCTCGTCGCCACCCGGGAACTTCAAACCTTCACAACAGGGAGGACAAACATCACTTTTTATTCATTCGACAACATCAACTACAGCGAACCAAGGGTCCTCCTCTGTCAGGCCCACTCTCCTGCGAAAGCTTGATTCCGTATCAGCCTCTCCTACTGGAGCATCAAGCAGCGGCATCATACCAGAGGCCCTTGCCACATCTGTAACAGACTTCTTCAAACAAGGTATGATACAGGCAGCACAGAAATGAAAAACAACAACTAGTGTCAGAAATTCAGTAATCATCATTGCAGTGTACTTACCAAACCAACCACCCAGCCAAGGGACCAGTCCACTCTCCTCCACACCTGCAAGACCCTTCATCTCCACTGATAACCTTGCCAACCCACTCAGAGCTTTTGAAATGCTCCCATCCGAACTAGTATTGTTAGGGACAAACTTGCAACACTGTTCTCCAAACATTTTACATACGCCTCCCTGGATGGCCAGAATCATGTCCAGTGCTAGTCTATTTTGTCTACTGGTTTGAGAGGTAGCATCCAATTGTTCAGCCATTCCCGTAAGTGCTGTGTGGGTGTATTTAACAAATCATTATTAATTATAGTAGATATAATTGATCCAGGCATTATGCTTAGCATCAACAATAGCTGGGCCAATGATGGGCATCAGATGCCACAGGCCATCATTCCTGTTTAATGTCTGGAATTCGTGGGGGACCCCTATTGGAACCCCCAACAGGTTGGTGTGAATGTTATCTGTTCCCTCGGACCAAGGAGCGTCACGTTTCTGCCGTCTCCTGGGTTGGTCCCAAGCCTCTGTCATGTGCAGCTCCCAAAAGTTGGTTAGTTGTAACCTCAATAATAGGCAATGGTGTTTATCAGACTGGCCAAAACACATGTTCCCTGACAATCTCCTTTCCAAATGGGGTCAACCGCCTGGCAGGTCCACACATCCACCATACATCAGCAACACCTCTAGTTAATAGTGACATTTGTGATGCAGGCAGCAGTAGGGAACCTCCCATAGTCTATACCTCTACCTGTACCAGTGTTACAGCTGTAATATCCCTCATATGCCTTAACCCCCCATGGTGTCTTCTGGGGACGGACTTCTGGGAACACAAGACTCAGAGTTTTACACAGGGTTGAATTTGGCTTAAACTTTCCAATATGCACATCCAACCTTCCTCCTTACTTAGGGCAAATGGGCGAGCAGCCAGAATAGGTCTGGCATGTCCACATACGACACAGTCCTTTCTATTAAGTGTTTTATAGGCCAACCACATATTCTCCCTTCCCTCATAACCAGAATCAGTCCCCAATTGGTCACTATCTGAGATGTCTTTTACATTTATTACCTATACCAGATTGTAGAGTTTAGGTTATGGCGTGGGACTTGGTCTTGAAGTGGTGGAGGAGGCCGGCTGAACCTGGTCTGTTGGAACTGGTGGTGGTTCTGGCAGTACTGTGATGGTAACATCCCCATCGTATCCTAAACAGACAACTCAGGACCACATACAGTCCTGTAAAGCCCCATCCTCTCCCAGAGAACACATCATCAGCCAGAGACCAAGCAACACTTTCACTTCTATGAACAAACACAGTGAGGAAAGGTCGGGGGCAGGGAATTCTTCATTAAGGAGTTGATCCCCGAACTCTATTAGCAACGGTTCTTCTCCTTAACTCTGTGATCATTCGGCAGTGTCAGTGTGTCTCACCCTCCAAGTGCGATATGCCCCCAGGTCGGGTGAATCACCTTCTCCTTTAATTCACCTGCAATGCATAAAATCTTGGACATACAGGTTTGTTTAACAAACAGTTCCTCATTTGTTCTATCTGATTATATATTTAACTTCTATGCCTATTTTTTAGCTAGAATTTTTTTAATTTTAAATTAGTTTATTATTCAATAGGCCCCATCCTATCCTAGACCACAATGTACCCCTCCCCCGTTTGATACCTGGCCCTGGCCAGGTAACAACCTTACCTACTCCAAATAATGACTTACACCAATTTACCTCAAAACCAGTATACCAAATGACCACAAATGCATTATTTACATGGCCCTCCCCCGAAGCTGATCAGACTTCAAGAGACAGCCATGATGCAGGTCAAAGGTTACAACACCCCCTTATATTCGTGTTCCATACCATGTCTAGACCTATTAAAGAACCCCTTATCTTTAAAAAGAATTATGATAATACCCTCAAATCATTCGTTTTAAATTTCCTCTATGTTTCATGTAACTGTCTGCCTTCTCCCAATTCCATGAACCTCCACAAGTTGACCAATGGCGCCCTCTAGTGACTTTTCATGTAACTCATTCAGTCCTTCTCCAAATTTTCTCCCCAAAATACTTTATACCCTGCCATTGGACCTTGTGAATCTGTTTGGAGAGAGCTGCAGAAAGTTCCGTCAGTTTTCTCACATAGTCAGACATTGCAATTTGTTGTACATCAAGAGCGGGCATATGACCTCCCTCTCTTGGTGGACCAAACATCACCCTCCCTGTCTGATCGCATGAGGAGACAGATGAGTCCCTGCCCCTGGAGAGGCTCTCATGGCCATCAGCGCCAGGGGAAAAGCCTCTACCCACGACAGTTTGGACTCAGCACATACCTTGGCTATCTTAGCCTTCAAAATCTGATTGGCCCTCCCACGAGGTCTTGAGATTGGGGCCTGTACATTTATATTGTTCCTTACCCCCTGCCCTGTCCTGTATTTTTTTTTTTTTGTTCTAGGTATTCATTGAACTTTAGTTTTGGGCCATTAGCGGCTGCCATGGTAAATTTCAGGATCAGGTTTGACTATCTTAGTGCACTTAGCCCGTCACTGGCCGAGGCCAGCAATGTATTCTCGGTGCTGACACCGACTTATCTCTGGTGCCCCACACTCGTACACAAAGAATTATTTACAGCAGTTATTACTGTTAATCAGTTTTTCGAGTTGTTATATATTTTCCCAGAAGGTATCAGAATCGCCCTTCGGGAACAATATATCTACGAACTCAAGCGCTGCTAAAATAATTATCAATTCAATTATAGGAATTATTTTGCAAAAGTTATCAGCGTTTTTCAGTTTTTCAAGTTGTTATATACTTTCCCAGAAGGTATCAGAATCGCCCTTCCGGAACAATATATCTACGAACTCAAGCGCTGCTAAAATAATTATCAATTCAATTTTAGGAATTATGGAAATACCAACATCACAATAGAGGAAAAATACAAGTCAGTTTTCAGCTCGGCGGCTGCACCACGGGCCAAAAGAAAACTCAGCTGTCCTCCCAAAAGTTATCAACTAGTGAGTCTCGTGAAAAGGCCAATCTTACACAACATTTCAAATTAACATTTCCACATTTAGTTTTATTACATAACAACATTAATACATTGATCGCAGGTTAAGTTCTTCACAGTGCATCTAGTTAAGTGCCAAGTCAACCATTTGCCCGACTATCTGAACTTGTATTTTTGTTTTATTTTGTTGATTCCCCCTAGGTAACTTCCAAGTGTTTTAACCAATCAAATGTTGTTAAGTCTGGGGAACCTTTTCTAGACTTGGATTCTCACGGAATTCTCACTCAACCCGACTGTCTGAATCTTTTTATCAAGTCAGTTACAATTATAACACAATACATTGGATTCTCACGGCTTCTACCCGACTATGTGGATTTATCACAACACCCATTTACTTAGATTCTCACGGCTTCTACCCGACTATATGAATCTGAGTCTCACGGCTTCTACCCGACTATGTGACTCTCTATATCTCAGATATCTTTACATGTTTACTTTTACATTTACAATAGACATTTATCATAAATTTAACGGAAATTCATACTCACACTCAGTCACTGATCTTAAATTTGGTTATCTCTATAATACAATATGCAGATTTTTGATTTAACAGGCTCTGCTTACCTTTTGTTTAGTCGACTTTTAGATCAGATTCCTGAGGTGAGATGAATCCCCGGCAGCTCCTTTTCAGGTCACCCGTCTCTCTGATCCGTCTCTCACTTAGTTTTAATTCCCCCTCTAATTAAAACTCAGAATTACATAGTTATACCTGTCACAAGAATTTAAAACATGGCCAAGAGGATTAAGTCCTCACCACATTAAAGCTCAGGCTTGGACTTAGGTACCGAGCGGCGACCAGTTAAAAAATAGTTATTAACCTGACCCGGATTTGCCAATTCAGCACGAGCTCCCGAATGATCAAGCTCAGTTTAATTCCGATGCTACCTAGAAGGGTGTCCGAGGCGTGTAAGAGGTTGCCAACAACTTACATCTTCAACTTACACTAACTTCTAGTCCCGGACACTGATACAAACTTGAACAGACACTTCAACCGTGCAGGATCCTTCTAGTTCTAGCAACTAGGCCCGCTTCTACGGTGGTCAATCATTTCTCATTTCTCATTACTCATTTCATCTCTTTTCATTCTTAGACTATATGACAAATATCTTTACATCAATGCCTTAGTATGCAACTTATATAATAAATTTAACGGAAATTCATACTCACACTCAGTCACTGATCTTAAATTTGGTTATCTCTATAATACAATATGCAGATTTTTGATTTAACAGGCTCTGCTTACCTTTTGTTTAGTCGACTTTTAGATCAGATTCCTGAGGTGAGATGAATCCCCGGCAGCTCCTTTTCAGGTCACCCGTCTCTCTGATCCGTCTCTCACTTGTCTCTTTTCTCTATCAACTTTTTATGGACCGAATTCAGAGAAGAAAACCATCCTCTGCTACCAATTTGTTGATATCACAAGTTTACTGGAGAACTGAGACGAAGTAGAGACTCTGGACAGGGTGGATGAGGTTTAAATAAAAGCAATTTATTCAGAGGTAAAGATATCTGAAATAGCGTGCACGGACCCTTTCATCAAGCTCAAATGGAACTATCCGAAAGAAGCCCAGATAACAGAGTGCATAGACATTTTATACAAAGATAGAAAGTAGGTTGAGTCTGGAAGTTCTTGTCCTCTGGTTGGTTCTGGACAGGTTGTTGTCTTCTCAGATTGGTCCTGATGAGCTGGGCGTCATCCTTCTGAGTCTTATAGCAAAAGTTCTTTGTTATCAAATGTTCAGCTAAGCAGGAGATTTTGTGTGTGCGTAGTCAGCCCTCTGTCCTTGGTTATGTGTGTGTGTCTCATTATTTCGTGAAATGCGGACCCAAGCACTCTTTTGATCAAAGCCTTTCCTTATCAGTGTTTATGAAAGGTTTACGTCAGCCCTCTGTCCTTGGGTGTGTGTGTGTCTGTCTCTGTATCTGTTTATAAGTGTGTGAGAAACCCTGCTTAGAAAGAAGTTAGTTATAACAATGTAATAGCAATATGCTTGTGTTATTTTAAATGGTATTTATTACAGCACACACATAAAAATTTATGATTTACGAAACTTCTATTCGATCAAGTAAACCTCACATAGCAAATAAGCCATACATTTGACACTCATTTGCCTCGACACAAAAACTTGCTTGGTGGGCGAAACAACGAAAAAACACCACCTGCTGGAGCAATACAGATTTTCCGCCCATCTGACAGAAGACATTGGGCGCGTTTGAGTGGCAAGGCGAAAGCAACAGACTGTAGACGAAAGCCGGGACACTCGGTTTTCCAACAGCAAGGCTCAGATCAACGGAATTACGGAATTACCTGGAAGGCCCAAACTGTACAGCAAATGCTCTCGTAAACAAACAGAAAACACCATCCAATCTGGAAGTGAGTGAGTAATGTTTAGTCTGAAGCCATATTTTATATTCAAAAGCCAAGAAGAAAAATACATTACAATGATATATTTTACATTATGAGGACTGAATGCTGAGTTGGACTAACAAGCTTGCTAGGAAAAGGAGATACAACTTCAATTAGCACTGACGTGTCAAGTGAGAGGAGTCAGAGCCCTTAACCCAACAATTGCAGGAGAATCAAACAGGCTACTTATGGAAAATCAAGAGACACTTTTTGCTGACTGTTATAAAAATGGGAACATAAGCAACTTAATCTTCCACACAGACCATCCCCTGGCATGGCACAGTGCTATATTAACACACTACCCCTCTGTTATTGGTCCAGGCAACCCCAAACAGTTTCAGCTGGACTTTCGCCTAATCAAAGAATTAGCCCAGCAGGAGAAGCTCTCCCTTGAGAAAGATACCCCCACCCCGAGCAGGTCAGACCAGACATCTTCATTATATAACCCCACAGGCGAGCAACCCCAAGCGGAAAGTCAACCTCCCAGCACAGAGTACTACTCCCTCATTGAAATGAAGGATGAATTCACCCAGCTGGAGGTAAGACAGGTGGAGCTGGAACAGCAGGTGATTAAACTTCACTCAGCACAGACCCAGACAACAGTCCAGCACAACAACATGCCCTTTAACTAAAGCTGGAGGTGGAGAGAGACATATCTGTACTCTGGACTGTAGTGAGACAACATCTACAGGAGAAAGAGCAGGAGCAGGAGAAGAACAGAGCACTAGAGGAGAGGATCAGACTGGAGGAGAGGGTGAGGGGGATGGCGTGTGACAGAGAACAACCTACTAGAGAGGTGGCAACCCCCACAGAGAAGCCAGCAGAACAGCCCACCTCAGCTCCAGACAAAAGTCTAGACACCATGGCAGAACAGTCCACTCCTGACCATAGCATCAAAATCACAACGGAAAGGACAAATTAAGAACCCCAAGCCCAGGGGATGTCACCCCCTCTGAGCACCCCCCCCTGATATCCCTCCTGACATCCCCCACACCCACTGAGGACATACACAAGACACAGATTGTACTCCTCATGGACTCAAACGGGAAATATATACAAGAAAAAAAACTTTTTCCCAAACACAGTGTCTAAACTCTGGTGTCCAAACACCCAGCGCGACCTAGACCTTCTGTCTGAGGACCAACTAGGGTCACCTAGCCACATAATAATACACACAGGCACAAACAACCTGAGAACACAGCAGGAAAGGGTGGCCACAGCACTCAAGGGAGTGATTGAAAAAGCTTCTTCTACTTTCCCCAACGCACAAGTGGTTATCTCCACCCTGCTACTACGAAAATACTTCCACCCTGCTACCATACAGCGGGTAAACCCAAGTATTTCCCGTGACTGTGCCTCAAAACCAAATGTTTTCCTGGCCCACCACTCCACCCTGGACTTTACGACCAGGTCCACCTATACCAGGCAGCAGTGCCCATCTTCGCCCGGACCCTAAAAGAAATCGCTCTCAAACGCAGCCCCAACACTTCACACAGGAGCAACAGATCATTAGACACCCTGCCCAGACCAGCGAGACACTCTCCCAGACTTGCGGGACCCTCCCCTGGACCTACACATAGAGGACCCAACCAATCAACACCCCCCCAAGTCAACCATGCCCACACCCCATTTAGGCCCCCTCAGATCAGACCTATGCCCCTCCTGCCCACCCCATGTCCCCCACTCCCGCAAATAGGGCCTCAATATGGAAGTCACACATACGCCCAGGCCGTGAGCGGGCAAACAGGCCCAACCCCCACTCTTACACTAGCCCAAGCCAATGGAATGTACCAGATGCTCAGCAGGCTCTGCTCACACTTACTTGCCTGAGGCCAAACCACACAACCAACAACATTGGACACTTTATGGAACACAAAGCCTTCATCTATCTCATCCTGGAATATCCAAGGCCTGAGGTCATCTGCCTTTGGCCTAAAGAGCAGGAACCTGGACTTCATCAAAGAAATCGGAAATACAGACATTGTCATCCTACAAGAAACATGGTACAGAGGAGACGGACCCACTGGTTGCCCTCTAGATTACAGAGAGCTGGTAGTCCCATCCACAAAACTACCAGGTGTGAAACATGGAAGGGACTCGGGGTATACTAATTTGGTATAGACCAGATCTAACTCACTCTATTAAATTCATCAAAACAAGAACATTTTACATTTGACTAGAAATTCAAAAGGAAATGATCTTAACAGAGAAAAATGTCTTCCTGTGTGATACATATATCCCCCCCCACTAGAATCCACATACTTCAATGAAGACAGCTTTAATGAAGACAGGAATATCAATCATTTCCAGGCCCAGGGACATGTACTAGTCTGTGGCGACCTAAATGCCAGAACTGGACAAAAACCTGACACCCTCAGCACACAGGGGGACAAACACCTGCCTGGAGGTGACAGCATTCCCTCCCCCATATGCCCCCCTAGGCACAACTATGACAACATAACCAACAAAATGGGTCACAACTCCTGCAGCTCTGTCGCACGCTGGGTATGTACATAGTCATTGGTAGGCTTCGAGGGGACTCCTATGGTAGGTACACCTATAGCTCATCTATTGACTGTAGACTACTTTATCATTGACCTCAACCCAGAGTCTCTCAGAGAGGTCGCAGTCAGCCCACTGACACCACTATCAGATCACAGTAAAATCACAGTCTACTTGTAACAGAACTCAATCATGAGGCATCAAAGCCAAAGGAACTGAGTAATATTAAGAAATGCTATAGATGGAAGGAATGTAGTATGGAAACCTACCAAAACACAATTAGGCAACAACAAATTCAATCCCTTTTAGACAACTTCCTGGACAAAAGGTTCCACTGTAATAGTGAAGGTGTAAACTTGGCAGTAGAAAATCTTAACAGTATATTTGACCTCTCAGCTTCCCTATCAAATCTAAAAATTTCTAACAGAAAACCAAAGACAATGAACAACAATGACAATTGGTTTGATGAAGAATACAAAAACCTAAGAAAGAAATTGAGAAACCTGTTCAACCAAAAATATAGAGACCCAGAAAACCTGAGTCTATGCCTTCACTATGGTGAGTCACTAAAACAAAACAGAAATACACTACGGAAAAAGAAGGAACTGCACGTCAGAAATCAGCTCAATGTAATTGAATAATCCATAGACTCTAACCACTTCTGGGAAAATTGGAAAGCACTAAACAAACAACATGAAGAATTATCTATCCAAAATGGAGATGTTTGGGTAAACCACTTCTCCAATCTTTTTGGGTCTATAACAAAGAACAAACAGCAAAAACATATACATTATCAAATACAAATCTGAGAATCAACTATTAAAGACTACCAGAACCCACTAGATTCTCCAATTACCATGAATGAACTACAGGACAAATAAAAACCCTCCAACCCCAAAAGGCCTGTGGTGTTGATGCTATCCTCAATGAAATGATCAAATATACAGACAACAAATTCCAATTGGCTATACTAAAACTCTCTCTAAAACTCTCTCTTAACATCATCCTTAGATCTGGCATCTTAACACAATATTTGGAACTACAAAAGTGGAGACAAATTTGACCCCAATAACTACCGTGGGATATGCGTCAACATATAGAGCACACAAAAAACGATACATACCTCGGCCTAAACATCAGCGCCACAGGTAACTTCCACAAAGCTGTGAACGATCTGAGAGACAAGGCAAGAAGGCATTCTATGCCATCAGAAAGAACAGAAAATTCAACATACCAATTATGATCTGGCAAAAAATACTTGAATCAGTTATAGAACCCAATGCCCTTTATAGTTTTAAGGTCTGGGGACCGCTCACCAACCAAGAATTCACAAAATGTGACAAACACCAAATTGAGACTCTGCATGCAGAATTCTGCAAAAATATCTTCTGTGTACAACATAAAACACCAAATAATGTATGCAGAGCAGAATTAGGCCCATACCGGCTAATGATCAAAATCCAGAAAAGAGCCGTTAAATTCTACAACCACCTAAAAGGAAGCAATTCCCAAACCTTCCAAAACAAAGCCATCACCTACAGAGAGATGAACCTGGAGAAGAGCCCCCTAAGCAAGCTGGTCCTGGGGCTTTGTTCACAAACAGACCCCACAGAGCCCCAGGACAGCAACACAATTAGATCCAACCAAATCATGAGAAAACAAAAATATAATTACTTGACACATTGGAAAGAATTAACAAAAAAACAGAGCATACTAGAATGCCATTTTGCCCTAAACAGAGAGTACACAGTGGCAGAATACCTGACCACTGTGACTGACCCAAACTTAAGGAAAGCTTTGACTATGTACAGACTCAGTGAGCATAGCCTTGCTATTGAGAAAGGCCGCCGTAGGCAGACATGGCTCTCAAGAGAAGACAGGCTATGTGCACACTGCCCACAAAATGAGGTGGAAACTGAGCTGCACTTCCTAACCTCGTGCCAAATGTATGACCATATTAGAGACACATATTTCCTTCAGATTACAAAGATTCACAAAGAATTTCAAAACAAACCCGATTTTGATAAACTCCCATTTCACCCAGTAGAAATACCACAGTGTGCCATCACAGCAGCAAGATTTGTGACCTGTTGCCACAAGAAAAGGGCAACCAGTGAAGAACAAACACCATTGTAAATACAACTCATATTTATGTTTATTTATTTTCCCTTTTGTACTTTAACCATTTGCACATCGTTACAACACTGTATACAGTATATCCATAATATGACATTTGTAATGTCTTTATTCTTTTGGAACTTCTGTGAGTGTAATGTTTACTGTTAATTTTTATTGTTTATTTCACTTTTGTATATTATCTACTTCACTTGCTTTGGCAATGTTAACATATGTTTCCCATGCCAATAAAGCCCCTTGAATTGAATTGACTCAAATATCACATTCATATCCACCAGTGGAGGCTGCTGAGGGGAGGACGGCTCATAATAACGGCCGTAATGGAGGGAATTGAATGGTATTAAACATGTACCGGTATTTGATACCATTCCATTCACTCCATTCCAGCCATTATTGTGAGCCGTCCTCCCCTCAGCAGCCTCCAGTGATATCCGCTGTATACATGAATCGGAACAAAGTTGGTTACTGTTTCAGTCATGTCTTTGGTCATGTTCGCGTGGTCAAGTGAGTATTTCTGTCTGTAATAAAGCCCTTTTGTGCCCAGTCATGTGAAATCCATAGATTAGGGCTTAATGAATTTATTTCAATTGACTGATTTCCTTCTATGAACTGTAACTCAGTAAAATCTTTGAAATTGCTGAAAATGTTGAGTTTATATTTTTGTTCAGTTTTGTTTTTGTCCTCATTGTCAAACGTCATAAAGACCTTCAACTTCAAAACTCCTTTGCTTGTTATACATTCATGTAACTAAGAAATGATCTGGAAATAAATTGAAAATGATTTATTGTTTTATGGTTTTGTTGAATAATTATGACTGGTTAGAGATATCTGAAGTATTACGGTAGTGGCGAAGGATATCATTGCTACTTAACGCAGATCCAAGTTCTGTTTTGAGATCCTCTAGCATAGGGTAGACCTGTATGTTTCTGATTGGAACTGTGACAACGGGCAGCCTCTCCCTGCTTGGCTCGATGGGATATGTTGTGATTTTGCCAAAACAGCCAGATATGTACACAGTCTTGTATCCCTTACCATTTTTTTAACTGACTATCATATTTGTTGATTAAATCTGACTTTATTAATATAACATGGAGCTCCTCCTCACCACTCTATTGATCCTATCTCCATTTCAAAGTAGTCAATTTTCTTTTTCTTTTGTGTTTGAAAAAAAACGTAAAGCTAATATTGGTGGTTTACCACCACATGCAGTGCTGGAGTCCTGATATTTTTTCATTGTAGCCACTAGATGGCGGTGATATAGCTTAAAGCCATTTACTTAACATAGGCAACGTAATTTGAAGAAAAAGACAATGCTCTGGTTATTGGTTGATTGCTCCCAACCCATTGGAATCCTCACCCAGTTGACCTGGCTGACGACACCTTTAGTCACCACATAAAAAAAAGAAACGTCCCTTTTTCAGGACCCTGTCTTTCAAAGATAATTTGTAAAAATCCAAATAACTTCACAGATCTTCATTGTAAAGGGTTTAAACACTGTTTCCCATGCTTGTTCAATGAACCATAAACAATTAATGAACATTAAGACACTAACAGCTTACAGACAGTAGGCAATTAAGGACACAGTTATGAAAACTTAGGACACTAAAGAGGCCTTTCTACTGACTTAGAAAAACACCAAAAGAAAGATGCCCAGGATCCCTGCTCATCTGCGTGAATGTGCCTTAGGCATGCTGCAAGGAGGCATGAGGACTGCAGATGTGGCCAGGGTAATAAATTGCAATGTCCGTACTGTGAGACGCCTAAGACAACGCTACAGGGATACAGGACGGACAGCTGATTGTCTTCGCAGTGGCAGACCACGTGTAACAGCACCTGCACAGGATCGGTACATCCGAACATCACAACTGCGGGACAGGTACAGGATGGCAACAACAACTGCAAGAGTTACACCAGGAACGCACAATCCCTCCATCAGTGCTCAGACTGTCCGCAATAGGCTGAGAGAGGCTGGACTGAGGGCTTGTAGGCCTGTTGTAAGACAGGTCGTCACCAGACATCACTGGCAACAACGTCGCCTATGGGCACAAACCCACCGTCGCTGGACCAGACAGGACTGGCAAAAGTACTCTTCACTGACGAGTCGCGGTTTTGTCTCACCAGGGGTGATGGTCGGATTTGTGTTTATCGTCGAAGGAATGAGTGTTACACCGAGGCCTGTACTCTGGGGCGGGATCGATTTGGAGGTGGAGGGTCCGTCATGGTCTGGGGCGGTGTATCACAGCATCATCGGACTGAGCTTGTCATTGCAGGCAATCTCAACGCTGTGCGTTACAGGGAAGACATCCTCCTCCCTCATGTAGTACCCTTCCTGCAGGCTCATCCTTACATGACACTCCAGCATGACAATGCCACCAGCCATACTGCTCGTTCTGTGCATGATTTCCTGCAAGACAGGAATGTCAGTGTTCTGCCATGGCCAGCAAAGAGCCCGGATCTCAATCCCATTGAGCACGTCTGGGATCGGAGGGTGAAGGCTAGGGCCATTCCCCCCAGAAATGTCCGGGAACTTGCAGGTGCCTTGGTGGAAGAGTGGGGTAACATCTCACAGCAAGAACTGGCAAATTTGGTGCAGTCCATGAGTAGGAGATGCACTGCAGTACTTAATGCAGCTGGTGGCCACACCAGATACTGACTGTTACTTTTGATTTTGACCCCCCCTCCCCGCATTTGTTCAGGGACACATTAATCCCTTTCTGTTAGTCACATGTCTGTGGAACTTGTTCAGTTTATGTCTCAGTTGTTGAATCTTGTTATGTTCATACAAATATTTACACATGTTAAGTTTGCTGAAAATAAATGCAGTTGACAGTGAGAGGACGTTTCTTTTTTTGCTGAGTTTAGTAGGTTAACATTATCACCTCTTCTAAGCATGCTCAATCAATGCAACAGGACACACCCTACCAACAAGCGACATCTGTCAGCCTGTCATCAAAAAGTTTTGGTTCCCTAAAACCTTCAAAGCCATTTTAATAACTTCAAATAAAAGCTGACATTTTGTACTTTTTCCTCATATTCATCATCTGATCTCATATGTAAACTACTGGAGTACAGAGCCAAAACACTGTGATTGCTTCACTGTGAGCACAGTATTGCTTATTTCACTTGAGCAGGGAAACATTTAGTAGAAATACCAAGCTGTAGTTGGAATACCTTAAGATGCATATATTTTCCTGGCGAAAGAAGCTTTTTATTCTCTTTGTATTCTTTTTAATCTTGATGTGTTGTGTGGACTATGAGTAACCATTTTCAACATGGAATTCATCCTGTCTTTTGTAAAGCAGCACATGTGGGATATTTTTAGGTTTTGGAGTTGCACAGTGTGGAATGTTTTGTAATTCAAGCTCTGCATGTTTGCATTTTGTCCACTAGGCTGTGCTGTGGGGTTATATGTAATTGTCTGTGGTAGTAATGAAACACGAGTCACCACGATGATTCTCGGAGAGCCTTGCTTTGTGGGTGCTTTTGAAATTAACGGCACGTGGGTGCAATAGCATTGGCAAAGAACAGAACAGAATATTCCCCTCATCCTCAGGATGCGTTTGCATTCTCCAGGTGGCTAACAGCACCACATGACTTTACATTAATAATGTGTGTGTTATGTGTTGTGTATGCAAGAGATTGAATGTTGAGTGCAATTATGCTCTATGCTACCTTGGACTTCCCTACACTCAGAAAAAAGGTTTATTTGCTGAGGTATAGGGTTCTACCAAGAACTCTTTTGATCTGAAGAAACCTTTTTGGGAGACCAAAGTTCTTTGTCGTTTTTTTATATAAGGCTTGTACATAGAACCTATTTGAATATTCCTTTTTATTGTCATTTCCTTTCTTTTAAATACTGCCTGAGCATTAGTGTTTACCTCAGTGTTTAAACTTTAACAGGAGTTTGAGTAATCTGATAAGTTTAAAAAGATAGGTGTGAGAATGTTTTAAATTTCCCCTATATTGGAAAATATTTGTTCCTGTATCTATCTGGCATTCCCTTAATTAATAATTGTACATTTACCATACTGACATTTGATATCTTTGCTAATATTTATTCATTTCAAATTAGTATTTTCTGTGATATCATTGAGCAGAGAGTACAATAGAAAGGAGTCTGAGGCTGCCTTTAAACAGGCAGACCACAAAAGATATCTGAACTCATGAGGGGCTGCGGTGGCTCTGCTTACCCACACATGCAGTCAGAACCAGCCCTAGCCTTTTGGGGGCCCTAAGCGAAATTGTGTTACGTTCATAAACGGTTTTAGGAAAAACCCTCCTCCGTAGAAGTTCTAGGTTCAACCTTCTGCAAAGGGTTCTTCAGAGAACCTAAAATGGTTCCCTTATGGAGTCACTCAGAGGAACTTGATTCATGTTAACCTGTGGTAATTCCACATGGACAAACTTGTTTAGTGACTTACTGGGTCTTGATGAAAACAGAGGGCACAGGTATTATATTTTGTCTGTATTTTTGCAGTGTGCCAAGTCCTTTGCCAAACTCACAATATGCAACTTCAAATTTTCACACCAAAATCTGGATTAGCCAGCAGGGGTTCATACCTATATCTCCCAATTTTTGGGAGAGTGCAATATGATGCACCAGAATTTGAAAGGAAATCTGAATCTGTAAGAAAATGCTGCATTTGCAAATGCTGACTACAAACAGGAAACTTCCTCAGTGGCACCCCAGGGTGTACACAGTCTGAGGGGAGGCTTAATCCAGATGCAGTTTTTCCCCTTAACAGTCAACCATGGTTACTACCTCTGAGGGCTTCCTCTGCACAGGGTGAGAGAGCCACCATAGAAATGTGTTCAAGTCATTTTGATGCCTTTCCTGTCCATCAGCATATTCCACAGAATCTGCAATGTAGGATTGGCTTTCATACTTAATTTTGGGAAAACTGATTAAGGTTGTGTGGTGGGTCTTACATATCAAGAGATAAGATGCAGATATATTTTATTTAACTAGGCAAGTCAATTAATAACAAATTCTTATTTACAAAGACTTCCAACCCCTAACGATGCTGAGCCAATTGTGCACAGCCCTATGGAACTCCCAATCACGGCCAGTTGCGATACAGCCTGGAATCGAACCAGGGTCTGTAGTGACACCTCTAGCACTGAGATGCAGTGTCTTAGCTGCGCCACTCTGGAGCCCCAGATGGATCAGCATCATGAAAAAGGAACTAGACCTTTGGCATCCTCGCAAATATTGGCTTTATATCTGCCAAGATGCTTTACAACCATTACAATACAATAATACTATTCCCTTCTTTTCTCAGTGCTTGTCTGATGAGGAAAACACTACTCCTGGTTTCATATTTGATTTAGATCTGACCACAAGGGGGCAGGCAGTCAGTCACTGACAAGTCTTGTTTTTCCCCTGCTGTTCTGGCTGGCCTAATGATGCCAGGAAACTCCTGTTCCATTATCTTTTGTATTTTTCCTGATAAAAAAAAGCTGATCATAACACAAGTGATAAGAGCCAACTATTGCACTGCACTAATATGGACAAAAATGAAGAAATCCAAGACATTCCTCTTTTGCATTTTATTCACTTACTGAATTGCTATAGTATTGCATAGAGTATAAAAACAAATGTTAGACATTTCTACTAAATATAGATCACTAACAAACACTCATATTGCACTTGGGACAAAAGTGATAATCCCGAAGCATTCTGGTTTTCAGTAGAATGTTTTTGAAAATAACTTTACTCCAGAAGGGTCACTCACACAGGTGGTAAAAACCCCAAAGATGGACTCCACCTCGTCCATTCTGTAATGCTCCAACTCTAGTAAGACCATTCCAAGTGAAGTGTTTGTCGACCTCTCAGTATTAAAAAGTCCTTTCTAACAAATAGATCTTTGTGACATTTGATAAAGAACAGAGAACTACATCAGTATTAGTTCACATTGGTTTGTCAACACCCTACAGAGTGCAACTCCTTGCAAACTGCAGAGAAGACATGAAAAAAGTAAATGGAACACTTAGGCTACTTAAAGATGTGCTATAACAGATCTTTATTTACTCCTTTCCACACTTAACTAACGGTCTGAATGCTTAAAATTAAGGAGTCTGCCGAGTGAAAGTGGGATTGCAGTCCTTTCACGTTTGGTAAAAATCTCCAAAACATCTTCTAAGAACCAGACTGGCCAGAATATTAGACAGGCCATCACGTTAGCCTATTCCATTGCTCAATCCAGGGATATTGATTGGTTATACAAACGTACATGTACCACTTGTACTGCCAATTTCATATTTTGGTTAAACTTCGCAAAGTGTCTGCAGGCTGAAAACAGTGTGAAAAGCTGCCAGTTTTACAACTGCCTGATCCATAGTAATCTTCATCTAGACTTTGTTAGAATCCCATCGTAGACACGAAAGGTAGGCCCAGTTGCATCTAAAATATCAATCTCTTCATGATCCGCAACAAATATTTACAGACATGTTTTCACAATATTACCGCTTCGATGAAAATAAAATGGGTCCTGAACTCTGCTACAAAACCCCCAGACCAGTTACTTAAATAAATGCAATATATTATGCCAATGCGGTCATCAAAATAAACAATCACACAGGAAAAAGTATAAATACAAATATGTACAAGAAAAAAAGCTTACAAAGCTTAGAAATTCTCAACTCATTTGATGCACAGCTCTCAGCAGTGAGGGCACACTGAAGAATGCAGATGGTGTGATAAATAAGCCTCCTTGGTTTTATTGTACCATATGTTCAGGGTAGGCCGAGTCCGTCCATAGGGTGGGGTCTGTGTGCAGTCGTGCTGGGGTTTTGGAAGGACGGGAGGGGTCTGTGTGTCAACGGCAGAGCAGCAACACCAGGGACTTGTTTACTTTGAGAGCTTCACCACAGAGTCCGGGAGCCTGTGTCCCAATCTCTCATCTAAAAATCAGCCTATTTCAGAATATGTGGATCAATGCAGACACAAGATAATTCCGTTTTAGTCATATGATTCATGATAAATTGTGGATACACGGTGTTGAACTAACAGACAACAGAAGTTGTCAAATTGTGCAAACCCTTGGTTATAAACAGTGAAAAGAGCCAAGGAAGAGGACACATACCACAGTGAGAAAAGGAACTGCATCTAGCTGCTTACATTTGTTATTCACTTTCATACAGGCTGACAAAGCCCCTCCCTCAGCATTCTTATTGGCTGACAGAAAAAGAGGGCCCCTTTTGGGGGACAGAGCTTGGCATACAGACACACACATACCAGCTGTTGTGAAACTGTGTAGCCTTTTCCACAAGCAAGGGTCTCCACATGATGAGCTACTGCCCCTCCCCCTCCAGTCTCGGGGGGAAAACAGCCTGCAAGCAATGCAGGACAGTCCCTCAGCACAGGTATGACCCTTAGACAGAAGGAGCTAAAAGTTAGTGGGGATGTCCCATCAGCGTCTTAAGAGTTATGGCATCCTGTAACTTTTGGAATGGCTCTAGCTGGCATCCCTTTTGTTACGCAACTCCTTTCACTACCTACACATGTAGGATCGTAATTTGCGACAGCAGCAAAATAATCCTGCGTCAACAAGAAATGTGAATTATAATTCATGGACATTTTTGTAGGGGTTGATACTTAAGGGAAAATCAAGTCTGAAATTCCAAAGTGGAAATTAAACTTCATAAGCCTTTTTAAGCCCCAAATACAATTTGCAGGAAAGTTATCCTGAAACAGAGAGATCAAATTAAGATCCTACATCAGTATCCATGACTTGCATTTTCTTGGGAGTAGAGTCCAACCCTGCAGTCTGTTGTAAGAGAAAAGGCGATTCCAAGAGAACAAAATGTTGGATGAGGATTCTACCGGATGGCTGACGGTTTCACTCAACATTAGGACACCGTAGTCTTGACCATAGCACGAGGCACCGACATCCAAGGTCTTCTTTTTTGCAGTGTCAGTCTTTGGCGAGGGGAGTGTGAAGGGTTAAAAGCAGATGTGCCCACACCTGGCAGAATGGCTTCTTTTCAGGACTGAGTATCACATCAAAAATAAATTACTTAGAGAAATAACTCACAGGTTGTCACCTTTTCATAGGCTAGTGTCCATGTGCGGGTCCACGGTGGGCAGTTCCACCATCACCAGTCTTCATCCTCCGTTATAGGCACTATGTTCTTTAGAGGGATACGACGGCATCTGCATTTTTCTTTCTTACAACCGTTAGTGGAGAAAAAGAATACATAGCACTCAAATTGTACAGTTCTTCAATGAGACAAACCACTAAATGCTGAAATGCATGCATTTTCTATTCTAGAGTCTAACAAAAACACACAGATCATTCCAAGTAATCAACGCAATATCCTCAAGATTCTCAAAACAAATATTCATCAAAATCTAGTGCTGATTATTTTGTTGTCCGCTACCATCTGATTAAAATGACCAAAATGGATGGACAAGGCATCAGTGTAACATGGAATTATCAGCTATGTTTTGTGATTCATATCGGCAGGAAGGCATTCTTTCTGGTGTTAAAAATCTGCATTATTGACAATCACCAGTTTTCTATGTTAAAGGAACAAGACCAATCGAAATACAAAATTAGTGAAGCGGCGAGTTCATGAATCTCTTTGAATAGTGAGACAGAGCTCTTAGTTTTAGAGAGAGGTAGTGAGTATTGAATAAGTCCTATCTCATATTAATTCTTGATAAATTATTGTAATGCTCCAGAAATACTTAATGGAATCCACCCCCAATGTTCATTTCATCACCTTGTTCCACAGGTTGTCATTCCTCCCCCCGCGAAGAATGCACTGGTGAATAACAATCCAGTATAAATATGTCTCAATGGTAATACTTGTGTTTCTTGCTTTAAGTCCCTGCATATTAATTTCATCTTGCTATAGGAAAGAAGATGACCTCAGCGGGCCACCAAAAATGTGCATTATCATACAGTAGAAGTGTATCAGGCAGGTATCCATCAGTCTTTTTGTATAAATATAACAAGTTCTTTGTATGAAAATAGAGACATAAAAAAAATCAAGTCATTCTTCCCACCCCCAGCTCATAAAATGCTGGGCAGTTGTGACTACGACGTGGCGCCAATCAGTCAAGAGCGCACCAGGATCTCCATGATGTGGTCGAGGTCGTTGAGACACATCTGCAGAGTGCTGCTGGAGGTGGTGCAGGTGGAGAATGCCTTGAGGTTATAGTCATTCCCCAAGGAGGCTCCGCTGCTCCCTCTGGGAGGCGGGCAGGCCAGAACAGAGAAGTCTGACGGGTCGTACATAGATGTATCAATGTCCTCAAAAATGTCATCCAGCTGCAGGTCCGTCAAGTAGCTGGTGGAGTTGGTTATTTCAAAGGATCCAAACATCAGATCCGGCGACTTGCCGCCGTCCTCCGACCCCGGTCCCTTGGGGAGCTCTGTGCAGGTTGACTGTGCGTCGTCACACAGCAGTGAGGATGAGAGCGCGGCCACTGGGGTGGAGGGACGGTCCGAGGGCACGGGCGGCAGATCCGGGGAGTGGCGCGGTGTGGCGGGGGCTGGAGGGGAGGACTCAGGATGCGGGCCTCCCTCCTGCCTCATCTCCCGTTGAATCTGGCGCAGAGTGTTAGCCAGCAACACCGAGCGGTGCAGGCTGGGTTCAGCTCGGCGCTGGCAACTCTGGAGTTTATCCAGGCACAGGTCCAGCACCAGCTGCCTCTGCTGGGGGTAGGGCAGGTCCAGCATCTGATCCTCACAGTCACTAAGCTTACGTTTCACCCCACGGCCCACCATGTACCTGTAGAGGGAAAAGGAATAAAGGATGTTAGACCAGAGGTGAGGAAGCGCTCCCTTTTTCCTGCTTCAGGAACAATTAAACTAAGCAGAACAGACCCAGCTGCTAATGCAATGATGCCTACGGGAGAGCCACCTCTTAAGCAGACTGGAATTGTGACAATTTTTTCCCCAATGGTCTTTGGCTTGAGTGGGACATCTTTATTTATCCACCATCTTTGGTTACAGTCTAGTCCACTTAGTTATTGTTTTACCTAACAAAATTACAGTTAATGAAAATGTACACTTAATCCAGTATGAACTCAAATTTAAAAAGAAATCAAATTCTACAGTACAACAGCATGTCAAATGTAAAACTAACAATGACTCAATAATCCATGCCGCCTGGGAATGCTATAAAGTCCAAAAGTTAAGGGCGGAGTTATAAAGTTGTCTGTCAGAACTATTACAATGTCAAAGAACTTTTAATCCGTCTGTCTGCATATTTCAAGAAATAGCATGAGGGTGAGATACCCGATGGGTTTGACAATACTTCTCTTAAATCAACTATGGAAAAAACACTTAAAACTGGAAAATCAAACCAATCCTCAATTTTTGATAACGGAAAGGTCAAATGCTTTATCTAAAATGTTCAAAGTGTGCGGGTGATGGAAACAAAATGGTGCAAATTGAGGCCATGTGGCAGAGTGATGCAGGCGCTGGAGATGGGATTGTGCGCATGTGGGTCTGAACAGATGTGATGTCATTGATGTTTGTGTGTGTTTTGTAGTGTTTGAATATATTATTTTTCATACAACAAAAAGAACTGGAGACTGCGACCATTGTTTTCAATTTGATCTACTCACGTTAGCATATGCCGATTCTATATCTGAAAGTAATCAGACCCCTTGACTTCCACTTTGTTAAGTACTGCCTTATTCTAAAATTGATTAAATAGTGCTTCCCCCCCTCAATCTACACACAATACCCCATATTGACAAAGTAAAAACAGTTTTTTAGAAATGTTTACAAATGTATAAAAATAAAATAAACTGAAATATCACATTTACATAAGTATTCAGACCCTTTACTCAGTACTTTGTTGAACCTTTGGCAGCGATTACAGCCTCGATTCTTCTTGGGTATAATGCTACAAGCTTGGCGCACATGTATTATTCTCCATGGACTTGTGTCCCAGAACTTTTTTTTAAATTTGTGCTACAGGATGCAAATTTCTGCTTGAAAAAGCTAGCCTTAGCTTTCCTAACTGTCATCATTGTGTGTAGATAATTTAATATATTTTAGAATAAGGCTGTAACGGAACCAAATGTGGAAAAGGGGGTCTGAATACTTTACGAATGCACTGTATATTTGCTGAAACCATGTCCATCCCACAGGGAAGAGGGGAAAACCCTGTTGGCTGTCAGTGGTTGCTGCAGCATGAACGGGAGAGCTGTGGCGCTAGTTAGCGCTGCACGTAGGTCACATGGCCCGCTCGTCTCAGGGGGAATGAGGCAGTGTTTGGAGTACGGTACTAGACTTGCTAGTCACCATGGCGATCCATATCCATCTATCCTGCCTGAGTGTCAGCCCAAGAGCATGTCTGAGGACAGAGCACTGGCTGACTGAGCGGTCCAGATCACATCTCCTTTCACTCTCTATTTGCACAATGAGCAGAATCACCACACACATTCATAGGTTGGGTAAATGGCAGAAGTAAAACACTGGATGAACCTTTTGATTTGCCGTATCTCCTACTGTCTGTGTACACTGTATAATAATTACATCAGCTATTACAGGAGCTACCTCTGCAGTGATTCCTTGATCACAGCATGCAGCCAATATGATGAGCTCTCCCTGTTCCTGGAGCACCGCCTCTCTTCCAATCAGTGTGTGGTGTTTGCGCTGAGGGGGCGTCGACAGGAAGCCGGGCTGTAGCAGCCTACTCCGTGCTGTAGGCGGTTCTGCATTCACAACTGATCCATCACTTGGATGTCTGGTTGCATGCAGCCTCCGCAGGTCCCAGTGCACACTGGTCTCCTCTACAGCAGAGGCAGCAGCAATGGGAATGAATGACTGAGGATAGTGTGGCAAGGAATGCCATTGCACAACATAAGTATGCTCTTTTTAATAAAGTAAAGTTCTAGTGAACATAAAAGATGAGTAACAAATGAATAGCTGGTATTCAAATACATTTTATGTACTGCCGTCTTCTAATCTAAACGTATAATTTTCCACCTTCAGGGTGCTGTACTGTGCAGTGTTGCTTCAACGTTTGTGTGTGGAGGCAGTGGTCCAATTACACGTCTGAGGCCAGTGGTTACATAACTGCATACGCCACCACAAAGAGCAGTGCTCCTTACAAACCTGCCCTATATGCTAGGTGTTCACAAAACAGTCATAGGCTGAAGAATGGATTATAGCTCTGTGCTTTTGAGGTATCTGAAAGACATAGGCTACACTGTAAACATTGGCTACACTGTAAACATTGGCTGGTGAAACTGAAGTCTGCAGCCTGTGTCTGGCAGCAAAAAAAGTATATAAATGGAATGAGTCCATCAAATCCTATCAATGATGTCTCTGCAAAAATCACAGGATTTAATTAATTGGGCAGTGAAAACAAGAGTGAGAAAGGCAGCATCCCAGTATGGATTACACCCAAGCTCCTGGGTGATAAATGCGATGTTAACTGGATCGCTAACTTGTTCCAACACATGAAATCAAATTTGAAAAGCAAACTTATTCCATTAAAATTCCCTAGCACAACATGTTTGTAACGTAGATTTTCATTTGCAGATTAAAACCTGTAGCTAACGCTTCGAACACACCGACTGCGTCATTGCGTTTCGATACACCAGAAGTACATTCATTTCCAATGGAACGCTGCATTTGCCTTGCAGCATTGCGTTGCAGAGGCAGTTGCAGTGCGTTCTGTGTGGTGCATACGTTCGATAAATCGAACGTATGCATCAAATTGTATGAGTGGACTTGACAGAAAGTAGCAAAATATGAATGTAGATTTTTTTTTTGCACACATTCAGTAAAAATTTGGGATTACATAAAAACAGTTTGATTGCATAATTTCTTTACATTTTTTATTTATTTATTTGCCAAGTATATTATTTATTCGATGACATCCTCAAATTAATTGTGAGAGCGTATAATATAATTTCCCTCCAAAATGCAGTTTTGGAGCGAAATGCAATAATAAATAGTCAAGATAGGCAGAGTAGGCTCTTTCAACAATGAGACCAACCTTGAGGAAGGTGGTATGACTATTTCTTTCACACACACCTCATTGGCTAGGTTAGCTAGCTAACGCTAACTAGCCACATCTAGCACAAGCTCACTACTAAACTGACCTGGCAATCCTACTATCGTGGACACTTGTCTCCAAGCAGCATTTTTTGTGTTTATGTCCCTGTAGCTGTCAGCAGTTGTGTCAAAAAGACACGGTTTTGAGGATACTGCGAAAATGATTCTCTCCTCCATGTGTCCAACCGCATGCGACCATTTGCAAAAGGTACCTGCATCAGTATAGTTGCCTAGCTGCGCAAAATGTTATGCAGCAGTGATGCAATGACGCAGTCGGTGTGTTCGAAGCGTTAGACTATGAGCAGAGCAATAGCTAGCTGTGCCCCTCATATGTAAGCAGTGAGCTATTCTTTATACAGGGCCTCTGTATAAAGCCAGTTTCACCACAGCCTACTTACCATGGCAACAGTACCGGATGAGAGGCCAGAGCTAGAGACCGAGACTAGACCGGATTGTGCACAAATGATGCATAGGCCTAGATTCAGAGAGGACTGTTGAAGCAGAGATATTGGCAGTGCAGCATCAGGGAATTTCAAGTAAACCCTTCACAGTTCAGCGTTGTGAAAATAACGGGACAAAGGATATCCTCTAAACCATTCGTACACTCATTGCACAGAGGGACGACTGTCTGCAGGTTTACGCCTCCCTTGTACTTTATTGATGAATCAGTAAGGAACTCCCCTCACCTGGTTGTCTAAGTCCTAATTGAAAGGAAAAACTAAAAACCATGGAATGAGTTTGACACCCCTACTCTGAGTCCTTCATTTTATTCCATTGCAGACTTTGGCCAAATGCTTCTTTCAGATTATTATTTTTTGCTCCTGTGCTGACTGTGTTCTGGACATTGTTAACCTAACGTAGCAGGCATAAAAACCTGAAACTACACTGAAAAAAAAATAACACAACATGGAACAATTTCAATGATTTTACAGTTCATACAAGGAAATTGGTTAATTGAAATAAATTCATTAGGTCCTAATCTATGGATTTCACATGACTGGGAATACAGATATCTGTTGGTCACAGATACAGTACCTTAAAGGGGCATGGATCAGAAAACTAGTCAGTATCTGACGTGACCACCGTTTGCCTCATGCAGCACGACATTTCCTTCGCATAGAGTTGATCAGGCAGTTAGTTGATTGTGGCCTGTGGAATGTTGTTCCACTCCTCTTCAATGGCTGTAAGAAGTTGCTGGATATTGGCGGGAACTGGAACACTTGTCGTACACGTCGATCCAGAGCACCCCAAACATGCTCAATGGGTGACATGTCTGTAAGTATGCAGGTCATGGAAGAACTGACATTTTCAGCTTCCAGGAATTGTGTACAAATCCTTGCGACGGGCCCGTGCATTATCACACTGAAATATGAAGGGATAGCGGCGGATTAATGGCACGACAATGGGCCTCAAGGTCTTGTCACGGTATCTGTGCACTCAAATTGACATTGATAAAACACAAATTGTTCATCATCCGTAGCTTATGCATGCCCATACCATAACCCCACCACGGGGCACTCTTCACAATGCTGATATCAGCAAACCGCTTGACCACACGTTGTCTGTGGTTGTGAAACCGGTTGGACATACTGCCAAATTATCTAAAACATTGGAGGCGGCTTATGATAGAGAAATTAAAATTTGATTCTCTGGCAACAATTCCGATGGACATTCCTGCAGTCAGCCTGTCAATTGCACGCTTGGCAAAGCAGAAATGCTCACTAACTGGGAAGAAAACAAATGTGTGCACAATTTGAGAGAAATAAGCTTTTTGTACACATGAAAAACTTCAGGGATATTTTATTTCAGCTCATGAAACATAGGACCAACACTTTACATGTTGCGTTTATACTTTTGTTCAGTGTAGATCCCCTACATACTGGTATTGACAAGAAAATAAAAATGTCTGGGGAGGTTCTCTTCTGCACGGTTCAACCAATCCAGTAAATGTGGAGGAGGAGTTAAGATGGAGTTTCGCCATGTTTAACATCCGAAAGAGGAAGTCGCATCACAGGCTCTTTCCATTTCCCCTGAAAACCGGATGTTCCGGTTGTTGGGGACTCGGCAGAAACTAGGACCTTGTAGACCAGCGTTTCCCCCAAACTCTGTCCTGGGGACCCCAAGGGGTGCATGTTTTGGCTGTTGCCCTAGCAGCACACAGCTGATTCAAGTTATCAAAGCTTGATGATTAGTTGAGTCAGCTGTGAAGTACCAGTGCAAAAACCAAAACAAGCACCCCCTGGGGTCCCCAGGATGAGAATTGGAAACACTGTTGTAGACGCTGGCTGTTGAAGAAAAGATTCAAAAGATTCAGTGTGGACAGGTAAACTATCGACTAAATCAAATCCAATTTTATTGGTCTCGTAGACTGTGTATTTTTCAGTTATCGCGGGTAAAGAGAAACGCTTAAGTTCCTAGCTCCAGTAATACCTAACACGTAAATCCCAAAAAGAAACAAATTAACAGAAATATTAGAACAAGCAATGTCAGAGTCCAGAATATAAATGTATATAATGGTGTGTATAGACATTATGGACAGTATTTGAATATAAAAAGTGTGTATAGCAGTAGTTAGATGAGCCATGACTAGAATACAGTATATACATATATGAAGTGAGTAAAACACAGTATGTAAACATTATTAAAGTGACCAGTGTTCAATGACTATGTACATAGATAGGGAAGCAGTCTAAGGTTGAGTACTGGGTGGTAGTCGGCTAGTAACAGTGACTAAAGATTTGATACGTTTTTGCCAGGGAGTTGATACACTACTGACAGTTCCACTCTCCTTAAATACTTTGTTTTTCATTTAGGTAAATTTGTGAAATGCGGGGGAGACGAGTAGGGGCTGTAGAGGCCGGAATGCTACCCAGGCATGGGAATCATGTGCCATGGGCACGACTGTCCCAAGCTTTATGGTACTTTCACACAAGAAAAAATGTGGAGTAGGAAAACCCAGCCATGTGAGCCAACTCAATAGTTTTCAATAAGATAATAAATTGGAGGACATAAGATTGAGTTAAAATATGGAATATCCGTCAGAAAATGTGGAATGGTTGTAACTTGACGCAACAACGGACCAGTCAGCCAATTGTAAACGGAGAACAGCGTCTCTTGCCTCTTTTCTGCCCACTCTATGGACTTCCCTGCGTCGGTGGCACATGAGTGAAGTCACGATTCTACACACTCACTCCCCCTCTCTCTCAGCACTGGAGGCAACAGATATATGGCCAGGAGAGAGCGAGGAGGGGTAGGCTGTGGGCAAAAGTGGGAGGAGAAAGAATAGAAACGAGGAAGTGCAGCGGGGATAATGGCCTGGGAGGGGAAGAGGAGGCGGAGACAATCATTGATAAGCAGAGTAGGATCAGAGTAATGAACAGTTAAGCGGACAGACCGCTCCGGCGGAAGTCTTTATATGGACAGATTTGTCACTGGGTGGCGGAACCACCCTGACAAAATGAGTCACGTTCATTAGGTAACAGATTAGTCACTCTTCCAGACACGGAGAAGTCCTCACCTACTGATTTCATTGGGGTTGAGCATGTAGATCCAGTCGAGGGGGAACTAACACTGCAACATCCTACCTACATTCTGAAGTGTACGAGGAAATCACACACATTTGAGGCATTACTCTCCTCCTAGTAAATAAGCTGGAGAAGATGTAACAAATAGTATTGTCAAAAGTCGTTGATAATTGCTTGGTTTTACACATCATTAAGGACACTCATGGCACATGAAGATGCTCACAGATTCTGAGTGTCGAAATAGAGCAAAAACAAAATCCATTAATTGTATAGCCTCATTTCAGAAAGGCCACTTCACTAGTACAGCATGAGACCTCATATTACTGACATGCATGTGTGCACAAGTCATGTGTGAACAACTGTAGAGGCTTTTCTGCATAATGCTGCATCTTCGCTAAATAAGATATATTCTGTCCGGCTACTGTCACACCTCTTGCTTCAAGTCAGACACAACATAGTGTAGGGCAGAAACCTAAATAACATTCCGCCAAATCAAATTGCATGGTTAATAAAACATATTGGCTACGATTATCTGCAAGTGTCAGACATAACTACATGATGCACCAGCAGGCAGAAGTGCAAAACCATTGTTGAAGTGGCTCGTGCTAGCTAGATAACTCCACATCTCAGATGTGTCGGCCAACGTTGCTTGCTGGCGCTACCCCAGTTAACTAGCTAGCCAAGTTGATCCCACATTACACAGCAGCGCACACGAACTCCGTGAACTAACGTTAACGTTAGTTGTGAAAACGCAACAATCGCCTTGTCCCCGTTACATAATGGCAAATACATTAACCGATTTAACATAACTAGGAAGTCGCTCAACTTATAGTAACAGAGGCTAGCAATTCTGCTGCCAGTTATCGATTCAAACAATAATGTTCGTTTTGGTTACCGATACAGCTCGCGCTAACGTTAGTTACCTATGGTCGACAAAAATGTGGTTAGTTAGCTAGCTACTGTTAGTGAATTTAGCTAGTTTAGTTACTCGACTAATGTTTCAGGTATAGATACGATATTTACTTGGCATGTCTAAATCATATATTTAAAGTTGTGTCTTATTGTGGAGGAAAATGAGAGGAAGTACACAGTAGCAGGATAACTTGCCTAAAGACAAGTGGCTAGCTAGCAATGCTAACGTTAGCTAGGTTAGTAATGAAGTTTGTGGCAGAGTTAAACTGAGTTTATTTTTTATAACAAACATCAACAAACGGTGTACTAAACCAAGTCAATTATATTGATTGGATAAAGTATATTACCTTGACGAAGGGATGGCATTTCCATGTTGTTCAGGTCCTTTCACGGCACACTCCACATCCACACGACACATTGTTGAGGCAGTTCGAATTCTGCTTTTTCTTCTCACCGACGTCTCGTAGGATACAATATCACGTTGGCCCATATCATGTTGTGTTGTACTAACTATCTAGTTCAATTTCTCGGCACAGCAAAGTAGGAAAACTGAGACAGGCTGCTAAGATCTAAAATACATCTAGCTAGCAATAAATATACTGTTAGCTATGCTAACAGGCCGTATTATAAAATCCTCTGACTTTGAAAGTCGAAATATGCTTGCCAAAAGTATAGCCATTCCTGGACAAACTCCTCTATTGCAGGCATCGAACTAACTATTAGCTAACTGAAGAACTACCGTTCAAAACTTTGGCTACAACATTGTAGAACCTACCCGAAAGAGGCTCAGCTGATTGACGGTCGTCAGGTGGGAGAACCTTGATTGGTCGAATGAAATTTCAGGCCCGCCTAGTAACTACGTCTGATTGGCAGAGTACACTTCCCCCCCACCCCTGCCTTCTCGTTCTAATTAGCCGCCTTGCGCTCGCATACTGGAAACGTGACCGAACGAAAGTACTGTACTAGCTAAAGACGATTCAAATGGCATTTACGTTTTTGGCACAAAATAGAACGATGAGCAAGATTGAGGAAAAATGTGTAATGTATTTGTCAAGCTAAGGTTGAATCATGTTCACTTTTCCAGAATACAGTATCCTGCAGCCTAGCCAGGTGCAATCCACAAGAAATAAATGCTCACATAACCAGTAGTGGCCAGGGAAAAGGTGCGGTGATGGGTGATGGGTAATGGAGTACATCGTGTAAAGCGTTGTTCAGCATCAAACCAGACCTACGGTGTCCTCCAATAATATTGTCACCCTTGGTAAATATGAGCAAAACGGGCTGTGTAAAACATTTGTTGTTTATCCTCTTGGTCTTTCATTCAAAATATTCACAAAAATCTAATCTTTAATTTAAGTAAAATTATTGGAAAAATACATGTGAAATAAATATTTCTCCGAAACGTGCCACAATTATTGGCACCCCCATAAATTATTATGAGTAAAATCTAACTGAAGTATATTCCCATTCACATTTTTGTGTTTTTAAGTTCACCTGAGTGATTAGCGGTAACCAATGATTTCCTGTTTCACTGGGGTATAAATATGAGGTGACACACAGGCCAAGTTCCCAAAGTAATCCATCACTATGAATACAGAAATTATGTTTGACAAAAGGTTGCTGAGCTGCGCAAATCAGGAAATGGCTATAAGAAAATAACTCAATGGTTGAAAATGCACATTTCCACTATCAGGACAATAATAAAGAAGTTTAAAGCAACTGGAGATGTTAACAACTGTCCTGGAAGAGGGTGTGTATATTGACCCCACGCACAGTGAGGAGGATGGTTCGAGTGGCCAAAACATCTCCAAGGATCACAACTGGAGAATTGCAGACGTTAGTTGGGTCTTGGGGTCAGAAAGTCTCCAAAACTACAATCAGATGCCACCTACCTAAACAATTACAATGGCAAAGTCACAATAATCACAAGAATGGCTTCAAATCAAAGGATCTTGTGATTATTGTGACTTTGCCATTGTAATTGTTTGTAAGCTTGTGTAGTCTAAAATGAATCTATGATCGTATGCTATCCATTTGTTTTTTATGTATGCTGTTCTTTGTATGCCATTTTAATATTTGATAATTAACCAATGATATTAGGCCACACTTGGCCACGATTACAGACACCTGTGTCTTTTGACACTATATAAACTAGTCATACCGCAGTGTTTGATCATACCCTGATGAAGACAGCTTGGCTGTCGAAACGTTGGACATTACATTTTAGCATCTGAGCTCCAAGTGTGTGCGGCTCTCAAGTATTTGGTGTCCACCATTTGCCTCATTTGCCTATAATACATTAAATTGTGCAATCGCCAATATACCATAGTAGAAGAGTGGCCAACAACTTGACTTTGAGCCAATAAGAGAGCATGAACCTCCCCTTGGGGAAGCTGACAGGAGTGACAAGAAAAAGGAAACAAGAAGGCAGTTTTCCGGATGAATCCCATCACCCGAATTGTTCTAACGAAACATTAAAGCTGCAGTACATCTTTTTTTTTCTAGAGCAAGTCTTTAAATCTTTTACCTCTAGCTAAGGAGTTTTGTGCTTGAAGAAGGATTAGGTTTGATAATGTGCATTATAGCTTATTAGTTAGCAGATGTTAGCTTGCTAACTGAGCAAGGCAGTGACACATACACTTAATATAAAATAAATGAGGTGGTAAGTACAGCACAATCCACACAACACTAAATGCTTTACCAAACTAGCTATCTGGTCACTGTAGCTAGTAACATTATATGCCTGGAGCCGGCCCTTATCCTCATTGACTCTTGTTTTAAGTCACGCCCTCATTCGAGGCATAGGCCTAATGGCACAGTCATGAAAAATCTTGGACTGATTCATGTAAATGCCAGAAGTATGATTTAGAAATGTTATTGTATTGTAACTCTGGCTTCTCAAACCAACGCAGATATTTAGATTATTACTGAATCTTAGCGAATAGAAGTCTATGCCGAATTCTGATGTGTCTCTCTGACTGGTTATAATATACAGTATTTCGATCTGACAGAGGTGGGGGTGTCGCCTTATTTGTAAAGAGCAATTTAAATGTTCTGTGTCCCTTTCCACCTCTGTCCCTAAGCAATTTGAATGCCTAATCCTAAATGTGGGTCTTGGTAATAATGCCCCATTGACACTAGTGTGAATTTATCTCCCTCCCTCTGCTCCGCCTTGTTCTCAAAACAAATTGTTTGAATTACTGTCTGACTATGCTATGTCTGAATTATTAATATTGGGTGATCTTAATCTGGATTGGTTAATGCCAGTATCAGATAGATTTAGCTCAGTACAAATACCTTTCAGCCTAACTCGCCTCAACTTTAAACACCCTGAAAAATCTACTCTTTTAGATATTATTCTAACAAATGCCCCTCATAGGTATACTGCCAATGGAATTTTTGCTAATGAGCTCAGTGACCACTGTCCCATTGCCTGCATAAGAGATGTTAAGCTACCTAAATCCCACCTACGCATTATTACAAAGATACATTTTAGGAATTTTAATGAGCAACATTTAATGTCTGATCTGGGGTTGTTTTACTGGGGGATGGTATCATCTATCTCTGACTCAGATCAGGCCCTTAAATGTTTTACTTCTCTGTTTAACACTGTTGCAGATAAGCATGCTCCGTATAAAAAACTAAGAGTAAAGGATAGATCAAACCCTTGGTTCATGCATGAATTGTCTGAAAAATGACAGCAACGTAATTTTGCTTGGGCTAAGGTTAGATTGACTGATACTCTGTCTGACTAGCAGTCTTTCAGACATTTGAGAAATACTGTAGATGTCTATCTCTGGTTAGAAAAGCAAAGTCAATAAACTTCTTGAACTGTATCTGAGAATGGTGGGAATCCAACTTCTGTAAAGTAGTCAAAATTCTGAAACAAAACTCTCCCCCCTTATATTCACCGCGAAACAGACTTCAGAGAATGATGCACTCCCAGATACACATTCTCTACTTTGATTTCAACCATTTTATATCTATGATGTACTAAGTGCCTTGATAAAAATCGATGTAACCCCCCCCCCCCCCCTCACATGGGCTGATTCTCTTGATACCTTCTTAATGCAGCAGCTCTCTGCCCTACTTATTGCAGAATCATTAACCTATATTTTTTACTTGACAATTGTTTCTGGTGTTATCCCCAAGATCTGGAAAGTGGCTCGTCCTCCCGCTACACAAAGGAGGAAATTCTTCTGAATTAGATAACTACTGTCCATTTTCAAAGTAATCTTGCCTTTTCAAAGTTTCAGAATCCCTGGCCAACTCTCAGCTAATCATTTTTGAATTTCTCATTCTATTCTAAATGTGCACCAGTCTGGCTTCAGACGTTGACATAGCACCTCAGCTGCTACGCTTGTTCTAATCTAGATGATGTGCTTAGATCATAAAAAACATTGTGCTGCCTTATTTATAGACTTTTCCACAGCCTTCGACACTGTTGACCATTGCATTCAAAGGCTGACTGAAATAGGCCTGGATCGGGCTTCTAGCAACCGGTTTGAGAAATATATATCTGTTAAATTGTAATATTCATCTGTATGCAGACGACACTGGTATATATTCCATTGCCCCAACTGTTGACCAGGCTATGTTAGTGCTGGAATGTGACTTTGTTGCCTTGCCCTGGTTGGTTTAAAACATGTAATTTTTTTGTCATTTAACAGACACTCTTATCCAGAGTGATATACAGTAGTGAGCCCCTACATTTTCATTCATGCTGGTCCCCCATGGGAATCGAAACCACAACCCTGACATTGCAAGTGTCATGCTCTACCAACTGAGCCACAGATTTACTTAATGCGGGCAAGACTAAATATCTGTTGTTCACTAATTCTCACAAAAATGTTTCAGATGGACTACATATTTATTCATTAGATGGTTCTCCTATTGATCGAGTTTCCGCCTTTAAATATCTGGGCATTTTTATTGACAAAGATGTAATGTTTAAAAAACATACAGATGAGCTAGTTGAAAAGCTATGATTTAAAGTGGGCTTTTTTTTTAAAGAAATGGATCTTGCCTCTCCGTAAATAGCAGGAAGCAGATTGTACAGTCAACTTTCCTGCCAGTTCTTGACTATGGTGACACCATTTACCAGATTGCAGCAGCCACTACTCTTAAACCTTTGGATGCCGTCTATCAAAGGGCCCTTTGCTTAATCACAGGTGACCGTTTTAATACTCACCACTGCCTCCTGTATCAAAAGGTTGGCTGGTCCTCATTAAAGTCCCGTAGATCACTTAATTGTTTCCCTTTTTGTCTACAAAACTCTACTACAAAAGCTTCCGACTTACCTAAGGTCGCTGTTAAAATATAAAAACATGAGATACCAAACCCATTCACAAGGTTGGTTAACTCTTGAGGTTCCTCGGGTCTCCACCGAACTAGGTAAATCCACTTTTAGTTTTAAAGCACCTCATTTCTGGAACCAACTACAAATGACAGTTGGATGTTCTTGTGCAGCTCGAGCAATTAAAAATATTGATTGGGGATCTTCTTATTAAGAAATGCAATAGTTTTTCTTGAATATTTGTGTTGTTCTGTATTGTATTTTTTATTTTGTCTTGTGAAATTGTATATGCATGGTATATGCACCCTTTTTTCAATACTTTGTGCACCCTCCCCTTACGTGGATAACACTACTTACCCTTTTTCTATAATGTTTAATGAGATTGGAGAACACATTGGGAGGGATCATAGACCAGATCCTTGATATCATTTGGTATGTGCTTATGGACTACCCTCTTCAATTCAAACCACAGGTTTTCAATGGGGTTCAAGTCCGGAGACTGAGACAGCCATTGCAAAATGTTGATTTTCTGGTCAATTAACCATTTCTTTGTGGATTGTGTTCTTGGGGTCATTGTCTTGCTGGAAGATCCACTTGCGGCCAACTTTCAGCCTCCTGGCAGAGGCAACCAGGTTTTTGGCTAAAATGTCCTGGTACTTAGTAGAGTTCATGATGCCGTTGACCTTAACAAGGGCCCCAGGACCAGTGAAAGAAACAGTCTCACAACATCAAAGATCCACCACTATATTTTACAGTAGGTATGAGGTTATTTTCTGCATATGAATCCTTATTTCGAGGCCATACCCACCACTGGTGTACGTGGCCAAAGAGCTATATTTTCTTCTCATCTCACCATAGCACCCGGTTCCAATCCAAGTGCCAATGCCATTTACATTTGTTGGTTGCTCTCAATTAAGGCTTTTTTTATGGCAACCCTTCCAAATGGCCTATTGGCATGAAGGTGGCGTCTAATTGTAGACCCTAAGATACGACCAAGTTCTGTAATTCTCCCACTGTGGCCCTTGGTCTTTGCCTCCCAAACCATCTTCCTCACTTTGCGTAGAGACAAGATACACTTCCGTCCTCTACCAGGCAAGTTTACCACTGTCCCAGTGGTTTTTAAACTTCTTAAATTGTTGCCCAAAATGTGGTACATTTGCTCTTCAGTAGTTTTTTGTACCCATTGCCTGATTTATGAGTCAACAACCATGTCTCTTTTCATTTGTGAGTTCTTTGCCTTTCTCAATGGTGATGGATGACAAATGGATTTTACATGCGTCTTACCAGATTTTTATAACCCAGTGTGAAACAGGAAGCCATGAAAGGCCACAATGCAGTTCCATAAAATTTGATTAACTTAAAAAAGTATAACATAAACAAAACAAAATAGAATCTGTGTTATTTATAAGAATCATTAGGGGTGCAAATCATTGTTTTAGAGAATATTTTACAAAATGCACTTTGAGCAATTGTATTAGTGTAAAATAATTATACTTTTTTTTAAATCATACAATATAGCTCAGTATTTGTATTATCTATTTTATAGTATTTTTTGGCCCATCTTAAGCAATTGTGCCAATCATTGTGGAGGTGATTATTTGATTGTAGCAACTTTTAGAGGTTCAGATCTACTGGTTTAACAGTGTAAAAGTGTTTACCCCACACATTTGCTGAATGGCTTCAGAAGTGATGGGCAACCTAATCAGGAACTTAGTATATGGCTAAGGTATCGGGTTGACATTGGACCGGGATTCTGTCGGTTAGGGCTTTCCCTGAATTCACTGCAGTGTCTTTGAAGTCAAATTCTTTAAAAAATCTATGGGTACATCAGCAGGAAATCTTACAGAATACACATTTAGGTCTAGCAGCTATGTTTTGATTGAGTAAAAGTAGTTTTAGCTCAATTGCACTATTTTCACTCTATAGCTTTCTCTTTCACATACTTTGAATCAGACATGTGAATGTTTGATTTACCTGAAAGATTGGCAGGGGCACTAATTTGGAATGACAATCCAACATCAATTAATACTTCATATGTCCTCAGAAAACAGAACCACACAATTCATTCATATTACGATAATGTTCTAACCTTTATTAAAAATTGTAAAAACTGCTACAGTTTACTTGTATAAAAAAAAAGCTAAATTTACTCTAGCTCATGGTCACAAATGTCAAATGTACAGTACTTATTTATAAAAAAGAAATGTGAGATCTCCCACATGTCTGTTTAATCAGCAATCAGTTGTTTACTCACAATATTATCTTGTGCCTGAGTGCAGGCTTTGAACGCGATAAAAAAAAGACATTATTTTGTTGGAATAGGTCAGCTGAATAGCACAATTCTTTACATGTTCTCAGTTTGTTTTGAATAAGAAAGTAATTACTTCACTAAAAGTATGCATGAAAGTCCGGAAACTCATTATGATTCCAAAATATCAATTCATGTCAGAAAGCTGAAAAGCTTCTACAACCTTAAGTATTACCAAGGTTTAACACCACCATATGTTTGCACTTAATAAATAAAATAGGCTAAAAGTCATAACATAAAATGAGAAATATACCCATTACAATTCTTCATTTGTAATGAGACAAATATAAGAACGTACGTTATTTCTAATAGCAAACAAATGGCACCACATGCTAGGCTGAGGTTAAGCTAGCCGTGGTGCAAGAACGAACTGTATGGCTCAAGAAGGCAATGTGTTTATAAGGAATACTGTACACGGTGCATATACTGTAGCACCAAACCATAGACCAAGACAAGGGTGCATCACATTGTGAGCATACTGAATGCAATTCATGTTTTCGACAATGCATCTTTACTCTTGTAGCTCAAAGACACAACCAAAGTTAAACCTTTGGAAGACAACAGGTAAATCAGTCCCAATCACACTGAGCTTTTGTGCAATTGTTGTGTATTTAGAAATATAGAAAAAAAAGACAGACAGACAGTCTGGAACAATTCCCAGACTGTCTCTCAAGTAAAAAAATATGTGTGTATATTTATACAGAAACGTTTTAACAATATTATATATCTTTTTAAAGAAAATATGTATAGTTCATGTAAATATGTTGTGCTGCTCTGAATTGATGTAGTGTAATAAGTACAATAAATTAAACCAGAAACTACATTAAAAAAACAGAAGAGAGAACACACTCAAATACAAACATAAAGAAAGTATACATAAGAAAAAGGATGGTGAACTTGAGAAAGCGTGAACCTTTTCAGATGAACATTTCATTGCACGGAGATGGATTTCACTCAGTTTCCATACAGAGGAAAGTGTGTAAATACTGTATGTTTGCACATACAAGACAAAAAGGCAGTGGCACAAGATCAATGAAACAGTATTCGAGTTTTAAGTCTGTAAGCTATGAGCCCACAATGATCTCCATAATGTGGTCAAGTTCATTGAGATCGGCTCTACAGCTGGAGTTGGACACAGGGCCGTGTGAGGAGGCCAAGCTGTCCAGAAAGTCGTAAGGCCCCATCTTGGGGGCACTCTGCATGCCTGTCAGCGTGGTGTCCAAGTCATAATACGAGGCATCAACGTCAGAGAACAGCTCCTCTAGTGCCGGGTCTGACCCGGGGGCACCGTTCTTGATCTCGAACGTCCCAAACACCTGCCCCGTTGCCAATTTAGCCCCCTCCCCAGACCTCGTCCCCTCCTCGTCCCCCGTACCTGAGTCTTTGCTGACCCCATCCTCCACTCTCAGTTCCCCCCTGTCCCAGCAGTGGCCAATGGTCCCCAACAGGAAGGCCGGGGACCTGTCGCCAACAACCACAGAACACAGTGCCTTGTCCGTCACCACTTCCTCCTCACGGCAGCCGTCGTAGCCCATCACTGAGTAGAGCTTAGGCCCACTGTCCTGCTGCTCCGGCGACTGGCACAGAACCTCGGTGTCCACCAAGCGGTCAGATGGGCCATGGCCAGAGCCACCTAAGGCCTCTGTGACCACCTGCCAGCTGCCGTCGTGGGCCATCTCCTCCTGGATCTGGCGCACCGTGTTGGCGATGAGCACCGAGCGACACAGGTTGGGCTCCGCTAGCATGTGGCACAGCTGCAGCTTGAGCAGGGACATGTCCAGCAGGGACTGGCGCTGCAGGCTATAGGATGCTGCCACCGCCTTGTTGTCCACACCATCAGAGAACTTGCGTTTGGTGCCCTTGGAGTACATGTTGGCCCTGTGGGGGGAGCCAAGTAACACTTTGGTTAGAACATATAAAGCTTTTTAAGAAGTAACCTTTTCCATTCAGTTGTTTTGCAAGTTATGCTTAATTATTTCAGTGTTTTATGTTGTTTGGTAAAGATGCCAAAAGTGCACGTCCTATTTACTTACAGTAATAAGATTTCTTAATAAAACACACTAGAATATCAGGATTAGGATTTCAAAATGGTTATGACAATTTGCTAATGCTAGAATTGAAATGTTCAACTTGAGTGCACCTGAAAATCTAAGATATTATGAATAATGTACTTGTGTACTTGTGTGTTCATTTACTTTTCTCTACCTTTCCTACGGCGACGCACAGGCATATATATGGGACGGCTTCCTCTTTTTCTCATTGCTTCCGCATGTTACTGAAAAACTGCTTCTGTTCTTAACTCCCTTTCAGGTCTTTTCAGACAGACCTGCAAGGTGCCTGCTGAGTGGAACATCCAACTTAGATCGCCACACTGATAAGATGGTACAGTTTGCTACCATAATTCTTGGGATTGGAGCACACTCTAGCTCTCCAGTCTTGAAACGGGAAGCAAACTCAAAGCTTGTTTGTGTGCTACAGTAGAGAGAAAGAAAGAGGAACAATGCCAGTAAGGCATTCGTCTGAAGTGATAGGATCTTTGTTGATTATCCAACATCCATTGAGCACATCTTCCAATATGACATTTTAGTAAATGCCTGTTAAGACAAAGGGATTCAAAATTATATTTCTGTTTACAGACAAAACAGAGTGACATCAACTTCAAACCAGGATGATAAAAAAAACTTCTTAGTTAACGTATCAAGAGCATATTCCGACCAATGTCAGTTTTTGTAAATCATTATCATAAGTACATATCCCTAAAACAAATATGAACACAGACTTGCTGGAGCCATTTGCAAGAAAAGCGAAACATGAAGAAGTGGAAAGTGGACCTTTATCAATTCTAACATAGTGCCTTAAACAGAAAAAGAGATCCCACTCCCGATGCAAGCATTTTGTAATATTAACCCAAAAAATTCAGCTGAGTAAAGATAAAATGGCAGACACACACACCGAAAATGGCTAATGGCTAAACAGCACTTTGTACATACATCCAGTACTGAGACGAGTGTTGGACACTTGCCTCCAGCCACGGCGGCCTGCCAACCAGGGCTGCGGGAGCCTAAAAGTGACAAACATCCAGCTAGAGCAGGGAGAACACATGATAATCACCAGCACGTCAATGCACATTACATCCAAAGTCACTGGGTGACTTGTGTGTGTGCAGAAGGGGGGAGGGGTGATACACTAGAACTCGGCTACTGGGACCAGGTGCTGAGGAACTGTAAAAGGCTATGAGCAGCTACGAATAATAATGCCCGCTTTTACCTCCTCAATGCAAATTGTTTGTGTCACATTGCATTGGGTGAGAACCTGAAGGTTGCTCGAGCTTCAGGACGATGGAAGGACAAGGGGCATTATGCATCGTTTTGTAGACCAAACCAACAAAATGTTAGTTGCAGGCAAAAACAAAGAATCACATACGTAAATGCAAAAAAAAAAAATCATATTGAAGGGTAGAATTTCTATGCAGATGGAGCTGATTTGTTTGATAGTCACAAAGATCACAGGAGAACATCTTGTTCGCTATAAGGATAACTATAAGAATAACACATTGAGGGAGAGGGGTCAGTCACAGTTGAGATGAAGGCATGGGAGATCAGCCTACCCGACACATATGACCCTATTTTTGCCACACTTCTGAAATGGTGAAGTCTGCAAATGATGAGCATTTATCATGGTAAGTAAACTCCCAGCTACCTCCTTTATGGCAAATCACAACAAAAACATGATTATCATGAATGATTTTCAAATTGCCTGCAGTGGATTGGAATTTGTAACAAACTGTGTTTTTCTTAAAGCGAAAACGTTCCTTCTAAAATAGGACAGCAGAGTTTCCTGTGTTTGCTTTGACAGTGACATTAAACTCCAAGAAGGCCATAAAGGATTGATGGGCTTGAAAAATGATTGCCTGTATCGCGATTTAAAAAAATAAAATTATAACCATTAGTTTGAAATCAACCTTATACTGTAGTAGTTATAGAATGAAAATTCTGAAACATGTCAACAATAAGCAAATGGTCTTCTGGCCCCAGATGATAATTTTACCTCTACACAAGTGGATGTAAATTACACTTTTTATTTTATTTAACTAGGCAAGTCAGTTAAGAACAAATTCTTACTTACAAATGATGGCCTACACTCACATATATTAAACCTAGTATCTTCAGTTGTTGTCTTGTAAAGTAAAAAAAAGAATCCCAGCATGCCATCCTCCAGGCCCGTTACATTGGCAGTGGCAGAATGGTGAATAACATACACTGTGTCTGACGCATACAAATACCGACATTCGATCAAACCAACATGGTACTTGCTATAGCGGATCCTTGTGACGTCCAACTCTGGCATCATCCCATTGAAATGTAAACTGGCCATCGTGGGTTGGGTTATGGTTTAGGGTAGAGATGTCCCAAGGACCCCAGATAGCACAAACAAACATGCCTCCCTCCTGTGGAAGTTCCACCCAGCTAAAGTTACTACTCCCTTCCCCCCACCGTACTTACAGTCACAATGCTGATTCATCGCCGGCCGGATGACGAATAGGCCTACCTACCGCTCTCTCTGCCTACAATCAGCGCATTCCTCTGCCCAGGCGTTGCTGACGCCTGCCAGATCTTACAACGCCTGGATAGGTATTTGACTTATCAGCTAACCACATATGTTATAGCAATCTGTCAGTCGATAATGTGGCACACAATCAGTGGTTGATGAACGCAATGTCTGAGCAGGGGAACGCGAACATAGTAAAATAGCAGTAAAAAAAATACAAATTAATCGACGTGAGACTAGAAGCGGGGTAAATGTCGCATGCTTCCCTGTCTAAACAGTTCGCATATATGACACATTTTTGTGGCGTTTTTCAGGGTTTTTCTGGTTGTTCATGCACACAAATTATTGCTGCAGTTCGAACTTCGGTAGCCGAATTTTACGCCCCTTTGTCGTTTATTGGTCAACAGTACTACTCCTAGCAGGAGTGGGAACTAGGGACAGGATTTTTTAATTAAGTGTTTGTCATTCAACGAGACTACTAGTTTTTAGTTTATGCATTTTTTTTCACTTGAGAAATACTGCACAAAAATCTTAGTAAAATGTTGAATTGCCCGCCTAAACGAGTCCGCATGCTTCCCATCAGAGTGCATTAGGAAAGTATTAAGACCGTGCCTCATTCTAAAATGGCTTGAATATTTTTTTCCATCAATCTACCCACAATAACCTATGATATCAAAACACTTTTTAGAAATGTTCGTAAATGTATATATTTTTTAAATCCCCAGAAATATTACATTTACATAAGTATTCAGACCATTTACTCAGTACTTTGTTGAAGCACCTTCGGCAGCAATTACAGACTAAAGTCTTCTTGGGTATGGCACTACAAGCTTGGCACACCTGTATTTGGTGATTTTTTTCCCATTCTTCTCCACAGATCCTCTCAAGCTCTGTCAGGTTGGATGGGGAGTGTCGTTGCACAGCTATTTTCAGGTCTCTCTGGGTTCAAGTCCAGGCACTGGCTTGGTCACTCAAGGACATTCAGAAACTTGTCCCGAAGCCACTCCTGCGTTGTCTTGGATGTGTGCTTAGGGTCATTGTCCTACTTGGAAGTTGAACTTTCGCCCAAGTCTGAAACAGGCTTTCATCAAGGATCTCGCTGTACTTTGCTTAATTCATCTTTCGCTCAATCCTGACTAGTCTCCCAGTCCCTGCCGCTGAAGAACATTCCCACAGCATGATGCTGCAACCACCATGCTTCACCGTAGGGTTGGTGCCAGGTTTCCTCCATACGTGACGCTTGGCATTCAGGCCAAAGAGTTCAATCTTGGTTTCATCAGACCATCTGAGAGTCCTTAGGTGCCTTTTGGCAAACTCCAAGCAGCGGGCTGTCATGTGCCTTTAACTCTACCATAAAGGCCTGATTGATGGAGTGTTGCAGAGATGGTTGTCCTTCTGGAAGGTTCTCCCATCTCCACAGAGGAACTCTGTCAGAGTGACCATTGGGTTCTTGGTGACCTCCCTGACCAAGGCCCTTCACCCCGATTGCTCAGTTTGACCAGGGGCCAGCTCTAGGAAGAGTCTTGGTGGTTCAAAACTTCTTCCATTTAAGAATGATGGAGGCCACTGTGTTCTTGGGGACCTTCAATGCTGCAGACATGGTTAGTACCCTTCACCAGATCTGTGCCTTGACTCAATCCTGTCTCGGAGCTCTACGGACAATTTCTTCGACCTCATGGCTTGGTTTTTGCTCTGACATGCACTGGTCAACCTTGGGACCTTATATAGACAGGTGTGTGCCTTTCCAAATAATGTCCAATCAATTGAATTTACCACAAGTGGACTCCAATCAAGTTGTAGATCAATGGAAACAGGATTCATCTGAGCTCAATTTCGAGGCTCATAGCAAAGGGTCTGAATACTTATATAAATAAGGTATCTGGTTTTTATTTTTAATACATTTGCAAACTTTTCTAAAAAACTGCTTTTGCTTTGTCATTATAGGGTATTGTGTAGATTGAGGATTTTTTATTTCTTTAATCCATTTTCGAATAAGGCTGTAACGTAACAATGTGGAAACCGTCAAGGGGTCTGAATACTTTCCGAATGCACTGGATTATGACATTTTGGGACGTTTTTGTTAGTTTTGGTCTTCGGCAAGGTTTTTTTGGCTGTTCGTGCACAAAAAACAATTGTCCAGGCAAGCTGAACTTCGGTAGCCGAAGTCTAAACCCTTTCGTCGGTCATTGGTCAACAGTAGGGATTCTTCAATGAAGTGTTTGTCTTTCTACGATAGATGAGAAATACTGCATTAAACATCTTAGTTAGATACAGTGGTGTGTATTCATTGACGCCAAGGGAAGCCAGGCTTCCCCTAAAAATGTAACCCCCCCTCAGAAATATAACATCAAATGATTTATCTTTCATCTCTCTGTTTCATTATTTTCCTTTAATTCGCAAGAGGCTGAATGCATCTCACAGGAGAAAGCATCCGAGTGAGCGAAACAGATTAGCCAATCAGCGTTGAGCTAAACTAGCAAGCTCAACTGTGAATGGTCCTGGCGAAAAGAAAAAAAAAATATTAAGTGTCAAGGGAAGCCAGCTTGGATTTGGCTTCTTTCCTATCAAATCCCTTTGAGCATACGTCATTAACAGAAACAACTTGAATTGTTGCATCTCATTGTGTTGTTGTCCTCCGGTGGCTAGGTAGCTAAAATTGACCCTTCCCTAAATTAGCCATGGATCGAGATTTTTTAAATAGTTTTTTATTATTATTTAACCTTTATAGGGATTTGGACTTGTGGTTTTACTTAATTCTCCGTACTGGCCAATGATTATAATGGCGATTGTGATCCAACCTTTAATTCATACATTGTTGTGCCCCTGGCCTGAGAGGATCAAAGTTCAATATGTACAGTAGCTAGATGTAGAAGGCTAGCCTAGGACAACAAAAAATACAAGCGTGTACTGTATGACAAAGTGATATACTGTTTCATCAACATGAAAAAGAGGAGGATGACATTGGCGTTTCTCTACAAGTAGGGTGAGTCAACATATTTTTCTACTTGCACAACGCACGTGGGCAGACGCGTGCACAAACAGAAATCAGAACCATGGACAGCCACATATTTAGCTGATGTTGATTGGACTAAATAGTTTTTTGGTATCTTTTAGTTGTCACTGTATTAGACTAAGCAGAAGGGATTTGATGATGTTGAAATGTTGAAGTTAAAATGGTGCTGGAATAGTGGAGGCAGCTCCTGTTTTCTTTGTGACTTGTGGTAACACTGTGGTTCCAAATCAATAGTTTAGTGGTCCAAAAATTTTGGAAACATTAACTTGCTTAACCATGCTGTAGGTAATGTAACTGACGTAATGTAACTAACTAATGTAAATCACAAGTTACATGAAATATGTGTGGTCGACTTCACCGGACATAGGTTGTTATCCGGTTTTGTTATAAAACAAAGATGTGGTTAAATTTATTCTGCCACTGTCTTCTTATTGTCAATGCCTTTAGGCCTATATATAACAGTCACAAGGCATATGAATTAACAGCAAACACTGCAATTAAACAAACAGTGTAAGTTGTTATATGGCTTCTGGGGGGGGGGGGGGGGGCTTCCCCAGTGATTTTACCCATGCACTGCAACTGGTTAGTTGTAAAATTGAGCAACTAAGATCTCCTCCGCATAACCTTAAATATGTAAGACCGATTTGTTGAGTTATCTTAGATGAATTCTGACTATTTTAAGGAAGTGTATACTGGCTACAGCGTCTCAAGATGGATAAACAGTACTATTGCTGCTTTTCTCATTTTTCAAGCAAAAGTCTCAAGAGAGTATGCAAGCACACTTGTTTCTTTTTGACTAGGCACAAGCCAAACCGAAGCATCAAAATTAATTACAGATTTCTTGATTTATCTTCAATTAATTCTTAATATTTTGAGGAAGTGGCTGGCTATGTTGTTGCTACGGCGTCTCAAGAGGCAAACAATGTAATATTTTTCAAGCAAAGGTGTTTTAAGAGTGTATACAGACGTTCGTGACACCTAGCTGAGTTGTGCGCCTTAACAGAGCAATATTATGAGACAACAAAACTTGGTCCAACACGACAGTATACTTAATAATGGTTTGTGTGTTGTCCCCTTAACTTACTTTTCAGACGCAAAAATAGGAACTTAGAGGGAAAGGGAAGCGACAGAGAGGAAGCCATTTTGAATGTACCAGCTACTTTTGTTAACTTCTGTTCGTTAAACACCAGTTAAGATGTATCCCGCTAGACCACGTCTTGATGAAGCACATCAAAGTGCTGATTACCAGGCTACTGGTGACAAGAGGTTACAATGTAACACATATCTATGGAACGTTGAGCGAGAAATACCGCTCGTGAACTTCCGCATTGAGCACTTGCGTTCGAAATCGACCGCGCATTTGTAACACATTCGAATGGTATTTTATTTATAAAAATATGTAAAAAATACCATTAACTGGTTACACTCAACACACATTACTTAATTCATATTTCTATTTATTTGTCTTACCTTTACAGAATCAGCTTTTTTAGCCGAGGGTTCATGTGCTCTTCGTGAATAAACGAATTAAAGGCGCAGCTCTCTCAGCTTCCCTGGATACAGATTGTATTCGAGGCACTGCTGCCAGGCAGCCAGATGCAGCAGAGGGAAGGGTGAAGTGGGCGGACACATGGATCTTGATCGACAGGCTGTCGATTGAACTGGGGAAAACATGAACAAAAGCCACACTGAATAAACAGATTGCACCACGGGTCCACAGACATCTGACACAATACCCGCTCTGTTTGGGAAACATTTGAGGCTTACTGAATCTAAAATTAAACACAACTAGCTTGGATGAAAATTAAGGAAGAGATTGAACATTAAGGTAGAAATATTTATCAGCCAAGTAATAGGTAAATAAACTATTTTAACTCTGGGCCAGGCTACATAGCCTAAATATAGGAGACGGAATGGAGCCATCATCAGACCTTTACAAAAGTATCAAGAAATTCAACAGTGAACAAAATAAAACAATGTTATTATTTCAACACCTCAATAAACATATACATATATCAAAAAATAAGCAAAATGTGATGAAATTAGGCTGCATTCTAGGTCACTGTCCAACCAAATGGGTCTGACCAGATAGTATATCCGAAAATGACCACTGTGTAATTTGTAAATCCTCCAAAAATGGGGTTTCCGTTACTCTGTTCAGGACTGTATTTGCTTAAAAATGCATATTAAGCTTTTCTTATTGTGTGAGTAGTGATTACACCCTCACAACCCCCCAACATATGTCCCATCTTTGCCCCTCAGCACACAGAAAGGGCAATGACAGCAGAATCACGGACAAGGCTGAGGTGCGACAGCAAAGGCGACACTAAAAGGTGCTTCATGGTCAATCCGACTTCTGCATTTGCCATACAGCATTTACTGCGATGCGGCCTCCGCAGAAGTCAGACCAAATATACTTTTTGCGCTTCGCGGAGCAGCTAGGTTGTTGTGAAGTAAGTTGTCAAGGAAGTGAGTTTGTGTTCATACAGGACCTCCCGCCCTCACCTACCGTCAACCAATCATGTCAATGCGGAGCTATACGGAGCCCTCCGCATTGTTACACAATTTGAGAGGCGCAAGGTGATGCGGCATGGTGCTCAATTTGGCCTCTGCATGCCTCCGGAGGCTCCGCATTGTGTCACACTATCCATACGGCGCCTCCGACCACGTTTTCGTATCAAGCATAAATTGGCTGTAAAGCGAGAGAGACAGCTTGTGTGGGATGCTCCTGACAGCAATAAAGAACATTATTAACACCTTTTTTATTAGCATAAAGGCGTCCGCAAACTAGGTTAAGATTGCACCTAGCAGAACTCGGCGAAGCGAACGTCTGTGCCTCGCATACTCCATTAAAAAGGCCTTTGGTTGAAAAACTAGAAAAAAGCGGCAATATTACTGTTTGTCCCTCTTGCAACACCATTCCAACAACACATAAAGAAACACTTCCTTAAAATAGTCAGAATGAATCTAAGATAAATCAAGACATTTTCCATTCATTTTAATGTGTTTGCAGAGGAGGTCTTTAGTCTTGCAATTTTACGTCTAACTATGTTTGGTGCAGTATTTCTCAAGTGAAAACATTTGCATGAAAACTAGTAATCTCTAGTTGAATGACAACAAACACTACATATTGCTGACCAATCCCCGGCAAAGGCGTGTAGACTTCAGCTACTGAACTTCGACTTGCCTCAAGAAAAAAATAGTGCAGGAAAATCCGGGAAAAAAACCTGCTGAAGATCGAAACATCACAAAATATACACACAAACTGTTTCTACTGGGAAACATACAGTAAGCTTAACGGTGCACATCCATAAAAGTGGCCCGGGAAATTTGACCGAATTGACACAAACGTCAGTTTGTGTATTCAATTGAATCTTATGCTGATTTGAAACAAAATATTGTGGCTATTCTGTTGTCTACTTATTTCATATGAGTCTTTAGACATTCTTCTAAAATCCCTCGACTACCCAACATTACTGAACCTAATTGGTTATACAAGTATTGTCAGTGGCCATGAGGATAATATATGAAATGAATCATAGAGAAAGAAAGACGTGAAGAAAGGGTTAGTGCTACCCGGAATCCTTGAGACATCCCTACCCTAACCATAACCATTACCTAACCTTAATGATTTTACATTTCTACTTCTATGGGGTGACGTCAGAGTTGTACGTCCCAAGGATGACGGATTGCAAGGACCATGTAGAAAGTCTAGCGTTGTATGTACTGTATGACGATTGGTCTAAGGCAGTGGTTCCCAACCTTTTTCCGTTACTGTACCACCAACTGCCAACCACCAACCAAATTTTCTCTGCCTGGAGTACTCCTGAAGTACCCTCTCATTTGCATTTTACCAGTAGGCCTATGGCCTACGGTCTCATGGATCTTCTCAAGTACCCACCCGTGGATAGGCCAAGTCCTAGTACCCCTGGTTGGGAACCACTGATTTAAGGCCAATCCCACCAAACGCTCTGACACCTTTTCAATTAAAAAACAATCTGTGGGATATTTTCATTATAGAAAAAAGTCAGATAATTCCTTAGATATAAAAAGAACCCTCTGTGCAACTGCTAATACAGAGAAAAACACAAGGCACCTATTTAAAAACAATCTGAACTTGAGCTCAGAAGTGGCTCAACAATGGTTACAATAGACCTAGGCCTAGTTTTACAACTTGTCTTTAATTTAAAAAAAATCATTGTTATTATTATTAGACAGTAGTTCCCATGTTATAGTGCATTTGGAAAGTATTCAGACCCCCTTCACTTTTTCCACATTTTGTTACATTACAGCCTCATTCTAAAATTGATGAGAAAAATGTGTATTTAATCCATTTACACACAATACCCGACAAAGCGAAAACAGCTCAGAGTCAGGATTATGTTGAGGCACAGATCTTGGGAAGGGTACCAACAAATTTCTGCAGCATTGAAGGTCCCCGAGAACACAGTGGCCTCCATCATTCTTAAATGGATTAAGTTTGGAACCACCAAGACTCTTCCTAGAGCTAGCCGCCCGGGCAGCAATTGGGGAGAAGAGCCTTGGTCAGGGAGGTGACCATGAACCCGATGGTCACTCTGACAGAGCTCCAGAGTTCTTCTGTAGAGATGGGAGAACCCTACAGAAGGACAACCATCTCTGCAGCCCTCCACCAATCAGGCCTTTATGGTAGAGTGGCCAGACGGAAACCACTCCTCAGTAAAAGGCACATGACAGCCCGCTCTGAGTTTGCCAAAAGGCACCTAAAGGACTCTCAGACCATGAGAAACAAGATTCCTGGTCTGATGAAAGCAAAATTGAACTCTTTGGCCTGAATGACAAGTGTCATGTCTGGAGGAAACTAGGCACCGCTCATCACCTGGCCAATACCATCCTTACGGTGAAGCGTGGTTTTGGTAGCATCATGCTGTGGGGATGTTTTTCAGCGGCACGACAAGGAGACCAGTCAGGATCAAGGGTTAGATGAACGTAGCAAAGTACAGAGAGATCTTTGATGAAAACCTGCTCCAGAGCACTCAGGACCTCAGACTGCGGCGAAGGTTCACCTTCAACAGGACAACGACCCTAAGCACACAGCCAAGACAACGCAGGAGTGACTTCGGGACAAGTCTCTGAATGTCCTTGAGTGGCCCATCCAGATCCCAGACTTGCACCCGATCGAACATCTCTGGAGAGACCTGACAATAGCTATGAAGGGACCCTCCCCATCCAACTTGACATAGCTTGAGAGGATCTGCAGAGAAGAATGGGAGAAACTTCCCAAACACAGTTGTGGCAAGCTTGTAGTGTCATACCCAAGAAGACTTGAGGCTGTAATCGCTGCCAAAGGTGCTTCAACAAAGTACTGAGTAAAGAGTCTGAATACTTATGTAAATATGATATTTCATTTTTTTTATTTTTTTTTATACCTTTGCAAATTAAAAAAAATATATGTTTTTGCTTTGTCATTATGAAGTATTGTTTGTGTGTTTTGAGTTTTTTCATTTGGGGACTTGAAAAAGACGGACATCTCAAAGAGATTTTATCCTGCTAAATGTCTAATAAATAGACAAAAAAATACTTCTGCCCCAATTTGTCGACAGCGTTCCTGAAAAATATTAGTCTAACTGAATGGATGCATGTCGGGAGCTGGCTGAACAAGTTTTCTAAGTCTTTGTATTTGCCTGACTTGGTTATTTTGCATGATTATTATGCGCTAGCTGCCTGTTTGCTTCAGACTCACTCATCATCCAACCTGCAGACTAGAGGAAGCGAGTAAGCATTTGCGCTACTCACACTACACAGCGTTTAAGACAGGACGTGCTATATCTCTCTTTTAGTACCACTTTAGTAGCCCAATGATTAGACTCTATGGAATGTCTGAATGGCACCAAACGGCCTGCTCACTCCTTATCGGGTTTGAAACATTAGTGAAAATGTGACAGTTTTGAGCAGGAACTAAGCCTATTTGAGGTAGACAATGTTGAATAGATAATGTTTTGAGGAGCCCAACTTCATTGTTCTCATATATTCTGTCTATACCTGTTGGACTAAGAGAACAAATTAAGAGCAACCACACCAGCCCTGAAATGAGGGCAAGCCACTTAGTTATGTTACCAATTAGTTTTCTGTCTCCATCTAGTGGCATGATAACAACTCCTGTACATTCTTCAACTCAGATACTGTTAGCCAAAACACCTCAGAACAGGGGAAGGACCAACAGTTACCCGAGCTGGACAGATGTATTGGTTTGTATTTTATGTACTTTCTAATGATAGGTCGGTGATAATAAATACAATTACAATATATACCTATTAATTTACCCATTTTCCATCAGTCCACTCATCCATCTGTCCATCCACCCACCCATTTATTTATCAGTGTGTGTTCTTTTGCCAAGGATTTTTTTCTCGTTTCATGAGGTAACTGTCTCCAACCTCAATCCTGTCACCCATAGGTTGTGCGCGCTTTTGTTCCAGTCAAGAAGTATTAACACACCAGCTAATTAAGGGGTTGATGATTAGTCGATTTGTTTAATCAGGTGTGTTAGTACTTGGTTGTAACAAAAACCTGCACACCTTGTTATTGTTCCCCAGGTTCAGGCTAAAGAACAATGGACTAACACCACCACATGTCATTGTCAACACATACTGGTACTGCTTGTACCTCGGTTAGCCAGTAGGGGGAGAAACAGGTCCATAAGATAGCAAAATGTAGAAATATGTTTGACCCAATTTTCTCTTCCTAAAGACTATTATGATCTTTGTTTCTCATTACAATGCAGCCAATACATAAAGGTTTCCCCATAAGCACACATCTGGGATTTGGGTTGGGTTGGCGGATGTTTGCTGTTACATCTTGGACGTAGAATGCAAAACTGAGTAAGAACATCAAGTTGGTCCCGGTGGTCCCCAATTGACAATCTCTCCTTCCATCACCTATATTATTAAACATCTTTCTATCGAGCACACCTGTCTTTGTGACCTTTTTTGCTATTTATTTTATGTTAAACAGCAGAAATATAAAGACATTATTGAAATATCTTGTTTCCTTATGCACTGACCGAATAGTCTATCTATGATATACTGTACCTGAAGCATAATCTTTACATACAGATAGTATCTGTAGCATTTGCATGCTGATTTCACAGTTGTTCAGGCTTGCCTGAGATCCGGTGCATTTGGGGAATCATCCTTTGGAAAAGGGGGAAGCTTTTTCCAAGGAATAACAGAGGATCCGAGAGTGAGATTGTGTTTCCCGGGGCTAAAGTCAGTGGGAGCCCACGCTTGTTTGTGCATAAAAAATGCATGCCTTTCAGGAAAAAGGAAGACACAATGGAGGGTGCCATGAAAGAGAGAGAGAGAGAGAGAGAAGCAGCAGAAAGAACAAAAGAGCCTCAGAGACAAGAGAGATCAGTAGGAGTAGGGAAGAGAGAGTGTGTAACACAAACACCTTGGTAAACTGACAAACTTGACCTCAAACAGCAGAGAAGTGGGTCAGTGTGAGAGATGTCACCACTATGCAGAGCAAGCAGATGCCTTCTGTGGGAAGAGGAAGAGTTAAAGAGAGTTTCATGCCAAGGCAGGTCCTTAAAAAGACCCCTCCCAGCACACCACATACTGTACATAGCTACTTTAGAAACCGGTTATTTTTCTAGTTTTTGAATATGTTTTCCATCTGTACCATACATATCAGTCTATGAACTTTCATTCTATTGAACCATCATCAAGCAAGCCCTTGACCTATCTAAGTTCTGTATTGGAAGACGTGGACTCCTGTGGGTCCCTACAGAGAAACCCTGCTTTAAGAATTCCACCATTCATGCATTATGATATGATCAAGCCAAGACTGGACTCTTCATCATGGACTGTTATGTGAGAAGTTGAAACAGGTCACGATTAAGAAAATTGTTCCCTTTGAATTACAAGTCTCAAACTAAGAAGCCAGGTTATACAGTTTGACCTGTTGTTCTTCATGGGAAATGTATGTCCCTACGTGATCTATAGGATATTCCTTTTGAACAGGGAACTAGGGTTGCTAATCATCCCGGTTTGGCTTGGAGTCTTCCAGAATTGGCTTTAAATCTGAATCTGCAGTTCAAACAACAACAAAACAGTCAACCTGCCACTGTTGTAACAGGTTGGATGTACCAATATTTTGAGTCACTATTCACATCATAAACAAGTACAACGGTCACTGTGGGGGAAAACAACTGCCCATTAAACTTATCTTAGATTTACATAGTTATTACTTCTAAACAGAAAACTATTTAGGGGTTCTCATAGGTTTACAATGTTGTTTTGATTATTGCTTCAAAAGTCACTAAGCTTATATTTGGTTGTGATAGTTACAAAATACCTATTTTGGATGCAGCAGTTGATAGGTAGAACGCTAACGCTCATCGACATAGGTTCGAAGCAAAGCTAGCCAAAGAGCCATGGCACTGGTTGAAGTTTAAGTGTTTTTTTTAAGTATAATGCAGTTGATTTGCGACGGTGATACAAAACATTATATGAAGCAAGACATTCATACAAGCCTTAAAATAAAAATATATTGAAAAAGTAGTGTGAAATGAACAACATGTAAATGTATGTTTTTTTTTACTGGCGGTCTATGATAACTTTGTGTTTTCCCCCGTGTGGGGATATGGTGAATGATGTGCGGACCTTTGCATAATGTGTGAAACCCTAAATGCAACAAAATGAGGTGTTTGGTGACAATTCACTCACAAGTGGTCCAGTGTGGATCAGTTGGTAGAGCATGGCACTTGCAATACCAGGGTTGTGAGTTTGATTCCCACTGGGGACCAGTATGAATGAAAATGTATGCACTCATTACTGTAAATCACTCTGGAAAATAACGTCTGCTGAATGACAAATGGAAATGTGGTCATGATTGACATTACTGGGCCACGTTTATAGACATTGACGTGCAAGGGTGTGAGGTTGAATATTTATGGTTAACCAATGAAAAGACATGTTTGGTGTTAGGTATCTCACATGCGGTCAGGTTGAGACTTCTTCCTCTTGTTAACACGTTTTTTTAGCTTTGAATTTCCAAGTTCTGAAGTATTGGTTTGCTTCTGTCTATTCGGTAGCAATTCCTTACAATGAATCAAAAGAACTTGTTCTGCCTAAATTCATTCATTCTTTTTTTTTTTTACCTAGAACTCCTACCGATATTTTTCTCACTGACACAGCCAGAATTCTTCACAACACAGACCTCAGAAATGAGTTACATATATTCCCCGTTTTATTAAGCATAGAGCGGTAATGCCAAATCAGTAGCAGACAGAATGGAATTTGTCAATGGTCCTTTCCAGAAACAACCCCTAGCCACGCCCTGGGCTGTTGTGTACATCTGAACAAATTTGATAGATAGAAGGAAAATGGTGAAAACAGAACTAGAGGTGCTCCGACAATATTGCCTATACCTATCAAATCATGTAAGATCTACACAAGTCTCCTCAAGCATTTGATTAGCTGAATCAGGTGAGTTATTGCTGGGCAAAGGCTCAAATGTGAACCCCTGTGGATCCCTAGGACTAGGTTTATGAACCTGGCTCCAGGTAGTGGATATGGGCTTGATTTGTGATTGGGTGTAAGTGACGAGACAATGGCATGGGGCCAACTTTCAGATTGGGATACTTGGAATCATATACTGTCTGATGAGATGCTGTTTGTGTCCCAAATGGCACCCTATTCCCTATAGAGTGCACTACTTTTAGTGTACTACTTTTTACCAGGGCCCATACTGACCCTTCTGAACCGTCTATAATGTTGTACCCTCACTGAACGTGACCCAGACAAGCCCTTAAAACAAATTAGAAACAGGACAGGGGAACCTTGTCAACAACTGTTCCCTCCCCACTCTTCCCCAACCCACCCACATGCCACCACCTTTTCCAGCCCGCTCTGCTCTGTTTATCTCACTGTCCCAGACCTATCCTAGCCTGCCGACAAGAGTTCAGAGAGGGGCAGGGCTGAAAGGTGTAGTCAGGTGAATGATGCGTAAATGGCCACCTTCTTAGATTGAGGCCCTGGTCACCTATCAGCCCCACAGACAGACAGGACCCCCAAAGCCCCGTAGGCCGTTAGGCTGTCCCGACAGTTGCCCGTGCCACCACTCAGCTCTCAGACTCAGACAGACGGGTACATTAACAAACACCAACCAGGCCAAGGACAATGGTGGCAAAGGGGAGGGGCTGTGGTGCCCCCCCCCCCCCCCCCCCCCTTGGGCAGAGGAGGGCCCTATTGGCTCTTGCCAGGTGCTGGGTACTTAATGATTCATCAAGGTCCAATTAAGCAGGCTGCCTTGGTCATTGAGTGGATTAATTATTAATGAGGAGAGTGTGGTGGAAGGAGAGGGCCGATGCACCAGATGACCGTCTCACTGTCCCTGTCACGCCGTATGACCTCTGTCGTTATTCCAATTGCGGCAATTTCTTTAATTGCTGCAATTTATTAGGGTGCTGTGGCGGTCAAATTAAATCAAATGATTTGTTTACAGCATTAAATAAAATGTACACAGTTTACAGCATGTATGAAAGGTGCAGTGAAATGCTTGCGTGCTAGCTCCCTCAACACCGCAGTACAAAAATCAATATCAATAATAAAAAGTATAATAAAAAATATTAAGTAATTAGAAGAAGCCATGGTAGTATGCAAAGTAATAAACGGATATGTACACAGTAGGATATACAGTATAGATTATGAATGTGCTATGTCAAGTCTGATTGTATTTACAAATGTAAAGCGAATAGTGACTTGGCCGCACAGTTAAATAAATAGTATATAATAGAACAGCAGCATTGACTGTGTGTGTGTTTGTGTGAGTATGCGTGTGTGTGCGTGTGCATATTTGAATGTGTGTTTGTGTATGTGTGTGCATTGTGTAAGGATATGTGGAGAGTCATTGGTGCAAATAGTCTCTAGGTGCAGATAGTCTTTAAGGTGAAAATAGTTTTTACGGTGCAGGTCTGCGCAGGTAGAGTGCTTAGCTGTTCAGCAGTCTGATGGCCTGGTGGGAGAAGCCGTCTCGGGGGCCTGTTGGTCCGTAGTTCAGGTGACTGGAGTCCTTGTCAATCTTCCGGGCCTTGCTCAGACACCGCCTGGCATAAATGTCCTGGAGGGCAGGGAGCTCGACCCCAGTGATGTATTAGGCAGTCCACACCACCCTCTGTAGAGTCTTGCAGTTGAGGGCCGTGCAGTCGCCATACCAGGCGTTGATATAGCCGGTCAAGATGCTCTCGATGGTGCAGCTGTAGAATTTCTTGAGGATCAATTTCTTCAGATGCCTGTGGTTGGAGATGCGCTCTTGCGCATTCTACACTACAGTGTTGGTGTGATTGGTCCATGTCAGATTCTCCTACATGTACGTGCACGCTGAGGAACATGAACATTTTGACCCTCTCCACTACAGCCCCGTCGATGCAGATGGAGGCATGCTCACCCCCGTTTCCTGTAGTCCACGATCAGCTCCTTGTTTTTGCTGACATTGTGTTTTTCTGGCATCACTCTGCCAGGGCTCTAACCTCCTCCCAGTAGGCTGTCTTGTCGCCGTCGTTTCGTTCGCCAACTTAATAATGGTGTTGGAGTCATGCGTGGCCACAGATTCGTGATTGTACAGGAAGTACAGGAGGGGCTGAACACACGCCCCTGGGGGGATCCCGTGTTGACAGTTAGCGTGGCAGAGATGTTGTTGCCTACCCCCACTGCCTGTGGTCTGCCCTTCAGGAAGTCCAGGATCCAGTTGCAGAGGGAAATATTCATACTCAGGCATCCAAGCTTAATGATGAGCTTGGAAGGGACTATGGTGTTGAAAGCTGATCTGTAGTCTGTGAACAGCATTCTCACATAGGTATATCTCTTGTCCAGGTGGGATAGGGCAGTGTGCAATGTAATGGCGATTGCGTCGTCTGTGGATCTGTTGGGTTGGTATGCAAATTGTAATGGGTCCAGGTTGTCAGGTAAGGTGGAGCTTAATCAGCCTCTCAAAGCACTAAGCTAAGGACACCTGGCACTAAACACCTCCCTCTGCAACTGAATCCTGGATTTCCTGATGGGCCGCCCCCAGGTGGTAAGGGTAGGCAACAACACATCTGCCACGCAACTTCATTAAATAGTACCAACAAAACACCAGTCTCAACGTCAACAGTGAAGAGGCGACTCCGGGATGATGGCCTTCAAGGCAGAGTTGCAAAGAAAAAGCCATATCTCAGACTGGCCACCCTTAAGATAGGCAAAAGAACACAGACACTGGACAGAGGAACTCTGCCTAGAAGGCCAGCATCCCGGAGTCACCTCTTCACTGTTGATGTTGAGACTGGTGTTTTGCGGCTCCTTTTTAAGGAAGCTGCCAGTTCAGGACTTGTGAGGCGTCTGTTTCTCAAACTAGATGTACTTGTCCAAACACTAATGTACTTGTCCTCTTGCTCAGTTGTGCACCGGGGCCTCCCACTCCTTTTTCTATTCTGGTTAGAGCCAGTTTGCACTATTCTGTGAAGGGAGTAGTACACAGCATTGTATGAGATCTTCACTTTCTTGGCAATTTCTCGCATGGAATAGCCTTCATTTCTCAGAACAAGAATAGACTAGTTTCAGAAGAAATGTATTTGTTTCTGGCCATTTTGAGCCTGTCATCGAACCCACAAATGCTGATGCTCTAGATACTCAACTAGTGTAAAGAAGGCCAGTTTTATTGCTTCTTTAATCAGAACAACAGTTTTCAGCTGTGCTAACATAATTGCAAAAGGGTTTTCTAATGATCAATTAGCCTTTTAAATGATAAACTTGGATTAGCTAACACAACGTGCCATTGGAACACAGGAGTGATGGTTGCTGATAATGGGCCTCTGTACGCCTATGTAGATATTCCATTACAATTCAACCGTTTCCAGCTACAATAGTCATTTACAACATTAACAATGTCTACACTGTATTTTATATTAATGGACAAAGAAATGTGCTTTTCTTTCAAAAACAAGAACATTTCTAAGTGACCCCAAACTTTTGAACGGTAGCGTATTTACTAGGCGGTGTCAGAGGAAGGCCCAAAAAATTGTCAATGACTCCAGTCACCTAAGTCATAGACTGTTCTCTCTGATATCGCACGGCAAGCGGTACCGGAGCGCCAAGTCTAGGTCCAAAAGGCTCCTTAACAGCATCTACCCCCAAGCCATAAGACTGCTGAAAAATGTATCAAATGGCCACCCGGACTATATTACATTGACCCCCCCCCCCCTTTGTTTTTACATTGCTGCTACTCTCTGTTTATTATATATGCATAGTCAATTTACCCCTACCTACATGTACAAATTACCTCTAACCTGTACCCCCGCACACTGACTTGATACCGGTACCCCCTGAATATAGCCTCATAATTGTTATTTAATTATTACATTTTTATTTGGTATATATTTTCTTGACTCAAATTTTTTTAAACTGCATTGTTGGTTAAGGGCTTAAGTAAGCATTTCACAGTAAGGATACACCTGTTGTATTCGGCGCATGTGACAAATTACATTTGATGACATGGAGGGCGATAGTAATTTAGGCAGGTTACCACAATGGTGGACATCTTGAAGCATGAGGGGATTACAGACTAGGACAGGGAGGTTGAATATGTCCGTATGTGATGGTGGGTATGGTCTTCTGTATCCCATTGGCCATTCTCTATAGTCTGATATGTGATCACGCTCTATCAGTGATTACTATGTGTCTTCATGAAATAAAGATATCAACCCTCCGAATATCGTTATTGTCATATCCGTCTCTTTATGTAATACTCTCTCCAGACTATGTGTGTCATGGCTAGAGGTCGACCGATTATGATTTTTCAACGCCGATACCGATACCGATTATTGGAGGACAAAAAAAGCCGATACCGATTAATCGGCCGATTTAAAAAAATGTTTTTATATATATATATATATATATCATACACACACACACATTTTTGTAATAATGACAATTGCAACAATACTGAATGAACACTTTTATTTTAACTTAATATAATACATAAATAAAATCAATTTAGTCTCAAATAACATATGTTAAAACGAACCACCAGCTTTCATGGGTCTTCAATATTCCCAGTTAAGAAGTTTTAGGTTGTAGTGCAGAAAGCAGAGCAGAGCTTGTCTGCATGGTCCCCTGTCAGTCTGCTCCTCCGCGAAACACAGACCTTATTTGAAGTAGATCAAGACATTCTCTATGGAAGACATTTACGGTAAAATAACGAAGGAACCCCTTTCAAGTTCAGCCACAAGTTATTACAGGAATTATAACGCGTAGACTATTTCTCTCTAAACCATATACCTTTGACTAATCCGGAAACTATCACCTCGAAAACAAAACGTTTATTCCGTTCCGTATTTTATCTAACGGGTGGCATCCATGAGTCTAAATATTCCTGTTACATTGCACAACCTTCAATGTTATGTCATAATTACGTAAAATTCTGGCAAATTAGTTCGCAAAGAGCCAGGCGGCCCAAACTGTTGCATATACCCTGACTCTGCGTGCAATGAACGCAAGAGAAATGACACAATTTCACCTGGTTAATATTGCCTGCTAACCTGGATTTCCTTTAGCTAAATATGCAGGTTTAAAAATATATACTTGTGTATTGATTTTAAGAAAGGCATTGATGTTTATGGTTAAGTACACATTGGAGCAATGACAGTCATTGATTGATTGTTTTTTATAAGATAAGTTTAATGCTAGCTAGCAACTTACCGTAGCTTACTGCATTCGCGTAACAGGCAGGCTCCTTGTGGAGTGCAATGCAATCAGGTGTTAGAGCATTGGACTAGTTAACTGTAAGGTTGCAAGATTGTATCCCCCGAGCTGACAAGGTTAAAGATCTGTCGTTCTGCCTCGTTCCTAGGCCGTCATTGAAAATAAGAATGTGTTCTTAACTGACTTGCCTAGTTAAATAAAGATTAAATAAAGGTGTAAAAAAAATATATATATATGTTGGCAAATCGGCGCCCAAAAATACCGAATTCCGATTGTTCTGAAAACTTGAAATTTGCCCTAATTAATCGGCCATTCCGATTAATCGGTCGACCTCTAGTCATGGCATTACCGACTGCTTTTCTATTTACCCGAAGCCATTTGTGTGATCTTACCTGTTGGCAAGATGCTATACATAAGAGTTGCCCTTTTGCCTCCTTGTCCTATTGTGTTTGATACAGTAAAAACGAATCCCCAAGGTTTCCATTTTAAAAGCTGTTATTTATGAGCACTGTACAGTATATTCAGGGCTTATTACTGGAATCAGGCTGACGAGGTGGAAAGGCTGTTTGGTGAGAGTAGTCAGTCCATCAACCTCGCAGCAAAATAACTTAAAAGTAATGTTAATGCTGCTTGGACAGTGTTTGTGTTTCTGTGGGAGGAAACGGACACAAATAGAAAACGCAGAAAAACACAGCTCACAAGTTCACACTCGAATGCGCAGCTACTAAACCACCGAGAAAAGCAGTCAGTCTAATAAATAAACTGTCGGTCATAAAACAACATCAGCAAACCAAAGAAAAAACGTCAGTCAAAATCATATCATACACAAATGATGTATTTTTAGCCTGGATGGATTGGCTGTTATATCAACAGGGCTGAGCTATAACTGGTATAAACGGGTGTTATGCTAGTGAAAGATGTGTGGCATGTTTTACTGACGTGGCGAGGGTCTGAAATCTCACAGAGTGACTGCACTTGTGTTATGTATGCTCAACAACACAAGCAGGGCACAAGGATGATTGGCAAGTGAGAAAGATTTCTCTTAAACAGATATATTTAATTCATTTTGATGCGTGTGCTTACCCTTTTTGGAGGATAGTACACAGAGCTGCCATTGTGCATAGTTTTCTTTCACAATGGAAGTTTATTTAGCCATTATTTAATATAGACATGTTTCCCATGAGAAATGCAGTTGCAGTGAAATCTTGGTTGACAAAATGAAAAGATTGTAGATTTCCTCTGTAGATGTATTTTTTTCTCTCTCGATATTTCATGTAAAGTAGCCTAAAATTATTTAATTTGAAGTTCCTCCCAAATTTATTTTAAGACTTTAGAAAAAAAACTTTAGATGTCAGGAATTTGTGTCTGCTATGCAAGACAGCTACTTGTAAAAACTGAGACTACAAGCTCTAGTTACACACACACCATGTATTCACCGAGCTTGTCTCTTCCACGTCAGCAAAGTGTGAACTCGTGTGACATAAAATCTTAGCCTGGCATGTCTTAGAAGTACAGGAAACAGACCCTGTTAACTGTTCTGACTATTATATTACTCTATATTATATTACTCTATTAAATTGTTTTTGTATAAAAAAACATTAGCAAATTACTTTTTTGTATTTGCAACAGACTATATAGAGCCACAGTATACAGCACCATCAGACACCTACATCCTGTGTCTGTTTGAATTTGAATATAGCAGTCTGTTTTCATAACACCTTTCATGTCCCTATACATATATCAAGGTAAAAAAGAAATTGATTGATATACAAAGCTGTAATAGGACTACCTGACCTGATGACTCCTTGCTGTCCCCAGTCCACCTGATCATGCTGCTGCTCCAGTTTCAACTGTTCTGCCTGTGGCTATGGAACCCTGACCTGTTCACTGGACGTGCTACCTTGTCCCGGACCTGCGGTTTTGGACTCTCTCTCTACCGCACCTGTTGTCTCTAACTCTGAATGATCGGCTATGAAAAGCCAACTGACATTTACTCCTGAGGTACTGACCTGTTGCACCCTCTACAACCACTCTGATTATTATTATCGGACCCTGCTGGTCATCTATGAACATTTGAAGATCTTGGCCATGTTCTGTTATAATCTCCACCCGGCACAGCCAGAAGAGGACTTGCCACCCCTCAGAGCCTGGTTCCTCTCTAGGTTTCTTCCTAAGATCCGGCCTTTCTAGGGAGTTTTTCCTAGCCACTGTGCTTCTACATCTGCATAGCTTGCCGTTTGGGGTTTTAGGCTGGGTTTCTGTACAGCACTTTGTGACATCGACTGATGTAAAAAGGGCTTTATAAATACATGTGATTGATTGATAATAACTTGCTCTAGTTTAGACTACTTGTGGAACCATCTATACTGGGATTTCTTCAATGGTAGTCACCACTTTGTGTGCATTTGCCTTTGATGAACTAAATCAAATCAAATTGTATTGGTCACATACACATATTTAGCAGATGTTTTTGCAGGTGTCGCTACACCCGCATGTCAAATAGCAACCGTGTTCATACACATAGAGCTGTACAAGAGAAACCATTCAATGGGTTAAGAATGGTAAGAATTCCTGCAACTTTATGGCCCACATCTCTCATGTTTCTACGCAATCTCTCCACCTCATGCACTTTTCATCCATGACCGTGTCAACCAAAATGAATGCCCAAAAACAGCTAGACGTGACACTTTTATGCATGTTTTTGGCCGCGAAAAAACAATGTTCCAAACCACAAGCTTACCGGATGCTCTTTCTATTGAGACAGCTCCTAAACACACCTTCATCTGCATGTTCATATTCTTTTAACATCAAACGCTGTTTTTTTTCTGTCACAACACTGAAACCACACGTAATATAGGCTATGCATGCAAACTAAAAAGCCTGACAGTGCATTAGTGGAATAAAGCTTTTATTATGCTATTTTTTGTGTCAGTACCTTGAAGTGCCTATGCATTCTCACTCTTTGTTTGTTCCTGTTATAGTGTGAAACTCACGTTTCACCCGTAGGAGCAAGATAAATCTGGACAGACTTCCACTTCAAAAATGAAACTGAAATGTCACATTTTAATTCAAATGTTTATTTACAAATGTACAGAAACAGTATAAATAATATTCATCGAGATGAAATGTTTCAATAAAAAGAACAAGCCTTTGCTTTTTACAAACTTTTAAAAAGGTCTGCAACATAGGACGAAAAACACTAAATGTATATTAAAGGTTATACGAAGATTATATCTTCATGTTGCAAAACACAACACCAAAAACATGACGAACACTAAACATTTTCGTTTTCAAAATAAAATAAACTGTAAGAGCATGCTGTTGATCTATGTATCATCTACTGTGAAATCACCTATGTTTCTAGAGACAAACACAATATATATATAATATGTATTGCAGCGTATCACATTTTGCACAATTTCTTTAACAAATACTGTAAACACAATTTTTCCATTAATAGAAAATCTGTTTCTCACTCCTACATTAGCACCAGAGCAGTCAAGTTTCAAACTTTTCTTTCACATGGACACAAATAAATGCTGAATTTGGCAAACATTGACAATTGGGTCATTCCTACAACTATGTGGCGCCTTTTCTGTCACCCAGGATTCAGTATATTACTTCTTATTCAGTGTAAAATGTGGATTGTAAAAGGCTTTAAATATAAAGTCAGGTGTCCTTTACCTTACAAATATGGATATTAAAAGGGAATTCTATGCATTTTGAACACTTTTCTTCAGTAGATGTAGGCATTTTTTGTCCCCGGTTGTTATTCATCAACTTCCATGAGAAATATTAGCCATAAAATACACTATTTAAAATATGTTTTCATTATTTTATAGTCCTAGTTAAATTATCTCTCATCAATAACATTTTTATCATGATTACTTTATTTATTATCATTTTATTTATTTCTGTGTGTCCCTGATATCACTTTCCATCCTGTTAGTTTGTCGTAATTCTCCACTTAAGAAAACAACCCCTTCCTACAATGACACCATATTTAGGAAGAGTCATAATTTCTTTGGTGGGAAAACAATGGTGCACGGCTAAATAAATATTAATAGTCTACATGTCCCACTCATACATTTCCACCCTGTTAGGCTAAATTAGAGCAAGTCAAAACATTTACAAATGTTAAAATATGTTTGATAAGAGAATTTAAAATCCTGTTCAAGTGTTCACCATTATGCTAGCTCAATCTTGCTCACTCCCAGCGCTATGGCTAATATAGGCTCCACATTTCCACCTTGTTATGTTCCACCCTGTTATGTTCCTCCACCCTGTTATGATTATGCACCTAAAAAAATGTAAGTTCCTGAGTTTGACCAATATGTTTCCCTTTTTCTGATAGTAAACTAAAAATAGAATACAAAAGTTATGAGGTCCTAAAGGTACCGCATAGCAGGAATAACCCAATTTCTTCAACCGGAGACGAACAGCAAAAAATTAGGCAGAAATTAACTCAAAGCGGAGTTGAAGTCCTGCTTGACACATTTCAATCATATACATTCCAGTCAGTTTCTGGGATGGCTGGAATACATTGTCTCCCATTGCTCCTGCTATGTTTGGGGTTCCACCTGGCTCTATGCTGAGTTTGTTTAATATTCCAGAGTACCTGCAAGTCACCATCCCAGAGTTCCTTCAGCAGTCATATCTGCATACCCCTCTGGCTCCCATATCAAACCTCTACCCTTCCTCTGCCATCCTTTGCCACATCCAGTATGGCGGCTGCCACTTCTGACGAGTTCTTGGAGTTGTGCATCTTGTGCTGGCTGCTGTCGGTGGAACGCGGCTGCAGGGTGGCCCGCCCCCGGAGGTATTTCAGGCCGCGACGCAGCTCCTTGCGAATGTTGTCGCTGGAGAGCACGTAGAGGATGGGGTTGATGGCGCTGTTTAAGGTGGACAGGCCCAAAGAGATAGTGTAAGGGGTGTATATGCTTTCCTCGAAGTTGCATGTCTTCTGCAGCTTGGGGATGTGGAAGGTGACTGCGCGCAGCAGCAGGATGATGTGGTACGGCGCGAAGCACACCAGGAAGAGGATAACCACGGCAATCGCCAAGTAGCGCACCCGCTCCTTCTGGCACGGCCGCAGCCCCGTGCTGGCCTGCACACTGGCCAGGATGGCACGGTTGGTGACCACCAGCACGACCAGTGGGGCCAAGAAGCCAATGACGAAGCGTGCATAGTTGAAACCCGTCACTGTGAGCGTGCTCTGGCCCGGCTCAAAGCATTTCTTCTCTACCGCGTTGCCTTCCATCATGGTAAAAACTGGCACGTGGCCCATGAACACCACCAAGACGATTACCAAGGTAACCGCAACTGCCAGCCTCTGCTGGCGAAGGCCGCGCGACTCCACGGCGTAGACCACAGCCACATATCGGTCGCTGGAGACACAGCACAGCAGGAAGATGCTGATGTACATGTTGTTGAAGAAGAAGTAGCCCGTCACCTTGCAAGCCATTGAGCTCCAGCGCCACTGGTGGCCCATGTTCGCGTAGTCGGCCCACATGGGCAGGGTGCAGAGGTAGATGAGGTCGCACACGGACAGGCTCAACAGATAGATGCCCAGGACGTTTTTGCGGCGCACCTGGAGGAAGGTCAGGTAGACAGTAATGATATTGGCGGGCAGCCCAATAATCAGTACCACACTGTAAAGCACAACCAGGGGCACGCGGTCCTCAAAGTAGGTCAGGTTGCAGTTGGTGGCTGCCACGCTGATCTGAGTCATGGTCGTCTCATACATAGTGTCTGGAGGGTAGAGAGAGAGAGGGAAAGAGAGAAAAAGCGAGGTCACATTTCCTATTTTGGTATGCAGGTTGTGTGATATATTAAACCTTTGAATGTATGCAAACACAAATGAGGAAATCACAAGATTCACTCTATTTGCAGAGCATTTTCCCACAGACGTTTACATGTCATTCATATTGGTTGGATATCTCCGGAACAAATCATGCTTGAAGATGGCCTATTGGCCTAGTAAGCAAACTAACAAGGGCTTTTTAATTTTGATCGCAAAAGGCGTTTTTCTGGCTTGTTTCACAGCTTTCTGTTTTATAAAATTCTAGATCTACAGTATGCCCCTAATATGTAAGCCACATCCATTCCTTCTCGTGGTTTGTCTAATCTACAGCCACTGTAGTCTAATGTGATAGACTTTACCTTACTTACACACACATACAGAGACAGAAACATAATTACTCTGTATTCACAGAAAACCCCTTAGGGGCCACTAAAGGAAGAATGAGTGAGTGAGTTGCTCGAAGGACACAGAAGCTGAGTTATGTGCATAGTAGTTATGTGCATAGTGGTTATGTGCATCTGAGTTATGTGCATAGTGCATACATGACTATGTGCGACTGTCCAAAAGCGGCAACATGGTTTAAAGTCAGCCCTCGGCTTTATGGAAATGTACATCTGATTTGTCAAGGCCCTTAGCATGTTGAGTCATTTGCATGTTAAAGCGCTTCATTGCTGAGAATTAATTAGCAAGCAACCAAAAACCACACGATAGACAAGTAATACCACAACTCCTAGTTGGTGTATCTCAACTGAAAACGACTTTCTGTTGACCTACCTTGATGACTCATCTAGTCATCAACCTTGATGGTCATTGTTAGACCCATTTTGGTACATAAAGAAAATGTACAGTATAAAATATATTTTGGTTGATTTGTTATTGAATATAGAATTGTATGACAACTGTTTATTGTATGTACAGAAACCCAACTTTATGACTATTGTGACACCTAATGGCCTGTTGGACAGCATAAAGGGATTATGGGTAAAGATGGCCTCAGTATAATTGGAAGAAGTGTAGGAGGCCAGGATGGAAGATGCCAAAGAGAAACAGCGTTCAACCGTGTAAACCATTTCATTTATCTTGCATTGTTTTTTTTACATTCATGGCTTTACCTTTTTTTTTACATCATTACCATCTTGGAACCTGTTAGAACACCCGGACTATATTGTTTGTTCTTCCATTTATCAGCCTGGAACTGTGTGACAACCCAGACAATTCTTTGTGAGTAATGAATATAATTTACCTGCAACAACTCTGAAGTCTCTCAATGGGAAAACACGTTGGAACCCACCCTGTAAAGGCGTCTATAGATATGTGTGGCAGAGTTGAGAGATGTGGCTTTCCCTATTACTTGTTCGTTTTGATATTGAGCTATCTGATACAAATGCTCTAAGACTTCTAGGTTGTATTGGTATGTTTTCATTGAACTAGGCTACACGTGCACGTGAGGTAGGTTACAGTATGCTATTTTGTGAACTATTCTGTCACCCATTTTAGATAAACCAAACTAAAAGGGGTCCCAGTCTAAGTTGGAGATGGATGATGTGGCTGTCATGAAATTTTGTCAGCCAGTGATTGTCAAGCAAATAACTGCCGGTCTCATGATAATTGACCGTTAATTAACATAAACACATTTAGCATCTCCTGGCTTCCACACATAGCCTACAAGCCACTGATGTAGACCTTTCGAACATCTGCATTTTAAGAATTATAATAAATCAATTTAATATAGCCTGCACCATCACAATAAATCCATTATTTATTTTAGAAAGGTCTAAAGAAACATGATATGAAGAAAATGCCGTCTATTTCAGAAGAACAGAATAGCATACTCTGAGTTGTTCTTATGTTAGGCCCTTATCTGGCTATGCCACATGGCTGTGGGCTATGCTAACTAATTTAGCAGACAAGATTTTCGGAGAATTCCATGGCATGATTATTATTATTATTGGGCACCCGGGTGGCACAGTGGTCTAAGGCATTGCATCTCAGTGCAAGAGGCATTACTGGTTCGAATCCAGGCTGCATCACATCTGGTCGTGATTGGGAGTCCCATAGGGCGGTGCACAATTGGCCAGGGTAGGCCGTCATTGTAAATAAGAATTTGTTCTTAACTGACTTGCCTAGTTAAATAAAGGTAAGATATACAATTATTTTATATTATTAAAAATACAACTGAACAAAGCTGAATTAAATAGAAAGGATATTTTCTCCAAATGATTTCTGACGGATTGCGCACATGCAGCTATTCTGTGTTGAGCGGTTAACAAAGAAACAGGCCCTCCTATATGCTTAATTTAGAGTTATTTATGTAACTTTAGTTGTGATACAAACGTTGGGCTATATGTTTTGATTTTTAATTCATTCTAATGCTGCATGATGTGACTTATGATGATTTGAAAAAAGTTGCATGAAAAGCATGAGCTCTGATTTGTTTCTTGCACAGGCTGCACACACTTCATAAGCCCCTTGTGTTCAGTGTCGGTTTTATTGAATATCTTGGTATGGCACAAGGTCGGTATGAAGGTATGACAATCTGGATACCGCCCAAGCCTAACTGCTGCACCAACTGTGTATATTCCTCGTGACCGAAAACTATCAGACTTCAGTGGGGCCTCTTGGGAGCAGACGGTTGAGGAATGGCTAGCCCTGGTGAAGTTGAGCTTACGGGTCTCCTGTGTGCCGGTAAGTAATTGGGCGGAGCTAATCAGGCAGCACCTGATAGGAGAGGCCAGTGAAACGGTGAAGCTGATGTTAGAGGATGAAGAGGATGTTGCCTGCATCTATGCGGTACTTTTGGACATGTACGGGGGTAAGGTTCGTCTGGGGACCTTGTTTAAGGAGTTGTATGGGAAGACGCAAGGAGCTGATGAGACCATTCGGGCCTATGCATATGACCTGCAGACAACGTTGGACAGAGTGCTAAAAAAAGATCCCAACTGTGTTACAGAGCCGGAAGAAATACTCAAGAAACAGCTGATGTTGGAATTCAGTCAGGATGGCTTTCGTCGGGAGATGAAGATGGTCCTAAAGGAGAAAAAATTGCCCTTCATTGATATGATTAATGTTGCCATCACCTGGTAAGAGGAGGAAAAACACCCCCAACCCCAGCCAAGAACAGCAACAAATCACGAGGCACGGTGAGTGAGGCTGCGGCGGCTACGCCGTCATCTTCGGTAGCTTTAGAGGGCCTCCAAGACACAAATCAGAAGATAGCTTCCTTAGCAGGAAGAACTGGTTCAGGAAATTTGCCAGGCCAGGAGAGACCGAACCCCCCAAGAGGAATAGGCCCCAGGGAGGAGGAACACCAGACCTCCATTGATGGACAACGATGAACGATTCACAGTGCATTCGGAAAGTATTCAGACCCCTTGACTTTTTCCACATTTTCTTAAGTTACAGCCTTATTTTAAAATTGATAAAATATTTTTTTCCCCTCATCAATCTACACACAATACCCCATAATGACAAAGCGAAAACAGGTTTTTAGATTTTAAAAAAAGAAAAAGAAAAGAAAATACCGTATTTAGATAAGTATTCAGACCCTTTGCTATGAGACTCGAAATTGAGCTCAGGTGAATCCTGTTTCCATTGATCATCCTTGAGATGTTTCTACAACTTGATTGGAGTCCACTTGTGGTAAATTCAATTGATTGGACATTATTTGGAAAGGCACATACCTGTCTATATAAGGTCCCACAGTTATAAGGTCCCACAGAAACAAGATTCACTGGTCTGATGAAACCAAAATCGAACTCTTGGGCCTGAATGCCAAGCGTCACGTCTGGAGGAAACCTGGCACCATCCCTACGGTGACGCATGGTGGTGCCAGAATCATGCTGTGGGGATGTTTTTCAGTGGCAGGGACTGGGAGACTAGTCAGGATCGAGGGAAAGATGAACGGAGCAAAGTACAGAGAGATCCTTGATTAAAATCTGCTCCAGACCGCTCAGGAACTCAGAGTGGGGCGAAGATTCACCTTCAACAGGACAACGACCCTAAGCACACAGCCAAGACAATGCAGGAGTGACTTCGTGGACATGTCATTGAGTGCCCCAACCAGAGCCCAGACTTGAACCAGATCAAACATCTCTGGAAGACCTGAAAATAGCTGTGCAGCGTCACTCCCCAACCAACCTGACAGAGCTTGAGAGGATCTGCAGAGAAGAATGGGAGAAACTCCCCAAATACAGGTGTTCCAAGCTTCTAGCATCATACCAAAGAAGAATCGAGGCTGTAATAGCTGCCAAAGGTGCATTAACAAAGTACTGAGTAAAGGGTCTGAATACTTGTGTAAATGTGATATTTCAGTTTTTATTTTTAATACATTTGCAAAGATTTCTAAAAACCTGTTTTTGCTTTGTCATTATGGGGTATTGTGTAGATTGATGAGGGAACAAATGATTGAATCCATTTTAGAATAAGGCTGTAACGTAACAAAATGTGGGAAAAGTCAAAGGGTCTGAATACTTTCCGAATGCACTGTATTTGGTACACGTGCGGACAGCCGGGGCATACTAGCCGTTACTGCACATGGTGCAGGGGTTTCAAGGGGGGTCTACTGGTATAACCATGCCAGTCTTGGTCCAACTAATAGACACTGATAGCCAGGGTGGAAGGAACGTATCAACCATCTGCAGTCAGTTAGACTGTGAAAGACCTTGAAAGCTTTTGGTAGCTGCCTGATAGTGGAGGTGAAAATTGCTGGAGTTAAGACTAGATGTTTGCTTGATACTGGGTCAGAGGTCACCACCATTGCCAAGACACACTTTTAAAAAGCACTTTGGAGTTGATCTAGCTATCTGGTGATCTAGAACTGTCGTGTGCAAGGTGGGTGCGTTTTACAGCCACCAAAGGGCTGGATATTCCTGTTTTTGGCTGTCTGGAGACAGACATGAAGTGCATGGGAAGAAAACTACATGGGAAGTGTGTCTTCTTCTTGAAGCATCCTCTGTCAGAGAGTAGGGAACCACAAGAAGTGCCCGGCATCGTGGGAATGAATGTCATGTGGGACCTTCAAGGACTACTCTTTACCAACCAGTAAGTTGTGACAAAGTGGGACCGCCACCGACTCTGGAGAGGAAGCCCCGCTGAAGCGTGTCAGGGCGAACATTGGGAGGCAGACCAGTTATGTGGTTCCAACAAAGGTCGTGGGAAGAAGGAAGATCACCGTCCCTCTGTAGAGTGAGAAGATCGTGCACAAAAAAAAAAATTGGTCGACCCTCACGATTCCATGTGGGTCTTGCAGTCGGACAGTCAACGGGATGGCCCAGCAAGAGTGCTGCAAGCTGCAGTAGACAAATCTGTTGAGGTCGGGGGGAAAAGGCAACTATTCCGGAGGGGAAAGGCCGCAGGTATAAAGAGACGGCATTGGGAGGGTCCCCGGCGGTCTCAGAGGAGCTCTAGGGGTACATTGCCTAGGTACTCAGACTTGGCAGGGTTTTGCAGAGGGTAATGTGGTGGAGTTGAGAGATGTGACTCACTATTACTCTCGGACTGTCCGAGTCAACTATTAGCAGTGACGTCACAGCTCCGGTGCGAGGACCAAAGAGAGAGGGCTCGAGTGAGTGCGCAGGTGTGTGTGAAAGCAACAAGAGGAAAGAGTGAGAGAGCGGCAAAGACTGGAGAGGAGCCGAATTCAGAAGGTAACCTAATTCGGAGTATCGTTGGAAAAAGGGGACATGCTTGTTCTGGAAGAGGATTGTTTCATACCTCATTGTAAAGAATATTCCCTCACTTGGCTGGTGCCGAGTTGTCTAGATCTCACCCATCCTTTGGGATTGTGATTGCACAGCCAGCCCACCCTAAGCTCTCACAAGGGTATAAGTAAATCCCTTTTTCCTTCCAAGTGTAAATTCCTTGTGAGAGAGCGTGGTTGGATTGATGGCTTTGGGGTGTGTGAAAGAATGTTTGTTATTTGTTCTTATTGCTGTTGCATTGTGTACTAGTATAGTTGGTGATGCTTAGTTTCTCCATCTTATTACTATTGTGTTATTACTTATATTATTGTCAGTAGCAATTAGCCAGTATTTCCTATTATCTATTTGTTATTCATTTCATACAGTCCTTTGTTATTGCCTGTTACTATGTAATAGCCTGCCATTCACTGTTGCAGTGTATTTATTCAGTCCCTTTGCTCTCCTTGTGTTTGTTACTGCCTGCTGCTATTGTCTTCTTACATTATATTGTAGTTATTGTATTATCATATCTTCATTCCATGTTTCTATTCCGTTTTAGACCATTCCCATCTATAATATGGCAATAAAGTCCTGTTTGGAATACTCTGGAGGTTGCCTTGTCTTTCTAATGGGAGATAGGCGTCAGTAAAACCACAGACTTTCTTATTCTGGAGGTTCTACCTCACACACATACTGACTGCCATTTCGCCATTGGGATTGCCGCGAAGTTCAATCGAACAAGCTGGCTACCAGCCAGAGTGATGCTAGCTAGCTACACGCTGGAGTGATCAAACAGTTGTTACCAACATCAAAAGAGAGCTGAAGTGACTTACAAAAGTTTCCTGTGGAAGTAATTGGACTTTCTGTTAATGTCCTGAAAGAAGAGGACATCTAAAGTCGTGGACTAGTTAGTTGATTGACGTTACATATGGCAAGGATAAGAAATGACACTGTTAATGAACATTTAATTAGCCATCCTAAGGAGAAGATTCCTGTGACGACGTCGCAAACTACTTTTATAATTCCCTGCTAGGCCTCGTACAGACTCCCTCCATGAACACAGGGTGTCATTCTTTATTTTTGTTTTGATATTGAGAGATAAATGCTGTAAGACTGCTAGGTTGTATTCCTATGTTTTCATTGGTTGTCTTTAAACTAGGCTACACATGCATGTGAGGTAGGTTACAGTAGGCTATTCTGTGAACTGTAAAATTGTGCCTGTTGTGTTGTTGCCTAAAAACTCATCAAATATATTTGATTAGATCAGGGGTTAAAACCAGTACAGGGAACAGACCCGAAAACCTGTAGTCCACAATCAGCTTTGTCCTTTGTCTTGCTGAATATGAGGGAGAGGTTGTTGTCCTGGCACCACACTGCCAGGTCTCTGACCTCCTCCCTATAGGCTGTCTCATCATTGTTGGTGATCAGGCCTACCACCGTTTTGTCGTCTGCAAACTTAATGATGTGTTGGAGTCATTCGCAGCCATTCAGACGTGGGTGAACAGGGAGTACAGGAGGGGACTAAGCATGCACCCCTGAGGGGCCTCCGTGTTGAGGGTCAGCGTGGCTACCTTCACCACCTGGTGTCGGCCCTTCAGGAAGTCCAGGATACAGATGTAGAGGGAGGTGTTTAATCGCAGGGTCCTTAGCTCAATGATGAGCTTGGAGGGCACAATGGTGTTGAACGCTGAGCTGTAGTCAATGAACAGCATTCTCACATAGGTGATCCTATTGTCCAGGTGGGAAAGGGCAGTGTGGAGTGCAATAGAGATTGCGTTATCTGTGGATCTGTTGGGGCGGTATGCGAATTGGAGTGGGTCCAGGGTGTCTTGGATGATGGTGGTGATGTGAGCCATGACCAGACTTTCAAACATTTCATGGCTATGATTGCTACGGGGCGATAGTCATTTAGATAGGTTACCCTTGCGTTCATGGGCACAGGGACTATGGTGGTCTGCTTAAAACATATAAGTATTACAGACTGGGTCAGGGAGAGGTTGAAAATGTCAGTGAAGACACTTGCCAACTGCTCAGCGTATGCTCTGAGTATGTGTTCTGGTAATCCGTCTGGCCCTGCTTCCTTGTGAATGTTAACCTGTTTAAAAGTCTTATTTACATCGGCTACGGAGAGCGTGATCACACAGTCGTCCGGAACAGTTGGTGCTCTCATGCATAGTTCTGTGTTGCTAGCCTCGAAGCGTACTTAGAAGGTACACGTATTTTGCTTGTCTGGTAGGCTCATGCCATTGGATAGCTCGCGGCTGGTTTTCCTTTTGTAATCCGTGATAGTTTGCAAACCCTGCCACATCCGACGAGCATCAGAGCCAGTGTAGTAGGATTCGATCTTGGTCTTGTATTGACGGTTCGTTGGAGGGCGTAGCAGGATTTCTTATAAGGGTCTGGATTAGTGTCCCGCTCATTGAAAGCGGCAGCGTTAGCCTTTAGCTCAGTGCGGATGTTGCCTGTAATCCATGGCTTCTGGTTGGGATATGTATGTTTGGTCAATGTGGGGACAACGTCGTCGATGCACTTATTAATGAAACCAGTGACTGATGTGCTAAACTCTTCAATGCCATCGGATGAATCTCAGAACATTTTCCTGTCTGGTCTAGCGAAACAGTTGTGTAGTTTAGCATCCGCTTCATCAGACCACATAAAGTCACCGGCCACTAGGAGCGTCGCCTCTTGGTGAGCATTTATTTAGTTTTTGCTTATGGCCCTATTCAGATCGTTGAGTGCGGTCTTAGTGCCAGCATCAGTTTGTGGTGGTAAATACTAAATACTACAAAAAATATACATAAAAATTATCTTGGTAAATAGTGTGGTCTACAGCTTATCATGAGGTATTCTAACTCAGGTGAGCAGAACCAAGACTTCCTTAATATTAGAGAGTGACTTGTGTAATTCTATACAGTATAATTGTTGAGTGACTTGTGTCAAAGCAGTTAGATAATTAAACTGCACTCTAAGCAGTTAAACTGCACTCTAAGGCAAAGACTCAACCAAAGAGTGTGTTACATCTTGCTTTTGTCTTTTTAACTGAAAAAGATTTAACCCTGCAGCTACACAGTTGACTCAGTCCCTGTGATGTGCAGAGGAGAAATTAACAAATTGGACCAGCCCAGTCTTTACTTGACCAAAAAATACTTCTGAAATGAGTGTGGGTCAAGAAGCCTTGTTAAACCAATTACATTTTTACAAGAGCAACACTAAAGCAACACTCTCCTGTGTGGCAGAGCAGACTTTTTACCCTATGGCTGTTCAAGATGGATGCTTAAATAATAAATTGTTTATTTCCCAGTTACATTTGTGACTCGTTTCAGGAAATTAGGTGTATGTCGCACGTCACTACTTCACAGGACAGGCATTTGACTTTAACATACTTTTATTTTTATCAAGATGTGTTTTTTTTGGCAGAAATGCCTTCTGGAACATGTGAACTTTCATGTGCCTTAATAACAAACTTGTATTGCCATCTGTAAATACGAATACAATTGTTAAATTACGAGCCTTGTTGGTTTAACTACAGAAAAAGACAAGAACCTTCCTGCTAGCTCTGCCCGATGGAAGCTGCCGTTTGATTGCAAATATGCAGAGGGAGTTGAAAATAGAACACACAGAAAGCTGTTGTATAAAACACCTGTCTCCGGATTACATCGTCAAACTAAGGGCAACCATGGCATCCGTGACAGAGAGGGAGAAGCGTTCATCCATGTACAGTGGGTATAGAAAGTCACCACCCCCTTTCAAAATGTTCACCTTTTGTTGCCTTAGAGCCTGAAATGAAAACACAACATTTGACATTTTCAAGATTTATTTACACACAGTAACCCACAATATCCAAGTGGAGAAAAAAATATCTTTAAATGTATTAAAAGTAAAACAGTAAAATACCCTACTTGAATAAGAATTAGAATTGCAATTTCAAACTTTCTGAGGTATAACCAAACACTTTCCAGATCACAAATCAAGCTAATTTACTTCCATCTGTGATCAATTGTAGTGACTTTGATTAGTTCAGAATAAAAGCAGTTGTTCATAGAGGACTCCACTGCTTAGTGGTGCAATTCAAAGCAAAGAATCCACTACGGGCGGAAAGGTACTTTCAAAAGATCTACGAGATAAAGTTGTGGAAAGGCACAAGTCAGGGGATGGATATAAAACGATTTAAAAGGCTTTGTCTATCCCTCGGAGCACTGTTAAGACCATTTTTAAGAAGTGGAAGGCATATGGCACCACCCAGACCCTGCATAGTTCAGGCTGTCCCTCCAAACTGGATGACCGGGCAAGGAGGAGACTGATCACAGAGGCTACCAAGAAGCCAATAGAGACTTTGAAGGAGCTTCAGGCCTTTATGGCAAAGACTGGTCAACGTGTGTATGTGACCACAATATCACAAGCGCTCCACAAATCTGGCCTCTATGGGAGGGTGGCAAGAAAAAAAACAGTCCTCAAAAAAAGCCACATCAAGTCTCGTTTGAGCTTTGCCAAAAAGCACATTGTAGATTCCAAGGCTAAGTGGCAAAAGGTGCTGTGGTCAGATGAGACCAAAATTGAACTTTTTGGCCTGAAAGCAAAACGATATGTCTGGCAAAAACCCAATAAATCTTCCCACTCAAAGAACACCATGCCAACAGTACAGCACGGCGGTGGCAGCATCCTGTTGTGGCAGTGTTTCTCTTCAGCAGGGACTGGAACACTTGTCAGGATAGAAAGGAAAATGGACAGTGCAAAATACCGACAGATCCTTGAGGAGAACCTGCAGCCCTCTGACAGGAAGTTAAAAATGGGAAGATGGTTCACGTTTCAACATGACAATGAAACAAAGCACACTGCCAAAGCAACCGTACAGTGGCTGAAGGAAATTAAGGTGAAAGTCCTTGAGTGGCCTAGTCAGAGCCCTGACCTAAATCCTATTGAGAATCTGTGGAAGAACTTGAGGAGTGCAGTCCATGAGTGGTCACCATGCAATTTGACTGAGCTTAAACAATTCTGCAAAGAAGAATGGGCAAATATTGCACAGTCTAGGTCTGCAAAGTTAGTAGAGACGTATTCAAAGAGACTCATGGCTGTAATTCAAGCAATAGGTGGTTCCACCAAGTATTAACTCTGGGGGGTGTTCACCTATCCAAATAGGGTATTTTACTGTTTATTAGAGAGTTTTTTGGAAAATGTTTTTCACTTGGATATTGTAGGTTATCCGTGTGTAAATAAAGTCTGATTTTATGTGTTTTCATTTCAGGCTGTAAGGCAACAAAACATTTTTAAAGGGGGTGTTCACTTTCTATACACACAGGTAAGAGAGTCTAGCTACATACATTTTCAGATATTATACATTTCTAATTTTGTCAGAAAAACATTTACATTGCAAGTCAAAGAATACTGTTAGCTAGCTAGCTAGCTAAAGTTAGTAATATTATTTGTATCTCAGAAAGCCATTTGCATTGCTAGTTATAGCCTAATGTTAGCCAGCTAGCTAACATTGAACCTGGTTGGTTAGCTTTAGCTACCTGCAGATTCATCCATGGTAGTAACGTTATGAGTTGGGATAGCTATCTAGCTACCTACCTACATGTCTTAACAAAAGACGTCATTCACGTCATTTGTGTGAAGAAAAGACGGAGAAAAGGTTGGGCTGCCTTCTGAGAATTCATAGGCGATCGAATAAACCCCGACTTCCTTCCATTCTGCTAGCAAACGTGCAATCTTTGGACAATAAAATAGACGACCTACGCGGAAGATTAAACTACCAACGGGACATTCAAAACTGTAATATTTTATGCTTCACGGAGCCGTGGCTGAACAACGACACTATCAACATACAGCTGGCTGGTTATACACTGTACCGACAGGATAGAACAGCGGCGTCTGGTAAGACAAGGGGCGGCGGACAATGTATTTTTGTAAATAACAGCTAGTGCACGATATCTAAGGAAGTCTCGCGGTTTTGCTCGCCTGAGGTAGAGTATCTCATGATAAGCTGTAGACCACACCATCTACCTAGAGAGTTTATCTGTATTTTTTGTAGCTGTTTAAATACCACCACAGAAAGAGGCTGGCACTAAGACAGCATTGAATGAGCTGTATTCCGCCATAAGCAAATAAGAAAACACTCACCCAGAGGCGGCGCTTCTAGTAGCCGGGGACTTTAATTCAGGGAAACTTAAATCCGTTTCACCAAATTTCTATCAGCATGTTACATGTGCAACCAGAGGAAAAATAACCTCTGGGCCACCTTTACTCCACACACAGAGACGCATACAAAGCTCTCCCTCGCCCTCCATTTGGCAAATCTGATCATAATTCTATTCTCCTGATTCCTGCTTACAAGCCAAAATTAAAGCAGGAAGCATCAGTTACTAGATCAATAAAAAAAGTGGTCAGATGAAAGAGATACTAAGCTACAGGACTGTTTTGCTAGCACAGACTGGAATATGTTCCGGGATTACTCCGATGGCATTGACGAGTACACCACATCAGTCTTTGGCTTCATCAATAAGTGCATCGATGACGTCATCCCCACAGTGACCGTACGTACATACCCCAACCAGAAGCCATGGATTACAGGAAACATCCGCACCGAGCTAAAGGCGAGAGCTGCAGCATTCAAGGAGCGGGACTCTAACCCGGAAGCTTATAAGAAATCCCGCTATGCCCTCTGACGAACCATCAAACAGGCAAAGCGTCAATACAGGACTAAATCAAATCAAATTGTATTGGTCACATACACATGGTTAGCAGATGTTAATGCGAGTGTAGCGAAATGCTTGTGCTTCTAGTTCCAACCGTGCAGTAATATCTAACAAGTAATCAAGCAATTTCACAACAACTACCTTATACACACAAGTGTAAATGAATGAATAAGAATATGTACATATAAATATATGGATGAGCGATGGCTGTGTGGCATAGGCAAGATGCAGTAGATGGTATAGAGTACAGTATATACATATAAGATGAGTAATGTAGGGTATGTAAACATTATATAAAGTGGCATTGTTTAAAGTGACTAGTGATACATTTATTACATCCAATTTTAAATTATTAAAGTGGCTAGAGATTTGAGTCCGTATGTTGGCAGCAGCCACTCAATGTTAGTGATGGCTGTGTCACGTTCCTGACCTGTTTTCTGTTGTTTTTGTATGTGTTTAGTTGGTCAGGGCGTGAGTTGGGGTGGGCATTCTATGTTATGTGTTTCTATGTTGGGTTAAATGTGTTGCCTGATATGGTTCTCAATTAGAGGCAGGTGTTTGACGTTTCCTCTGATTGAGAACCATGTTAAGGTAGGCTGTTCTCACTGTTTGTTTGTGGGTGATTGTTCCTGTGTCTGTGTATGTCGCACCACACGGGACTGTTTCGTTTGTGTTCGTGTATGTGTTCGTTCCTGTTCGTGCGTTATGTTATCTCGTTCAGGTTTGTTCACATCGTTTCTTGTTGTGTAGCTTATTCAAGTGTATTTCGTGTCAGTGTTCGTCTTGTCAATTTAATTAAATCATTATGTCTACATACCTCGCTGCATGTTGGTCCGATCCTTGCTCCTCCTCGTCTGAGGAGGAGAACGACTTAGACGAACGTTACAGAATCACCCACCAACAAAGGATCAAGCAGCGGGGTAACGGGCAGCAGCGACAGCAGCGGCCAATTACACAGGACTCCTGGACATGGGAGGACATTTTGGAGGGAAAAGGACCCTGGGCTAAGGTTGGAGAGAATCGCCGCTCTCGGGAGGAGAAGGAGGCAGCTAAAGCCCAGGAGCGGTGGTATGAGGAGGCAGCACGTAAGCGAGGCTGGAAGCCGGAGAGTCAAGCCCAAAAATTTCTTGGGGGGGGGGGGGGGGGGGGGGGGGGCTAAAAGGGAGTGTGGCGAAGTCAGGTAGGAGACCTGCGCCAACTCCCTATGCTTACCGTGGAGTGCGAGAGTACGGGCAGACACCGTGTTATGCGGTAGAGCGCATGGTGTCTCCTGTACGTGTGCATAGCCCGGTGCGGGTTATTCCACTGGCAGGGCTAGATTGAGCATTGAGCCAAGTGCCATGAAGCCGGCAACAACATATCTGGCCTCCAGTACGTCTCCTTGGGCCGGTGTACATGGCACCAGCCTTACGCATGGTGTCCCCGGTTCGCCTACACAGCCCAGTGCGGGTTATTCCACCTCCCCGCACGGGTCGGGCTACGGGGAGCATACAACCAGGTAAGGTTGGGCAGGCTCGGTGCTCAAGGGAGCCAGTACGCCTGCATGGTCCGGTATATCCGGCGCCACCTTCCCGCCCCAGCCCAGTACCACCAGTGCCTACACCACGCACCAGGCTTCCAGTGCGTCTCCAGAGCCCTGTTCCTCCTCCACGCACTCTCCCTGCGGTGCGTGTCTCCAGCCCGGTACCACCAGTTCCGGCACCACGCACCAAGCCTCCTGTGCGTCTCCAGAGCCCTGTTCCTTCTCCCCGCACTCGCCCTGAGGTGCGTGCCCTCAGTCCGGTCCCACCAGTTCCGGCACCACGCACCAGGCCTATAGTGCGCTTTGAGAAACCAGTGTGCCCTGTTCCTGCTCCCCGCACTAGCCTTGAGGTGCGTGTCTCCAGTCCGGTACCACCAGTTCCGGCACCACGCACCAGGCCTACTGTGCGCCTCAGCAGGTCAGAGTCGGCCGTCTGCCCAACGCCGCCTGCACTGCTCGTCTGCTCAACGCCGCCTGCACTGCTCGTCTGCCCAGCGCCGTCTGAGCTGCCTGCACTGCTCGTCTGCCCAGCGCCGTCTGAGCTGCCTGCCTGCCCAGCGCCATCTGAGCCATCCGTCTGCCCAGCGCCGTCTGAGCCATCCGTCTGCCCAGCGCCGTCTGAGCCATCCGTCTGCCCAGCGCCGTCTGAGCCATCCGTCTGCCCAGCGCCGTCTGAGCCATCCGTCTGCCCAGCGCCATCTGAGCCATCCGTCTGCCCAGCGCCATCTGAGCCATCCGTCTGCCACGAGCCTTCAGAGCCGCCCGTCTGTCCCGAGCCATTAGAGCCGCCCGTCTGTCCCGAGCTGCCAGAGCCGCCAGCCAGTCAGGAGCTGCCAGAGCCGCCAGCCAGTCAGGAGCTGCCAGAGCCGCCAGCCAGTCAGGAGCTGCCAGAGCCGCCAGCCAGTCAGGAGCTGCCAGAGCCGCCAGCCAGTCAGGAGCCGCCAGCCAGTCAGGAGCTGCCAGAGCCGCCAGCCAGTCAGGAGCTGCCAGAGCCGGCAGCCAGTCAGGAGCCGGCAGCCAGTCAGGAGCCGCCAGAGCCGGCAGCCAGTCAGGAGCTGCCAGAGCCGCCAGCCAGTCAGGAGCTGCCAGAGCCGCCAGCCAGTCAGGACCTGCCAGAGCCGCCAGCCAGTCAGGAGCTACCAGAGCCGCCTTCCAGTCATGAGCTGCCCGCCAGTCATGAGCTGCCCGCCAGTCATGAGCTGCCCTCCAGTCATGAGCTGCCCTCCAGTCATGAGCTGCCCTCCAGTCATGAGCTGCCCTCCAGTCATGAGCTGCATCTAGTCCGGAGCAACCATTCAGTCCAGAGCTGCCTCTCTGTCCGGAGCTGTCCTTCAGTCCGGAGTTGCCCCTCTGTCCTGAGCTACCTCTCTGTCCTGAGCTCCCTCTCTGTCCTGAGCTCCCTCTCTGTCCTGAGCTCCCTCTCTGTCCTGAGCTACCTCTCTGTCCTGAGTTGTCTATATTTAGGAGGGGCCTTGGTGAAGGTTCCTGGACCATGGTCGGGGGCGAGGGTCGCCACTCAAGGGACGCTAAGGAGGGGGACAAAGACAATGGTGGAGTGGTGTCCTCGTCCTGCGCCGGAGCCGCCACCGCGGACAGATGCCCACCCAGACCCTCCCCTTGAGTTTTAGGGGTGCGCCCGGAGTTCGCACCTTGAGGGGGGGGGTTCTGTCACGTTCCTGACCTGTTTTCTGTTGTTTTTGTATGTGTTTAGTTGGTCAGGGCGTGAGTTGGGGTGGGCATTCTATGTTATGTGTTTCTATGTTGGGTTAAATGTGTTGCCTGATATGGTTCTCAATTAGAGGCAGGTGTTTGACGTTTCCTCTGATTGAGAACCATATTAAGGTAGGCTGTTCTCACTGTTTGTTTGTGGGTGATTGTTCCTGTGTCTGTGTATGTGGCACCACACGGGACTGTTTCGTTTGTGTTCGTGTATGTGTTCGTTCCTGTTCGTGCGTTATGTTATCTCGTTCAGGTTTGTTCACATCGTTTCTTGTTTTGTAGCTTATTCAAGTGTATTTCGTGTCAGTGTTCGTCTTGTCAATTTAATTAAATCATTATGTCTACATACCTCGCTGCATGTTGGTCCGATCCTTGCTCCTCCTCGTCTGAGGAGGAGAACGACTTAGACGAACGTTACAGGCTGTTTAACAGTCTGATGGCCTTGAGATAGAAGCTGTTTTTCAGTCTCGGTCCCAGCTTTGATGCACCTGTACTGACTTCGCCTTCTGGATGATAGTGGGGTGAACAGGCAGTGGCTCGGGTGGTTGTTGTCCTTGATGATCTTTTTGGCCTTCCTGTGACATCGGCTGGTGTAGGTGTCCTGGAGGGCAGGTAGTTTGCCCCCGGTGATGCGTTGTGCAGACCTCACTACCCTCTGGAGAGCCTTACGGTTGTGGCCAAAGCAGTTCCTGTACCAGGCGGTGATACAGCCCGACAGGATGCTCTCGATTGTGCATCTGTAAAAGTTTGTGAGTGTTTTCGGTGACAAGCCAAATTTCCTCAGCCTCCTGAGGTTGAAGAGGCGCTGTTGCGCCTTCTTCACCACGCTGTCTGTGTGGGTGGACAATTTCAGTTTGTCCGTGATGTGTATGCCGAAGAACTTAAAACTTTCCACCTTCTCCACTACTGTCCCGTCAATGTGGAAAGGGAGGTGCTCCCTCTGCTGTTTCCTGAAGTCCACGATAATTTCCTTTGTTTTGTTGACATTGAGCGTGAGGTTATTTTCCTGACACCACACTCTGAGGGCCCTCACCTCCTCCCTGTAGGCCGTCTCGTCGTTGTTGGTAATCAAGCCTACCACTGTAGTGTCGTCTGCAAACTTGATGATTGAGTTGGAGGTGTGCATGGCCACGCAGTCATGGGTGAACAGGGAGTACAGGAGAGGGCTGAGAACGCACCCTTGTGGGGCCCCAGTGTTGAGGATCAGCGGGGTGGAGATGTTGTTGGCCCTCTTGAAGCATGTGGGAACAGCAGACTGGGATAGGGATTGATTGAATATGTCCGTAAACACACCAGCCAGCTGGTCTGTGCATGCTCTGAGGACGCGGCTAGGGATGCCGTCTGGGCCGGCAGCCTTCCGAGGGTTAACACGGTTAAATGTTTTACTCATGTTGGTCACGGTGAAGGAGAGCCTGCAGGTTTTGGTAGCGGGCCGTGTCAGTGGCACTGTATTGTCCTCAAAGCGAGCAAAGAAGTTGTTTAATTTGTCTGGGAGCAAGACGGTGTCCACGATAGGGGCTGGTTTTCTTTCTGTAATCCGTGATTGACTGTAGACCCTGCCACATACGTCTCGTGTCTGAGCCATTGAATTGCGCACCTCTACTTTGTCTCTATACTGACGCTTAGCTGTTTGATTGCCTTGCGAAGGGAATAGCTACACTGTTTGTATTCAGTCATGTTTCCGGTTGCCTTGCCATAATTAAAAGCAGTGGTTTGCGCTTCAGTTTTGCGCGATTGCTGCCGTCAATCCACGGTTTCTGGTTGGGGAAGGTTTTAATAGTCACCGTGGATACAACATCACCGATGCACTCGCTAATAAACTCGCTCACTGAATCAGCATATACATCAATGTTGTTGTCTGAGGCTATCCGGAACATATCCCAGTCCACGGGATCGAAGCAATCTTGAAGTGTGGAATCCGATTGGTAGAACCAGCGTTGAACAGACCTGAGAACGGGCGTTTCCTGTTTTAGTTTCTGTCTATAGGCTGGGAGCAACAAAATGGAGTCGTGGTCAGATTTGCCGAAAGGAGGGTGAGGGAGGGCTTTGTATGCGTCGCTGAAGTTAGAGTAGCAACGATCCAGAATGTTGCCAGCCCGTGTCGCACATTCGATATGCTGATAAAATTTAGGGAGCCTTGTTTTCAGATTAGCTTTGTTAAAATCCCCAGCTACAATAAAAGCAGCCTCAGGATATATGGTTTCCAGTTTACATAGAGTCCAATGAAGTTCTTTCAGGGCGGTCGAGGTGTCTGCTTGGGGGGGGATATACACGGCTATGATTATAATCGAAGAGAATTCTCTTGGTAGATAATGTGGTCGGCATTTGATTGTAAAGAATTCTAGGTCAGGTGAACAAAAGGACTTGAGATCCTGTATGTTGTTATGATCACACCACGACTCGTTAATCATAAGGCATACTCCCTCGCCCGTCTTTTTAGCAGAGAGATGTTTGTTTCTGTCGGCGCGATGCGTGAAGAAACCGGGTGGCTGTACCGACTCTGATAACATATCCGGAGTGAGCCATGTTTCTGTGAAACAGAGAATGTTAATCTCTGATGTCTCTCTGGAAGGCAACCCTTGCTCGAATGTCGTCTACCTTGTTGTCAAGAGACTGGATATTGGCAAGTAGTATACTTGGGAGTGGTGAGTGATGAGCCCGTCTACGGAGCCTGACCACTTCGGGAAAGTCGTATTCCTGGTCGTAATGTTGGTAAGTTGACGTTGCTCTTATATCCAATAGTTCTTCCCGGCTGTATGTAATAAGACTTAAGATTTCCTGGGGTAGCAATGTAAGAAATAATACATTAAAAAAACAAAATACTGCATAGTTTCCTAAGAACGTGAAGCGAGGCAACCATCTCTGTCGGCGCCATTCTTGCATAATCAAATCGTATTACACCGGCTCTGACGCTCGTCGGTTGTGGCAGGGCTTGCAAACCATTACAGACTACAAAGGGAAGCATTGCCGAGAGCTGCCCAGTGACACGAGCCTACCAGACGAGCTAAACTACTTCTATGCTCGCTTCGATGCAAATAACACTGAAACATGCATGAGAGGACCAGCTGTTCCGGAAGACCTGTGGGATCACGCTCCTCGCAGCCGATGTGAGGAAGACCTCAACATTCACAAAGCCTCAGGGCCAGACGGATTACCAGGACGTGTACTGCGAGCATGCGCTGACCAACTGGCAAGTGTCTTCACTGACATTTTCAACCTCTCCCTGTCCGAGTCTGTAATACCAACATGTTTCAAGCAGACCACCATAGTGCCTGTGCCCAAGAACACGAAGGTAACCTGCCTAAATGACTACCGACCCGTAGCACTCACGTCTGTAGTCATGAAGTGCTTTGAAAGGCTGGTCATGGCTCACATCAACACCATTATCCCAGAAACCCTAGACCCACTCCAATTTGCATAACGCCCCAACAGATCCACAGATGATGCAATCTCTATTGCACTCCACACTGCCCTTTCCCACCTGGACAAAAGGAACACCTACGTGAGAATGCTGTTCATTGACTACAGCTCAGCGTTCAACATCATAGTGCCCTCAAAGCTCAATAAGCTAAGGTCCCTGGGACTAAACACCTCCCTCTGTGACTGGATCCTGGACTTCCTGACGGGCCGCCCAGGTGGTAAGGGTAGGTAACAACACATCCGCAGCGCTGATCCTCAACACTGGGGCCCCTCAGGGGTGCATGCTCAGTCCCCTCTTGTATTGTTCACTCATGACTCCACGGCCAGGCACGACTCCAACACCATCATTAAGTTTGCCGATGACACAACAGTGGTAGGCCTGATCATCGACAACGACGAGGCAGTCTATAGGGAGGAGGTCAGAGACCTGGCCGTGTGGTGCCAGGACAACAACCTCTCCCTCAAAGTGATCAAAACAAAGGAGATGATTGTGGACTACAGGAAAAATAGGACCGAGCACGCCCACATTCTCATCGATGGGGCTGCAGTGGAGCAGGTTGAGAGCTTCAAGTTCCTTGGTGTCCACATCACCAACAAACTAACATGGTCCAAGCACACCAAGACAGTCGTGAAGAGGGCACGACAAAACCTATTCCCCCTCAGGAGACTGAAAAGATTTGGCATGGGTCCTCAGATCCTCAAAAGGTTCTACAGCTGCACCATCGAGAGCATCCTGACTGGTTACATCACTGCCTGATATGGCAACTGCTCGGCCTCCGACCGCAAGGCACTGCAGAGGGTAGTGTGAACGGCCCAGTACATCACTGGGGCCAAGCTTCCTGCCATCCAGGACCTCAATACCAGGCGGTGTCAGAGGAAGGCCCTAAAAATTGTCAAAGACTTCAGCCACCCTAGTTATAGACTGTTCTCTCTGCTACCGCACGGTAAGCGGTACCGGAGCACCAAGTCTAGGTCCAAGCGGCTTCTAAACAGCTTTTACCCCCAAGCCATAAGACTCCTGAACACCTAATCAAATGGCTACCCAGAATATTTGCGTTGCCCCCCCACACTCTCCCCCTCTTTTACATCGCTGCTACTCTCTGTTGTTATTATCTATGCATAGTCACTTTAATAACTCTACCTTCATGTACATATTACCTCAACTAACCAGTGCCAAGCACATTGACTCCGTACCGGTACCCCCCATGTATATAGTCTCGCTATTGTTATTTTACTACTGCTCTTTAATTACTTGCTACTTTTATTTCTTATTCTTATCCATACTTTTTGAAACTGCATTGTTGGTTAGGGGCTCGTAAGTAAGCATTTCACTGTAAGGTCTACTACACCTGTTGTATTCAGCGCATGTGACCAATAAAATTTGATTTGATTTTGATTTGAATGTGTGTAGACAAAGAAGAGCTCTCCAGTAGGTGCACCAAAACATTCAAGGGCCATTTTCTCAAAAGTGGGGTTACAAGTTCATCAACTTTCAAAGCACAATTACTTTCCCATTGTTCCTTAACTGTAGTGTATGATATACAATTGTCTAGCTCTGAGTCTCTACTTTTATCCAATGTAAATTTCAAATTTTGCTACATAAGACCGAATCAAGCTGGTCGGTCACATTTATGATGAGAGGGGTGAATGAATGGATCACTAGAGCACTGGGAAAATCAACCTGGTCTCAGAGCATTCCGTATTATTCTGTACGTAAATCTGAGACACTCCTTTTAATATGATATGTTATGTTTCGTATGGTATGTATTAATTTTTGGATGTCCATCACCCATTTGGTATGATATGTTACAATTAAATGCTGTACTATAGTGTTACAAATTAGGGTTAGGAGAAGGGTTAGCTAACATGCTAAGTAGTTGCAAAGTAGCCAAAAAATAGTAAGTAGTTGAAAAGTTGCTAATTAGCTAAAATGCTAAAATTGTCAGTGATGAGATTGGAACTCGAAACTCCCTAAATTGAGTATCTCGGATTTACATTTACTATGTTACGTCTACTATGTTCGTCTAGTCTATGAAACCAGGTTGGGAAAATAGGCATCAGGGAACTGCTGCCTGACAAACGAGACTAGGAGATCGGCTATATAAAACAAATGCAAATTTGAATCATTAATGCATAGTAATACAAGTAACCTACGCATTTAGCATGGCATTTACGATTCAGAATGTATAAATCATAGCCCAGAAGCTGTAGCTTCTACAGAACCATGGGCCAGCACACTGGTTCAGTAAGTGCATAGCCTACATATATATATTGGACCATTTTCTCTGAAACTGAGTTTGTGTGCTGAAAGGAAATCTACCACCCGACTAGACACTTTTGATCGATATTGAAAGAGGGGCTGGCTCCTCCGCCTGCTGTAAGGCTTTGTCTTCATTGTGTCACATGCCCTCTTTCCTGACACACATTTATGTTAAGGATGAACACGATGACTTTAGGAGAAAATAAAACCTTTGCTCTATGTGTCGCCTGCCATTAGTGACGGTAGCGCACATTCATTTCACCCCCGTTAATCTCGGTGCTCCGGGGATTTTTGAGGAGGCGCTTCTTTCAACTCACTTGACAGTTTGTATGGGAGACCTAAGTGGGTCGTGTTGTGCTACACTATCTTATTATTATGTCTAGGCTAGCGTAGCCTACCTGATGGCACACACAATATTCTGAGAATAAGGTTGAGATATAACCGGCTGAGCGTGCGTGAGCGCTCGTGCGACAGATTTAATCACATGAATTGACATAAACAACATGTACTGCAAGGTTCCTACACCAACCTGACTGATTTAAAATATTTTACCATTTAAACTATTCATTAAATATTGATCATCTCGTTGTTTACAAAAAAAATGGATACAACATTTAACTACCCACTGAGTCGAACAAGGTGGCAAGGTGAACAGCTATGCTTTGCTTATTGAACACTTAATAATGCATAGCCGTCTGGAATGATTAATCACAGTTGCGTTGAAATATTATTATAATAAAATATAAATAACAAATAACCAACAATAAAAACTCACAATTTTCTTTCATGTCCTTACGCAAATGTAGGCTACAATAACAGCAAACTACCAGTAACTGAGGTGACCTATACATGTATCTACATTTCCCCGCATGATCCTTGAAGACAAAAAAAAACATTTTTAGAGAGTTTTTCTTATTAGTCGATCACCAAAATACAAAACTACACTTCCAATCACTGCACGATAGACCATAAAACGGAACTGATAACTAAGTCGCAAATAATAATATCAGTCAGAACGTAATATCCAGAAGTGCACGCTGCATGATAGCTCTGGATCAGGGCGGTTAGCGCGTATCCTTTCACTACAGAGTTAGGCGCATTAAGGACCTGGACCAGAGCTAAATGCTACCGAAATCAATAATTTCTTAAAAGTTACAATTATCTCAATCACACATTTCAACATTTGTCAGAGAAACTCACCGTTTTGCTGTAACATCTCTCGAAATCCGTAAACAGTCTTCATTCATTACTGCCTGAAAGAGAGCATGCTTCTTCCACCTTTGTCATACATTCTACATTCATAAGCATACTGTTAAAGTGCTGTTTAAACATCCGCTACGATAGTAGTACGTGCGCAGGGGAAGATCCCGGCGCTCTGAAATGTCACGTGGTTTGAATATAGTAATACCACAAGTGACAAATCATTGACGTATTGCTCCAGTGTACTCTTACCACCTTAAAAAAATATATTGCACTGACTTCTTGAAAAAGACACACATGAGCACGAGATAGTTTTTTTTATATATATAAAAATACTTTTAAAAAATGTAATCTGTTGATGATTCATTTACTAAGTCTTCTGTGTAAAAACAGAAGGGAATGCAATGAGTAAGCCAGCACGGTCATAATTTGCAACAATGCTAACATTTAGCCAAGGCCATGACATTGAGTAATTCCATAGCCTTTATGCTATAGCAATGATTAGTGGGAAAGCTGCTAGGGATGTTCTGAATTTACTCCACTCCCGAGCCAAAAGCCACCTAAAATTGCACAAAACGTGGCCAAAAACAAGACCACCCTGAGCCATGTTTTCAAAACCTAAACTCTAGAGAAACTGAAAGAATAAAAGGCGAAAGAAAGACTTCTGTGTTGGTCATTACTGAGATGTGGTTTAGGAAGAGTGTTTTGAATACTGACGTTAACCTTTCTGGTTATAACCTTTTTCGGCAAGACAGACCTTCCAAAGTTGGGGGTGGCAATCTTTACCAAGGATCACCTTCAGTGCTCGGTTGTCTCCACCAAGTCTATCCCCAAACAATTTGATTTTCTGGTAAGCATTAAACTTTCAAATAGCTCTTTGTTGACTGTTGCTCGATGCTATCGTCCTCCATCAGCACCGGCCTGTACCCTACCTGCCCTAAGCTCTCTCCTGGCCCCTTACACTAAGTCTGAATTTGTTGCTATGTTGTTGTCTTAGGTCTCTCTTTATGTAGTGTTGTCTCTCTTGTTGTGATGTGTGTTAAGTCCTATATTTATATTGTATTTATTATAATTTTTTCATCCCAGGCCCCCGTCCCCACAGGAGGCCTTTTGCCTTTTGGTAGGCCGTCATTGTAAATAAGAATTTGTTCTTAACTGACTTGCCTAGTTAAATAAAAACAATATTAAAACTTCATTAATATCAATATAATCATGAGGATATCGGAATCCAAATCCCCCTAAAAAAAAGGGGGACTTCAGGCGAGGTGATAGTTTCAGGGGTGTAGTAGTCATATTTTAGAACCATAGTTTTCTTCTCTCTCATCTTCCCTCTGGACAGGGGAGACCTGGGTTGTATTCACTAGAAATAAACTGACCAAACTGGGGAGGGACTGCCTAAACTTGTCCAAAAATAAGCTAATTTTCATTGCAAAATGTTTTGCTACGGTGATCACTAATAAATACGACCCAGGGACAGGATGTCAGGAATCTCAGGGTGGGCTTCAAAACACTTTTTACGTTTCAAAAAGTTTGAAAAAGGTTTTTGTTGCATGCCCTACTGAACACGACCCAGCTTCCCTTTGCCCTTGTTGACCCGAAACCGTGGGTGTGGAACTTCCCTGGGAAATTTTGTAGATCTGAGATAACTGGATAGATGTGAAGAACTATGACCAAATTCTAACCAATTTGGGGAAAAGATGGAGCTAGTACTAAATTGCAATTGCCTATCTATACCTATCAAATTCTTTCAGTTGAACACAATTGCCTAGGGGAAAGCGGTGAGCCTAAGGGTTCTTGACAGGGCTGTACATCAGTGGTTTCAAACCTGTTGTTACTTCAGAATTTTCTGGTGACCTACAGCAGTGTCCCAAACTCGGCGCTGGGTGCACGTTTAGTTTTTTGCCCTAGCACTACACAGATGATTCAAATAATCAACTCATCATCAAGCTTTAATTATGGGGCGGCAGGTATCCTAATGGTTAGAGCATTGGGCCAGTAACTGAAAGGTTGCTGGATCGAATCCCCGAGCTGACAAGGTAAAAATATTTTGTTCTGCCCCTGAACAAGGCAGTTAACCCACTGTTCCCCGGTAGGCTGTCATTGTAAATAAGAATTTGTTCTTAACTGACTTGCCTAGTTAAATAAAAGGTTAATATTTAAAACATTTACATTTGAATCAGCTGTGGACCGAGTTTGGGAAACCCTGAGCTACAGTATCAGATAAACAAAACCACGTCACTAGCATTAAAGGGAAGAAGAAAAGTTTCTGATGACATCATCTGGTGTGCATCATGTGATTTGTTTAAAATTAGCTTTTTTGTTTAAAATCACATGATGCACACTAGACGTCATCAGTGGTTGTGTTCCGAAGCGTTGCATGCATCAACCAATGCCATGTCATTGACAGTGTCGTCGGGCACCAGATTCATACCCTTAAACTTATTCTACATTTTGTTATGCTACGGCCCAAATTCAAAATGGATTAAAAAAAATTCTCTCTCACCCATCTACACACAATACCCTATAATGAAAAAGTGAAAACATCTTTTTAGACATTTTTGAAATGCAGATATTTCATTTACATAAGTATTAACACCCCCGAGTCAATACATATTAGAATCACCTATGGCAGATATTACAGCTGTGAGTCTTTCTGGGTAAGCCTCTAAGAGCTTTGCACATCTGGATTGTACAATATTTGCCCATTATTCTTCTCAAAATGATTCAAGCTCTGTCAAAGTTGGTTGTTGATCATTGCTGGACAACCATTTAAATCTTGCCATAGATTTTCAAGCAGATTTAAGTAAAAAAAAAAAAAAAATCTGCCATTCACTGTCTTCTTGGTAGGAAACTCCAATGTAGATTTGGCCTTGGGTTTTAGGTTATTGTCCTGCTGAAAGGTGAATTCAGATCCTAGTGTCTGGTGGAAACAAACTGAACCAGGTTTTCCTTGAGGATTTTGCTTGTGCTTAGCTCCCTTCAGTTATGTTTTTATCCTGAAAAAACAGTCCTTAACGATTACAAGCATACCCATAACATGATGCAGCCACCACTATGCTGGAAAATATGGACAGTAGTATCCAGTAATAGATTTGCCCCAAACATAACACTTTGTATTCAGGACAAAAAGTGAATTACTTTGGAGTATTACTTTTGTGCCTTGTTGCAAACAGGATGCATGTTTTGGAATCATTTTTATACTGTACAGGTTCCCTTCTTTTCACTCTGCCAATTAGGTTAGTATTGTGGGGTGACTACAATGTTATTGATCCAACCTCAGTATTCTCCTATCACAGCTATTAAACTCTGTAACTGTTTTAAAGTCACCATTGGCCTCATGGTGAAATCCCTGAGGGGTTTCCTTCCTCTCCGGCAACTGAGTTAGGAAAGACAACTTTATCTTTGTAGTGACTGGGTGTATTGATACACATTCCAAAGTGTAATTAATAACTTCACCATGCTCAAAGGGATATTCAATGTCTGCTTTTTAAAATTGTACCCATCTACCAATAGATGCCCTTCTTTGCGAGGCATTGGATAACCTCCCTGGTCTTTGTGGTTGAATCTGTGTTTGAAATTCACTTCTTGACTGAGGGATCTTACAGATAATTGTACAGTTGAAGTCAGAAGTTTACATACACTTAGGTTGGAGTCATTAAAAATATTTTTTCAACCACTCCACAAATTTATTGTTAAAAGTTTTGTTTTGGCAAGTCGGTTAGGACATCTACTTTGTGCATGACACGAGTAATTTTCTCCAACAATTGTTTACAGACAGATTAATTGCACTTATAATTCACTGTATCACAATTCCAGGGGGTCAGAAGTTTACATACAGTAAGTTGACTGTGCCTTTAAACAGCTTGGAAAATTCCAGAAAATTATGTCATGGCTTTAGAGGCTTCTGATAGGCTAATTGACATCATTTGAGTCAATTGGAGGTGTACCTGTGGATGTATTTCAAGGCCTACCTTCAAACGCAATGCCTCTTTGCTTGACATCATGGGAAAATCAAAAGGATTCAGCCAAGACCTCAGAAAAAAATTGTAGACCTCCACAAGTCAGGAGGAAACATGTACAAAAGTATCTATATCCACAGTAAAACAAGTCTTATATCGACATAACCTGAAAGGCCGCTCAGCAAGGAAGAAGCCACTGCTCCAAAACCGCCATAACAAAGCCAGACTACGGTTTGCAACTGTACATGGGGACAAAGACTTTCTGGAGAAATGTCCTCTGAACTGATGAAACAAAAATAGAACTGTTTGGCCATAATAACAATCGTTATGTTTGGAGGAAAAAGGGGGAGGCTTGCAAGCCGAAGAACACCATCCCAACCGTGAAGCACGGGGGTGGCAGCATCATGTTGTGGGGGTGCTTTGCTGCAGGAGGGACTGGTGCACTTCACAAAATAGATGGCATCATGAGGCAGGAAAATTATGTTGATGTATTGAAGCAACATCTCAAGACATCAGTCAGGAAGTTAAAGCTTGGTTGCAAATGGGTCTTCCAAATGGACAATGTTGTAACGGTTTCTCTCCTCCTCTTCGTCTGAAGAGGAGGAGTAGGGATCAGACCAAAATGCAGCGTAGGTTGAATCCATAATGATTTATTTAAAGATGAAGACGAACACAAAAAACACTTGGAAAATTACAAACCAACAAAACGACGTAGACAGACCTGAACATGTGAACTTACATAAACACGAAGAACGCACGAACAGGAACAGACTACATACACGAACGAAAACGAAACAGTCCCGTGTGGTGCGACATACACAGACACGGAAGACAATCACCCACAAACAAACAGTGAGAACAGCCTACCTTAAATATGGTTCTCAATCAGAGGAAACGTCAAACACCTGCCTCTAATTGAGAACCATATCAGGCAACACATTAAACGCAACATAGAAACACAACACATAGAATGCCCACCCAGCTCACGTCCTGACCAACAAAACAAAGGATTAACACAATAACTAGGGTCAGAACGTGACAGTACCCCCCCCCCCCCCCCCCCCCCCCCCCCCAAGGTGCGGACTGCGACCGCACCACCTAAACCTATAGGGGAGGGTCTGGGTGGGCATCTGTCCGCGGCGGCGGCTCTGGCGCAGGACGTGGACCCCACTTCACCCTTGTCTTTGTCCGCTTCTGTGGCCTCCTCAAGGTGGCGACCCTCGCCACCGACCTTGGACTGGGAACCCTAGACATGGGTCCCGCTGGACTTAGGGGCAGCCCTAGCGGATCCTGGCTGGCTGGCTCTGGCGGATCCTGGCTGGCTGGCTCTGGCGGATCCTGGCTGGCTGGCTCTGGCGGCTCTGGCTGCTCATGGCTGGCTGGCGGCTCTGGCTGCTCATGGCTGGCTGGCGGCTCTGGCTGCTCATGGCTGGCTGGCTCTGGCGGATCCTGGCTGGCTGGCGGATCCTGGCTGATCCTGGCTGGCTGGCTCTGGCGGATCCTGGCTGGCTGGCTCTGGCTGTTCATGGCTGGCTGGCGGCTCTGGCTGCTCATGTCTGGCGGAAGGCTCTGGCTGCTCCTGTCTGGCGGAAGGCTCTGGCTGCTCCCGTCTGGCGGAAGGCTCTGGCTGCTCCCGTCTGGCGGAAGGCTCTGGCTGCTCCCGTCTGGCGGACGGCTCTAGCGGCTCCTGTCTGGCGGACGGCTCTAGCGGCTCCTGTCTGGCAGACGGCTTTGAAGGCTCGGGACAGACGGGCGGCTTTGAAGGCTCGGGACAGACGGGCGGCTCTGACGGCTCGGGACAGACGGGCAGCTCTGACGGCTCGGGACAGACGGGCAGCTCTGACGGCTCGGGACAGACGGGCAGCTCTGACGGCTCGGGACAGACGGGCAGCTCTGACGGCTCGGGACAGACGGGCAGCTCTGACGGCTCGGGACAGACGGGCAGCTCTGACGGCTCGGGACAGACGGGCAGCTCTGACGGCTCGGGACAGACGGGCAGCTCTGACGGCTCGGGACAGACGGGCAGCTCTGACGGCTCGGGACAGACGGGCAGCTCTGGGCAGACTGGCAGTGCAGGCGGCTCTGGGCAGACGGGCACACCTGTAGGGAGGAGACGGAGAGACAGCCTGGTGCGTGGGGCTGCCACAGGACCCACCAGGCTGGAGAGACCTACAGGAGGCTTGATGTTAAGAGGCACCTGAAGGACCGGGCTGTGAGGGAGCACTGGAGCTCTGGTGCGCAGCCTTGGCACCACTCCCCCAGGCTGGAATACTACTCCAGCCCGTACCCTCCAGAGTGCAGGCACAGGTTGAACCGGGCTGTGGATGAGCACTGGAGATCTAGTGCCTACTACGCGCACCTCTCCCTTAGGCTCCACTCCCACATTTGCCCGGTACGAGCGGAGCGTAGGCATAGGACGCACTGCACCCTCCCAGCGCCCCGGAGACACAGCACGCAGAGCCGGCGCAGGATACCCTGGACCGAAACTGCGTACCGGAGACCAGACGCACTAAGCAGGCACAATACGCCCCGGCTGGATGCCCACACTCACATGACACTTTCGGGGGGCTGCCCTATAGCGCACCGGGCTATGGGCACGCACTGGCGACACCGTGCGCTTAACCGCATAACACGGTGCCTGACCAGTGACGCGTTGCTTATAATAAGCACGAGGAGTGCGCTCAGGTCTGCTACCTGGCTTAGCCACACTCCTCTCTAGCCCCCCCCCCCCCCCCCCCCCCCCCCCAAAAAAAAATTATGGGGCTGCCTCTCGTACCTGTCGCGCTGCCGTGCTGCCTCCTCATATCGCCGCCGCTCAGCTTTTGCTTCCTCCAGCTCAGCTTTGGGGCGGCGATACTCCCCAGCCTGTGCCCAGGGTCCTTCTCCGTTCAAAATCTCCTCCCATGTCCAGGAGTCCTGGGATTTCTGCTGCTGCTGTCGCTGCCCTTTTCCCCGCTGCTTGATCCTTTGTGGGTGGGTGATTCTGTAACGGTTTCTCTCCTCCTCTTCGTCTGAAGAGGAGGAGTAGGGATCAGACCAAAATGCAGCGTAGGTTGAATCCATAATGATTTATTTAAAGATGAAGACGAACACAAAAAACACTTGGAAAATTACAAACCAACAAAACGACGTAGACAGACCTGAACATGTGAACTTACATAAACACGAAGAACGCACGAACAGGAACAGACTACATACACGAACGAAAACGAAACAGTCCCGTGTGGTGCGACATACACAGACACGGAAGACAATCACCCACAAACAAACAGTGAGAACAGCCTACCTTAAATATGGTTCTCAATCAGAGGAAACGTCAAACACCTGCCTCTAAATGAGAACCATATCAGGCAACACATTAAACCCAACATAGAAACACAACACATAGAATGCCCACCCAGCTCACGTCCTGACCAACAAAACAAAGGATTAACACAATAACTAGGGTCAGAACGTGACAAATGTCCCCAATCATACTTCCAAAGTTGTGTCAAAATGGCTTAAGGACAACAAAGTCAAGTTATTGGAGTGGCCATCACAAAGCACTGACCTCAATCCCATAGAACATTTGTGGGCAGAACTGAAAATGCGTGTGCGAGCAAGGAGGCCTACAAACCTGACTCAGTTACACTAGCTCTGTCAGGAGGAATGGGCCAAAATTCACCCAACTTATTGTGGGAAGCTTGTGGAAGGCTACCCAAAACGTTTGACCCAAGTTAAACAATTTAACGGCAATGCTACCAAATACTAATTGAGTGTATGTAAACTTCTGACCCACTGGGAATGTGATGAAAGAAATAAAAGCTGAAATGAATCATTCTCTCTACTATTTTTCTGACATTTCACATTCTTAAAATAAAGTGGTGATCCTAACTGACCTAAGACAGGGAATTTTTACGAGGATTAAATGTCAGGAATTGTGAAAAACGGAGTTTAAATGTATTTTGCTAAGGTGTATGTAAACTTCCAACTTCAGCTGTATGTGTGGGCAAAAAAAAAAATGCACCACCCCCATACTCATAGAATTGACTCAAAATGAATGTTTACAACCACAAATAACAATAACTGCGACCCTGTGTTTATAAACGTGGATATCGATTTTGACACTTCAGCATGCTTTTGTGGCACAGTCGACGCCAAGCAGGGCTACAGGCCAGAAGGTTGAGGGTTCGCCGACCACCACGGACAAGATAACTCTCCCTGCCTGCTTCATTAGGCTACATTACAATCAGAGCCGGCTGCAGACAATGCTCAGCTAGGTAGAAATCAGATTTTCATAATTTTGATGCTATATTTATAATTCAATAAAATATATGCTAGAAAGTGTATGCCCCCAGGCCTGGCGGGAAGCAAAAGTTATTCCGTTATCTAAGAACAGTAAAGCCCCCTTTACTGGCTCAAATCGGCGACCAATCAGCCTGTTACCAACCCTGTTACTAACTTTTGGGAAAAAAAGTGTTTGACCAGATACAATGCTTTTTTACAGTAACCAAATTGACAACAGACTTTCAGCACGCTTATAGGGAAGGACATTCAACAAGCACAGCACTTACACAAATGACTAATGATTGGCTGAGAGAAATTGATGATAAAAAGATTGTGGGTGCTGTTTTGTTAGACTTCAGTGTGGCTTTTGACATTATTGATCATAGTCTGTTGCTGGAAAAACGTACACTACCGTTCAAAAGTTTGGGGTCACTTAGAAATGTCCGTGTTTTTGAAAGAAAATAAAAATATGTATCCATTAAAATAACATTAAATTGATCAGAAATACAGTGTAGACATTGTTGATGTTGTAAATGACTATTGTAGCTGGAAATGGCTGATTTTCAAAATGGAATATCTACATAGGTGTACTGAGGCCCATTATCAGCAACAATCACTCCTGTGTTTCAATGGCACGTTGTGTTAGCTAATCCAAGTTTATAATTATAAAAGGCTAATTGATCATTAGAAAACCCTTTTGCAATTATGTTGGCACAGCTGCAAACTGTTGTTTTGATTAAAGAAGCAATAAAACTGTCCTTCTTTAGACTAGTTGAGTATCTGGAGCATCAGCATTTGTGGGTTCGATTACAAGCTCAAAATGGCCAGAAACGAAGGACTTTCTTCTGAAACTCGTCACTCTATTCTTGTTCTGAGAAATGAATGTTTTGCCATGCGAGAAGTTACCAAGAAACTGAAGATCTCGTACAACGCTGTGTACTACTCCCTTCACAGTACAGAGCAAACTGGCTTTAACCAGAATAGAAAGAGGAGTGGGAGGCTGTGGTGCACAACTGAGCAAGAGGACAAGTACATTAGTGTCTAGTTTGAGAAACAGACGCCTCACAAGTCCTTACCTGGCAGCTTCATGAAATAGTACCCACAAAACACCAGTCTCAACAGCAACAGTGAAGAGGTGACTCTGGGATGCTGGCCTTCTAGGCAGAGTTGCAAAGAAAAAGCCATATCTCAGACTGGCCAATAAAAATGAAAGATTAAGATGGGCAAAAGAACACAGACACTGGACAGAGGAACAATGCCTAGAAGGCCAGCATCCCGGAGTCACCGCTTCACTGTTGACGTTGAGACTGGTGTTTTGCGGGATGATATAGAGGTCCTGGATGGCAGGGAGCATGGCCCCAGTAATGTACTGGGCTGTCCATACCACACTCTGTCGCGCCATGTGATCGAGGGCGGTGCTGTTGCCATACCAAGCAGTGATGCAGCCAGTCAAGATGCTCTTAATCGTGTAGCTTTATAACTTTTTGAGGATTTGAAGGACCATGCCAAACCTTTCCAACTTCCCAAGGGGGAAGAGGCACCGTCGTGCCTTCTTCATGACTGTGGGCGTGAGTGGAACATTTTCAGTCCTTAGTGATTTGGACACCAAGGAAGCTCTCGACCCGCTCCACTGTAGCCCCGTTGATGTGGATAGGGGCATACTCGCCCCCCCCCCCCCCCCCTCCCCATTTTCTGTAGTCCATGATAAGCTCCTTGGTCTCAATGACATTGAGGGAGAGGTTGCTGTCTCGACACCACACTGCCAGGTCACTGACCTCCTCCCTGTAGGCTCATCGTCGCCGGTGATCAGGCCTACCACCGTCGCGTCGTCAATTAATTATTGATTGCATGCTGGTGTTGTAGGCTAGCCTAGGTAGGATAATTGTATTGTCCCTGAACAAGATCAATAGGGGAGCTTTTGAGCTGTGTCTCATGTCTTCACTGTTCTTTCATTCAATGATGCACCTGGCCCCTCCGCTTATATAGAAAATTGGTGCAGCTTTGAATGATTTTATGTGCGGTATGATTGCTAGTTAGCCTATTGCAGATCTGGACAAATGATCCACCTATCACTATATTGTCACTATGAATGGTGGATAGAGGGCAGGATATACAGACAGGTAGACTATATTGACCTGTGGTATAGTTAGCGTGCGGCAAAGCGTAGTGCATAAGGGAAGTACCAAAACACCTTGATATAGGGGTGCCCATGCAAGCAGCTGAGGAAATGTGGCTAGGATGGAATAAATAATATAGTAAAACCTGCAAAAGGGTGAAAGTAAAGCAGTAAAAAAAACACACTACCCTCTCCAAAGAAAAAAAATAAAAGTTAGACAACCCCCCCACCCCAGGACATTTCCAACTGTCCCTCATCTTCTAGCTTTTTTACTACAATATTAGAAACCTGTCATTTTCACACATGTTGACATACTGTAGCAGTCGAGCTGGAGATGATGAATTTGATGTTGACTGTAACAAACTGACTGCAACCCACCATTTTGTAAATAATTGAGTAACCTTCTGTTGAAAAAAAACAACGAATTAGATTAAAAAAATAAATAAATGGTACACCAAAAAGGTAAATGAGCTCTAAAATGTAGGTACCACCACAGTTGCAAGTCAAGAACGTGTTTCATCCGTTCTTAAAGTTTTATTTTCATGTTTATAAAAACATAAATTAGATCAGGGGGTCAGAGGAATACATGTCTATATACTGTTGTTCAGACTTTTACTACCGCTGTTGCACCTTCTGCTTCGGCTTGTGTAAAGAGCACAGCTAACAGGGTTGGCAAAAAGATGGATACGCACGTCGAGCAAGCATTACACAAGACTGCAAACCAAAAAAAAAGTCATGAAAATTGAAGGTTTTGGCTCATTCATTCGTATGGCCACCTGCTCTCTCCTAGGCTGTCACACTTAAAGTTAGCTCTGGTCCAGGGCGTTAGTGTGTGTTCCTCTACTAACGGTTAGTGGAGGAATGCAAACTAATGCCATGGACCAGAGCTAACAAAGTATGGAAGGTGAACTTCGTCTTGCAGTCAAACCGTCAACTGCATCTTCACTCCAGGAGTCGTTACTTTAAAATAATTTGTCCCACACATCATGTCTCATCTGAAACAAATAGTTTTAAATGTCCATTTGAAGCAGTGTTGTCATAGTCTTCTAGCAATGGATGTCAGTTTTTCCATCGGATTTGCTGCAAGAAAAGAGCCAAAGTCCTGTTAGTGATGATAAAACTCTGACTTTAACCATGTTGAATTATGATTTGATATAAAACAACTATCTAATTGTTTCACAGATTCTGATTGAATAAATCCAGAGGCAGATCTAATTATTTAATGGACAACTAAAAATGTGATTTCATCAAACTTGATTACCATTGGATGAATTCTTCTGGACTAGAGCTGGGACTAAATACTGTGACTCTAACTTATTTTGTTTTCGAAGCTTGCCTGCCACGCTCAGACCAGTTTGCTCAGACCAAGGGTTTAGTTCACTTTTCGAAGTGGATAACACAGTTTTATAGGATAATTTGACAAATAAATGCAAAAAGTTCACACAGAGTGCATCGGAGTGACAAACTAGTCCGCCATTGCATCCCTGGAAGTCACTCTGTGACTCAAACTTATTATTATATATTTTTAAATATATACACTCCAACATATTTATTTGGACAGTGACGCTTAAACTTTTAATTTGGCTCTATACTCCAACATTTTGGATTTGAGATCAACATTTTTATATGAGGCGACAGAACAGAATGTCACCTTTTATTTGAGGGTATTTTCATCCATATCGGTTTTATCATTGAGAAATGAAAACACTTCGAAGATAGTTACTTTACTTTATTACTACGTAATACATACATACATACATCTCTGCAAAAGATCTGATGTGAAAAGATCTGATGTGATTGGTCAAAATACCAATTAGTGGAAACAGATCAGAATTGGGCTGCCTGTCTAAAGTTTGGGAAACCCTGGGCTAGACCACCCAGCCCACAATTCAAGTGATCATGTCCCAAGACCAAATTATCATTAGTCTTGACTATAATGCAGTTTAGAATAGGCTGGAGAATATGGGTGTGTGAAAATGTCCCTTCAACATGACTAATCTGATTACATAACTCAGATTTGACCATGCACAAGTGTAGTTCTGTTGAGATGTACAAAAGAGAAGTGGAAGTGTTTTAGAAGGTTAAATACATTGTCTGGCCATGAGTATCAACACAGAAAGGAACCAAGGTTGAAGAGGAACTACTGTCTTTCCATAAAAACACAACCAGACGGAGAAAACAGATTGTGTTACACAACAGTGGATGCCCCCATAAGGAAATAGGGCTGTCAATTTTAGCCTTCCACTTAAAACTGACAATGACCAGCCACTTCAGTTGAAGTAGACACATCATCACACTGTCTTATTATGAGCCATCCTCTTATGATTGTCATATTTATCATTACAAGAGGAACAGACGAGAGACTAAATTTGCACCTTATCTGATCCTCACCACTTCCTTACACAAGCAGACTTCCCGTCTTGCTAGAGACGTGACACTTTCAGACAGGTTTGTTTTCATTAGGCACCAAATTGAAGAAAAACAGACTGAAACAGGGAGGGGCTACCTGGATATTTTTGTATTGCAAAACGTTTAAAAAAACGTGTCAGTTGTGTGCCACAATGAAAATGACCCAATTCACATGGGAAATGCAGGATGTTGCACATAGTTAGGCAATCTACTGCACAATATTGTTCTCAAGAAACCCTTTGATGCAAAGGAGTCTTGTATTGTTGGGTGTTGAAAGAAGTCATTTTGCTTAATGTCCTCGCGCTTTACAATCAAAGCAACTTTAATTGTTGATTTTCTGTCTCCTTAGGGCCAAATTGTGTTGTATTTGTGTCGTAATAACGCCTATAAGTGTTCTTCACTTCTGGACCTGGGAGGGTCACTATACGTATAAGCTGTACTTTCCAGCTTCGCCCTATACCACCTGATACGAACTGCTAATCAATATTTTAATTAGCCGAATCGGGGGTGTTAGTGCAGGGCTGGAACAAAAGCCGGTACACGTCTGCCCTCCAGTGTACAGGGTAACTCATTGGTCATTGACTCTGACCCTGGAGACCTAAAGGGTGTATGGCTTTTTCTTTCAACTCGGATACTTATACCACTGATTGACCTCATTGAGTTTTTTTGAGTAACATATTTGTAAACTCAAGTGTGTTAGTGATGGGCTGGAGCAAAAGCCTGCACACACTTTAGCTCTCCAGGGCCAGGGTTAGTGACCGCTGGCGTAACAGAAAAGCTCTCAGATTATGTGACTGAAGCCGACTTGTGGTGATGACCCCTATCTTACAGTGTAGGGTGCATTTCCCACACTAATGGTTAAGGGTAAGATTGGAGGAGGGGAAGCAGATCCTAGATCTGTACCTAGGGGAAACTTCACCCCAGAGCCTATTTTACCGAGTTGCTGAGGATTTCCTCGATCTTCCTGTACTCCGATGAGCCTCTCTCCACCTTCCCCCGGTACACAATCAACTGCTGCCGGTCCTTCAGGTCCCTGTACGTCTGATTGGGCAAAAGAACCGCCAATCAATCATCATGCCACATAATGATAAATAGCATGTGATGCCAGTATAAGAGATTAAATGTTATCCGTACTGTCAATGATATCATTTGCCACAATTGTTCGAGTTCTTGCGCACTAGGCATTGTAGGCATAGTATTAAACTGCAGTACTGTTACCAATGTAAGTTATGTCAAAATACTGTAACAGTAGTGCTAGAGACATAGGATGTAGTTCTACATAAGAATTTGACTTGCCTGGTTAAAAAAAAGGTTGAAATAAAAAATAAATAGATAATCAATACTCATTATAGTGCTTTAAAACATGGAAGTTGGTAGAAGTTACCTCTAACCACTGATCCAGGGTCAGCCCATTTTTCTATGACTCTAAGGGTTAAGGTTAGGATATGGGATTGCATAATGTGATCCTAGATCTGTGGTTAGGGGTGATTCCTACATCGAGCTATAACATGTGTGTCTGTCAGATGTCTCACATTGATGATGACGTCGTGACACTTATACTTCTGCGCCAAACTGATCTTCTGCTCCGCGTCTTCAACCAGGTTTACGTAATCCTGCAACACCTAGGAGTAGAAAGGAGAAGAGGGACAGAAAGAGACGGATGAGCGACTAAAAGAAATGTGGCAACACATCTGCATGATGTGGCATAACAATCAGTGTAATCCCTAAAAACGAAAACACACAGCATCTAGCTATGAATTAAATTCTATTTAGTGCCATTTTCTGGTTTAATTTGAGCTATTATGCTTATGGCATTTTGAATTGTCCAATTCAACTGCATTGCATGTAATGTGCCACACCCAATATATCTGCAGAATACTGAAAACAATGGAAATAGAGACCAGTGCTTATTTCAGGTGATTTTAAAAACACAGTACCACCTGGTGTTGAGACTGGGGAAGTGCAGCTGTAGTTGTCCTACCTACCTGTACTGGTGCGTTGTTTTTCTGAAGGATGTCCACTATTCTATGGAAGCCAATGGGAGACCTCTTCTTGGTGTAGCCCAGCCAGTTCTTGGTGGTGAACAGAGCGTCCACATCGAACCAGGCTTTCAGCTTCGCCCTCGCACCCAGACATGTGAGGAGAAACTGTTTATCTGAAATCTGGATGATGACAAAACTTGGGAGTTATTACAATCATTGAATGTTGTTTAACCTGGAAACACACATTTTCCCTTAACTCTGTTGGGAAATAGGGTTGAAGGCAAATCGATGTCTTTCTGACAACTTCAGCTCAATGAAGGTCTTAAAATAGTTGGACAGATGGATTGGCATGAATAACAAAAATATACATATGGTCTCATTGCAAACGGAGCCAGAATATTGTTGAACGAAAAGATTCACAACAGTGACTCAAGCCAGACACATTTACCTAGTAATAAAGACAAGGCCCAGTTAATTCAAAAACAAAATGGACAGACAAATACTCATGTGTAGTCCGAGTTTCTCTTTCTCTCTCTTACCCTGAAGGTCTTCCGTATGTTGGCTGGACTGCTGAACGTGCCCTGTGGGAGAGACTGGGCTAGTTAGTTGATGTTGTGCACACAGACACAGATACAGACCCAGGCACACACACATACAGGCACACACGCACAAACAGACCTTAATCAACTCCAACCATAATGTTATTTCAATTAACAACAAGACTAATTATTAAATGTTTGGATATAATTGCAATATTTATAATATAAAAGATTGATAGATGAATGCACAGATTAATGCATTTTTACATCAACACTGATTAACACTAGGTTCCCTACTACAGCCAGGTAACTGACAATCTCTGTCTCCATCTTGTGGTCGCAATAGAGAATTACAGTCAGAAAAAAACTGACTCCGTAGCACAGTGGTCATCAAACCTGAGCGCTACAGGGTGTGCCGGCTCTGGCTCCAGTCCAGCCCTAACAGGACTAACACCACATTCACCTGATCAACTTATCATCATGCCAAATCTGGAGCACTTGCTCGTACTGGAACAAAAGCCTGCACACCCTGTGGTTCTCCAGGACCAGGTTTGAGGGCCACTTCAGTTCCAGAACTCACATCAGACTCCCCATAATGGTAGAAGCAGGAGTAGTAGAGAGTAGTGATGATGGGCATGTTGAGGATGGAGGCTTTCCGCGGGTATTTCTTAAAGATGTCCGCCTGGCCGCTACTCTCCACCTGTTTGTCGTTAGCCTGAACGGGGAACACATGGAATTTTTGGTTTTAAAACCTACATAAAGCTGTCATAAGCATGGCTTGATATGACGTATGGTTAGCCTGGAGAAACAGAGAAGGGAAGGTTTGGAATGTTCGGTTTTAAAGCCTACATAAACATGTCAAACATGACATAGGATTTGACATATTATGCAATGATCGAGCTTATGACAAAATATGTCATAGCGTAGGTATCTGTGGCGAAACTGTTCTCCCAAATTACACATTGAAACCTTATGGCGACCATATTAGTGCGCCATGCTTTTTAACAGATTTCAAACAAGATTTTATTTAAAGCGCAAAATAAAATGTTACTACTGTACCATGAGCAAGATTCAGCCATCGGTGTTCTTTAGTCGAGTATGTATAAAAAATAGCAGCGGTTTCTCACCTCGATGATAATCTGCCTTTCCAGGAGTGTGTAGTGGTCTTGAACGTGAGTGGCATCGTCTGGTGAGAAGGGGAGACTGCAACAAAGTCCATGGTGCTAGTTAGTAACGCTGTTCTCCAAAGCTAATCCTGCTGTGTAGTATCTCTGACTCCAGGAGTAGGTAACATTCAAATGTGTTAAATGACCTTACTTCAGGAAAAGGTTTGTACGACCTTGTATGATTTAAAAACACCCCAGTCAACAATATCAAAATGTGGCAGAAAATGGGAAAAGAAAAAGATGCTGTTCATGAGAGAAAACTTTGGATTCTTTACCTTGGTTCTGTTCCTTAGGGTACGCAACGGAAAACATTTTGCAACAGAAAACGAAAATCAGCACTTCTTTTTGGACGCGGTCATGTAGTGCCTTCCTGTGTCTGTACGAATTCTTCCGTTTTGTGCCTAATGAACACGACCCTGAGACGTGAGGTAATGTGGAGTGGATCTTTACCTGAGGCAGTTCTTCAGAAAGTCCCTCCTCTTGTTCTCGTCTCTGATGTTGAGGTGATCTCTGTACTGCATGAGCTGAATATGGAGATGGAAACAGAGGAAGGTGCATTGAGATTTAAAACCATCAACAACCAATGAGTGCAGAGCATTAAAAGGCACAATCTGTATTGTTCATTTCAACTCCACCGTCAGCGGTGTCACAGACAGTTTTCAGGGATACAGTATCTTCAACCGAGCTTCCTTTTCCCCTGAAAACCAGATGTGGAGACCCTGCTCATGCATTTATTTTACACCTGCTATGTTAGGTTATTTCAACTCAAATGTGCTGCCCCTGCACTTGTTTGACACATTTTAGGATGGACTGAAATGTAACTGAATTAGACTTTTGAGGTAACTGTCCCCCCCAGAATGGCTTGGCAGTTCATGGGAAGTACATACCGCCATGTCTTCTGTTCTGTCCAGGGACCTTGATGACACGAGAGAAAAGAGGACTGATCAGAATGCCTGCATACAAGTAGCAAGTTGACCACACAGTACCATCATTTGGGTACACAATGGAAAATATTTAAAATCTTTTGCAAAATAATTCTTAAAATGGACAAATCCTGACAGTCCCTCCCTGTTTCAGTCTGTTTTATTTCCTTTGGTGCCTTATAAACACAACTCAGATGCTACACTCCTTGAACAGGAGCGGTAAAAACCAGTCCAACAAGGTTACATGACAACTACATTGATACAATCTTATGGCTTAAAGGATACAGTGCATTCAGAAAGTATTCAGACCCCTTGACTTTTTCCACATTTTGTTACCATTACAGCCTTATTCTAAAATTGATTATAATTGATTTTTTCCCCCACTCATCAATATACACACAACACCCCATAATGACAAAGCAAAAACTGCCTTTTGGTTTTTAGAAATGTTTGCAAATTTATATATATATATATTTTTTCAATATTACATTTACATAAGTATTCAGACCCTTTACTCAGTACTTTGTTGAAGCACCTTTGGCAGCGATTACAGCCTCGAGTCTTGGATATGACGCTACAAACTTGGCACAACTGTATTTGGGGAGATTCTCCCATTCTTCTCTGCAGATCCTCCCAAGCTCTGTCAGGTTGGATGGGGAGCGTCACTGCACAGCTATTTTCAGGTCTCTCCAGAGATGTTCGATCGGGTTCAAATCCAGGCTTTGGATGGGCCACTCAAGGACATTCAGAGACTTGTCCCGAAGCCACTCCTGCGTTGTCTTGGCTGTGTGCTTAAGGTCGTTGTCCTGTTGAAGGTGAACCTTCACCACAGTTTGGGGCGCTCTGGAGCAGGTTTTCATCAAGGATCTCTCTGTACTTTGCTCCGTTCATCTTTGCCTTGATCCTGACTAGTCTCCCAGTCCCTGCCGCTGAAATACATCCCCACAGCATGATGCTGCCACCCCTATGCTTCACCGTAGGGATGGTGCCAGGTTTCCTCCAGACATGACGCTTGGCATTCAGGCCAAAGAGATCAATCTTGGTTTCATCAGACCAGAGAATCTTGTTTCTCATGGTCCAAAAGTCTTTAGGTGCCTTTTGGCAAACTCCAAGCGGGCTGTCATGTGCCTTTTACTGAAGAGTGGCTTCCGTCTGACCACTCTACCAGAAAGGACTCTAGAGCTCTGTCAGACTGACCATCAGGTTCTTGGTCACCTCCCGGACCAAGGCCCTTCTCCCCCAATTGCTCATCTTGGCCGGGCGGCCAGCTGTAGGAAGAGTCTTGGTGGTTCCAAAATTCTTCAATTTAAAAATGATGGTAGCCACTGTATTCTTGGGGACCTTCAATGTTGGAGACATTTTTTGGTACCCTTCCCCAGATCTGTGCCTCGACACAATCCTGTCTCGATATTTCTGTTTTTTCTTTTAATACATTTGCAAAAATGTCCAAAAACTTGTTTTCACTTTCTCCTTATGGGGTATTGTGTGTATATTGATGAGAAAAAATAATGAATCCATTTTAGAATAAGGCTGTAACATAACAAAATGTGGAAAAAGTAAAGGGGTCTTAGACTTTCCGAATGCACTGTATTTTAGTGAATTGTTACTCACTTGAAAAGCTCCACCAAAAGCTTCTGTTCTCCTATTTCCTTCAGGTAGTGGATATAATGACTAAGAGCTATTTCTCTTGTTATCAACTCCCGGAAGAGAATCTCTGCACAGAAACACAGTGAACTGTCATTATTTGCAGAATATTTGCCATGTGCACTTAACTTTTGCAACATCCAAAGTTTGCAACTGTTATTGTTCTAAAGGAATAATATATGCCATTTAGCAGATGCTTTTGTCAGCATGCATACATTTTCAACACCTGGGAATAATAAATAAAAAAGGTAGAACTAAATGTAGAAGACGAAGAAAATAGAAAAATAAAAGGTGCAAAATTTGCACTGGTGTAAATTCCTGGTAACTCAACCAGAATAGAGTGAGGTAAAAAAAAGTTCAATCTAATGAAAAAAAAAAACGGATTAAAAACCTTACCTTTACTTAATGACTTCTTTAAATATATTAAAACCTGCAATGAGAGGTTACAGAACAGTATAAGTATACTGAACAAAAATATAAACACAACATGTAAAGTGTTGGTCCCATGTTTCATGAGCTGAAATAAAAGATCCCAGAAATGTTCCAAGCGCACAAAAAGCTTATTTCTCTAAAATGTGGTGCACCAATTTGTTTACATCCCTGATAGTGAGCATTTCTCTTTTGCCAAAATAATCAATCCACCTGACAGGTGTGGCATATCGTGAAGCTGATTAAACAGCATGATCATTACACAGGTGCACCTTGTGCTGGGTACAATAAAAGGCCACTCTAAAATGTGCAGTTTTATCACACAACACAATGCCACATATGTCTCAAGTTGAGGGAGCTTGCAATTGGCATGCTGACTACAGTCAATCAGAACTGTTGCCAGAGAATTGAATATTCATTCCTCTACCATAAGCCATCTCCAACATCATTTTAGAGAATATGGCAGTACGTCCAAATGGCCTCACAATTGTCCGAAACAGTCTCAGGGAAGCTCATCTGCATGCTTATCATCCTCACCAGGGTCTTGACCTGACTGCATTTCAGCGTCGTAACCGACTTCAGTGGGCAGATGCTCACCGTCGATGGCCACTAGCACGCTGGAGAAGTGTGCTCTTCACAGATGAATCCCGGTTTCAACTGCATCGGGCAGATGGCAGACAGAGTATATGGTGTCGTATGGGAGTTCAGTTTGCTGATGTCAACGTTGTGAACAGAGTGCCCCACGGTGGCGGTGGGGTTATGGTATGGGCAGGCATAAGCTACGGACAACAAACCCAATTGCATTTTATCAATGGCAATTTGAATGCACAGAGATACCGTGAAAAGATCCTGAGGCCCATTGTCGTGCCATTCATCTGCCGCCATCACCTCATGTTTCAGCATGATTATGCACAGCCCCATGTCGAAAGGATCTGTACACAATTCCTTGAAGCTGAAAATGTCCCAGTTCTTCCATGGCCTGCATACTCACCAGACATGTCACCCATTGAGCATGTTTGGGATGCTCTGGATCGACGTGTACAACAGCGTGTTCCAGTTCCCGTCAACATCCAGCAACTTTACACAGCCATTGAAGAGGAGTGGGACAACATTCCACAGGCCACAATCAACAGCCTGATCCACTCTATGCGAAGGAGATGTGTCGCGCTGCATGAGGCAAAAGGTGGTCACTCCAGATGCTGACTGGTTTTCTGATCAACGCCCATAACTTTAAAAAAAAGTATCTGTGACCAACAGATACATATCTGTGTTCCCAGTCATGTGATATCCATAGATTAGGGCCTAATTTATTTATTTCTATTGACTGATTTCCTTAAATGAACTGTAAGTCGGTAAAATCTTTGAAATTGTTGCATGTTGCGTTTATATTTTTGTTCATTGTAATAAAAATGATGTTTTCTTTCAACTAGAGTCAAATCAAATCGTACCGCAGTGATGACGTTTCCATCATGTGCATTCACAGCCTCGTCCAATAGCAGCAGTTTGTCCTGTAAGGAGCGAAACTTCTCCAAAGAGTAGACCTATGAGAAAATACAATCATGGACTGAGTTAGAATAATACAATATTAATATTATATCACAGTCCATAGAATTGTTAAATACATAAAGCAGAGTATTTGCTGGAGCATTATAAAACCGATGATAATAACAACCTAATAAACTGTATGCCATTTAGCAGACACTTTTATCCAAAGTGACTAACAGTAGGCATAACAACAGTCAGCTTACAATTTACAGTCAGTTTGAAGACAAATAAATGTTGATTTTACACCATTGATCCTACCTTTCCCTGCTGCATCCTCTTCACAGTCTCCTCAGGGGTCCAGTCACTGACGTAGTCCTGCCACAACAAGATGACAGCATCATTAATAGACCAACGACAGTCCAGTAAATACAGTATTAGTGATGTTAGTTCAGTTTGTGGAACAACTTTTCAGAGTGCTCTGAAATATACTGATTATGTGTAACATAAAACATATCTTACCTTGTATTCAGATTTTGGTTTCCGAAGTTCCGGGGCGTAATTTCGGATGGATGGATCACCGAAAGCTATAAAATACTAGAAAAGTTGAGAACCACGCTTTTCAAAATAGCAATTTTCACACACATATGGCAAAAATCGAGTAACAACTCTTGCTAAAATGTTACCCACACTCAGAGAAGGACTGGAAGCTCCCAGTTTTGGCCTTTCCTAAAAAATGAGAGAGTGTGTGTTAATTGATAAGGAAATACTTATGTTGACATTAGTATTCGCATTGAGAATGTGCAAAACTAGGGACAATGGTTAGTGTATAGCTAGAGCTCATTGGTGTTTCTTATAGATTCAAAACTGTACCGAGGGCAAATCTGTTTGACAGAATGAAGCGAACCCATTTTGATTGGGTCGAATGCAACGGTCACAAAATCGGTTATCCCAAACTCAAAAATCGACCCACAACACAACACTTCCAATCTAAATACACCCAACGAGAATGGCCTTAAAAACCTGTCAAGAGGTGGACTGAGTTGTACCTTTGAATAAGGAGCTTAAGGAGTAGCCAGAACTATTCTTGGGCAACGAAGGGGCAGTGTGGATTTTGGGGAAGCTCTGGTCCCGCACCTCTCCTGTGGAGCGATTGCTGGATTCTGTCTCCTTGACCGACCACGAGATACCTGAGGGAACACCAACATTTAGGGCCACAACTTACAACATTTAGGCCCAGAACCATTCAAGTTACTAGCAAACGTACTGGTCCTAAGTGAACTTATCACAAAACTTAAAAAGGCACAGTCCATTCGTTTTCTGTTTCCCTTGTGGCAACGAACCAAATTACAAAGAATCAACCTAAATTATAAACACACACAGTGTCTGTTGCTTCATTTAGGAAATTACATTGAGTTCAAAACATTAAGAACACCTTCTAACTATTGAGTTTAATACACAATCCATGTCTCAATTGTCTCAAGGCTTAAAAATCCTTATTTAACGTGTCTCCTCCCCTTCATTTACACTGATTGAAGTGGATTAATAATGGATCATAGATTTCACCTGGATTCACCAGGTCAGTCTATATAATGGAAAGAGCAGGTGTTCATAATATTTTGTATACACTCAATGTATAATTCTATTGTAGCACATTTCATTGTTCGGTTTACACCAATGACTGCACCAACCTCATCTTGGCACTTGCAAAGACCCATTAATTGTCAGCACGCCACCTTTTTTTTTTTTACAGGAAAGAGAACATACAGACTGCACCTTTTTAAAAGAATAGTTCACTTAAAAAGCTTTTAATATTTTGTTCATTAGTCTACGGTTAATACAATCCCCCAAAATGTATGTCACTCAGCAGTCAAGTTTTCAATATAGTGCACTTTCAGTACAGAGAAAAAACTGATGATGGACAGTTCTCTTACTTCCAACAGGCTCTCCACTCCAGCTGACCTTCTCCACATCATCTTCTTCATCCTCTTCCTCTACCAGGCTGCGGATACTGTTCACAGCCCGCTTGGATTCCTTTAGCTTAAATATATTAGAAATAGAAAAAACATGTTTATGTTCACACTACATTTCTGTACCTTGACAGTCCAATGTGAGCAAGTATGTTTCCAAACTTCAGATGCCACATACCCAGCCGCTGGCCATGTTTACATTTGCTAAAAGTTTCCACCATTGTCTTTCTTTGGTGTCCTACCCTTGTGTGATAGGGTAAGCTAGTTAAAGTATCCAAATGTAACATACATAAGAGGTGGCTAACCCTCCTCTTGAAGATCTTTAGGATTTGTAGGCTTCTGCTCAAGCCCTGCTCAAACACACCGGTTTGATGTGCAGCTGATTAATAGAATCAAGTGTGCTGGAGCAAAAGCCTGCATACTCAGTAGTTTAACAGGAAGAGGATTGGCCAACCGCCTGGCATAAAAGTATTGCGTCCCAAATAGCATCGTATTCCCTACATCGGGCTCTCCAACCCTGTTCCTGGAGAGCTAAGTTCTTGTAGGGTCACTCCAACCCTAATCTAGCGCACCCAATTCTAATAATTAGCTGGTTGATCAGCTGAATCAGGTTAGTTACAACTAGGGTTGGAGCGAAATCCTACAGGTTAGCTCTCCAGAAACAGGTTTGGAGAGCCCTTCCCTACATCAGTGTTTCCCAAATCAGGCCCTCGAGTACCCCCAACAGCCCACATTTTTGTTGTCGGCCTGGGGCCACGAAAAAAAAGATGTACTGTTGGGGATACTCGAAGACCGGAGATGGGCAACACTGCCCTACATAGTACCACCCCTATAGGCCATGGTAAAAAAAGTAGTGCATCAAGGTTTATATGGTTTAGTGTTTTATTTCTATGAGTTTTTCACACAAAAAGTATGCAATTCAGCTTAGTTCCAGTTAGTTTACAGACCTGATTTGCACATTTTTTTTAATGTAGTTACATTTTTATATATTGTATTTTAGTATTATGGACAGAAAGCGTGCGTGGGAGGCAAGGAACCATTTGGGTTATATAGTTTGGTTTTTAGGGATGTCAGTTCTTGCAACTGGGGGCCAGTAATACATAAGGTAATGGTTTTGATTTGATTTATTAGGATCCCCATTAGCTCGATGCCAATGGAGAAAGCTAGTCTTACTGGGGTCCGACACAAAACCTAAAAGACATTACTGACAAAAGACTTTACAATTGACATACATTTAGAAACATTAACATGTAGCATGTGTGTGAGAGAGTTACACATACATGTCAGTATAAATATCACATGGGGGAGTAGGTCACATGGGGGAGAGGCGTTGTGCCGTGAGGTGTTACTTTATTAGTTTTTTAAAACCTAGTTTACTGTTCACTTGCGCTATATAACATGGAAGGGAGTTCCATGCAGTCATGGCTCTGTATAATACTGTACGTTTCCTTAAATTTGTTCTGGACCTGGGGACTGTGAAAAGACCCCTGGTGGCATGTCTGTTGAGGTAAGTGTGTGTGTGTCAGTGCTGTGTGTAAGTTGACTATGCAAACCATTTGGAATGTCCAACACAACGTTTAAAATAAAAACTAGTGACCCAGTCAGTCTTTCCTCAACTCTTCGCCAAGAGAGACTGACATGCATAGTATTAATATATCCCCATCTTTACAACCATTGAATCTATATGTTTTAAACCATGACAGTTTACAATCTAAGGTAACACCAAGTAATTTAGTCCCCTCAAATTGTTCAACAGCCACACCATTCATTACCAGATTCAGCTGAGGTCTAGAACTTGTACCAAATACAATGCTCTTAGATTTAGAGATGTTCAGAATCAGTTTATTACAGGTCACCCATTCCAAAACAGACTGCAAATCTTTGTTAGGGGTTTCAGTCACTACATTAGCTGATGTCTATATGGTTTAATCATCAGCATACATGGACACACAGGCTTTGTTTAATGCCAGTGGCAGGACAATAGTAAAAATAGAAAAGAGTAGAAGGCCTAGAGAGCTGCCCTGCGGTACACCATACTTTACATGTTTGACTCTTCCATTAAAGAAAACCCTTTGAGTTCTATTAGATAGATAGCTCTGAATCCACGATATGGTAAAGGTTGAAAATCCATAACACATAAGTTCTCAACAACAGGTTATGATCAATAATATCAAAGGCTGCACTGAAATCTAACAGTACAGCTCCCACAATCTTATTATTATCAATTTCTTTCAACCAGTCAGTCATTTGTGTCAGTGCAGTACATGTTGAGTGCCCTTCTCTAGAAGCATACTGAAAGTCTGTTATTAATTTGTTTACAGAGAAATAGCATTGTATTTGGTCAATACATTTTTTCCAACAGTTTGCTAAGAGCTGGCAGCAAGCTGATAGGTCTGCTGTTAGAACCAGTAAAGGCCTCTTTGCTAATCTTGGGTAGCGGAATGACTTTGGCCTCCCTCCAGGCCTGAGGACAAATACTTTCCTCTAGGCTCAGATTAAAGATATGACAGATAGGAGTGGCTATAGTCAGCTACCATCCTCAGTAGCTTTCCATCTAAGTTGTCAATACTTGGAGGTTTGTCATTATTGATCTATAACAATTACTTTTTCACCTCTCCCACACTAACTTGACAAAATTCAAATTTACTACAATGCTTTTCTTTCATTATTAGTTTTTTTTATGCAGAGTACGATGGCTCACTGTTCATTGTTGGCATTTCCTGCCTAAGTTTGCCCACTTTGCCAATGAAGTAATCATTAAAATAATTGGTAACATCAAATGGTTTTGTGATGATATATCATGGTGCCCCGAGAAGATGGCTGACATTTTACTGTGTTTTTTTGTTTGTTTTTTTTGCATTATTTGTAACTTATTTTGAACATAATGTTGCTGCTATCGTCTCTTATGACCAAAAATAACTTCTGGACATCAGAACAGCGATTACTCACCACGAACTGGTAGAAGCTTTTTTTTCCTTTAATGAGTCCGACGTGAAGGACATACTGCTTTCCCGGGAACAGGCCCAAATCCCTGTCATTTGTGTGAAGAAAAGACGGAGCAAAAGAGGGCGGAGGTTGGGCTGCCTTCTGAGAATTTGTAGGCGATCGAATAAACCCCCACTGCCTTCCGATCTACAAGCTAACTTGCAATCATTGGAAAATAAAATTGATGACCTACGAGGAAGATTAAACTACCAACGGGACATTAAAAACAGTAATATCTTATGCTTCACGGAGTCGTGGCTGAACGACGACATCAACAAAAGCTGGTTATACACTGTATCGGCAGGATAGAACAGCAGAGTCTGGTAAGACGAGGGGTGGCGGACTATCTATATTTGGAAACAACAGCTGGTGCACGATATCTAAGGAAGTCTTGAGGTTTTGCTCGCTTGAGGTAGAGTATCTCATGATAAGCTGTAGACCACACCATCCACCTAGAGAGTTCTCATCTGTATTTTTCGTAGCTGTCTACATAACACCACAGACCGAGGCTGGCACTAAGACCGCACTCAATGAGCTGTATTCCGCCATAAGAAAACAGGAAAACGCTCACCCAGAGGAGCCACTCCTAGTGGCCGGGGACTTTAATGCAGGGAAACTTAAATCTGTTTTACCACATTTCTATCAGCATGTTAAATGTGCAACCGGGGGGGCGGGGGGGGGGGGGGGTCAAGAACAGCTTTACTCTTTACTCCACACACAAAGACGGATACAAAGCTCTCCCTCGCCCTCCATTTGGCAAATCTGACCATAATTCTATCCTCCTGATTCCTGCTTACAAGCAATAAATTTAAGCAGGAAGCACCAGTGACTCGGTCAATAAAAAAGTGGTCAGATGAAGCAGATGCTAAGCTACAGGACTGTTTTGCTAGCACAGACTGGAATATGTTCCGGGATTATTCCGATGGCATTAAGGAGTACACCACATCAGTCATTGGCTTCATCAACAAGTGCATCAATGATGTTGTGCCCACAGTGACCGTACGTACATACCCCAACCAGAATCCATGGATTACAGGCAACATCCACACTGAGCTAAAGGCTGGAGCTGCCGCTTTCAAGAAGTGGGACTCTAACCCAGAAGCTTATAAGAAATCCCGCTATGCCCTTCGACGAACCATCAAACAGGCAAAGCATCAATACAGGACAAAGATCGAATCGTACTACACCGGCTCCGACACTCATCGGATGTGGCAGGGCTTGCAAACTATTACAGACTACAAAGGGAAGCACAGCCGAGAGCTGCCCAGTGACACAAGCCTACCAGATGAGCTAAACTACTTCTATGCTCTCTTCGAGGCAAATAACACTGAAACATGCATGAGAGCACCAGCTGTTCCGAACGACTATGTGATCACGCTCTCTGCAACCGATGTGAGTAAGACCTTTAAACAGGTAAACATTCAGGGCCAGACGGATTACCAGGACGTGCACTCAGAGCATGCACTGACCAACTGGCAAGTGTCTTCACTGATAATTTCAACCTCTCCCTGTCCGAGTCTGTAATACCAACATGTTTCAAGCAGACCACCATTGTCACTGTGCCCAAGAACACGAAGGTAACCTGCCTAAATGACAACCAACCCATAGCACTCACGTTTGTAGCCATGAAGTGCTTTGAAACGCTGGTCATGGCTCACATCAACACCATTATCCCAGAAACCCTAGACCCACTCCAATTTGCATACCACCCTATCAGATCCACAGATGATGCAATCTCTATTGCACTCCACACTGCCCTTTCCCACCTGGACAAAAGGAACACCTATGTGAGAATGCTATTCATTGACTACAGCTCAGTGTTCAACACCATAGTGCCCTCAAAGCTCATCAATAAGCTAAGGACCCTGGGACTAAACACCTCCCTCTGCGACTGGATCCTGGACTTCCTGACGGGCCGCCCCCAGGTGGTAAGGGTAGGTAACAACACATCCGCACCGCTGATCCTCAACACAGGGCCCCTCAGGGGTGCATGCTCAGTCACCTCCTGTACTCCCTCTTCACTCATGACTGCACGGCCAGGCACGACTTCAACACCATCATTAAGTTTGCCGATGACACAGCAGTGGTAGGCCTGATCACCAACAACAACGAGACAGCCTATAGGGAGGTGGTCAGAGACCTGGCCATGTGGTGCCAGGACAACAACCTCTCCCTCAACATGATCAAAACAAAGGATGATTGTAGACTACAGGACAAGGAGGACCGAGCACACACCCATTCTCATTGACGGGGCTGTAGTGGAGCAGGTTGAGAGCTTCAAGTTCCTTGGTGTCCACATCCCCAGCAAACTAACCTGGTCCAAGCACACCAAGACAGTCGTGAAGAGGGCACGACAAAACCTATTCCCCCTCAGGAAACTGAAAAGATTTGGCATGGGTCCTCAGATCCTCAAAAGGTTCTACAGCTGCACCATCGAGAGCATCCTGACTGGTTGCATCACTGCCTGTTATGGCAACTGCTCGGCCTCCGACCGCAAGGTACTACAGAGGGTAGTGCGAACGGCCCAGTACATCACTGGGGCCAAGCTTCCTGCCATCCAGGACCTATAGACCAGGCGGTGTCAGAGGAAGGCCTTAAAAAATGTCAAAGACTCCAGCCATCCTAGTAATAGTCTGTTCTTTCTGCTACCGCACGGCAAGTGGTTCCGGAGCGCCAAGGTCCAAGCGGCTTCTAAACAGCTTCTACCCCCAAGCCATAAGACTCCTGAACATCTAATCAAATGGCTACCCAGACTATTTGCATCCCCCCCTTTACGCCGTTGCTACTCTCTGTTATTATCTATGCATAGTCACTTTAATAACTCTACCTAAATGTACATATTACCTCAACTAACCGGTGCCCCCACACATTGACTCTGTACCGGTACCCCCTGTATATAATCTCGCTATTGTTATTCTACTGCTACTCTTTAATTACAAGGGGCTTGTAAGTAAGCATTTCACCTGAGTATTCGGCGCATGTGACTAATGCAATTTTTATTCCATGAAAGATGGGAGTTGCATTTGTCTTTCTGCCCATAATTTCATTTAAAGTACTCCAAAGTTCTTTATATCATAGATCTTGGATTCATAATACAGTTTCTTCTTCTTACTGTTTAGTCACATCATTTCTCAATTTGCAGTAAATCAGCCAGTCAGATGTGCAGCCAGACTTTTTAGGCACTCCTTTCAACCATACAGTTTACCAATTCCTCATCAATACATGGTGCCTTAACAGTGGATCAGGTCATAGGTTAGGTAAGCCCTTCTCATGACTAATTCCACGTCCCTTTTGATTAGCTGAGGTGATTTGGTAAAGTGTGAAACACTCTATCAAGAAACAATTGATCTTTGATTGCCATTGGAAACCTTGAACACAACTTAATTATCATACAAAAATGACTTGACAAATACAAAAGATAAACTTACTGTTAGCGGTTTTACCAGAGATTTCCACAGAGTACATGTATCTTTTGTATTTGTAAAATCTATTTGGGGTGATATAAAAGTAGAATTTCTGAGGTTCCATAACTGTATTGCACACAATGATTATTAACAGTTAGACAGAGCGTTGGGACAGCTGTACACATTGGCCCCGCGGTGGTCGATTGTTAACTTTAGTATGTAAGAAAAATCAAGTCAGCTACCCCCAGTTCAAACCGGTTGGTATATTATTTATTTCATGGGTTTTAGTTTCAGTTTACTATAAAAACCTTGCAGGGCATTATATATGGAATAGGGTGCCATTTGGGACACCCCTAAGACTTAAGTTATTTACCTTGGTAAAGTCATCATCTTCATCATCAAATGTGAAAGCTTTGAACTTCGAATTGTTCCAGTATTCCTCCTCATCTGGTTTACCCCTTGTCATCTGGAACAGAGTTAGTTACATTTACTGCACATTGTTTATACCACAGAAGGATATATCATATCTCTATTGTTTATACAAACATTGCGGATGCGTCCTTAGTACAACAACAGCAACCATATCAAGCGGTTTCAGACATAAGGCTGCAGGTTTGAGTCCTCCAGAATTTGCTACATTAGTCTCAGAAGTGGGATGGTGCTAGAGTGAGATCAGCGGAAACATCCTTTGGATCCATGGGAGACATGAGGTAGTTAAACATAGAGGCGTGCTTCAGAAGGGGGAGGTGTCTTTTACAACACCAGGAATGTTATCAGAAAGTTGAGACTTCTTGGCATAGCCTAATGGCTAAAGAAATCAAAGTTCATTTGTCGCATTACACAGATTAGCAGATGTTAAAGCAGGTGCAGCGAAATGCTTATGTTTCTAGCTTCAGCAGTGCAGTAAGTGTCTAACAGTACAATACTGTGTACGGACAGTATGGACAATATACAGTGCATTCGGAAAGTATTCAGACCCCTTGACTTTCCACATTTTGTTACGTTACAGCCTTATTCTAAAATTGATTAAATAGTTTTTTTTCCCTTCAATCTACACACAATACCCCATAATGACAAAGCAAAAAGAGGTTTAGACATTAACATAAGTATTAAGACCCTTTACTTATTACTTTGTTGAAGCACCTTTGACAGCGATTACAGCCTCGAGTCTTCTTGGGTATGATGCTACAAGCTTGGCACACCTGTATTTGGGGAGTTCCTCCAATTCTTCTCTGCAGATCCTCTCAAACTTTGTCAGGTTGGATAGGGAGCATCGCTGCACAGCTATTTTTAGGTCTCTCCAGAGATGTTCGATAGGGTTCAAGACCAGGCTCTGGCTGGGCCACTCAAGGACATTCAGAGACTTGTCTCAAATCCACTCCTGCATTGTCTTGGCTGTGTGCTTAAGGTCGTTGTCCTGTTGAAAGGTGAGGTGGAAGGAGCAGGTGAAAGGTGGAAGGAGCAGGTTTTCATCAAGGATCTCTCTGTACTTTGCTCCGTTCATCTTTCCCTCGATCCTGACTAGTCTCCCAGTCCCTGCCACTGAAAAGCATCCCCACCACGCTTCACCATAGGGATGGTGCCAGGTTTCCTCCTCTTGGCATTCAGGCCAAAGAGTTCACTCTTGGTTTCATCAGACAAGAGAATCTTGTTTCTCATGGTCAGAGTCTTTAGGTGCCTTTTGGCAAACTCCAAGCGGGCTGTCATGTGCCTTTTACTGAGGAGTGGTTTCCGTCTGGCCACTCTACCATAAAGGCCTGATTGGTGGAGTGCTGCAGAGATGGTTGTCCTTCAGGACGGTTCTCCCATATCCACAGAGGAACTCTGGAGCTCTGTCAGAGTGACCATTGGGTTCTTGGTCACCTCCCTGACCAAGGCCCTTCTCCCCCGATTGCTCAGTGTGGCCAGGCGGCCAGCTCTAGGAAGAGTCTTCGTGGTTCCAAACTTCTTCCATTTAAGAATGATGGCGGCCACTGTGTTCTTGGGGTCCTTCAATGCTGCAGAAATGTTTTGGTACCCTTCCCCAAATCTGTGCCTCGACACAATCCTGTCTCGGAGCTCTACGGACAATTCCTTCGACCTCATGGCTTGAAATAAAGTATTTCCATAAGTACAAACATTTCTAAAAACCTGTTTTCACTTTGTCATTATGTGGTATTGTGTGTAGATTGGTGAGTATTTTTTTTTAATATATATACATTTTAGAATAAGGCAGTAACTTAACAAAATGTGGAAAAAGTCAAGGGTTCTGAATACTTTCCGAATGCACTGTATAAGTAGGAAAAGGTATGCCCAGCAGTAGTTATATAGGATGAGCTACTGTATGTCGAGAATACAGTATGTATATATAAAATGAGTAAACATTTAGCGTAATTTCTCAGAGATCAAATAAAAATTTCAACAAAATAATGTTGCAGGAATGCTAATCTTATCTGTTTCTAACTACAGAAATGATTTCAGAACAATAAACATTATGTAAACATTACTAAAATAGTCAATGACTATGTACATAGGGCAGCAGTCTCTAAGGTACAGGGTAGGGTAACGGGTGGTAGCTGGCTAGTGACAGTGTCTAAGGTGCAGGGCAGTGTACTGGGCGGATGTCGGCTAGTGATGGACATAGAAGCTGTTTTTCAGTCTCTCGGTCCCAGCTTTGATGAACCTGTACTGTGTTTGCCTGCTAGATGATAGCCAGATGAACAGGTCATGGCTCGAGTGGCTGAGGTCCTTGATTATCTTCTTGGACTTCCTGTGACACAAGGTGCTGTAGATGTCCTGGACCCCCGGGGATGCATTGGGATGACCCCACCACCCTCTGAAGAGCCCTGCGGTTGTGTGCAGTGAAGTTGCATGAGATGATACAGCCCGACAGAATGCTCAATGGTGCATCTGTAGAAGTTTGTGAGGGTCTTAGGGGCCAAGCCGAATTTCTTCAGCCTTCTGAGTTTGAAGAGGCGCTGTTGCTCCTTATTCGCCACAATGTTGGTGTGAAGGGACCATTTCAGGAACTTGAAGCATTTGACTTTCTCCACTGTGGCCATGTCGATGACTATGTTCTATAAGGACAGACAAAAGCTAGGCTTGCTGGTTCAAGTCCCAACCGGGCTTCCTCCAGAATTCGCTACTGTATCCAAAATGTCATAGAATATTCAAATATAGTCTTTTCACTAGCCTGTAGGTCAGGGGTAGACAGCCCTGGTCCTGGAGTGCCATAGGCACTTCGTGTTTTTGATTTTACCAACCTGGAAGACCAGGTGTGTTGAATTTAGACAATCAATGAACTGATCAAAAGCTCAGTTGGTCAAGTGTAGTGCCTAGTTGGAACAAAATCCGGCAGTACCTACAGCACTCCAGGAACAGGGTTGCCTACCCCTGCTGGAGGCCTAACTGAAATGCTTCTTGAGATTGTAGCTGACACACTTGGTCAGTGTCAGCATGTACTGTGCACTTTGTTTCCACTAGCCCAATATATTAGAGCTCTGATTAATTATTTCATTAATTAATAAGACAAGGTCTAAGGGCATTCCATAGCGACTGCGTTCCAGATAACTCATGGTCTAATGCAATGATTTATATGTACACTAGATGACTGCCAGGGGACACGGTTTTGAAGCCACTGTACCTCCATCTTGGCACTCCCCTACCGTTGTAAAAAAGCTATAGAAATGCATTTATGAATGTCTACATTTGTTTTTGGCAAATGTATTACATTATAGACACCTTAATGCATACTTTGAAATTATATTATGTGAGCTAAACATAAAAATATATTTACTTTAAAGTAAAAACAAAAAAATGTACGTTACTGTCCCCACTACAACAAAAACATACTTAAATACATGTAACTTTGTCCTATAAACATTTAATTGAAAAACTGTAGAATTCCATTCACATTATAGAATTCCATAAAATGTTATCATTGGTCCAATGACTACTTGCTAGCTGCTTGTGTCCCGCGTCTGAAGCCACATCCATAATTGGTAGATGGTTCTGATTGGAGAATCGCTGTTTACGGTGCCGAGCAGTGAACAAGAAACTTAAATCCAGTTTTTAGATGATACCCCCTTTTCCCAAATCAAAATCAAATATGAATACCAATGCGCACACGTTTCCTTTACTACCCTTCTGGGGCAGCACCTGCCTGTTTTGCGGGACTCATTAGCTAACAAGAAACAGGTGTCAACCAGACAGGTGTGCGCACAAAGCAAAAACAAAACATTGGCATCCATATTGTACTAAACAAAAAATGAATATAAATGCAACAATGAAAGATTTTACTGAGTTACAGTTAATATAAGGAAATCAGTCAATTGAAATAAATTCATTAGGCCCTAATCTATGGATTTCACATGACTGGGAATACAAACATGAATTTGTTGGTCACAGATACCTTAAAAAAGGTAGAGGAGTGGACCAGAAAACCAGTCAGTATCTGGTGTCACCACCATTTGCCTCATACAGCTCGACAAATCTCCGTCGCATAGAGTTGATCAGGCTGTTCATTGTGGCCTGTGGAATGTTGTCCCACACCTCTTCAATGGCTGTGTGAAGTTGCTGGATATTGGTGGGAACTGGAACACGCTGTCGTACACGTTGATCCAAAGCATCCCAAACATGCTCAATGGGTGACATGTCTGAGTATGCAGGCCAAGGAAGAACTGGGACATTTTCAGTTTCCAGGAATTGTGTACAGATCCTTTCGACATGGGGCTGTGCATAATCATGCTGATGATAGCGATTAATTAATGGCATGACCGTGGGTCTCTTTATTGCCATCAATAAAATGCAATTGTGTTCGTTGTCCATAGCTTATACCTGCCCATACCATAAACCCACTGTCACCATGGGGCACTCGGTTTACAACGTTGGCATCAGCAAACTGCTCGCCCACACGACACAATACATATGGTCTGCGGTTGTGAGGCCGGTTGGACGTACTGCCAAATTCTCTAAAACGATGTTTGAGACGGCTTATGGTAGAGAAATTAACATTAAATCCTTTGGCAACAGCTCTGGTGGACATTCCTGCAGTCAGCATACCAATTGCACACTCCCTCAAAACTTGAGACATCTGTGGCATTGTGTTGTGTGACAAATCTGCACATTTTAGTGGCCTTTTATTTTCCACAGCATAAGGTGCACCTGTGTAATGACCATGCTGTATAATCAGCTTCTTGATATTCCACACTTGTCAGGTGGATGGATTATCTTGGCAAAGGAGAAATGCTCACTAACAGGGATGTAAACAAATGTGTGCACAAAATATGAAATAAATAATATTTTTGTGCATATGGAAAATTTATGCAATCTTTTATTTCAGCTCATGAAACATGGGACCAACACTTTACATGTTGCGTTAATATTTTTATTCTGTGTAGATTTTGATTGGGTGGGTGGGGGTGCATCTAAAAACAATCAGAACCGTCTATATATTATGTATGTAGCTTTGGACACATGCTGCTAGCAGGTACAGTCATTGGACCATTAGTTATCTCGACCGCAATCACTATGGATTTCCCTTAGACCTTGTCTTATTAATTCATTAAATAATCAGAGGTCTAATATATTGGGATATGTTTCCCCTGCTACTTTTGCTTCTGACACTACTGTTAGATTTGCACACTCATGACACACATGGTAAAAAAAAAAAAAATAGACACTAACTACCTTAAGCGCCTATTGATGATAGTATATTCTGGCCGGGAAGTTTTGTTAACAGTCCCGAAGCTTCTCTGAACGTTAAACCGCGTTGTTTGCGGAATGGTTTTGGAAATATGGAACTTATCTTTCATATCAGCTAGAAATAATAAAAACAAAAAACAAAAGTTAAATTACTACACACCTTTTTAGGGTTAGTGTTCCCACACAGCCATGTCTCCATGTTACAGTGCTTGTTTACGGAAGACAGATGACCACCTGTTCTAATTAGGTATCTTCGAACACCTGTGTGTATGTTTCCTGTAAACTTAACTGGGGATGAAGTGTAGTTTGTCATCTGGTGGCACACACAGCGTATGGATCTGTGCAAATCTGGTAAAGTTATAGTAAGTGTGTAGTTTTTTTTTGAAAGATTATTTCTCGCTGATATGGAAGACAAGGGCCACATGTTTCTAAAAACCGTTTCACAAGCGATTATTATTGATTTTTGTAACACAGCGTCGGTTTAGAATTGTAGTTCACATGGCCAGCTGTGTGAAAGCTAACCGCTAAAAACACTATGGAGATTAGGGTTTTTCGATTGCTAGACAACAGGTAAGTATTCTTCTTGTGAGCCTGTAGCTAGGCTATGATTGTGGTGATTGATGGCAGGTATTTTTGAGGGAGGCAGAGAGGGAAAGGAAAATGTTCTATCATGACTATCTCAGGAAATATCGACATATTTCAGGGCTGTGGAAGAGTGAAGGATAATTAGTAAATGATGGCTCTAAAAGCTCATAAACGAATAATTACCTTCAGAAATGTAGCTATACAGCTGGTCGGTAGCAGTAGACGTCTCTTGGTCAATCTGCCCTACCTTTTGATGGGAAATGTAGTGCGCTTGTGATTTACCGTATGCTTCAAAGAATTAAGGATAACCACAAAAAGACTACAAACGTAATATCTTCATGTATCCTCAATTGTTTTACTTCCGTGTCCCCTGAATTGGTTGTTTTTATTCACGAGTAATATTGTTTTTACTGCCAACCTGATTGTCATTTTAATAACTCACAATAATAACTCATTTAAATTAAAACGTCCAAATAGGGGCAATGTTATTGTTATGATTTCTTAATAAAATCCTATTGTGGAACCAATGGATCGTAGAGAGACAGGAATCACCTTCCTGTCACACATTTCCCAAACAAAGCAATATGTTTAGTATTAAGACGTGTCTTGATATCAAATACTGTTAGTACTGTAATATAGACTTTATTTGTTTAATGTAAGAATAAATATCGGTGCTTTTATTTGGTTTCCACTAGTTACCACAGCCACAAAGACGCTATGTCGTAATAATTAATGAAAACAAAAAAATATATTATTTTGTCTTAATTGAAGGTAAGGCATAATGTTAAGTAAGATAAATGGTAGAAATAGGCGAGGTGTATGACTGTGTGGCTTTGGGAACTAGTGACGAACATTTTCTTTTGACAGGAACTTCCGCATGTAGCTACATCCGCTTCTTTTCCCCTTGCAGTAATTTCTAGTCCGCTTCTAGTAATTTCTACGGCGAGTGCGCAAGCTCCTTGCATTTCAAAACGAGTTTGAGAAAAACCAGGGTCCTAAAACCAAGCACACCGGCGCTCAGGTACATTTCTACGGCCATAACGCAGTTTTAGATAGATTAAATACAAATGATTTACAGTCGGTTTAGCTAAAGTTAATGTTTTGGTTAGCGATTTAATTGAATTATTTGTCAATTAAAAATACATACACAGTAGCTACACTTTGCCATCTAGGTTGATATTACCAACGTTAGCATGTGGCTAGCTGTGTAGCTAACGTAGCTCGTCGTCACGTTTCATCCTTTTTGGTTTTAGGCATTTGTAATTAATTTAGTTAGCTAGTTAGCCAGCTTTAGGAAATCATTTAAACAGTTTTTTGGTAGTAGCTAGCAAATAACATTAGCTACTGTAGCTAAAACATTAACTAGACACCGCTGTCATCATGGCGAAATGGGGAGAAGGGGATCCACGCTGGATCGTGGAGGAGAGAGCCGATGCAACAAACGTCAATAACTGGCACTGGTGAGTAACGTTTGTGCTTTCTTCAGCTAGATGGGCTGTCTCAGATCCAGTTGAGAAGACCTCGGCAAAAGGCCTTTCTCAAATATCGCATATTTTGTGGGTTTCGATTATGCTGTTGTATACATTGCATAACCTGCACCTCCGTTTCTATCTTCATTTCTGTTCTTGTGAGGGTGATTATCGGCAGATCGTTATCAAGTGAGGGGTTGAGAGAGGCTACAGCAGCACCTGAGCTGTACTGTCCCTATCCACCCTAGCCGAGGAACGCTCAACTCCGATCTCATTAAAAAAAACGTAGTTGAGCGTTCCGTCGCTATCTCTACCCTAGACTATTTCTGCCTTTTAAAGATGCACTATGCAGAAACAGCGCCGCCATTTCTTGGTTGCTAAAATTCTAATAGTTAACCTCATTTCAGTTAATCTGACAAAACAAGCAAGTATAGTGTAGAGAATCATTGTACTATCTAAACCGCTATGAAATATATTTCCCATAACCAAAAATATTGTATTTTCAGTTGTTTGAAGCTGGTGTACAATACCAAAAGTAAAATATGCAAAAACGAAACCTACGGAATGGAAGCAATAGAATTAGTGCACATAGAACATATCTACTGTTTCTTAGACTTGCTTTCAATTAGAGTGAAAGATCTGTAACTCGTATTTCTGTGTGAATTTGGTGGACGACCCACTTACCTACAGTCTACGACAGTATTAGTCGTAATACACATAAAACCTAGCGGTCAAACACAAATGGTTCCAATCGTGTGTCCATCATTCGTTTGATCCATTGTGGATTTTTAGAAACGCTTCAATTAAGGGCTGTGTTTTCATGTAGGTTTACCCTGCCGGGACGTTTTGATAACTATGTAAACCCTCCCCTCCAAAAATGAAATGCTAATTAGTTGCTAATGCGGCCATCATCTAGAACTACAAATGCCTGTCTCAAGCTTAACAACACTCACCAGGGCCATGAAGATCTGGACGATACTGCCAAGTCGAGGCATAGGTAAGAATCTCTGGATTAACTATCTAATGTTAGCCTCATTTAGTAAATCATAAATTGGCTAAAGTTGTTTTAAATTGACTTATGTTAACTGTCTTGGGCAAGTTTTAAATTGAAATTGCCTGTTATCTAGTTAGCAACATTAGCCTGGCTAGATGGCTACATTAACCGTTTGTTTCTCTAGCCATTTAAATGCATGATAAATTAATTAAAACAAGTTTAGATGTCTTTGGCTTTTTATAAACGAAGTCTAGCTTGCTACTTAACTTAGATGGTGAAGCTAGGGCTAGGCATTCTTTATGTGTGTTTGTGGGTGAGGGGTAAGTAGCCTACTTGACTTATAGCTACCCAAGCTAGCTGTATGTTAGTCTGTCTTTTTGGGAGGTTTCAGAGATGGACTGATTAGCATCCTCTTGAGTCAAGTGTGCTTAATTTACCGTGGGAAAACATTGTTTGCTGTTATCGCCTGAACAGATCATTAGTATAGCTAGTATGCAATGTTATGTAACCTTATTTAGTCCTACCTACTATGGTGGGTTTTAAATTAATTGGTACTCGCACATTTCTTTTTTTAGGTAGAATTACTATTGATGCCAAATTGCGAACCTTATTTGCACCTTCTCTATTCCAGAACCAGTGGGTGTGCCTGAGTCTTGCCACCTCTCAACTAGGTATGCCGTTTCAACCTGGAACACTATTCTCCTGCTTTGGTCTGTTTAAGACATTGCAGGAAGACGTTGCATGGGTTTATTGATGTATAAGGCATGCTCCACTCTCAAGTTGAACTTGTTGACTGATACCATGGCGGCTGCTAAGAAGGCAGCAGCTGCGAACCAGAAGACTGCAGCCCTGGTCCACACCTGCCCTGTCTGTCGGTTGAGTAGTATTGGTTAGTACTGTATGTGCCTTTAGTTTCCTCTCCATGTGTGTGGTACAGTCTTTCATATGGGTAGTTGTTTTTTGTATTGCTTAGTTTATAATTCGCCAACTTTTGAATTCAATCTAAGCCACAGATGAACTTCCTCCATTTTGTACTTGATGTTTATAGATTCAGACCCGAAGCCGTTCAAGCAGCACTTTGAGAGCAAGCATTCCAAGTCTCCAGTGTTCCCAGTACTGGTTGATGTGCAGGCCTAAGGACGCACATACACCAGCTGTAGGTCCATTTTGAGTGTAAGATTCTTCCATCATTCACACACAGTAGGCATAGTGTAAACCACCATGTTGTCAACAAAATGCTGTCCTCAATGCTTAAGTTGTATTGTCTATGGCTCAATTTGTGGAAATGCTGTGATCACTCATTATCTTTAATGTTGTAATTCATAGACGCACGATGACCACAAATTGAATGCTGCAACAGACGGAATGACGTCAAGGGACACACATGGAGACCCCGAGTATGACTGGACATGGGCCTAAAAGGGCTGCAGAAGCACACAAGCACCCCATTTTATGTTTATTCCATGGTCAACCAGCTCTAGTTAACCATTACTCCACACTACCTTTTTATGGTCCCTCAACTTTCAACACTTAGAGCACATATGTCAGTCAAGGCCCGCGGGCCACATCCGGCCCGCGAGAAGGTTTTTTACGGCCCCTGGGATGATCTTGATTTATTATTAGAACCGGCCCGCAGACCGCAGCAAGCCGGCAGCCCGCAGATCTTTTACACGCACCAATACTACATTTCCCACAATGCAACGGTGACGCACCGAGCAGTAGGCTGCTTCATTTCAATATTTATTGGCACAGCAGTCGTCAGCATCACAGTAAAATTAACTTTCAGATACCCATCAAAAATGGCAAAACGGAAGGTGGACACTGAGAACCGGGGGTTTCAAACAAGGTGGGAGTCGGAGTATATGTTCACGGAGGTAGCTGGAAAACCTGTGTGTCTTCTGTGTGGAGAAAGTGTGGCGGTACTGAAAGAGTATAATCTGAGACGACATTATGAAACGAAACACGCGGACAAAAACAAGAATATGGACATGGAACAAAGGCTACAAAAGGCAGAGGAATTAAAACGAGGCCTCAAATCTCGACAGGCTCTGTTCAAAAAAGCCAAATCACAAGGCCAGGCTGCTGTCAAGGCCAGTTTTATTTTGGCAGAAGAGATCGCTAAATCAGCCCGGCCATTTACGGAGGGGGATTTCATCAAAAACTGCATGATTAAAGTTTGTGACGAAGTTTGCCCAGAAAAAAGGCAACTCTTTTTAAATGTGAGTCTGAGCAGAAACACCATTGCCGTAGGTTTTCAGTAGGTTCAATTAGGTTCACTAGACTATATGCGTCATTTAAAAATTTTTCAATGAACATTCGAACAGTCCGGCCCTCGGCTTGTAGCTAAATTTTTTATTTGGCCCTCCGTCCATTTGACTTTGACACCCCTGACTTAGAGTTTCAATCTTATCTCTATAAACCCACCCTACCTTCACACATTTTCCCTATGCTGCTTCCTTCACTTGTTCTTCTCCTGATTTGATAACATCTAGACTCAGTAACATGTTTAAAAGTGTTGTGGTGTACTGTTTTTGCTACCTTTTTTTTCACCTGTGTACTGTTGTCCTGCTGCTTATTCTGGGGTTCAGACTGAATGCAGTGGTAAATACTCTGCTCACAATTGACAGCAGCAACATGGACCTGTTAAATTGATAAGAAGGGTGTTGATATAGCTGCGTTTAGGCATGGCTTCCTTGTTTTGAGTGTAAGTGTGTTTCTCATTCTCCAGGAGTTAGCTAGGTTTTATATAAAATACTATTTCAATTTGTAACTTGCCTACCAAAATCACAATATTCTGTTTTACACTGTTATTTGTACTGGTCTAATTCCTAAAATGGAAAAGCAGAATCTGTGCGCTCTCAGATAATAATATAGTTCATATGGTGCTCTTCGACGTTCCAGGTTTGTGACGTTGATGATTAAATCATTTTAATGTTGGCTTAAATTCAGAGGTTTATATGTTATGCATTGTTTACTATTTTGATTTCTTAAACAATGTAATTGTTGGAGTTCAGGTGTGATGTGATTTGATGGGTGACTAGGTACATTGTCAAATAAATACACTTATTCATAATGGATACATTCTGCAATGAGTTAATCTGGGTTTGAATCTGCAACAGAACATGCCAACAAGTTAGTTCTGAATTGCTTTTAGTACAGCAGTGCATTCTGACACCATGAATTGATATAGATTTTGTATAGTTAAGGAAAGACTGACACTGTGACACTGGCTGACAGAGAAGAGGATCTGGTTAGCTGAAGTAAGGTTGAGGCTAATATCAACCAGATGGCTAGTTCTTTTTGCAGAGCAGCTTAGTATTCATGGCATGTTATAAATACTAGACTGCTACTAGGATAGTGTTCTATACAAGACCAAATGCATAAACAAATATTAGTTAAATAAGATATGGAACAGTAAATACACTTTAAAAAAATATATTTTCATTTTGGATCCAGGTAGCTAGTGAGTTGACAGCAAACTTGTTAGCTAGAGATGATGTGCGGGGACTTGCAGTCTTGCATGATAGCTACTTTGATGGTAATTAGCTTTTTCAAATCTGAGTAAATAGAGCAGACTATATTGATTAGTCACCTTGTCGGAGAGATTCACACGGTTATCAAAATGTTTTCCGAGAGTTAGGCTCCCAAGTGTTTGTTCCCCCCCCCCCCCCTTTCTCCCATGGTCTGTCCAGAAGCCTCTGGAATGTTCTAGTTGGTGGCACTGACTGAAGGGTTTTAAGCAAAGCTATTTCTGGAGCACCAGGGACAGGGTACAACTGTGGTGCAGATGGGGGATATTTATAACACTTGACACCGAACGGTAGCAATGATCACAACCCTCTGAACCGAAAAGAGCGAAATGTTTTCTCTACCTGATCATTACTTTTATTCGGGGGAAATTTCATTATGGTCTGCCTCGCTGTGATCATGGTGCGAGCTAAGAAACGCTGTCAATGAATCCCCTTAACTACAACTGAACTATATTCCTACAGGAAACAATTCACTTGCGTAAGAATGTTATTAAAAGAGCTTGCCTTTTGAGTCCCTCTAGAAAAAGCCCTTGAAATGGGGAAATCCTCCAATAACAAATGCTTGTTTCTGTTACAGAATGCTTTGTTACAGTGACTCTTTCCCAATGAACACAACCCAGTTGAATATATTCATTATGTGTCCCTACAGGACCGAACGAGATGTGACAGGCTGGTCGACAGACAAGCTGAAGGAGCTCCTATTGGGGCTGCGCGTGGAGGGCCCAGAGGGGAGCTGCGAGGTCACCGACGTCCCCAAGCTGGACGGTGAGGCATCCATCAACAACCGCAAGGGGAAGCTCATCTACTTCTACGAGTGGAACGTCAAGGCGACGTGGACTGGTGAGTGCAGCAGAGACTAGTGTTGAACGGTATACCGGTATCACGGCACTAAAACGTTATGATACTGATGATGCCAACATTTTAGAATACCGTAGTACCGTTTCATATAATACTACTGAATGTTTCGGCCTTACCGATCAAATGAACCTGCTGGTGCCAAGTTTTGTTAATAAATTCAGTGGAATTTAAGCAACAGCCACTAGTAAGCTCCGGTCCAATAATATCCACTTCACTTGTATGCGCATATCACTTGTGGTAGCTGTAATCAGCCAGCCACATCCTCTTCCAGCCCTCACTCACCGCTTCTCTCCGTTCGCTCTTCATGCACATCTATTCCCCCATCAGTTTTTTAAATATAATTTAGACGTGGTGGGGATGCACAGACCCTGATGAGTCTTCTGTTATAGTTGTACATTTGTTAGATTGGAGAAGTGCGCAAGATTTGATACATTGTTTCATTTAGTCGGCTGTTATAAGCCATAAGCACAGGCCAGTCTGAGTAGACTGCAAGTTCGCTGTCACGTAGCCTCTGAGTGCCAGAGAGGGTAAATTGACAAGCATGCTTGCAGCTTTACAGCAAAGAAAACGTCTTGTCTCTAGCCTAAACGGCTAAAAAAAATAAGACCCATATTACCAGAGATGCCTTTTAATCTTTTTCGGGATTCGCGCGCATTTTATATCATTTCACAAACCATGTCGCAGGCCGTTTTAAACCAATCCGGGGTCGCTAATTATTGGTTTGATAACAATGTTCAGTCATGTTACCTAGCTAGCTAACAACCTGGCAGCTTGACAGTAGATTTAGGCAAATTTGATTGGCACAGGAAGAAAGGAAAAGGGTCTGCTACTCATGAGATGTGATTCATATAGGCCTAATGGAAGCCTAAAATATTTCAAAACCCGATCTTTCTGGTGCTCCTTAAGTTCTGTTTGGTGCTTAGTGTTTTGAAAGTTGGGAGCAGTGTTTGTGGGAGAGAGACTGGTGTGTGTGTTTGAGGGAGACAGTGTGAAGGAGGGAGGTGTGTTAACTGAAGCCTACCACAATGACATGCAGCTCATGCACGTATATTCCTGCAGCCAAAGGTAGGTCTTTGCAAATATGAGCAAATCAGCCATTCAAATCAAATCAAATTTATTTATATAGCCCTTCTTACATCAGCTGAAATCTCAAAGTGCTGTACAGAAACCCAGCCTAAAACCCCAAACAGCAAGCAATGCAGGTGTAGAAGCACCATTCTATGCTGTATTCTATACAAGTAGAAGTGTGAATTGTATTGAGTAGAAGTCTGAATTTAATTGACAGGTTTTTGCGTAGCACATGCTCAGAAGATTTAGAAAAGCGTCCGGGGGACAGGGCGAACGGGATGGCTAGGCTACTCTGAATTTTTTTCCCACCGTGGTATCTTGATACTACTCGGTATTGTGATACTTGGCCTAGTATTGTATCATTAGTAAAATGTTGGTATCGTGACCACTAGCAGACACACACATCACTCTATATGGAACTCATGTTGAACATATGGTAAGATATGTTAGGTTTTCTGCCAGTGTATTTTCTGCCAAATGTATCCTACATTTTGTTTGAAGCAGAGGGTTTTGCCTACTAAAGAGCAGCATAGCCCTTGTTTCCATGGCAATGAGACTGTAATTATATTCTCCAGCACACAACGCCCCAGGGGTTCAGTCAGAAGTGGGTGGGTTGTCAAAGTGTCTCTTCAAAGTACGCTTCATGACATCTCTTTCTCTCTCGCTCTGTCCCAGGAACATCAAAAACCGGAATCAAGTACAAAGGGAACATCGAAGTTCCCAACCTCTCCGATGAAAATGACATGGACGACCTAGATGTAGGTTGTTATGACAGAATGCCATTAAGGATCATGTTTGGTCAGGCTAATTTGCACATCGACCGCTGATGGCTATTTGTTGTAATGTTATTTCTTTGCATTTTGTATGGTAAAAAGAACAAGACCACACCTAACATGACATTGGGTATAATCTTTGCCCCCCCCCCCCCCTCCCGGGCACAGATCAGTGTGTCACTTTGCAAAGATGAACCCAACACAACCCTCACCGAACTTATGAAGAAGGAGGGAGCGAAGAAAGTGCGCGCTGCCCTGGGGAGCTATGTGGACCACCTCAAATCCGGTGAGGCCTTTATTTATTAAAGTCAATTTAGCCCTCGTGCCTGTTTTATACAGATATTAATAGTTCAGCTTGATACTGATTCAAATTGAACTTTTCCGATGACTGCAGAGTTCACTCAGGGCATGATCCTCCCAACGGCGAATGGGGTGGCGAGCAAGCCACAGCCGTCGCAGACGCAGACAAAGGTCAAAGTGGACAAAACCCAGGTGGGTGGCAGTTGCCTTCTTACCTTACGTCTCCGTTATCTACCTTTCTCCTTTCTATTTCACTTCCGTCATGGATTTAACAATGGTGGAAACTCTCTCCAGCTAATATTTACGTCAATCCAATACACACAAAAGGAGAAGGGGGAAGAATTGAGACAATCAAAGAACCATTGCATCAAGGGGCTAGTGAGCATGATTAAAACCTTACTAGCAATAACAGACTGTGTCTGTACATGTATGTTCAAGATAAAAGAAATTAGAGAATGCTTTTTTTTATTGGCAAGAATTCAACTGATAAGTTTCCGTTCAAGTAGCATTCCAACATAGGTAGTGAATTAAGTGATTTCCCCATCCACCTTATTGATGTAAAGTGCCACATAATGAATCCAATACATAATCCATCTACTGAATTTCCCACGTTCTGGATTTTAAGTATTCAAGCTTATTGAGCATCACGTGAGCTTCACCTAATGTACATAATCATAGAATTTATGAATAACAGGATGATCACGCTTGTCTACGTCCCCAGATTGGCTCCTGCGTATCAGCCCCCTCTCCTAGCACAGGGGTCAAGATCCCCACCTGCAAGTTTAGTCTCAAGGAGACCTTCCTCACCTCACCTGACGAGCTGTACAGAACCTTCATCAACCAGGACGTGAGTAGTAAAGTAGTCAAATACTAGCTTCCCTTCCTTGTGTCCTTTCCTCCAACATCACTGATTGGGCCAGACATGACAGGCTGAAGTAATATGCTTGGAAACCAATCCAGGGGTGAATTCACTAGGAACCAAACGAACGTGTAAGGGCAGAAACTGGAGGGACTAACCTGAACTTGTCCGATAAACACTTTTTAGTTTATATCCAAAAAGCAATATATCCATTTTCAGAAATGTTGGTAAATTAACATTTATTGTTTAAAGAATTTCTGAAAGAGTTTTTTCACAATCTAATCATGGCATTGGGTTGTGTAATGACAGACATATATTTGTTTAAAATCTATCACTTGATGTTTTCATTTCAGAGAGACAAATCATGATTTTTAGCAAAACGCTGTATATCTGCCTCAGGTTTTACAGTCAAACATAACAAATACAGATGTACAAATGATACATTTGTGACATAAAAAATGATGAATACTGTCATATGAGATCTGTATTTAAAACATTTACATTTCACATTTTAGTCATTTAGCAGATGCTCTTATCCAAAGCGACTTAGCTTAGTGCATTCATCTTAGGATAGCTAGGTGAGACAACCACATATCAGAGTCAAATATACAGGATACAAACATTCCATTCCATCTAACAATGATACAGCGTTTTGCGAAAACAATTGTTTAATTTATATCTAAAATCTATAAATGAGAAGCGTAATATTTAACACACATGAAGGTACCCATAGGCAGTCATTTCTGATGAAAAACAAGTTTAATAGCATTTTGGAAATAAACTCTTAACTTGGTTTTCTTTGCAAAACATTCCCGTTGCAAAAAGTTTTTCTACAGTGTGCACTAATGAATACACCCCAGTACTTTCCCCAGTCACTGAGGAAGTAGAGAATGGTTTATTTCACAAATTTGACATTACAAAGTATCAATAGCAACAAAGCTGAATTATGAAACAATTTGCATAAATACACTATGTACAGAAAACCAGTAAGTATATATGAGTGCATGTGTTTGCCTTCAATGGAAAGTGTTCTACCAAGGTTTTGATAGAATTTTGATTTGCGATTGTTTTTCTCCTGCACTTCACTACTGAAATTAATTTCACCACTGCAAATCATTTTATCAGTGCAAAAATTTTTCTCACACAAATACCCTTATGTTGGATTTTACTGCATCTGTTGCTTTTAATAGGGAACGAAGAGCAACCTCAATAGACTAGACTTTAACTCTCTGTGGATTACTTCCGCTTTAAAAATGTTGCCTATTATAATATAACGCCAACCTAATTTTTAAATTGTCGTCCCATAACTCTTTTGAATCATGACTACAATTGGCTGAGGGCATAGGAATCAGTGCTGATTTGACTAATCTATGGTCTCCTCTCTCGTAATGCAGATGGTCCAGGCGTTCACCCATACTGCAGCCGTGGTTGACGGAGACAAAGGAGGGAAGTTTCAGCTGCTAGAGGGAAGCGTCAACGGAGAGTTTCTGGAGCTGGTGAGGACACGCATCTGCTTGAGATCATGTTCTGTTGATCATGACCCATTGGTGGAGAAATACCAAATCTAACTGGTTTTGGTTTCCACTTCTTAGGTCCCAGATGAAAAGATAGTTATGAAATGGAGGTTCAAGACCTGGCCCTGTGGTAGGTTTCCCCAACTTGCCCAGTGGTGCTCTTGATTTGTGTGTTCCTTGGCAACTTTCACTGTCAATTTCAGCATTTCTCTACTTAGGTATTTTTTTTATACGGGTAATTTCTACAATTCTTAACTGCTTTCTCAACTCTGCTCCTGGGCACCCACAGGGTGTACAGGATTTGGTCCATCCTACAGCGAACACACCTGATTAAACTAATTACAGGCATGATGATTAGTTGGATCCAGTGTGTTGATACTGGGCAGGAACAAAAACGTGCATACCCTGTTGGGTGCCCACAACTGAACTTGAGAAACCTTGGATAGTAACATAACTGGCTTGGATATATTATTGTTTTAGCAACAAATGATTCTAAAACTGGCTCTGATTTCTCTTTTCCAGAGCACTATGCAACTATTACCCTGAACATGAAGGATCGAGGCAATGAGACTGAGCTGAAGGTAGAATGTAAAGGAGTCCCGACGGTAGAGGAGGATCGGACAAAGGAGGGTTGGAAGAGACACTACTTTGAAGCCATCAAACAGACTTTTGGATTCGGGGCCCGACTCTACTGAATAATGTAAAAAAAAAAAAAAAAAAAAAGATTATTTAATGTGGATGAATACTCTTTAGCACAGTCTCTCTTGTAGCACCAGCCCTACATCGTGCGTAGACAAACGGTGCCTTTTCCACTTGGAAGACTGGCAGTCCGTGTAAGGGTCATTGGTTCAAGGCTTTCTTTGATGTCTGTGCTTACCTTACTGAGTCTATAAGCTAAATGAGATGTAGAAACAATTACTCGAACGACAGTATATTTGGAATTAACTATTAGCATTCTCAATCTCCAATTCTGCACATTTGAAGTGTGTCATGCTGAAATAAATTACATTTTTACTGAATTATGTTTTGTGGGTTTAATGACGACTAACTGCAAGATGAATGATCAAAAGAATGCTTGCTAATATTGTTGCGCAATGGCTACCCTATGTCACGTGATGTTTCTCTGGAAAAAATGGTATGGAAACGGTTGCTCAAGCCTGATATTCTTAGTGATATTAGTCTGAATAAATAGAAAGCATGCATATTTAAACAATGAAGACGTCAAACAAATTGCAGAACTCATGAAATATGGACAGCAAGGGATACATGTACATTTAATTACAAAAGGTTTTGGCATCAATAATATAGTTCAGCTAACACATCCAGAAGAAAGGCCGTAGGAGGGCAACAACCCAGCAGCAGGACCGCTACCTCCACCTTTGAGCAGGAGGAGCACTGCCAGAGCCCTGCAAAATGACCTCCAGCAGGCCACAAATGTGCATGTGTCTGCTCAAACGGTCAGAAACAGACTCCATGAGGGTGGTATGAGGGCCCGACGTCCACAGGTGGGGGTTGTGCTTACAGCCCAACACCGTGCAGGACGTTTGGCATTTGCCAGAGAACACCAAGATTGGCAAATTCGCCACTGGCGCCCTGTGCTCTTCACAGATGAAAGCAGGTTCACACTGAGCACATGAGCACATGTGACAGACGTGACAGAGTCTGGAGAAGCCGTGGAGAACGTTCTGCTGCCTGCAACATCCTCCAGCATGACCGGTTTGGCGGTGGGTCAGTCATGGTGTGGGGTGGCATTTCTTTGTGGGGCCGCACAGCCCTCCATGTGCTCGCCAGAGGTAGCTTGACTGCCATTAGGTACCGAGATGAGATCCTCAGAGCCCTTGTGAGACCATATGCTGACACATGCACATTTGTGGCCTGCTGGAGGTCATTTTGCAGGGCTCTGGCAGTGCTCCTCCTGCTCAAAGGTGGAGGTAGCGGTCCTGCTGCTGGGTTGTTGCCCTCCTACGGTCTCCTCCACGTCTCCTGATGTACTGGCCTGTCTCCTGGTAGCGCCTCCATGCTCTGGACACTACGCTGACAGACACAGCAAACCTTCTTGCCACAGCTCGCATTGATGTGCCATCCTGGATGAGCTGCACTACCTGAGCCACTTGTGTGGGTTGTAGACTCCGTCTCATGCTACCACTAGAGTGAGAGCACCGCCAGCATTCAAAAGTGACCAAAACATCAGCCAGGAAGCATAGGAACTGAGAAGTGGTCTGTGGTCACCACCTGCAGAATCACTCCTTTATTGGGGGTGTCTTGCTAATTGCCTATAATTTCCACCTTTTGTCTATTCCATTTGCACAACAGCATGTGAAATTTATTGTCAATCAGTGTTGCTTCCTAAGTGGACAGTTTGATTTCACAGAAGTGTGATTGACTTGGAGTTACATTGTGTTTAAGTGTTCCCTTTATTTTTTTGAGCAGTGTATTTTAAGTATTTTAATTAAACTCGGAAACGATAAATGGTAAATGCAATTTTCGTATATACGGGTTCACTATCTCCGCGCAGGGTAGATCAGAGAACTGTGGAATGTACTGAAATAGTAATTTTTATACTATGACAATTTTATTCTCAACTTGTCCAGTTGGCCTATCATAGTAGAGGTTTAGCATGGTTAATACTCTTGCTCCTCCTTTGTGGGCCCCCGAACTTGTCCAAGCCCCTTGGCGTTTTCCTTCGTCCACATCTGGTTGTTGGGTAGAGCAGCTCCGTCCTGTGTCCCCCTCGATTCTTCACTTAAACAATTCCTAATATGGTACTGAACAGTCTCTTCACCACCCTGGTTGGCCCAGAGTGATGCACCCCTCCCCTCTCCAGACTGTCCACAGCTTTTATGGCCTGTGGTGGTCAGTCCTTACACACCTACACACACACCCCCCTCTGTATTGTGTGTGTGTGTGTAACAAAACAATATTCATCTTCAACCTATATGCTACCCGGCTATAGTGCATAAACATAAATCCTAACAAAGTCCTTTGGATACGATCATACAAGATTGAGATGGATGGATAGATGGGGATATATTATCCCACTGGATATACAAGTAACTGACAAAATAAAGGAAACTCCAACATAAAGCGTCTTAATAGGGTGTTGGGTCACCATGACCCAGAACGGGTTCAATTGGTCTTGGCATAGATTCTACAAGTGTCTGGAACTCTATTGGAGGGATGCGACACCATTCTTCCATGAGAAATTCTATAATTTGATGTTTTGTCGATGGTGGTGGAAAACGCTGGCCTACCAAAACAATGGCCTACCAAAACGCTGGCCTACCAAAACGCTGGCCTACCAAAACAATGGCCTCCTGCTGGGATTAAAAATAAAAAAATATATAAATATAGGACCAAACACACATCACGACGAGAGACAGCTCTACATATGACGACAGCATAGCAAGGCAGCAACACATGACAACACAGGATGGTACAAACATTATAGGACACAGACAACAGTACAAAGGCCAAGAAGGTAGACAACAATGCAGCCACAACTGTCCATGATTGATTCTTTGAATGAAGAGATTGATAAAACTGTCTAATTTGAGTGTTAGTTGCAGCTCGTTCCAGTTGCTAGCTGCAGCGAACTGAAAAGACGAGCGACACGGATTTGTGCGCTTCGGGGACCTTTAACACAATGTGACAGGCAGAACAGCTGTTGTATGTGGAGGATGAGGGCTTCAGTAGATATCTCAGATAGGGGGGAGTGAGGCCTAAGAGGGTTTTAGAAATAAGCATCATCCAGTGGGTCTTGCGACGGGTATACAGAGATAACCAGTTTACAGAGGAGGATAGAGTGCAGTGATGTGTCCTATAAGGAGCATTGGTGGCAAATCTGATGGCCGAATGGTAAAGAACATCTGGCCGCTCGAGAGCACCCTTACCTGCCGATCTATAAATTACATCTCCGTAATCTAGCATGGGTAGGACGGTCATCGGAATCAGGGTTAGTTGGCAGCTGGGGTGAAAGAGGAGCGATTAGATAGATGAAACCAAGTCTAGATTTAACTTTAGCCTGCAGCTTTGATATGTGCTGAGAGAAGGACAGTGCACCATCTAGCCATACTCCCAAGTACTTGTATGAGGTGACTACCTCAAGCTCTAAACCCTCAAAGGTAGCAATAACATCTGTGGGAAGAGGGGCATTCTTCTTACCAAACCACATGACCTTTGTTTTGGAGGTGTTCAGAACAAGGTTAAGGGCAGAGAAAGCTTGTTGGACACTAAGAAAGCTTTGTTGTAGAGCATTTAACACAAAATCCGGGTACGGGCCAGCTGAGTATGAGACTTATCTCAAATCAAATCAAATTTTATTTGTCACATACACATGGTTAGCAGATGTTAATGCGAGTGTAGCGAAATGCTTGTGCTTCTAGTTCCTGACTGACCTCGCCTTCTGGATGATAGCGGGGTGAACAGGCAGTGGCTCGGGTGGTTGTTGTCCTTGATGATCTTTATGGCCTTCCTGTGACATCGGGTGGTGTAGGTGTCCTGGAGGGCAGGTAGTTTGCCCCCGGTGATGCGTTGTGCAGACCTCACTACCCTCTGGAGAGCCTTACGGTTGTGGGCGGAGCAGTTGCCGTACCAGGCGGTGATACAGCCCGACAGGATGCTCTCGATTGTGCATCTGTAGAAGTTTGTGAGTGCTTTCGGTGACAAGCCGAATTTCTTCAGCCTCCTAAGGTTGAATAGGCGCTACTGCGCCTTCTTCACAACGCTGTCTGTGTGGGTGGACCAATTCAGTTTGTCCGTGATGTGTACACCGAGGAACTTAAAACTTTCCACCTTCTCCACTACTGTCCCGTCGATGTGGATAGGGGGGTGCTCCCTCTTCTGTTTTCTGAAGTCCACAATCATCTCCTTTGTTTTGTTGACGTTGAGTGTGAGGTTATTTTCCTGACACCACACTCCGAGGGCCCTCACCTCCTCCCTGTAGGCCGTCTCGTCTTTGTTGGTAATCAAGCCTACCACTGTAGTGTCGTCCGCAAACTTGATGATTGAGTTGGAGGCGTGCATGGCCACGCAGTCGTGGGTGAACAGGGAGTACAGGAGAGGGCTCAGAACGCACCCTTGTGGGGCCCCAGTGTTGAGGATCAGTGGGGTGGAGATGTTGTTACCTACCCTCACCACCTGGGGGCGGCCCGTCAGGAAGTCCAGGACCCAGTTGCACAGGGCGGGGTCGAGACCCAGGGTCTTGAGCTTGATGACGAGTTTGGAGGGTACTATGGTGTTAAATGCTGAGCTGTAGTCGATGAACAGCATTCTCACATAGGTATTCCTCTTGTCCAGATGGGTTAGGGCAGTGTGCAGTGTGGTTGCGATTGCGTCGTCTGTGGACCTATTGGGTCGGTAAGCAAATTGGAGTGGGTCTAGGGTGTCAGGTAGGGTGGAGGTGATATGGTCCTTGACTAGTCTCTCAAAGCACTTCATGATGACGGAAGTGAGTGCTACGGGGCGGTAGTCGTTTAGCTCAGTTACCTAAGCTTTCTTGGGAACAGGAACAATGGTGGCCCTCTTGAAGCATGTGGGAACAGCAGACTGGGATAAGGATTGATTGAATATGTCCTTAAACACACCAGCCAGCTGGTCTGCGCATGCTCTGAGGATGCGGCTGGGAATGCCGTCTGGGCCTGCAGCCTTGCGAGGGTTAACACGTTTAAATGTTTTACTCACCTCGGCTGCAGTGAAGGAGAGCCCGCAGGTTTTGGTAGCGGGCTGTGTCAGTGGCACTGTATTGTCCTCAAAGCGAGCAAAAAAGTTATTTAGTCTGTCTGGGAGCAAGACATCCTGGTCCGCGACGGGGCTGGTTTTCTTTTTGTAATCCGTGATTGACTGTAGACCCTGCCACATACCTCTTGTGTCTGAGCTGTTGAATTGCGACTCTACTTTGTCTCTATACTGGCACTTAGCTTGTTTGATTGCCTTGCGGAGGGAATAGCTACACTGTTTGTATTCGGTCATGTTTCCGGTCACCTTGCCCTGGTTAAAAGCAGTGGTTCGCGCTTTCAGTTTCACGCGAATGCTGCCATCAATCCACGGTTTCTGGTTTGGGAATGTTTTAATCATTGCTGTGGGTACGACATCATCAATGCACTTTCTAATGAACTCGCTCACCGAATCAGCGTATTCGTCAATGTTGTTGTTGGACGCAATGCGGAACATATCCCAATCCACGTGATCGAAGCAGTCTTGAAGCGTGGAGTCAGATTGGTCGGACCAGCGTTGAACAGACCTGAGCGCGGGAGCTTGCTGTTTTAGTTTCTGTTTGTAGGCTGGAAGCAACAAAATGGAGTCGTATCTGCATATAAATGGATGAGAGAGCTTCCTACTGTCTGAGCTATGTTGTTGATGTAAATTGAGAAGAGAGTGGGGCCTAGGATTGAGCCTTGGGATACTCCCTTGGTGACAGACAGTGGTGGAGACAGCAGATTTTCTGACTTTATACAGTTGAAGTCGCAAGTTTACATACACTTAGGTTGGAGTCATTAAAACTTGTTTTTCAACCTCACAACAAATGTCTTGTTAACAAACTATAGTCTTGGCAAGTCGCTTAGGACATCTACTTTGTGCATGACACAAGTCATTTTCCAACAGTTTTTTCCAGACAGATTATAGATTATTTCACTTATAATTCACTGTATCACAATTCCAGAAGAATTGTCAGAAGTTAACAAACACTAAGTTGACTGTGCCTTTAAACAGCTTGGAAAAATTCCAGAAAATTATGTCATGGCTTTAGAAACTTCTGATAGGATAATTGACATCATTTGAGTCAATTGGAGGTGTACCTGTGGATGTATCTCAAGGCCTACCTTCAAACTCAGTGCTTCTTTGCTTGACATCATGGGAAACTCAAAAGAAAATCAGCCATGACCTCAAAAACAATTATAGACCTCCACAAGTCTGGTTCATCCTTGGAAGCAATTTCCAAACGCCAGAAGGTACCACGTTCCTCTGTACAAACAATAGTATGCAAGTATAAACACCATGGGGCCATTCAGCCGTCATACCACTCAGGAAGGAGAAGCGTTCTGTCTCCTAGAGATGAACGTACTTTGGTGCAAAAAGTGCAAATCAATCCCAGAACAACAGCAAAGGACCTTGTGAAAATGTTGGAGGAAACCGGTACAAAAGTATCTATATCCACAGTAAAATGAGTCCTATATTGACATAACCTGAAAGGCCGCTCAGCAAGGAAGAAGTCACTGCTCCAAAACGGCCATAAAAAAGTCAGACTACGGTTTGTACCTGCACATGGGGACAAAGATCGTACTTTTTGGAGAAATGTCCTCTGGTCTGATGAAACAAAAATGGAACTGTTTGGCCATAATCACCATCGTTATGTTTGGAAGAAAAAGGGGGAGGCTTGCAAGCCGAAGAACACCATCCCAACCGTGAAGCACAGGGGTGACTGCATCATGTTGTGGGGTGCTTTGCTGCAGGAGGGACTGGTGCTCTTCACAAAATAGATGGCATCATGAGGCAGGAAAATTATGTGGATATATTGAAGCAACATCTCAAGACATCAATCAGGAAGTTAAAGCTTGGTCGCAAATGGGTCTTCCAAATGGACAATGACCCCAAGCATACTTCCAAAGTTGTGGCAAAATGGCTTAAGGACAACGAAGTCAAGGTATTGGAGTAGCCTTCACAAAGCCCTGACCTCAATCCTATAGAAAATTTCTGCGCAGAACTGAAAAAGCATATGCGAGCAAAGAGGCCTACAAACCTGACTCAGTTACACGAGCTCTGTCAGGAGGAATGGGCCAAAATTCACCCAACTTATTGAGGGAAGCTTGTGGAAGGCTACCCGAAACGTTTGATCCAAGTTAAACAATTTAAAGACAATGCTACCAAATACTAATTGAGTGTATGTGAACTTCTGACCCACTGGGAATGTGATGAAAGAAATAAAAGTTGAAAGAATTCATTCTCTCTACTATTATTCTGACATTTCACATTCTTAAAATAAAGTGGTGATCCTAACTGACCTAAAACAGGAAATTCTTACTAGGATTAAATGTCAGGAATTGTGAAAAACTGAGTTTAAATGTATTTGGCTAAGGTGTATGTAATCTTCCGACTTCAACTGTACACTGCCCTCTTTGAGAGGTAGTTAGCAAACCAGGCCAAAGACCCCTCGGAGACACCAATACTCCTTAGCCAGCCCATAAGAATGGAATGGTCTACCATATCAAAAGCTTTGGCCAAGTCAATAAAAATAGCAGCACAGCATTGCTTAGAATCAAGGGCAATGGTGACATCATTGAGGACCTTTAAGGTTGCAGTGACACATCCATGACCTAAGCGGATACCAGATTGCATACCAGAGAGAATACTATAGACATCAAGAAAGCCAGTCAGTTGATTATTGACAAGTTTTTCCAACACTTTTGATAAACAGGGCAAAATAAAAATAGGCCTATAACAGTTAGGATCAGCTTGATCTCCCCCTTTAACTAAAGGACGAACGGTGGCTACCTTCAAAGCAATGGGAACCACCCCAGAGAGGAGAGACAGGTTAAAGAGATAGGCTTGGCGATGATAGGGGCAGCAACCTTAAAGAAGAAAGGGTCTAAAACATCTGACCCAGATGTTTTTTGGGGGTCAAGTTTCAGGAGCTCCTTCATCACCTCGGCCTCTGACTCGGACTCAGAGAAACTTTGTAGCGGGGCAGGGGAAAAAGAGGGAGAAGCATTAGGGATAGTCGCATTAGAAAGGGTGGGATTTGAGGAAATGTTGGACGGGCAAGGAGGCATGGCTGAGTAAAATAAGAATCCTGACTTAATGAAGTGGTGAATAAAGAGTTCAGCCACGTGCTACTTGTCAGTAACAACCACATCAACTTTAAGGGACATAGGCAGCTGTGAGGAGGAGGGTTTATTATCCAGGTCTTTAACTGTTTTCCAGAACTTCTTGGGGTTAGAACCACAGAGAAAGAACTGCTCCTTAAAGTAACTAAATGTGGCCTTCCGGATAGCCTGGGTGCACTTATTTCTCATTTGCCTGAACGAGAGCCAGTCAGTCTGAGTATGCGTGTGCCGAGCCTTTCGCCAAATGCAATTATTGAGGTGGAGTAACTCTGCAAGACCATGGTAGAACCAGGGGCTGAATCTGTTTTTAATTCTCATTTTCTTTATGGAGGCATGTTTGTTAGCAATACCACTGAAAATATCAAAAAAGGTCCAATCGTCTTCGACAGAGGGGATCAAGCTGATTCTATACCATTTTACAGAGGCCTGTTCATGAAGGAAGGCTTGCTCATTAAAGTTTTTTTAGCAAGCGTCTATGACAAATCAGGACAGGTCGTTTTACTGAACAGCCATTACGAACACAGGCTGTGAAACAGTGATCACTAAGGTCATTACAGAAAACACCAGACCGATTCCTATCAGGATTATTTGTGAGGATAACATCAAGAAGAGTAGCCTTTTCTGGGTGTTTGGAGTCATACCTTGTGGGATTGGTAATAATCTGAGAAAGATTCAGGGAGTCCCATTGCTTTAGGACTTGGTCAGGTGGTTTAAGCATGTCCCAGTTTAGGTCACCTAGCAGGACAAATTCAGATTTAGTGTAAGGGGCCAGAAGAGAGCTTAGGGCAGGTAGGGTACAGGCCGGTCCTGATGGAGGACGATAGCACCTAGCAACAGGCAACAAATAGCTATTTGAAAGTTTAATACTTAAAACCAGCAAATCAAATAGTTTGGGGACAAACTTGGTGGAGACAACCGAGCACTGAAGGTGTTGCTTGGTAAAGATTGCCACTCCCCTACCTTTGGAAGATCTGTCTTGCCGAAAATGTTATAACCAGAAAGGTTAACATCAGTATTCAAAATACTCTTCCTTAACCATGTCTCAGTAATGACCAACACATCTGGATTGGAGCTGTGAACCCACACTTTCAATTCATCCATTTTAGGTAATAATCTTCTAGTGTTATCAAATGTGTACATGCACATTTCCAGATATCATCAACAGTAATACAATCAAGGCAGGGCATAGGACAGGGAGAGTTCTGCAGTGCTGATTTATGCCATCTGAATGTGCATCAGATGGCAACAAGATCCTGTTGTACAGCAATGGCACTAAGCATGATGAGATGTTTATTGCTTAATTAACCCAGGAACCACGCCTGTGTGGATTAAAGCACCTGCTTTCAATATACTTTGTATCCCTCATTTACTTAAGTGTTTCCTTAATTTTGGCAGTTAACAGTAGCTTACTATACCCATTATGCTAAAATGTGCTTATTTGCTAGTAGTACTTCACATTTGCTATTTGGGGGCTCCCAAATACATTGTATTGCTTGCCACACAAATTTACATGAGAGAAGATCCCGATATGTGTCAGAAGGCGTTTCGGCTGTCGTGGACGAACCTGTCTACTGTACAAGCAAGAAACGTGTGTGTGCACAGACGATTGGATGACATGTCCTCTACCATCAACGATTGGTCAATGTTAGTCATCGTGGTCTAGGATTGGTCTATCAGAGGGATTAGGAAGTGGTGTTCAAGGGTCAGGGGTTGCTAGCTGTTGTCTTAAACTGCGAACGATATTAGCTAAGTACAGCTGATCGTTGGTATTTATTAACAAGCTTCAAAGACCAGGAACACGTACATATAACTACCTGACGAAATATTTATATCAAAGCATAGCGAAGCCTACCGGCGTTAACGTTATAGCTTTTGTTTAGCTAGCATGTTAACTTTAGCTGTTAGAAAGCATTCGTTTTTTTTTAAAGCTGCACCTTCCTTTCAATTATTCTTTATTTAGTGGGCTTTGTCCTCATTTCGTGGGCTTTGTCCTAATGAATGTTAGTTAGCAGCGTATGCACGAGAAGAGTAATCCTGTACTTGAATGTTTAACATTAGCCACGGAGCTAATTTTGTTAATTAGCTGGCTAGCAATCGTTAGCTTGTTATCTAAAGGGTCATTAAATACTACGAGGATGATTTTGCCTATGGTGATTCTCCTAATAGTTTTCTCACACGGAACAATAGCTGGTAAGTAAAAATAAAAAAAGTCAGCCAGGTAGATGTCAACGTTGAAACTATTTGACAGATTGTGTAACGCAAGTGCTGGCTAGCATTAGCTAGCAAGCTTGTCATTTTCTGAGGCACTAACGTTAGTTATCATTACTGTCAGCAGGAAAGTGCTTTATTCTACGGAGTCGTGTTCTTTGGATGAATATTGTTTGTCAGCTGATGCGCAATACCTAATCAATTACTATTTTCTGTGTTGTCTTTCTGCAGATGAAGAGCCAGAGGGGAATAATGATCATGCTCCTGAATTGAAGGTAGCTAGCTGTAAATATGAACCTGCTGTGCCCTTTTCTATTGCATTTAGACGTGGAAGTAGGCCTACCTATCGTTTTCCAAGTTTATATAAGAAGCTGTTTGGTATCATGCAAGCAAAAATATAGGTTAGCATCATAAATGGCAAAAGCAGATTTGCTTTGCAAAGAACCAACCATAAGAAAACACGTATAGCCTTGATCTCACTCAAATCCACTAACCTTCCAGCTAATGACAATATAATAAGTGAAGTTATTACATCATGTAACCCCTCCATCCCCTCATATTGCTTGTTTTCCCCTTCTAGTCTTACCATGAGCCCAACTCTGAGGAGGATGAGGTCCCAGTAGGCGCCAGGATTGTAGCAGGAATGGTGACTTCCCCCAGGGAGGCCTCGCAGGCCGAGGGGGAGAGAAGACTCGATGGTGGGGTCCAGGAAGGTGGGCTGGAGGGGGAAGAGAAGGAGGACTTGCCCACTCAACCTCCTCCCGTCGAGGAAAGGCCTAAAGAGGGTAAGGATCCGTAAGATAGCCTTTATTGGCCAGGTGTCACTAGTGGCCATTGCAGTTTGATTTCTATGACTTGTCTGTCTTGACTAATAAAATAATTGCGGAATGTTACATGAAGTGTCATATCTATGTAGTAATTAATTATGAGATCTGTCTGCAATCCACTGAAAGTTTCACTCCATAGATTTCAGCTACCCCACATTTATACCTCTAGAACTGGGAACATGTTTGTAGTGACAATATCTTGACTGAGAACATTGAGAAATTGGGACAAACTAAGCTATGCTGACACCTGGCCTTGAGCATGGCCCCTTATGCAATGTCTTTTTGAACTTGTGCTCAGTGAAACCGTTGGCCCTCGTGGGAAATTAAAACACGCTTGCACCTGTGACATCTCTGAAAGTACTCTGGTGAAGGGTATATGCACCATTTGGCCACTACTGTAGGGTTTATTTCATAATTTAACCAGAATGGTTCAATCTTTAGCTTAACTTAAAACAGATTTGAGCTTCAATTTGTTGATGTTTTCCACATACATGTTAATCACCATCCATCTGCTTCCTGTCAGTGTTTTTGCTTAAACATACCACCCTGCCCCTACCACCTGTGATTTTTGGTTGATGCAGTTCCTGTGGTGAATGGCGGCACAGCCAACGGGAAGCCCTGTCTCTTCCCCTTCCTCTTCCTGGGGAAGGAGTATATGGACTGTACTACCGATGGACGGGGGGACGACCGCCTGTGGTGCGCCACCACCTACGACTACGACAGGGACAAGAGATGGGGCTTCTGTGAGAGTAAGTCTCCCTTAAAGCATACACGTGTTTAAAAAAAAATATATTTTTTTTTACCACCCTGTTTCTCTGCCTTAGAGGGACTCGCACATGGACACACCACTTATGTGGCTGAAACAAATTGTCCTTGGCGGATGAATAAAGTTGCTTTGTGTTTAGGGTTGCAAAACTACCTGCAATTGACCAAAGTTACTAGAATCTTTGGTGATTTATAGTTGAATAACTTTTAAAATAATGCATTCATGTGTGTTCATTTTTTTATATCTGTCCATATTGTCTGAGTTTCTAGTGGAAATAACTAATAATTATAATAATTATTTTCAATTCACTTTTCAATGAAGCAACTCTTCCAGCTATTGTAATTTTTCATAACTGCCACCAGTTTGTTGCCAAAACATTTACAAAGACATTTTGACATAGTAAAATAAGTGTGTAAATATAAGGGATATTTCATAATGAAACCCTCATATTCAACACCAATGGTATATTTAGGATGTTTTACAGCTTTGCCATTCAATTTTTTTAAGAATAATTTTATTATATATTTTACATGTGATAAGACCACACAGAGGGCCAGAAATAAGATACTTGTGATAATCTGAAGTACCCAAAAAGGCCACTAGATTCCATTTGATAAAATTCCCCCAAAAACCTTGAAAGTTACACAAAATTCTGGTAGTTTACTGGTAAACTTAGGAACTTACCAGAAATATACCCTCCCTTTGCAACTCTAGTTGTGTTGTATATTGTAGCGGAGGAGCAGGTGGAGCAGAGGCATCTAGCGGAGGAGACCGAAAAGGAGTACCAGACAGCCCTCCGCATGATCAACGGAACCAACCGGAAGAGCCAGAAGAAAGAGTGAGCTCTCCTTCTCCTCTTTATTGTCTCATCTACAGTGTTCACCTTAATGTTCATGAGTGCGCTTGCTGACAGCAAGAACACTCTAGAAATCTCACATAGTCTTATCGTTCTTCCTCTTGCTTAAGAGATTCCCTAAAAACACCCCACTTCAATACAGCTATGACTTTTTTGTAGCAGGTTAGTGTCTTCATTAGGTCCTAATCTATGGATTTCACGTGACTGCAAATACAGATATGCATCTGTTTAAAAAAAAAAACATTTAAAAGGTAGGGGCCGTTGATCAGAACCATCTGGTGTGACCTCCATTTTCCTCATGCAACAGGACACATCTCCTTCGCAAAGAGTTGATCAGGCTGTTGGTTGTGGCCTGTGGGAATGTTGTCCCACTCTTCAGTGGCTATGCGAAGTTTCTGGATATTGGCGGGAACTGGAACACGCTGTCGTACACGTTGATCCAGAGCATCCCAAACATGCTCAATGGGTGACATGTCTGGTGAGTATGCAGGCCATGGAAGAACTGGGACACTTTCAGCTTCCAGGAATTGTGTACAGATCGTAGCGACAATGGGGCCGTGCATTATCATGCTGAAACATGAGGTGATGGCGGCAGATGAATGGCACGACAATGGGCCTCAGGATTTCGTCACAGTATCTCTTTGCATTCAAATTCCCATCAATAAAATGCAGCTGTGTTTGTTGTCCATAGCTTATGCCTGCCCATACCATAACCCCACTGCCACCATGGTACACTCTGTTTACAACGTTGACATCAGCAAACAGCGCGCCCTCACGACACCATACACGCAGTCTACCCGGCACAGTTGAAGTAAGGATTAATCCGTGAAGAGTACACTTCTCCAGCTTGCCAGTGGCCATTGAAGGTGAAGTTGTTACAATGCCAAACTGCAGTCAGGTCAAGACCCTGGTGAGGACAACAAGCGTGCAGATGACCTTCCCCGAGATGGTTTCTGACAGTTTTTGCAGAAACTCTTCAGTTGTGCAAACCCAGTTTCATCAATCCCGCATGGTGAAGAAACCGAATCTGGAGATCCTGGGCTAGCGTGGTAACACATGGTCTGCGGTTGTGAGGCCGGTTGGACATACTGCCAAATACTCCAAAATGACGATGGAGGCGGCTTATGGTAGAGAAATGAACATTAAATTCTCTGGCAACAGCTCTGGTGGACATCCCTGCAGTCAGCATGCCAATTGCACGCTCCCCCAACTTGAGACATCTATGGCCATTGTGTTGTGACAACTGCACATTTTAGTGTCCTTTTATTGTCCCTAGCATAAGGTGCACCTGTGTAATGATCATGCTGTTTAATCAGCTTCTTGATATCCCACACATGTCAGGTGGATGGATTTATCTTGAAAAAGGACAAATGCTCACTAACAGGGATGTAAACAAATTGATGCCTTTGTGCATGTGAAACATTTCTGGGATTTCTTACTTCAGCTAATGAAACATGGGACCAACCTTTTACATGTTTAGTTTATATCTTTGTTCAATATATTTAGGATTGCCATAAACGGGTTGAATAGTTATTGACTCTTGACATTTCAGCTTTTCATTTTTAATGTCTAAAAACATAATTCCTCTTTAACATTATGGGCTGTTGTGTCTATCTGTCCAGTGACACAAAATGCCAATTTAATATATTTTCATTTCAGACTGTAATACAACAAAATGTGGAAAAGGTCAAGGAGTGTGAATACTTTCTGAAGGCTCTGTACATCCACAGCACCTTTTTATTTACTCAACCTTCCTCCTATTCTTCATCTTATTCCTCACCAGGTTGTATGAGAAGCTATTGAAGGTTGCCGGCAAGGGCCACCACAAGGCCATGGAGAAGGTGGCCTATGCCATGCTGTTTGGGGACTACATGGCCCAGAACATCCCCAAGGCCAAGGAGCTGTTTGAGAAGCTGGCCCTGGAGGGCTCCCCCAAAGCTCAGATGGTAATGGTACATTCCTATTTAAACTTAATGGATCCAGGGTAGTCTCATTGACCACGTTTACATGTGCATCATATTCCGGGTTGTAGCTCATGTCCCGCTTAATGTCTTATTTGGAATAAGCTGTTCAAGTATCCATGAATAAACAGAATATTCCTAATTGACGTTCATATGGGTTAAATGGAATAGTTACTGAAATATGGACACTGACTAGGTCTATAACCTCTCACATGTAGCGTTATATAATATTAACTCCTGCAGAATTATACATTTCTTGCAGTAAAATGATACAACAGAAGATAAATGTTATTTTTTTCCTTCTTCCCATTCAGCATCACTTGAGAAATGCCTGTGTAATGTCTTTTCTTTGACACTGTTATGCAAGCAGACAGTATTTGCGCCCAAGATGAACTGAAGTCTTATCAGAAACGTGTTTCATTGTTTTCTCAGCTTTTCATTTCCTTAACTGTCAACTGATGACATTTGGACATTTTGCACAGAACCCAGCTTTCCATTGTTTTGGAGTTATTGTATTTTCTCCCTGGTCCCTAAATAGAAAAAGGCAAATTTAGCTGTGTTAAATAGGTTACTAATGCATTCATTCTATCAATGTAAGACATTCTGGTGAGCACTACTTTATTTAGTCTTCTAGGGCAACAAGTTATGACAGAAGAGAAGCTGCACGTATCTAACTATAGTTGACAAACAAATGGCCTACATATGGCCTATATAATATGGCCTACCAAATGTCGGAAATCATAAGTTGTCTAAATTAGGGTGAAAGTAGGCTGTACGGAGCATGAGAAAAATATATTATGGAATTATGGTGGATCGAACTGTGCAAGTAGCCTACTTAAAAAAAAAGAAGTGATTTGTTCGACAAAATGGAAACATCATCACAATAATAACAGGATATTGGTCTGCATGTAAACGTGATCATTGAGACAATGGTGTTTCAGGTTGTCTCCAGGCGATTGCTAAGTAGCATTGGCACAATGACTGGAAGTCTACGGGATAAGATGGCGTAACGCTAGATCATTGCGGCCCGCACGTGTGATTGGTTGTTTACATCACACCACCACGTGATTTGGTCGATTGTATCTCACCACTGCCAACAATTGGTCTGCATGGCTAGCTAATGCAGAGTAGATTCTCCATATGACGTTGAGAACTAGTGCATTGTGGGTAGTTTAAAGGTATCTGGAAGTAAGTTATATACACACACAAATAAAAAAATTATAGGTAACCAGATCGTGACTACAACTAAGTTACTTAGTCTTTGACCACACTGTTACTTTGGTGAGTAAAATCTCATGCTTCCTACCATTTAATTGCCCAAATCTCGCACTATCCCTACAACTGTAGTTCTATTGGGACATTTACACATCCTCTGTAGCTGCTTATTAAGGCTACAGCCACGTAGATTTTGTTAAAATATATGATTGACCTTGTTTTTCAATTGGAGTCATTCGTTGATGGATGATGAATAACAGAGTTGATTGTCCGTCAAAAAAAGCCCAATGACAGTCTTTTTACGTATGCAACTCGCTTAAAAGAAGTTGACAGACTTGAATTTAACTTTTGACGGACAATTGTTGAATGCATATAAGATTTCATCCGTGTTCATGCATCTCTGTGTGGTTGTAGGTAGCCTAACGCTCCACCTTGTACATCCTATAGGCACTTGGCTTCTTGTACGCTGCCGGGTTAGGAGTGAACTCCAGTCAAGCGAAGGTACCAACACCCAGCCTCTCCACTTTCTCTCCCCAAACCTCTCCTTTTTCCATGTAGCCTATATACTGATCAAAAGCTCTGTTTGTTCAGAGGTAGCTTTTGTAGTAGAGCAGGGTGACATGGACACGCATCCATATTACGATAAATTGACTGAATTATAATAAGTAGAAGCATGAGTTTATAACATTACAGTGCACCACAGTTATTTAAATAAAAAAAAATATTACCCTTAACTATTACTACTTTAAATGTTTTAGCTATCAATTGTCCAGTTTAACAATCACTGATATTTGCAAACTTACTTGATTTCAAACTTCACATTACTCTAGTAGGGCCCTATAGGTTATTTATCGTAATGAACGATATCAGCAAAAAGTCCACGATAAGTTGTCAGTTTGGTTGGTGTTGATTATGTTTGGTTTATCGTCCCAGCTCTATTTCCTAGATGATGTCAAAGTTGACTGCTAAGCCTGGAATGTAAAGCATAACCCTCCAACTCTGTTTCAGGCGTTGGTTTACTATACCTTTGGTGCTTTGGGCGGGAACCTGGTGGCTCAAATGATTCTGGTGAGCTACTTCTGCTCTTTGTACCTTTGAATAGAGAAGCCTTATAATGTCTCTTGTTCTTCCTTCTGTATATACTGAGAATAATGATTTACCTTTCCGTCCTTTGCTATTGTTCTCTCTTTAGGGATACCGATACTGGGGTGGTGTGGGCGTACCCCAGAGCTGCGAATCAGCACTGACGCACTACAGACTGGTGGCCAATCACGGTAGGAGACCACCCCCTCTCAACCAATGAACGTCTTTCACTGTCTCAGATGAGTTTGTCTCAGTAGCTAGGTTTCTATACAATAGGTGACAGATTTTCATGTGAATATTCTAAATTCAGCATAAAAACAATTTGTTTTCATCATATAACCTTGTTGCGGATAAAACGTAGTGCATAAAAAAAATATACTGTTGCGGTTAAATTCCCATGTACCAAATACAAGTTCAATGGGTTTCCATCGCATTTTCAACTCTACGGATGGTTCTGCCACCAAAAGTGTTGTGTAATTTAACAAATGTGCTCACTATGGTCTTGGCACGTGTGCTCTAGCCAACAGCTCATGGATACAGTGCAGATGATGAGATTATGAAAAAAAGAGCAAGATTATTTTTGTCAAATGGCAGGCAAGCATTGATCATCATGTCACCAGAATAATAACCTATTTATTGTCTGGGAGCATCAAGCTCATCACGGTGCACTTTCACCACCCTGTGACTTTCTCGTAATTTTATTTCCTCTGTAGCCTAATAAACTACATGCTTTCCAGAGTCGTAGTGGGAGGACCACGCAGCATATCATCGCATGACTCCAAGTTTACTTAGCATAATACATTTTACAGACACAAAAAAGATCCCATCTTGTCTAAAGCATTTTGTCGACATTTGGAGAGTTTGTCGACAAATTTGCTGTTTCCATCAGGCCTGTCGTGAAATGTTTTATCCGACATGTACTTGACTCACATAAAAAGGTTGGATGGAAACCTGGTTAGTGTTTTGAATTGAGAAGACCTGCATTTGAAAAGCCCTAAATTGTAGGTGCTGCAAACTGACTAACGAAAAGGAAAGGCTGCATTCAAAAAGTCACTTTTTGATTCACAGAGCAAGATTTGAGTCCTGAGGCTTTCCTTAGGTGTTACGCAAAGAGCAGTGAGTTTTTCATTCTTTCTCTCCTTAACCTCCAGTGGCCAGTGACGTGTCCCTGACTGGGGGCAGTGCGGTGCAGAGGGTGCGTCTGCTGGACGAGGTGGAGAACCCGGGCTCTACCAGCGGCATGCTGGAGGAAGACCTGATCCAGTACTACCAGTTCCTGGCTGAGAAGGGAGATGTACAGGCCCAGGTTAGGGTTCAGATGGGGCACACTGCTCTTACGAGGTTTTTTATTTTTCTGCATAGGAAATTCTTTAGGATTCTTTGCGATGGAAAAGGCATTCCGGATCAACTTGAATGACTAAAACTAAGTATAAAGTATGTAGAAAAAGATAATGGACCTATATATATATTTTTTTTATAATGTGATATTTCAAATCTAACTATATAAAATAAAGGCCAGAGGTGTCGAATTCAATCGCAGCACGGGCCATATTGGGGAAAAAACAACATGCATATAAATGCCACCCAAACTGGACATCCTTTAAAAAAAACATTTAAATGGTTTCTCATAATGTCCACTTATGAACGTACAGTATGAACGTGTACTGGCTCTTGTAGGTGGGTGGGTCTGGGAGGAGTGGTATGTGGCAATGCACTGCCATTTGGTGCGCAGGATGTTGGCAGAGCTTGCTGGGACTTGTAGTACGGTGTGCTGGGGGCTGTATGGAAGTGGGCCAAAATGAATTGACAACCCAAATCCAGACTGCGCAATGATATAAATGTCACTAGCAAGATGGCCCACGGGCCTTGTGTCTGACATGTGAGCTAGACAGTCAGGGAGAATGGAAAATTCCGTAAATGATGAGTTCAGGAGTATATTTGGCAGCAAGGCATTATACCGTTCCTCGTGGGAGTTAATGGAAATATTCAAATTATCTAATTTTAAAGTTTCTCTGGTGCTTGCATGAATATAGCATGATAATGAGTAAGCGGGTAATGATTGAAAAGCTGGGCCCTGGTCAAAAGTGATACACTATGTAGGGATTAGGGGGCCATTTGGTATTCCGACGTGGCGTTTCGTGCTATGACCCCATGCTTTGCTCCCAACAGGTGGGACTGGGCCAGCTGCATCTGCACGGTGGTCGGGGGGTAGAGCAGAACCACCAGGTAACCTTTCCCTGACCCATTTTCAACCTTGTTCAAACACTACAGGTGTAGGATCTTAATTTGATCACCCTGTGCAGGAAATGTAAAACTTGTAGTGTATTTGAAGTTTAAAAAGGCTTCGGAAGTTTGTCATATCCACTTAGACATTTCAGACTTGATTTTCCCTTACAAAAAATGTATCAACCCTAAAAAACAGTTATAATTCACATTTCCTGTGGCTGCATGATTATTTTCATGCTGTAGCAAACTGGCTCAAATTAAGATCCTACATCTGTCATGCTCACTCCTGTATTTAGTGTGGAGATGTTTTTTTTGTCGACAGCGGGCCTACGATTACTTCAACCAGGCCGCGAATGCTGGGAACACGCACGCCATGGCCTTCCTTGGGAAGGTAAGATTATTACATGATCTTATAGGCCTGTAGCACTGTGGAGAAATAAGCAAGTAACTCTACCCTTACTCTGTGGCTGTGCTACCTTTCAGTGGTTTCTCTTACACTGTTTTCATTTGTTCTCTTCACTCTCTTTTTCTCTCACTATCTTTCAGATGTACTCGGAGGGCAGTGAGTACTTGTCTCAGAACAATGAGACGGCCCTGCAGTACTTCAAGAAGGCCTCTGACCTGGTGAGTAACCAAACCTTGACTAGAATGGACATTCTATATCTGTGGTCCAACCATGGATTGTTAGGCATCCATAATAATATCTATATAGCTCTGTTTGGTTCCTTTTTACTATTATCAAACCATTCACTCATATGGATATCTTGCACATAGCCCACAGTGCCTGTACTGAATGTAACAATTACCAATATAACAATCCACTGCTTATAGTGGTCAAACTGTTGGACAGAAACATTCCTATACTGTACATATATTTTCAATGCACATGCTATTTCAGGATCAATCTGTTATATTAATAGTAACATTTTAACAGGTTTATATATGTGGTTCTTTAAAGAGTGCACTATTATTTTCAATACTTATTGTTGTGTCTTGGGTGGTTTCTGTCTCTTTTTGATGTCGTTACTCGCTGTTCTTGTCCCCTAGGGTAACCCTGTTGGGCAGAGTGGGCTGGGCATGGCGTACCTGTACGGGAGAGGTGTGCCGGTGGTGAGTGACCGCTCTCCCTCTGCAATTCTACACACTTTGCTATGGGGTGGAGACAAATGTTTGCAGTTTTTAATATGCTATCTGCGTGAGAGTGACTAACAACATTAATCGGGGCCCCCGGTTGGTAATTCGACTATGATTACTTCAAGTTTAGAGAGCTGGCCGCTAGACTAACTTAACCAATCTAAAAAAAATATTAGCTGTCAGTAGCTATGTTTCCATGAACTTGGCCAATATTATTTTTAGTTTTTGTTGTAGACATTTAGACCGTTTGCATAGAGAATGTAGGCGACAATTGCCTGCTAGGGTGCGTTTCCATCTAACTATCTTCTGTTGATAAAAACAACTGGACGTAATAACGTCACACCCAAAAACAAATAAAATGGAGTAGTTGAAGGGTTTGCCCATTTAGTCAAATTGCGTATTAATAAATTGGCGACTGCCTGTGTGCCCTCCCACCGATCTTTCATGTCTCAGGTAACCTGCGAAAGCCAGCATGGATAGAATACAATAATTGACCAATATTTGCCGTATTTTAATAATTATCATGTGCCAACGTATCGCCACGGTCCGTGCCATGAACTTGCACTTCTGTAGATCTGTAATAATTGGATGTTGAAACTTGCATTCAGAAAAGCAAGGCGAAGTAATTGGGGCATTCTTGAAAGTCAGGACAATTCTTGTCCTGCAATTATTTTTGTAGTTACATTTCATTTTGCAAGCAGCAGGCATTTAGAATGAAATGTGGAGTGTAGCTTACATCACGTGCCCTGCGTACCTTCAAAAGTATTCAGCAATAATTTATTCGATAAACACTTCATTTGTCGCAAGTTTAACAAAAGAAAAGTACACCCCTGTCGAATGAATAAAAATCCTGTTGATCTTTACAAAATTTCTCATATCTGCTGTTACCATGATGCAATTATTATTTTTGCGACATTGCTATTGTCAAAACAAACCTGGGTCAATGGACACCTGCCTACTGACTGACATAGCAAGAGAGAACTGCTGATGCACATCCAAATTTGCACCTTTTTTTGTATTTTACTATTCTAATTCTCAACAGTAAGTTGAGACCCCCACTTTAATATTTTTTTTGGGGGGGGGGGGGGTGGAATTGATCGATCCGCCAGTTGCCTATCCCTGCTTTGCACTGTGGTTACATTCCTAAATTCAGCTTTTGTAGACATTGGCATAGGCAATAGAATCCAGCAGCCCTGTACTGTAGGTTTACAGTGTATTTGGAAAGTATTCAGACCCCTTCACTTTTCCACATTTTGTTACCTTACAGCCTTATTCTAACAAGGATTAAATGTCATTTTTTAACACACACTACCCCATAATGACAGAACAGAAACGTTTTTTTTTTTTTTTTTTTTTTACAAATGTATAAAAAAAACGTACCTTATTTACCTAAGTATTCAGACCCTTTGCTATGAGACTTGAAATTTTAGCTCAGGTGCATCCTGTTTCCATTGATCATCCTTGAGATGTTTCTACAACTTGATTGGAATCCACTTCTGGTAAATTCAATTAATTGGACATGATTTGGAAAGGCACACGCCTGTCTATAAAAGGTCCCACAGTTGACAGTGAATGTCAGAGCAAAAACCAAGCCATGAGGTCAAAGGAATTTTTGTAGAGCGCCGAGACGGGATATCTGCAGCATTGATGGTCCACAAGAACACACTGGCCTCAATCATTCTTACATGGAAGACGTTTGGAACCACCAAGACTCTTCCTAGAGCTGGCCGCCCAGCCAAACTGAGCAATTGGTGGCGAAGGGCCTTGGTCAGGGAGGTGACCAAGAACCTAATGGGCACTGACAGAGCTCCAGAGTTCCTCTGTGGAGATGGGAGAACCTTCCAGAAGGACAAGCATCTCTGCAGCACTCCACCAATCAGGCCTTTATGGGAGAGTGGCCAGACGGAAGCCACTCCTCAGTAAGAGGCACATGTTTGTGAAAAGGCACCTAAAGGACTCTGACCTTTAGCCCAGAGAAAAAAGATTATCTGGGCTGATGAAACCAAGATTGAACTCTTTGGCCTAAATGCCAAGCGTTACGTCTGGAAGAAACCAGGCACCGCTCATCACCTGGCCAATACCATCCCTACGGTGAAGCGTGGTGGCAGAATCATGCTGTGGGAATGTTTTTCAGGGACTGGGAGACTAGTCAGGATCGAGGAAAAGATGAGCAAAGTACAGCGAGCTCCTTGATGAAAACCTGTTCCAGGACCTCAGACTGAGGTGAGGGTTCACCTTCCAACAGGACAACGACCGTAAGCACACAGCCAAGACAACGCGGGAGTGGCTTCGGGACAAGTCTCTGAATGTCCTTGAGTGGCCCAGCCAGAGCCCGTACTTGAAACCGATCGAACATCTCTGGAGAGACCTGAAAATAGCTGTGCAACGACGCTCCCCATCCAACCTGACAGAGCTTGAGAGGATCTGCAGAGAAGAATGGGAGAAATCCCCAAATACAGGTGTGCCAAGCTTGTAGCGTCATACCCAAGAAGACTCGAGGCTGTAATCGCTGCCAAAGGTGCTTCAACAAAGTACTGAGTAAAGGGTCTGAATACTTATGTAAATGTGATATTTCCTTTTTTTTTTTATACATTTGCTAAAATTTCTGAACCTGTTTTTGCTTTGTCATTATGGGGTGTTGTGTATAGATTGAGGGGAGTACAATTTAATCAATTTTCGAATAAGGCTGTAACGTAACAAAATGTGGAAAAAGTGAAGGGGTCAGAATGCACCGTATGTCGGTATTTCCTGTGATTTACACAATTTTGTGTGTGTCTCCATCCTCCAGAATTACGAGTTGGCACTGAAGTACTTCCAGAAAGCAGCGGAGCAGGGCTGGGTGGATGGACAGCTTCAGCTGGGCACCATGTACTACAGTGAGTGCGTGCATGTGGGACTGTGTGTGTGTCTTTTTTTTCTGTTGTTGTATAGTGTAAAGCAGCCTTGTCACTTTGGTTTCCTGGAAGTGCAATGTTAGTTGCCCACCAACATTCTGCTCCCAACTCTGCACTCTCCGCAGCAGGGGTGTTATCAGCGGGGTGTCAACGGCCACTCATGAAATATGATTGGCCACCCTTAGTGACACCCCATTCTCATTGGGTCAGAGCGCTGTCAATCTGGTTCAGAACAAATTCCCTCACTGGAAAATGATGTCTTGTTTTTCTCTTCACAAAAGTACCACTAACAGGTCCTGATCATCATCATAAAGGGGAAACATTTTAACAAATACGCCTATCTAACGCAACAATGTTGTAAAGTTAGTAAGAAGGGATATGCACCTTTTCAAATGATTTTCTACGGATATAAAGCGCTCCGCACATCATCGTTAACAGCTGATTACAGAAATTATTGCTGTTGATATGCAGTCATTGTCAATTGTCTACTTGAGTTGCGAGGTCATTTTCTAAAAGAAAGACTGCATTCTCCATTATGAGCCGCAACTCGCACTACTGAAACGGGTGTCTTTCTCGTCAATACCACTGTTTACCGTTTGCTCCTGTGTCAGCAGGGTGTTATTCCCTTTCTAATGAGAGTTGAGACATACAGTAACAACATTAAACAGCTAAAAGTCTTTCATTTTTTTAACCAGTACATACCCCCATTTGACATGTTTTATTTTGCCCTGTATTTGATTTGTGAGCTTAAATTTGGTGGGCGGCCTTTTGTTAAACATGAAACAAAGTAGGCACCTAGACCATTAAATAAAATGCATCGTAGTTTAAGCCAATTTTCAATGCTATTTGTGATAGAATTTGCTGATTTCTCATGGCCACCCATGACTGGTTTTGGTTCCCCCTTGGCCACCCCATAATGTTTTTTATAGAAATGCTATTTTTATTCTCTTGCACACCATTTTTCTTTGTTGGGTATCTCACTCACTTTTGTCTATCCATTCCTCTTCCTCCCCAGATGGCATCGGGGTGAAGCGCGACTACAAGCAGGCCTTCAAGTTCTTCAATCTGGCCTCACAGGCAGGGCACATTCTGGCATTCTACAACCTGGCCCAGATGCACGCCACAGGCACCGGCGTGCTGCGTTCCTGCCACACCGCCGTGGAGGTGAGCTAGCTAGCCATTAGCTAGCTGCTGTACATACAGTGCATTCAGAAAGTATTCAGACCCCTTGACTTTTTACATTACTGCCTTATTCTAAAATTGTTTACATCGTTTTTTCCCCCCTAATCAAGCTACAATACCCCATAATGACAAAGCAAAAATAGTTTTTTAGACTTTAGATTTTGGCAAATTTGATAAACAGAAATATTTCATTTACAAAAGTATTCAGACCCGTTACTCAGTACTTTGTTGAAGCACCTTTGGTACCAATTACAGCCTTGATTCTTCTTGGGTATGACACTAAGCTTGTCACCACTGTATTTGGGGAGTTTCTCCCATTCTTCTCTGCAGATCCTCTCAAGCTCTGTCAGGTTAGATGGGGAGCGTTGCTGTACAGGTATTTTCAGGTCTTCCAGAGATGTTAGATCGGTTTCAAGTACGGACTCTGGGTGGGCCACTCAAGGACATTCAGAGACTTGTCCTGAAGCCACTTCTGCATTGTCTTGGCTGTGTGGTTAGGGTTGTTGTCCTGTTGGAAGGTGAACCTTCGCTCCAGTCTGAGGTCCTGAGCTTTCTGGAGCAGTTTTTCATCAAGGATCTCTCTGTACTTTGCTCCGTTCATCGTTTCCTTGATCCTGACTAGTCTCCCAGTCCCTGCCGCTGAACTTTTTTTTATTTTTATATCCCCACGCTGCCACCACCATGCTTCACCGTAGGGATGGTGCCAGGTTTCCTCCAGACGTGACGCTTGGCATTCAATCTTGTTTCTCACGGTCTGAGAGTGTTTAGGTGACTTTTGGCAAACTCCAAGGGGGCTGTCATGTGCCTTTTACTGAGGAGTGGCTTCCGTCACCATAAAGGCCTGATTGGTGGAGTGCTGCAGAGATGGTTGTTTTTCTGGAAGGTTCTCCCATCTCCACAGAGGAACTCTCGAGCTCTGTAAGAGTGGCCATCAGGTTTTTTTGTCACCTCCCTGACCGAGGCCCTTCTCCCCCGATTGCTCAGTTTGGCCAGGCGGCCAGCTGTAGGAAGAGTCTTGGTGGTTCCAAACTTCTTCCATTTAAGAATGATGGAGGCCACTCCAAATGCCGGAGACATTTTTTTGGTACCCATCCCTAGATCTGTGCCTCAACACAATCCTGTCTCGGAGCTCTACGGGCAATTCCTTCGACCTCATGGCTTGGTTTTTGCTCTGACACGCACTGCCAACCGTTGGACCTTATATAGACAGGTGTGTGCCTTTCCAAATCATGTCCAATCAATTGAATTTGCCACAGGTGGACTCCAATCAAGTTGTAGAAACATCTCAAGGATGATCAATGGAAACAGGATGCACCTGAGCTCAATTTCGAGTGTTATAGGAAAGGGTCTGAATACTTATGTAAAGAAGGTATTTCTGTTTTTTATTTTTAATACATTTGTACACTGAGGAAAAAAATATTTGATCAATTTTAGAATAAGGCTGTAACCACAAAATGTGGAAAAAGTCAAGGGGTCTGAATCCTTCCCGAATGCACTGTAATTGGCTAGCTACAGCATTAGCCATTAACTAGTCATTTAGATAGCGCTCTATAATTGGAAAGCTGTAGAATTAGCTAGCTAGTTCAGAGGCCCAGCGCTTCAGTTAATTAGCCTTTAAGTATCAAGCAACCCTGCTACACTAGCCACCTTGGAGCTAGCCGTTAGCTAGCCTTTCACAGTTTATTAGCTTTTCGTTAGCTGTGCATTAACCGTCATTATAAACTGTGTGTTTCGAGCCCTGAATGCTGATAGCCATGGTATATCAGACCATATACCATGGGTATGACAAAACATTTGTTTTTACTGCTCTAAATACATTGGTAACCAGTTTATAATAGCAATAAGGCATCCCAGGGTTTGTGGTATATTGCCAATATACCACAACTAAGGGCTGTATCCAGGCACTCCGCATTGTCCCTAAGAACAGCCCTTAGCCGTGGTATATTGACCATATACCACACCCCCTCAGGCCTTATTGCTTAAATAAGCCATCTGTTAACCTTTATCCATTAGATCAATGCATTAATCACCAGTTAGCCGTCTTCTAGCTAGGCATGAACCAATTAGCCACCTGTTTAGCAATTTATTGTCCTCCATTAGCCACCATTCAGCCATCCATTAGTTAATTATTTAGCCATTTACTACTCGGTGTCATTGTCTAGCCAAAACCTACTTACACATTCCTTAGCCATTGATCCACAACCAGGTTCGGGTACATTTTTATCCTCCCAATGGTAAAAGTTCAAATCAGGAGTTGTGTAATCAGATCCTAGATCTGTGATTATGGGCAATTTCTACCTCGAATTGCCTTAACAGCCCCTTTTGTTCTTGTCTCTCTGTGTTTCTAACTGCATGTGTCTGTGTCTTCATATTTGTGTCTGCGGGCAGCTCTTCAAGAATGTGTGTGAGCGTGGGCGCTGGTCGGACAGGCTGATGGCAGCCTACGGCAACTTCAAGGACGGCGACATGGACGGGGCGCTGGTGCAGTACCTGCTGCTGGCCGAGCAGGGCTACGAGGTGGCGCAGAGCAACGTGGCCTTCATCCTGGACCAGCGTAAGAACAAATACACAGTATTTGTCATAAGAGTCCACTAGATAGCTGACAGGGGAACTGTTTTGAGTTCCGTACTGTTTAGCAGCAACCATCTCGGAACCTCAGCCCAGTTCTGTTTCTCCCCCTTCTCCCTGAAGTGTGCACTTGTTCACTCCCCCGCAAGGCTTCAAAAGCATTTGGATTGCGGTAAGCATGGGCAAAAGGGAGCCATGATCCTTCCTTTTTAAATGAATGAATGAAGGGAGGGGAACAACTACACGCTTCGGGAGAAAATTTGTTTCTATGTACATTGGTAAGACACCAATGCTTCCACTTACCTCTGTCACCAGAGAGCACTGTGACCCTATAACATGTGAACCAAGCATATGGCCTGGGGACGGTCTGTGGCCCGCCATCTGTTGTAATGTGTTCCGAACGCTAATCACTGGAAGGCAATGAATCCCCTGTGGTTGTTTAGATATGAAGAAATTGCTACACCATGCCAAAACAATCAATTTCTTTGTGCAGCTCTTCTGATATCTATTTACAGACATGACCTTTGTGAATGTGTTTAATAAGCACTTACGATGATATTAAACCATTTGGTACCATTTTCTATTTGAACCGTGTGTGCGTGCGTGTTTCGTTTTAAGTAGAGGAGGCGCAGATCTTCAACGAGAACGAGACATACCCTCGAGCCCTCCTCCATTGGACCAGAGCAGCAGCACAGGGTTGGTTGAGCCTCCTTCATAAATCACCCTTCCATATTTTTGCTGTACTGAGCGGCCATCTTGTCTTTGTACCCTTCAGTAATTGTAGGGGAGGATAGTTGGATGATGCTGGGGGACACTGTATCTTCAACTGTGTTGCCCAGGGCCAAGCTTTTCAAAACATTTCATCCAGATCAAAATGATCCTGAGTTGTGTTAAATTCTGCTTCCCCTTCAGATGTGGTCCCTCATATTTAGATGCATTTTTAAGACAAAAAGGAAGGATCCCATTATATGCTAAAACAAAGATCATGGTATATGAGCCCATGATATTTGGTTTGAAAAACTGGGCCCGGTTTATACAGTGGCTAGGATAAAGCTTGGGGACTAGCACTTCTTTGGTTATGGTACTAACTAACCAGTGGTGGAAAAAGTACCCAATTGCCATACTTGCGTAAAAGTATTGATAACTTTTTAATAGAAAGTTACTCAAGTGACAGTCACCCAAAATACTACTTGAGTAAAAGTCTAAAAGTATTTGGTTTTAAATATACTTAAGTATCAAAAGTAAATGTAATTGGTAAAATATGCTTCAGTATCAAATGTAAAATTATAAATAATTTCAAATTCCTTATATTAAGCAAAGGGTTTAATATAGAGAGTGCCCTTTTCTTCTTTAAAAAAATGTAAGGATAGCCATGTGCACACTCCAACACTCAGACATGATTCACAAAATATGCATTTGTGTTTAGTGAGTCTGCCAGAACATAAGCAGTAGGGATGACCACGTGTTCTCTTGATAAGTGTGTGAATTTCACCATTTTCCTGTTCTGCTAAGCATTCAAAATGTAATGAGTACTTTGGGTTGTCAGGGGAAATTTATGGAGTAAAAAGTACAATATTTTCTTTGGGAATGTAGTAAAGTAAAAGTTGTCAAAAAATATAAATAGTACACATACCCCAAAAAACTACTTAAGTAGTACTTTAAAGTATTTTTACTTAGTACCAGTGGTGTAAAGTACTTAATGTGTGTACGGTTCCTGTACTGACTTGTGTGTGTGCTGTATGTTCAACTTTGTTACCCAGGTTATACAGTGGCTAGGATAAAGCTGGGGGACTACCACTTCTACGGGTACGGTACTGACGTGGACTACGAGACCGCTGTCATCCACTATAGGCTGGCCTCGGAGCAGCAGCACAGCGCTCAGGCCATGTTTAACTTGGGTTACATGCATGAGAAAGGCCTGGGCATCAAACAGGTGGGCACATAAACAAACTCATTCATACACACATGCAACCCTATAAGTCTAACCCCTTACTCTTTCCCCCTCCTGTAGGATATCCACCTGGCCAAGCGTTTCTACGACATGGCTGCCGAGGCTAGTCCCGAAGCCCAGGTGCCCGTCTTCCTGGCTCTGTGTAAACTGGGCCTGGTCTACACCCTGCAATACCTGCACGACCTCAACGTGAGTGTACAGTACAGAGCGCTTCCTGGACCCGGTGCCTCTGGGAGTTTCATTTCCCTGGTTGTTTCCATTTCAACTCATGGGGGCCAGGCTCAATGTTTGAGGCTAACTTAATTTATTACATTTGTACAGGATTCATGGGATTGTACTATGTTTGTTCAATATAGTCAATGCTCTCTCTCTCTCTTTCTGCTCCCTCTGACCTCCCCTCTCTTTCTCCCCTCCCTCCCTGTATCATCCTCCCTCCCCCTCCACCAGATGAGTGAGGTGGTCAGTCAGGTGGACCTGGACCAGCTCCTGGGCCCTGAGTGGGACCTCTACCTAATGACGGTAATCGCCCTGCTGCTAGGCACCGTCATCGCCTACCGCCAGAGACAACACCAGGCAATGCCCCCGCAGCCCCCTCCTCCCCCAGCCAGGCCTGCTCAGGAGCAGGCCCAACCTGAGGCCCAGGCCCAACCTGAGGCCCAGGCCCAACCTGAGGCCCAGGCCCAGCCCCAGGCCGAAGAGGCGCAGCAGTGAGAGATAGAGATGGAGTGGGAAGAGAGAAAGGGAAGGCGATATCCTGACCCATACCCTCTACCTCTTCTCTGGAGGGTTGGTGGGTAAAGGCTAACTTGCTCCCATCTTGGGCACCACCTTTTCCCTCCTGACTCCGGCATGTTGACCACAGACTGTAGGCTACTGAACAGGCCAGACTCGCCCTACTTAACTCTCCGTCTCTATCAATGCTCTCAGACCTCCCAAGTTGAAGAATGAAGAAAGGAATCGGTGAGAGGGAGAGTGGAGCAGGTTGATGGACAAGGCCATGGAACAGAGGCTGTAGAAAAGACAATATAGACTCAACCTCTTAGTGTGTGACTCAGGGTACCGGCAGTAGAATCACTTCTCAGAACTAGCCACACGGGGCAATCGAGGCATCTTCTTAATTATCGTCCGATCTGGGAATGAAACTGTCTTGTTTTGGGCGCTCTAGTAGAGATTAAGCTTTGGAAACAATGGCCAGATTTTTTTCTGCTTTTCCTTTTCAGATTTTACGTATGAGTTTAAGGTTACAAAATAAGATTCCAGATGGCTACACAAACCTTGCAATACCAACATATTCGTCAGGTGGCAGCAATCAGAACTGGGCACGTGAAGTCATCTTCATCTCCTTGTCTTTAGCAAAATGTTTTCACAAATAAGTTTTGTTAAGAACACATTTTGTAAGCATGTTCTGTTCATAAACATTGATTCTTTATCAAGCTAGTTTTTTCAAGCATGCTTTTGTTAGCACATTTGCTCGATTGGCAAGCATTAAAGCTTTTTGTGTGCAAATATTTCTTTAGCAAACATGCATTGTTTGTCTTTCAATGCAGACGTTTTCTTCAGGATCTTATTTTGTTAGCGAATATGCTTTGTTAGCACATGTGTTGAACTAATGAAGTAAACATGAACCTGCTCATTTATTTGACGTCCAGTTCAAAACCTTTCACTACGTTGCTGAACTTTGGTCAACTTACTTGTTTGAGTGGACCAAGTCATGAAATATATTATTGTCAGTCATTTCAGCTCTGCTATGCTATGGTCAAGCATCAGAATGAAGGATAGAGAATCCTTTGCTACCCCTTCACTAGCTACCCCATTTCCTTCCTCATTGCAGCGCATGATTCTGTGTCTCAGGTTTGATTCTTGATATTTTATGGATATAGCCTAATACGGATAATATCCTTGAGATATGTTACATCTACTAGTAATTGAGTTTGTGGAATCGTGTTTAATTTTTAATCATTTTTAAACTGTTTGATTTGATAAGTTGAACTGCAACAGGAAGAGAGTTGGAGGCCTTTTTGTCAAGACTCATTAGAAGAAAGCAGTGACTTTTTCAGACTATTTGACTTTGTTATATGTGGTTCCACTCAGGGTGTGACTATAGGCCTCACCCCCTCACCAATAGAGCAGGTCGTTGCTTCTCCAGCTTCTGCTTCCCTCGGCTCAGGCTTTAAGTTGTCAAGATCACAGCCATCACCTCCCTTATGTAGTGGCGTCACATAAGCTGATTTCCACACTAGGAAGATTTCCTGATAAGTGTTAAATTAAAGATGTGGGTTATTGAGCCAACAATGAGGGACGCTGCACACTTGAGCAGACCTGGATCCAAATAGTGGGCCCTTGTATATTTCTTCATGTCTAATGTCAACAACACATCAAGGACTTCATTGTCTGTCAATTGCCGAAAGGAAAAACTCTGACTGACGTTTTTCAAAATGATTCTGTAAAATTCCCCCATTAACATCCAGTACATTGTCACAGTGAGAGACAGAGAACCTGCAGAAATAAAATGGTGATTCAATTAATTCTATCAATGTTATCAGTAATAGGGCCAGACTCTACATTCATTTGTAAGGGAAGAGTAGAGGAAGTACAACCCTTTAATGATTTAATTCTTCCAGTATTTCTATGGATTTCCAGTAGTCAGCTACAGTGTTAAGTGAAATCTGATTTATTATATTTTCAAATAAGTTTTACACATATTTCTCAGTTCTCGGAAGGATTGCCAGTACCGGCCAGATTGTGAATTTGTGCCATTCAGAGGTTGAATGGGCAAGATACTGGTTTGTGTCAAGAACTGTCACGGTGCTGGGTTTTTGATGCTCAACAGTTTCCCGTGTGTATCAAGAATGGTCCACCACCGAAAAGACATCCGGCCAACTTGACACAACTCTGTGAAGCATTGTTGTCAACATGAGCCAGTATCCCTGTGGCATGCTTTCGACACCTTGTAGTCCAAGCGAATTGAGGCTGTTCTGAGGGCAAAAGGGGGAATGCAAGTCAATATTAAGGTGTTCTTAATGTTTTGTACACTCAGTGTATGTTATGGTTATAGTGACTCTTGACGTTTCTTTCATAATAATGACATAACGTGTTACAAACACATTGGGCAGTTGATAACTGACTATACAGCTGTTACAGAAACCAATTTAGGAACATGTTTGTTTTTGGTATTCCTTAGCCATCTGCTTAAGTGTAATGACCATGACCAGATTTGGTGAGATACATTTTTTTCCAACAAGGATTTTTAGATTCCTGATTGAGTTCCAATCCACCCAAACCCTCTTAAGGACAATGGTAAAGTCAGCTGTTGGACATGAGAATTCTGTTATGTCAAACTTACTGTTAAGTTAGAATAGTACACGAGGTGCAAGTTCGAAATGTGGTTGTGCAGCAGCAGTTTATTTTGTCAGTCACTCAATTACCCATGTCAGCTAACAATTTTTAGTTTGGTAAATTGTTCTAGCCAGTTATTAAAAGTTGTAATCATAGCACGTGTCCGGTCGGTATTTGGCCATCACAATAACTACTCCACCACTATCTCTCCCCAGCAAGGCTCCTATTAAAATAATGATGCTCTATGAGATGAAGAATCAGTCTATCCTTGTTTGGAAAACAATTCAATGAGGCACTTATTTGTGCTGTGAAGGGAGTAGATCCATTTGTATTGGATTACATAATTTTTTACATTCGAGCATTACTCGGATGTGTGAAAGAGGGCAATGAATGGGCCTCGGAGCGTTTTACGGCCTCCATATAAGTAAAATAATTGAATCATCTAAACTAAATAAGATCTACCATAAATCACCCCCATACTCAACTGGCGGACCGTGGTCCGGACCCAGAACGGGGTCAATATGGTGCGCGCACCCAGAACGGGGTCAGTACTGCACGTGGACCCAGAACGGGGTTAATATGGAGCTCGGTAGAGCTTCGACCCCTGGTATCAAATTAACACACAAGACATGGATGTGTCGAATTCTGGAAAGGAGCTTTACAACTGCAAACTGTTTTATTCGCCAACAAGAGGGGTGTGAAGTTTTGGGTCGCATGAATTGCGAGGTGGGGGGTTGTTACTATGCCGATAATTGACACCTTTTTGTGACCTAGGAAATGTGTGTCACCGGACCTTCTTAAATAGTACTTGAGTACCCCTGCCCTAAATAATCTGACAGTCACACAGGCCTACATCCACAATTTTGAAATGCACTCATCAGTAAAAGGTTGAGACAGTGTTTCCTCTAAGAAGCAATTTTCTGTAAAAAAATATTCAAGAAGCATGCTCTAATAACAGCCACTAAATAAAACTGAATTATTCAAATAAATGCTTTTCTGTAATTTAGCTCAACATACTGGTAGGCCAAGTGGTGGTGTTGTAGTGCATCTTGGAGTTACACTTCCTAAACATTCAGTCAATAATGGATTGGATTTACATAGTGGTCTTTCACCAGGTGCTCAAAGGGCTTTTACATCGCATGCAGCATAAACTCTCCGCATTCACCACCAATGCGTAGCGCCCACCTGGGTAATATGTAATGCCATTTGGAGCCATGGAATTCATCAGACATCAGTTGGAGTGAAAGAGATACAATAGATTGTCAAAGTGAAAAAGGTAAAGTGACAAAACACAATACAGTGGATAATGTAGTGGTGACCTGGGTAGAGGGTGATTCATTCAGTAGAACACGTAGCTACCCTCAGTGCACCGCTGACCCCAAGGTCACTTTATTACATGGGAATGGATTACATTTGCCAGCTGCTGCCTCTCCCTCCCTCCTCTCTACAGGGAATCTGAGGGAAGAGAATGTAACTAGAGGTCAGGGGGCAGAAACAGTGGAAAGATAACAGTACAGCATCCTTGTTCAGTACTGTGACAATTCAGGAGGGTCAGTGTGTTTTCTAGTGCTCTGTCAATGGCGTGAACTCATTCTCTGGGATTAGATTGATCCTGGTTTGGGATTAGTGGACATGTCAGCTCTGGCACCAATCTGACAAAGAATTGGCTTTCCTCAGCTATGTTCTAGAAATGTAGCTCTGTTCACGTTTGTGCATTGAATATCATTCCTCACTGTTGTAACGTCCCTCTTTATGTTTGAATACTTATGCTTATAAGAACTGAGGTCGGACATACTTTAGTTGAAATACTTTGAGTATGCTGGCATTACATGGTTGTTTTGCAAATTTTGATAACTCCTCAAACACAACTTGTATCTGTACTATATTTACAGATACAACAGAGCTATAAAAAAAAATGGTCCTGCTTAACAACAAAAGCCAAGGCAAAGAGCTATGGCAAAAGGAAATATCACTTCTGTGGACATACATAAATTCCTAAGTGGTTTACTTACATTATAAACGTTGTACCATTTGATCTAACTCAGTAAACTTCAAATGTATCCCTTCTAGCAATAACAAGGACTAAACATAACAATTTAAGACCGTTACATAACAGTTCTGTAAAGGGTGTAGGGACAGGAGGCTGGTGATAAACTGATCGACTCCCTTCCTTAAAGATAAACGGCATCAATATTTCTTACTTTAACAACATTCACTTGGCAGACATCTCTATTCCCCTCCAAGCAGACAAATGACCAAGCAAAAACATTATTGTCTGCAGTGTAGGTATATGGGTCAACATAACCACACTGACATAATCAGTGCTGAACTCCTTCAATATTGTAAAATGATGGGTTGAACATACCGGGTTGAACAAACCCCATATTGCTTTGTGGAATAACAAATACATTTTTTATATCCTGTTTCTTTTTAAGATTTCAAAGAAGATCACACACTACTGGTTGGAAATGCCAGGATATCTTAGTGACACAACAATGACATTGAGAATGGCACAAATCAGTTAAAGCGTAATCACATGATACAACATATCTTCAAGACAGATAAGGAAAACAAGTGTCTTCTCGGTGCGTGATTACTGAATGGTCGATGCTAAGACTTCTGCTGTCCGTGATGTTGCTGTTTTGGCTGTTCTGAGGGCAAAGGGGTGTGCAACTCAATATTAGGAAGGTGTCCTTGTTTTGTACACAGTGTATATTATGTTCCTTAGTGCATTTTTCTTCACATTTCTATTCGACCAAGCATTCACATATTATTCACTCTGCTATTTTTCCCATCAACAAAACAACAGATGTACATACAAGCAAATAACTCCCTCTGCTGTCTGTTTCTGGAGCAACATTTCCAGATATTGAAAGACACACAGCAACTACTCCCCAGATTGTCTGTGCCTCTTTCAGGCCTTTCCAAAGGTTGGTGACTGTTGGATACCGGAGGTAGGTCATCCACTTCATAAAGTCCTCCTAAGTGGCATGCACAGGGAGCCACAACTTTAACGCACATGTGTTGGCCTCTGGGAAGATCATTTTTTGTTCCTGCAACACTGTTGAGTGTAGGAACTCGATGGTTGGCTTGTCATCAAAACCAAACGGTGGGATCTTTGATGCCCCAGTGGCAAAAACCAGTACATCTTCAAGAGTTAGAGGGATAGTTTCTCCCCCCTCCTCCTCTGGCTTGATGAATGCATCTCTCCCTACGAAATAAAAAATAATAAATGAAGCCATTTTTACTTTTAAATGCTCCAACTAAACAACCTAGGTGAATGCCTATACATGTCTTAAACAAGGCTGTTTTAAAGCCACCATTCAGTTCTCATTGCGGCGGTGCTGGACTGTAATGTGTCGAGGACACCAAGGGTCATTAGACCCTCTTTAAACCTTTTTAAAAGAGCAAATGTGATCATTAGCATAGATGACAAACAAATTGCAGAATACATTTCTCCACAAATACCTGAGATTACACTATGATCCACCACTGAGTCATTTAGTCAGTTTTAGCTGTGATTGAGAAGTACAATTAGGAATTTGTTATTCAAAATGTGATTCTGAATGGAACTTAGTCACCTCAATCATATTGCATGTTAACAAAGCAGAATCACTGTTAAGTGTGACATTTTACAATACAAGGACAGCAATGTCATTTTATTGTGCTCCACTGACAGCCAATTGCTATCCAAAATCAACAGAATACAAACATTGCTGCCCCACCACTGCTTGGGCCATGTTGACATGAAACTGACGCTAAGCTTGAAGGTGCCGTTTCTGGGCTTGGCAGCTGTCACACAATGCATCCTCAATAGAGTTAGAGGCTGCCAATGAAGAGCATGTTTTAGTACAACACTTCAAACAGCAGTGGGCACCGTCGTACATACCCATACAGATTCCACGCAGCTCCTCATCATCCACCTCTGCCAGTGAGCGCGGTGGGGTCAGCTTTACTGATAACTGGCAGAAGAGTCGATCGGAGAAGGCGCATGGCCCCACCCCTAAAAAAATAAAGGAGAGCCGCACACTCTAGGAGCTCAGATGCAAAAATATTTATGTCCAACATTTCGACAGACAAGCTGTCTTCAGGGTATACATGAAAATAAATGATGACCATACCTATGGAGTCAAGTGCCAGGCTTTTCTGGTCCTCTCGTACAAAAAAAAAATTGGATTCAGAATGGCTTTAATAAGAAGCCTGACGAATTCACGGGACGGCCCACCAGCCTCCATTGCTTCTTCGCCTTTTCCACACGTGTCCACAAGAATAACATTTAGCTTCAGTTGAAAGTCCGTTTAGCACTTTCCAGCACCATTGCCCTGACCACATTGACAACATTGCCGACAGGTTTGTTGAAATCTACTTTTGACCTCAGGGCCATCAGCCAATCCTTCAGGTCTGGTCTGAAACAGAAGCATCACAGTTGTGTCAACAAGATGACTGGTTTTGTATATTTATAAAGTAACAATCCTTAATCATCACTTTAAATAACTCCAGTCCCGTCATACATAGTACTAAAACTTGGGTTTTGAGAAATTGTATCACTCAAATCCATTTACGTAGCTCTGGATGCAAGGACTAACTGACTGCTAAATGCTATTTTTAAACTCGCTAAAGAGGGCACAAAAATACATGCTACATTGTAAATGTGATTTATCATCTGACCAACCTAGTATTGTATTTAAATGTAACAGAAATTCCCCCCAAAACATACTCTTCCTCAGGGGGAGCGGGCCTGCGTGCTGGAGAGGGCCTGCACGCTGGAGAGGGCCTGCTGGCAGGGGGACGGCGACTGGGTGCTGGAGGAGAGGGCCTACTGGCAGGGGGAGAGCGACTGTGCGTTGAGTGAGATATGCTGCGGGCTGTAGAGTGTCTGTGGGATGGAGCTGACATAGTAGATGCACTAATTTCATGAAACACATAAGACAACAGTACAGGTTTGTGTTAATAACATGACCTCTGGATGGAAAACACATGATGGAAAGTGTCATTCACTCACCTCTACTTCCTCCCCTGACCACAACACATATATAGTGCAGGCTTGGGTCAGTCCATTTCGAGCTATGCTCCCCTCCTTCGTGCTCCTCAAGATGTTGTTTAAAAATTGGCACTGGAGGGAGAACATCTTGCTGGCCATTACCTTAGTCCCGGCAAAAGCACTCAAAATGAGCGGGACACTAATCCGGACGCTTATAAGAAATCACGCTAAGCCCTCTGACAAAACATCAGACAGGCATAGTGTCAATACAGGACTAAAATCAAATCCTACTATACCAGCTCTGATGCTCGTCGGATGTGGCAGGGTTTGCAAACTACCACGGATTACAAATGGAAACCCAGCCGCAAGCTGCCCTGTGACGCGAGCATACCAGACAAGCTAAATGTCCTCTATGCTTGCTTTGAGGCAAGCAACACTGTGTGATCACGCACTTCGTAGCCAATGTGAGTAAGACCTTTAAACAGGTTAACCTTCACAAGGTCGAATGCCAGCCGGATTACCAGGACGTGTACTCAGAGCATGTGCTGACCAGCTGGCAAGTGTTTTCATTTTCAACCTCTCCCAGTCTGTAACACCTACATGTTTCAAGCAGACTACCATAGTCTCTGTGCCCAAGAACACCAAGGTTACCTGTCTAAATGACTATCACCCCGTAGCACTCACATCTGTAGCCATGAAATGCTTGAAAGGCTGGTCATGGCTCACATCAGCACCATCATGCCAGAAACCCTAGACCCACTCCAATTCGCATACCGCCCCAACAGATCCACAGATGACGCAATCTCAAGCACACTCCACACTGCCCTTTCCCACCTGGACAAAATGAACACCTATGTGAGAATGCTGTTCATTGACTACAGCTCACCATTCAACAACATAATGCCCTCAAAGCTCATCACTAAGCTAATGACCCTGGGACTAAACACCTCCCTCTGCAACTGGATCCTGAACTTCCTGACGGGCCGTCCCCAGGTGGTAAGGGTAGGCAACAACACATCTGACAGGTATGCTGCAGTTGCAGAATTTCGGATTTGACATAGGAGTAAATAATATTTTATTGAGCGGCAAAACTTGAATATAACAACATTTCCAATCTAAGTGTGAAATATAATTGCTGACACAAAAAAGCAACATTTGGGAAAATAATTGTATTTGGATATAAGGTCATGCTTAGGCGAATAAACTATAAATGGAAATAAAGGGCTACAGTTTACACTTTTATAGGTGTTTCATGAAATGTTGTTTTTAGAAAAGGAGTGTTTTTAAAAAGTACTGGGGCAATTGTAATTATTTCAATAAAATATGGGAGGGCAATGGTGTTGCACATATATCTGCACTATGGTATATATATATCTGCACTATGGGGAGATTTGATGTGTCCCTCTTTTTAAGTCCCTCTTTTTAACTCACCTGCACATTCATTTTCTTTGTTCTTTCTTTTCAATAGTTGTTTTTAATTCATAAAATAATATTCATTGGAATGTAATATAACTGATAACATTAAATGACATTGGAATATAACATTTAATAATTATAACTCATAACTTAACTAATTAATTCAGTGTAACATTGTGGCAACTCTTGTGCTCTGTTATTGCACAAATCTAATTTGTAAATAGGTCACAAATAAAACTATCCCCAGTAAAATTGGAGCACAACTCATGAGCCCACCTCCTACACTGCTCACACCTAATACAGTCCCCACCTGTGACTGAAAACAGGGGGAGAGATGCCAATTGAAAAACTCTCTCTTAAAACATGCCTAGGAACTGCGGTAGAACTTTACCAAGCTGGATAAATCCGGCACTATTGAAACGTTGATTAATGTGCACTGTCCCTGCAAAAAATGTAAATAAACTCAAACTCAAAAACGTAGCTCGCTATCTAGCTATATAACATAAAATTCTGTGTAAAATAGCTAAAAGGCTATAAAGTAGCATTAACTGTAAAGCTATCAGTCACTAGTGGAAACATTTGCAACTGCAATTAAGTTACGTTATCTTTTTTCATGTATTTTACCTCAGACGATCTGGTAGCTTATGCTAACTAGCTAGCTGGCTAGCATTTACTGCTAGTAAAGTTGTTAGCTAGAAAGTTAGCATCAACTAGCGCTAACTGGGCTAGTCATTGTGTAAATATTGCCCCCAACACACTCATCCAACATATTACTACTTTACAAAAAAATTATATATTTTTCTCTCTCTCTTAACAGGTGGATTAAGAAGATGCCTCGATCGCTCCACGTGGCTAGTTCTGAGAAGTGATTATGCTGCCGGTACCCTGAGTCACACACTAAGAGGTTTCGAGTCTATATTGTCTTTTCTACAGCCTTTGTTCCATGGCCTTGTCCATCAACCTGCTCCACTCCACTCCCCCCCTCACTGATTCCTTTCTTCATTCTTCAACTTGGGAGGTCTGAGAGCATTGACAGAGACGGAGAGTTAAGTAGGGCGAGTCTGGCCTGTTCAGTAGCCTACAGTCTGTGGTCAACATGCCGGAGTCATGAGGGAAAAGGTGGTGCCCAAGATGGGACGTTAGTCTTCCTTTACCCACCCCACCAACCCCCCCAGAGAAGAGGTAGAGGGTATAACATGGGTCAGGATATCGCCTTCCCCTTCTCTCTTCCCACTCCATCTCTATCTCCCACTGCTGCGGCTGGGCCTCAGGTTGGGCCTGGGCCTCAGTTTGGGCCTGGGCCTCAGGTTGGGCCTGCGTCTGAGGAGGCCTGGCTGGGGGAGGAGAGGGCATTGCCTGGTGTTGTCTCTGCCGGTAGGCAATGACGGTGCCTAGCAGCAGGGCGATTACCGTCATTAGGTAGAGGTCCCACTCAGGGCCCAGGAGCTGGTCCAGGTCCACCTGACTGACCACCTCACTCATCTGGTGGAGGGGGAGGGAGGATGATACAGGGTGGGAGGGGAGAAAGAGAGGGGAGGTCAGAGGGAGCAGAAAGAGAGAGAGAGAGCATTGACTACATTGAACAAACATAGTACAATCCCATGAATCCTGTACAAATGTAATAAATTAAGTTAGCCTCAAACATTGAGCCTGGCCCCCATGAGTTGAAATGGAAACAACCAGGGAAATGAAACTCCCAGAGGCACCGGATCCAGGAAGTGCTCTGTACTGTACACTCACGTTGAGGTCGTGCAGGTATTGCAGGGTGTAGACCAGGCCCAGTTTACACAGAGCCAGGAAGACGGGCACCTGGGCTTCGGGACTAGCCTCGGCAGCCATGTCGTAGAAACGCTTGGCCAAGTGGATATCCTACAGGAGGGGGAAAGTAAGGGGTTAGACTTATAGGGTTGCATGTGTGTATGAATGAGTTTGTTAATGTGCGTGTGCCAACCTGTTTGATGCCCAGGCCTTTCTCATGCATGTAGCCCAGGTTGAACATGGCCTGAGCGCTGTGCTGCTGCTCCGAGGCCAGCCTATAGTGGATGACAGCGGTCTCGTAGTCCACGTCAGTACCGTACCCGTAGAAGTGTTAGTCCCCCAGCTTTATCCTAGCCACTGTATAACCTGGGCCCAGTTTTTCAAACCAAATGTCATGGGATCATATAACATGATCTTTGTTGTAGCATATAATGGGATATGTTGGAAAATGTGTAGAATTGCACGACATTTGCTTTAAAACTGCAACAATGTCTCTGTGCCCCATGGCAAAATGAGTAGAATTGCATGACATTTGTTAAAAAAAATCCAAAATTGCCTCTCCGCCCGATGGCAAAATGCGTAGAACTGCAGAAAGCTTGCTTTAACAGTGCAACATTTTCTCTACACCCCATGGCAAAAATGTGTAGAATTGCAGGAAATGTACAAAAAAAAAAATGTATCCACTTGGTGGGGGGGCCTCGCAACCAAATTGCACTAAGGGCCCCAAAAAGACTAAAGCCGGTCCTGTCTATAATAATGGCTAATTGGCTGTGTGTGGAGGTCAGTTCCCTTGTGCTACTAGCTCTATGACCGATCCTTTATGCTTTCTGTATAACTGGGCCCGGACTTTGTCACTCAGCTGTTTTGGGTGGGGGAGATAAGGTTGGCCTCATATAATGGCCGTGCACTCTGGCCGTGCATCACATTGTGCTGTCCCCGCACACCACACGCCACTATGGGGTGGCTTTTGATTGCCGTGGCAACCTGTGCGCTAGCCTCCTCTGCCAAAGGTAAGTGCTGGAACCAGCAGGAGAACGGCCTGCACAGAGTCCCTATCTGTGCATATTTCACATTTTACACACACACACACACACACATTCCACACACATTCCACACACATGTCAGTTACTGTGGCCACATTGTTGGGGCGAGCAGTTTTTTCTGAAAGAGGGGCCTGGCTTGGGTAGGTCGATGTTGGTTTAGATAATGGAGGACCTGTTCAAAAAGGAACATCAGGGATTTTTGGTTTCAAAAGTTAGACATATAAAAGTTTGGCAGCTCACAGTGATGATAATGAAGACTACAGAAGTAGATCGTAATCACAACAGAAAAAATATGCTTTCCGCATAACCTGACTTCAGTTTCTCTTGGTCTTTTGTATTGGCTGGGTTATGTAAGCACCAGGACAAACTCAGCAGGCAAAACTGGTTGTAATGACATCATAAGGATGTCATTTCAACCAGTTTCTGGTTGTTGTAATGACATCATTCCAACCAGTTTTGCCTGCTGGGAAGACACCCCTTCATGGATACTGTCTTCTTCTAAGGCAACAAGTGGTGGTGGCAGTATGAGGAAGGCATACGACACTACAGCCAGGAGGCTCTCCACAAGGTACTGTCCCCTTTGACCCTTTTATCATCTTGGTGTAGGCTTGGTGTAGGGTGAAGTTGCCCCTAGACGCTGATGTTGGAGCAGTTTTACATTTACATAACTAATGGTTAAGGTTAGGATTGGGGGCGGAGAAGCTGATCCTAGATTTGTACCTCAGGGAAACTTCACCCCAGAGCTTTTATTTTCAGTATGCGCCTTCCGTAACCTTTGGTAATGTAAAGGCCTTCATAACACATTCATAGCAATGAATGTGACAAGTTTAAATTCTCTTTCATCAATGGCATTTTGATTGAATGGTTATTTAGTGCTTATAAAGGTGTTATGTCATCTCACATCAAGGAGACCTATACTAGATATTGATCTACAGTATGTTATTAAGCATTTGTTACCTGACTTGAATTACCTGAAGATATACTTCATTGGTCTGTGTGTACATCCCTTACACATTGGTATGTGTAGTTGTACATCATGCTACAGTTGAAGGGATAGTTCACCCAAATTACAAAATGACGTATTGGTTTCCTTGCCCTATAAACGGTCAATGGACAAGGTATGACAGCAATCCATGCTTTGGTTTGTTTCCTTGGCACTGTTTCCACATGCTTACATTTTAGCATTTGTGCCACAAATCCCATTTAAGTCATGGGACTGATATTAGCATGATTTGAACATGATGTGTGAAAAATGCTCATTTTGGTCCCATGACTTGAATGGGATTTTGCCACATGCTAAAACATTAGCATTTGGAAACAGTGCCAGCCACTGCCAGGGAAACTACACCAAAGCATGGATTGCTGTCATAACTTGTAAATAAACTGCTTACAGGTTAGGAAAACCAATTTTGTAATTTGGGTGAACTATCTCTTTAATGACATGACTGACTGATTCTGCTATGACTACATGACCTTGGTTGTTTGTTATTCAAGTTAATATTCAGTGTCATGTCAGGTTATCTGAATGTTTGTAGTTGTTTGTTCGGTATTGATAGCAATTGACGCACACGCACACACACACACAGTTGTATCTTAGAGGTTGGAACATCTTTCTGGTCTGATGTGGATTCTTGTTCCCTTGCAACTCGTATTGGTACCAGGGGACCATCGTTTCCCCCATTATAATCAGAAATATGTACAGACATATTTACTGCATTCTACCTTCTATCTGTGTATCTATTCTTTTCTCTCCTTCACTCTCATTCTTGTTTCAGGAGTTTCCAGAGAAAACCAGACCGGTGAACTTCACACATTCTCCTTTCCAATGTCCTGACATGAGTCGCTCGCCCACTGTCCCCTCATCAGGTAAGATGGAACCATCCTTTAGAGTTGATTTAGAAAGTCAATATGTGAACTGATCCCAGGCCAGTCTTATTCTCTAACTCAAAGGTGTGGTTTCCCGGACATGGTATTAATGTAAGCTTGTGGAATCAGGCAGCTTTGCAAGGCTAGGAAACAGCACCATAATGTCCAGCCCCGGGAACAGGGTTTTGGGGGCAGATCCTAGACCAGTCCTCAGAGACATCTTCAACTGCCTTCTCTCTGAGTAAATACTGTATGTTAGAGATCATCAACTAGATTTTCTTGAGTGGATGGTCAGGGGCCCAGAAACATAATTACAAATAATTTGTAGACTAAATTGATTGCAAGACGCCCAACAAATATTATATTTGACTAAAACGTAATAATTTCAAACCTTGCTTGCATTTGTATATGATCACGTATAGTGCATTTGGAAAGTATTCAGACCAAATACAGGTGTGCCAAGAAGACTCAAGGATGTAATCACTGCCAAAGGTGCTTCAACAAAGTACTGAGTAAAGGGTCTGAATACTTATGTAAATGTGATATTTAATTTATTTGTATTTTTATACATTTGCAAAAATGTATAAAAAACAGTTTTTGTTTTGTCATTATGGGGTATTGTGTGTAGATTGATGAGATGACAAAAACAATTTAATACATTTTAGAATAAGGCTGTAACGTAACAAAATGTGAAAAAATTCAAGGGGTCTGAATACTTTCCGAATGCACTGTATATCTCTCTGCTATGCATGTATACTTGGGAATACTTTGGAACAGATTCCAAAATTTGAATCACTTGGAGGTTATTTGCTGGAGTTTTAGTCTTTTGTGTAAAGCAATATTTTAATATATTTATTTTTTATTATTATTATTGTTTTTGCACAGTAAACTTGGGGGGCCAGTTGGGAAACCTTGTTGTATGTTTTCCTTGTGGGAGTTGAACAATTGGATCAATGTTGTTAGTGTATGTCACGTTCCTGACCTGTTTTCTGTTGTTTGGTATGTGTTTATTGGTCAGGGCGTGAGTTTTGGGTGGGCAGTCTATGTTTTCTATTTCTATGTTGGTTTTGGGTTGCCTGGTATGGCTCTCAATTAGAGGCAGGTGTTTGACGTTTCCTCTGATTGAGAGTCATATTAAGGTAGGTTGTTCTCACTGTTTGTTTGTGGGTGATTGTCGTCCGTGTCAGTGTATGTTCGCACCACACGGGACTGTTTCGTTGTCGTTAGTATATGTAGTCTGTTCCTGTTCGTGCGTTCTTCATGTTTTATGTAAGTTCTCTCGTTCAGGTCTGTCTAATTCGTGTTGTTGTTTTGTAAAATTATCAAGTGTTCTTCGTGTGTTTAGTTTCGTCTTGTTAAATAAAGTTCATTATGTATTCACAACCCGCTGCACGTTGGTCGAATCACTACTCCTCCTCTTCGTATGAAGAGGAGGAGGAACACCGTTACAGAATCACCCACCAAACCCAGATCAAGCAGCGGGTTAACGGACAGCAACGACAGCGCAAGAAGGAGGAATGGACATGGGAGGATGTTTTGGACGGTAAGGGTTGCTACACATGGGAGGAGATCCTGGCTGGAAAGGATCGCCTCCCATGGGAACAGCTGGAGGCAGCTCGGAGAGCGGAGGAAACCGGAGAGAGGAACCGGCGTTATGAGGGGACGCGTCTAGCACGGAAGCCCGAAAAGCCCGTGAGTACTACCCAAAAATTTCTTGGGGGGGGGCTAAGAGGTAGTGGGCCGAGGGCAGGTAGGAGACCTGCGCCCACTTCCCAGGCTAACCGTGGAGAGCGGGAGTACGGGCAGACACCGTGTTACGCAGTAGAGCGCACGGTGTCTCCTGTACGTGTTCATAGCCCGGTGCGGGTAATTCCACCTCCCCGCACTGGTAGGGCTAGATTGGGCATTGAGCCAAATGCCATGAAGCCGGCTCAACATATCTGGCCTCCAGTACGTCTCCTCGGGCCGGTGTACATGGCACCAGCCTTACGCATGGTGTCCCCGGTTCGCCAACACAGCCCAGTGCGGGTTATTCCACCTCCCCGCACTGGACGGGCTACGGGGAGCATGCAACCAGGTAAGGTTGGGCAGGCTCAGTGCTCAAGGGAGCCAGTACGCTTGCACGGTCCGGTATATCCGGCGCCACCTTCCCGCCCCAGCTCAGTACCACCAGTGCCTGCACCACGCAGCAAGCCTCCTGTGCGTCTCCAGAGCCCTGTACACACTGTTCCTTCTCCCCGCACTCGCCCTGAGGTGCGTGCCCTTAGCCCGGTACCTCCAGTTCCGGCACCACGCACCAGGCCTACTGTGCGCCTCAGCGGGTCAGAGTCGGCCGTCTGCCCAACGCCTTCTGCACTGCCTGTCTGCCCAGTGCCATCTGAGCCATCTGTCTGCCCAGCGCCGTCTGAGCCATCTGTCTGCCCAGCGCCGTCTGAGCCATCTGTCTGCCCAGCGCCGTCTGAGCCATCTGTCTGCCCAGCGCCGTCTGAGCCATCTGTCTGCCCAGCGCCGTCTGAGCCATCTGTCTGCCCAGCGCCGTCTGAGCCATCCGTCTGCCCAGCGCCTTCTGAGCCATCCGTCTGCCCAGCGCCTTCTGAGCCATCCGTCTGCCACGAGCCATTAGAGCCGCCCGTCTGTCCCGAGCCATTAGAGCCGTCCGTCAGTCAGGAGCCGCTAGAGCCGTCCGTCAGTCAGGAGCCGCCAGAGCCGCCAGCCAGTCAGGAGCCGCCAGAGCCGCCAGCCAGTCAGGAGCCGCCAGAGCCGCCAGCCAGTCAGGAGCTGCCAGAGCCGCCAGCCAGTCAGGAGCCGCCAGAGCCGCCAGCCAGTCAGGAGCTGCCAGAGCCGCCAGCCAGTCAGGAGCTGCCAGAGCCGCCAGCCAGTCAGGAGCTGCCAGAGCCGCCAGCCAGTCAGGAGCTGCCAGAGCTGCCCTACAGTCATGAGCTGCCCTACAGTCATGAGCTGCCCTCCAGTCAGGAGCTGCCCTCCAGTCAGGAGCTGCCCTCCAGTCAGGAGCTGCCCTCCAGTCAGGAGCTGCCACTCAGTCCGGAGCTGCCACTCAGTCCGGAGCTGCCACTCAGTCCGGAGCTGCCACTCAGTCCGGAGCTGCCATTAGTACAGAGTTGTCCCTCTGTCCTAAGCTACCTCTCTGTCCGGAGCTACCTCTCTGTCCGGAGCTACCTCTCTGTCCGGAGCTACCTCTCTGTCCGGAGCTACCTCTCTGTCCGGAGCTACCTCTCTGTCCGGAGGTACCTCTCTGTCCTGAGCTACCTCTGTCCTGAGCTACCTCTCTGTCCTGAGCTACCTCTCTGTCCTGAGCTGTCTCCTCTATGTAGGAGGGGCCTTAGTGAAGGTTCCTGGACCATGGTCGGGGGCGAGGGTCGCCACTCAAAGGACGCTAAGGAGGGGGACAAAGACAGTGGTGGAGTGGTGTCCTCGTCCGCCGCCGGAGCCGCCACCGCGGACAGATGCCCACCCAGACCCTCCCCTTGAGTTGTAGGGGTGCGCCCGGAGTTCGCACCTTGAGGGGGGGGTTCTGTCATGTTCCTGACCTGTTTTCTGTTGTTTGGTATGTGTTTATTGGTCAGGGCGTGAGTTTTGGGTGGGCAGTCTATGTTTTCTGTTTCTATGTTGGTTTTGGGTTGCCTGGTATGGCTCTCAATTAGAGGCAGGTGTTTGACGTTTCCTCTGATTGAGAGTCATATTAAGGTAGGTTGTTCTCACTGTTTGTTTGTGGGTGATTGTCGTCCGTGTCAGTGTATGTTCGCACCACACGGGACTGTTTCGTTGTCGTTAGTATATGTAGTCTGTTCCTGTTCGTGCGTTCTTCATGTTTTATGTAAGTTCTCTCGTTCAGGTCTGTCTAATTCGTTTTGTTGTTTTGTAAAATTATCAAGTGTTCTTCGTGTGTTTAGTTTCGTCTTGTTAAATAAAGTTCATTATGTATTCACAACCCGCTGCACGTTGGTCGAATCACTACTCCTCCTCTTCGTATGAAGAGGAGGAGGAACACCGTTACAGTGTAATGGTTTTGGATTCATTACCTCCCTCCCCAGCTATAAATCGCTAGCTTGAAAATCGAATCACGCTATTGTATCGCTAGCTTTTCTAGTGTAATAAACAAAGACATGACCGCTTGTCAAGCATGGTCCCCGGTCCAAGCCCAGTAAGGGACAAGAAAGGAAGCAAGGACAGTGACACACCTCTTATATTAGCCCTCTACAACCTAATATGATATGTGGACAGTGTAGGAGGCCACCTGGGTCAGCAATGTCAGCATTATAAATCTCTATCTCTCTCAATATCCACCAATGTGTCCTCTCTCTTGACTTTGTCTCTCTTCTTGCTCTTTAGTTGAGTTGGTTAAGGCAGCGGACATTAAAGTCATTGCTGCCCTTGGGGATTCTCTGACGGTGAGTTCAACGTTGAGTTTGTCTTAACACAAACACTTTACACTTGACTCTTGACCAGAGTTTCTGGGGCTGTGGGTGTTACTTAAAGGGGGACGTGATTGGTATAACCAATTTTGGACTTTGCGATTAATGATAAATAGCCATTGATTCTTTAAGAATATAATTTACAAATGCTTCATGAGCTTAGTTTAACAGTCGTGCCCCATCAAAACCCAAAATATAAGCTCATTTTGCTCCATTGTTTGTAAACAATTAAATTATAAACAAACGTTGTATAGCTTCAAACCACGGTTAAAGGTCCAATGCAGACATTTTTATCTCTATATCAAATCATTTCTGGGTACCAATTCAGTACCCTACTGTGATGGTTTTGAATGTAATAAAAAAATCTATATATAAAAAAAAAACATTTTAGCAAAGACCAATTTCTCAAGCAAGAATGTTGCTAGGACTGTCTGAGAGTGGTCTGAGTGGGGAAGGGACAACTGAAAATTAGCTGTTATTGGCAGATGTTTGGAAAAAGTCCATCTCAACAAAACCATTATTTTATCTTACACTAGAAGGACATCATCATCATTTTCACAATTTCACAGTATTATTCCAACCTCATAGTGTGGAAATGTATATGAAATACAGGCAAATCACGTTTTTGACTGTACTGGGCCTTTAAAACTATAATGTTGACATCATGGATGGTCAGTCCTCACATCCACAGCTCAGTCTATGAATTTAAGAGTGGTTACATTTCTCCAGCCCTATCCCTCAGCTGTTTACCAAAACAAGTGATGGGGTGGCTGCTTTGTTGTTTTTCAAATCCTGTATTTCCCCTTTAAAGCAACTGATGTCACCTTTTCAAAACTGAAACTAGTAAATGCAAAACCATGCATCCACGTCTAGCATATTGGAGCAGTTTCACTCAACGCTGCATGGAAATATATGGAAAGTAGTTACTGTAATGAGTTTAACTGAACTGTCTGGACTGGACCAATACAACTAACCAATTCATTTGAAGCTGTTGTGGGCTCAAGACCTCAATGCATTTAAACCATTAAACCACCGCAGATCAGGGCCATTAGAAATTCTGTTCAGGCCAGGGAGAGAAAAAAAGTTAACATTGAACTCAGAATGTTCTAATCGTTCAGGCAGATTGCTTTAATCATAATAGCTGAATTTGCTAATCTTTGGCACGTACAGTGCCTTCGGAAATAATCAGACTCCTTGACTTTTTCCACATTTTGTTAGGTTACAGCCTTATTCTAAAATGGATTTAATATTTTTTTCCCTCCTCAATCTACACACAATAACCTAAAATAATGACAAAGCAAAAACAGGTTTTTAGAAATTGTTACTAATTTATGAAAAAATATGATATCACATTTACATAAGTATTTAGACCCTTTACTCAGTACTTTGTTGAAGCACCTTTGGCAGCGATTACAGCCTCGAGTCTTCTTGGGTATGATGCTACAAGCTTGGCACACCCGTTTTTGGGGAGTTCCTTCCATTCTTCTCTGCAGATCCTCTCAAACTCTGTCAAGTTGGATGGGGAGTGTTGCTGCACAGCTATTTTCAGGTTTCTCAAGAGATGTTAGATCGGGTTTAAGTCCGGGCTCTGGCTGGGCCACTCAAGGATATTCAAAGACTTGTCCCAAAGCCACTCCTGCGCTGTCTTGGCTGTGTGCTTAGGATTGCTGTGTGGTTGGAAGGTGAACCTTCTCCCCAGTCTGAGATCCTGAGCTCTCTGGAGCAGGGTTTCATCAAGGATCTCTCTGTACTTTGTTCCTTTAATCTTTTCCCCATCCTGACTAGTCTCCCAGTCCCTGCCGCTGAAAACATCCCCACAGCAAGATGCTGCCACCAGCATGCTTTACCGTAGGGATGGTGCCAGGTTTCCTCCAGACGTGACGCTTGGCATTCAGGCCAAAGAGTTCACTCTTGGTTTCATCAGACAAGAGAATCTTGTTTCTCATGGTCTGAGAGTCTTAAGGTGCCTTTTGGCAAACTCCAAGTGGGCTTTCATGTCCCTTTTACTGAGGAGTGGCTTCCGTCTGGCCGCTCTACCATAAAGGCTTAATTGGTGGAGTGCTGCAGAGATGGTTGTCCTTCTGGAAGGTTCTCCCTTCTCCACAGAGGAACTCTAGAGCTCTGTCAGAGTGACCATCGGGTTCTTGGTCACCTCTCAACTCTTGGAAGAGTCTTGGTGGTTCCAAACTTCTTCCATTTAAGAATGATGGAGGCCACTGTGTTCTTGGGGACCTTCAATGCTGGAGACCTTTTTTGGTACCCTTCCCCAGATCTGTGCCTTGACACAATCCTGTCTCAGAGCTCTTCGGACAATTCCTTCAACCTCATGGCTTGGTTTTTACTCTGACATGCACTGTCAACTGCGGGACCTTATTTAGACAGGTGTGTGCCTTTCCAAATCATGTCCAATCAATTTAATTTACCAGAAGTGGATTCCAATCAAATTGTAGAAACATCTCAAGGATGATCAACGGAAATAGGATGCACCTGGGCTCAATTTCGAGTCTCATAGCGAAGGGTCTGAATACTTATGCAAATAACGTATTTCTGTTTTTTATTTTTAAAGCAATTCCCAAAAATTCGAAAACCTGTTTTTGCTTTGTCATTATGGGGTATTGTGTGTAGATTTCAGATTTTTCTTAATCCATTTTAGAATAAGGGTTCCGAATACTTCCCGAAGGCACTGTATGTCAATGTCATAGTTGAATAATCTTTGACCATTCATTGCGGTCATGGCTGTATCATACTGGAAGTTACTGTTTCGATTAACACACTGTAGTTTGCTATTAACAGTTTTGTGGTTACTGTCTCACTTGAAAGGAAAGTGTTATTAATGGGTATAACCATATGACTCACCTTGTGGTTGATTGTTTGATGAATTGCTACATGGACTGTCTTGCCCTCTCTATTCAGACCGCCATAGGTGCCAATGCCACCAACGTCCTTGGGATTCCTATCGAGTTCCGTCACGTGTCATGGAGGTACCCAATGAATTGTCTTTAGATGAGAATATGACAAGAATGATGAGAATAAGAATTGTATCAAGATGACAACTTTGCATAGTAATGTAGGTTTTCTTGTCCGTTATTTGGTTATTCTGAATGATAGTTCTCTGTCTAATAATAATCAGTCAATTGTTGTCATAATTTGGAAGTAATGCAATTGTTTTTGAATGACAACTTAATGACACTATAGTGGAAAATGTCTTGTGCCTTGCAGCATCGGGGGCCATGGATCATACCAAGATGTCATTACACTGGCAAGTAAGTGCCTTTCGACTCAAATAGCACCTTGAGCTTTGTAGGAACTTTAGTCATTCATTGGCACAAATTAATTCTAACCAGACTGATCTTGGGCAGCCTGGTCCCAGATCTGTTTGTGCTCTTGCCAACTTCATTTCTATAATTGTAAAGCCATAGATGGCAATGAGTGACAAGGAGTGGGCGTAATAGAACAGCAATGCTGGCACTCAGGCTTTATCTTGGATTGTTTTTGCCTGGTTATGGTTAGGTTTGAAGTAATAGCAGATCCTTGATCTATGGTTAGAGGCAACATCTACCTTGACGATAGAATGCACAGTGACCTATCATCCTTCATGTTCTACCTGTGTGAGCGTAAAGGTGTAGGGGGAAGTTGCCCCTAGATGCTGATCTGGGGTCAGTTTTGCATTTCCCCCACTAATGGTTAAGGTTAGAATTGGCGAGGGAAAGCTTATCCTAGATCTGTATGTAGGGGAAACTTCACCCCAGGGATGGAGACAAAGGAAGAGAATGTGCTCAGCTCTAAATCCTCTTGTGTAACCCAATAGAAAGGGTGCTTGGAACCAAAAATCAATCAAATAAAAAAGGCCAGCACTCACTTATATATATATATATATATATATATATATATATATATATATATATTAGATTTTTTCTCCCTGTGTGAACCCTCCTTTGCATGTGCTCTAGATATCGTAAGGCTTTTCAATCCCAATGTGCTTGGTGCTGCACCGGCCAAGACTGTCCATGGAACCTCAGCCCCCCTCAGCGAAACAGGATTCAACCTGGCCGTGACCGGACACAACACCTTGTAAGAAACCACTATGGTGAAATATGCAAATATACTGTCTGTCTGCCAGAGATTTAACCAATGAAAGTGATGCATAGAGTTGCGTGCACTAAAAAGCTAGTTTGTGCCATGGTACTGGCACAATGCTTGTATAACACAGTGGTCTGATGTCTCATAGCATATCTAAACTAACTTTTAAGTGGCTGCAGATTTGAGTTAAATGACACTGCACATTTGAGTTACACTAGTCTCGTGTAGCCATACCTCGAAATCACGTTGTTGTCACACCTCATTTCTCGATGAGGCCAGAGTTACATACACAATCTGACGATTTCAACGATATTATGTGTAGCTGCCTGTGCTACACTCATTTATTTTGTTTCATGACTAATTTCTGTCTGTGTACTTATTGTTCATTTCGTTCTGTAACAGCTCAAAATAATCTTAAATTTGGGTTGTTCGTTTTAAAGTTTTTTATTTAGACTTTTGAAAATAAGTAATGAATGTGACAATCCTAGATATGGAAAGATGCCACACCTCCTATCCTTGCAATGGTGTCTTCTGTGACGGCATGGACAGAGACATTGATGGCTATCTCCATTTTAAAGTAGTAAATTGCTTATTTTTCTACTTCCAAGAGTGTATTGTCAGTTTGTAAATAAACTGAAAAGGTGCATATCACCACCTGTTGTGCTGGATTGTGTATTGTCTGAACCGGTATAAAGCCAAGGTTGGTGATTTACAGCCACCTGCAGTTATGGAATGTTTGCTCAGGAGTATAATTAATTGGCTGACCCTTCCTGCTGATGTGATTGGAATTAAGGCACTGTCCAGGGTTGCTCTCTATCCAACTCTATGGTGACACTAGCCTTGACTAACCCTTCTCTGATAATGTTCTGAAAGACTCATATTTCCCAGTGTTCCTCCTGATAATATTATCTGCCTATTCCATGCTAAGATGGGACATTGTGTCACAGTTTTGACCTTCACTAATATCACAATCAAAATAATTTTAAAACACACTCAGTATGATTTTTATGGCATGCACAACTCACGAAATATCAAAATGCTGCTAATTAAAAAAACAAAAACAAACACATTCTACAAACAAACACATTTTGTCTGATTCAGCCACTTCTAAATTCAGTATTTCTGGAATTCAATAAAATGTGCAAATGTTTATTCACGTCATTAATACTATTGGAGACATATTTCACATTTAACAGGCTTAAAGCTACAGTGTGGGATTTAAAAAAAAAAAAAAAACTGACCACTCTGCCCTTTGTTTTGGTTAACAGCTGAGGGATGGGGCTGGAGATGATATGTAACCACTCTTAAACTCATATATACTATATACTCATAACTCGAGTTGGAGCTATGGATGCCAAGACAGACAACCATGAGTTCAAAATGATAGTTTACCTAGTTTTGAAACTATACAGTGTTTGCTTACAACAACGTTAAAACAAGCTTCTATTTGGTGTTCGGATGGGGTAAGACAGTTGAACTAAGCTCATCGGTGTTTATAAGTTACATTCCCGCAATAATCAATGGCTCTCATCAATTTAAAATCCCAAAATGAATGTACCAATAGCAGACTGTAGCTGGTGCTTTTTGCCTCAGTGTTATGATGTGTATTGTAATGTTGCGTAACTGTCCCTTAGTAATCTACCAGGGCAGACCAGACATCTCATCGACACACTGAGAAACTATAAGGTAAGAACCCCCCTACGTCTCCAACATACTGTATAGGATAAAACCCTGTTATATTCAAACTCGTCTGATAACAACTTGTGCGATTTAGACCTTATCACTGAAAAAAATGGTAGCATAGGTGACGGTGTGTTTCTGCTTTAGCCTACTAAAGAAGAGCAGAACTCTAAAATGACATCAGGTGTTTAGAAGTGTGTACCACTCGATCTCATCGGTGCTCTATTTGGTTGTGAAGATTATGGTAATACTACATTTGGAAATACCATAAACACATGTGAAATTGGTAATAAATACATTTCAATACCAAACCAAACCTTTGGGGAATCATTATCTTGCCAAAATAAAACAGCTAGACAAACAGACTGGCACCCAACCGGGATTTGATTATGATTACATTTGAGATCAGCAACTCTCTTTTCAAACCAATGTCTAAGAATGCTTTATTGATTTGAATAGCAATTTTATTACAGTGATAAATTAACTACTGACTGACTACTGTATCCCTCTTTCATCCCTTTCTTTACCCAGGGCCTGAACTTTGATGAGGACTGGAAGCTACTGACAATTCTCATAGGCATGAATGACATCTGTGATTACTGCAAGGATAAGGTCTGTGTCATTATAATATGCAGGCTATGCAACTTCATGTGCATATCATAAAGAAAGAGCAAAGGTGTTCACTTCGGCGCTTGTTTCAACACTCTCCTTCCCAGGTTCTTTTCTCAGTGGACAATTACATTCACTACATGACGAACTCCTTGGAAATGCTAATGAATGAGGTAACATCGGGAGAGCTCACAAATATTATCTATGAATATTTTTTTTATAATCCCTTAAAGCGGCAATCGGCAGTTGAAACAACAAACAAAGCGTAATCCCCGCCCCTGTTTTGGTAAAAAAAAAAGAGGGATGACGGTGGAGAAATGCCATCACTCTCAAATTCATAGACAGAGCTATGGATGCCAGTACTGACCATCTATGATATACAAATGATAGTTTTAACGATGTTTTAAGGCTATCGTGTTTGTTTACATTTACTTTGTTTATAAACATTGGAGAAAAACAAGCTCATAATTTGGGTTCTGATGGGGTACGACAGTTGAACCAAGCTCATGAGGCATTTATAAGTTATATTCTTCAAGAATAAGTGGGTACATATCATTAATTGGACGTAGCAACTGCAGATTGCCCCTTTAAAGTATACTTCTCAATGGGTCTTCCCTGAATAAATAGGGAAAATACATAGAATACTGTTTTATTACATTATAAATTACGATTTACAACACTTAACACTCATAATGGTAGAGTATAGGTAAGGGATAATCAACGAGGGGCTATGCGTTCTCTGGAAAGTACATTATCCGTTTTATACCATGGCTATAATTTAGCACATGTACGGCTAGAAATGTGTTGATTTGCAGGTAAAAATTTGTTCAACATCCACTGAAGTAGCTAGCAAGTTTCCTAGATAACTACATTAGTTGCCTTGTTAGCTAAACGAACAAACTTGCTAGTTTAGCTAACCAAACCATCAGTCCTAGCTTGCTATAACCGCGGAGTGCCTGGATACAGCCCTGTTTTCAACAGCGGAGATTTGTATAAACCTTGCGGTCTGTCACTCCGACATTTGCAACATTGTTACAATATTCTAATTCCATCTCCTGCTGTACCATAGTAATGAATCTGTCGGGAGTCAGGATGAGACAGACAGGCAGGCAGCTTTTCTCAGCCAATCGAAATCATGAATCAGCTGGCATCATTTTATGGATACAATAAAAAATGATTTGAAAAAAGGTAAAAACGAAACACAGCTAATTTGCTGTCTTTCCAGCTTCAGTTGAAGTGATTGTGTTAGTGTGTTTTTGGCTAGGACACTGAACAACAGTGTCCTGATGAGTGAGCACATTTTCTGTCCCAGGTACAATTGCGCCTCATTAGCTCATTGTTAGGGATTTATCCAAATAAATGTCACTAGAAAACAGCTTAAACAAATGCAAATGCAGCTACTTTGTTATTCTGGCTGCACTATTGACGCGACTGTAAATAAGTCGTAGTTGGCTAGCTAGCAAGCAAGGGATAAGAATATAACATTTTTAATGAAAATATGTCGCTGGCCGCAACCGGGAGACCCATGGGGCGGTGCACAATTGGCCCAGCGTCGTCCGGGTTAGGGCAGGGTTTGGTCTGCAGAGATGTCCTTGTCCCATCACGCTCTAGTGACTCCTGTGGCGGGCCGGTCGTATTGCACGCTGACACGATCGCCAGGTGTACAGTGTGTCCTCTGACACATTGGTGCGGAGGACGCACGGCTCTCGACCTTCGCCTCTCCCGAGTCCGTACGGGAGTTGCAGCAATGGGACAAGACTGTAACTACCAATTGGATACCACGAAATTGGGGAGAAAAAGGGCAAAAAAATTATTAATAACTGATAATGCCCTCGAAGTCGGTGTTTTGAGGAGATATTGGCACAGTTTGCAGGCCCTTGACTTTGTCTTGGGCCAAACAACATCCGTGCCAATATATGCCACTATCTCCTCCGAATACTGGCTTCGAGGGAATTATCACTTTCATACAAAGGTTACCAACATATTCAAACAATGATTGACATATTTTCATTTAAAACGTTATTTGGATTAATTTATTGATACTATTTCATCCTTCGACAAGAAATTATGCCGACACAAATCTATGGTTGCTACCCAAGCCGGCTGGTCGTTCGTTCTATTTGTTCGGTTGCCAGAGACGCGACCCAGTCGTTCAGTCTTTTTGTTCTGTAACCGGCTGGAATGTGGTTTAAACCAGCATTCAGCATTCAGGATTAGACCCACCCGTTGTGTAATAAATTATAGTGTGTGTGTTAACATGGCAACATTTGCATTTCTCTTTGTTGCGGTCATAGAAATAGAATGATTCTAATTCTATGGTTGCGGTCTAGGTTCCCCGTATGATTGTGAATGTAGTTCAAATCCTGCCCATGGAAACCTTGAGGCAGGTCCAGAGGCCCACCCCAGGCTGCCTGCTCCAACGGTGAGTGACCTGGCTTTTACCTTTGACCTTAGAATGCAACCACTACGCACTACGGTGTACATTTTAGGACACCCTCAGCCTACTACTGTATAAATTTAGGACACCCTCAGCACCCTCAAGCCTCTCGCCTCTCCCCTCCTTGAGCCAATTGTCAAATCTCCTTGGAATGTAAACCATAATGAACACAATCACTCTTCCCTTGCGCCTACATCATCTTGAAAATATTTTCTAGGGCAAGTGTATTCAACTCTTTCCTTATGAGGTCTGGAGACTACTGGTTTTCTGTTCTACCTGATAATTAATTGCACCCACCTGGTGTCCCAGGTCTAAATCAGTCCCTGATTAGAGGGCAACAACAAAAACAATAGAGTGGGACTGGCTTTGAGGTCCAGAGTTGAGTTTGAGGGCTCTAGGGGCTCCCCATAAGCATCAAAGGTAGACTCTTCAATATGGCATTGTCAGGTTACGGCAGGGCAACTTCTGATGCTATTATTGTCTCTTCCCAATGTTAATGTGGGAGGGAACAAATTAAGACAAGCCAATAATGGCAATCGTAGCAGATTTTAAATATTGGTGTGATTAACTCGCTCTATTGTGTATGATGATGTCGCTTATGTGGAACCCCACGTTAATATTTTAAAGATCCGTAGGATGCCCTGAATTGTTATGTAACTGAGTTGGATCCTAGGGTCGTCCTCATTAGAACACACCGTAGCAAAATGTTTCACAGCGTTTCTTATTGGTAGAAGTTTAGAAGGTACCACATTTCGGGCCTATTGAACATGACCTTGATTCTTGACCCATCATTTGTTCCAGATCATTCTGTTCCTGCCTGATCAAGCCCGGGGCTGGTTCCCCTGAACTGAAGGAGCTAGTGGAGATCAACCTAGAGTTTCAGGTGGGTGGCGTAGCGGTTAATGCCGCCACCTACAGCACACAAACCTATCAGTGTCGGCAGACCTGGGTTTCAAAAAAAAAAAAAAATCTATTAATGTACTTTATCTGTGCCTGTTTGAACCTGTCTGGCTTAATAAACTAATAGAAAAGACCCAAACCCGGAAAACCCTCCTATCTGGCACTCCAGGCAGACTCGTTAAAAGTATTTTAACAGATTTTTTTGAGTATTTGAAAACTAGCCCGAGGGCACTGACCGACGTCCATGGAAGTTGAAAAGTAGTGTAAATTTGCTTAGTCTGCCCTGGCCTTGATTTCCACCCCATTCACAGACGTGTTTTCAACGTCCCCAGCCGTTCATTTCTGGTCCGAATCGGACTGGACCAAATCTGATCCAATTTAATTCCACCATCTACAGATGTCTGGGATGGACCAGACTTGATTTGGCCCAAACAGACATCTATAGTTGTTTAAGATTTGGTCCAAACATAAACAAGTTTGGACAGCATAGTACAGGACAGTATTCTATAGTACAAAACAGTAGACCAAAGCAGAGTACAGGACAGTAAAGAAAAGTAGTATGGTTCAGTACAGTAGAGTATAGTACAGTATAATGTAAAGTATTGTACCTGACTATACCCTACTGTACTGTACTACACTGCATTCTACTGTACTCTACTGTGCTCTGCTGTCCAAGCTTGTGACAAGTATACGTCTATGATTGTTTCAGATAAGGTTCGGACTGACCAAATCTGGTCTTGTTTGGAGAGCGGAGCTCATTAAAATAATACCCAGTGTTCATTTTTGCATTTACATTTGTCATTTAGCAGACACTCTTATCTAGAGTGACATTCTACTAAGGTAGATAAACAACCACATATCACAATCATAACTTGAAAAACGTTTCTGAAACCGTTACTGAGATTGTTAATGTAGTTGAAGTGTTCTTCTGTTGTTTCTTTCTGTTGGTCTGGAAACTTTAAACTTGACCACTGCCAGTTCTTAAGCTTTTGAAAAAGCGAACATAAATACATGTGACAGATGGGAGCAATAATAAATATTCCGTACTGCATTCTTCAGTTGGCTCCATATTCCTATTTAAATTTGAATTAACATTTTGGAATGTGAAATAATTATTTCTTCATTGACATGTAGTTTTATCAATGTCAACTTCCGGAAAATACTTATTTTGAATGTCCGGAAAAAAACGTATTTTCAAAGTCTGGAAAATACGTCTTTTCAATGTCTGACCTCACAGCAGTGTGCGTATTTCTGTTCTAGCCCTACACTAACACACACCTCATTAACTCTCCAGAAACGGCTGGAGCAGCTCCTCCACAGCGATAGCTTCTTCAGGGAGGACTTCGCCGTTGTTCTCCAGCCCTTCATGAAACAAGCAGACCCTCCTCGCCTCCCGGTAAAGTCTCTTGACTTTTACCTGGAATCCTTTTGCTGTTTCAAGCCTGTTTCAATATATATATGTTTATAAGCTATGCGTGATTATCTCACATAGTTTATATATACATGATCAGTTAATAGTTTGGACACAAACTGTGCAAAGCTGTCATTTTGCGACTACACTTTAAGAAATGTTCAAGTTCTTGAAGTTTTCTGCATTGACTGACCTTCATGTCTTAAATAAATTACGGACTGTAATTTCTCTTTGCTCATTTGAGCTGTTCTTGCCATAATATGGACTTGGTCTTTTACCAAATAGAGCTATCTTCTGTATACCACCCCTACCTTGTCACAACACAACTAATTTGCTCAAATGCATTAAGAAGGGAAAAAAATCCACAAATGAACATTTAACAAGGCACACCTGTTAACTGAAATGCATTCCAGGTGACTACCTCACGAAGCTGGTTGAGAGAAAGCCAAGAGTGTGCAAAGCTGTCATCAAGGCAAAGGGTGGCTACTTTGAAGAATCTCAAATATAAAATATATTTTGATTTGTTTAACACTTTTTTGGTTACTTCCATATGTTATTTCATAGTTTTGATGTCTTCACTATTATTCTCCAATGTAGAAAATAGTCAAAATAAAGAAAAACCCTGGAATGAGTAGGTGTGTCCAAACTTTTGACTGATACTGTATATAAAAGACTATGTGAGATAATCATGCATGGTATGATCATGCACACATTCACAGAGACATTTATGTGTGAATAGTTGGGAATAATTTCATGACCTGTCACTGTTGTGATGTTTGTGTCTCTCCAAACAGAATGGCAAGATCGACATGACCTTTTTCACCCATGACTGCTTTCACTTCACCATAAAGGGCCATGAGGAGCTAGCTAAGGGGCTGTGGAACAATATGGTGAGCGCTACATAATGCTAACAGGATGCTAACAAGATGCTAATATCTAGCTAACAGGGTCAAAGGTCATGAGCATTGCTCATACAATTTCTCCATTCAGTCTGCTGCTAATGACTGGTATTATGTCACTTTGGCTGAGTGAAGGCTGGTTACTCGAGATGTTTCATTCCCGGAAAGGTCTAAAAATGAAAGATGCCACGATCCCGTTGTCAAACATACTACTATCCAAAACCATGACACATCAACAAAGAAGAGGGACAGTAGCTGATTCTGAATTGTGTTGATTTGTGAGCCTTTCTTTTGAAAGGTCAGAATTATCCCAACACCCTTTTATATACATGCTGATTGTGACTCTATACACTGCATATGTGAGGAATGTTGTAATTGTTCATGGAGTATTTGGAAGTGAGCATGACAAGAAATAACAGAAAGGTACAATAGTTGAAACATTGGCGATGTCACCATCAGATGTTTCTTATCTAATTTCCCCAGTTCCAGCCAGAGGGAGGGAAGTTTATGGTGTCAAGCTTTTCTGACCCCATCGAGCTCATCTGCCCACCCATGGTAAGACCTGAGCTGTGACTGAGTGTCCTTTGTTGGTATTTGATACTATTATATATATATATATATATATATATATATATATATATATATATATATATATATATATATATATATACAGTTGAAGTCGGAAGTTTACATACACCTTAGCCAAATACATTTAATCTCCGTTTATCACAATTCCTGACATTTAATCCAGGTAAAAATTCCCTGTTTTAGGTCAGTTAGGATCACCACTTTATTTTAAGAATGTGAAATGTCAGAATAATAGTAGAGAGAATGATTTATTTCAGCTTTTATTCCTTTCATCACATTCCCAGTGGGTCAGAAGTTTACATACACTCAATTAGTGTAGTATTTGGTAGCATTGCCTTTAAATTGTTTAACTTGGGTCAAACGTTTCGGGTAGCCTTCCACAAGCTTCCCACAATAAGTTGTGTGAATTTTGGCCCATTCCTTCTGACTGAGCTGATGTAACGGAGTCAGGTTTGTAGGCCTGCATGCTCACACGCTTTTTCAGTTCTGCCGACACATTTTCTATGGGATTGAAGTCAAGGGTTTGTAATGGCCACTCCAATACCTTGACTTTGTTGTCCCTAAGCCATTTTGCCACAACTTTGGAAGTATGCTTGGGGTCAATGTCCATTTGGAAGACCCATTTGCGACCAAGCTTTAACTTCCTGACTGATGTCTTGAGATGTTGCTTCAATATATCCACATAATTTTCCATCCTCATGATACCATCTATTTTGTGAAGTGTGTCACTGTGAAGTGTGTCAACCAGTCCCTCCTGCAGCAAAACACCCCCACAACATGATGCTGCCACCCCCGTCTTTCACAGTTGGGATGGTGTTCTTCGGCTTGCAAGCGTCCCCCTTTAACCTCCAAACATAACGATGGTCATTATGGCCAAACAGTTCTATTTTTGTTTCATCAGACCAGAGGACATTCCTCCAAAAAGTACGATCTTTGTCCCCATGTGCAGTTGCAAACCGTAGTCTGGCTTTTTTTTGGCTGTTTTGGAGCACTGGCTTCTTCCTTGCTGAGCGGCCTTTCAGGTTATGTCGATATAGGACTAGTTTTACTATGGATATAGATACCTGTTTCCTCCAGCATCTTCACAGGGTCATTTGCTGTTGTTCTGGGATTGATTTGCACTTTTCGCACCAAAGTACATTCATCTCTAGGAGACAGAACGCATCCTGAGCGGTATGACGGCTGCGTTGTCCCATGATGTTTATACTTGCGTACTATTGTTTGTACAGATGAACGTGGTACCTTCAGGCATTTGGAAATTGCTCCCAAGGATGAACCAGACTTGTGGAGGTCTACAAAAAATAATTCTGAGGTCTTGGCTGTTTTCTTTTGATTTTTCCATGATGTCAAGCAAAGAGGCACTGAGTTTTGAAGGCAGGCCTTGAAATACATCCACAGGTACACCTCCAATTGACTCAAATGATGTCAATATCAGAAGCTTCTAAAGCCATGATATCATTTTCTGGAATTTTCCAAGCTGTTTAAAGGCACAGTCAACTTAGTGTATGTAAACTTCTGACCCACTGGAATTGTGATACAGTAAATTATAAGTGAAATAATCTGTCTGTAAGCAATTGTTGGAAAAATTACTTGTGTCATGCACAAATTAGATGTCCTAACCGACTTGCCAAAACTATAGTTTGTTAACAAGAAATTCGTGGAGAGGTTGAAAAACGAGTTTTAATGACTCCAACCTAAGTGTATGTAAACTTCCGACTTCAACTGTATATATATATATATAACAGACTATATATTATATTATGATAAGGGAATGGAAGTAGGAATAGGATACAACTCAAATCAAAGTTTATTGGTCACGTACACAGTTTAGCAGATGTTACTAGCTCTTAAAAATGCAGTGAAATGTCAAACAACTACACAAATAATAATGCAAAATACTGTAGCACTGTAACAGTAAGCCAAATGCAATCTATATGTATATACACCGGATTCATTTACACAATATATACTATGTGCAATAGTAGATATATTAGAGTGTGGTATCCAGTATATAAATGAATACAGTATATACACAAATGCAGTGTGTATAAGCAGGGTAACTGAAATGTTCAGTAGTAGAAATAATAGAAGGAACATGTCGAGAATACAGCGTTTAAATACACTGTACAAAACCCCATATCAAAATTGATAGAATTGTAGGGATTTAGCTTCCAGACCAGAGAATATAAATATACAGTATCAAGAAAAAGTATGTGAACCCTTTGGAATTACCTGGATTTCTGCATAAATTGGTTATCAAATTTGATCTGAAATTCCTCTGTCACAACAATAGACAAACATGGTGTGCTTAAACTAATAACACACAAAGTGTTGTATTTTTCTTGTCTATATTGAATACATAATTTAAACATTCACAGTGTAGATTGGAAAAAGTATGCGAAGCCCTAGACGTCAGCTAACCTGGAGTCCAATCAATGAGACGAGATTGGAGATGTTGGTTAGAGCTGCCTTGCCCTATAAAAAAAACCTCACAAAATTCGAGTTTGCTATTCACAAGAAGCATTGCCTGATGTGAACCATGCCTCAAACAAAAGAGACCTCAGAAGACCTAAGATTAATAATTGTTGACTTGCGTAACGCTGGAAAGGGTTACAAAAGTATCTCTAAAAGCCTTGATGTTCATCAGTCCACGGTAAGACAAATTGTCTATAAATGGAGAAAGTTCAGCGCTGTTGCTACTCTCCCTAGGAGTGGCCGTCCTGCAAAGATGACTGTAAGAGAACAGCGCAGAATGCTCAATGAGGTTTTGAAGAATCCTAGAGTGTCAGCTAAAGACTTACAGAAATGCTAACATCTCTGTTGACGAGTCTACGAAACTTAAAATACTAATCAAGAATGGTGTTCATGGGAGGACACCACGGAAGAAGCCACTGCTGTCAAAAAAAAAACACTGCTGCACATCTGAAGTTTGCAAAAGTGCACCTGGATGTTCCACAGCGCTACTGGCAAAATATTCTGTGGACAGATGAAACTACAGTTGAGTTGTTTGGAAGGAACACACAACACTATGTGTGGAGAAAAAAAGGCACAGCACACCAACATCAAAACCTCATCCCAACTGTAAATTATGGTGGAGGGAGCATCATGATTTGGGGCTGCTTTGCTGCCTCAGGACCTGGACAGCTTGCTATCATCGACGGAAAAAGAAATTCCCAAGTTTATCAAGACATTTTGCAGGAGAAGGCTATCTGTTAGGCTATCTGTCTGCCAATTGAAGCTCAACAGAAGTTGGGTGATGCAACAGGACAACGACCCAAAACACAGAAGTAAATCAACAACAGAATGGCTTCAACGGAAGAAAATACACCTTGTGGAGTCCTGACCTCAAGCTGATTGAGATGCTGTGGCATGACCCCAAGAGAGCAATTCACACCAGACATCCCAGGAATATATCTGAAATTAAACAGTTTTGTGAAGAGGAATGGTCTAAAATTCCTCCTGACCGTTGTGCAGGTCTGATCCGCAACTACAGAAAACATTTGGTTGAAGTTATTGCTGCCAAAGGAGGGTCAACCAGTTATTAAATCGAAGGGTTCACATACTTTATCCACCCTGCACTGTGAATGTTTACACGGTGTGTTCAATAAAGACATGAAAACGTATAATTGTTTGTGCGTTATTAGTTTAAGCAGACTGTGTTTGTCTGTTGTTGTGACCTAGAAGAAGATCAGATAAAATTTTATGACCAATTTATGCAGAAATCCAGGTATTTCCAAAGGGTTCACATACATTTTCTTGCCACTGTATATGTATGTGAATGGTGTGCATAGACCGTATGGACAGTATGGGAATAGAAAGGTGTGTACAGTAGTAGTTGCATAGGATGAGCCATGATAAGAATACAGTATATACATACAGTGCATTCAGAAAGTATTCAGACCCCTTGACTTTTTCCACATTGTTGCGTTACAGACTTATTCTAAAATGGATTAAAGAGAACATTTTCCTCATCAATATACACCCAATACCCCATAATTACAAAGCAAAAGAAGGGTTTTAGAACTTGGCAGACCTGTATTTGGGGAGTTTCTCCCATTTCTTCTCTGCAGATCCTCTCAAACTGTCAGGTTGGATGGGGAGCATCGCAGCACAACTATTTTCAGGTCTCTCCAGAGATGTTCGATGTCCAGGCTCTGGCTGGGCCACTCAAGGACATTCAGAGACTTGCTTAGGGTCGTTGTCCTGTTGGAAGGTGAACTTTCGCCCCCAGTTTGAGGTCCTGACCACTCTGGAGCAGGTTTTCTTCAAAGATCTCTCTGTACTTTGCTCTGTTCATCTTTCTCTCGATCCTGACTAATCTCCCAGTCCCCGTCACTGAAATCCATCCCCACAGCATGATGCTGCCACCACCATGCTTCAGGTTTCCTCCAGACGTGACTCTTGGCATTCAGGTCAAAGAGTTCATTCTTGGTTTCATCAGACAAGAGAATCTTGTTTCTCATGCTCTGAGAGTCTTTAGGTGCCTTTTGGCAAACTTGAAGAGGGCTGTCATGTGCCTTCTACTGAGGAGTGGCTTCCGTCTGGCCACTCTACCAGAAAGGCCTGATTGGTGGAGTGCTGCAGAGATGGTTGTCCTTCTGGAAGGTTCTCCCATCTCCATAGAGGAACTCTGGAGCTCTGTCAGAGTGACCATCAGGTTCTTGGTCACCTCCCTGACCAAGGCCCTTCTCCCCCGATTGCTCAGTTTGGCCGGGCGGCCAGCTCTAGGAAGAGTCTTGATGGTAACAAACTTCTTCCATTTAAGAATGATGGAGGCTACTGTGTTTTTGGGGACCTTCAATGCTGCAGACATTTTTTGGTACCCTTCCCCAGATCTGTGCCTTGACACAATCCTGACAATTCCGCTTTTGCTCTGACACGCACTGTCAACTGTGGGACCTTATATAGACAGTTGTGTGCCTTTCCAAATTATGTGCAATCAACTGAACTCCAATCAAGTAGTAGAAACATCTCAAGGATGATCAATGGAAACAGAATGCACCTGAGCTCAATTTCGTGTGTCATAGCAAAGGATCTGAACACTTATATAAATACGCTTTTTATTTTGTATACTTTTGCAAAACTTTTGCTTTGTCATTATGGGGTATTGTGTGTAGAAAAATATACACTGCCGTAAAAAAAATTGGGGTCACTTAGAATTTTCCTTGTTTTTGAAAGAAAAGCTATTTTTTTGTCCATTAAAATAACATAAAATTTATCAGAAATACAGTGTAGACATTGTTAATATCCATAGACTGCTTACAGGGCAAGGAAACCAATATGTTTTTGTAATTTGGGTGAACCATCCCTTTAAAGACGTTGCCGCCTGACATTATACCACAAATCACTAGCTGGCTACCACCCGGCTACTCAACACTGCACCTTAGAGGCTGCTGCCCTATATACATACACATGGAATCCCCGGCCACTTTAATAATGTTTACATATTGCTTTACTCATCACATATGTATACTACCGTTCAAAAGTTTGGGGTCACTTAGAAATGTCCTTGTTTTTGGAAAAAAAGCAAATTTTTTGTCCATTAAAATAACATCAAATTGATCAGATATACAGTGTAGACATTGTTAATGTTGTAAATGACTATTGTAGCTGGAAACGGCTGCATTTTAATGGGATATCTACATAGGCGTACAGAGGCCCATTATCAGCAACCATCACTCCTGTGTTCCAATGGCACATTGTGTTAGCTAATCCAAGTTTATAATTTTAAAAGGCTAATTGATCATTAGAAAACCCTTTTGCAATTATGTTCGCACAGCTGCAAACTGTTGTCCTGATTAAAGAAGCAATAAAACTGGCCTTCTTTAGACTAGTTGAGTATCTGGAGCATCAGTATTTGTGTGTTCGATTACAGGCTCAAAATGACCAAAAACAAAGGACTTTCTTCTGAAACTCATCAATCTATTCTTGTTCTGAGAAATGAATGCTATTCCATGTGAAGAATTGCCAAGAAACTGAAGATCTCATACAACGCTGTGTACTAGTCCCTTCACAGAACAGCGCAAACTGGCTCTAACCAGAATAGAAAGAGGAGTGGGAGGACCCGGTGCACAACTGTGTTCTTTTGCCCCTCTTAATCTTTTCTTTTTATTAGCCAGTATGAAATATGGCTTTTTCTTTGCAACTCTTTCAAAAACAAGGAAGTGTCTAAGTGAACCCACATTTTTGAACGGTTGTGTATATTTAATACATTTTAGAATATGGCTGTAACACAACAAAATGTGGAAAAAGTCAAGGGGTTTGAATACTCTTCGAATGCACTGTATAAAGTGAGGAAAATAATATGTAATGATTTTTAAAGTGACAAGTGTTCAATGACTATATGTACATAGGGCAGCAGTCTGTAAGGTGCAGAGTTGAGTACCGGTTGGTAGCCGGCTAGTGACAGTGTCTAAGGTTCAGGGCAGGCTACTGGGAGGAGGCCGGCTAGTGATGAATGTTTAACAGTCTGATGGCCTGGAGATAGAAGCTGTTTATCAGTGACCTCAAATGTATTGTTGACCAATTTCTTTCGTGACTAAAGCTGTTTTGGATGTTTAGGATCACCCCTACATCTACACCCGACCTGCCAAAAGAGGCCAGTCCACCATACCCGTTGTCCCCAGGTCGGCTATTCCAACGCGGGAAACCCTTCTTCTGTCTCACCTTGTGGTCCTGGCTGGTATTCTGTCCTGGGCCATCACTGCTTTAGCCTCTCTATAACACTCTCTATAACACTCTAATAAACCTCTACGTGGGGTGAATATAGGCAATATTACGGTTGCAGTTGTAATGACTGTGGGTGTTTTCTTTGTTGCTGCCATGCCTGCATTGTCAAGTATTGAACACAAGAGGGCCCACTGACCCTGGGTCTCTACCAACCCCTGTGTTCTGTGACCATAGAGAATGATAGAGGCCTCTAGTGGCCAAAAGGCCTTATAAGCATGGGCAGCGCCATTGAGGTCTTCTACCATTTTCATGTAGACAACTGGCTGATCCCTCCTGGTGACCCTGTTGGAGTCATGTCCAACCGGGTCATCAGGAGGAATCAGCTAATCATGAAGAAGAAAATTGACTACTTCAAAATGGAGATGCCCATGCTGTCACAGACACTATAATGGCACAGATACAAATATGAGTTCTCTATCTATCTCTATGGCTGTGACTGAGAAGACAAAAAGACCAACAATGGAAATCTGATATTGGAGGTGGACGCGATATGTCAGTGCAATATGTGCGTGTTGGTGACGCCCAATACACACAGAATGACAAGCTGCTTTAGAAATCTATCTATCTATCATTGAGAGTGGGATGGGACTGTCAATAGGCATTGTGATTTTCCCCTGTGCTGTGGCAGAGCCTGTTCATCATTCATCTAATTGTGAACCCCTTCTACAATAACAATCCACATCAAACAAAAACGCCAGGTGATGGCTAAATTTAGCTCATCTCATGTTGTTTCAATGGGTTTGCTCTGAGGCTAATTATTTTAGCATTTTCTGTTTCCTTTAGACTAGAAAGGCAAGAACCGCATAATAAACATTGAGTTGCATTGAGAGTATAATGGGCTGGCTTTGAAAATAACATATTTAGGTGAAAATGTAAACTGTGAGGTCTCCCATAGGCTATAGGCATGAGATAATTGGCTTTTCAACGGGTAACCTGAGAAACACTTTTTGTCCCCCCCCAAAAAAGCCTTTTACAGAAGGACAGTTTGCAGTCACTGCTTTTGACCGTGCACAGTGAATTTAATTAATGATATTTTTCTAATTCCTGACTGAGGCATATTCATACATATTCAAACTTAACCTTGTGTATCTGTTTTAAAAGGACAATAAACAGTTTGGCAATTAAACTCATGGAAAGTGTCTTATTGGTCATTTCTGTAACATTAGTATAACAAATACTACATTTAATTTGGTAAAATGAATAAAGGTTGATGTATGTCTCATATTTGCCATGATTATTAGGCCTAATAGTCTTCTTTGTAACTGACCTTTTTGACAATTTATCTTGGTTGGTTCTACGTAACTGTCATTGCCATCAGTGTCAGTGTTTCAGTGGATTTAATAATGACTTTGTTATTGTGTTCATTGTAAACCCTGTTCTTGTGCAAACACAACCTTACAATCATTTGATACAGGACAAACACAGGTCCACCTCTGACGCAAAACTGCCTTTATTAGTTCTAAGAAAGCACTCCGATTGAGCTCTCGGAGTGCTGTGCAATAGGAAATTTGAGCCTGCAAACACTGCTGAATGTCCGTACGTCTATTTCTCGCTTCTCATTAAATTGTCCTTCTTTTCTGGTGAAAGAGGTGGAAAGAGTAACAGGATTCACAATCTGAGCACCCAATTCATCAAAGATTTTAGTCATGCAGCAGGAACGGTGAAGAGGTCGAAACAGTGCAAAATATTTGTAATTGATGTATGGACTTGTATACTGTATGTTGGAGGCCTATATAAAATGCACTTCATTATCCCCTTTCCACTCTTAAAAATACTGCCCAACCTGGTCTCAGAGCATTTTGCATTATTCTGTATGTAGATCCGAGACACTCCATTTAGTGTGATATGTTACTTTCGTATGGTATGTATTCATTTGCGGATGTCCATCACCTATTTCCTATGATATGTTATGAATTACAATTTGCATTATATGTTACGAATTTGCAAAACGTACAATATGTTATGAATTTGCTAAATGTATGATATGTTAGAAATTCTTGCTAGGTGGCAAACGTTAGCTAGCTGGCTAACTTTAGCAAGTCTAGGAGTTAGGGTTAGGAGTTAGGGGTTAGGGTTAAGTTTAGGAGTAAGGTTAAAGGGTTAAGGTTAGGGTTAGGGTTAGCTAAAAGGGATAAGATTAGGGTAAGGGTTAGCTAACATGCTAAGTAGTTGCAAAGTAGCTAAAAAGTAGTAAGTCGTTGAAAAGTTGCTAATTAGTTAAAATTGTGCGTGATGAGATTTGAACTCGCAACCTTTGGGTTGCTATACATTTACATTATACACCTACCCATCCACCCTGACCAACCAACCTACTTTCAATTTTGCCTTATGGAACCATCTGTCTGATGTTACCATATCAAACATAACATATTATATTAATTTGAATGTCCGTATTTACATTTACTATGCTACGTCTAGTCTATGAGACCAGGCTGCTGAGCCAGAAGGGGGCGTTAGGTGAGTTATTTCAAAAATTAGGTAGATCTACTTCCTTCAGAACATAAAATGCATTACAGGCCTCGGGCTGAAGTCCCATGCACAGAAAATAGTTTCTGGTAAAAACTAAATTTTGCCTTATGTAACCATCTGTCTGATGTTACCATACCATACCAAACATAACATACTTAGTATTGCACCATAAGTAAAGCATGGCTAAAAAGGTGCATCTTAAGATCTTTCTTAAAAATGTCTGCAGTTACCTAGGCCCTCAGGTCCTACGGCAGGACCACCATCGTGGCTGAATACAGCCTCACCAAACATTTTGATTCTGACCTTTGGAACAACTAAAAGATCAGTGCCAGAGGATCTGACGGATCGACCAGGCACATATTTAGGTGCAAGGCCAGGAACTGCTTTAAAAATCATTAAAGCAAATTTAAAATCCATTATAAGATTGAAAGAAGACGGGAGAAAAGTTGTTGTTTCATCAGGTTTGTTCTTCCTTCAAATTATATAGTGTATTGTACCTACCTAACACAGCAGCCATCAACAATACATTAAAATGTACATCCATAAAAAGGGATTGTTCTGAAAATAGCTGCTGTCACTTCATAAAGGACTTTTGACAACTTCCCCTCCCATTGTAATATGGAACATTATTGAAATAATATAATTAAGTGTACCTTTAAGTAACGAACAAAAAGATGATTATACTTACTAAACAGGATGAAAACATTCTTGATGATTTGGATGCATCAGATTCTTGATGATTTGCCATGGAGATTGGAGAATGACCTTTGACCTCCTGTTTATTGTTGTAGTAAATCTAGTATACTCAGTATGTTGTATTACAGACTACTGATTGTAAATTGCTCTGGATAAGAGTGTCTGCTACTAAATAACCAACATGTAAATGAGTGTATATAAATCCTATGACAGTGCCATCTCCTAACACAATGAGAAGTCTGTGCAGAAACAGTCGAAATCTAATAGACACAACTTTCGTGAATCATGTATCTAAGGTAAGGGCTCTTTTCAATCTGTAAAGCTGAAGTTTAAAGATTCTGGGACAGAAATGTAAAGGTAATTTCAGATTGAACCTACATATGCAGCGTTTACCGTGAATGCAGTCTCCGCTAAAGCAGGAACATGACCTTTAAAGCTGCAATATGTAACTTTTTGGGCGACCCCACAAAATTCACATAGAAATGTGAGTTATAGATCTGTCATTCTCATTGACAGCAAGTCTAAGAAGCTGTAGATATGTTCTATGTGTGCTATTTCTATGCTTCCTATTCGTAAGTTTTGTTTTTGCATCTTTTACTTTTGGTTTTGTAGGGGAGAACCAGCAGGAAAGTACACTTTGTTTTTTTTTACTAATTACTCAGAGATACTGTAGATAGAGCTAGAGACACCATATTTTATGACAAACGACTTATACATGTCCTCTACCATTAGCAAATGTAATTTAATTTCTAGGGTAAATGAGTTGAAATCAAATAGACCGAGAACAGAACTAGCGCAACCTTACTTTTGTACCTGCAGGCAGGGTGAGAGTAACACAGCCTTGGGATGGAAGTAACAACTGATGAGAAGTGCACAATGTCTTATCTCCACGTTTCTGGTTTGTAATGCTCATTACTTTCAACAAATGTACTATCAGCCATAATTTCATGTTTGTGTCGATTTGAAAAATTAATGCTGGTTAATTAATGGTTAACAATTTATGAAAATGAACCATGCGTCAACATTGCAATGTTGCACAACCACAATATTTTGCCTTACAATATTAATCTGACTAAATTGGATCACATAATAGCTGTATTAAAGATGCACTATGCAGAAATCGCTCCGCCATTTCCTGTTGCTAAAAATCTAATAGTTTGCCTAATTTCAGTTAATGCGACAAAACAAGCAAGTATAGTGTAGAGAATACTTGTACTATCTGAATGTAACGGCTTTCTTCCTGGGATGAAGGAGAGGACCAAAATGCAGCGCGGCTAGTGTTCAACATGATTTAATAAAGAAGAGACAATAACGTGAACACTATACAAACTACAAAATAACAAATGTGAAAACCGAAACAGTCCTATCTGGTGCAGAACACAAAGACAGAAGACAACCACCCACAATCCCCAACACAAAACAAGCCACCTATATATGATTCTCAATCAGGGACAACGATTGACAGCTGCCTCTGATTGAGAACCATATCAGGCTGAACACAGAAACAGACAAACTAGACACACAACATAGAATGCCCACCCAGCTCACGTCCTGACCAACACTAAACAAGCAAAACACACAAGAACTATGGTCAGGACGTGACAGTACCCCCCCCCTCCTGAGGTGCGGACTCCGAACGCACCCCTAAATCTCAAGGGGAGGGTCTGTGTGGGCATCTGTCCGCGGTGGCGGCTCCGGCGCAGGACGAGGACACCACTCCACCATTGTCTTTGTCCCCCTCCTTAGCGTCCTTTGAGTGGCGACCCTCGCCCCCGACCCTGGTCTAGGAACCTTCACAAAGGTCCCCCCTAGATAGAGGAGACAGCTCAGGACAGAGAGGTAGCTCAGGACAGAGAGGTAGCTCAGGACAGAGGGGCAACTCCGGACTGAAGGGCAGCTCCGGACTGAAGGGCAGCTCCGGACAGAGAGGCAGCTCTGAACTGAAGGGCAGCTCCGGACTAATGGCAGCTCCGGGCTGAGGGGCAGCTCATGACTGGAGGGCAGCTCATGACTGGAGGGCAGCTCATGACTGGCGGGCAGCTCATGACTGGCGGGCAGCTCATGACTGGCGGGCAGCTCATGACTGGAAGGCAGCTCATGACTGGAGGGCAGCTCATGACTGGAGGGCAGCTCATGACTGGCTGGCGGCTCTGGCGGCTCCTGACTGGCTGGCGGCTCTGGCGGCTCCTGACTGGCTGGCGGCTCTGGCGGCTCCTGACTGGCTGGCGGCTCTGGCGGCTCCTGACTGACTGGCGGCTCTGGCGGCTCCTGACTGGCTGGCGGCTCTAGCGGCTCCTGACTGACGGACGGCTCTAGCGGCTCCTGACTGACGAACGGCTCTGACGGCTCGGGACAGACGGGCGGCTCTAATGGCTCGGGACAGACGGGCGGCTCAGATGACGCTGGGCAGACGGATGGCTCAGATGGCGCTGGGCAGACGGATGGCTCAGATGGCGCTGGGCAGACGGATGGCTCAGATGGCGCTGGGCAGACGGATGGCTCAGATGGCGCTGGGCAGACGGATGGCTCAGATGGCGCTGGGCAGACGGATGGCTCAGATGGCGCTGGGCAGACGGATGGCTCAGATGGCGCTGGGCAGACGGATGGCTCAGATGGCGCTGGGCAGACGGATGGCTCAGATGGCGCTGGGCAGACGGATGGCTCAGACGGCGCTGGGCAGGCAGGCAGCTCAGACGGCGCTGGGCAGACGGTCGACTCTGACCTGCTGAGGCGCACAGTAGGCCTGGTGCATGGTGCCGGAACTGGTGGTACCGGACTGGAGACATGCACCTCAAGGCTAGTGCGGGGAGCAGGAACAGGGCACACTGGACTCTCAAAACGCACTATAGGCCTGGTGCGTGGTACCGGAACTGGAGGCACTGGGCTGGAGACACGCACCACAGGGAGAGTGCGTGGAGGAGGAACAGGGCTCTGGAGACGCACTGGAAGCCTGATGCGTGGTGTAGGCACTGGTGGTACTGGGCTGGGGTGGGAAGGTGGCGCCGGATATACCGGACCGTGCAGGCGTACTGGCTCCCTTGAGCACCGAGCCTGTCCAACCTTACCTGGTTGTATGCTCCCCGTAGCCCGACCAGTGCGGGGAGGTGGAATAACCCGCACTGGGCTGTGTTGGCGAACCGGGGACACCATGCGTAAGGCTGGTGCCATGTATGCCGGCCCGAGGAGACGCACTGGAGACCAGACGCGTTGAGCCGGCTTCATGGCACCTGGCTCAATGCCCAATCTAGCCCTACCAGTGCGGGGAGGTGGAATAACCCACACCGGGCTAAGCACACGTACAGGAGACACCGTGCGCTCTTCCGCATAACACGGTGTCTGCCCGTACTCCCGCTCTCCACGGTAATCACACACCTCAGGGCGAGTACCGTGTATACTACGCCAAACCAACATCTCTCTCTCTTCGCTCTCCTCCAATATCACCAACAACTCATCAAAGGTCTCATAATCTCCCATCCTTTCACTTTCCTCCAATCTGTCCAATAACTCCTCCACATTCTCCGACTCGTACCTCAATTTAGCCAACTGCTCCTTATGGTAAGCACGGGGAACTGGCTCAAGTCTCCCACTTGACCCAGCCACACTCCCCGTGTGCCCCCCCCCCCCCAAGAAATTTTGGGGGGAGCCTCTCGGGCTTCCAGCCACTCTGCCTTGCTAGCTCCTGCTGCTGCTGCTGCTGCCGCTGCTTCCCGTAGCCACGCTGCTTGGTCTGAGTTTGGTGGGTGGTTCTGTAACGGCTTTCTTCCTGGGATGAAGGAGAGGACCAAAATGCAGCGCGGCTAGTGTTCAACATGATTTAATAAAAAAGAGACAATAACGTGAACACTATACAAACTACAAAATAACAAATGTGAAAACCGAAACAGTCCTATCTGGTGCAGAACACAAAGACAGAAGACAACCACCCACAATCCCCAACACAAAACAAGCCACCTATATATGATTCTCAATCAGGGACAACGATTGACAGCTGCCTCTGATTGAGAACCATATCAGGCTGAACACAGAAACAGACAAACTAGACACACAACATAGAATGCCCACCCAGCTCACGTCCTGACCAACACTAAACAAGCAAAACACACAAGAACTATGGTCAGGACGTGACACTGAACCGTTGTGAAATATACTTTCCATAACCAAAAATATTTTTTTTTCAGCTGGTGTACAAAACGAAAGTAAAAGACATAAAAATGAAACAGAAATAGTGCACATAGAATACATCTACCACTAGACTTGCGTTCAATGAGAATGACAGATCTATAACATAAATTTATATATGAATTTGGTCTGGTCGCCCAAAAAGATACTAATTGCAGATTTAACCATAATTTTCTCATATCAGTTCAATGAGAATGTAGTAGGAGATGTTTTTCCCCATTTTCAATGACTGTTCATACTTAGCCCTACCAATCAGGTGCGCTCCAGCTGTCCTTGTAATGCACGCTCCTCGTGTCTTGATAGAATAAACATCTTTATTCTCTTTACAAACGGCAAACTCATCATGCTTATCACATTTCCATGGCTTGACCTAAGGTAATTGACCACCAGAATCATAAAGATATATATTTTTTTGTACCACTAACCTGTCGATTAAAGCTCAATTGATTAAGGGATAATTCTTATGATGTCATATCATTTTCTAACATTGTCACTTGCTGATATTTTGCTAACATTATAAAAGCAATATGAACTAGAGGAGACAATGGCCTGTGCTTAAATGTTTTTACATTTTATTCCAGGTCATCAGTTTACATTTTGTTACTTTGGTCCCACCCGTCTCTCCTGTAACTTCTCCCAGGCTAACACCCAAGATTAGCTAGCATGATACTTGAAACCTATGCTCTCATTTAGTCAATAGATGGGTTTTAAAAAATTACATAAGTTTGGAACCTTAAACAACTCAACACAACTTTACAACCGAAAAACACTTCTGGGTCCGTTACTTTACTTACATCGCTCAAAACCTATTTTTGTTGATAACTCGGTGAAACTTGGTTAGTCTGGGCTGTTGTTTTTGCAGGGAGGTCATTCTCCACATTAGGAAAGTGCTGACCTCGCTACGTCATTCTAGATTCTGTGCTATCTGAGAAACACCAGCTTCAAACAGCTGAAAATTCTACATTTTTGCTTATGAAAAATATATTTCACAGGGGTTTAGATGGTACAATGATTCTCTACACAATAACTACTTGTGTCACGCCCTGACCTTAGAGAGCCTTTTTATGTCTATTTGGTTTGGTCAGGGTGTGATTTGGGGTGGGCATTCTATGTTTTTGTTTTCTATGATTTTGTATTTCTATGTTTTGGCCAGGTATGGTTCTCAATCAGGGACAGCTGTCTATCGTTGTCTCTGATTGGGAACCATACTTAGGTAGCCCTTTTCCCTCCTTTCAGTGTGGGAAGTTAACTTTGTTTGTGGCACATAGCCCTGTAAGCTTCACGGTTGTTTTGTATTGTTTATTGTTAGCATCATCATAAATATGTACGCTGAATATGTACGCTCACCACGCTGCGCTTTGGTCTACTTCATTCGACGACCGTGACAACTTGTTTTGTCACATAAACTGAAATTAGTCGAACTATTTGAATTTTAGCAACCAGGAAATAGCGGAGTGATTTCTGCGTATTGCACCTTTAAATTTCAATCACACTGTAAAGCTGAACTTCCGTGATGCGGATTGAATAGAGCCCCACGTCTCATTATGAATGGATATTCTATAACTGTCTAAATCAGTGTTTAATTGTGCAATAACTTTCAATCTGAAAGTCAAGGATGAGGTCACAAGGAGGAAGTGAAAGTTGTGATGCTCCATCATTGTGCTTGATCTCTACTTATAGTCATATATTCATTTCATAACATTATCTATTGACGCTCCAGCCACTATTCATCCTAATATGACTGCAATTTTATTTTTCCCAAGCTCAGGGTAATTCAATTAAGTATTTTTCATATCAATGTAGGGAGGAGACTATCTGGGCCAAGTAAGTCTTATTCATTAGCTGTGTCCATTAAATTACATTTTAGCTGTGAAACATTGTGACTTTAAAAAGTGTAGTGGTGCATCAGATTACATAATTTATTACCATTTATGTCTTTCTATTAATTTGCTTTTTTACATGACAACTAGTCATTGTCTAAACAAAGACCTTCAGTAACAATGTGATGGTAAGTAGCATAGGCTTACTAAAAGCACCTGCTCATTTGATGGAACACAAACGTTGTAAATAGTCGTAATAATATGCACTGTAATATTTACTCCTATTCTGTGAATGATGGAGATGGAACGCAAATATTTACCTGTCCAACTCATGATATCCATATATTGTTTGAGTCCCATTCATGGGTTATGAAATGGAAAATAATCCCTTTCAATCTGCCCCTAACCCCTCCACCGACCCCCCCTTCCAATCAGGTCACAAGTTGACAAAATGGATCAAACTTTGTCAAACACTGTCATGGCAAAGATAATTCAGTTTCAGGGACCTATCACCTAGCAACTCATCCAGGTAAATAAGAGATATCTGTTTCAGAGTCCACAAAAGAGGAGATGCAGCTTTTGTCTCATTGAACCATGGGCTGGTGGGCATGAATCTGTGCGTTAGAGCATTAGAGTACTAAAAAGGCCAATGATGCAAGAGGTTATTAAACTGAATGCCAAATGGTTCCATAATCAAAACAGAGTGTGCTCTTGACTAATCAAATGACTTAAGATTCAGTGGGACAGAATGCCTGAATACAGATAGTGACCCAACTTTTTATTACATTTTTTTTTACCAAGGAAATACATAAGATTTAAACTCATAATGGGTTTAGAGTCAGTCTGTGTAGTCGGCAGTAATATTTGAAATGTGTATATACAGTATATACGATATTATATATACACCTCCCATGTGACTCGTAATAAGACCAAGCAATTAGCCTATTAAAATGTTTATCTGACTCCATAAAGATAATTAAAATATACACGCAAGCATTAGACAATGAGTTGACATAGACTAGCAAGAATTTCTCTGAGAATGGTCTATATCGGCCTCCCGGGTGGCGCAGTGGTCTAGGGCACTGCATCGCAGTGCTAACTGCGCCACCAGAGTCTCTGGGTTCGCGCCCAGGCTCTGTCGCAGCCGGCCGCGACCGGGAGGTCCGTGGGGCGACGCACAATTGGGCTAGCGTCGTCCGGGTTAGGGTGGGTTTGGCCGGTAGGGATATCCTTGTCTCATCGCGCTCCAGCGACTCCTGTGGCGGGCCGGGCGCAGTGCGTGCTAACCAAGGGGGCCAGGTGCACGGTGTTTCCTCCGACACATTGGTGCGGCTGGCTTCCGGGTTGGAGGCGCGCTGTGTTAAAGAAGCAGTGCGGCTTGGTTGGGTTGTGCTTCGGAGGACGCATGGCTTTCGACCTTCGTCTCTCCCGAGCCCGTACGGGAGTTGTAGCGATGAGACAAGATAGTAATTACTAGCGATTGGATACCACGAAAATTGGGGAGAAAAGGGGATAAAATTTAAAATTTAAAAAAAAGAAGAAAAAAAAAGAGAATGGTCTATATCAAAGGCCGATATTTAATTAACATTGTACAATTAATGGGTTCACATACAATGCATAAAGCTTCAGTTACAAGCATTAACAAGCATTACAAGGCATTATTTCAAGTATATAGATTTAATTTACAGGACAAAGCATGAACAAAGAGATGCTTACTAGGCCAGAGGCCTAGAAGTCTACGAAATGATAATTGATCATTATAATTATAATTGATCTTCCTCCATGGACTGGATACAGGATAAGAGAGAGAACAAAGGCATTTCATTCCATTTATAACAAATGAAGGTATAACCTTTCAACCCAAAACCAACCACCATTGACCAATCAAACAATACCAAGTTTACAGTATCCTAAACACTCCCAGGCCCAATCTCGACGGGGTGTCACAGCATTTAAATCAGTGGAGGCTGCTGAGGGGAAGACGGCTCATAATAATGGCTGGAACGGAGTGAATGGAATGGCATCAAGCACATGGAAACGATGTGTTTGATGTATTTGATACCATTCCACCAATTCCGCTCCAGCCATCACTACGAGCCTGTTCTCCCCAATTAAGGTGCCACCAACCTCCTGTGATTGAAATGCTTGTTTGGGGAATGAGACCGAAGTAAATAAGACAGAATTCCTGAGAGGACCATAAAACCTTTTTTTCATATAGTAATTCAGAGTTCACCCTATACAGACACAAGTAACCACAGAGATCAAATCAAATTTTATTGGTCACATACACGTGTTTAGCAGATGCTATTGCGGGTGTAGCGAAATGCTTGTGTTTCTAGCTCCGACAGTTCAGTAATATCTAACAAGTAATATCTAACAATTTCACAACATATGCCCAATACACACAAAGCTAAGTAAAGGAATGGAATTAAGAATATATAAATACATGTACGAGCAATGTCAGAGTGGCAGATCATACATCCCTTTAGATAGCATCAGAGTTATCCTCAGTGACCTAGTTTCAGATAGATACCAGACATGGATAATATAGTACTATTCTATCACTCATTCTATAGTCCTCTGGATACTATAGCAGAGATACATTTTAGCCCATCAGAGGGGGGACGAGCTGACTGGTCCTTTGGCATTGTCCTTTGTTCCTGGACCGTTTCCCATGCAACTCCAGGTGTCAGAGAGCACATACATTAAATATGTCTGTCTGTCCCTCCTTTATATTCCCTTTGCTTTTTACCTACCCCTTCTCTCTTCTTCCTATTCTCTCTCTCACCACTCTCTGGCTAAGACTAGAGGCCTACTTAATTCAAATGCCCTCTTTATTGTCCATTAATCAACAACAGGGCCATGGCCTGATACTGCTCTGCTGGACCCTATTCATTCATCACAACCTTTCCCCAGATTATGCAGTTAGTGCAGGGGTGTAATAAACACTATTGAACCAAGGCCACCTTCAGCAAACAGTCACTACGCTCACTTTATTTTGTGGATATGTTTGGATTTAACCGATTCATTTTATTTTGTAGGCGACTTTATGGGTGGTGCTACTTTACCAGACTACTGAACATGACCTGGATTGGATGGCTCATGTGTTTAATGGAACATGTGACACAGTGGTACAAGCCACTCGTTAAATTTACATTTTTGTCACTTTCATCTTGTCTGATCCTGTCAAAAATGCATATCCTCACACATTCTTAACAATCTCCCTTCAGACGAAGGGTACTTGTATTCTCCTGAAGATGTTTACAGAGCACTAACAATCAGGACAACACGCCTAAAAAACATAGCAGTGCAAACCCGGAACTTTTAATAACCCATTCCCCATATATCTTTGTACTCTCTCTCTCTCTCTCATGTACTAGCACTTTACAGACCACTAGATGTACCATGAAGTGTAATTAAAATGATACACTTTATTATATCCTGTATCTATATAGTGTAGGCTACTTATATGTCCTTGTTTTTACTGTCTGACGTTGGTTGGCCTGTCTGTAACATTGTTGAATATCATAGCAGAATAAAATAGTAGCCTGCTTTATCAGTCCATTATAGGCTACAATGACAATGGAATCTAGTCCATTGAGATATATAATAACTAGTCAATTCTATTTTCAGTTTATTCCAGCAAAATTCGCAGACCATGGGCTAGATTCAATCTGTAACCCGGAAGATCCACGTTATATCGCGATTGAAATGTATAGGTAATTTCCGATTGAGCCGACATATGCAGTGTTTACCGTGACTGACTGCAGTCTGTGCGAACACGGGAACATTTACATTTTAGGTACACCGAATGGATCAAACAAACCGTCATTCACAATGCAAAGTCCTATATACTATGTGTTCTATGTGACATATTTCTATGTTGCCCTGCTCTATGTGACATATTTCTATGTTGTCCAGGAAAGATACTTATAACTAACTGAAGATGGCAAAGATGGGCCTTTTACAATGGGAATCGCTGTCACACAGTGGGCAGAATAAACAAGGAGGTAGGCAGTGCTAAGCAGGACCTAGGTCCTAACAAGAACCTATTGGAGCATGTTTTTGCATATTACTATATTTGGAATGCCTAATTTGATATTCTGAACAAAACGCTGCGAACACTGTACCTCTCTGCCATACGCAAATGTTGTGTTTTCTGTTGTTATTGCTACACTTGTAGCGGCACAAGGAGAACAACCTGAATCATCCATTAGGGGCTTCCTCTCATGACCAAATAATGATGAGAGGAAGTCCAGAGGCAAGGTAGAGGGAGCATCTTAATTAGTCTTTCTGCCAATCATTTCATTTAAAGTTCTCCACAGCTTTATCTTAGTTACAGTTTCGTATTATTTTTGCTTAGTTTAATCACATAATGTCTCAATTTACAGTAAGTTTGCCAATCAGATGTGCAGCCAGACTTATTAGCCACTCCTTTTGCTTCATCTTTCCACCATGGCCTTCATCAATCCATGGAGACTTAACAGTTCTTACAGTGAGTTTCTTAATAGGTGCATGTTTATCAATAACTGTAAGGAGCAATTTCATAAATGCTTGAAGTGCAGCATCTGTATGCTCCCCAGTACACACATTATACCAATCAATCTTCTTTATATCTTCAGCATAGGAATCACTACAAAATGTTTTGCGTGATCTCTTATACACTATTTTAGGTCCAGCCTTTGGGACTTTGGCTTTTCTGGATACAGCTATTATATTGTGGTTACTACATCCAATGGGTGGGATACATCTTTAGAACAAATTTCTGCAGCATTAGTAAAATTATAATCAATGTACGTGGATGATATAGTTCCTGTACTGTTTGTAAACACACTGGTAGCTTGATTAATAACGTGAACCAGATGACAGGCATCGGTTACAGTAAGCAGCTTCTTCTTGAGCAGAAAACTCGATGAAAATCAGTCTATATTTAGGTCACCCAAAAAATAGACCTCTCTGTTAACATCACATACACTATCAAGCATTCAACACATATCATCCAGATGCTAACAGTTAGCACTTGGTGGCCGATAGCAGCCCCCCAAAAGAATAGGCTTTAGATGTGGCACATGAACCTGTAACCACAACACTTCAACAACCTTTGGCGTGATATCCTATATGAACATATACAGCGATACCTACCCTATTTCTTTCTGTCTCTTTTATCGATGTTATATCTCTGATTTGCAACTGCTGTGTTGACAAATTAATTATCTAAGTGAGTGTCAGTGATGGCTAATATATGAATGTTATATGAGGTTAGCAAGTTATTGATTTCATTAACCTTATTTCTGAAACTGCATATGGACTATTTTATGCCATTTCCTAGGTAGCTTATTAGCGAAAGACATAATATGGGAAACCAGATACTTGTTTTTCATCGATTCACAGACAGTGTTGATGTATTTTCTCGTGGACTGTTGTGATGCTCCTGCAGTCTTTTTTCAACTCATCAAGCTTTCCCTAGGAAAATGCAGACTTTTTGTCAAGTCCTGGACCTCTCAGGTCAGATCGTCCATTATTTTGTTGGTTGTATCTACCATATTTGGACAAAGCATTTAAAGCTATTTTGCTGCTGTTGTAACAGCTCCTTGTATAATTATGATGCTCTTTTATGATGTTCTAATATAATACTAATGATATAAAGTTAAATCGCCTAATATTTAGTCAGCCAAAAGGCTGCAATGTATACTTAAAACACATTTTGACAGATATTTATTAAGGTAACATCTTAAAATGTAGTTGTCTAAAAAAGTCATTATATAGGGTTGATAGTATGAGTCACACAGACATATGCTCTGGTTAAGGCTTTACCATATTCTGACATTTCACATTCTTAAAATAAAGTGGTGATCCTAACTGACCTAAGACAGGGAGTTTTTACTAGGATTAAATGTCAGGAATTGTGAAAAACTGAGTTTAAATGTATTTGGCTAAGGTGTATGTAAACTTCCGACTTCAACTGTACATGCTAAAATCGCCACTGTGACCAAGTGAGAGAGGCTTTGTTATTTCTTAAAACAATCATTCATTGCAATAATGAACCTGGTCAGTCATGCACTCTGAGGTGTAAGGCTGAGAGCTCGATGACACAAGGAGTATAGAAGCCTTACATAGTCAAACTATCTTGTACAAGCATATACAAACGTGATCTTGTATGTGTACGTGTGCGGAGAACGAGACGAAACTAGGGTAAACAAACTGTTAGGGCCTACATAAAGCTGTCCCAACAGCAGAGTCCCAACAGCAGTCCCAACACCTTACCACTGCCACACCTGGCTATCAGCGGGGCCTTGTCAGGCAGCGAAACAGTTCATTCAGCCTCATTTACTGCCTTTAAAAAAAACATAGCTGGTATGGATGACTTACTTAAACAAATGTGGTTTCTACTGACAATTGAGATGTACAAACTATGGCATAAGGGGACGACAAGCAAATAAGAGGCAATCCGTAATTTCGATTAAGACATTAATGAGCTCGCTAGGACAGACGTAGTCAATATTACTTGTATTACAATACTATTTGTTCAGCACTTTTGACATGTTTTTTTTTTTTTTAACTAGGCAAGTCAGTTAGGAACAAATTCTTATTTACAATGATGGCCTACTGTCATGCCCTGACCATAGAAAGCTGTTTATTCTCTATGTTGGTCAGGTTGGGGTGTGATTAAGGGTGGGTTATCTAGGGGAATTGTATGTCTATGTTGGCCTGGTGTGGTTCCCAATCAGAGGCAGCTGTTTATCGTTGTCTCTGATTGGGGATCGTATTTAGGTAGCCATTTCCCCATTGTGCTTTGTGGGATCTTGTCTATGTATAGTTGCCTGTGAGCATTATATTTAGCTTCACGTTTCGTTTGTTCATTTTTAAAAAAAAATTTCCCTTTGAGTTTTCTATTCTAAATAAAAGGATGGAAACATACCACGCTGCGCCTTGGTCCAATCATTATGACGAACGGGACACCTACCAGGGGCAGAATGACAGATTTTTACCTTGTCGGCTCAGGGATTCGATCTAGCAACTTTTCGGTTCCTGGCCCAATGCTCTAACCACTAGGCTACCTGACACTCCAGAGATGTACAGCGACAGAATTCAGAACATGGGCCGGTTGTAACGCTCCTCCTCTTCGTCTGATGATGAGGAATAGGAATCATCGGACCAACACGCAGCGTGGTAAGTGTTCATAGTAAATTTAATCAAATAAACTGAACACTGAATGACAAAAAACAACAAAGAGAGTGAACGACACGAAACAGTCCTGTTAGGTGAAACAACAGAAAACAGAAAACAACTACCCACAAACACAGGTGGGAACAAGCTACCTAAGTATGGTTCTCAATCAGAGACAATGATTGACAGCTGCCTCTGATTGGGAACCATACCAGGCCAAACACATAGAAAATGACACCATAGAACAAAACATAGAATGCCCACCCCAACTCACGCCCTGACCAAACCAAAATAGAGACATAACAAAGGAACTAAGGTCAGGGCGTGACAGTACCCCCCCCCCCCAAAGGTGCGGACTCCGGCCTCAAAACCTGAACCTATAGGGGAGGGTCTGGGTGGGCATTTCACCGCGGCTCTGGCTCTGGTGCGAGACGTAGACCCCGCTCCACCTCTGGCTTGGCCCACTTAAGTGGCGCCTCTAGAGCGGGGACCCTCGCCACCGACCCCGAACTGTAGGAACCTCGCAGCGGGCCCCGGACAGGAGGGCGACTCTGGCTGCTCCGGACACGAGGGAGACTCTGGCTGCTCCGGACAGGAGGGAGACTCTGGCAGCTCCGGACTGAAGCCCGTCGCTGGAGGCTCCGGACTAGAAGGCGTCGCTGGAGGCTCCGGACTGAAGGGCGTCGCTTGAGGCCTCGTGCCATAACTCCTCACTGGAGGCTTCGTGCCATGGATCATCACTGGTGGCTTCGTGCTATGGATCATCACTGGAGGCTTCTTACCATGGATCATCACTGGAGGCTTCGTGCCATGGATCATCACTGGAGGCTTCGTGCTATGGATCATCACTGGAGGTTTCGTGCCATGGATTATCACTGGGGGCTTCTTACCATGGATCATCACTGGAGGCTTCGTGCCATGGAACCCCACTGGCGGCTTCGTGCCATGGATCATCACTGGAGGCTTCGTGCCATGGATTATCACTGGAGGCCTGGCTCTGGGAGAAGGCACAGGACTCACCAGGCTGGGGAGACATGCAGGAGGGTTAGGGCTTAGCACAGGCACAGGACTCACCAGGCTGGGGAGACATGCAGGAGGTCTTGTCCTTGGCCGAGGCACCGGATACACTGGGCCATGGAGGCGCACTGGAGGTCTCGAGCAAAGAGCCTGCACCACCCGTCTTGGCTGGATGGTGACTTTGGCCCTGCACATGCGGGGCGCAGGCACAGGTCGCACTGGGCTGTGCAGACGCACTGGAGACACAGTGCGCAGAGCCGGCGCAGGATATCCTGGGCCGTAGAGATGTACTGGAGGTCTGGAGAGCAAGGCTGGCACACTCCGTCCTGGCTCGATGCCCACTCTAGCCCGGCAGATGCGAGGAGCTGCGATGTAGCGCACCGGGCTATGAAATCGTACTGGAGACACCGTGCGCTCCACCGCATAACACGGTGCCTGACCAGTACGACGCTCACCACTGTAAGCACGGGGAGTTGGCTCAGGTCTCCTACCTGCCTCCGCCAATCTCCCCGTGTGCCCCCCGCCAATCTCCCCGTGTGCCCCCCCCCCAAAAAAATTCTGGGCTGCCTCTCGTGCACGTTTCCTCGAGCTAATTCCTCAGCTTTAGCTGCCTCCGGCTCCTCTTTAGGACGGCAATACTCTCCCGGCTGTGCCCAGGGTCCCTTGCCGTCCAAGATTTCCTCCCATGTCCAGGAGTCCATCAACTGCTGCTCCCTCCTACCACGCTGCTTGGTCCTTTGGTGGTGGGTAGTTCTGTAACGCTCCTCCTCTTCATCTGATGATGAGGAATAGGAATCATCGGACCAACACGCAGCATGGTAAGTGTTCATAGTAAATTTAATCAAATAAACTGAACACTGAATGACAAAAAACAACAAAGAGAGTGAACAACACGAAACAGTCCTGTCAGGTGAAACAACACAAAACAGAAAACAACTACCCACAAACACAGGTGGGAACAGGCTACCTAAGTATGGTTCTCAATCAGAGACAACGATTGACAGCTCCCTCTGATTGGGAACCATACCAGGCCAAACACATAGAAAAGGACAACATAGAACAAAACATAGAATGCCCACCCCAACTCACGCCCTGACCAAACCAAAATAGAGACATAACAAAGGAACTAAGGTCAGGGCGTGACACCGGTCTTACAGTGTTCTCCCTGTACACCAAGTCAGAACCGTAGGATAAATAAAGGGGGCATATAAGCAGACAATGAAAGCTCTTACAATATTCGATGTGCACCACCAAGTCAGAACAGTATGTGAAATTAAAAGGTGAAAATCGACCAAATGATTAGGGTGAAGCACATGGGCTACTAACAGCTTACTACACAACATACACTTAGTATTACTTTCTTAGCTACAGTATACATATCTTCCTGGCATATTACATAATTTATGCAGCAGCATACAATACATTTTTGTGCTGTGCTCACTTAAACAGGAAGGTGGCTCGGCAGTCCTCCGTGGGCAAATTTTGTCATCAAACTTTGTCATCAAAGTCTGGCATTCTCTGGATTTATGATGCTTTCAAGAGAGCTGGGAACTCAAAAAAAAGAAAATAAAGTTTAATCATGACGACGTCAGTGATCTTCAGCTCGTAGCTCTAGAAAGAGGCCCGAGTTCCGAATTCCGAGTTGGATGAAAGTTCAAAACGTATTTTCCCAGTTTTAGCTTATTTTTCCCCGAGTTCCCAGTTGTCTTGAACTCACTAAAGTCAGATTTTGCAGTTCCAAGTTAACAGTTGTTTTGAGCGCAGCACAAATCATGCATCTCATTCACAGCATCGCCAATGTTGAATGTTTATAATTTTAATCTTAGACTTGGGACCACAAAGCCACTCCACTGAGTAGCAGGCTAATGATTGCTCTGCAATGCTTGCAGTTAGCCATATAACAAGGATTATAAAGGATTTGCCAGTAGATTGGTGACTTGATTCAGTCCAATCATAGATACTGCAGATATGTGATTTGACATAATTTTATCTGTGGCCAATGACCATGAGCCTTCTTGGATGGGCACTTCTAATGTAACTCTATGGCAGGACCCAAGGGGCTTGAATTTTATAGCTCTACCCTTAGACTTGGCAGTGATGTAGTATTTTCTTTTTTATTTATTGAACCTTTGTTTAACTAGGCAAGTCAGTTAAAAGAACACATTCTTATTTACAATGAAGGCCTACCAAAAGGCCTCCTGCTGGGATATTTAAAAAAATATATAGGACAAAACACACATCACAACAAGAGACACAACACAACACTATATAAAGAGAGACCTAAAGACAACAACATAGCATGGCAGCAATACATGACAACACAACATGGTAGCAACACAACATGACAACAACATGGTAGCAATACAACATGGCAGCAGCACAACATGGTAGCAGCACCAAACATGGTACAAACATTATTGGGCACAGACAACAGCACAAAGGGCAAGAAGGTAGAGACAACAATACATCACGCAAAGCAGCCACAACTGTCAGTAAGAGTGTCCATGATTGAGTCTTTGAATGAAGAGATTGAGATAAACTGGATAGTTCTGAGTGTTTGTTGCAGCTCGTTCCAGTCGCTAACTGCAGCGAACTGAAAAGACGAGCGACACAGGGATGTGTGTGCTTTGGGGACCTTTAACAGAACGTGATTGGCAGAATGAGTGTTGTAAGTGGAGGATGAGGGCTGCAGTAAATATCTCAGATAGGGGGGAGTGAGGCCAAAGAGGGTTTTATAAATAAGCATCAACCAGTGCATCTTGCGATGGGTAAATTGAGATGACCAGTTTACAGAGGAGGATAGAGTGCAGTGATGTGTCCTATAAGGAGCATTGGTGGCAAATCTGATGGCCGAATAGTAAAGAACATCTAGCCGCTCGAGAGCGAACATCTAGCCGCTCGATCTATAAATTATGTCTCCATAATCTAGCATGGGTAGGATGGTCATCTGAATCAGGGTTAGTTTGGCAGCTGGTGTGAAAGAGGAGTAATTACGATAGAGCAAACCAAGTCTAGATTTAATTACAGTGACAGAACACTGAGCCAATCACGGCGCAACGCTCCATATTTTCTGCTGGCTTGCCCCAGCACCACAGAAAGCACTGAGCTAGGCTGAAACATCTGCATTTTGGAGCAGCCTTACTCAAGGAAACAAAAAAGAGACCATGATTGTATGCAGCTTTATTAACTCAATGATATATATATATATTTTTAATATGTTTGCCTTTTTCAATGCAACAAACCAAAACAAATCTAACTTTGCAAGATTGAGTCTGCGATTTTGTTGTAGGCAGAGCCAGAGTGCAACGTAGTACAATTATATTGCGGGGGACGAGTGGATGTTCAATAACTTCAATCACTAGTAGGTAATACACATGATTGAGGAATACTACAGTGTGTAGTATTGTATGCTACAGTTTTCTACAGTGAGTACTACACATGATTGAGGAATACTACAGGGTGTAGTATTCTACAGTATACTGCAAAATTATATTGTAAGTACTACACATGATCATGTGACTATAAATTGTGTAGTATAATATTCTACAGTATACTGCAAAAATCTATAGTAAGTAGTACACATGATTAAAGGATACTACAGTGTGTAGTATGGTATGCTACATTTTACTACAGAATTATACAGTAAGTACTACACATGATCGAAGGTATTCTACAGTATACTCCACAATTCTATAGTAAGTACTACATATGATCAAGGGATACTAAAGTGTATAGTATTGTGTTCTACAGTATACTACAGTTCACTAAATAATTCTATAGTAAGTACTGTAATATTCTGTAGTAAACTGTAGTACTTTTTATGTGGGGTGGCCTGATCAATATAAGTGGGACCATTTGAAATCGCAAAACTTGTGCAGCACAATCACCCTCTGGGCCACCATAATCACAACGTTGTTCAACTGGTTGTTCAGTACAGTACCTGGATTATTTTTCACAAACACAAAATACAATTAATTCAACCAAATTACAGTAAAGGCTTCTCCTTCACATGAACAGAAAGATACTTGCACAGTATAAGCTAAGGTTTGTTCCACAGGTAGAGTTAAGCACTGATTTGCAGTATTTATATGAAAACATCTGTCACGACTTCCGCCGAAGTCGGCCCTTCTCCTTGTTCGGATGGTGTTCGGCGGTCGACGTCACCGGCTTTCTAGTCACCACCGATCCATGTTTCAGTTTCGTTTTGTTTGTATTACACACACCTGGTTTCAATTCCCCTATCATGTTCCCTATTTAACCCTCTTGCATACAGTTCTGTTCTGTCCGTGATTGTTTGTGTCGTTAGTGGTTGTTGTATGTGCTAGTTATTATTCCTATGTGGAATTTTGCTTGTATTTTGAGTAAACTCCGTTGTGTTGCTCAACACATGTGTCCTGCGCCTGACTCCGCTACATATCTGCACACAATCGCTGACAACATCTGATATTTTATGATGTGCTCTGCTACCTGGTTGGACTTTATATTGTAAAACTAAAAGAGAAACTATATCAACCACAATCCAATAACAAGATGCATCTTCTTCTGGCACATAACGATTAAGGGGTGGTTTCCTGAACAGATGTCAGTCCATTACTGTGTGCCAGGAAACCACCCCATGTGCTTTCTTGGAAACGTGAGAGTTTCAGTTTCAATATTACAAGCTTTTTATTGTCGCCAACAGCTCATTAGAACTCTGAACAATACGCATACTGCACAGCTGAAGCTAAACTCTGGTCTACAGGTAAGATCTTCTTCACTTCATTTATTTGTAATTAGTTATTTGAAAAATATTAGATCCTAGATCTTACCTCATGTTTGGTCATGTACAATGCAGTGATAATATATACTTGGCAGAGATTTTATTTATTATTGCAACATTGTAATTTCTTCATCTCTGCTCCGGTTCTAACTTCAGGGTGACATTTTGTGTGAGCATAAATTTGTCCAGAGTTATCAAAAATAACCATATTTCAAATAAATGGGGAGGCATATTATAATATTGCATGTTCCAAATACTTCAACTCATTTACAGCGCATTCAGAAAGTATTCACACCTTGATTTTTACAAAGTGGGATTAAAATGCATTTAATTGTAATTTTTGGTCAATTATCTACACAAAATACTCATGTCAAAGTGAGAAAAAAATGTTTTACATAAACATTTTTTTTTAAAGCAAAATGCTAATATAGTATCTTTTTAAGATAAGTATTCAACCCAGAGTCAATCAATATATGTTAGAATCACCTTTAGCAGTGATTACAGCTGTGAGTTTTTCTGGGTAGGTTTCTAAGAGCTTTTCTTTAACTGACTTGCCTAGTTAAATAAAGATGAAATAAATAATCTAAAAAAAAACTATTTTCAGGTCTTGCCATAGATTTTCATGCAGATTTAAGTCAGACCTGTAACTCGGCCACTCAGGAACATTCACTATCGTCTTGGTAAGCAACTCCAGTGTAGATTTGGCCTTATTTTTTAGGTTATTGTCCTGCTGAAATGTGAATTAATCTCCCAGTGTCTGGTGCAAAGCACACAGAATCAGGATTTCCTCTAGGATTTTGCCTGTGCTTAGCTCCATTCCATGTATTTTTTATCCTGAAAAAACTCCCCAGTCCTTAACCATTACAAGCATACCCATAACATGATGCAACCTCCACAATGCTTAAAAATATGGAGTGGTACTCAGTAATGTGTTGTATTGGATTTGCCCCAACATAACTTTGTATTCAGGACAAAAAGTTATTTGCTTTGCCACATTTCCTGTAGTATTACTTTAGTGCCTTGTTGCAAAGAGTATGCATGTTTTGGAATATTTTTTATTCCGTACAGGCCAAAATTCACTGCTTGACTGAGGGATCTTACAGATAATTGTATGTGTGGGGTACATAGTCATAAATCATAGTCATAGTCAAAAATCATGTTAAACACTATTATTGCACACAGAGGGGGTCCATGCAACTTACTATGTGACTTGTTAAGCAAGGTTTTACCCCTTAACTTATTTAGGCTTGCCATAACAAAGGGGTTAAATACTTATTGACTTAAACTTTTTATTTTTTGGTTAATAAAAAAATAAACATCATTCCACTTTGACAACATGGGTTATTGTTGATTCCTATGGGGTGTAATTCAATCTCAATTTAATCAAATGTAAATTCAGGCAGTAACACAACAAAATGTGGAAAAAGTCAAGGGGTGTGAATCCTTTCAGAAGGCTCTGTACCAGTATGATAAGGCATACCAGCATAATAAATCACACATCCTGTATTACTGCACTGGGAGGATGTTGTATTTGTCTGATCCCAAACAAAATAAAGAGCATTTGTTGTGTTTATATTGTTATTTGTTTGTGTCTTTGCCCGTGTGTTTCTATAGGACAAAGTAATGGCAGGCCAAACAGTGTCCATGAAGGGGCCAGTGTGTCTAATTGAGAACGACAGTGAAGGGAAACTGTGTGTGGTCCGCAGCGCACTGGAAACCCTGAGCCAGATTGAGCAGCATGTGGTAGTGGTGGCAGTGGTCGGCCTGTACCGCACCGGCAAGTCATACCTCATGAACAAACTGGCTGGGACGAACAAAGGTGGGCACATTAATTATTACCTTAATTTATTAGCTAAATCAATATATTATTCTACGCTGGTAGTAGGCCTGGTTAGTAATTATTAGGGTCTGACAGGCTACAGTATATAGCAAATTTCCTTAGATGCTTCAGAAAGTACTGTAGAGGCTCTGCTTACAAGTTCTTACGCACAGGAATTTGAAACTCTACAGCTGCTCCATCAGGATCGACATATGCTTTCTAAAATCAACATTGATTTTGTTTTGCTGACAACACTCTCAAATCCGACACCATAATACGGCTGTAAGACATTTAGCGGTATTAGGTTCCCCAAATACAACACATACAGTAGCTACTGATATTCTCTAGGTTTTCCATGCATTAAATGACTTTGTGAGATTTCCGCAGCAAATGGAATATTTGCACACAAATACTTGCACACTACACTGAATTCGCCCCAGTAGTTTGCACTTACAAGGAACACAAACCGGCTGCGCGCGTGCGTCATCGTGCATAAATTTGTTTTGTCCCCCCACACCAAACGCGATCACAACATGCAGGTTAAAATATCAAACAAACTCTGAACCAATTACATTAACTTGGGTACAGGTCGAAAAGCATTAAACCTTTATGGCAATTCAGCTAGCTAGCTTGCACTTGCTAGCTAATTTGTCCTATTTAGCTAGCTTGTTGTTTCTAGCTAATTTGTCCTGGGATATAAACATTGAGTTGTTATTTTACCTGAAATGCACAAGTTCCTCTACTCCAACAATTAATCCACACATAAAATGGTCAACCGAATCGTTTCTAATCATCTCTCCTTCTTCTAGTCTTTTTCTTCTCTTGACTTTATATTGCGATTGGCAACTTTCATAAATTAGGTGCATTACCGCCACCGACCTCATTTGTCTTTCAGTCACCCACATTGGTATAACCAATGAGGAGATGGCACACGATGGTGCACGCGCGCAGCCGGTTTGGGTTCCGTGTTAGCCCTTGGCAATGCAGACGCTTGTTGGCGTGTGCGAGCAGTGTGGGTGCAATAATTGAATAATATAGATTTCTACATTTATTTTGCGACGCAGCGGTGTAGTCAGCCTGTTACTATATACTGTAGATCAACATATTATCAGCCAATTTTCAATGCAACAAACCAAACCAAAACAAATCTAACTTTGCAAGACTGAGTCTACGATTTTGTTGTAGGCAGAGCCAGAGTGCAACCGAGTAGAATTTATATTGGCGGGGTAGCCCACAAGCTGACTTTCAATCACCAGGGAGTGAATTCACTTTTCAGATCAGAGTGCAGAGCCGTGTGTGTGTGCACATTTGTCAATATTCTTTGCTAGTTAGCGAGTTACTAGCCCAGTTATAGGTAAGTATAGGTATGCAATGGGGAGTTACTGCTTGCTACAAGAGCACAAAACATGTAGGCTACATTTCAAGCTGTCTTTGAAAAGCCAGTCAGGTAAAAAGCTTATGTCTTAATTTAACGGGCAGTGTTGTATTTTAAGACAGGTTTAAATATGCAAATAATCTGACATTGTCTAATTCTTATTCATTTTATTTTGTAAAGTGGTTTCTTGCATCATACAACACAATACAATGTAATTTACAGTGTCCTATTTGGCCCATGGTGTTACAGACCAAGTAAAAAATTATTAATTAATGTCAAGCCCTTCTATCAGCATATCGATTGTGCTACCAGGGCTGGTAAAACCCTGGATCATTGTTATTCTAACTTCCGCGACGCATATAAGGCCCTCCCCCGCCCTCTTTTCGGAAAAGCTGACCACGACTCCATTTTGTTGCTTCCAGCCTACAAACAGAAACTAAAACAAGAAGCTCCCGCGCTCAGGTCTGTTCAACGCTGGTCCGACCAATCTGATTCCACGCTTCAAGACTGCTTCGATCACGTGGATTGGGATATGTTCCGCATTGCGTCCAACAACCACATTGACGAATACGCTGATTCGGTGAGCGAGTTCATTAGAAAGTGCATCGGCGACATAATACCCACAGCAACGATTAAAACATTCCCAAACCAGAAACCATGGATTGATGGCAGCATTTGCGTGAAACTGAAAGCGCCAACCACTGCTTTAACCAGGGCAAGGTGACCGGAAACATGACCGAATACAAACAGTGTAGCTATTCCCTCCAAGGCAATCAAACAAGCTAAGTGCCAGTATAGAGACAAAGTAGAGTCGCAATTCAACAGCTCAGACACAAGAGGTATGTGGCAGGGTCTACAGTCAATCACGGATTACAAAAAGAAAACCAGCCCCGTCGCGGACCAGGATGTCTTGCTCCCAGACAGACTAAATAACTTTTTTGCTCGCTTTGAGGACAATACAGTGCCACTGACACGGCCCGCTACCAAAACCTGCAGGCTCTCCTTCACTGCAGCCGAGGTGAGTAAAACATTTAAACGTGTTAACCCTTGCAAGGCTGCAGGCCCAGACGGCATTCCTAGCCGCGTCCTCAGAGCATGCGCAGACCAGCTGGCTGGTGTGTTTACGGACATATTCAATCAATCCTTATCCCAGTCTGATGTTCCCACATGCATCAAGAGGGCCACCATTGTTCCTGTTCCAAAGAAAGCTAAGGTAACTGAGCTAAACGACTACCGCCCCGTAGCACTCACTTCCGTCATCATGAAGTGCTTTGAGAGACTAGTCAAGGACCATATCACCTCCACCCTACCTGACACCCTAGACCCACTCCAATTTGCTTACCGACCCAATAGGTCCACAGACGACGCAACCACACTGCACACTGCCCTAACCCATCTGGACAAGAGGAATACCTATGTGAGAATGCTGTTCATCGACTACAGCTCAGCATTTAACACCATAGTACACCATACTCGTCATCAAGCTCGAGACCCTGGGTCTCGACCCTGCCCTATGCAACTGGGAACTGGACTTCCTGACGGGCCGCCCCCAGGTGGTGAGGGTAGGTAACAACATCTCCACCCCGCTGATCCTCAACACTGGGGCCCCACAAGGGTGCATTCTGAGCCCTCTCCTGTACTCCCTGTTCACCCACGACTGCGTAGCCATCCAACTCAATCATCAATTCTGCGGCCGACACTACAGTGGTAGGCTTGATTACCAACAACGACGAGACGGCCTACAGGGAGGAGGTGAGGGCCCTCGGAGTGTGGTGTCAGGAAAATAACCTCACACTCAACGTCAACAAAACAAAGGAGATGGTTGTGGAATTCAGCTTCACCAAAAGCACTCCAAACTTCTACAGATGCACAATCGAGAGCATCCTGTCGAGCTGTATCACCGCCTGGTACGGCAACTGCTCCGCCCACAACCGTAAGGCTCTCCAGAGGGTAGTGAGGTCTGCACAACGCATCACCGGGGGCAAACTACCTGCCCTCTAGGACACCTACACCACCCGATGTCACAGGAAGGCCATAAAGATCATCAAGGACAACAACCACCCGAGCCACTGCCTGTTCACCCCGCTATCATCCAGAAGGCGAGGTCAGTACAGGTGCATCAAAGCAGGGACCGAGAGACTGAAAAACAGCCTCTATCTCAAGGCCATCAGACTGTTAAACAGCCACCACTAACATTTAGTGGCTGCTGCCAACATACTGACCCAACTCCAGCCACTTTAATAATGGGAATTGATGGAAATTTATGTAAAAATGTATCACTAGCCACTTTAAACAATGCCACTTAATATAATGTTTACATACCCTACATTACTCATCTCATATGTATATGTACAGTGGGGAGAACAAGTATTTGATACACTGCCGATTTTGCAGGTTTTCCTACTTACAAAGCATGTAGAGGTCTGTAATTTTTATCATAGGTACACTTCAACTGTGAGAGACGGAATCTAAAACAAAAATCCAGAAAATCACATTGTATGATTTTTAAGTAATTCATTAGCATTTTATTGCATGACAAGTATTTGATACATCAGAAAAGCAGAACTTAATATTTGGTACAGAAACCTTTGTTTGCAATTACAGAGATCATACGTTTCCTGTAGTTCTTGACCAGGTTTGCACACACTGCAGCAGGGATTTTGGCCCACTACTCCATACTTCTTCCTCCAAACACGGCGAGTGGAGTTTAGACCAAAAAGCTCTATTTTTGTCTCATCAGACCACATGACCTTCTCCCATTCCTCCTCTGGATCATCCAGATGGTCATTGGCAAACTTCAGACGGACCTGGACATGCGCTGGCTTGAGTAGGGGGACCTTGCGTGCGCTGCAGAATTTTAATCCATGACGGCGTAGTGTGTTACTAATGGTTTTCTTTGAGACTGTGGTCCCAGCTCTCTTCGGGTCATTGACCAGGTCCTGCCGTGTATTTCTGGGCTGATCCCTCACCTTCCTCATGATCATTGATGCCCCACGAGGTGAGATCTTGCATGGAGCCCCAGACCGAGGGTGATTGACTGTCATCTTGAACTTCTTCCATTTTCTAATAATTGCACCAACAGTTGTTGCCTTCTCACCAAGCTGCTTGCCTATTGTCCTGTAGCCCATCCCAGCCTTGTGCAGGTCTACAATTTTATCCCTGATGTCCTTACACAGCTCTCTGGTCTTGGCCATTGTGGAGAGGTTGGAGTCTGTTGAATTGACTGTGTGGACAGGTGTCTTTTATACAAGTAACGAGTTCAAACAGGTGCAGTTAATACAGGTAATGAGTGGAGAACAGGAGGGCTTCTTAAAGAAAAACTAACAGGTCTGTGAGAGACGGAATTCTTACTGGTTGGTAGGTGATCAAATACTTCTGTCATGCAATAAAATGCAAATGAATTACTTAAAAATCATACAATGTGATTTTCTGGATTTTTGTTTTAGATTCCGTCTCTCACAGTTGAAGTGTACCTATGATAAAAATTACAGACATCTACATGCTTTGTAAGTAGGAAACACTGCCGATTTTGCAGGTTATCAAATACTTGTTCTCCCCACTGTATATACTGTACTCTATATCATCTACTGCATCTTGCCATCTTTATGTAATACATGTATCACTAGCCACTTTAAACTATGCCACTTTATGTTTATATACCCTACATTACTCATCTCATATGTATATACTGTACTCTATACCATCTACTGCATCTTGCCTATGCCGTTCTGTACCATCACTCATTCATATATCTTTATGTACATATTCTTTATCCCTTTACACTTGTGTGTATACGGTAGTAGTTGTGGAATTGTTAGGTTAGATTACTCGTTGGTTATTACTGCATTGTCGGAACTAGAAGCACAAGCATTTCGCTACACTCGCATTAACATCTGCTAACAATGTGTGTGACAAATAAAATTTGATTTGATTCATAATGTAAAAACGTTTTTAAATGCAATTCTGCATTGAACACCACATATAGGCTACTGTAGGCTATCATAGAAATCAGAAGCTATTTCTATGTGAAAATGTTATGGGATTTTCTCCATTGGTTTTGTTGGTAGGCCTACATTTTGCTCAAATAGTCACAGTAGCCATAGATGATGTTGCCATAGTCTATGACCGATAGGAACGTTGACTGAATAATCTGCTTTCTACTATCTAGTGAGAGGCAGGCCTATTTCTATAGAAGAAGCCCATTTTTATTCTCAGCTTCTTAACTAACTCATCTATATGCTTTTTAAAAGACAGCTTTTCAACTATCCAGATGGCTTGATATTTGTAAGCAGGGACACGATCAACATGGACACCATCCAAAATACATACTGTATACTTAAATCATCAGACTTATTTTTATGCGCTCTAGAGAACAACGTATACGCTATATATACAAAAGTATGTGGTCACCTCTTCAAATTAGTGGATTTGGCTATTTCAGTCACAACCGTTACTGACAGGTGTATAAAATCGAGCACACAGTCATGCAATCTCCATAGACAAACATTGGCAGTAGAATCGCCTTACTGAAGAGCTCAATGACTTTCAAAGTGGCACCGTCATAGGATGCCACCTTTCCAACAAGTCAGTTCATCAAATATCTGCCCTGCTAGAGCTGCCCCGGTCAACTGTAAATGCTGTTATTGTGAAGTAGAAACTTCTAGGATCAACAACTGTTCAGCCGCAAAGTTGTAGGCCACACAAGCTCACAGAATGGGACTGCCAAGTGCTGAAGTGCATAGCACGTAAAAATTGTCTGTCCTCGTTTGCAACACTCACTACTGAGTTCCACACTGCTTCTGGAAGCAACGTCAGCACAAGAACTGTTCGTCAGGAGCTTAATGAAATGGGTTTCCATGGCCGAGCAGCCACACACAAGCCTAAGATGACCATGCGCATTGCCAAGCTTCGGCTGGAGTGGTGTAAAGCTAGCTGCCATTGGACTGGAGTGATGAATCACGCTTCACCATATGGCAGACCGATGGACGAATCTGGGTTTGGCAGATGCCAGAAGAACGCTACCTGCCCGAATGTATAGTGCCAACTGTAAAATTTAGTGGAGGAGGAATAATGGTTTGGAGCTATTTTTTATGGTTTGTGCTAGGCCTCTTAGCTCCAGTGAAGGGAAATCTTAACGCTACAGCATACAATGACATTCTTCATGATTTCAGGCTTCCAACTTTGTGGCAACAGTTTGGGGAAGATCCTTTCCTGTTTCAGCATGACAATGCCCCCCATGCACAAAGTGAGGTCCATACAGAAATGGTTTGTCGAGATCCGTGTGGAAGAACTTGACTGGCCTGCACAGAGCCCTGACCTCAACCCCATCAAACACCTTTGGGATGAATTGAAACGCTGACTGCGAGCTAGGCCTAATACCCAACATCAGTGCCCAACCAAACTAATGCTCTTGTGGCTGAATGGAAGCAAGTCCCAGCAGCAACGTTCCAACATCTAGTGGAAAGCCTTCCCAGAAGAGTGGAGGTTGTTATAGCAGCAAAGGGGGGACCTACTTCATATTAATGCCCATGATTTTGGAATGAGCTGTTCGACGAGCAGGTGTCCACATACTTTTGGTCATGTAGTGTACTTAGTTTTACCTGCATTCAGTACTAATTTCAGATCAATAAAGTTTTTCTGTAATATGAAGGCAGACTGTAGTTCAGATAGAGCCTGGTCAACAGTGGGGGCAATAGCATACACAACAGTATCATCGGCATACAAGTACAGGTTTACATTTTTTACAGACAAGTCGATATTGTTAATGTAAAAAGTACAGGACCCAGAATCGACCCCTGCGGGACACCTTTCATAATATCTAGGAAACCTGATTTAACACGATCAGTAGTCACATACAGCCTGTTCTAGGCCAATTGAGGAAAACCCCCGAATTAGCAGTGAGTGATAAACAGTATCGAAAGACTTTGACAGGTCAATGAAGAGGGCAGCACTATGTTGCCTTTTACCTATACAGTTAACCACATAATTTATACCTAAGGATGCAGCAGAGATAGTGCCATGACCTGGTCTAAAACTTGACTGATGTACATTTAGAGTACATTTCAAAGATCTTAGCTTAGAATTAATCAAGGATTCTAATATTTTAGCCAGGCAAGAAAGTCTAGAAATAGGCCGATAATTATTTAGGTCACAAGGCTCACCACCTTTTTGAAGAGGGAGTACATGGGCCACCTTCCAAACCTTGGGGATAGTACCAGATTTAATCATCAGGTAAAAAATATGGGTTAATGATTCAGCAATCAGGGTGCCAGAGAGCTGCTGCAGCAAAAATTGATCAAACATATCAGCTCCAGCAAGGCATCTAGCACATCACAGATAGTAAATAGTTGAAATGAAAACAAACATTCACTAGAAGTTGACGGGTAACCGTTGAGTAAGCTAGAGGCTGGCAGAGGATAGGGCAGTCGATTGACTGGCCAGGGTCAACTACACCACTGTTTCTCTCAAATAAAAGGTTTGTTGAGATAAAATTATGATTAAAAGCATCACTTAACAAATTTTTCTCAGTTATGATGTCATAGTTAGACAGAACTTGCTTAGGCAGGGAAGAAAATGAATTTGTACGTTTCAGTGCATTTACTGTTTTCCAAAACATAGAAGGATCACCAGCAGAGCCAGAGATATAGCTTAAAAACTAGCTTGGTTTAGCTTTCTTAATCGAGATAGTACATCTGTTTCTCAATTGTATGAAAGATTGCCAGTCCACTACAGAGTCAGTTTCATTGATTTGGCCAAGGTCTGATTTCTCATCTGAATGAGCTCAGATAACTCAGAAAAAAACCAATGGTTTGATATACAGTGAGGGAAAAAAGTATTTGATCCCCTGCTGATTTTGTATGTTTGCCCACTGACAAAGAAATGATCAGTCTATAATTTGAATGGTAGGTTAATTTGAACAGTGAGAGACAGAATAACAACCAAAAAATCCAGAAAAACGCATGTCAAAAATGTTATAAATTGATTTGCATTTTAATGAGGGAAATAAGTATTTGACACCCTCTGCAAAACATGACTTAGTACTTGGTGGCAAAACCCTTGTTGGTAATCACAGAGGTCAGATGTTTCTTGTAGTTGGCCACCAGGTTTGCACACATCTCAGGAGGGATTTTGTGCCACTCCTCTTTGCAGATCTTCTCCAAGTCATTAAGGTTTCGAGGCTGACGTTTGGCAACTCGAACCTTCAGCTCCCTCCACAGATTTTCTATGGGATTAAGGTCTGGAGACTGGCTAGGCCACTCCAGGACCTTAATGTGCTTCTTCTTGAGCCACTCCTTTGTTGCCTGGGCCGTGTGTTTTGTGTCATTGTCATGCTGGAATACCCATCCACGACCCCTTTTCAATGCCCTGGCTGAGGGAAGGAGGTTCTCACCCAAGATTTGACGGTACATGGCCCCGTCCATCGTCCCTTTGATGCGGTGAAGTTGTCCTGTCCCCTTAGCAGAAAAACACCCCCAAAGCATAATGTACTTTTTTCCCTCACTGTATCTTTGACTCTGAAATGTTTAAAAGGGCCATGTTTATCTACTAGAGGAATAAACTCAGGGTCAGGAATACAGCTAAATGAGAGTAGAACATGTCATGTAAAAACCCTTGAACAGAAAACGTTTTCTTCTTAATTTAACAAGGATTAGTATTTAGCTGTGTCATATCTCTAATACATACTATTGGACAATGATCACTGAGATCATATGCAAATACTCCACTAGACACATATTTATGGAGGTTATTAGTAAGAATTAAATTAATCAATGAAGAGTTAATAGGGTTTTTCACATTTCACTGTGTGGTTTTTGAAATCAATTGAGTCAGACTAAAATCAATTAATATACTCTTAAATTGTTCTGAGGCCAGGCATAGCCAATCCAGATTTAAATCCCCTATAATGACCAACTCTGAGGACAGAAAAGGTGTTAAACACTCAGATATAGCACCAATATCATCTGCCACGGCAGCAGGGGGGCAGTAAATCCCACCAATAAATAAATGTGTATTCTCGTTAATGGACACATCTACAACCTGCAGCTATTTGTTGAGTAAGCTGAGACTTTGACATGTGCATGGGTTAATCATACATAGACAACATTGGCCTGAACTTGTGAAGACCTTTGGACAGGAACATTAGCTCATTAGTGATAGGCACCAGTAGGAGTATGCATGTCATGCCTCCAATAGAATCTATGCCCCAATGTCTGAGCCAATAAGAGAATGGAAACTAAGTAAGACAACATGATTCGTAAAGTGGAGTGATGATGTTATGTAAGGGTAAGACTGTATAAAAGCCAAGCACTAAGAATGAAGAGTCAGTTCGTCCATGGAATTGCTCAGCTGTGTTGCTCTCTGTAATAAAGTGTATTTGAATTCACAAGCTCCGGTATCTGAGAAGTATTTGATTCAATATTTTCCACAACATGGTTTGGAGGGCAGTGTGGCTGGCTAAGTTCCAAACTCTCAGCATGTGTAGGCTCATGATGTGAATGATACATGGGTGTGGACTGCATCATGTGGTGCACTACCCTCAACATTGTTTTGCCAGACCCTAGGGTAGTGGTCGGTGCTGTGTAGAGCTGGGCTGAGTTGAGGTGGGCCTGGTCTGGTAAATCTATGTCAACACTGAAAAGACATTTTGAATAAGTCCATGTATTGGGGCAGGAGAATTATGTTTGTGGGGAGGACCTGGTTGCCCATGTCGGTTGTCTGCATGTCTTGTACTGGTCTTTTTTTGTGTTCAGCACATGACATTTCTAATGATCTTTTTGCACTTATTTTCTGCACTTAAAGAGCTTTGCTTTTTGCCTATAAATTGATAGCGCTATACAAAAAAAAGTGACACTATTACACTTCATTCAGCTGCCTCTAGCCCAAAGGTAAATGTACTAAAAATGTTTTTCTATTATCCTCATTCCTCAAGGTTTTGCCCTTGGAGCCACAATTCAGTCCCAGACTAAGGGCATCTGGATGTGGTGTGTGCCCCACCCAATAAAATCAGACCACACCTTGGTGCTGCTGGATACAGAGGGGCTGGGGGATGTGGAGAAGGTGGGAGATCAAGGTTATACATTTAACATATTTACATGCAAGGCTACTACTGTAATAATTAGAGGCTCTTCATTGTCAAAATATTGTATGCAATGAAAATGCATACAGTACATATAACATGCAGCAGAGTAAAGGCACATTTTAGAAATTATACAAACTTTAAACTTTTTCTCCTTGAACTTTAAACTACTCCCTGACTTTATTTCACTCATCACTCCAGTAACACCTAACTCATCTTTCTGTGTTGACAGGGTGATGATAGTAATGACAACTGGATCTTTTCCCTGGCTGTTCTTCTGAGCAGCGCCCTGGTGTACAACAGCATGGGCACCATCGACAACTACGCCCTGGAGAAACTGCAGTATCCTTCAGCAGAGATGGGGAAGGGGAGATAGTGCCCAGAGCAAAGGGTCGTTTTCTAGCCTGGTCCCAGATCGGTTTGTGCTGTCATGCATAACAATGGGGTTAGGAGTTGGCAAAAAAGCATAAACAGATCTGGAACCAGGCTATTGTTTTTCTGCCACTGTAATGAAAAATAGCAGTAGCTGTGGTAAGGTTTGGGAGACTTAGCTTTGGAGACTTGACTTTGCAGAAAGCTGAAAGGGTTACAGGCCACACCCTCAAACTAGATATTATGCCCGTTGCAACCTGGTGGTGTTATACTATTCAATACAATCTCACCCAATGTAAACAACAAATATGTTTATTTTTGTAGCTCACTGCATACATTTCTACAAAATAAATCATGGGTAACACTTTACATTAAGTTGCCCCTATTACTATGTAGCTGACACGGTAATAACTGTTAACAACATGGTAGTTACATACGTTTTTACCATGTAATTACATGGTACTGTAACAAGGTTGTTGCGGAATCAGTTATTACACAATTGGAAGCTTATTCCACATATGTAACTACTGATGTTATTACACATTCTCTTGATCCACTATGTAACTAATGTTTTGTAATTACACATTTGAAAGTCATCTGTGAATTACCATGTTAATAACTCAAACCAAAATGTGACCTAGTTACATGTAACTTCAAGGTGCCACTACCACTGAATCTGCATGTAATACCAGGGTTAATAAATAGGCTAGGACCTGGTAACAACAATTGTAACAATGCACACCCTGTTATTAACTACCGGTCATTTTCAATTAGTTTATTTCTGTGTTTTGACCTGGCTCAAAGGCTATACCAAATCAAGTGTAATGTAAGAACAATGTAGTTACATACATGATAATTACAAGTATATCCTATCTACCCAGTAGCAAGCAACTTATAGTAAAGTGAAACCCAGTCGGTCTTAACTTTTATAATTACTACATGTATGTAGTTACAATGTAACAATCTTTACAGACAATAGACTAACCAGGAGAAATTGAGACAGGAGAACATTAGGATAACATTTACCTACATTGAACTTTATCAACCAACTCTCTAATTAAAATGTTGTTACAAGGGATATACATGTATTTACAATGTACTTATCCAGGAGCAAGAAACTTGAAGGTGCAATATGGAGAGATTGCCGAATTTCAGTTTGTGACAACACAAGCAATGTATAGTATAGACAATCATCTAAACCGGTGTGAAATATCTTTTCACAAACAAAAAATATTGTATTTTCAGCTGGTGTATAAAACCGAAAGTAAAAGTCGCAAAAACAAAACTTTGGGTCACCCACTAAGTTACATAGTGCAGCTTTAATATAAAGTGAAGTGAAATGTTTTATGACTTTGTAGTTACAATGTAACAACCTTTGCAGACAATAGGCTAACAAGGAGAATTAAGGAGACAGGAGAACATTTTGACTTTTCTTTAGTGGATTTGACAAAGATTCATATTCAAACCATTCAAATTCAATTCCCCATTTCAGACTCAATGCAAGAACTATTAGTAAAACGTACTAACTAGTTAGTAAAATGTAATAACACAGGGTGGTAAAGCTAGCTAGCTAGAATTTTGCTAATTAATGTTGTTAGCTAGAAAGCAAGTTACTGTAAGCACTGGCACAATGTCAAAGCGTTTTCTAACTTGGTCAATAAAGACAATCGTCATTAAAGTTATGAAACATTTAGTTAACAATATTATTTCACTGTTTTGAGACTTACATAACAAACCTTTATTAACACAACAAATTAAGAGACAGAAATAACATGTGGCTCCTATTTTGGCTACAGAGGAGCTTGTGAGAGGTGAGAGGTCAGTATGACATCACTTCCTGGTGAACTCACTTCTACAAAATCGCAAAAAAATATAAAAAAAAGGTTACAAATGTAACCATGGTTATGCGAGCTATTGGATCACTCCAATATGGTATCCTTCCAATATGGTATCCAGCTACACACTGTGTGAAAAACAGCAGTGTAATATAGCTGAAAAGTAAGTTTCCAAGGAAAACTAAGATAGTTACTGGAAACTAGGATAGTTATTGCCTGTACTGTAAAGTAGTACAACAGAACTATAGTAAACACAGCTACACACTGAAACCCTCAGTGTAATAGAGTTGAGATGTGAGTTTCCAAGGGAAACTAATATAGTTACTGTTTTACTGTAAAATAGTACAACAAACAACTATTGTAAACCCAGCTACACACTGTGTGAAAACAGCAGTTCAATAGAGCTGAAGAGTGCGTTTCCAAGGGAAAACTAGGATAGTCACTGGAAACTAACATAGTTACTGTATGTATGTAGCCTACCGTAAGTAGAGCAACAGAAAAACTATAGTAAACCCAGCTACACACTGTGTGAAGAACAAAAAACAGTAATGTAATAGAGCTGTCAGTTTCCAATTAAGGGATAGTTACTGTCTGTACTGTAAAGTAGTGCAACAGAACTACAGTAAACCCAACTACACACTGAAACCCTCAGTGTAATAGAGCTAAGATGTGAGTTTCCATGGGAAACTATGACAGTTACTGTCTGTACTGTAAAATAGTGACAGAAAACTATCTCAACTCAGCTCTGAAAAAACAACACCAGTGTAATCTCACTATGGTGAGGCTAGCATAAACTCAGACCAACAGTGTAAGATTACTGTGTATATAGTGTGCAATACTGTATGATAGTATAGAATGGGACATACAGTATCAGCCTTAGTCTCATACATTATCTGAAGGAGGAGACGTGGAGTGTGAACTGCTTGACCATGAAGGGGCAAGGCATTCTACCTCACACACGTTTATAGCTTATTTCTTGCTTCATACGTGGGGATTCAGGTTGACAGGACATAAGGAAAAGTGTGTTTATAACTGTGCTTCGTCCTGCAATGGTCACCTCTCGTTAAGCTAGCTACTTTGCATAGCTCATTCACCGTGGAACACACAAGAGTCTAGGCAAGATGGCTGCATCCTGTGAGAGATGAAAACGTGATGCGCCTCACGACACCTAGCTCACTCTCAGGGGAGAACTGCAAGTCCGCCGGAGCGAAACATACACAGTCGCCCGATCTTGCAGGGTAGGCTCGGTCCCCGGATCCGAAGGCTAAAACCGGGAGGGTTGGTGGACAGACAAGTCACACAGACAACTAAGACAAACCCTCAGCGCCGCCAATAATGCTCGACCAAACCAAGTATCGCCCAGGTTGGTACACTCTGTCACAAGTAATAAAAACAAGGACCAAACCCAAACGAGATGGCACAAGCCAAACCGTGTGGGGGGACAGCAGAGCCGTATTGGAGTGATCCAATATAGTGCTACATAACTCATGAAACATTTTTGTTTGCGATTTAGTGACTGACATTGTACGTTTGCACATTCAAAATAAGAAGCCAGAAGAACGCTGGGCTGTCACCAGGAAGTGACATCACACTGACATCTCACACTCTCCTTTGCAGCCAAAATGGAAGCCACATGTTATTTCCAAAGACAGTACAGTATGAATGAAGATAGGCAGAAACTGCTTCTCCAGTAGAAATCCCTGATCACCCTTGTAGGCGATGTCATGGCGACGTTGGCTAGCTAAGCCACAGATAGAACAATGAGACAGATATTTCACCGGATGTATAAATGTGAAGCATCCGCTTGGTGTTTCCACTCACTACCAAATATAGTGGCGAGAGGAAGCTCGGTAGTGGGTGAAGATGGAGCGAGATGGATTTTGGCCGACATTCTGCAAATGTTCTTATCAATGAAACATTTGATCTCTATTAGTGCTGACCCCATTTAGTCGACTGTTCTATTGTTTGGTCGATAGGCTGTTGGTCGACCGATATTTCTTTAGTCGAGCAGTAGCAAAAAATAATAATAAATCTTGGTGTATAAGACAGCTTTCTGATTCGCGCCAGTCTGAGTGGACTAATCCATTGTGGAGGATGTGGGGATGGTACAGTCCATCACTCTAAGGCATGTGCTACTGAAAATATATATGGTTAAGGACAATGGTGCAATATTAATAAAAACAGCATTATTTTATAACAAATGCACTTTCTCCTGCGTTTGATAGTGGTCGCTGTCTGCGGTTCTGAAACATCAGTGCGCTGTTAAATTGGTGCCTTTTCCTAGACTATGTTGCTATGTGCATAATAGCAACGTTAACAAGCAGATTGGTGTTGAGAACAATGTGGCGGAGGCAGAAGCGCAGTCAGAAGACGAGAAAACAGCCCTTGCCTTAATTGTCTAAGAAAAGTGAGGAGAGAGGAAACCCCAACTTAATTTGGTCTATAATCAATAGCCTAACTTTTAAATGTAGACATATACAGTATATCTACAGAAATAAGACAGATCCTTCTTGTGTTTCCTGTTTGAGTGTTTGTTTAATAGCCTACTAATTCAGTGAGCTCCAATCCTCACACAACCACAACATGTCGGATAAACAATTTCACAGATTTGACTGTTTTTAATATTTGCTATGCTGTAATACAAGGGTTGCACTTATTTTTTTGTTAGAACAGCCTCTCTGGTATTACTTATTATTTATTTAGTGTTGTTCCAATTTACTGTTCCAAATTGTCAGAAAAATAACCCTCCTTTTTCTTGATCTCTTTCTTATTGTTATTATTACTACTATTATTGTTATGATCATCATTATAATAATAAGTAGCCAATTACTTTTAAACTCAGTTTTTCACAATTCCTGACATTTAATCCTAGTAAAAATTCCCTGTCTTAGGTCAGTTAGGATCACCACTTTATTTTAAGAATGTGAAATGTCAGAATAATAGTAGAGAGATGTCACGACTTCCGCCGAAGTCGTTCCCTCTCCTTGTTCGGGCGGCGTTCGGCGATCGACGTCACCGGTCTTCTAGCCACCGGTCTTCTAGCCAAGTGCTGCCTCACTTGTTCTTTGGGCATTTGTTTTTTTGTGACGCGGTTGCGTTCTGTTCTAAATATTGCCTCAGTAAAGTGCTTTGTCCACTCATCTCTGCTCTCCTGCGCCTGACTTCCATACACCAGCTACACCCACCGTATGACAAGAGAATGATTTATTTCAGCTTTTATTTCTTTCATCACATTCCCAGTGATTCAGAAGTTTACATACACTCAATTAGTATTTGGTAGCATTGCCTTTAAATTGTTTAACTTGGGTCAAACGTTTCGGGTAGCCTTCCACAAGCTTCCCTCAATAAGTTGGGTGAATCTTGGCCCATTCCTCCTGACAGAGCTGGAGTAACTGAGTCAGGTTTGTAGGCCTCCTTGCTCGCACACGCTTTTTCACTTCTGCCCACACATTTTCTATGGGTTTGAAGTCAAGGCTTTGTAATGGCCACTCCAATACCTTGACTTTTTTCCATCCTCATGATGCAATCTATTTTGTGCACCAGTCCCTCCTGCAGCAAAGCACCCCCACAACATGATGCTGCCACCCTCGTGCTTCACGGTTGGGATGGTGTTCTTCGGCTTGCAAGCCTCCCTTTTTTTCCCTCCAAACATAACGATGGTCATTATGGCCAAACAGTTCTATTTCAAAGATTTCTACGATCTTTGTCCCCATGTGCAGTTGCAAACCGTAGTCTGACTTTTTTTATGGCGGTTTTGGAGCAGTGGCTTCTTCCTTTATGAGCGGCCCTTCAGGTTATGTCGATATAGGACTTATTTTACTGTGGATATAGATACTTTTGTACCTGTTTCCTCCAGCATCTTCACAAGGTTCTTTGCTGTTGTTCTGGGATTGATTTGAACTTTTCGCACCAAAGTACGTTCATCTCTAGGAGACAGAACGTGTCTCCTTCCTGAGCAGTATGATGGCTCCGTGGTCCAATGGTGTTAATACTTGCGTACTATTGTTTGTACAGATGAACGTGGTACCTTCAGGCTTTTGGAAATTGCTCCCAATGATGAACCAGACTTGTGGAGGTCTAACAAAAAAAATCGGAGGTCTTGGCTGATTTCTTTTGATTTTCCCATGATGTCAAGCAAAGCGGCACGGAGTTTGAAGGTAGGCCTTGAAATACATCCACAGGTACACCTCCAATTGACTCAAATGATGTCAATTAGCCTATCAGAAGCTTCTAAAGCCATGACATCATTTTCTGGAATTTTTTAATTCCGTTTAAAGGCACAGTCAACTTAGTGTATGTAAACGTCTGACCCACTGGAATTGTGATACAGTGAATTATAAGTGAAATAATCAGTCTGTAAACAATTGTTGGAAAAATTACTTGTGTCATGCTCAAAGTAGATGTCCTAACCGACTTGCCAAAACTATAGTTTGTTAACAAGAAATTTGTGGAGTGGTTGAAAACCGAGTTTTAACTTCTTATGGGCAGCATCCGGTGAAATTGCAGAGCGCCAAATTCAAAATACAGAAATAGTCAAATTAAACATTCATAAAAATAGAAGTGTTATACATCGGTTTAAAGATTAACCTCTTGTTTATCCAGCCGCTGTGTCAGATTTCAAAAAGGCTTTACGGCGAAAGCATACCATGCGATTATCTAAGGACAGCGCCCCGCTTACAAAAGCATACAAACATTTTACAACCAAGTAAAGGAATTACAAAAGTCAGAAATAGCTATAAAATTAATAGTTTACCTTTGATGATCTTCATATGTTTACACTCTCAGGAGTCCCTGTTACACAATAAATGTTTGTTTTGTTCGATAAAGTCCCTCTTTATGTCCCAAAGACTCAGTTTTGTTGGCGCATTTTGTTCAGTAATCCATTGGCTCAAAGGCGGTCACGACATGCAGACGAATACATCCTAATAGTACCGGTTAAGTTCGTCGAAACATGTCAAACGATGTTTATAATTAATCTTCAGGTTGTCTATTGTCTAAATAATTGATAATATTTCAACCGGACAATAGCGTCTTCAATAGAAAGGAAAAACAACGAACGGCGAGCAATCGGTCACGCGCACAAAACAGCTCTGGTTCATTCTGCATGCCACATAGAAAATGGTCTCATTCTTCCTTGTTTTTCAGAATACAAACCTGAAACCATGTCTAAAGACTGTTAACATCTAGTGGAAGCCATAGGAACTGCAATCTGGGCCCTAACCCAACAGATACTGTATAGGCATTCAATAGAAAAGTACCCATATCAAAAATATCCCACTTCCTGGATGGATTTTCTTCAGGTTTTCGCCTGCCATATCAGTTCTGTTATACTCACAGACGTTATTTTTTGGAAACTTTAGAGTGTTTTCTATCCAATTCTACCATAGGATATGCATGGTAGTGCATATGCATATCCTAGCTTCTGGGCCTGAGTAACAGGCAGTTTACATTGGGCACCTCATTCATCCAAAATTCTAAATACTACCCCCTACCCAAGAGAGGTTAATGACTCCAACCTAAGTGTATGTAAACTTCCAACTTCAACTGTATATAGGCTACTGTATCAATCAGTAATTCATTAGTTCATATCATCACACAGCATACGAGTCATTCATGCTTCATTCTAATTAATTCATTCTTTGAAACACAATCAAGCATTTTAGCTTTAAAATTAAATAACAAAGCGACCTTTGAATAATTAGCGTAAAAAGTAAATAAACCGTTCCATTTCGGCAATTGCATTCACGAATGCATACAACTGTTTTTAGTCTTTGCTATAATAAAGGTTTTACAAAAATATATATAAATATATATAATATTATATATAAATATATATAATATATAAATATAAATATAAATAAAATAAACGTGCCAACAGACTGGTAGGCTTTTAATTCATTTATTTTATTTAACTAGGCAAGTCAGTTAAGAACAAATTCTTATTTACAATGACTGCCTTGATCAGGGGCAGAACGACAGCTCGGGGATTCGATCTAGCAACCTTTCGGTCACTGGCCCAATGCTCCAACCACTAGGCTACCTGCCACCAATTTAGTGTTGTTTACATTGTTCTAAACGGTCAGGAAAAATTCTATTGTAATCTAACAGCACCTGTTTCGCACACATAATATCTACGCAGTGCTTGCTCCTTTCCTTATTTATCTTGATCTCCAGTATTTTCCACAACTAGATCAATTTATTCCACACATCTGACTTCCCCTTTACCTCCTGAGCAACCAGTGAACATTCCCCCATTTAGAGTTTATTTGTCACGTCCTCTGCATCCATTTTGCTGTCAAGTGTGTTACCATGTTCAGAGTTTGTTATAACCAATTTAGTCATATGACTATGATATGCTATGATGTGATATGTCACAAAGAGAGCAAGGTTTGAGGAAATAGGGAATATTTTTGAGGGATTTCGGTAACAAAACATTTCAGTCAGAAATGTCTGTAATTATGTTGCAGCTTCAGCAACACGGTGTTACGAGAATTATGTTCTCAATGTTCATAAACCACTTCAATTAAACTACTCAGGATTTGTAAGATTCTGGTTGACTGAAACAGACGGAGGCCCAGCTATGATAGTCAACATGTTTATTCACGAGAGCGCTAGTCCGTTGTACAAAATCATTCATTTTATACTGGCTCCTTACGCACTTACATTCACACACAAACAGTAGGTATCCTACGCACATACTGTATCACTACCCAGCCGACAAAGATTATGGAGACCGTGAGAAGTACTCCCTGTCCTCGCCCAAGATTAGGGAGGCCGTGAGAAGTACTCCCTGCCCTCTCCCAAATCTCTCAGTGGCCCCTAGCCAAGGTCGGCACCGAATTTTGCTCAGACAGTCTATGTTTAAGATACTATGAAGACATATTGTACAGATATATTGTTTTACCCTAATTCTGACTAAAACTACACACATAATTTATTATAATTTTACTGAGTAAAACTACACACATCATTAACAATAATGTTATGATCCTAATCAATTTCATACAGTTATAAGGTTTCAGAGTGGAATTATTTCATCATTATCTTTCAACATTTAAATTACTTTAACACACGGACAGCACCATAAACACCGTTAATGTTCTGAGGAGGTCGATGTAGCAGAGAGGAGAGAGAGACAACGGGTGCTAGTCACACAGTCACTCGCTGCCTTTTTTTTTACACAGCGCAGCAAGTCTGAGCCCGGCCCGGCACAATCATATCAATTGCGGTCAGACTCCCTCTAGTCATTTGTGTGTCTTAATGATTTCATCAAACAGAGCTCTTAAAGCTTTAGACAAGCTCAGTACATATAGTTGATTTGATTAAACCACATAGGATGTGTCTATATATGGAAAAATATATATATTTAAAAATGTCAAACAATCGATTGGTTGAAAGAACAGGCGACTCTCGGTCGACCAAGATATTTTTGGGGTCGGGGACAGCCCAAATCTCTATACAGTTTTCTGTTTCCAAAGCTATAATCTGTTATGAACAGAGTGTACTAATTTTTGTGGAATTTACCCTTTGTCAAGTTTTTTCAATTTGCGTTGTTTAGAAGGAGTACAAGGGCGAATTCAGTTATTGCAGACGTGCACTTCACAGAGAAGGCGTTCCCTAATGGAAAAATGTAAATACGTTGAACACTTTGGAATTACCTGCATTTCTGCATAAATTGGTCAAAAAATTTGATCTGATCTTCATCTAAGTCACGACAATAGACACAGTGTGCTTAAACTAATAACACACAAATTATTGTATTTTTCTTGTCTATATTGAATATTTGAGTCATTAACATGGTATATTGAGTCATTAACATGGTAATTTACAGGTGAATTTCAAATGTGTAATTATAAAACATTAGTTACATAGTGGAACAAGAAAATGTGTAATAACACATGTGGAACACAGTAATTACACAGGTGGAATAGTGTAATTACACATTCCTTGCTCCAATTGTGTTATAATTAATTCCACAACACACCTATTACCATGTAATTACATGGTCAAAGCCTATTTAACTACCATGTTATTAATGTGTTAGTTACATAGTAATAAGGGCAACTTAATGTGAAGCGTTACCAAATAAGGTTCTAAATAGCAGTACCCTGTAGAATTTGGTCACAGCCTCAGTGTTGGGATCATAGAGAGATGGAGATCACTACATAACCAGTTTTTGCATGGACATTGCCATTGAGGACTTCCACCATTTTAAAGTAGTCAACTGGGTATGACTTCCTATGGGTTAAGATAGGACCACACAATTCCATCCAGGTCATCAGGAGGGGTCAGCCAATTAATTATACTCATGAGCAAACAGTCCATAACTGCAGGTGACAGTAACTCGCCAACCTTGGCTTTATACCTATTCAAACAACACTCTAGGTGGCAGTATGTACCCTTTCAATTTGTTTACCAACTCATAGAAGTAGTAGTGGGAAAGTGGTAGTGGGAAATGTACTACTTCAAAATGGAGATGGCTTCAATGGCGCTGCCCATGCTCTCACAGATGCCATGATTGGACAGAAACAAAGATGTGTCATCTAACTAAGTCTATGGTGTGGATATGTCTGGGTTATTGTCCTCAACACCGCCCCCTAAAGCTATGTGACAGAACTGACAGACCTCATTAAGGTGAAGTCGGTTGAGGGAGACGTTGATGAATCTGCAGACTATGTCCGTTTCTTTCCGTCTTTTGTGTGGACGGTCAGAGATTTCGGACTAGATTTAAAGCTCGATGGAAAACCCATCACAGCACATCAGTACCTGGATAATGCTCTTAAACTGAAACCAGGTGAGAATACTACAGATGGATTAATGACACTGAATATATGGTACTTAAAGTTCTACTTAAAAGGACAGTTCATCCAAATTACCAAATTACATTTTAGTTGCCAAAGTTAGACAGCAATCCATGCTTTGGTTTTGTTTACCTGGCCACTGTTTCCAAATGCTAATTTGTTAATATCAATGGTCCATATATTAGCATTTTTTACATTTCATGTCCAAATCATCCTAAAGTGTCTTCAATTGATTGTGTAGCTCAATTAAGTTACTTTAAGATGATTTGGACAATTAGCATTTGGAGACAGTGGCCAGGTAAACAAAACAACAACATGGATTGCTGTCTTGTAATTTGTTCTATCTGTTCATTTATGTAATTTTTTCGAAGGTACTAGCAAGAAGATTGTTCAATACAACCTGCCTCGTGATTGTCTGCGGAAATTCTTTTCCCCCCGCTGGTGTTTTGTCTTTGAACGACCTGCCAACTCTGAGAAAATGAAACGCATGGAGGAGTTGACAGATGCTGACTTGGAACCCTCCTTTGTGATGCAGTCCAGAGACTTCTGTGACCACATATTTAAAGAAGTCAAGACTAAGACCATGATAGGTGGCCTGAAAGTCACTGGTAAAAGTGAGTATTTAAACTATTATATAGGTGTGAGAAAATACAGTGTGTGTCTATTGGGTATAATTTAAAATATTCCACCACAACAACTTTTTCCAATTGTGTTGCTGCTACCACAACTACCATGTCTAATTTTACCTCTTTATTACTACAACCTCTATTTCTACTACCATATACTGAGTATACAAAACATTAGGAACACCTGCTCTTTCCATTACATAGACTGACCAGCTGAATCCAGGTGAAAGCTATGATCCCTTATTGATGTCACTTGTTAAATCCACTTCAATCAAATAAAATTAAATGTTATTTGTCACATGCACCGAATACAACAGGTGTAGACCTTACAGTGAAATGCTTACTTACAAGCCCTTAACCAACAATGCCATTTTAAGAAGAAAGTATTTTCAAAAATAAACTGAAGTAAAAAATAAATAAATAAAATAACAGTAGCGAGGCTATATACGGGGGGTACCGGTCCAGAGTCATTGTGCGGGGGCACCGGTTAGTCGAGGTAGAGGTAATATGTACATGTAGGTAGAGGTAAAGTGACTATATATGGATAATAAACAGAGAATAGCAGCAGTGTAAAAATGGGGGGTTGCGTGGGGACAATGCAAATAGTCCAGGTAGCCATTTGAAGAAGCTGTTAAGAAGGCTTTTGAACCTAGATATAGTGCTCCGGTACCGCTTGCCGTGCGGTAGCAGAGAGAACAGTCTATGACTAGGGTGGCTGGAGACCTTGGCAATTTCTTCCTCTGACACCGACTAGTATACAGGTCCTGGATAGCAGGAAGCTTGGCCCCAGTGATGTATTGGGCCATACGCACTACCCTCTGTAGTGCCTTGCGGGGACTGAGCGTGCACCCCTGAGGGGCCCCTGTGTTGAGGATCAGCGTGGCAGATGTGTTGTTACCTACCATTACCACCTAGGAGCGGCCCGCCAGGAAGTCCAGGATCCAGTTGCAGAGGGAGGTATTTAGACCCAGGGTCCTTAGCTTAGTGATGAGCTTTGAGGGCACAATGGTGTTGAATGCTGAGCTGTAGTCAAAGAATAGTATTCTCACGTAGGTGTTCCTTTTGTCCAGGTGGGAAAGGGCAGTGTGGAGTGCAATGGAGATTGTATCATCTGTGGATCTGTTGGGGCGGTATGCAAATTGGAGTGGGTCTAGGGTTTCTGGGATAATGGTGTTGAGGTGAGCCATGACCAGCCTTTCAAAGCACTTCATGGCTACAGACATGAGTGCTACGGGTCGGTAGTCATTTAGGCAGGTTACCTTGGTGTTCTTGGGCACAAGGCCTATGGTGCTCTGCTTGAAACATGTTGGTATTACAGACTCGGGCAGGGACAGGTTGAAAATGTCAGTGAAGACACTTGCCAGTTGGTCAGCACATGCTCGGAGTACACGTCCTGATAATCCAACTGGCCCTGCGGTCCTGTGAATGTTGACCTGTTTAAAGGCTACGGAGAGCGTGATCACACAGTCGTCAGGAAGAGCTGATGCTCTCGTGCATGTTTCAGTGTTGCTTACCTCGAAGCAAGCATAAAAGTTATTTAGCTCGTCTGGTAGGCTCATGTCACTGGGCAGCTCGTGGTTGTGCTTCGCTTTGTAGTCTGTAATAGTTTGCAAGCCCTGCCACATCCGACGAGCGTCGGAGCCGGTGTAGTACGATTCAATCTTAGTCCTGTATTGACGCTTTGCCTGTTTGATGGTTCGTCGGAGGGCATAGCAGGATTTCTTATAAGCCTCCCGGTTAGAGTCCCGCTCCTTGAAAGTGGCAGCTCTACCCTTTAGCTCTCGATGTTGCCTGTAATCCATGGCTTCTGGTTGGGGTATGTATGTACGGTCTCTGTGGGGACGACGTCATCGATGCACTTATTGATGAAGCCAGTGACTGAGGTGGTGTACTCTTCAATGCCGTCGGAAGAATCCCGGAACTTATTCCAGTCTGTGCTAGCGAAACAGTCATGTAGCTTAGCATCTGTGTCATCTGACCACTTCCTTATTGAGCGAGTCACTGGTTCTTCCTGCTTTAGTTTTTGCTTGTAAGCAGGAATCAGGAGGATAGAGTAATGGTCAGATTTGCCAAATGGAGGGCGAGGGCGAGGGAGAGCTTTGTACGCATTTCTGTGTGTGGAGTAAAGGTGGCCTAGAGTTTTTTTTTTTCCTCTGGTTGCACATTTAATATGCTGGTAGAGATTAGGTAAAATGGATTTAAGTTTCCCTGCATTAAAGTCCACGGCCACTAGGAGCACCGCCTCTGGATGAGTATTTTCTTGTTTGCTTATGGCGATATACATCTTGTTGAGTGCGGTCTTAGTGCCAGCATCGGTTTGTGGTGGTAAATAGACAGCTACAAAAAATATAGATGAAAACTCTTAGTAAATAGTGTGGTCTACAGCTTATCATGAGATATTCTACCTCAGGCGAGCAAAACCTTGAGATGTCCTTAATATTAGATTTTGTGCACCAGCTGTTATTGACAAATAGATACAGACCGCCACCCCTTGTCTTACCGGAAGCAGCTGTTCTATGTTGCCAATGGACCGAAAATGCCACCAGCTGTATGTTATCCATGTCGTTGTTCAGCCACGACTCGGTGAAACATAAGATATTACAGTTTTTTATGTCCCGTTGGTAGGATAGCCTTGATCAGAGCTCATCCATTTGGTTATCCAATGATTGCACGTTGACTAATAGGACTGATGATAGAGGGGGATTACTCACGCATCATCGGATCCTTACAAGGCACCCCGACCTACATCCCCGATATTTCCATCTCTTCTTCATGCGAATGACGGGGATGTGGGCCTTGTCGGGTATCTGAAGTAAATCCTTTGCGTCCGACTCGTTAAAGAAAAAATCTTCGTCCATTACGAGGTGAGTAATCGGTGTCCTGATATCCAGAAGTTAATTTCGGTCATAAGAGACAGTGATAGAAAAATTATGTGCAATCAGTGTAGATGATGGGGAGGAAACAGGTAAACAGGGATTTTTAAGTTTTGATGCAATTGAGACATGGACTGTGTATATGTTCCATTCAGAGGGTGAATGGGCAGGACAAAATATTTAAGTGCCTTTCAACGGGGTATGGTAGTAGGTGCCAGGCACACCGGTTTGTGTCAAGGACTACAATGCTGCAGGGTTTTTCACACTAAACAGTTTTCCGTGTGTTTCAAGAATGGTCCACCACCAAAAGGACATCAATGCAACTTGACACAACTGTGGGAAGCATTGGAGTCAACATGGGCCAGTATCCCTGTGGAATGCTTTTGACACCTTGTAGAGTCCATGCACCGACGAATTGAGGCTGTTCTGAGAGCAACTCAATATTGGGAAGGAGTTCTTAATGTTTTGTACACTCATTGTAACACAACAACCATCCACCACTAAAATCACAACCACAACTACTACCACAACCTTTCACCATCACCACTTCCACTAACAACATCTACTACTACTACTACAACCACCATCATTACCACTAAAATCATTACCAACATCACTACTACTACTGCTACTACCATCATTACTACTACAAACACTACCACCATCACTACTTAAACTACTACATCCACCACCATCACTACTACTACGAATACTACTGCCAGATGTGCTGAGCCCCATTTTTCCTATGCAGTGCTCGGGAACCTGACAGAGATGTACGTTGACATGATACGGAGTGGGCAGGTACCCTGCCTGGACAATGCTGTGGTGGCGCTGGCCCAGATTGAGAACTCCAGTGCCATTGAAAAGGCCAAGGCCTACTACCAGCAGAGCATGGCAAAGCTGGTGGTCTTTCCCACTGAGACCCAGCAGCAGCTGTCTATGGTTCATGCTTCCATGGAGAGGGAGGCAGTGGCCATCTTCATGAATAGTTCATTCAAGGATGAAGACCAGAAGTACCAGAAGGAGCTCATGGTATGGGAATATACAGTATTATATTCATGGGTTGCACATTGCATCACAATATTGTCATTAAGGTTCTCTTCGGGACTGAGTGGAGTACTACGAATCTATCTAGATGTACTCAGGCTTTTCTAAAGTTAGCTAGCTTCAGTTAGCTTCACATTCCAGCTCAAGCTTCATCCATGTTACGAAGGTGGATATTGATTGTGCACCAGCCGCTTACCCGAGCCTGTTCAAGCCAGGCTTGTTAGTGCGCGTTCATGTCACACGTGGCAAGATCAATCCATGGGCGAGTCAGTGCCACATTTACATTTAGGCCGAAATCTCTTCTGCGTGAAGTTGCAAATGTTTCCTGTTATTACAAAAATTGAATGCGTAATGTGATAGGCATTTTAATAATATTATTTTTAACATAAAAAAAACATTGATTAATACAATATTTAATCAGTCGTCTTCCTCAACTGAAGTGCCTTTCAACGGGGTATGGTAGTAGGTGCCAGAAAACTGATGATGACACAATCTTTTTGAGAGGGATGGAATATGATTTCATTGGTCTTCAACTCGCAACATACACTTCATTCAGGATAAATGGAGTTAGCCCATGGACTTAGATAGAAATTGCATTATTGTATCGGTCCCATTTTGGCATCTGTTAGCAATGCTAACATTAGCAATGCTAACATTAGCATTGCTAGGTATTTTTGACAAACTTTGCTAGGTAATGGTAACATTGCCATCTGTCTGAAGTAAATTTGATGACATCATAATGATGACAAAGTTGTTTCTTACTAATTATTGCATACATTAGCAATGTCAATGTATTTCCAAGCAACTATAGTGTTATTTAGACGAAACAATCATAAGCCTTTAAGAATGACTGAGCACTACTCGACTTTCGGGAGTCACTGAGTCACTACGGCGTCTTTAGAATGTTCATAACAATGGCATGATGCGACCGAGTGATGGAGGTTTAAGATCCAAAACAATTATTTATGACCATTAAGAGTGGAACAGATATAAAATCCAATTTACATATACGTTAAACGCAAATGTGTTGCATGAGGGGAGAAAAATGTTTTGGCTATTTTGCAAAGAGCAAACTGTTTTCAAAGTTCAGTTAACTGTTTTGAGAGCATGGAACTTTTTTTCCCAAGACGCTCCAAAATAAAAACGTTCATCCTCCCAAATGCAACCCATGTAATCATAATAATGATTACATTATTTAATTCTGTTAGACAAAAGTATGTCATAAACATCACAGTGGAGTTCAAATACATGTTTGGACCTAACTTCTTTTCTCTAACCAACCACTCCATGTTTCTTTTAGAAAGCGCTTCAAGAAGTATATTCGACAATCTGTGAGAAAAACTCGCAGGAATCCCAGAGGGCATGCACGCACATCATCGAACACATATTTGCTCCCCTAAAGGTCCAACTTACGAATGGTTCCTACATGACCCCTGGAGGATACAAACACTACTGCGATGACCTCAAAATGATGACCAGCGAATACAGATCAACAGGAGGCAAAGGAGTGAAGGTATGTTGGACTTGCATCTAACACAACCTCACTGATTGGTCAAAATGGAAGACTGGTGCCGTGTGTATTGGAGGTTGAGGTTCTGTTCTTATTGTCTCTTATCATGTGTGTGTGCATACATACATGTGTGTGGTTCTAGGCTGAAGAGGTACTGAAGAAGTACCTGAATGACAAGGAAAGCACTGGTCAGGCCATCCTGTCAGCAGACCAATCTCTCACTGAAGCTGAGTTGAGGGCCGAAGGTGAGGACCTTTGTTGGAATTATCCATCCAGTAAATGCGAGTGGCAAACAGCAATCTTTGCAACCTTACCTTTACTAAACGTACAAGGGTTGTGTACTGTGGTTTTCCTAAAATCATTTACCATTACAGACGAGGAAAATGTAACCCATTGTGTTGCCCAAAATGATATAAATATATAAATGAAATACATTTTCTTGGTTTTGCTCTCTCTCTCTTTAGAGGAGAAAGCGAAAAGGGAGGCGTCTGAGCAAGAGAAACGAACCATGGAAGAGCAGATCAAAGTCCAGGAATTGCTGATGGACGATCAGAAGAGAACGTATGAAGAGCATAAGAAACAGCTGTTGGAGAAGATGGAGGCTGACAAGGAAAATGCTAAAGTAGAGTACAATAGAGTTCTGGAGGCCAAACTCAAGGTAGGAACTGTAATAATGGAGACCAGCAGGCAGTATATTGATTTTGGGTTAAGGGATAGTCCCCTCAAAATAGTCTTTATTTGACAGTTTTGTTTACAGTTTGTCTGCATTTTAGTCACCTTTTGCACTTGCATTTGTTTTCTATTTCACAAAGTTTTGTAAGATTTTGTTAGCCTCACAGCCTAATAACTATGATACAGTATTTTTGTTGTAGTAACTGCTTGGTACTTTTGATAGACTTGATTTGTGTTTACCGTATTGTAAAGTTATACAGCATTAATATACATATATTGCATACTACAGTAACAAAGTATTTTTTTCATTTGCAAGTGACATTCTTCATTGGTAGTTGGTCGTACTAATTCAGAGGACAAGAATACAGCTCAATACAGAGGTAAAATGCTTTTAGTGATCTAAGCAATGTTGGTCATTTCAGGAGAAGGAAGACCTCCTCAAGGAAGGGTTTCATTGCAAAGCACAAGAAATGGAGGCACAGATTAAGGACCTCAGGATGGAGCAGGAGGAACAGGAAAAAGCTAAGCCCTCAATATGGAAGCAAGCTCTGGATAACATTGGAACTGCTGCTCTAATGATTCCAGGATGGGGAAAATTAATTGGAGTTGGTATGAAAGTTGGGTCACATTTCATGAAATGAAGGTCCTTTAGGGAGGGGATGATAATATACTTCCAAAATATAGTGTTTCACCACCATGTCCACTTTCGAGAAAGGTGTGGATAAATTCTCAAATGTTTTACCTATCAATCATTAGACTGATTACTTTAAATGAAGCACTCCGTTCAGAAAGTGTATTTATTTAGTTTAATGTTTGTTAAGAAGGCATAAAAACAATAAAGAGTATTTTTTTAAAGGCAAATTAAGGAGTGTTCCTTTATTGAAAAAATGTATCAGTACCTTTAATTTCATTCATTTGCACCAGATATAATAGAATAGTATGTACATTGGGATGTTTGTAATAGGCTCAGTGTTAGTAAGGGCTTTATTTGTGCTCACAATAAACACTTTTATTTTCACTGATCCTGTCTTGATTAGCATGGACAAATGAACAGGATAATTTTTAATTATGTGAAACTGTAATGAACATGATGGGAGACAGAGAGCTGGTTTCAAGCTCAGGGCACAGCAGGTGTTTATTTGTAAAGGACCACAGGAGGAGGCAGGTAGCTGGGTCCAGGGGCAGGCAGAAGGTCATACACAGGGGGTCCAACAAGGCAACAGTACAGGCAGGGAAAAGGCTAGTAACGTCGTCTGGGAGATCAGGCAATAGGTTGATAACAGGAAATCCGATAGGCTAAATTACAGGCAGGGAATAGGTAAAAGGTGTCATTAGTGAGGCAGGCCAAAACTATCATGCCCAGGAGAATTAAATTGCGGGGAAAAACAGAGCTCCGAATAGAAGTGTGTCACAAAACAAACAATACCTCACAATGATGGGGTGCAAAGAACTGAACTAAATAGTGTGTGATAATGACATACATTAATAATGACATTGTTTATTTTCATCATTAAGCTTCATGAATCTCCATAGTATGCTTTTCTCGGTAAGTCACATTATACAGACTGGCTTTGTTGAATAAGTTTGTTCGGATTGTGCAGTAAATAAGAGATTATGGTCAGATAATACATAATCACATACACTACATGACCAAAAGTATGTGGACGCCTGCTCGCAAAACATCTCATTCCAAAATCATGGGCATTACTATGGAGTTGGTCCCCCATTTTGCTGCTATAACATCCTCCACTATTCTGGGAAGGCTTTCCACTAGATGTTGGAACATTGCTGCGGGGACTTGCTTCCATTCAGCCACAAGAGCATTAGTGAGGTTGGGCAGTGATGTTGGGCGATTAGGCCTGGCTCGCGGTCGGCGTTCCAATTCATTCCAAAGGTGTTTGATGGGGTTGAGGTCAGGGCTCTGTGCAGCGTTAAGATTTCCCTTCACTGGAACTAAGGGGCCTAGCCTGAACCGTGAAAAACACCCTGCATATAATTCCCTTATCACACCCCCAGACCATTATTCCTCCTCCACCAAACTTTAGTTGGCACTATGCATTGGGCCAGGTAGCGTTCTCCTGGCATCTGCCAAACCCAGATTCGTCCGTAGGACTGCCAGATGATGAAGTGAGAGAAGGCGTTTTCCGCTGTTCCAGAGTCCAATGGCAGCGAGCTTTACACCACTCCAGCCGACGCTTGGCATTGCGCATGGTGATCTTAGGCTTGTGTGCGGCTGCTTGGCCATGGAAACCCTTTTCATGAAGCTCCGGACAAACAGTTCTTGTGCTGACATTGCTTCCAGAGGCAGTTTGTAACTCGGTAGTGAGTGTTGCAACCAAGGACAGACGATTTTAACGAGCTACGCGCTTCAGCACTTGTGGTCCCGTTCTGTGAGCTTGTGTGTGACAGAAAAATGTGTGTGAGAGAGAGGGAACAAGCACAAAAGAGCTTGGGATTTATTGTATACTGGCAGTGGCACTGTCCCCGAACAATATGGTTATAATGGGTTGGATTAGGATAACCAACTAGTATCCCTAGCCAGACGGGTTGCCTCCCACAATGCATCCAGTGCTACAGCAGCCAGGTTTACAAGACTAACAACCAACCCCAAAATGTTTTATTATGGAGTTGATAGTGACAACCACCTCCACATGCTAATTAAGATGCTCCCTCTACCTTGCCTCTGGACTTCCTGTAATCACCATATCAGGTTGTTCTCCTTGTGCCGCTACAAGTTTAGCAAGAACAACAGAAAAGGCAACATTTGCGTGTGGCAAAGAGGTACAGTATTCGCAGCGTTTTGTTCAGAATATCAAATTAGGCATTCCAAATATAGTAATATGCAAAAACATGCTCCAATAGGTTCTTGTTAGGACCTAGGTCATGCTTAGCACTGCCTACCTCCTTGTTTATTCTGCCCACTGTGTGACAGCGATTCCCATTGTAAAAGGCCCATCTTTCCCATTTTCACTTAGTTATGAGTAAATATGTCACATAGAACACATAGTATTCAGACTTTGCATTGTGATTGACAGTTTGTTTGATCCATTCGGTGTACCAAAAGTCTTCACAGTAATGAAAGTTGGCTTTACATCATGCCATTCTACATTTTGCAATCAGAACAACAGCACAGAATATAATACCTATAATTTATTGAATATTTTCTGTACAGTGATTGTTTCTTGTGGAGTAGAAATGTAACTCAGACATGGGTCTAGATTCAATCCGTAGCATGGAAGATCCGCCCTATAGCGCGAATAAAATGTAAAGGCAATGTTCCCGTGTTCGCACAGACTGCAGTCACGGTTAACACTGCATATGTCAGACTGCAGTCACGGTTAACACTGCATATGTCAGACTGCAGTCACGGTTAACACTGCATATGTCAGACTGCAGTCACGGTTAACACTGCATATGTCAGACTGCAGTCACGGTTAACACTGCATATGTCAGACTGCAGTCACGGTTAACACTGCATATGTCAGACTGCAGTCACGGTTAACACTGCATATGTCGGCTCAATCGGAAATTACCTATACATTTAAATCGCGATATAACGTGGATCTTCCGGGTTACAGATTGAATCTAGTCCATGGTCTGCGAATTTTGTTGAAATAAACTGAAACTGAAAATAGAATTGACTAGTTATTATATATCTCAATGGACTAGATTCCATTGTCATTGTAGCCTATAATGGACTGATAAAGCAGGCTACTATTTTATCCTGCTATGATATTCAACAATGTTACAGACAGGCCAACCAACGTCAGACAGTAAAAACAAGGACATATAAGTAGCCTACACTATATAGATACAAGATATAATAAAGTATCATTTTAATTACACTTCATGGTACATCTAGTGGTCTGTAAAGTGCTAGTACATGAGGGAGAGAGAGTACAAAGATATATGGGGAATGGGTTATTAAAAGTTCTGGGTTTGCACTGCTATGTTTTTTAGGCGTGTTGTCCTGATTGTTAGTGCTCTGTAAACATCTTCAGGAGAATACAAGTACCCTTCGTCTGAAGGGAGCTTGTTAAGAATGTGTGAGGATATGCATTTTTGACAGGATCAGACAAGATGAAAGTGACAAAAATTTAAATTTAACGAGTGGCTTGTCACATGTTCCATTAAACACATGGACCATCCAATCCAGGTCATGTTCAGTAGTCTGGTAAAGTAGCACCACCCATAAAGTCGCCTACAAAATAAAATTAATCGGTTAAATCCAAACATATCCACAAAATAAAGTGAGAGTAGTGACTGTTTGCTCAAGGTGGCCTTGGTTCAATAGTGTTTATTACACCCCTGCACTAACTGTATAATCTGGGGAAAGGTTGTGATGAATGAATAGGGTCCAGCAGAGCAGTATCAGGCCATGGCGCTATTGTTGATTTATGGGCACCATAAAGAGGGCATTTGAATTAAGTAGGCCTCTAGTCTTAGCCAGAGAGTGGTGAGAGAGAGAATAGGAAGAAGAAAGAAATGGTAGGTAAAAAGCAAAGGGACTAAAAAGGAGGGACAGACAGATGTAGGCTCGACCCTAATTTATGTGCTCTCTGACACCTGGAGTTGCATGGGAAACGGTCCAGGAACAAAGGACAATGCCAAAGGACCTGTCAGCTCATCCCCCCTCTGATGGGCTAAAATGTATCTCTGCTATAGTATCCAGAAGACTGAGTATAGAATGAGTGATAGAATAATACTATATTATGCATGTTTGGTATCTATCTGAAACTAGTTCACTGAGGATAACTCTGATGCCATCTATAAGGATGTATGATCTCTGTGGTTACTTGTATCTGTATAGGGTGAACTCTGAATTACTATATGAAAAAAAGGTTTTATGGTCCTCTCAGGAATTCTGTCTTATTTACTTCGGTCTCATTCCCCAAACAAGAATTTAAATCACAGGAGGTTGGTGGCACCTTAAAAGGGGAGAACAGGCTCGTAGTAATGGCTGGAGCGGAATTGGTGGAATGGTATCAAATGGAATGGAATCAAAAAATCTAAACCCTCAATACAGGACTAAGATTGAATCGTACTACCCCGGCTCCAACACTCGTCAGATGTGGCAGGGCTTGCAAACCTTTACAGACTACAAAAGGAAGCACAGCCGCGAGCTGCCCAGTGACACGAGCCTACCAGATGAGCTAAATTACTTCTATGCTCGCTTCGAGGCAAGCAACACTGAAGCATGCATGAGAGCATCAGCTGTTCCGGACGACTGTGTGATCGCGCTCTCCGTAGCCAATGTGAGTAAGACCTTTAAAGGCTGGTCATGGCTCACATCAACACCATTATCCCAGAAACCCTAGACCCACTCCAGTTTGCATAACGCCCCAACAGATCCACAGATGATGCAATCTCTATTGCACTCCACGCTGCCCTTTCCCACCTGGACAAAAGGAGCACCTACGTGAGAATGCAATTCATTGACTACAGCTCAGCATTCAACACCATAGTGCCCTCAAAGCTCATCACTAAGCTAAGGACCCTGGGACTAAACACCTCCCTCTGCAACTGGATCCTGGACTTCCTGATGGGCCGCCCCCCAGGTGGTAAGGGTAGGTAACAACACATCTGCCACGCTGATCCTCAACATGGGGGCCCCTCAGGGGTGCGTGCTCAGTCCCCTCCTGTACTCCCTGTTCACTCAACTCCAACACCATCATTAAGTTTGCCGACAACACGACAATGATGAGACAGCCTATAGGGAGGAGGTCAGAGACCTGGCCGTGTGGTGCCAGGATAGCAACCTCTCCCTCAACATGATCAAGACAAAGGAGATGATTGTGGACTACAGGAAAAGGAGGACCGAGCACGCCTGACATTCTCATTGACGGGGCTATAGTGGAGCAGGATGAGAGCTTTAAGTTCCTTGGTGTCCACATCACCAACAAACTATCATGGTCCAAACACACCAAGACAGTCGGGAAGTGAGCACAACAAAGCCTATTCCCCCTCGAGACTGAAAAGATTTGGCATGGGTCCTCAGATCCTCAAGAAGTTCTACAGCTGCACCATCGAGAGCATCCTGACTAGTTGCATCATTGCCTGGTATGGCAACTGCTCGGTCTCCGACCACAAGGCACTACAGAGGGTAGTGCGTACGGCCCAGTACATCACTGGGGCCAAGCTTCCTGCCATCCAGGACCTCTATACCAAGCGGTGTCAGAGGAAGGCCCTAAAAATTGTCAGACTCCAGCCACCCTAGTCATAGACTGTTCTCTCTGCTACCGCACGGCAAGCCGTACCGGAGCGCCAAGTTTAGGTCCAAGAGGCTTCTAAACAGCTTCTACCCCCAAGTCATAAGACTCCTGAGCATCTAATTAAATGGCTACCCAGACTATTTGCATTGTCCTCCCCCCCCCTTATATAGCCTCGCTATTGTTATTTTACTGCTTCTCTTTAATTATTTGTTACTTATATTTCTTCTTATTATTAGCTTTTTTTTTTTTAAATTTTTTAAACTGCATTGTTGGTTAGGGCTTGTAAGTAAACATTTCACTGTAAGGTCTACACCTGCTGTATTCGGCGCATGTGACAAATACAATTTGATTTGATTTGGAATTGTTTTTTATTTATTTTCTTCAAATTAATAAAAAAATGTTTTTATGTCAATAAGTATTGAACCGCTTTGTTATAGAAATCCAAAATAAGTTCAGGAGTAACACTTTGCTTAACAAGTCATATAGTAAGTTGCATGGATTTTTTCATGTGTAGTACTTACTATATAATTTACCAGTATAGTATAGAATACTATACTAGTAAATTATATAGTAAGTAGTATAGTATAGAATACTATACTACACACTATACAGTAGTATCCCTCGATCATGTGTAGTACGTACTATAGAATTTTGTAATATACTGTAGAATACTATACTACGCACTGTGGTATCCCTTGATCATGTGCAGTACTTACTGTATAATTATTTTGTAAACTGTAGCATACTATACTACATACTGTAGTATCCCTCAATCATGTGTAGTACTTAATATATAATTTTGCAGTATACAATACTACACACTGTGGTATCCCTGAATCATGCGTAGTACATACTATAGAATTTTGTAGTATACTATACTACACACTGTGGTATCCCTTGACCATGTGTGTTACTTACTGTAGAACATTCTGTAGAATACTATACTGCACACTGTATTGATATGCTAATATTTAATTTAATTTGCTTATAACCATACCCCTCCCCCATATCCCAATTGATGCCACCCATGATTGAGAAACATACATGCCAAATATAGACCATACCAGTAGTATATTTTGTTCCCTACAGCTTATGGAAAATTTGCTCTTATAGCATTTGTGCAGAAGGTATGTCTGCAAAAACACTACTGTAAATACTATAGTTGTTTAACTATAGTAATACTAAAGTATGTACAGTATACGTTAGTAAACTGTAAATACCACAGTATACTTGAAAGAGAGCAACCCAGCTCTACATGTTTGTTGACCTGTGACCCACTGACAACGCCTCCGGTTGGAAGGGAATTTGTAGCACTTTGAGGTCAAGGGCGGTGCAATTGCCATGTCAAGCGGTGATGCAGCCTGTCAAGATGCTCTCGATTGTGCAGCTGTAGAACTTTTTGAGGATCTGAGGGCCCATCCCAAATATTTTCAGCCTCCTGAGGGGAAGAGGCGCTGCCGTGCCATCTTCATGACCGTGCGGGTAAGTGTGGACCATGTTAAGTCCTTAGTGATGTGGACGCCAAGGAACTTAAAGCTCTCGACCCACTACACATCAGCCCCATTAGATGTGGATGGGGACATGCTCTCCCCTCTTTCTCCTAATGTCCACGATCAGCTCCTTGGTCTTACTGATGTGGGGGAACAGGGAGTACAGGAAGGGACTAAGCACAGGCCCCTGATAGGCCTCCGTGTTGAGGGTCAGCTTGGCGGAGGTGTTGTTGCCTACCCTCATCACCTGGGGCCGGCCTGTCAGGAAGTCTAGGATCCAGTTGCAGAGGGATGGGTTCAACTCCAGGGGCCAGGGGCTTGGTGATGAGCTTGGAGAGAACTATGGTGTTGAACCCTGAGCTGTTGTCTATCAACAGCATTCTCACATAGTTATTTCCCCTCTTATCCAGGTGGGAGAGGGCAGTGTGAAGTGCAACTGAGATTCCGTCATCTGTGGATCTGTTTGGGCGGTATGTGATTTGGAGTGGGTCTAGGGTGTCTGGGATGATGGTATTGATGTGTGTCATGACCATTCCTTCAAATGCTAAAGTAATGTGCACAAAAACACTATATATTTTTAGCAATACTACAGAATTGATACTATAGTAAACTGTGGTATTTTTTCATGTGGGACACTTTTGCCACACCCACCAAACGGGAGCAAACATACAGTACCTCAAAGACTGTTGAAGAACGGTGCAAAGGACATTATCCCTCTGAAGAGTATGAATTAGGCTGTTTGAGAAGGTTTGAATCTTGAGAAACCTAGTAGGGCATGATTGAAGTAGGCCTTGTGGTAGAGGTCTGAGTGGGACTGCTTTCTTCATCCCGCTCCTGCCAGCTATCAGATGTATTGGGCTATATCAGCCAATAGGCTAGATGAAACAGAGCCAGAGTTAGAGCAAGAGCGGACACTTGCACTTGGCTTAAACTACGTTTTGCATATAGCCCAATGGCAAGCAAGCCTGGAGGAATGAGCCCATTCCAGGACCGGGGCGTGGGCAGCGTCTGGGACAAACATCCGGTTAGCCGGATGAGAACCCCCCCTGGGAACGCTGCACCACACGGACCTGGTTTTCTATTCCCCAGATGAGTTTAGCCGCCAGACACGAGGTAGGAAGAATGGTCTTGGGATCTGAAGGTGTAGCAGCGGGGCTATAGAGGCATGAAAGTGCATCCGGCTTAACATTTTTGGACCCTGGGCGGTAGGAGATGGTAAAGTTGAACCGGGTGAACAGTAGGGCCCATCTAGCTTGCCTGGAGTTGAGATGCTTGGCGGTGCGGAGATATTCTAGGTTCTTGGGATCCATCCACACAATGAATGGATGTTCCGTCCCCTCTAACCAGTGCCTCCACTCCTCCAATGCCATCTTCACAGCGAGTAGTTCTCGATTCCCCACATCATAATTCCTCTCTGTGGCATTAAGATGATGGGAGAAGAAGGAGCAGGGAGGCAGCTTAAGGTGCAGGGCAGAACGCTGGGACAGGACGGCCCCCACTTTGACATCCGAAGTGTCTACCTCCACCACGAACTGACGGGACGGGTCTGGATGGATTCATATGGGAGCTGTGGTGAAGCGGTGCTTAAGGTCCAGGAACGCCGGTCATCAGCTGGGGACCACTTGAACGGGACCTTGGGAGAGGAGAGTACTGAAAGGGGGGAAGCCATGGTGCTGTAACCCCGGATAAAACGGCGATATAAATTCGCAAATCCTAAGAAGTGTTGCAGCTGCACTCTGGATGTGAGTTGGGGCCAATCCACCACCGCTCTCACCTTTCTGGGAACCATCTGCACATTACCAGCAGCGATGATGTATCCAAGGAGAGAAATGGTGGAGCGATGGAATTCGCATTTTTCTGCTTTGACAAAAAGCTGGTTCTCCAGGAGACGCTGGAGAACTTGTCGGACGTGGAGAACGTGTTCTTGAGCTGAGTGGGAAAAAACGAGGATGTCGTCGAGGTATATGAACCGGTTCAACATGTTGTGGAGAACGTTGTTAACCAGGGCCTGGAACACAGCAGGAGCGTTGGTCAGACCGAATGGCATCACCAGGTATTTGTAGTGTCCGCTAGCAGTGTTGAAGGCTGTCTTCCACTCATCACCTTCCCGTATCCGTGCCAGGTGGTAAGCGTTCCGCAGGTCCAACTTAGGGAAGATAGTCGCCCCCTGGAGCGGTTCAAAAGCTGAGGCAATGTAAGAAGCAGTGCGGCTTGGTTGGGTTGTGTTTTGGAGGACACATGGCTCTCGACCTTCGCCTCTCCCGAGTCCGTGCGGGAGTTGTAGCGATGAGACAAGACAGTAACTACTAACAATTGGATACCACGAAATTGGGGAGAAAAAGGGGATAAAAAAAAAGCTGAGGCGATGAACGATAGCGGGTAGCGGTTCTTAACCGTGATGTCATTGAGGCCCTGGTAGTCGATGCCTGCAGCCAGGGAGTCTCCATAGCCTTGGTTTCCGAACCCGACAGTGAAAACAGCTGTCCCCGGGGTGGTGTAGTGCCCGGGAGAAGGTCGGATCCCGCAGTTATAGGGTCTATGTGGAGGAAGCAAAGTGGCCCCGGCCTTACTGAAAACCTCCCGAGGTCCTGGTACTCTGCGGGAATGGCGGAGAGGTCAGAGGCTTCTTCCGAGCCCACAGGAACACGTCCCGGGGCAGGCTGCGTCAACTTCAGGCAATGGGCATGGCAGAACGAGCTCCAGCCATGACTGCATCAGCAGTCCAGTTGATAAGGGAATTGTGTCACTGGAGCCACGAAAACCCCAATACCACGGGAACCTGAGGAGACTTGATGAGCATTACCTGGATTGACTCACTGTGGTTCCCTGACACTCGCAGGTTGACAGGAGTTGTATTGTGGGTGACTGCCTATAGAGCGCCCATCCAGCGCTCTAACGTCCATGGGAATGGAGAGGGGCTGAGTGGGGATGCCCAGCTCTGACACCAGGGTAGTGTCCATGAAACTCTCATCAGCCCCAGAGTCAATGAGAACCCGGAGAGGAGGATGGCATGGAGAGGGGTGCGAGTAAGGGGAGAAGAAACATTCTCTGTATGGCCCGTCAGAGTACTCGTACCTACTGATGAGCCTGGTCTTAATGGATAGGTAGACACATAATGACCGGTAGTCCCGCAATACAGACAACTCTTTGTGTTAAGTCTGTGTAAACGTTCGGCTGGAGACAGCCTAGCTCTGCCGAGTTGCATCGGCTCCGGAAGAGGCGAGTCGGCAGACCTCGGAGATTCTCGGGGGGACTCAGGTAACCTCAGAGGCAAGGTGAGATCCTTGGGCGAGCAAGTGGGACTGGAATCAGACCTCCTCTCCCTCCTACGTTCCCGTAGTCGCCCATCGATCCGGATGGTCAAGGCGATGAGCGAGTCTTTAACCTCCTCTGATAATCCATGAAGGAATGTGTCGAACAGGGATTCCGGGTTCCAGGCACTCTCGGCAGCCAACGTGCAGCAATCAACCGCATAGTCCGCCACACTGCGGGAGTCTTGACGAAGCTGGAGTAACTTCCGGGCAGCCTTTCTCCCAGACAACGGAGAATCGAAAACCTTTTTCACCTCAGCCACAAACTTCTCTAGACTGAAGCACACGGCAGATTGTTGTTCACACCCCGCCGTAGCCCAGGCGAGAGCCCTCCCAGACATGAGCGTTGTGAGATACGCTATCTTCAAGCGGTCTGAGAGGAAGGGCTGCAGCTCGAAGATGAGGGAACAAATGCCCGACAGGTTCCTGACTCTCCAGCGAAGCGTTCCGGAGGAGGTAAGCGGGGTTCTCCTTCCATAAGACCTCGAAATAACTCCTCGTGCCTCCCAATGGTGGCTCCTTGGGAGGAGACAGCGTTGCGGAGCTGGTCTGAGTCTGCTGGGTCAGTCATGCCCAGTTCGTACTATCAGAACTCCTGATAAGACCCAGATGCAGACAGTTCGAATCACAGATGTGTATTAACAAAACAGGGGGCAGGCAGACGACAGGTCAAGGGCAGGCAGAGGTCGGTAAACCAGGGCATAGTCAGTAAGGTACAGAACGGCAGGCAGGCTCAGGGTCAGGGTCAGGGCAGGCAGAGGTCAGTAATTCATGGCAGTGTCAGACAGGTACAGAATGGCAGGCAGGGTCAGAGCAGGCAGAGTAGTCAAAACCGGAAAAACAGGGGCAAGAGGAAAACAAGAGTACAGGAAAAACACGCTGGTAGGCTTGATGAGACAAGACGAACTGGCAATAGACAAACAAAAAACACAGCCATAAATGCACAGGGGATAATGGGGAAGATGGGCGACACCTGGAGGTGGGTGGAGACAAGCACAAGACAGGTGAAATAGATCAGGGTGTGACAGTGTGGGGGAAGGGCGTCAGACAGAAGAAGATTGAGAGGCAGATTATTTAACTTCGTGGAGACATGTTTCTTGGGTGGATAAGATATGAGTCAATTAACGCACTTGAACTAGTAGAATGTTTTAAGAAGCCCACATTTTTGAGCAAAAGGAGTCTTCAGTATGTTGTAGATGAGAGCTTTGTCTTATGGTTTAAAGATATGAGATGTGATTTAAGATAGATATGAACATATATTTTAAATGTTGATTGACATTTAATATGATATAGGGCTAACATTGAACATGCACTGTGTTATTTCATTTGAAAGAGCAAATTTTAACCTATTTAAGATATAATTTTCTCATGTGTGACAAACTGAAGTCAAACTATAACCTTTGATCACTCAGTTGGCAGTCTTGTATCAAACAAATCTAATTGAGGCCTAGGTTCAATGCGGACCGCAGAAGATCCATGCCCCGTACGTGGACACTGCATTCACAGTAAATGCTGCATATGTCGGCTCAATCCGTTATAGCGCTGATCTTCCTTGGTTCGGATTGAATCTAGCCCCAAGAGTGGCTAAAATGTGTGGTGTCATTGTAAATGGGACATTTCATGTGAATTTGGTCCGAAACTTATGACGTTTTGGATCTTCCTGAAATGTAATCCAAGGAAAGGTACTTTGAAGGAGGCATATATATACTACATTTTAAATGTTAAATTATTAAGATTATTATTGATTAACTTTGGTCATCGAAGTTGGGATATTTGTGACATTTTGGCTTTACTACCCAGATCTCCTATAAGACACTACAACCCTTAGTCTGTAGATCTAAGCAAGACTTGCTGTAATTTCAAACTTTACCATGTTCTCCAAAATATGAGCATTGCTTAGATTTTGATACTTACCTACAATATGGATTCTGCAAAATATAAACATTCATATTTTAAAAGTATTTAAAACATTTTTTAGATGTTGTTTTACACAATTTACTCCACAGTCACATTAAATGTCTAGAGTGGGGTCTCTGTTTCTTTATTAGTCATGATCCATTTTATGAGCACCACGAACCAGCACAGTGAATGTGAAAAGTGTTGTAAAAGAAACTCCCTCTGCTGGTGATTGCTGGATGTGCTTTTGAAATTATATTGATGTTTTTCAGTAATCATAAATCAATGTATGAAAATTGTGATCAAAATGTATTAATTAGGCTAGTCATATTTCAGAGCACATTGAAAGGTTTCTAATGACACACTTTCTTTGTAGCATGTCTCAGGTGCAACAATGGGAAGTTTAATATGTTGAAGAAATACCAGTGGAAGGAACATTTTTGGGAGGACAAAAAGCTCATTACTTAAAAAAAGTATAAATAAATGATCAATATCAACATGGGTTTTGAAAAGCTACATGCTCCTGATCTTCCTGCATGTTTGAACATTTGAATGCTGTTTTTTTTAAATTACTTTGTCATTAAGGAGCATTAGGCCTACATTCAATCAGATCAAGCTTTAACCTGGCAAAGCCGACACCCCCATAGCTGATGTTTTGACGGTGTCTGGAAGGTGTAACTGCGTTGGAGCTGTCAAATCGGTTGTGCATGATTATTGTCAAGAATAAGCCACACTGTCCCACTCACGTTAGAAGTTCAGAAAGAGAATGTGTAGGCTATATCGAAATAATTACGTTCACATTTAAAATCATTACACGAAATAATAAGGATTTCGATCAGCATAATCACATTACATCTCACATTCAAGTGTCCAAACATGAAGAAATATCTCTTAATGCGACTCCGTGCAGCCAATGGCAATATCTGCTTTAGGTATAATGCAAGGAGCCGCTTGTCAATTCGACAGCTCTAAGTAGTTCCACCTCTAACATGCTTGCTAAAAATGCAGCATTTTGACATCCTCCGTCAGTCAACCCTGTGTCACTTCTAGGAAGATTTCAACCCACTCTATCCAAACATTTCTCCAAGTTCACCATCATTGTAAATCTCTAATTATTTTGTTGCTTGGACAAAGTCCTTTTTGAGGTTTTATTATTTATTTAATGTGATTAGTGATTAATTTATGTCTGCCCCTCATTTTAAAGGGATACTTCCGGATTTTGGCCATGAAGCCCTTTATCTACTTCCACAGAGTCAGATGAACTTGTGGATACAATTTTTATGTCTCTACGTGCAGTTTTAAGAAATTTGCTAACTGGCGTAGGCACAATGATTGTAAGTCTATGGCAGATACAAAAGACTTCCAGCCATTGCGTTAACGCTAGTTACATTGGCTTGCGAAACTACCTCTAACTTCCTTCATGCTGGATGCAGAGACATATAAATGTTTTCCATGTGTTCATCTGACTCTGGGGAAGTAGATAAAGGGCTTTCGTTTCCAAAATCCCGAACTATTCCTTTAAGGTTAACCCTGTTACTTGAACTGAACTATTGTTTTAATGTGGTGAAGCCATTCATTTAAAAATATTTTTTTTTCATAAGAAATATTTAACATCTAATAGTCAAATCATAGTGTAAAAGCAGGTGACTGGTTCTACTCTTTTGGGCCATTTTCTGGTGCTTTGTAGTGGAAAACTGACCAGGTCGAGCATAACATGTCAACCCTGTTACCCATACTGTAGATAGGCAGGCTATACATTTTTTTTGTAATTAAATTTTTTAGTGTGGAGCTTGCATTCAATTGCAACTCCCTGTTGCACAAGCTTCCATTCAACGTTCAAAGCATTCTGAATACACCTGACTTGTGATTTTATTTAATTTTAATTCCACCCTGGTCAAATGCCTAAACCTTAGGAGTAATCAGAATTTACCCATTAACAGCTGCTTTCACACAACAACAAAAATATTCCGGAACACCCAGTCTTGAACTGCTCCCCACCTCTGTTCGCCTTAAATATCAACAAAGGTGTGTTGGTTGAAAGATGTAGGCTAAACAGTTATTTTCCTAGCGGTGATGTCATTTCCTCCTGCAAGCTCCATATAAAAACGCAGGTGCAGTTGCAGCAAGTTGTTCGTGGTACATTAATGCTTGCGCGAGATAGACCCCTGATACTGAAAAACGCAGCCCGCTTGAAATAACCAGGGCGGCCAAGTTGCACATAGAATGAACCCATAATTTATCGACTCTTTCCACAAACAATCGAAGGGGAACTAACATTCTGAATAAGCTTTTGACGTTTGCTATTCCTGCCCGTTTTATTGCAACGATGATCGCGAGAGGATACTTCATTTTGACAATATTGGTTAATCGCGGTAAGAGAAATTGTATTATGTTGGGATTGACTAATATTTATTCAAGTTATAGCTGTGATTCCACTAAAGTTAGCGGGTTGTGAAGCTGCGGGAATGTCTGTTGTCATTTGGTCTAGCACCAAGGACAGCGGCAAGCGCACCCGAATCCTTTTCGGATGGGCGCTATCGGCGATCTGTACATATAGGCCTATACGCTTGGCCACAGAAGTGCATTCTCAATTAATAAGAAGTCGATATTTTTCATGGGAAATATGTCTGCCCTCGTCCCAACTGTAGGCTATAAAATTGACCATATATTTAGCTGAAAATGTTGTGGAATAACGTATCCTAAACTAAAGACGACAATGTACCTATTGATTGGTAGAGCTAAACCTAATAACTATGCGAGACATGACGTTTTCGTTAATCATATTTTTCTTTCCCCACGTAGTTCTCTCATTGCCCGTGACTCCAACTTACCTTGAGAAAGAGGATGTCGAGGTAAGAATCCTTTTCAACGAATAGCTTAATGATATTGTCAGCTTTATGTTACATTTTGTGTATGGTGTTTGTAATCAGGGCCAGACTGGCAGCCATCTGGCATTTTTTTGGGCAAATGCCAGATGGGCTGGTCATTTTTTTGCCCAGTGGGCCTGTCTAACCTTTTTTTTCTGCTCAAAATGATCATTATCTACCTAATAATGGGGCCTCAAGGAATAAAATGGTCCGGTGTGTGGGCCTTGAAGACAAAAATGGTCCGGTGGGTTAGAAATGGCAGAGCCGATTTCTGGTCTCAGTCCACCCCTGTTTGTATCAACAACACTTTGCTTGATACGTTTCAGGACTAGGGTTGCAAAGGGAGGGTATGTTTCTCATAACTTTCAAAGTTTATCAGTAAACTACCAGAATTTTGGTAACTTTCAACTTTCATTCTTCGTGCGTCATGTCCAAATAATACAAAAGTATAAAAAAATATATATTGTGAAGCTCAACAAAGCCACTTATAGATGATTTGAACATGATGTACGAAAAATTAGAATATCAGTTCCATACCTTGAATGGGATTTGTACATATCATTTTTCACGCATCACCAAACAAAAAATCTGTGAAGCTACAGTCTCTCATGCAACACAATGATAATGTTCTACGCACAAGAATATCAGGGTGCTATCTTCATGTACGATAATCTATTTACATATCATTTGCATATTGTACTTACATATCTTATTTACGTATTGTAAATGTACAATAACACAACGACACTGTTATTGCCACGACAGTGAGTAATCGAAATAGAATAATGCATATCCATGTCTCTTTATTTTGTTTACTTTGCAACTGTAATATCTGGGACTACTCTGAAGCCACAGCACACTGCAAAGTCCAGCTATAGACCTGAGACCGTCTTTGGTCTACCAGACTGCAGCCTTCTCTCCCTGGCAATACTTTAATGAGCACATTTGACGTCTGGAGCCTAACACCATGACGGGAGGTCTGATTGTCTCTCCATTGCTACCGTGGCATCCAGTCTTTCCCCTAGTTTATTTTACAGGTGGGGCGACAAGATTCAAAGCCAACATTGTTAATATAATCCATTAAATAGAAGATCATTTTTGTAGGCGGATGGTCCTGGCCCGCCTATACGGGGAAGGGGAAAACGCTGATGCCATGTTTATCCGTTGACCGTGTGTCCGCTCTGCCCCCCTCAGGTGATGAAATGCATCGTGGAGGTTCTCGCTGATGTGCTCTCGAAGCCACACCGTTTGGCTGTCAGTCAGGAGTGCCTGAACATACTAAGGACAGGTAAACCACTCCCAGGGACCTGTGCTCCAGATATACACGTTTAGGTACAGATCTAGGATCAGCTCACACTCCCTAACTTAATAACCACAACTCCATTAACAGAGAAAAATGCAAAAATCACCTTAGATCAGTGTCTAGAGACATACCTTTTCTGGTATTTCAAAGGTGTCACTGTCACTCACTGTCACCAATTGTGACCTAATGCAAGTTAATATTTGCTTTCATTTTCACCATGGATGCACATGACTCAGGAAAGTCCGAAATGGCACCTAATCCCTACATATTGCACTATGCAGTGCACTACATTTGACCAGGGCCCATAGGGCTTTGGTCATAAGTAAGGCACGATATAAGGAATAGAGTGCCATTTGCGACACAGGTCTGAGCTCTCCATAAGTGCACTCGGCAGAGCAGTCGGGGCTATTCAATTACAGCCATTGTGTTACCTTGACGCTGTCCTTGTTGAGAAAAATCTTTCAGGGCATTACTCATTACTGGCTATTGTTACCAGGATGGGGCTGCGGTTGGGAAATGAAACCCCTCAATAGAGAGAGAGAGAGAGAGAGAGATGCTCCGAATACAGTGAAATGCTTACTAACAAGCCTTTAACCAACAGTAAAATAACAATAGCGAGGCTATATACAGTGGGTGCCGGTACAGAGTCAATGTGCGGGGGCACCGGTTAGTCGAGGTAATATGTACAGAGGAGAGGGAAAAGAAAAATAAGGGGCACTAAAAAGAGAGAACAAAGAGGGAGACATACAGTATAGATGGGCAGGGAGGGAAATACAATGGAGAAAGGATTACTTAGTAGTAAGATCAGACAGAGAAGAGAAACAGCAAGAGAAATGTGTTTACCATAAAGAGATGGATTTTAGAGAGGGAGAAAGGGGAAGACCAAGAGGGAGAGAAAGAAAGAACGAAGGAAAGAGTGACCCTGAAGAAAGACAGAGTAAGCAGTAGTTCTCTTGAATGCCGGCCTCATTCTGTACACTCTTTCTGGGTCAGCAGAAAGGGAAAAGCTCTGTGATGCTGTAATTCACTGGAAACCACTCTTTGGGCCAAAATGATTAATTTGGATTTCTGCTTTGGAGGCAATACATTTCAGGGTAATTAATTTTTAGAGATGGGAGCAAATGTGCTGAGTTGTCACGAACAACCAAAGGGGAGAAATATACCTGTACATTTGCGCAGGGACATTGCTGGCTTGCTTGGACAATTAAAGTATTTATGCGTTGGTGAATGACCAGGTCTCCCTAGTAAAATAGGTTTTCTGACCTCAATGTGATTTCTGGGGGATAAATAAAGGTTACAAAAAATGGTTTCCTTTGCAGATGAAAGGCTTGTGTCAATCCTCCGCCACCGCAACTTCCTCAAGGAGCTGCAGGACATTGCCGTTGAAGGTGAGGTATTGACTGACTTTCACTGTGGCGGGTGATACAAGGCAACCCTATCAGGAAGTGACATCATCTTTGAGTGATGTCACACAACTGTTGTGATGTAATCAGAATTTCACTTTGTTGTGTTCATCTTAGATTTGATTGGGTTTCTTGTTCCCTTTCACATAAATGGTTTTCAGCATGAAGTAAATCGTTTTTAGTGTTTATTCTCTTGATTGTTTTTAATTTAGTTTGTCAATCATGTAAACAGCCACAATAATAATAATAATAAAATAGCTATTTCTAAAACCCAAGACACTTTACAATAAGCAATCATAAGTGTATTTTAGGGGATGTATTGTAAGTATATGTCAAAATAAATTAGTCTAAATATTTGCAGTCACAACTCCTCATCTCCCCTCCAAATGACAGGAGCCAATGAGAGAGCTCAGCAGCATGTTGACATCACGGCAGATCATGTGACTAAGAAACCACAGGGTCCTCAGGGTATAGATGAGGCTGCAGGTGAGTCCCACTAGCACACATCCTCAGTAAAATTGCCATATGACAGCATTGCCTCATGATGACTGAAAATCCAAATCCCTGTCAAGTTTGCCATTTTACTGTCAAGTTGTGATATTGTGACAGTCTCTATGTGCAGGGCTGGCCCTAACCTTTTGGTCGATCTATAAAGTGGAATTTAGCTGCCGCCCCCCCACCTCGCAGAAAATAGTGGCCCCCCCTCTTGACTGAGAAGTGAAAAAATGTAAGGTTTAGGGTTAATTTCCTGCAATTCTACAGATTTTGCCATGGGGCAGAGATATTTTTTTTAGCAGTTTTGAAGCAAATTTCATGACTTAATATGATATGAGTGCGAGTGACTAACAAAATCAATGTGGGCCCCCTGGAGGTCAGGTCCCCTGGGCACGTGCCCTGCATGCCCAGTCGGTAATTCCACCATGATTACTATACATTTAGGTAGCTAATTTACCAATCAAAAAAATGTTAGCTGACAAGGGATAATTGAGTGACTGTCAGTGACTGACATAAGAGAGAAACTGCTGATGCACAAATTGCACCTTGTGTATTCTACTATTCTAACTCTCAACAGTAAGTTGAGACCCGGACTGAGTTCCTAAAACAAAAATTGGGGATCAGGGACCCCATGGTCGCCTCTTAGCAGTCTCTTATGTCCCTTATGCTTAGGCCGTGTGTGTGTGTGTGTGTGTGTGTGTGTGTGTGTGTGTGTGTGTGTGTGTGTGTGTGTGTGTGTGTGTGTGTGTGTGTGTGTGTGTGTGTGTGTGTGTGTGTGTGTGTGTGTGTGTGTGTGTGTGTGACTATGAAATCGATAAATCTCTTCGTTTTTGTTGTGCAATGTTCTGGGACGTTGTGTCAGCTAAGCAGGTCTGACCACAGTGCTGTGTGGAGTGGATGGCATCTGGGAGAAGGGAGCTGCTGGTACACACACAGGCTCTAAAGGTTCTGATAGACAGAATTGGGACAGGGAGCATCTCTTTCTCTCTCTCACTATCTCTCGCTGCCCATGTCTTTTCCAATGGCTGTCAGTTAACCTCTGTGTCTCTCTGTCTCTCTCATTCTCTGGGTGCCAGTTCCACAGGTGTAAACCCCATAGACTTAAAAGGGATTGTTCAGCAAGACAAAGTTCACAAACGTTGGCTAACTTTAGTCAAATTGTTTAACTTTAGCAGTTACTAGGTAACATGTTTGTGATGAGATTTCATCCATCAAACTTTCCAGATGGTTGGAATATGTATGTACGGTCTTGGTGGGAACAATGTCGTCAATGCACTTATTGATGAAGCCGGTGACGGAGGTGGTATACTCCTCAATGCCAATGGAGGAATCCCGGAACATATTCCAGTCTGTACTAGCAAAACAGTCCTGTAGCTTAGCATCTGCGTCATCTGACCACTTCCGTATTGAGCAAGTCAATGGTACTTCCTGCTTTAGTTTTTGCTTGTAAGCAGGAATCAGGAGGACAGAATTATGGTTAGATTTGCCAAATGAGGGCAAGGGAGAGCTTTGTATGTGTCTCTGTGTGTAGTAAAGGTGGTCTAGAGTTTTTTTTCTTCTGGTTGCACATGTGACATGCTGATAGAAATGAGGTAAAACAGGATTTAAGTTTGTCTGCATTAAAGTCCCTGGCCACAAGGAGCGCCACTTCTGGATGAGCATTTTCTTGTTTTCTTATGACCTTATACAGCTCGTTGAGTGCGGTCTTAGTGCCAGCATCGGTTTGTGGTGGTAAATAGATGTCTACGAATAATATAGATGAGAACTCTCTTGGTAGATAGTGTGGTCTACAGCTTATCATAAGGTACTCTACCTCAGGCGAGCAATACCTCGAGACTTCTTTAGTATTAGACATTGCGCACCAGCTGTTATTGACAAATAGACACACACCCCCACCCCTCGTCTTACCAGACGTAGCTGCTCTGTCCTGCCAATGCACGGAAAACCCAGCCAGCTTTATATTACCCGTGTCGTTGTTCAGCCACGATTCGGTGAAACATAAGATATTACCGTTTTTCATGTCCTGTTGGTAGGTAGTCTTGATCGTAGATCATCCAGTTTATTTTTCAATGATTGCACATTGGCCAATAGGACGGATGGTAGTGGCATTTGCTTCAAAAGTAGTTAATCAATCAAATATATTTATAAAGCCCTTTTTACATCAGCAGATGTCACAAAGTGCTTATACGGAAAACCAGCCTAAAACCCCAAAGAGCAAGCAATGCAGATGTAGAAGCATGTGGCTAGGGCAAACTCCATAGAAATGGCAGAAACCTAGGAAGAAACCTAGAGAGAAACAAGGCTCTGAGAGGTGGCCAGTCCTCTTCTGGCTGTGCTGGGTGGAGATTATAAGAGTACATGACCATTAAAGTCAGATCGTTCTTCAAGATGTTCAAACATTCATAGATGACCAGCAGGGCCAAATAATAATTACAGTGGTTGTAGAGGGTGCAACATGTCAGCTAGGAGTAAATGTCAGTTGGCTTTTCATAGCTGAGCATTCAGAGGTTGAGACAGCAGGTGCGGTAGAGAGGGGGAGAGAGAGAGAGATACAGACCCTGTTTATAGACAAAGATGCAGTTCAATTCTGGACAAGCCAAGAGGCACACTATGAAATTGATACTTCCCTTATTTTTGTTGTGCAATGTTCTGGGACATTGTGTCAGCTAAGCAGGTCTGACCACAGTGCTGTGTGGAGTGGATGGCATCTGGGAGAAGGGAGCTGTTGGTACACACACAGGCTCCAAAGGTTCTGATAGACAGAATTGGGACAGGGAGTCTCTGTCTTTCTCTCTCTTCTCTAAACCCCATAGAATTAAAAAGGATTGTTCAGCAAGACAAAGTTCACAAACGTTGGCTAACTTTAGTCAAACTGTTTAACTTTAGCAGTTACTAGGTAACATGTTTGTGATAAGATTTCATCCATCAAACTGTCCAGATGGTATATCCAACATGGCCCAGTGCCCACACACATGAGAGGTTTGTTCTTCTACAGGCACATTTAAGCATGAACACTGCCTAACAACTAAGCTCAGCAACCCAGAACTACTACGTCTGTCTACGAGAGATTACCTAACAACACAAGAGTGAGGATATGATTAATCATCATGCTGATTTTTTTTTTCTTCATGTGAGAAAAGAAAGTTCTTTGATTCTGCCTAATTTGGTATTCTAGCACATCCTTGTGGAGGTATTATCATAGAGATACAATATACTGTGTTCTGTTTAATTCTGTAGGCCTTATGCACCACATGGTAAGTAAGCTTAGGTGACTTGAAATGATCTGAACCCGTATTTACAAAGCTCTGAACTAGGATCAGGTCCCCCATGTCCATACAATCTTAATCATTATGATCTTAAAGGGAAAACTGATCCTAGATCAGCACTCCAACTCTGAGACACTTTATGAAAACGGGCCTTGATGCACCATGTCATGACAGCACTAGGACTTATTTATGGCTCGTTGCCATAGGTTGCATTAAGGTAAGTGACAAGGTTTACTCATTATTCAATTTGCATTTCCAATTTAATTTCGGCAGCTCCCATAGTATATTCACTGTCCGTTTTAGTTCTGCTGATGTCAGGATAAGTAAGTACACAGTGGATTCGCCTCTTGGCCATCAGTCAAAGTGCACATTTACATTTTGATTGGCCGCTGCTTTAAAGTCGGCCACTTGTGCATGCTGTCCGATCGTACGTCGGGATGGAAAGGCAAAGGTGAGTGCCAAATGGCACCCTTTCCCATAGTCAAGAATACATATTTCGTACTAGATATGAAAAGCACCCTATTTTGTACTACATATGAAATAGGGTTTCATTTGGGACATATGGCTGTGTCTGAAGCCATTTGCCACACGTGACCGTCAAACTTTGCGTCTTTCTGTTGTCGCTATGACATATTTCTAAACTATGAAAGAGAAAATTTCTGCACATTCTGTGACATCAGAGGATGTGGCCACCTTCCTCTCCTTTTCACATTTGAGATTAATCATGACTATTCAGATCGAAATATAGTGTATAGAACAGATGTGATTGTCGGTTAGGTAGAATAGGGAATTGTTTCCGCTCTATTCATAAAATGTCTATATGCAACGTTCAGAACGGTTCACTTCACACCCTTGTGGCGCCTTGCTAACTGCACTTCCTGCTGGGAAGTGAAGTCAATCTATTGTCCATCTAAATGTAGTCCATCTGTTGGATGGATGTTTGGGCAGTGCAATGGATCATTGCTCCCAGTTTCATAATTGAAAGGCAGGCAGGGAGATCCCTGTGCTCTGCTTTTAATTCCTTATCCTTATCCTTATCCACACTCTTAACACTAGGGCCGGGATTCAATACGAGGCGCGTTTTAGCACACAGTATAATATAACACAAAGGCCACAAAGGACAAAGGTTTTTGTATCAACATTTTAGCTTGATATAATAAACAAATGTCTTTACAGGGTTAAATATTAGTTTCTAGAACACAGCATGTGCTTCAAAAGTAGCTATCAATCATTCAAATCGTTTTTACATCAGCAGATGTTACAAAGTGCTTATACAGAAACCCAGCCGAAAACCCCAAAGAGCAAGCTATGCAGATGTAGAAGCACAGTGGCTAGAAAAATAATTATACTGTTATTTGGATTGTAGTTTGGATTCTTTCTGATATTTATTGTTTTTTCTTGAGTTATTTTTACTATTACTAATGTTTGACATTCTACTGCAATTTTAAGGAGCTGGCAACTAAAGCATTTCACTGCACCCATTATAACATCTGCTAAACTGTGTTTTCAACTAATAAACGTTGATTTGATTTACAACTTCATTGAATGTCTTTTTGTGCCTTGACAAAATCATTTACCCCCCATTGATGAGAAATGGTATCTCTGTTTCATCTCCTTCATAGATCGATCGATGTTGGCTGCTCTGGGGGGCCCCGGCGAGAGGTCTATCCTGTCCCAGAAGAGTGGGACCGGAGGAGAGGGAGAAGGGGAGGGTGAAGGAGAGGCGGAGAACAGTGCGGAGAGGGACGGAGAGTCATCCCGTGAGAGGAACGAGATCATCAGAAAAGGCGAAGAGAAGAAGCGAGAAAAGGACGAGACCCCTGACAACCGTATCTCAGATGCCATGAACAAGGAGGGGAAAGAGGAGGAAGAGGATGTGGATGTGATTGAAAAGAAAGAAGAAGAAGAAGGGGATGAGAAGGAAAAGGAGGAGGATGAGGAGAAGCGTGCGAGCTCAAGAGAAGACGGCGAGGAGGCTAAAACGGAGGGAGGAAACGTGCCTCTGGATAAGAAAGGTAAGAACTGCTGCCCAGAGTACATTGACGGTGACATTACAGACACTGGTCTTCAGGCCTTCACATGTCGACTAAATGGACATCTCTTGACTACACCACAGTGGAGTAGGGTAAAGTTGACCCTAAAAGCTGATCTTGGGTCAGTTTTGCATGTTAACCCACTAAAGGTAAATGTTAAGATTGGCGGTTGGGGTGGTGTGAGTTGATCTGTACCTAGAGGAAACTTCCCCCCGAAGCGAATTGAGTACTCGCGCTGTAATGAACCATATGATTGGCCAATTAGACATATATATTGAATGTCCTACATGGCTATTGTTCACAGTTGAACCCAAGAAAAGAAGAGGGTGGCAAAGACACTTCTAAAAACCCAGACATCTCTAGTCTACCCGCTTCTCACTAGCTACCTTCATTGGTATCTGGTAGCTATGCAGGCTGCGAGCAGGTACCATCATCTTGTAAGTGCACTTGCAAGCTTTGAAGTGAGCATGAAAGTGGCTGCAGTTAGCTTCCCTCTCGACTACACTTCACTAGTACACTACACCCGGAGGAGGATTAACTATGATGATGAGGTGTCATAAAGATTAAATAGTGGACCGCTATAGCTAAGTGCCAAATCAATCCATTAGATAAACACTGTTCTCTGGGGTACTGAGGTCAGTCAGGCAGAGAGAGCAGGATCAGGAGGGAGGCATTGTTAGTGTGTGTGTGTGTGTGTACGAGAGACACACACACAAACACAAAGAGAAATCAAATATAAGAGAATAGAACGAGAGACGCACTGCAGTGAGAGAAAGAATGCAGGGAGGGAGGGAAGAGAAAAAGAGGTGGAGACTGGTGGTGAGACTGTGACCATGCACTGCGGGAGCAGATGATGGATAGGAACGGCTCCATCTATCTGATGAGTTTGAGTGCTCCCCGCACAGCGGCCCGGTTTGATTAGATAATGGATACTGGAACATTACCAACAAGACAGAGCACTTGGACAGCAGGGTTGCCTCCCAAATGACACCATGTTCCCTATTCCCTATATAGTGCACTACTTTTGACCAGGATCTATAGGGCTCTGGTCAAAAGTAGTGCACTATATAGGGAATGGGTGCCATTTGGAATACAGCCCATGGCTACGGATTGGCTGCACGCCCCTGGAATTCAAATCTAAACGCTAGATTTAGGCCAAGGAAAGAAATGAAAATATAATCATAAGCGGCGAGCAAGCATGTGAACTAGGCCATATTTTGTTTTTGTATACTTTATTTCTAGATTTTTAGGACAGAGAGACATCCCCAGTCCTTCAACCACCAACTGGCTATTTCTAAGGTTGAGGCTAGGACAAGGTTCTAGCATGACCAGCAAGTCCCAGTGACTATTCAACTGAGCATAAGGTCACTCCAAGGGACGGTACAATATGATCTCAGTACCTCCATAGGTTGTATGCAGGGAAGGAGGCTCTGTAAGGGCTGTAACCAAATGCAGAGGTGTCATGCCCATAGGGGACACAGGGGCACGTGCCCCCTAACCCTAATCCCTACCCTACCCTACCCTAACCTTAACCATATCCATAAACCTTAACCACTTTAATAGGGGGTAGGGACGTCCCAAGGATCCCAGAAAGCACAGACCCCTTCAGATGTGTCATGTTTAAAAAACTAAATATAGATTTTTAAAAAACAACATTTTTGTTGTTGTTTCTCTGTAATACTACGAGACACTTAGCCACTTTATGAAGTTTGCTTTAGCTAGCCCAGATAGGTTCCTAATCTCCCAAACTCATAACTAGCTACCAATAAACCATTTCAGGCAATCAAGTTAGAGTAGCTAGTTTGGTAGATTTTAGAAAAGCAAGCAATTACTAATGTACTGAATAAGATTCACATTCCTTTCAATCTTTTACCCGGATTGAGGCAGAGATGCAAAAAATAATATTTATTTTCTCAAAAAATAACCACCTGACTGGAGGATACAGACAAGTCAAGAAGTATGCTTGGATATAACGAAATGTATTTATGACATAGAATTAAGCATAATGATTATGGCTCTAGATTGCAGGAAAAAAGCTGTTTCAGGTGTTTGAAGAATTCTCAAACTTCCTGATGGACCACTCCCGTAACATCCTCATGTACTTTGTGCCCCCTCGGGTTTTTGGGGTGTATGACGCCCTTGACCACGTGTCCATAATTTAGAAAGGTGGAGCATGAGGGAAATGTAAAAGTCAGAGATCTGCTCAGCCAACTGGCAGCAGAAGATTTCATTAAGAAGAGTGGAATCCTGTTGAGGGTGGATAATACTGTTTAGAGAGTGAGGAGAGAGGGAGAGAAGGGAGGAGAGAGAGAAAGAGATGATGTTCCTTTCTTTGGAGAGCGGTGGTAGCCTCAAGGATAGATATAGCAGGCTAGTAACAAAAGGGTTCGAATCCTAGGTCTGATAAGGTGAATCTGACGTGAGTGAGCAGGCAACCGATATCACAGCTGCCACTTTCTGCCGTTGTGCCCTTGTGCAAGGCACAAACTGCTCTAGGGGTGATGCTTTGAGCTGACCCTGTGCTGCTCCCGGTCTGTTGTGCATATGTATGAGTGAGTGAGGGAGTGGTATGTCTGGTTTGATACTCTGTCAAGAAACAATGAAAAATGTCCATGCAAATGGATGAATAAAGATACACTACATGACCAAAAGTATGTGGACATCTGCTCATCGAACATCTCATTCCAAAATCATGGGCATTAACATGGAATTGCCCCCCCCCCCCCCCCTTGCTACTATAACAGCCTACACTCTTTTGGGAAAGCTTCTCACTAGATGTTGGAACATTGCTGTAAGGACCTGCTTCCATTCAGCCACAAGAGCATTAGTGAGCTCAGGCACTGATGTTGGGCTATTAGGCCTGGCTCGCAATCAGCGTTCCAATTAATCCAAAAGGTTTTCGATGGGTTTGAGGTCAGGGCTCTGTGCAGGCCAGTTAACTTCCTCCACACCGATATCAACATATAATTTCTGCATGGACCTCACTTTGTGCACGGGGGCATTGTCATGGTGAAACAGGAAAGGGCCTTCCCCAAACTGTTGCCACAAAGTTGGAAGCACAGAATCGTCTAGAATGTCATTTTATGCTGTACCGTTAAAATTTCCCTTCATTGGAACTAAGGGGCCCGAACCATGAACAACAGCCCCAGACCATTCTTCCTCCTCCACCAAACTTTATAGTTGGCACTATGTATTCGGGCAGGCAACGTTCTCCTGGAATCTGCCAAATCCAGATTTGTCCGTCGGACTGCCAGATGGTGAAGCGTGATTCATCACTCCAGAGAACGTGTTTCCACTGCTCCAGAGTCCAATGGTGGCGAGCTCCAGTCGACACTTGGCATTGCGCATGGTGATCTTAGGCTTGTGTTCGGCTGCTCTGTCATGGAAACCCATTTCATGAAGCTCCCAACGAACAGTTGCTGACAATGCTTCAAGAGGCAGTTTGGAACTCGGTAGTGAGTGTTGCAACCGAGGACAGACAAGTTTTACGCGCTACTCGCTTTAGCACTCGGCTGTCCCGTTCTGTGAGCTTGTGTGGCCTACCACTTCGCGGCTGAGCCATTGTTGATCCTAGACGTTTCCACTTCACAATAACAGCAAATACAATTCACTGGGGCAGCTCTAGCAAGGCAGAAATTTGACAAACTGACTTGTTGGAAATGTGGCATCCTATGACAGTGCCACGTTGATAGTCATTGAGCTCTTTAATGAGGCCATTCTACTGCCAATGTTTGTCTATGGAGATTGCATGTCTGTGTGCTCAATTTTATACACCTGTCAGCAACGAATGTGGCTGAAATAGCCAAAGCCACTAATTTGAAGGGGTGTCCACATACTTTTGTATATATAGTGTATATTCTATAATTTTTTATCTACACAGGGGCAGAGTCTGGTGAGGTGACAGATGCACCAGAAGATAAATCTGAGGAGAAGAAATCTGCAGAGGAAAATGAAGAGGAGGTAGAGGAGAAGAGGTCTGCATTGCCTCTGCAAGACAGTGCCGAGGCAAAGAAGGAGTGGGAGGAGGAAGAGGAGGAGGAGGATGAGGGGGAGGTGAAACGCGAGGTCGCCGGTGTGAATCACTGGAGCAGAATGAGTGAGCTAGCCCGGAGTTTGCAAACAAAGAAGAGAGCGGGAGAGGAAGAAAAGTTGCAGGAAGTGAAGTCACTGGAGGTCGGAGGTCAACATGAAGTGCCCCATCACTCCAAGGAGGTGGTGGAAGAGGAAGTGGAGGAGAAGAGGAAGGTGGGAGAGGCACGGAAGAGCCCCGAAGTGAAGGAGCTCCAGATGATGGCACGCAGGGAACCGCAGGAGAGGAGAGAGGGAGAGGAGGAAGAAGGGAGCACCAGCAGGAAGACTGAGGTACATTTCCCCCAATTATTAAAATTGGATGAACTATCCCCAAATCCAATGAAATGCAATGGTACCTGGCTATATTAGCATTCTCGCTTAATCCCCTATCAGGAACCACCTCGAGAGGTGCACATTTTTGTTCTTGCCCTGCACTGTTGATTCAACTCGTCAACAAATCAACTAATCACCATGCCATGGATTAGTTGAATCAGGAGCCATATGTATCAAGCGTGTCAAGAGTAGGCGTGCTGATCGAGGATCAGGCCTCCCTTGTCCATGTAATCTTAATCATTGGGCTCTAAAAGGCAAAATTCTATAACATCACTCCTACTCTTAGACGCATGATACATAAGGCCCCTGATGTGTAACTGCTGGGCTACACTGAGAATGCATCGAGAAGAAACCCTGAACTAAACAAGAAACACAACACTCGGTGCTCTGAGAGCCTACCCACTGGGCACACACTGGTTGAATCAACGTTGTTTCCACGTCATTTCAATGAAAGGACTTTGAACCAACGTGTAATAGACGTTGAATTGACATCTGTGCTCAGTGGGTAGGTTCACTACCCACCTCACATCTAATGCTGTATTCTCTTCAGTCTACTGTAGTCCACTTTCATATGACACATCACAGTGCATCACTTGAATAGGCTAACAACACAGTTGACATTTGTCTGTCCTTTTGTCACGGTACGCTAGGCTGTCGTTGTCCACTTCATTAAACTCATCCTGTAGAGGAGCCGCTCGGTAGAACGCTGTGTAATGTGTTGGCCCCTGAGGCTTTTTCACACCTTCTTGGCAGATTCAACTTGGTTGTATTAATATTAGTGCACATCGTAGCAAAACTTTTTGCAACCAAAATAAAAAATGTACGTTTCTTATTGGACAAGTTAAGGTAGTCCCTCCCCATTTTGTCTGTTTACTTCTTAGTGAATATGACTGTGGCATACAGCAGTGCAACACCAATTAGAGTCCCTCACTTGTCTAAAAGTAGGAAAAGTGTGCTGGTTCCACCTCAGGAGCCTCTACTACTAACTACAGCAATCGGAACACGCTGGATGGATGGTTCATCCACAGGGCTTTTTGCCGCCTGTGGGCTCTCATATGGGAACACACATATGCACACACACATGCCTATGCAGGTAAGTTTTGGCACAGATACTGGTAAACAAAAATGCCTTGGTTGGCACACGCACACACACGTTGTCCACACAGATATAGCCTCTTAGAGAACGACACATGGCACTCTGGGTAGAGTTGTTTTAAGTGCACTCAGAAGAGGGTAACATTGGGTAATATTGAGTAATGACCTCCTCCCTTCACTCCCTCCTTTCCCTTTCTTATCATCACCCTTTGTCATTCCTCTCCCTCTTCTAATCTCTACTTCTCTCTCTCATCTCGCTCTTTCACCTCCCTCTTTTCTGTCTGTCTCGTTTCTATCTTCCACTGTTTGCCCATGTTATTCTTTCTTTTCCTCTATTTATCCATTTCTCTGTCTCCCTCCGTTTCTTTATTTCCATTCTATTATTCCCCCTCCTTGTTTTTGACTGATTATTTTCACCCGCTCTCTTCCCTCACCGCATCCCTCTCTTGCTTCCTCTGCCCTCTTCATTTCTCTCTCTATCCATCCCTCAATCTCCTCTCCATCTCTCTTCCCTGTCTCCCTCTATCCATATCTGTAGGACCCAGAGATTGAGAGTCTGGCGGCCATCGAGTCGGAGCTGGAGAGCGTTGCTCAGAAACTCCACGAGCTGAGACGAGGTTGAGATGAGGCTGAGACGACGACGACAACCGCACCTTCCTCCTCTTCCTCCTCCTTAACAGCCAGACCAGAGTTGTGAATTTGAGACGGAGTCCTCCATCTCTCTCGCTCTCTCTCTCTTTTCTATCGAGAGAATACCGGTGTCCGGTCCAGCCTCTTACGACGAGGCTCTTATGGTCATCAGCCCCTCGGACACAGAAAGGACAGCAACTCCCTATGCCTTGAATCCCCACTCTGTCTCTCTCTCCCTGCTTCAGCTTGATAATAGCCAGCTTTTCATTTGATTTTGACACTGTGCAACCACTTATGTGAAAAATGAAGGCTGATCTAATTGTTATTGTTACCATGCTAAAATAGACGGGGTTGTAGCTACAAGTTTATGTATACGTGTACATGTCAAAGATTCTATGGAGTATTTATAGGATGTTGTACTTGATTTTTATGGCTGTAACTCTAATTATTGAAAAGCCAATGCAATAACTGGACATTTTTAATGAATGACTTGACTATGATTAAATGCTGTATGGAATTTATCTAAGAATACAAATAAATTAGATAGCGTCATCTGGAGATCTTTATGCGTGTGATTCATAATGTCTGCACTGTTAGAGCCTCAATATTCCACATTCTTATTTATTTTAATTCAGTAGGGAGGAAATAATTAGAGAATGACGTCATTGTTTTGATCTCAAAACAATCTCTAAGTCTGAAGCGTTGATTGCTTTATCCTCAGTGTATTAGGGTAAGTAAGATCCTACATTTTGTGTAAATGTCCCATTGATAAAGTATTTTATTTAACCCAAAAGTGTGTGAGTTATGTGTGCATATCTTAAGTTCGGATTCAGCCTTTCAACACATTCATCATAAAACTTCATTGCCACAGTCAATTTAGGAAACACTGATTTTGAAAACCCATTTAATTTATTTTAAAGAATTCACCATATTGCTTATGCCTATAAGATCCTTTTAGATATACACATAATGGCCATATTCCTGGGTGACTACATTGCAGATGCCTGCCAGATCTCAGAATGCCTGGATAGGTGTTTAACATAGCAGCTAACCACATCATATGATACAGCAATCTGATGCCAGACTGAACAGTCAAGGACGTGGCACGCAACTATTGGTTGATGCAATATCTGCTATGTAGTCGACCTGGAACAACACCATATATGTACAATTGAAGTCAGAAGTTTACATACACTTAGGTTGGAGTCATTAAAACTCGTTTTTCAACCACTCCACAAATTTCTTGTTAACAAACTATAGTTATGGCAAGTCGGTTAGGACATCTACTTTGTGCATGACACAAGTCATTTTTCCAACAATTGTTTACAGACAGATCATTTCACTTTTAACTCACTGTATCACAATTCCAGTGGGTCAGAAGTTTACATACACTAAGTTGACTGTGCCTTAAAACAGCTTGGAAAATTCCAGAAAATTATGTCATGGCTTAAAAAGCTTCTGATAGGCTAATTGACATAATTTGAGTCAATTGGAGGTGTACCTGTGGATGTATTTCAAGGCCTACCTTCTCAGTGCCTCTTTGCTTGACATCATGGGAAAATCTAAAGAAATCAGCCAAGATCTCAGAAGAAAAATTGTAGACCTCCACAAGTCTGGTTCATCCTTGGGAGCTATTTCCAAACGCCTGAAGGTACCACGTTCATTTGTACAAACAATAGTATGCAAGTATAAACATCATGGGACCACACAGCCGTCATACCACTCAGGAAGGAGACACGTTCTGTCTGCTAGAGATGAATGTGCTTTGGTGTGAAAAGTGCAAATCAATTCCAGAACAGCAAATGACCTTGTGAAGATGATGGAGGAAACAGGTACAAAAGTATCTATATCCACAGTTAAACGAGTCCTATATACATACATACATATACACACAGACACATATACACAACTCACACACATACTGTACATACACACAGACTCATATATACACCCACATACATACATATATATACACCCACTTACATGTATATATATATATATATATATATATATATATATACACCCACATATATATACACCCACATACATATATATATATATATATATATATATACACCCACATACATATACACCCACATACATACATATACACACACACACACACACACACACACACACACACACACACACACACACACACACACACACACACACACACACACACACACATATACATACACACACACACACACACATACATATACATACATACATACATATACACACACACATATATACATATACACACATACATATACACACACACATATATACACCCACATACATACATATATACACACACAAATATATATATATACATATATAAAAATACACATATACATACATATATATATACACATATACATACATATATACACATATACATACTCACACATACATATACACACACACATATATACACCCACATACATACATATATACACATACATATATATATACACACACAAATATATATATACATATATAAAAATACACATATACATACATATATATACACATATACATACATATATACACATATACATACATATATATACATACTCACACATATATATACACACACACATATATACATACACACATACATACACACATATATACATATAAACACACATATATATACACATATACATACATATATACACATATACATACATATATATACACCCACATACATATATATATACACACACACACACACACACATATATATATATATATATATATATATATATATATATATATATATATATATACACATACATATATATATATATACACATACATATACACACATATGCCAGCAGCATACCACCCTGCATACCACTGCTGGCTTGCTTCTGAAGCTAAGCAGGGTTGGTCCTGGTCAGTCCCTGGATGGGAGACCAGATGCTGCTGGAAGTGGTGTTGGAGGGCCAGTAGGAGGCACTCTTTCCTCTGGTCTAAAAAATATCCCAATGCCCCAGGGCAGTGATTTGGGACACTGCCCTGTGTAGGGTGCTGTCTTTTGGATGGGATGTTAAACGGGTGTCCTGACTCTCTGAGGTCATTAAAGATCCCATGGCACTTATTGTAAGAGAAGGGGTGTTAACCCCGGTGTCCTGGCTAAAATTCCCAATCTGGCCCTCAAACCATCACGGTCACCTAATAATCCCCAGTTTACAATTGGCTCATTCATCCCCTCTCCCCTGTAACTATTCCCCAGGTTGTTGCTGTAAATGAGAACGTGTTCTCAGTCAACTTACCTGGTAAAATAACGGATAAAATGTATGTATGTATACACACATATATATGCATACATTACATATACTGTATATATATTCACACACATATACACACACGTGCCTAGGGTTAGCGGAGTTTTTATAGAACATTTTTGCAACACCACACTAGGGATACAGTAGTATTGATTAACACAGATGGTGTGAACCTCAACTGTTTATCTCCGTGGGCGGTAAGCAGGAAACATGAATCATCCAAATAGCACACAGTGTGTTTGACAAATGTTCAACTCTAAATCTCCAACACAGTTTTTCTTCTACAACGATTCACAGATATGTTTATATAGATTAATAATATTCAGATGTCCATATATGAAATATGTATAGAGGGAGAGAGGAACAGACAGATGGAGACCGACAAAACTGTTCCCTCATTCACAAAGCACAGTACCTTTATACAATGAGGGTACAAGTTTGCTTCACAGGCATCACCATAGAAACACTAACAAAAGACAATTCAGTGGTTGAAGAAGATGTACAGACAGTATTAGCTACACTGAATCACTGTGCCACACTGCAGAAATCTAGTATTTTAGCAAAAGTGCTGTTGGACTTCACGTTCAATCTTTTATGAGACAGATGGCCTATTCAGCACTGAAGAGCTCATTGACACCATTTTGTTTTGGTCTTCGATCAAGCACTCCCCACTAAGGCGACCAATGACCATTCAGTGTCTATTAAATGGTCCCCTAGACAACTGTGAAGAGGTTGCCTGATTGGAGCGTTTTGGCAAGCGATGGTGGCCTGTGAGGTGAGGCCCCGCCGAAGCAAGGGAGATTGTTGTACATTTCTATTTGAACGTTCTGCTGAGACAAATGTTTTCATGTGCCAAAACAGAACAAAAAAATAACAGAATGGTTACCTGGTGAAGAAGGGTATATAAATAAAATAATGCAATGGGACTCTTGAACTTCAAAGAGTTTGAAGCTGCATCCCAAATGGCACCCTACTGTCTCTTTGGTGAAATATTGTTTTTGTCATAAACATCTAATTGAGCATTTTGCAGTGTACAAATTATCTTAATTATGTTCCGGTCGTCCGACCAGCCATTCAAAAAACAAATCGGCCCGCAGCTAAATCTAGTTGCCTACCCTTGTTCTAAGGCCTAAAAAAACATCTATATTATTTCTCTACAGAACTGTACAGTAACTGCCCATTGTGCAAAAATTGGTTAAATCAATATTGTTTCTATGTCATTTCAACCAAAAAATCAACGTGGAATTTTTTTGGGATTTGCAAAAAAATATTTTTTTCACCCAACTTTTAACCTAAATCCAATGATATGGTGACATTTTTTGTTGATTTCACGTTTCGTTCACATTAGTTGACAATTCAACGTCTGTGCCCAGTAGGTGCTGTGGCTAGATTACAATATCACACTGCAATTTTCTGTGGGGAGATGGCAATATATTCCTGGAATAATGAGAGCTGGTCAGCTAGACAAATGAATAAAGAGAGGGTTTAAAGGAGGATATTGACTGACACACTGCATCCTTGGCCAAGAATGATTGCTGAGCCAACAGTTTGTGTTTGTGTGTGTGTCTCATCTATTTCAGTCTATTCATCTCAACTTACTCTAGGAAACACAGTCTGTTTTGTAAAACAGGGAAATGGACTAAGGTCTATATTCTGGCACAGTCTTACAGTATATTTCCTTGTGTTTTGGAAATGCCTTCTTAAAACCATTACTTGATGAGTTTTTGCACATCTGGAGCCCTGTAGTTCAGCTTATTGGAGATGTGCACATATATTGTTGAAGGAGTTAGCCAACCCATAGCCCACTGAGTATCTTGGTTGTTGCTGCCTCCATCAGGTGAAATTATTTTGTAACCTAAATCTGTACTGTTGTACTATTTTGTAAACTAAATATATTTACTGTACATTGACAACTCTTAAGTTTTGGAAGATACTTGATTATTTGCCATGAAAACAATAAAAACAAAAAGGTGAAAATATAAAATGAGAGAACTGTAAAAAAAAGAGTAATGAGTTGAATAGAATCCAATGACATTATTTGCTTATTCTAACATGTTATTTTTTAGAAAACCTTCGACATCACTGATGTGTGTTTTGTATTGTGTGTTTTGTGTGTATGTTTCATGATGTTGTTGTTGATGACTGATGTATTGAAAAGGTCAACCCTCTGGTGTCTCAACACTGCCACTGTGTGGTATGAACATGGTGAGTCCCCCCCAAAAATAATATACACTGCTCAAAAAAATAAAGGGAACACTTAAACAACACAATGTAACTCCAAGTCAATCACACTTCTGTGAAATCAAACTGTCCACTTAGGAAGCAACACTGATTGACAATACATTTCACATGCTGTTGTGAAAATGGAATAGACAAAAGGTGGAAATTGTAGGCAATTAGCAAGACACCCCCAATAAAGGAGTGGTTCTGCAGGTGGTGACCACAGACCACTTCTCAGTTCCTATGCTTCCTGGCTGATGTTTTGGTCACTTTTGAATGCTGGCGGTGCTTTCACTCTAGTGGTAGCATGAGACGGAGTCTACAACCCACACAAGTGGCTCAGGTAGTGCAGCTCATCCAGGATGGCACATCAATGCGAGCTGTGGCAAGAAGGTTTGCTGTGTCTGTCAGCGTAGTGTCCAGAGCATGGAGGCGCTACCAGGAGACAGGCCAGTACATCAGGAGACGTGGAGGAGGCCGTAGGAGGGCAACAACCCAGCAGCAGGACCGCTACCTCCGCCTTTGTGCAAGGAGGAGCACTGCCAGAGCCCTGCAAAATGACCTCCAGCAGGCCACAAATGTGCATGTGTCTGCTCAAACGGTCAGAAACAGACTCCATGAGGGTGGTATGAGGGCCCGACATCCACAGGTGGGGGTTGTGCTTACAGCCCAACACCGTGCAGGACGTTTGGCATTTGCCAGAGAACACCAAGATTGGCAAATTCACCACTGGCGCCCTGTGCTCTTCACAGATGAAAGCAGGTTCACACTGAGCACATGTGACAGACGTGACAGAGTCTGGAGACGCGGTGGAGAACGTTCTGCTGCCTGCAACATCCTCCAGTATGACCGGTTTGGCGGTGGGTCAGTCATGGTGTGGGGTGGCATTTCTTTGTGGGGCCGCACAGCCCTCCATGTGCTCGCCAGAGGTAGCCTGAATGCCATTAGGTACCGAGATGAGATCCTCAGACCCCTTGTGAGACCATATGCTGACACATGCACATTTGCACAAAGGCGGAGGTAGCGGTCCTGCTGCTGGGTTGTTGCCCTCCTACGGCCTCCTCCACGTCTCCTGATGTACTGGCCTGTCTCCTGGTAACGCCTCCATGCTCTGGACACTACGCTGACAGACACAGCAAACCTTCTTGCCACAGCTCGCATTGATGTGCCATCCTGGATGAGCTGCACTACCTGAGCCACTTGTGTGGGTTGTAGACTCCGTCTCATGCTACCACTAGAGTGAAAGCACCGCCAGCATTCAAAAGTGACCAAAACATCAGCCAGGAAGCATAGGAACTGAGAAGTGGTCTGTGGTCACCACCTGCAGAACCACTCCTTTACATTTACATTTTAGTCATTTAGCAGACGCTCTTATGCAGAGCGACTTACAGTAGAGTGCATACATTTTATTACATTTTACATACTGAGACAAGGATATCCCTACCGGCCAAACCCTCCCTAACCCGGACAACGCTATGCCAATTGTGCGTCGCCCCACGGACCTCCCGGTTGCGACAGAGCCTGGGCGCGAACCCAGCCCAGCCTGGGCGCGAACCCAGAGACTCTGGTGGCGCAGCTAGCACTGCGATGCAGTGCCCTAAACCACTGCGCCACCCGGGAGGACCTTTATTGGGGGTGTCTTGCTAATTGCCTATAATTTCCACCTTTTGTCTATTCCATTTGCACAACAGCATGTGAAATTTATTGTCAATCAGCGTTGCTTCCTAAGTGGACAGTTTGATTTCACAGAAGTGTGATTGACTTGGAGTTACATTGTGTTGTTTAAGTGTTCCCTTTATTTTTTTGAGCAGTGTATTTAGATGAATGGATTATTTTACACCAGTTGAGTAGCCACAATTTCTTTGTAAATACATGTGAAAAAGGCCAGAGCTTGTCCAAACAATTTATTATATTATGGCAAAGTCCATCATACTTTAGCCCGGTAGGTGGTGGTAACGCACCTAATATTGGTTTGCACACTGTCATTAAACCCCAAAAAAGAAGAACTCTCGAGGGGTGTGCTCATATAGTTAATCTGGAGTGCCAGAGTTCGCTCTGGGCGTTCCAAATTCAGAGCATTGTCAGATTGTCCGCTGGTAAATTGAGAGCGTTTCGAGGGTTCAGAGTTCACAATGGAGAGGAGTAGGGTTGATCCGAGTGTTCTGACCTCACAACAGCAGTCAAGTGTTACAGAGTCTAGTTGATAGGTAATCGACTAGCTGGGCTGTTCCCCATACCCTGTATGTTGGGACTTGTACAATACTTGAATATGGCTATTGAACTTGACATTTGTTTCTGTCTTCATTCTTTAATCTAACATATATAGAAACATCAAGCACCCAAGCTAACTGGCTAACGTTGGCTAGCTTGCTAGCTACTTCCAACACAAATGAGAGAACACCTCACTCGGACCGTTTTACTCGCCCTAGCAAAGCTGGTTAGGGTGTTTTCATGTTAGCCAGAGTATTGGTGACTAACTGTGCTGCTGGCAACAATTTAATTGCGCTATTTTTTAAAACTTTGTTTACCGACACCGGCCATATTCAATAGGTGTCGAGCGTTATGAATTTGTTAGTCATTCTGCGCTCTCGCACACTCAGCTGAGAGTGCTCTGAAATCGGAGTAGATCGCCAGATTGTAAATTCAAACGCACCCTAAATCAGAGAAATAAATAGTTGCTCACTCCAGAGCCATATTTATATGCACAGTACAAAGATATAAAACACTTACTCAACTGTCTTGCAATGTTAGAAGAAAATTAAACTTGATTGACAAGCTAACCAAAACATAACAATGCTCTGCTGGATAGCAACTGTCGCTTACCATCTTGAGTCTACACAAATCAGTCATTCTGACAAGTTTTAAAAGCATTCCTCCCTATAAGTGCTATGGCTAAATACGCAAAAAAAGAGGTTTAATTAATATATATATTTTTTATGTAAACAGTGCCCTTGGGGTGCTTATACGAAGGTGATTTCTGAAATGCAGAGCTTATTGATAAGAACATATTTTTTTTGTTGTGCTAATTTGTTAACTCTTACATTGCCCATAATTGAAAACTTTGTTGGAAGCATTTCAATTTGGACATGTCCATATACACTCAGAGGCCAGTTTATTAGGTACACCACCCCGGTCACAGAAATGGTTTGCTCCTACAGACATATAGCTTAAAGCAGGCAGACAGGCATCGAGGCATTCAGTTACCGTTCGATTGAGCATCATTGGTAAGGCAAGGACTGGTAAAACATATTACTGTATAATTGAACGTGCTGAATAGCCAACTGTGCCAGTTCTATGATATATTTCTATAGGCAATACTCTGTACATTACATCATCCGAAAGCCCTTGGTTTAGATCACAAGCACCCCAAAGTCGATATTCATATATTTAATATTTCGCTGTTGTTTCAGGGAAATGACTCTTCAGGTCCAAAATCACAATACTACCATTAATATACATGTAGGTAAAAATAGTGAACATATTTAACACAGTGGTGTTATTGTGTCACTCAGCACACCAACAGTGTCATCACAGGTTATGTGCAGGGGGTTGTAAGTGGGGCCTGGTCTAACCGCTACCTTCTTGGCACTTAATGCAACTCTGGGACCATATTCAAAAATAGTCTCAGAGTAGGAGGGATACCATCCATCTAGGATACCATCCTAGATCTACCCGTCCTAGATCTATCCAAATAAACCTTTTCATTATGATCTAATGGCAAAACCGATCCTATATCAGCTCTCCCACTCTGAAAGTATGTGTGTATACAGGCCCTGAAAGGACTGCAGTTGTTTGAGCAATATGGTACTGTAATTCATCCAAATTATTGTGGGAAGCTTGTGGATGGCTACCTGAAACATTTGACCCAAGTTAAACAATTTAAAGGCAATACTACAAAATACTAAATTGAGTGTATGTAAACGTCTGACCCACTGGGAATGTGATGAAAGAAATAAAAGCTGAAATAAATCATTCTCTCTACTATTATTCTGACATTTCACATTCTTAAAATCAAGTGGTGATCCTAACTGACCAAAGAAAGGGAATTTTTACTAGGACTAAATGTCAGGAATTGTGAAAAACTGAGTTTAAATATATTTGGCTAAGGTGTATGTAAACTTCCGACTTCAACTGTACCATAATACATTAAGGTCCCATTTCTATACCACCACCAATTATGGCTGGGGACAAGCAAAAGTAGTATTGTGGAAAGTTGTTCCCCTTGCAACACAAATCTCACGAAACCATTAAAGACTTTCTGGTGTACATTTGTTTGTCTTCCTTGATTTATTATCTCAGTTTTTTGTACAAATATGTCCATATTGATCATTTATACAACATACACATTTTGTTCAATAGCATACATCAGGAAATTAGTTACAAACAGTAATCTCACATTTCAAGTTGGAACTTTTAATTTACCCAAATGGATCTTTACTTGGTTCTTCTTTAATAAATGTAAGTCCCCAAAGCTAATTTAGCAAATTTGTTATAGAAATTGATCTATGCTGCACTCACAGCATTTTAACAAGTAATAAAACAGCAAGGCCTAGATTCAATCAAATCAGCGATAACCGGCAAACTGCATAGCATATCATTGTTTTTGTTTAGGTGGTGTCAGAGGTGTCACAGTGCAACGGTGTTGGCGGTGTTAAATCCGTGGCCACACCCATCCCACAGAATGAGAAAGTGTAGGCTATATAGAAAATGACAGTCAAATTGAAAATCATTCAACAAAATAATGATTTAATTCAGCCTAATCGAGGTGTAGCTAACACACAAACCCATGGAAAAATTTGCAACACGGCTGCATGGGATTTCTACAAATGCGACAAGGAGTATCCAAAAGCAATGTACACGATCTGTATAACGCCGGGAGCAGCTTGCCGATTTGACTGAACCAACGCAGTTACACATCCAACTTCGCTTAAACAAAAACAATTAAGGCGGCTCTGATTAAATCTAGCCCTTAGTTGACATTTATTCTGGATTTTACAGAGTAGTATACTAATTATGTTCTGTCCTGAAAGATAAACAATATACACAGAGTATACAATACATTAAGAACAACTGCTCTTTACATGACAGACTGACCAGGTGAAAGCTATGATCTCTTATTGATGTTAGGATTTTCACCCCTTATTGAAGTTCAGATTTTCAAGCCTTGAGACGGTTGAGACAAGGATTGTGTGTGTGTGCCATTCAGAGGGTGAATGGGCAACAAGAGATTTAAGTGCCTTTGAACGGTGTATGGTAGTAGGTGCCAGGCACACCGGTTTGTGTCGAGAACTGCAAAGCTGCTGGGTTTTTCACACTCAACAGTTTCCCGTGTGTATGAAGAATGGTCCACCACCCAAAATACATCCAGCCAAGTTGACAACTGTGGAAAGTATGAGTCAACATTGACACCTTATAGAGTCCATGCCCCCGACAAATTGAGGCTGTTCTGAGGACAAGAGGGGTGGGAGGGGGACTCAATATTAGGTGTTCTTAATGTTTTGTGCATTCAATGTATATTCACAATATACTATATAATAAATTATCATATACGTATCTCGAAGATCAGACTAACACACACACACACACACACACACAATTAAATTAAGGCTGCTGGGTCCCCTTGCCCTCCCCTACAGGAGAGCATGACCATGTCGGCTCAGTAGGAACCTATAGACACATTTGACAAAGTCATTGATATGACAGAGATCCGATAGCAGGGATGTGATTACAGTAAACCAGTGGATCAAAACAAACAAATTGGAACCACTGAATTAATTAAAAAATATATATCTTCCTTCTCAGCACTAAAGGAAATGTTTGTGCTTGTGAGCTTGTCTTAAAGTCCTGTTCCAGTCTTTTCACCTCATTGAACACCTGATTTACTTAGGCACATCTCAAGGTGATCCAGGTACGATTATGACGTGACACAAGTGGGATGGGGGGGGGGGGGGGGGGTTTCCTCTTTGTTCTCTATTGCTCCTTTATTGTTCCTCAAGCAATGACATCAGAACACCTCCTTGAATGGCCTACTCCTTGAAGTTTACAGTTGTCTAAAAAACATTTTGCTCACAACATTTTTACTCTCAAGTGGGTGTACATTACTTGGGCTATTGCTTTTCAACAGGAAAAGTTCAAATATCACTGGAAGGACATCTTTATAGTATTTATGGTTGTGAAATAAATGATTGTAGTGATAGTGACTGAAGTAGTAATGGTAGTGACTGGTTATAGTTGAAAAGTTGGTAGATGGAACGACTGATTGATTGGACAGCCTGAACATGTTGGTTTGGGTCTAGTTTGAATGGTTCAAGAGTTACTATTACTGTTGGTGGGTTATTAAATGCCAATTTGACATTTTTGAATTGCTATAGTTTAAACAAATTCTGAAAACGTCAGTTTTAATGTTGTTTGTAGCTGAAATGGTTAAAAGAGCAGTAGCATTTAAAATGTCTACCACTGTTTTCTTATGGTTGGCATTGAATCCATGCATTTATGCACATTTTAGCAAAGTAAAATAGTTTATAAAACCTGAATGTTTTAAAGTTGGTCTTGTAGCGTAATTGGCCAAGGACCATTTTGAATAGCTAACACTGTATTCCTATGGTTCTCATTGAAACCCATGTTAAATTTATGCTAGTTTTAAATGGTTATAGGTCAAAAGTAGTATAACAAATCTGAATTCAAGCAATGTAAGTTGGGTCAGTGTGAACATCAAAGTTGGTTTGGTGTTGATAGCTTCAAAACAGCAAAAGTGATGAGTCTAGAATATTGACGCCTAGACCATCTTTTTGCCATTGAAATGCATTGTAGATCATTTTAAATATGGTTGTAGTTCAAAAGTATATAATGCTATCAAAAAGATTCTCAAACAACGTAATTTGAGTTAGTCTGCACATTTGGAAGTCGGTTTCGTGTTAATAGCTTAAATCATTTAAGCACTATATTGAGGGGAATAAATAGAATAACTAGAAAAGGACATTTACTGAAGTAAACGTGGTGTGCTTGCTAATATTGAATATTTATGGTTGTGAAATAGTTGTATTAATGGCAGTAGTAGGGTTTTCATAGGCTGTGTTAGTTATAGTGACTTATTTTGGGGTGGTTTGTAGGTGTGGAGTTATTATAGTGGGCTAGTATAGTAGGCGAGAGTGAGTTCCACGTCATCATAAGCCCTAAGGTGTTTTTAAGCTCTTCAAAATGTTTTTGTTTGAACATTCTGAAAGTTGTGGTAGTGATTTCAGTTAAGAATGTTGAAGCCCGCATTCCACCATTGAAATGGATGGGGATACAACAGGCTTTATAGTTTATGAGGTAGGAATGGTAGCAAAAAGCTCTATAGAAGCCATTTAAGTTAAGTCAGTCGGCATGTCAACATTGGGGTGGTGGTTGTAGCTGAAACGGATCAAGAACAGTGGTGAATCCACATTTTGCCTTTAACCATTTTTAAAATTTGCTTCATAGTTTAAAAAAAAATTGACGAGCAATCTACGTTGAGTCAGCGTGTACAAGTCAACGTTGGTTTGGTGTTTGTAGCTTTAACGGTTCAAGAGCAATCGCGAATCCAAATACTTCACAGGGGTGGGCAGGCGTGGAGATGGGTGGGCATGAGGATAGGGACAACCAAGGGGTTTTGGGTATTCGGCTTCACTTTGTATAAAATGTATGCTTTAAAATAAACTTTCCATTCAAGCCTATGGAGCTTTTATGCACATGTAAAACAGTTATAGTTCAAAAAGAATAAATGGTATCTTAAAGCCGTTTACAAGCAACCTATTCCAGACCAGTCTGCACGTTTTAAAGTTTTAATAGCATTTCTAGTTTAAGCGGTGGAAGACTAGTTACGACCGGAATTCCATTGGGATTTATGCAAATACGGTTGTAGTGTGAAAAGTATTAGTAGTATGAAAATGTATACTTTTTTTCAAGCAACCTGAGCAGTGGCTGTCTGGACGTTTTAAAAGTTGTTTTGGTGTTGGTAGTTTTGGCACTAAAAGGTTCCAGCGGAATAATAAGTATGAACAGTTTCTAAAGTTGTGTTTTGCTTTAAGCAAGCACACGTAAGTCTATGTAAGAAATCCAGAGTGGTCTTGCCTTCTGCAAGCACACTAATATTAAGAATATGTAAGAAATCTTGTGGTCTTGCCCTCAGCAAGCACATTAATTAGTAACTACCAAAATAATTGAAACACTTGAGTAAATGAAGGATACAAAGTATATTGAAGGTGTTTCCACACAGGCGTGGTTCCTGAGTTAATTAAATAATTAACATCCCATCCTGTTTAGGGTCATGTATAAAAATACTGGGCAGGCCATTATTTTGGCTACCCTGGCTATGGCCCCATTGGATGACAATGCCCCCATCCACAGGGCACGAGTGGTCACTGAATGGTTTGATGAGCATGACATTGATCTAAACCATATGCCATGGACATCTCAGTCACCAGATCTCAACCCAATTGAACACTTATGGGATATTCTGTAGTGGCGCCTGAGAGCGTTTTCCACCACCAATAAAACACCAAATGGAGTTCCAGACACGTGAAGAATCTATGCCAGTGCTCTCCAACCCTGTTCCCGTAGAGCTACCTTCCTGTTGTAACTAACCTGATTCAGTTTATTATCCAGCTAATTACTAGAAATAGGTGTGCTAGATTAGGGTTGGAGAGAACCTACAGGACGGTAGCTCTCCAGGAACAGGGGTGGAGAACCCTGATCTATGCCAAGATGCATTGAAGCTTTTCGGGAAAATGATTGACACCCTTGATAAAGATAAGCAAAAATTACAACAAAAATAAAGAGCTCTATTTTCATATATTTCCAAAAGTGTAAATGCCTGGAGTTTGCTAAATGGCATTGGCACTTGGATTGAAACCGGTGCTATGGTCAGATTACATTTAAAAAGATGACTTAAACAATCTCTTTCTGATCAACTGTATAATATAACACAAAAATGGAGCATACAATGTAGCTCAGTAATTTTATTATTTATTTGATCGTCATTTTCTTCTCATCTTTATCAAGGGTGTCAATTTCGGACCCCACTGTATTACATACAACATCTTGTTCTTGACTAGGGGCTGGGCATTATTGCGAGGAGGCTTTGGTGGGGATGGCAGACACACAATGTTGTTGGAAGTTGGCTGAAACTTCAGAGTCGCACCCCAGTCCCTGATTGCCTCCCCTCTTGACGCAGTCTCCCTCTACGATCCAGGTGTTGGCCTCGTTTCCCAGGAGCATGCAGGGTTTCCCACAGTCGGCCAGGGCTGCGGCGGGGGGCTGTCCCCCGACCACGCTGGTCCTCTCAAAGGCCCGCTCCTGGAGAACACTTGTGAGATGACTCAGTAGGTCGTCAAAGAACTCTGGGACTCCCTCATAACCTGAATAATAGAAAAGTTCATTTTTATATAAATACCATTAAATAATATGAATTTTTTAAAGATGGGCAGCAGATTTACAAACTTAGATGTTTCATAAAAAGGGCACAAGATCCATACAAATACAGGCATTCACAAAAATACATCACAACAAACGTAACTATGTAGAAAGGTAACTGTACATGAAGTAAGATTTTGACTTGCTTCAAGCTCTTTAAAAGTATCTGTGGTAGTTGAAGACATTTAAAACCTTTTACTTAAGTGAAGCAGTGAAATATAGTCAAAGTTAAATATATAAAAAAATCTGGTCTGATTACTTTGATAGTCTACTACATCAACCCTTATTACTTTGGAGTTTGGTAGTAGTAGACAAGTCAACCAGATGTAAATCAAAACAAGATTTTGAAATGACATCTGTGCCCAGTGGGAAGTTGCCCAGAAGTGCTAGTAGCAGTACATTGCAGTAATAATAAATGTTTTAGATAGGTAGGCCATGGGTTGGCTATTGTTTGACTAGTGAGTGTTGGGTTTGTTATATTGGGTTAGTTTAGTGTGTTGGGTTGAGCTGTGGGCAATGAGATTGAGGCTGTAACCTCATAAATATCTTGGATTTTTTTTAATTTTTTTTGTTTAAAATTGAATATTCAACAACTTACAAAATAATTGAAGCTAAAGATGGGATTTTATTTTAGGAATAAGGCCTGTTTTTCTTTTTAAAGCCAAGAGGTGGCTAGAATCAGCTACATTTATGCCTATACTAGACTATGGTGATATTTTATATAGGAATGCTTCCTCAGTGTTTGAGATCAATTGACACCCTTTACCATGGAGCATTGAGATTTATTTAACCCTTACACACCACTGCACTTTATATACCAGGGTTGGCTGGCCTTCTCTAGTCACTGGTATGCTTTCTTTTTTTTCTTTTTTTTAACTGCCATTTTATTTGGCCAGTTTTATTCTTCAGAAATGTGCTGGGTACTCTTTTCGTTTGCAGGACTTTATCCTGCTAACTGTTCCAAATGTTTGAAAGGGCTTTTATGTACTCTGCGCCATCGGCTTGGAAAGCCTTACAAAATAGATAAACTGAAAGAACTTGTCCCGGTTGGTGTTTTTAAATCATTGATGAAGGATTTTCAGGCTGATTCCTTGACCAGTCAATGTTTTTAATTTGCTGTTTTAGGATTTCGTTATACTCCTGTGATTTCTATGGTTTTTACTAGATTACTTTTTCAATGTTGTCTGTCTAATTGTGTAATGACTTGGTGCTGCCTATCTTTGCCAGAACGCTCTTGAAAAAGAGATCTCAAATCTCAATGAGCCCTTCCTGGTTAAGGTTAAATAAAATAATAAGTCGTGCTTCCCCAGTGCTATAATTTGATTGGTAGAAGATGTCTTTTCTGATTTCAGATTTGAAAAGCAGAGATTTCATACGCTCTAGGATTTTGTCCAAGTTGTTGGGAAAGTGGTACAAATGTCAGTTGTTTGTAAAAGTTTAGATAAAATGTAGTTTGTGGTTACTAGAACAAGTGTATCGTTTGATTGGTAGAAGATAATTATATTCCAATTTCAGATTTGAATAGCAGAGACGTTCACCAAGATTTCATACGCTCGAAGTTTGTCTAACTTGCTGGAAAAGTGGTCAAATGTCAGTTGGTTCAAATAGTTAAGAAAGTTGATGCCGATTCATTTAAAGTATTGGCATGTCAAAGGGTGAAAATGTCATATAGTGCAACCGTCCGTTGTTGAATTTGAACAAAAGGGTTGCAAAATTGGTATAAGAAAGCGGTGAATATTTAACTTCGGCATACCCTCGTAAATGTATGTGATGATATAATAAAATAGAGCGAATAAGGAATAATTATCTTTGAAATACTTCCGCACATTTGAAAAACACTATCATCATATGGTGCAACCAACATTAAAAAGGCTATTTTTCACAACAAATACATTTCTCCTCCATGTGTCATGATACAACAAAGTCTATACTGTAGTGGACCCTCCAATTCAGAAAGATACTCACATTTCCCACAAATCTATCCTCTGGTGCTCCCAATGTAAAAACAAGTTAGGAGCACAAAATTTTAGGGGCACTAGAAAATACAATTTCTCTAAAATCGACTGAGATATAGCCTATGAGCATATTCGAGTTACTGTACTCTGAAGCACATGTGCCCTAGAAACCCTGTAAAAACGTGTTTTTTTTTTAAAAGTAAAAATTGGATACAAATACCTGTCATTGAAATTACAAAGTCATTTGTGGAATATTAGGCTGCTACATACGATAGTATTAGCCGTCAGGTTATCTTACCCCGACGACCAGAAGAGCAATGTGGCTGGATCAACCGCTTAGCTAGCACAGGCGAGCAAACTAAACTAGGCAAAGGGGATAGCCAGCAGTATTGCCGTGTGGCAGGTAGAAACGCATGGTTAGCTTGCTTTGCAGTGAGCCAGCCGAGATAGTCCAAGCCTTGCATTATGGGCTAGCCGAGTCACACTAGCTAGCTAACCGGAGGGGTGACCAAGAGGTAGAATACATTTCTACACCAGCAATACCACAATACCGTGATGCAGGTAGGATTGCATGGTTAGCTTGCCTTGTAGCAAACTAGCAGAGCTAGCTTAAATGAAAACTTCACAAAAACTGTTTTAGTCTATTGTTGATATAGTCCCACATTTTTTGCATGTCAGCAATCAAGTTGTACAACTTTCAAAATACTGAAATCTGTCCCGTATGATGCATTTTCGCATCATATGATGCATGTTAGTTACCATGTACCTGCCAAACAAATACTTAGCATGTGGTTATATACAGTATACCTTAAGATCTGCTTAATGACTTCGATAGCTTTCAAAGCCTGCCCTCTGGAATTAAAGGGGCAATCTGAAATTGGTGGAAACACAGATATGAGTTTGATCTCATGAATGAGCAATCATTCATCATCCACAGCTCAGTCTATGAATCTGAGAGTGGTTATGTTTCTCCAGCTGCAGACAAGCTGTCGACCACCAGAAAAAGTGGCGTGGGATTTGCTTTGTTGTTGTTGTTTGAATCCCAGAGTGTTCCTTTAAAACCTTGTCATACAATTTCAGATAACATGGTGTAACTTCTATTATCCATTACCAAATGCTTCCAGTTAGAGCAATACTGCCCCCCACTAAAGACAAAATTATTTGAATGTTTTTTTTGTGTACATTTTTTTTTTTTTTTTTTTTACAGGAAATTAATTTTAAGAAGTTCCCAAAAAACAGTGTTAGCGAGAAGTGAGAACCACAATAGGGCTGCTTGCAAGATATCATTAATTTGCATTTCCCAATGTGTATGCATCTGAAATGGTCAGTAAATTATGAAAATATATTTTGAGACATTTACAGGAAAGTATAAATATAGCAAATTATAGTAAGATATTTTCACAGGACTAAACATGGGGATCTTGTTTAATAAACCAATTATTTTTTCAACAATATTTAGTTCAAAGACTAAACATGTATTTGAATGTTAATTCATTACCTTATTTTTTTCACTCTTGAAAAATCCCTGGTAGAAAATATTTATTCTACGTTTTTGTCTAAGTTGTTGGGAAAGTGGTAAAAGTAGCTGATGTGTCAAAATAAAAATATATTTTTTACAGTGAATAGAAAGTTGGAAGTCATGGGAGTTTAACAATGGGAGTTTAATAGCTTCAATATTATCCAAATAGTATGCAAACACACTGGTCCTGACCAGTCAACACGTTTTAAAGTTTAAATGGCATTTCTAGCTTAAACTGTGTAAGAGAAGCATTTCAAAGAATAACTACATGTATAATAAGTCAGAAATAAGTTATACATTATTTAAAGTGTGGCTGCTGTCACAAGACATTAACAAAAAAACGAAGATGGTTAAGAATAAAACAACGTTGGTTAGGTTTGGCATATGTGAGTATAACTTTTCAGTTTATGAATTCTCTTCATTTAAAATGGTAGAACTTGACTTTAATGGACCACAACTGCTTCCTACGCCATCTGATTTTTGAACACCATAGCTGCAGCTTGAAATAGGTCCATTGAATGACACCACCACCACCGCACCCTGTGGAAACATGAGAATGGCACATACCTGGAAATGCGTTGATGTCAATGACTGCATGCTGCCCTGTCTGGTTGCTGATGATTATGTCGATGCCAAACAGGGACACATCCAGTGCGCGCCGCAGACACCTAGAGATCTCCCTGATGACGTCGTCGACAGGCACCCTGGACACCCCCTCCACATTGTCCCTCTACACACCATACAGACAAATCAAAAGATGGACGGAAAGACAGACACATAGTAAAAAAAATAAAAGAGGGGAAGTTGACAAAATCAATTCTGGTTATGCTGTTAGTACCAACACAAATTGGCGATAGATCGACAGACGGGTCAGTTCTGTGAATGCCGTTGTACCAATTAAGAGACACTTGGGGGAAAAAAATGAATATATAGCAAGGCCCTGACAAAGCAAGAACAAAACTATAAAAAAAAAAAGAATATTGCCCATATTTTGTCAATCAAAATGCCTGTGCACATTTTCAGAATAGGCTTTGGTCTGAGCTTTCACTTACAGAATTCAGGTCGGAAGCACACTCTGGCTTGGACACATCATGACTGTGGAAAAAAATGGGTTTTCTCTCTGGAAAACAGAAACCAGGCAGTTGACTAGGTTTGTAAAAAAGACACTATTGAAGTCACAGAGCAGCCACATTAAATTAAAGTTGCGACACGTAACATTTTAGCCACACATTCAATTTCTTCAGTTAAGGGCACTGCTAAGAAACACCTAAAATGGCTTAGTTCTGCTTTTTACCTGATCATAATCCCCCAAATATCAGTTGCAAGAACGGGAAGTTTTGTATTGCTAATGTCTTTGCTATCGTCATCCTCGTAAATGAGGACCAATTGTAATTCAGTAAGTTGTATACACAAATCAGATGTATCGTCTAGTTGCCAAATTGCTAATTTGCAGTAAAAATGCTAATTAGCCGTGTCACACTGTATTCTAAAAAGTATGTTTCACTCCTGTGGATTTATATTCCTTTGATACTACTGGTATGCAATTGACAGTTGGGGCTAGTTGCAGGTGGAAATGTTACATATTACAGTTTCCCAATGTGGACATTGCAAAAAGTACAGTACACATTTGACCTCTTAATGCTAATTTCTGATAGAGTAGAAAATAAAAAATGTCTCTACTAAAATGACTAGCTCTCGCAATTAAAAATACAATGTCCTGTCGGTCTTTAAGACTAACACACCTGATTCAACTACTCAAGAGCTATTGGTGGTCCACCAAGTGATAGTTCACTTTTTAAAGTTTCAGTTCATTTCCTACTTCCATAAGGAAGCGGTTTTCAAATCTCTCCTCGGGGACTCCCAGCCATAACATGCATTTGAACTATTTAAAGGGCTAGCACACCTGATTCAACTTGTCAACTAATTATCAGGACCTTGATTCGGTAAATCAGTTACCTGAATTAGTTCAGGGCTAAAACAAAATTGAGAATTGTCTGGGGCTCCAAGGAGAGATTTGAAAACCACTTCCTTATGGAAGCTGGAAATGAACTGAAACTTTAAAAAGTGAACTCACTTGGCCCTGCCCTAGGGTCTTGTTGTAAACTGCAAAATAAAAAAAGAGAGGGATATTAACTCTAAGCAGAAGGATGTTTTTTGTGTGGCAGTTTAGCATTAGCACAGCAGGGGGCAGAAATGTCCATGCAGATTCAATAAAAGTCTGATCCACTCTGATGACTGTACTCCTGTGAGTGACTCACATGTTAATGAATACCTTGCTCAGTGAGCCAGGGAAATTTAACCTATACACAAACACGGGATGGGCACAAACATTGACACAAAGCAGGGAATTGTTTGGGAATGCATCAGCAGTGCTTTGCGTCAAACAGAGCAACTCGGAAATCCCATTAACGGTCATTTAACTTGGCATGTGGCACCATGCCGTGCTTAAACAGAGGACATGTTTATAAACGGTGGTAAATCAAGTGTCTTTATAAGGTAATGTGCCAGTTTACAGTGGTCTCTAAGAAACGGGGCAATTCTGAAGTGGCACCTACTCCCTATAAAGTGCACTGACTCTGGTTAAAAGTAATGCATGAGAAATGGGTGCTATTTCAGATGCAAACTATGATAAGCTGGTGAGGGGACTTAGCGTCCACTTCAACTCAGACACCATCTGTGCTTTTAACACTTTTCTAAATCAAAAACACACAATTGAAACCTACTCTATACTCAGACATTTGAAATGGGACAAGCTCAAGTCGGGTTAGAATAGGGCAGGGTTGGGCTAAATGGATCTGCTATGAGTTCAGGTAAGGGGGCTTGAGTAGACTCAGTATCTGGCTTGGGCAGTCTATATACAGTCTACACTGTCTACTGGGGTATTTCAAAATAGCGACAGTATAATTTTCAATAAGGTAAAACAAACAAAAAAACATTTCTTAGGTATAACTATAAGAAATCTAAGATGTGTCAAATAAATTATATGCAGCTCAGGGCTCCAGCTATGCATTTAGTTAGCTAACTTGCTAGCCTAGTGGCTCGATGTCAAGCTCAGCAGAGGCATTCAACCCTCTTCTGGATCAAGATCCCTGTTGCCTAAATTGTTTTGTGATTTTTGTTGTTGAAATAGCGCCCCTTGTGTGCACATTTGGTAATACAGTATACCCCAGAAATGGTATGATGGTTTGAAAATCTGGGTACCACCCAACCCTATGGCCTAACACAAAAAAAAAAAATCACAAAAAAAAAAGTTGCCCTAACTCCTACGTACTTCATGTAGATTTGAAAAGATTGAATAGGTATAAGAAACATGGGAATAGGGTGAAATGTTCATGTACCATTTTAGTGTATAGGAGGCAGGGGCTATGTGTTGTAAGCTGTTGGTAATGAGTACATCTTGAAGCTGGGAATTGGGTATATCTGACCTGCAGGTCCAGAAGGGAAGTTTCTGATAGAAGGCCTCTCTACCACGTAGTAGGCCTCTCCCACCACATACACCTTGTAGAGTACAGCATCGTGGTTAATGAAGTTCTGGATCACACACGGGGGCTTAACATCCTTCAGGTCCTCCTCACTGAAGATGATGGCCATCTATTGGGGGGGGGGGGGATAACATGCAAGACTCGTGCATCCGTTCATTCAACGTCATCTATCCTCCCTTGTTATCCCTCTGTCAGTTCAGTGATGGGTAGAATCTACTGTCTGACCTCATTCAGCTATACTCAAATTGTATTAGTCTTCTCTGAAATACATAGATTTTGATTGAGCCATATCTGGAGTGCCAGATGAGTGAGGTTTGCACTTTTGGGACTATTCCATTAGTTTAATGCACCAGCCAAGTTAAACGATTTGAAAGATCCTCAAAACCAATTGTCAAAAATATAATAAACATTTTTGTGCAATAACTAAAAATGTTCTGCCACTATCTCAATAAAATGATCAGTGCCGCAATGTTTCCCCACCAGATAGAGGAAACTAATACCCAATATCCTTTTTGGTGTTTTGTGATTTTGTTTTGAGGTTTCCTTTTTGGTAGAAATCTACGCAAAAAAGGTGTGGACAATCCAATGTCTAGTGATTCTTTTACAATCCACACATATTCTGAACCACTATTCTATCACAACCATTTTAACAGAATAGCCTGTCAACCCAACCTATTTTTATGACCAAGGCGAGTCTCTAAGTACACAATGACAAAGCACATGACTACCTCACTGTAGGCTTACTCAGACCCAACTCGTAATGCCATCACTCATTAGTGACATTATGGTCTTGAAATTCCCTTTAGGTCAATATTGCTAAAAGCTTTCACAAGAGTAGGTAGTGATTGTGAGGGGAGTTAACATAAGGACAGGATGAAGTCAGGGTTGGGGCAAATTTCATTTAAATTAAGTCAATGCAGGCACAAATGGGATATTGTAATAAAAAAATGTAAAAAACTCTTACCTCATGGGAGTTGGAGTTTGGAGTTTTACAAACTGTGGAGGTGAAAAGATTAGGACGTCATTCTATTCAGTCAAGCAAAGTTCTGAAAATTAAGCTAGACTTGAATCTTTTTAGAAGAGACCCTGTAGAAGTCTCCAGAAATATTCTGGTAACCAAACATGTAGAGAACATGATCTTACGTACTGAAAGGGAAGGTAATGCCATGTTTCTGGATGTGTTTGAGAGTGTCGGTTCCACACTCACTCCTTAGAACCATGAAGGGAGGAGAGCAGATCCTTTCATCTAGAGGAAATAGGGAGAGAAAGATATTGTTATTCTATCCTTGCCATCACTAAACTGTTTACTATAATCATGCATATTTGTATAAATTCCTTAATAATGTAAGTACGTAGAAATGGAAAGAGATCTATTTTAAAAAGTGTGTGTGTAAATACGACTACATACCTGAGCGTCATAAAATCATAAACAGTTTGATAACTTGTTATAGGACAGACACAACGTGAAGGAAAAAAATAGGGGGAGTGAAACTAAGTTGAAAAAAGTCTTAACCTCTTGAAAGCTAGGGGGCAGAATGTTTATGTTTGGAAAAATAACGTTCCCATTGTAAGCTGCCTATTTCTCAGGTCCAGATGCTAGAATATGCATATAATTGATAGAGTAGGATAGAAAACTCTAAAGTTTCCAAAACTGTCAAAATATTGTCTGTGAGTATAACAGAACTGATTTTGCAGGCGAAAACCTGAAGAAATCCAACCCGGAAGTGACTTCTATTTAGAAAAATCACTGTTCCATTGCTTGCCTTTCGTCCATTTAAAGGGATATCAACCAGATTCCTTTTCCTGTGGCTTCCTCAGGGCGTGAACAGTCTTTAGACATAGTTTCAAGCTTTTATTTTGAAAAATTAGCGAGATTTATCAAAACGCGTCAGTGGATAGGCGGATGTCCCTCCATTAGTTGTTGCGCCAGACACTCGTTGCTCGACATTTTCTTTCTCTCCAGTATTGAATAGTTTACAGTCCGGTTGAAATATTATCGATTATTGATGTTAAAAACAACCTGAGGATTGATTATTAAAAACGTTTGACATGTTTTTACGACCTTTACGGATACTATATGGAATTTCCGTCAAGCCTTGATGACTTGCCTAAGGCTGTGGAATACTGAACATAACACGCCAAACAAATGGAGGTATTTTGATATAAAAAAAATCTTTATTGAACAAAAGGAACATTTATTGTATAACTGTGAGTCTCGTGAGTGCAAACATCCGAAGATCAAAGGTAAGCGATTCATTTTATTGCTTTTCTGGCTTTCGTGACCATTCTACATGGCTGCTAGGTGTTCTTACTGTTTTGTCTAGTGATCGATAAACTCACAAACGCTTGGATTGCTTTCGCTGTAAAGCATATTTTCAAAATCTGACACGATAGGTGGATTAACAACAAACTAAGCTGTGTTTTGGTATATTTCACTTAAATATTTTTAGTAGTTTTTTAAAATTTGGCACTCTGCAATTCAGCGGTTGTTTACGAAAATGATCCCGATTCTAAAGGGATCCGTGCGTCAAGAAGTTAATCAGTTAGAGAAGATGTAACAATCCTTTGCTGTGCTATGCGTTTAACCATGTGCTTGTCTGTTGGAGTTGAGACCGCGTGAAAACAATTACTTTAAAATCACACTAAAAAGGTCAACTGCTACAGCGCTTTAGCTCTCTCCAAGATCTCCTCTTCCTTCTAAGGTCTCAAGGGAGCTGTTCAGCTGTGATGGCGTCGAGTCCCGCCGTCTTTGGTGCAGCTGTTTCTAGCAGAGCACGCAAAAAGACTGCTTGCTTTGCAACATTTTCACTCTCTTTGTGGTTTGTCTAACCGGTCTCTGTCTCCATCAACCCTTTCATTCTCAGTTGAGGTTGTAATCTCTCCTCTCCCTCCATACCTCTCTCCCCCAGTCCCTCCCACTCTCTCCCCATAACTATTTTCCTTTATCTCTTTCTCTCTCTCATTATGCTCCTCTGGCGTCATCTAGGCGTCCAGTGGTATGTTTATATTTGCTCACTGTGACCCTCGATCTCTGTTTCAGTATGTGTTTTTATAAGCCAGGGACAGGCGGTGGGGCACCTCTTAGCAAGGACGCCATGGCTACAAGCCTTGTCACCCAGCCATGCAAAGACCCCGAGACATACGAGGGCCTTGGGGCAGAGCGCACTCACAAACACAAGCCTCGTTCACATTACCTATTAGCGCTCCGATCATTGCGCCGGATGTCATGCCTTTCAAAAATGGGGACATCCACAACGGATTGGAAACGCAACGCCCCCTTGCGGTTGAAGGCTCCGTTGCGAGACGGACGCCACATACTTTGACATTTTTCTAACTTTGCATCATCTTCAGTCCAGCCAGAGTCTGACGAAGAACAGGAAGCTACCAAACCACAGAAGATTAAAATATGGTTTTCGGTGATGGCTTTATGGGATAGCTAGCAACTTGCAAACAGTTAACCATTCCTATAAGTGAGTACTATTTTAAATCGTAACGTGAAATACACTTTGGCTGTCATGCCAATTATATGACTGTTTAAGTTTGTGCAGATAATGACTATTTTTAATTGGAGGTCGCTAGCTACAATGGCATCTTCAACCTAACTAGCTAGCAGCTCTGCAGTGCAAGCTAGCTTGACTTGCTATAAAGTTAGGAAAACAAGTATGAAAAACTAAAATCATGTTTTATTTTCACTGGAAACAATATATTTATCCTGTCTTGATTGATAAGGTCATATTTTGCAATCCCCAAAATAAAATGCAATCTCTGACGAGACTGGCTCTCCATCTTGCGTTACAAACATTACACTTATCCGTAAAGATTACGTACGGCTTAATTAAATGTCATGATGGAAACGGGGCAACAGATACACCACTATTCAGACAGACACAGAAAGATTGCACTCTCACTGAGATAGATATCTATCTATGTGTCTTGCTAGCTGTCACTCAAAAGGCAAGGGGCTGAAGCTCATTGGCTGAAACTCAAATTGTTAGGGGACTGTACCATGTGGAATAAATGTAGGGGAAATGGTGCCACACAGCTTCCAGAAAACAGTCACTTTCAAACTAGGAATTTCTTGGCTAACTGAGGTAGATAAAACAGTAAATTCTGCTCGTAGATCATACTAGTCACCAAAGTACCGGAGAATGTCTTTAAGGGGTTTATGTAAGAAGATAGTCTTCCATCCTCACAATCCACAAGGTTCCCAATTATCGACCATTGCAGGATTAAGTGCTCCATCTTGAAAACTTGACTGCTGACATTTTGGCACAACAGTGGACATATTTTTTGCACACTTCGAGCATTTAATTGAGCCTGCCCAGAGTATCATATTGGCGGGTTTAATTACCAAATATCCTTCAAGTCCACTTGACATGTAAAGCCTGACTCCGGATTAAATAAATAACCTCTACTACCCATTTTAGAAATATAAGGCAACATTTATATGATCCCCTTTCAAACAGCCCCTTATTTACATGTATACCCCTTATACATATAACTGGCAAATTGGGAAGCGTGGGGTGTGTTAAACCATGGGGCCGTTTGCATTTCAAATTAGGGAAGTGTTACACAATGGAAGTGTTAATTAATGTACCTGCAAAAAAAGCAGATACCCATTCACACAGACCCAAAACCTGGATTTTTGTTACAAGGTCTGTGAAAATGCAGGAATCATGACTAGGTATTGATGGGATTTAATTTAACATGTTTCTTACCCCCTAATAAAAGAGCTCTATTTGTGTCTCATATGACCATATCGCCCGGTTCCAATCCAAATGCCAATGCCGTTTAGCAAACTCCAGGCGTTCACATTTGTTGGTTGCTCTCATAAGCTTTTATTCTGGCAACCCTTCCAAATAACGTATTGGCATGGAGGTGGAGTCTAAATGTAGATTTTTGGGTCTCCAAAGTTCTGAAATTATCCAACTTTGGCTCCTGGAATTTTCTTTGCTTCCCAAACAATCTTCCTCACTGTGCGTGCGGACAAGATACACTTGCGTCCAATGCCAGGTAATTTTACCACTGATCCAGTGGTTTTAAATCGCTTAATTTTTGCGTGTATAAAGTGTATAAATCAAGCAATGGGTACCCCAAAATGGCTAAATAAAATAAAAGGTCAACAACCATGTCACTTTTCGTTTGTGAGTTCTTTCCCTATTCCCCATTGTGATGGATGACCAAAAGGATTTTACTTAAGTGTTACCTAATTTTTATAGCCCAGTGAAACAGGAAACCATGGAATACCACAATACAGTTCCTTAAAATGAGAATAACTTCCAAGTAGCATTTTTATGCAAATGTAATTGTTTGATTTTATTTATAAGAATCTTATAATTGACACCAACATGTAACTGTATCCCTAATTTATTCAAGTGTTTCCTTTAGTTTGGCAAAGTATATTGAAGATCTTAACCCAATTGAACACAAGCGCCTGAGACAGCGTTTCCACCACCATCAACAAAACACTAAATAATGGAATTTCTCATGGAAGAATATTGGAGGGATGCGACACCCGAGTTCCAGACACTTGTAGAATCTATGCCAAGGCACATTGACGCTGTTCTGGCAACTCGTGGTGACCCAACACCCTATTAAGATATTATGTTGGTGTTTACTTTATTTTGACAGTTACCTGTATCTTTTTACTTATTAAACATGTTTTTTTACTAGATTACCTGTAGTTTTTCATGTCTGTCTAATTGTGAAATGAAAAAAAGAGATTATTAAAATGAGCATACAATATAGCTCAGTATTTCTAGTATTTTTTGCTCATATTAATCATCTAGGTTGGCAATAATTTTGGAGGGGACATATACAAAAAAAAGCTGGTATGGTAAAATAGTCGGATTGGGGGGGGGGGGGGGGGGGGGGGGGGGGGGGGCGCAGATACACACATGAGCAAAGGTATGTTCTAATAGTGGTAAACAAAAGCTAAGTAAATAAAACAAACAACTAGGCCTGAACACATAAGAGATAATCCATTTTCGGATATACGAGAGAGAGATTGGCCAGACAGATAATTCTTGTGGGTGTCCAAAGTGATGAGATATTAGCTTCAGATGTAGCTTTTTTTCTGAACCTGGAAATATGTACAAGCAGTTCAGTGGCAGCTTGCCATCTCGCTGTACCTCTGAAATACCCTCAGAGTTGCAAAGTTTTGTTCCAGCCCATCACAAGCACACATTTTTCTTACCTGAACCAGGTGTGTTAATACTGGGCAATGATAGTTGAGACGGTTAATATTAAAAATCAAGGGCCGGGATTCAAAGCTATAACCTACTCTTAAAAGGCAATTTACAGTTGAGCTAGAATGCGCAGTCTCCGTAAATGTCAGGGAAAATGCCTTTAAAAAAAGGTGCATTGTCAGTTGTATGGTGACCTGCGCTATAGCACGCCTTAGATTGAATCCCAGCCAAGATCAAGGACTTAGCCAGCTAACAGTTCTGCCCTAAAAAGCAAAAGACCAGTAACTGCACATTATTGAAATGTTTTATACATTAAATAGATGCTTTATCAAGTGGACAAGTGTTGGAGAATATGGGGGTGGGGGGGGGGGGTAGTAACTGGAGAAAGTTAGTGAAACCAAGGAAAAAAAGCAGCCATCCAGAAGGCGATGTCAATACATGTAGTGCATCAATACATAGTGCATCAAAGCTGGGACTGAGAAACAGCTTCTATCTCAAGGCCATCCCTGTTAAACAGCCACCACTAGCCGGCTTCTGCCCAGTACCCTTCCCTGAAGTTAGTCACTGTCTAGCCGGCTACCACCCAGTTACTCTACTATGCACCTTAGAGACTGCTGCTCTATATACATAGTCATGGAACACTGGTTCCTTGAATACTGTTTACATACTGTTTAACCCACTTCATATGTAAAGTATATACACTGTATTCTAGTCAAGGCCTATCTCATTTAACTATTGCTGTACATATACTATTCTTCAGATAGAATATGTAGATGTAGTATATCCATATCTATACACAACCAGTCAAAAGTTTGGACACACTCATTCTAGGGTTTCTGTATTTTTACTATTTTCTACATTGAGGAATAATAGTGAACACAAAACTATGAAATAACACATATGGAATCATGCAGTAACCCCCCCCCCAAAAAGTGTTAAACAAATCTAAATAGATGTAATATTCTTCAAAGTAGCCACCCTTTGCCAAGAGTGTGCAAAGCTGTCATCAAGGCACTCAACCAGCTTCATGAGTTATTCACCTGGAATGCATTTTAATTAACAGGTGTGCCTTGTTAAACGTTAATTTGTGCAATTTCTTTCCTTCTTAATGCATTTGAACCAATCAGTTGTGTTGTGACAAGGGTGGTACACAAAATATAGCCCAATTAAGTAAAAGACCAAGTCCATATAATGGCAAGAACAGCCCAAATAAGCAAAAAGAAACAACATTCCATCATTACTTTTGACATGAATGTCAGTCAACACGGAACATTTCAAGAACTTTTAATTTCTTCAACTGCAGTCGCAAAAACCATTAACCGTTATGATGAAACTGGCTCTCACGAGGACCACCACAGGAAAGGAAGAGCCAGAGTTACCTCTGCTGCAGATTATAAATTCATTAGGGTTAACTGCACCTCAGATTGCAGCCCAAATAAATGCTTCAGAGTTCAAGTAACAGACATTTCTCAACATCGACTGCTCAGAGGAGACTGTGTGAATCAGACCTTCATGGTCGAATTGCTGCAAAGAAACCACTACTAAAAAGGACACCAATAGGAAGAGACTTGGTTGGGCCAAGAAACACGAGCAATGGACATTAGACCTGTGGAAATCTGTCCCAAACATTGAATTTAGCAATTGTTTCAAAACATCTCCTGCCATGTCACTGATGCATTGTGAAAGTGTTTTATGAAGACATTGTCTGTATAGTTTTTTTGGCTTTTTCCCCCAGCACTGTCCCAGTCATATTCACGGGAGCAGGAAGAATTAAGTCCTCCACAATAGTATGGGGCTTGCCTGTCCTAGCCACTCGGTAGCTCACCTTAGAAGACGCTTCTAGCCCCTTCATATTAATAGTTTGATGAGTCCAAATAGAGATTTTTGGTTCCAACCACCGTGTCTTTGTGAGACGCATAGTAGATGGTGACACTGCAGTAATTTATTTAGAGTTCAAGTCACACTTTACCAGCATGGCTACCACAGCATACTGCAGTGATACGCCTCCAACTGGTTTGCGCCTAGTGGGACTATCATTAGATTGTCAACAAGACAATGATCCAAAACACACCTCCAGGCTATGTATGGTCTATTTGACCAAGGAGAGTGATGAGTGCTGCATCACAGGACCTGGCCTCCACAACCACCCGTCCTCAACCCAATTGAGATGGTTTGGGAGGAGTTGGACCGCAGAGTGAAGGAACAGCAGCCAACAAGTGCTCAGCAAATGGGAACTACTTCAAGGCTGTTGGAAAAGCATTCCTCATGAAGCTGGTTGAGAGGATGCCAAGAGTGTGTAAAGCTGTCATCAAGGCAAAGGGTGGATACTTTGAAGAATCTCAAATATATTTAGATTTGTTTAAACACTTCTTTGGTTACTACATGTTTCCATATGTGTTATTTCAGTTTGTCTTCACTATTATTCTACAATGTAGAAAATAGTAAAAATAAAGAAAAAACCTTGAATGAGTAGGTGTCCAAACTTGTTTGGTACTGTACATACAGTGCATTCGGAAAGTATTCAGACACCTCGACTTTGTCCACATTGTTACGTTACAGCCTTATTCTAAAATGGATTAAATTGCCCCCCCCCCCCCATACAGCATAAAAAAATTACATTTACATAGGTATTCAGACCCTTACTTGGTACTTTGTTGAAGCACCTTTGGCAGAGATTACAGCCCTGAGTGTTCTTGGGTATAACGCTACAAGCTTGGCACACCTGTTTTTGGAGAGTTTCTCCCATACTCTGCAGATCCTCTCAAGCTCTGTCAGGTTGGATTGAGAGTGTCACTGCACAGCTATTTTCAGGTCTCTTCAGAGATGTTCGATCAGGTGCAAGTCCAGGCTCTGGCTGGGCCCCTCAAGGAAATTCAGAGACTTGTACCGAAACCACTCCTTGGCTGTGTGCTTAGGGTCGTTGTCCTGTTGGAAGGTGAACCTTCGCCCCAGTGAGGTCCTGAGCGCTCTGGAGCAGGTTTTCATCAAGGATCAAGGATTTTGCTTTGTTCATCTTTCCCTCGATCCTGACTAGTCTCCCAGTCCCTGCCACTGAAAAACATCCCCACAGCATGATGCTGCCATCCACTACCATGCTTCACCGTAGGGATGGTGGCAGGTTTCCTCCAGACGTGATGCTTGGCATTCAGGCCAAAGAGTTCCATCTTAATTTCATCAGACCAGATAATCTTGCTTTTCTCATGCTTTTTGGTACCCTTCCCCAGATCTGTGCCTCGACACAATCATGTCTCGGTTCTCTACGGACAACTCATTCAACCTCATGGCTTGGTTTTTGCTCTGACATGCACTGTCAACTGTGGGACCTTATATAGACAGGTGTGTGCCTTTCCAAATCAATTGAAATTTACCACAGGTGGAATCCAATCAAGTTGTAGAAACAGCAAAGATGACAGGATGCACCAGAGCTCAATTTCAAGTCTCATTGTAAAGGGTCAGAATACTTGTGAACAAGGTATCTTATTTTTTATAAATGTGAAAATGTTTCTCAGAACCTGTTTTCGCTTTGACATTATGGGGTGTTGTTTGTAGACTGATGAGGAAGGGGCTTGAATACTTTGACATTGCTCATCCTAATATTTCAATATTTCTTAATTCCATTATTTTACTTTATAAAATGTGTGTATGGTTGTGTGTTCGATATTACTGCACTGTTCGAGCTAGGATCACAAGCATTTCGCTACACCCACAATAACATCTGCTAAATGTGTATGCGACCAATGAAAGTTGATTTAACTGCACTCACATCAGTTATTGCTTTTTTACTTGGTTTCACCAAGCTAAGGGCTGCAGTTACTACGGTTTACCTTGGTATTATTTATTGTTCTTTGCTGACACAAGTAACAAACTATATGACACTGACAGACAAACAAATAAGTACACAAAGGCGGAGGTAGCGGTCCTGCTGCTGGGTTGTTGCCCTCCTACGGCCTCCTCCACGTCTCCTGATGTACTGGCCTGTCTCCTGGTAGCGCCTCCATGCTCTGGACACTACGCTGACAGACACAGCAAACCTTCTTGCCACAGCTCGCATTGATGTGCCATCCTGGATGAACTGCACTACCTGAGCCACTTGTGTGGGTTGAAGACTCCGTCTCATGCTACCACTAGAGTGAAGCACCGCCAGCATTCAAAAAGTGACCATAACATCAGCCAGGAAGCATAGGAACTGAGAAGTGGTCTGTGGTCACCACCTGCAGAACCATTCCTTTATTGGGGGTGTCTTGCTAATTGCCTATAATTTCCACCTTTTGTCTATTCCATTTGCACAACAGCATGTGAAATTTATTGTCAATCAGTGTTGCTTCCTAAGTGGACAGTTTGATTTCACAGAAGTGTGATTGACTTGGAGTTACATTGTGTTGTTTAAGTGTTCCCTTTATTTTTTTGAGCAGTATATATATATATATATATGTGTGTGTGTGTGTGTGTGTGGTTATTCCAGCCCAGCACTAACAAACCTTGAATGGATGACTGGCTCATGCATAGATCCTTTCATATTACTTCTACACTTCACTGTAAGTGTGCGCTTAACCACCTTTTACCAGTAGCTTTTAGCAAAAAACTTTCAACCTAAATTGGATTTTGAGGATTCTTAAGAGGTTTTATAAGAACGACTGGTTCCAGATCTGTATGTATTTTAGCCAACTCCTCAGACTATTAACATTCCATACATGGCTGGCGGTGATATTCCGATCAATATTTCTTGAATGCTAAAACCCCTGAAGGGATCAAAAAGTTGGCCCTTTGTAATAATATAATCGCGTGGAAAGTAACATTTAAAGTTAGGCCTACCAGAGAAAAATGTAAAGAACACCAAAAAAAAAAAAAAAAAAAAAAGAGTAAACTTGGCGCTAAATAGACGATGTAATGCGCTGATATGACCCGGAGAATGTTAATTCTGTGCGTTGATAGGAGTCTAAAAGCCTTCAAGTAGCCTCTTACATAAAGCCACAGTTTAAGCGAGTGTTATCGGCTTTTACCCAGGATCCTATTCTCTCCCGTCTGTACTGTTACCGGCTAATTGCCATGGAAGTGGTTGCCTGGGAGAAGGACAGCCACAGAAAACACTTCGCTCACTGCGGAGGTATTTTTAAATAGAATTGTGGAGCTGGAGCCAAGACCCACGGTTCACCTCACACTACCCCAGGTCGAGTGCACTTACTCTGGAAGTTCAGTCCTGGAGGTCAGCTGGATAGGGTAGTCACTAAGGGATCATTTTATTTGTAGGTATTAGGTAACTTAGTATTTTCAGTAGTCTATGTAGCTCGTTTCTCAAAAAGGTGCAATGAGCTATTATGAATGCTTATACAGCCGCATGTTTTATAATTCATATTACCACGAGGCTTTATCAATGCATCTTCAAATCAAGTTGTTTTAATTAAAAACAGTATTTTAAATATTATTCAAGTTGTTGAGGGGAGAGTACATAATAAACTCATTAATTTCATTTAGTTTAAGTAAGATCCATAAACAAAATGTCTCTCTTACAAGTCATGCCACTTGATGTAAAAGTACCAATAGATTCTGCCGAATTGACTGGTCAGAGTACACAGCTCTCCCATCATTTAGAGGATAGATTGGTCACAGAAACGATCCTAATTTACTTATTAACTTATTATCTACAAATAGGTACACATAGAAACTAGCCTTACTTCCATACGATAACCAGTGTTTGAATTGGGCTGGTGCAAACACCTCGATTGTTCTATTGTTTGAAGACCGGCAGCTCATAAAATATTCACTCTTAAATATGAACACGTACTGCAAAATATAAAATGGAGTACCAGCACCTAAAGTGAGCACAGAGTCTGACACCGTTTTCATTCAACTTCAAGCACAGACTATAAAACACTGTCATGCCAGAGCCTATGACTGCATACCAAATTGCACCATATTCCCTACATAATGCACTACTTTTGACCAGCACCCATAGGGCACTGGTCAAAAGTAATGCACCATGTAGGAAATAGGGTCTCATTTGGGATTCACAGTATGTGCCTACGGAGCTAGCAACGCTAACCCTTCGGCCTCTTCAACCCTGATCCCTTTTGTTTAGCTAGTTTGGGAATGCCCCCATGGCGCAGGACAAAAGACGAGCCACTCTGCAGTTTTCATACACACTCCGTGAATAAACCCACCCTAAGCCACACATTTCCCTTGTGCAAAGCCCCAAAATGAAGCCTGCCTTTCGACATCCAGCCCGGGACAAAAGTCTTACGGAAAGTGCCGGGCTCATGTAGGTAGCCAGTAGCAACATGAACACAGGCCAGGGAGGGCTTCCTGTATTTTGGAATTCCAGGCTTTCCCAACCCAAAGGGAAACAATTCATACACGCACGCACACGCACACAAACACAGATGGCATTGCCAGTTATGAGAAGGTGTGTTAGTCCCAGGCCAGAGGTAAACAGAGCAAGTGCATAACACACAGTATGTGAGTAACTGATTTGAATGTTACTTATGTCGATGCTATGACGTAAAACTCACAAAGGCTTAACAGAATGTCTAGGCAAGTGACTGTGTAGTGTCTATGTTTTGGGATATGTGAATGCATGGCAGTGTGGATTTGTGATAGTTTTTGTGTGTACGCGTGTCAGTTTGTGTGTGTACTTTGGGTGCCAGTCCCGTCTCTATACCTTTCATGCAGTCTTCAAGCCTGCGGATGAGCTGGTAGGACTTGCAGCGGTCCAACAAGGTCCTAATGGCCGGCAGCGGGTCCAGAACCACCATTTCAGGATGGGTGTCGATGTAATCCTGAAGACAGTCCCAAAAAAACATCAGGTATGTATTCAATAGTGCACACCGCAGCAACACACTTTGCAACAAACAAAAAACACCACAAGGCCATGTTTATTAGGCACCAAAAACTGAGCGGGACTTCCTGGACTTGTACAATAAGAAACGCACATTTTCATTTTCAATTGCAAATAGTTAAAATATTCTGCACCCTAATGAACATTTCTCAATTATATTACAGCCTCAGCAAGCCTTAAAGCAACAAAGCCACATTTGATGAATCTGAAGAATGTTTACGTAAATGTATACTAGACTTCAGAAAGTATACAGGTGACTTCCAAGTTAACCTTTTTGTAGTCTAACAAATAACAACCGTTTTTGTACTGTTCTGTTCTCCACTTGTGCTAGCACAGTAGAGGCCATCTATTTTCATGTCTGTGCTTTTATGTATTAGTATCTCTGTACGCACTTCAACAATCAAAAAGGAACTCCATGTAATCAAGTACATTTGAAATGAAAGGCTTGGCTACTGGCCAATTTAGCGTGTTGCCATTTCGAGCGCCCATTTTCGCCCTCATCTAATGTCAATGAAACCTTAAAAGGAGACGAAGAGGGAGGAGAGGAATTTTGTTTGTTTTTCTGAGACTACAGGTGTGTAAAGCAACGCCTCCAGGAACAACTAAGGGTGAAAACATGTATTCATATGGCGTAGTGCATATTACCTAATGTTTACAAGATGAGAGTGCAGGGAAATCCACGTGATATAAAAACAGGTGGCTAAATTTACCATCCTTTTGTTTATGACATTCCTTGGTCTGTTTTGGTAAACAGTGAGGTCCAAAAGCATTTGGACAGTGACACATTTGTCTGTACTCCAACACAATGACATTAAAGTGAAGACTGTCAGCTTTAATTCAAGGCCATTTTCATCGATATCGGGTGAACCATTTTGAAAGAAAAGCATTTTTTGGGCATTGTTCCCCGCATCTTAAGGGACCAAAAGTATTGGGACAAATTCACGTTTTAAAGTAATCAAAAGTTTAGTATTTGGTCCCATATTCCCAGCATGCAATGACTACATCAAGCTTGTGACTCTACAAACTTGTTAGATGCATTTGTAGTATGTTTTGTTTGTGTGTCAGATAATTGTGTGCCCAATAGAAATTAATGGTAAATAATGTATAGTGTCATTTTGGAGTCACTTATTATAAATAATATATTTCTAAACACATATAGATTCATCTGGATGCTACCATGATTATGGGTAATCCTGAAAGAATTGTGAATAAAGATGAGTGAGAAAGTTAAACATAAACATGCTAAGCATTTTTCTGTCTTGGGGGTATGATCTTTGTGCCTCTAACTTTCTCACGATTCATTCAGGATTATTCGCAATCATGGTAATATCCACATTAATGTAATCCCACGTGATATAAAAAAAATTGCAAATGCATCCAACAGGTTTATAGTCACAAGCTTGATGTCATTATGTGCTAGGAATATGGGACCAAACACTAAACTTGACCACTTTAATAGACATAAGTGAATTTGTCCCAATACTTTGTTCAAAAAGTGCTGTAAATTTCTAAACGGTTCATCCAATATGGATGAAAATACCCTCAAAGAAAGCTGACAGTCATTGTATTATTTAAAATCCGAAGTGCTGGAGTAGTGTCACTGTCCAAATACTCTTGTACCTCACTGTATGAAAGAAACTCGGCTCTAATCCCTGTGCCTTAGACATATCAACTTCAAAAACCGTGCCCCTTTAAACTTTAAAGGGAAATTTTACTCCACAATCAGAAGTTGTCAGATGTTTTCAGGCCTGAAAAGCAGTCCACATCCCATGTCATCAGATGAATGAAACATGATAAGTACAGACAAACTGGAAATAACACAGTTCTTATCTTTTCCATTAGTTTTATTGTGGCACGTAGCTGGATCTACAAAACAGCTGGCCTGGGACATGGACTCCCTCTGACAGACTACTTTTGACGTCTGAAAACATCTGCTAAAATGTGATTTGAGTGCAATGGCTCTTTAAACGAATGAGGGGGTCCAGGGTAAACATTCAAATTAATGACCATTAAAGAAACTAAATGGGAGTCATTAGTCATATAAAGCTGAAAATAGGCCTATAAACCAAATCCAAGTTTGCTGAGGACCATTAAACGTGTCAAGCTTTTAAAAATGGACCAGACTTTATCATGTGGAACTGAAAACAAATTCTGCATTAAAGTATGCCATATATCAGCTCTAGGTTTGTATAGTGTCTAGAGAAAAGAGGACTAAAGGAGTGGGTAAGTTTAAGGAGTCAATTACATGTGTTTTATGTAGATGTGGACAGCAGACCAGTGCACTGACTAAAACGCTCATGAAATTTAGAACTTGCGGTTTCCTTCCAATGTTTGGGATTTTATTAGGATCCCCATTAGAAAGCTAATGTGGTTCACTGCGATGCTAGGGAGTGTAACAGTGCATTCTGTTCTGCCACGTGAAAGACACAAACTAGCAACCTTCTGCACAACAACTCATGCAACCGTCTAGTCGGTCCCTCTGAGGGACAGATGACTCAAGGAAGGTGTGAGGTCACCGATGTACTCCACCCCAACATGCTATGTGCGACATGCACTACATTCACCACCCTTTGATCTTCCCCTACTCCTGCGAACCCCCCTACGGATTAGGTCACGGCTAGAGGTCAACCGATTATTTTTTTTCAACACCGATAACTATACCGATTATTGGAGGACCAAAAAAAGACGATACCGATTAAAATCGGCCGTATATATTTTATGTATTATATTAAGTTAAAATAGTGTTCACTGTTCATTCAGTATTGTTGTAAATGTAATGTATTATAATAAATGACATTTACAACAATACTGAATGAACAATGAACACTTATTTTTTAACTTAATACATAAATAAAATCAATTTAGTCTCAAATAAATAATGAAACATGTTCAATTTGGTTTAAATAATGCAAAAACACAGCGTTGAGAAGTAAAAGTGCACTATGTGCCATGTAAAAAAGCTAATGTTTAAGTTCCTTGCTCAAAACATATGAAAGCTAGTGGTTCCTTTTAACAGGAGTCTTCAATATTCCCAGTTAAGAAGTGTTAGGTTGTAGTTATTATAGGACTATTTCTCTCTATACCATTTGTATTTCATAGACCTTTGACTATTGGATGTTCTTATAGGCACTATAGTATTGCCAGCCTAATCTTGGGAGTTGATAGGCTTGAAGTCATAAACCGCGCTGTGCTTCAAGCATTGCGAAAAGCTGCTGGCATACGGAGGAAAGTGCCGTTTGAATAAATGCTTACGAGCCTGCTGCTGCCTACCACCGCTCAGTCAGACTGCTCTATCAAATCATAGACTTAATTATAATATAATAAAACACACAGAAATACGAGCCTTAGGTCATTAATAAATGGTCAAATCCGGAAACTATCATTTCGAAAACAAAACGTATATTCTTTCAGTGAAATACGGAACCGTTCTGTATTTTATCGAACGGTTGGCAACCCTAAGTCTAAATATTACTATTACATTGCACAACCTTCAATGTTATGTCATAATTATGTAAAATTCTGGCAAATTAATTACGGTCTTTGTTAGGGAGAAATTGTCTTCACACAGTTCGCAACGAGCCATGCGGCCCAAACTGCTGCATATACCCTGACTCTGCTTACACTGAACGCAAGAGAAGTGACAATTTCAGGATCTACATTGATTATATGCAACACAGGACAAGCTACTTAAAATAGTAATATCAACCATGTGTAGTTAACTAGTAATTATGTTAAGATTTGTTTTTTTATAAGATAAGTTTAAAGCTAGCTAGCAACTTAACATGGCTCCTTGCAGCCTGCACTCACGTAACAGGTTGTCAGCCTGCCACGCAGTCTCCTCGTGGATTGCAATATAATCGGCTTCCAAAAATGACGATTACTGATTATGAAAACTTGAAAAATCAACCCTAATTAAATTGGCCATTCCGATTAAAATCGGTCGACCTCTAGTCACGGCTATTCAACTGGCGGCCCATGGGCTAGATCCGGCCCCTTTATCAATTTAGAATGGCCCTTTGATCAATTATCAACATTAATATAAAAATCCACACAAAAACATCGCTGCAAAAATCCAATGTTTAGTTCTAAAATGAGCCCTCGTTCAATATTCTCCAATAGGATCGTCTGTTTTCCTGTAGTCCCACCACTTAAGTGCTGTCAATCAATATCACCCAACGTACCAGTTACAGCCAAATCAGAGCTGCTAACATCAGCCATTTGCAGCTGCAAACATCTGGCGACACCACTCCACCAACATCGGTTGTTTCGTAGTCTGCTGAAAGACATGTCTGCTGAGCATCTTGATCAACTTCTACATAATGACATTAGGTCGCTAAGCAAGGGTAATGCTTTCAAAAGAGTAAGTGAGCTTAGGGAGGAGAAAGTTGCTTTTCTCCGTAATGGCCGTCACAAGCAAGCCAATACATATCTAGCAAAAATACTTGAGGGATAAAACAATTGACATGATTGGGGACTGCTTTTCAAAATAAGTGTTATTTTCTCCTCTGATTTGATCTCAAACAAAATGCTCAAATTCCCTACACTGAGGGCTCGAATTGGAGGGGGAAAAAAGGCAAAAAACATTTAACTTATTAGCTTAGGTTTTACACACAATCTCAGAAATCCTTAGCAGAGGCACCCCACGAAGACAAAACGACAGCCAAGCCTGATGGAAAGGAGAAAATGGGCAATCAACATTCACCTAGTTTCAGCAGAATATTATCTGTCGGGTAGCAAGCGCGCGCTGGTTGTCCCGTGGAGCAGCTCAGACAGCGGTAGTGTAGTTCAAATGAACTCATTTCTCATAATTGATTAAAAGAATGCATCAGTTATTCGTATGTCCTGCAACTTTGAAGTAGTAATGCCTGTTTGTGTGGCCCGTGTCTGTGTGCCAGTTAGCATGCCGAAAGTCATTTCTAAAGCTTTCACCCAAAACTTTGCCAATTAAATAATGTTTACTCCAAAGTAGGCCTACAGTGCCTTCAGAAATATTTTGTGGCAGTGATCTATACACAACACCCCATAATGTCAAAGTGGATTTATTTTGTTGAAATTTTTACACAAATGGCTCAAGTCAATAAGTATTCAACCCCTTTGTTATGGCAAGCCTAAAGAATGTTCAGGAGTAAAAGTGTCCAAATCACATAAGTTGTATGGACTCATTCTGCGTGCAATATTCTGCGGCTTTGTACCGCAAACATACAGTATCTGTAAGATCCCCAAGTCAAGTAGTTTATTTCAAAAATAGATGATTCAACCACAAAGACCAGGGAGGTATTCCAGTGTCTCGCAAAGGTCAGATTGGTTGATATGTAAAAATGTAAAAGCAGACACTGAATATCCCTGTGAGCATGGTGAAGTTATTAATTAGGCTTTGGATGGTGTATCAATACACTCACAAAAAAAAAGAGGTATCGTTCCTAACGCAGTTGCTGGAGAGGAAAGAAACCACTCAGGGATTTCACCATGAGGCCAATGGTGATTTAAAAAAAGTTGAGAGTTTAATGGCTATGATGGAAGAAAACTGAAGATGGATCAACATTGTAATTACTCCACAATACTAACCGAATACTGCTTTCACATAGGATTTACGGTATTTCGCCTGTACATTTTTTTGGGCAATGTATGACCCGCTTACAACAGGCTCATTTTTACCACATTCTTGCCTGCATACGCCTTCTATACCTCCCGTGAGCTTGCCGGCATGCCGGAAACAAGTGGTAGTTGTAGTGTGCAGATGTGGGTGGCCGTCCATTTTAATAAGTCCATAGAGAATATACACCATCAAAAATATTTCCATTATTACATTTATTTAGGCAGGTCCTATTTTCAAAAGAAGAGAAAGGTATATTTTGAGTTGAATTATGTTACTGGTCCGTGCAGCCTGTATGGAAATTAATAGTTATTTTGTTCATTAAAACAGACAAGACATACTACCGTGACCAGCTTTTGATCCACATTCACCTCTTTCCTACCTTCACCCTGCTTTGTTAGGGAGCAGGCATAGGGTCTCACGTTGAGTATCTTCATCATGATACCGATAGAAAATAATACCAATCTATTCTATATTTTCAAAAGCATTCGACTCATGTTCATATTTCACAACCTCCGTGGGCTTTTGGAGCTGCCTATACGCTATTGAGTAAAATCATAGGCCTGCACTTGATTTAGGCTACACTGTTGCATACTAAATGTTTCTGATAGATGAGCAAATTAATAGATGAGCTATACCACCTCCAAGTATTTGCCCAGACAGAAATATACAGACAGAGTCACTGAAACAAAATGACATTGATTAGGATATAATCCACTTGTTAAGCTAGATAACATGCTGGCAAAATGATCTGATCAGTGCTAATAAATGAGACAACTAGTCAAGATGATCATTAGCAGCACTCACCTCAGCTAACATTTACACAGCCTAATTGTAGCCTAACCAATATCCAAAAAATCTGACATTTATTGATTGCTCAAGACCCCATACTTGTCTCAAAGCAGAGCGAAACGATGGATGCAATCAATCAATTCAGGTGTGTCTAATGACAGTTTCATAATGCCATTAAACTTTTTGGTATTTTAATAGATGTCTTTCCATTCATCAAATAGAGGGTGCACAGTGCACTGTTTTAGATGCTGGAATTATTTTAGATTGGACTAACGTGCGCAGGTAGCCTACTTTTTGAAGTGATTTGTTTGACAAATCAGATGAATACATGTTCATGCCACATTAAAAAGGTAATATTTTTTACAGTTAAATTACTCATATTTACCATTAGGCCCATAAAAAAACATTTCACACATAGGTTCTATACGAGGAAAAATTCAAAAATCTACTTTCACCCATTGTAAATCACATGTAGAAAATGTCTGTACACCTGTAAATAACCTTTTTCAAATCTGGCCCCTGTAAGAATATAAAAAGGTAACTGCCAAAATAAAGGAAACACCAACAGTTTCTTCATTGGGCATTCGGCCACCACGAGCCAGAACAGCTTCAATGCACTTTGGCATAGATCCTACAAGTGTCTGGAGCTCTATTGGAGGGATGCGTTCTGGTGGTGGAAAACGCCGTCTCAGGTGACGCTCCAGAATCTCCCATAAATTGGGTTGCGCTCTGGTGACGACATTGTTTTCATGCACATCAACCCATTCAGTGACCACTCGTGCCTTGTGGATGGGTGCATTGGCATTCTATGGGGGCATAGCCATTGTAGCCAAAATAATGGCCAGAATAAATGGCCTGTCCAGCTTTTTTTATTTATCACCTGAAGCATGATGGGATGTTAATTGATAAATTAACTCAGGAACCACACTATGTGGAAGCACCGGCTTTCAATATACTTAGTATTCCTCATTTACTCAAGGGTTTCCATTATTTTGACAGTTACCTATAGTTGAATAAGAATGGATTAAGTCATGATTAGGAGAGCTCCTGCAGATAATCAATAAATCATATTTTATTATCACATTTATATCCAGGAACACCACAAACGTTCACCAAAATCTCAGAGCAAAATTACAGAAGGATGTAATCACTAAAGACATACCCCTCAAAGAGAAACATCCTACAGTACCTACAGACCCAGACCTGTCAGAGAACAACTTCCCCCATTAGGTGAAGAGCTTGTGATCCACCCTTACAATGTTTTAGCGGTGCCGATTGGCTTACCTGGACACTCTGCACCAATAGCAGGGCCTGCGTGTCATTCTGGTCTGCCAGAATGAGGTCCGCCAGCTTGTGGATGATGACATCCAGAGGGCCCTGCTCCTCCAGGGGCCGACTCAGATCCAGCTGCACACAGGGAGTGAGAGAGGGAGAAAGAGTGCTCAGAAGTTAGGCAAGATAAAAATCAAGACACCTTGTTTTATTAGTTGATAATATGGGGTCTGTTCCAAATGCACCCTATATAATGCACAACCTTTGACGAGAGGCCTATGGGTGATGAACACACTTTGGCCAATCCTTTGGGGTTTGACCCAACAGGTCAAAGACTTTGTTTTTGCTAAAATTAGGCCCGTTCAAAGCCTCCATTTCCCCCCCTCTCTCGCCAAAAACGATACGACCATATGGGCTTTACAGACTAGTTCTGGTAACAACAGCTGGGAGAAGAAAAAAGCAGCAAGGAACATTGTCTGCTTCCCAAATGACACTATTCCCTATATAGTGCACTACTTTTGACCAAGGTCCTGTCATTTGGGAGACATTATGTAAGGAGTAGGGACCCGGTCATATGGTCAATGGTCCAGCGCTGGCACCAAATAAAGGAGCACAAACAGACCACAGACCTACCAAGTCGTGGGATGAAATTGAGGGGGAACATTTTATTTGGGAGGCCTCTGGGGCCTGTTCCCTACAAGGCTCTAGTTTAATCAGGGAGAGGATGTCTGCATCCAAAATGGCACCCTATTCCTTATGTAGTGCACTACTTTATGGGCCGTGGTCAAAAGTAGTGAACTAAATATGGAATAGGGTGCTGTTAGGGACGCACAGTCTGGAAATGTTCTAGCGGCGGGATCAGAGCCTTCTTCTCGGCTGATTTAAGAAAACATAATCATGAGAAGGCAGGCAGAGAGAGGCTGGCTGATGAGTTCAGCTTGGGAACTCATCATGTAAGTTGAAGGTGTAGGGTAAAAAGTTGTCCCTAGACGCTGATCTTGGGTCAGTTTTGCATTTACCCCCACGAATGGTTAGGATTGGGGAAGCAAAGATGATCCTAGATTGGTACCGACGGGAAATTTCACCCCAGAGCCAAGACACTGTCATTCCTCATTGTGTCCTAAGTGAGACCGCAGAGAGTGGGTTTGTGTACAGAACTCCTTTTGGCAAAGGTTCTTAGGAACATGAAAGCCACCATTTGTAGCCGCCAGCACTGTGCATCTTCCAATTGATCAGGTTTGTAAACCGCACTGAGCAATTGAAGGGGAATGTGTGCATTAGCAAAGCCAACAACTTTCCAGAAAGTTCACACCCCTTGACTTTTACACATTTAGTTGTGTTGCAGCAATTTAAAATTGATTCAATTTAGATTTTTTTGTTCACTGGTCTACACATCCCATGATGTAAAAGTGGAATTATGTTTGAAACGGTCATAAATTAATTAAAAACAAATGTCGTGTCAAATATGCAACCCCGTTATGGCAAGCCTAAATAAGTTCAGGAATAAAAATGTGCTTAACAAGTCACATAAGTTGCAGGGACTCACTGTGTGCAATACTAGTGTTTAATATGATTTGAATGACTACCTCATCTCTATACCCTACACATACAGATAAGTGTAAGGTCCTTCAGTCGAGCAGTGAATTTCAAAACACAGATTCAACCAAAGACCATGGAGATTTTCCCCAATGCCTCGCAAAGGCACCTATTGGTAGATGGGTAAAACAAAAACAAAAAAGCAGACATTGAATATCCCTTTGAGCATGGTGAGGTTATTAAATTACACTTTGGATGGTGTATCATTACACCAAGTCACTACAAAGATACAAGCGTCTTCCCTAACTCAGTTGCCTTAACGGAAGAAAAGCACTCAGGATTTCACCATAAGTCCAAAGCAACTTAAAAACAGTTAGTTAAATGGCTGTGATAGTATTGTGGCGTAAATACAATGTTGTTGATCCATCCTTAGGAGAATACTAACCTAAATGACAGAGTGAAAAGGAAGCCTGTACAGAATACAAATATTCCAAAACATGCATCCTGTTTGCAACAAGGCACTAAAGTAATACAGTACTATATAAAAATGTAGGCAAAGCAATTAAAATTTTGTCCTGAATACAAAGTGTTACGTTTGGGCCAAATCCAATAAAACATTACTGAGTACCACTCCTCACATTTTCTAGCATAGTGGTGGCCGCATCATGTTATGGATATGCTTGTAATCGGTAAGGACTGGGCAGTTGTTTTTTTTATTTAAAAAAAAACCCAGAATGAGCTAAGCAGAGGCAAAATTCTAGGAGGAAAACCTGGTTGTCTGCTTTCTAACAGACACTGGGACACAAATTCACCTTTCAGCAGGACAATAACCTAAAACACAAGTACAAATCTACACTGGAGTTGCTTACCAAGACGACATTGAATGTTCCTGAGTGGCCTAGCTACAGTTTTGACTTAAAATCTATGGCAAGACTTGAAAATAGCCGTCTACAACCAACATGAGTTCTTGAATAACTTTTAAAGACTGTACAAATGTTGTACAATCCAGGTGTGTAAAGTGCTTAGAGACTTACTCAGAAAGACTCACAGCTGTATTTATTCATTTTATCTTTATTTAATCAGGTAGGCCAGTTGAGAACAAGTTCTCATTTACAACTGCGACCTGGCCAAGATTAAGCAGAGCAGTGTGACAAAAACAGAGTTACCTATGGGATAAACAAACATGCAGTCAATAACACAATAGAAAACTCTGTATACAGCATGTGCAAATGAAGTAAGGAGGTAAGGCTGCCAAAGGTGATTCTAACAGACTCATGGGTTTGAATACTTTTCGCATTTCATTTTCAATAAATAAGCAAAAATACTAGTTTTATCCATTTTGAATTCAGGCTGTAACAAAATGTGGAATAAGTCAAGGGGTATAAATACTTTCTAAGGGCACTGTACACCCAAACTAGACCATCATGTTGCGTGCGCTGAAAAAGAAATATACACATACGTTATTCAATAATTTCACCCATACTGCTCACCCGTGACCGAGCGTCTGCGGAAGTTTACATACACTTAAGTTGGAGTCATTAAAACTCGTTTTCCAACCACTCCACAAATTTCTTGTTAACAAACTATAGTTTTGACAAATCGGTTAGGACATCTACTTTGTGCGTGACACAAATAATTTTTCCAACAATTGTTTACAGACAGATTGTTTCACTTATAACTCACTGTATCACAATTCCAGTGGGTCAGAAATTTACATACACTAAGTTGACTGTGCCTTAAAACAGCTTGTAAAATTCCAGAAAATTATGTCATGGTTTAAAAAGCTTCTGATAGGCTAATTGACATAATTTGACTCAAATTGAGGTGTACCTGTGGATGTATTTCAAGGCCTACCTTCTCAGTGCCTCTTTGCTTGACATCATGGGAAAATCAAAAGAAATCAGCCAAGACTTTAGAAAAAAAGAAACTGTAGACCTCCACAAGTTTGGTTCATCCTTGGGAGCAATTTCTAAATGCCTGAAGGTACCACGTTCATCTGTACAAACAATAGTACACAAGTATAAACACCATGGGACCACGCAGCTGTCATATCGCTCAGGAAGGAGATGCGTTCTGTCTCCTAGAGATGAACGTACTTGTGCGAAAAGTGCAAATCAATCCCAGAACAGCAGCAAAGGACCTTGAAGATGCTGGAGGAAACAGGTACAAAAGTATCTATATCCACAGTAAAACGAGTCCTATATCGACATAACCTGAAAGGCCACTCAGCAAGGAAGAAGCCACTGCTCCAAAACTGCCATAAAAAAGCCAGACTACTGTTTGCAACTGCACATGGGGACAAAGATCTTACTTTATTGGAGAAATGTCCTCTGGTCTGGTGAAACAAAAATATAACTGTTTGGCCATAATGACCATCGTTCTGTTTGGAGGTAAAAGGGGGAGGCTTGCAAGCCGAAGAACAGCATCCCAACCGTGAAGCACGGGGGTGGCACCATGTTGTGGGGGTGCTTTGCTGCAGGACGGTCTGGTGCACTTCACAAAATAGATGGCATCATGAGGCAGGAAAATTATGTGGATATATTGAAGCAACATCTGGCAAAATGGCTTAAGGACAACAAAGTCAAGGTATTGGAGTGGCCATCACAAAGCCCTGACCTCAATCCCATAGAAAAGTTGTGGTCAGAACTGAAAAAGCGTGTGCGAGCAAGGAGGCCTACAACCTGACTCAGTTACACCAGCTCTGTCAGGAGGAATGGGCCAAAATTCACCCAACTTAATGTGGAAAGCTTGTGGAAGGCTACCCGAAACACTTGACCCAAGTTAAACAATTTAAAGGCAATGCTACCAAATACTAATTGAGTGTACATAATCTTCTGACCCACTGGGAATGTGATGAAAGAAAAATCTCTACACTATTATTCTGACATTTCACATTCTTAAAATAAAGTGGTGATCCTAACTGACCTAAGACAGGGCACTTTTACTAGGATTAAATGTCAGGAATAGTGAAAAACTGAGTATAAATGCATTTGGCTAAGGTGTATGTAAACCTCCGACTTCAACTGTATGCTTTGGCAGGGAAGAGGTAGGTAACCTACACTGGCAAAGATTTTCAGCTAGCAGACAGACACTGGAAGAAGTTTGATTGACAGATGGAAAAGCTTTGCATAGGCTCTTTCTTGCATTTTTTTGTGGGATTGTTCCGGAACCGTATAGATCACTTTTGTTCCCGGTTCCGATTGGTTCCAACTTCCACATATCATAGTAAACCATCTGTGTTTAAAATAGTCCTGCTTCTACAGGGTTGACCTGTGTGTGTGTGTGTGTGTGTGTGTGTGTGTGTGAAGCAATTAATTTATGTAGAAAAGTTGACAAAGTATCTATTCTATTGTCAAACAAGGTCCAAGATCACAGTGCAACCTTATTGTCTTGGGGCATTGCCAACAGACATTCAAAAAGATAGACCAATTCAATTCCAACAGAAATTCTTACTTCTGGCGAGGATGTCCAGCCACGTCTAATATTCCCAGCTCATGTAATATTTATGGCAGCGGAGATGATTTATCAAGTATGTATCGAACAAGATTGGTGGACTTGTCAATGCAGGGCATTGCTCCGCCTAAGGAGATCGAGGATTCCAAAGAAAACAATATCTTCCATATCGTAGATATAGTATGCATGCAAGGTTGGGATTAACTATTTTTTATTATTTTGAATCCCTATTCTTCAGTCTGACATTGGTGGAAGTATCCAAAGTGTCAGCTCAACAAATCTGATTCCGATGCTTTCTGCCAGTTCGATAACTAACACTGGTTTGAGACACTGACTACACAGAACTTATGTTTCTGGGGGTTGCTCTTGACCCAAAAAGGGGTCCCCCTTTCAACACAATCCATGAACAACCTTTGGAACAACAAATTCTAGCTGTTCAATTGCAATCCAAGCCCTTGGTTAACAACTGAAATAAGACAGATTGCATCCAAAATGGTATCCTAGTCTCTATATAGTGCACTACTTTTGCCCATAGCCCTAGTCATAAGTAGTGCACTACATGGGGAATAGCACACCATTTGCAATGCAGCCATTGCATCTTATCTGCTTACACCCAAAAACATTGATAAAGAAGGGTCATGTCTGTAGTAATGGGGAGGTGGCTCAGGCAATGATATGGTAATAATGAAGACCAAGGAATTCAAGAGAAGAAGCGATAAAAAGAGGGGACGTGATCGTGGCACAATAACTGATGAGTAATCAGCTATTACATAAACCTTAAAAAGAAAAGTTCACCCATTTTGAATGTTATTATCTCTGATGTTCTATCGATTCCCTGGGTCATTTCATGTGTATCTGTTATTGGCATTCAAGCAGGCAGAAATCTGTCTGGTATGACGTAGCACTGTGATAGTCGCTCTCACTACACTGGAAGTTAATAGGAATACGACTTTTAGATTGACATGACAGATGATTTCAGATTTCAATTCTGTTCGATGGCATAACTCGGGAGGGTGCTTTCTCGAATGAGCCTTTTAACATATTTTTGCAAAATTCCTACCTCGAGAAATGTGTAATTTAACAGAGGGTCTAGCAGGTGTTGACAAACACTTATGAACAAAATAAAACTTTGGAAACGAGGTCTGGCCAGGTGTCCGCCTCTTTAGTGCATTGCATGGTGCTGTTGCCAAAGATACTATAAAAAAGGAGATAGGAATCCAAGGAATCCAATGAATCTTGAACAAGGCAGGTGGTGTAAATGCTTTAAAATGACCTGTCATTAACTCGGCTACCTCCTGCGCCTCGACCTCCTTTCCAAAGTTTTATTTTTTGTTTATAAGTGTTTGTCAACACCTGCTACTAGCTAGCCAGGTTGCAATGGCACCCGCTTCGCCTGGAATAGCTAACGAACCATTCCAGCGCTGTAGAAGCAGTGTTTATTATGCTCTTGCCCGGGAAAATATTGACGATCTGAAGTTCCAATGTGGGAATTGTTTGCTTGCGGAGGATTACAGGCTTGAGGTGGCTATCCTTGGCAAGCAAATTCTAATTCTGTGTTAACTTACGGGGAAAACGCAAACTGGAACTCTCGTTCTCAACTCGTGGCGACAAACCGCTCGGGCCTGATGGATGTATCCCTACCTTGTCATCAGTCCCTATCTGAATGGCCTGTGCTACCGGAACTTGCCTACCAAGGAAGTCTCCTCCATCTGCTTCTCCATTGCGGAGTGGAGTAGACGGAGAACAGCAAGAAGATGGAACCAGCGCTGATTGGAACAATGTTACAAGTTGTGGAAACCGAAGGCAACGGCATGCTGCTAAGCGGACTGGAGTGTCTGCTAGACGTTCTGAGCAGATTGACACGTGGAATAGCTTCGCCGCACTAGTGCCTGATCTACCTGCGCCTTCGTCGCTGGGACTGCCTGTGTCCAACTACGCGGACTCCAGCAGCAGCTTAGTTGTCGAATTCCACTCCTTTCCCTCTCTCCGGATCTGACTGGGTACTGCCTGCTCTGGGAGGTCTGGACCTATCACTGGGAGCAGCAGGCGAATGCTATCCTGCTTCTCGTGGGCCTGTGAAATGTTCCACAAATTGTGGGAGGAATGGGCGGATTTCCCCATCCCCTTCTCCAGCCGTCGTATTGGGCAGTTCAAATGGTAAGAAATTACTCAGTCCCTGGAGCAAAAACGTTATGCTATCCAGGAGCACAGGACATCAATAAGCTGCCCCCAAATATTTTAAACCTGCATCAGCAAACAGTCTATCATAATGACATTGAATCTCACATGAACTATGAAGGGCAGCTCAGAACAGCTTAGACCAAGAGGTGCAGTGGTCTAAGGCACTGCATCTCAGTGCAAGAGGCGTCACTACCGTCCCTGGTTCGATTCCAGGCTTCAACACTACCGGCCGTGATTGTGCGCCACCCTATGGGACTCCCAATTGGCCCAGCGTCATCCGGGTTTGGCCGGGGTAGGCCGTCATTGTAAACAAGAATTTGTTCTTCACTGACTTGCCTTGTTAAAAGGTAAAAAATGGATTACATATTATTTTTTATTTTTTAATTATTGGGTCTCTGCTTGACACAAACAACCGCCCCATAATATCTGGCCCTGTGCCCTCCCTAAATCGTGGCATTGAACATTTCAGCAGACTTTTAGCCCTCCATAACTGGCTACGAGACTATTGCAGCTATGGGTGTAACATTGATTGACAATTTTGATCCCTTCTGGAAACAAAGCTCGTTTCATAAAGGAGGAAGGGATCCACCCAAATAATTTGGGTTCCTGAATCCTTTCACAGCATTAAAAGAATGCATTGAGACAAAGATTTATTAATGACCCAATCCCAGCTCAGTTAATCCTTACTAGTTGGGGAACCCTGCCTTAAAGTAATAATAAAATATTTTATATAGCACTTTTCATTACATAAGGAATCTCAAATACGTAGACTTACTCCGCAAACTATAATCTGCAAGACATTTGGGGCTGGCTTTACTGTAGCAACACTCAAAATTGTGAATTTAAAAGCAACAGTTGGACAATGGATTAAAATACTCCAGCTGTTAAATGTTTTTAATCTAATCAGATATTGACTGAATTACAGCACATAAAACAATGTACTGGCAGACAAATAATGGAGTTCAGGTAATGGTGAGAATTCAGGTATTACATTTATTGTAAAATGCAAGTTTCTTGTAATGCACTCATACATTTTAGTATATTAGTTTTTATACTTTGTGATAAATCAAGAAAACTGTGCCTCATTTTCATATATGCTGGATTTATTTGCATACATTAATATAAAGCGGATGCACAGGGCTGCAACCACCAAAAACCTGCTTGGTCTAGGCCTACCTGCGCCGTCTAGACTGCCTCAATTCCCGTTGTTCACTTGCATAATTCAACAAGTGTGTCAAGAAAGGGATACTCACACGATTGCAGATCTAAACGCTTGGCTCTAGATTACACCCACCTATACTTACATCCCTATAATCCAAGTGTTCCTTTTCGGAAGTTGCTTTCATTCAATGCATCTAATTTGTAAACATTTCAACTGTACTAAACTAAAAAAATTTTTTTTTTTTTTTACAATTGTAGAAATAAAATCCACCCACCAAAATCAAGTTATTTCTTGTGATGCAAGTGTTGAGACCGTGCTTTAAATTCCAGACGAAGCACAATGTATTCCATTGAGCTCATTTACCGGCCTCACATCAAGGGGCCTCATGAGCTGGGCATAATACAAAAATACTAGTAACATATACAGTACCAGTCAAAAGTTGACACCTACTCATTCAAGACTTATTATTTTTTACTATTTTCTACATTGTAGAATAATAGCGAAGACATCAAAACTATGAACACATATGGAATCATGTAGTAACGCCCCCCCCAAAAAAGTGTTAAATCAAAATATATTATTTGAGATTCTTCAAAGTAGCCACCATTGTCCTTGACAGCTTTGCACATTCTCTCAACCAGCTTCATGAGGTAGTCACCTGGAATGCTTTTCGAACAGTCTTGAAGGAGTTCCCACATATGCTGAGCACTTGTTGGCTGATTTTCCTTCACTCTGTGGTCCAACTCATCCCAAACAATCTCAATTGGGTTGAGGCCAGGTCATCTCATGCAGCACTCACATCACTCTCCTTCTTGGTCAAATAGCCATTACACAGCCTGGGGTGTGTTGGATTTATTGTCCTATTGAAAAACAAATGATAGTGGGACTAAGCACAAACCAGATGGGGAGGCGTATCGCTGCAGAATGCTGCGGTAGCCATGTCGGTTAAGTGTGCCTTGAATTCTAAATACATCACTGACAGTGTCACCAGCAAAGCACCCCCACACACTCATACCTCCATGCTTCACGGTGGGAACCACACATGCGGAGATCATCCGTTCACCACCTCTGCGTCTCAGAAAGACAGCGGATGGAACGAAAAATTTCACATTTGGACTCATCAGACCAAAAGGACAGGATTTCCAGTCTAATGTCCATTGCTCGTGTTTCTTGGCCCATGCAAGTCTTTTCTTATTGGTGTCCTTTAGTAGTGGTTTCTTTGCAGCAAGTCGGCATTTTCCGGATTGACTGACCTTCACGTCTTAAAGTAATGGACTGTTGTTTGGCTTGCTTATTTGAGCTGTTCTTGCATTAATATGGACTTGGTCTTTTACAAAATAGGGCCACCTTCTGTATACCAACCCTACCTTGTCTCAACCCAACTGATTGGCTCAAACGCATTGAGGAAAGAAATGCCACAAATGTACTTAAGGCACACCTGTTAATTGAAATGCATTCCAGGTGACTAGCTCATGAAGCTGGTTGAGAGAATGCCAAGAGTGTCCAAAGCTGTCATCAAGGCAAAGGGTGGCTACTTTGAACAATCTAAAATATATTTAGATTTGTTTAACAAGTTTCATAGTTTGTTTTCACTATTATTCAACAATGTAGAAAAAAAAGTTAAACCCTTGAATGAGTAAGTGTCCAACCATTTGAATGGTACTGTATAAATACTAATAATTTCTCAACTTGAGGCCCCCCTCTGCATGCTCCGCTCGAGGACCCACAACCCTACACCCAAAACGACCCACTGTCGTGGGCTTGCTCAGCGCATCACTCTTATTCGGTCTTGCCTCAGCAGGTTGGTTCAGCAGCAGCAAAATCTGCGGGAAGAGTCAACGTAGAAAAGGAAATGGAGAGGAAGGGGGCATTTTGCCTGGCCACTGTGCCCAGGTTAGTGGTGTAAAGTCTGGTTTGCTTGCTGTTTGTGGTTTTAGGCTGGGTTTCTGTACAGCACTTTGCGATATCAGCTGATGTAAGAAGGGCTATAAAATAAATTTGTAGCATTTACTTTGTACTTTTACTCAAGTCTGTCAATGGGAGTACTCTTCCACCAATGTACTTAAGAACATTTTAAACCAGATTACCAGTAAAATACTTAAAAGTAAAAAAGTGACTTTCACAAGAGTAATTTTCTATTAGGGTATTGTGAACCATCCAGAGGTTTGGGGGCCAAATGGAGTCAGAGGGACGGGGACACTCCGGGAATCCCCGAAAGCATCCCTTATTACCGGCGCAAGGCAAAGGACGAGGCTATTACGCATGAGAAAAAAAAAAGAGAATGGAGAAAGGAACAGACAAAGAAATAAGGAGGAACATAGAACAAAGGACAGAACATTGAAAGACCAAGAACAGCTTAAATGAAGAATTTATGAGTGATTCCCGGTGCAGCGAGCCAAAGCCAAGATTAGCCACAAAAGACCATTTAATTAGGTGATTATGGAAAGTATTTTTGGTTTGTAAGTGAAGTGCTCTGTATTGAGGTAGGATTTTGTTAACCCTTTCTTGAACCGGTCCCCTCTGGACCGATCACAGTTCCTTCATTTTTACTCAAGTAAGACAATTGAAGAATTTTTCCACCACTGCCAGGTTAGTGAGGCCACATTGACAATGAAAAAGGCCTTCAAAAAAGTGAATTAGGCCATACAACCACCTTCAGAAAGTATTCACACCTTTTCCACATAGTTGTGTTACAGACTGAATTTAAAATGGATTAAATTGAGACGGTCACTGGCCTACACACACAATAACCCATAATGTCAAAGTGGAATAATGTTTTTTAAAATGTTAAATTAAAAAGCTGAAATGTCTTGAGTCAATAAGTATTCAACCCCTTTGCTATGGTAAACCTAAATATAAATAAAAAAGCAGACATTGAATATACCTTTGAGCATGGTAAAGTTACTAATTACACTTTGGATGGTGTATCACTACAAAGATACAAGTGTCCTTCCTAACTCTGTTGCCGGAGAAGAAGGAAACCACTCTGGGATTTCACCATGAGGCCAATTGTGACTTTAAAACAGAGTTTAATGGCTGTGATAGGAGAAAACATTGTAGTTACTCCACAATACGAACCGAATTGACAGAGCGAAAAGGAAGCCTGTCCAAAATAAAAATATTCCAAAACATGTATTCTGTTTGCAACAAGGCACTAAAAATAATACTGCAAATCCAATACATTGAGTACCACCCCATATTTTCAAGCATAGTGGTGGTTGCATCATGTTATTGTACAATCCAGGTGTGCAAAGCTCTTTCAGGCTTACCCAGAAAGACTCACTGCTGTAATCACTGTCAAAAGGTGATTCTAACATGCATTGACTCAGGGGTATGAATACTTCTGTAATTGATATGCCCTCTGCCTGAGGCCTCCAAATCACTAAGTCCGCCCATTACAAATGTTTCCGCAGTCGTTATGTTATGACAACAGAGTCATATTAAAGTGACAAGTGGATTTTGCACCTCTCAAAGACAGGAAATAGGTGGCTGAAAAGGAGAGTTCAGGTGGGTGGGGCACGCGTTGCGACACTCACAATGGGTTCCCATAGGAGAACCCCTTTTTGGTTCCAGGTACAACCCTCTGTGGAAAGAGTTCTACCAGAAACCAAAAATAGTTCTTCCAAGGGTTCTCCTATGGGAACCGAAGAACCGGTTTAGGTAGCATCTTTTTCTATAAGTGTAATTTACTGTTGCCTGATGGAATACTCTAAGCACAAAGGGTCCAACAAAAACCCACGGAAAAAAACAAGACTCACGTTAAAAGTGAAGAAAGTAAGTATTAGACCATGCCTAATTGAGCAGTGTTCTATAGCTTACCACTAACGCAACAAGTTGATCATTAACAAATATTTATTTAGTCTCTTGTGACAGCCGACCTATGACTGGGTGTTCCCCACCCAAGGATGACATGTGACAAGGAATCTACTCAAAGTCCACTCCTACTTCAATACAATAATGTGGATTTGTTCAAATGGTTTTCTAGTATCTTGGTAGCATTAAGACCATTGTTAGTTCCCACGTAAGGTGCATCGGTAGCGTCCGAACAATAGTTGCACTAAAACATAGTAGCCCAAGTCTCTTTTTGCGAATGATAGGCTACTTCAACAAAAATGGGATAAACAATTGTTAACATTTAGTCACAATCATTGTTAAAAAACAAATCCAGGCTGAGAGGACAGAGAAAAGTGCTTCTTCTTTCTTAGTGCTCACAGGTTTCTTATCAGCTGAACTGTCTGGCAGACGGTAAAACAGCTGGAGGGAAGCCCTAAAGCCATTACAAATCGGTACATTATGGTAAAGTTGCGGGCACTAAAACAGTTTTTACAACAGGTTTGGTGGTTGTGACAAGCCATCACTAGAAGACGCATTGCAGTGATTATTTGGCCAGTACTGCAGCGCAACCTAACTTTTTATTGCATGTAACTGTAGGTATAAAATTACCCATTGCAAGAATGGGGTGAAGATAGTCATGAGAGTGGCAGAGCTGGGGATCAAACTCCGGTCTCCTAGAGCAACGTGTGGTCTGGAGTTGGAAGCAGCGCTACTGCCAGACCAAACGTATAAAATACATCTTAATCCTGTTCACGTCCATAGATAAAACTCAACCCTAGGTGGTTGGCATCACAATCAATGTACACAACTGTACTCAAATTGCTTAGATTCAAAATGTTCTGACATTTTTATGTCTATGCACACGTGACTGTGCTCGTTTATTTGTTGATGCACATTTAAATTTGTCTGTGCATGCGAGTGTGACAGGTGCGTTTGCGTAGATGCGGCAGGTCCCAGAGAGAGCTTATACAAAGTGGTTCCATAGCCTTTCACATCTACCTTCTTCAAACAAAAGACATGCTGACTTTGGGACAGTTCCCAGGACATCTTTTCAAAATGGACAGACGGCAATGAAACTTCAAATGTATGCACATTGCAAGATCAAATTTATCATGTATAAAATGCTGGCCAGGCCAATATTTTGGCTACCCTGGCTATGCCCCCATACTTTAGGATGACAATGCCCCCATCCACAGGACACAAGTGGTCACTGAATGGTTTAATGAGCATGAAAACAAAATGTCCACCATATGCAATGGTCATCTCAGTCACCAAATCTCAACCCAATTGAACACTTATGGGAGATTCTTGAGCAGCGTCTGAGACTGCGTTTTCCACCATCAACAAAACACCAAATTGAATTTCTCGTGGCAGAATGGTGTCGCATCCCTCCAATAGAGTTCCAGACACTTGTAGAATCTATGCCAAGGTGCATTGAAGCTGTTCTGGCTCAACTCCCTAGACACTATGTTAGTGTTTCCTTTATTTTGGCAGTTACCTGTACTTCATCAGTTTAACACAGAACCATGTCATTATGATAAAGTGGTCTTGCAAATGTTACAAATTACAAGCAAAAGTCAAATTTACACACCTGTAATGTGCAAACAGGATAACAGAAGCCCAAGATAAAAAAAAGTATAATAATATTGGTGAGACTTAGGCCCAATTCTGTATAAGGATTGCATGCGAGCAGTAGTGTGAACACACGTAAACGCTGTTTATGCACCGTTTATTTTACGTAGGAGTTTCCCCACCTATTGAGGAAAAATACATCTAGAATATAGGGAGCATTACTTTACTCACAGCAAATGGTGATCCGCGTTTTAACCCACCTATTTTGTAACACCTAGTGATTCATAAAAATAAACTCTGTATTATGTGAAACAGCGACACTGTTCGCCCCTGGGCCTTGATCATTTTTATTCTGTTAACAAAACGGAGGCGAGGAGCATCCAGCAGTGTGATAAATAACTTTGTTGTAATATCCCAAACAGACGTGGCAGTTTCACCATTAAGGATTCAAGCTTTAAGCATTACATGTACCTTGTATAATGCCTGTGATCATTAGACAAGGGCTGCATCACATAATCCACATGGAACATTCAGAAAGAAATATTATATAGAACAGACGTGAATGACACTTAGATTAAGCAATCATGCCAGCTCTTAAATCGTGACGTCTAATACATTATAATATTTTGGTGGGTGCTTATACATGTGTGTATTATATGCATGTGTGAACTGGACATTTGATTTTGCATATCACAACTCCCCCTGATACACCCTCAGAGTGGGGTCACAGCCAGGGTCAGCCTGGAGCAATTAGGGTTAAGCGCCTTGCTTATAGTGCTGAGTGATTAACTGTAATGTTATTTTTCAGTTTTAAAACTCATTGACGACATCAGTTGAAATACATTTTGTTTGTTTTTTCCCCCCCTGAGCTCACACATTTTCTCACTGCAGTTTATCTAGAGATCAGTCAGATCAAGCCCGAACAGTTCGTTGTATACTGAACAAAAATGCTACAATTTTAAAGTTGAGTTACAGTTCATAAAGGAAAATCTGTCATTTGAAATACATTCATTGGGCCCTAATCTAGGGATTTCACATGACTGGGAATACAGATTTGCATCTGTTGGTCATATATCATAAAAAAAGGTAGGGGCATGGATCAGAAAACCAGTATGTATGTGGTGTGATCCCCATTCGCCTCATGCAACGCGACATCTCCTTAGCATTGAGTTGATCAGGCAGTTGATTGTGCCCTGTGGAATGTTGTCCCACTCCCCTTCAATGGCTGTGCGAAGTTGCTGGATATTGGAAGGAACTGGAAAAAGCTGTCACATGTCAATCCCAATGTCTGGTGAGCATGCAAGCCAGGGAAAAACTGGGACATTTTCAGCTTCAGGAATTGTGTACATATCCTTGCGACATGGGGATTGACATCATCATGCTGAAACATGAGGTGAAGGCCGCAGATAAATGGCATGACAATGGGCCTCAGGATCTTGTCACGGTATCTCTGTGCATTCAAATTGCCATCGATAAAATGCAATTGTGTTTGTTGTCCGTAGCTTATGCCTGCCCGTACCGTAACCCCACAACGTCAGCAAACTGTTCACCCACACGACGCCATACACATGGTCTGCGGATGCGAGGCCGGTTGGACTTACTGCTAAAACAACGTTGGAGGCGGCTTATGGTTGAGAAATAACCATTCTATTACCTGGCAACAGCTCTGATGGACATTCTGGCAGTAGGCATGGAAATTGCACACTCCCTCAAAACTTGAGTCATCTGTGGCGTGACAAAACTGCACATAGTGCATTTGGAGAGTATTCAGACCCCTTGACTTTTTCAAAATTGTTACTTTACAGCCTTATTCTAAAACATATTAAATTGTTGCCCCCAATCTTCACACAATACCCCATAAAGACAAAGCAAAAACAGGTTTTTAGAAAGTAAAAAAAAAAAATCATGTACTAAAATATGACATATACAAACATGGCTTCCGAGTGGCGCAAAGGTCTAAGGCACTGCATCTCAGTGCAAGAGGCGTCACTACAGTCCCTGGTTCAAATCCAGGCTGTATCACATCCGGTGATTGGGAGTCGCATAGGGCGGTGCACAATTGGCCCAGCGTCTGGGTTTGGCCGGGGTAGGCCGTCAATGTAAATAACAATTTGTTCTTAACTCACTTGCCTAGTTAAATAAAAATATATTCAGACCCATTACTCAGTACTTTGTTGAAGCACCTTTGGCAGAGATTGCAGCCTTGGGTATGACGTTGCAAGCTTGGCATACCTGTATTTGGGGGGTTTCTCCCATTCTTCTCTGCATACTCCCTCAGGCTTTTGTCAGGTTGGATGGGGAGCGTCGCTTCACAGCTATTTTCAGGTCTCCCCAGAGATGTTTGATCAGGTTCAAGTCCGGGCTCTGGCTGGGCCACTCAAGAACATTCAGAGACTTGTCCCGAAGTCACTCATGTGTTGTCTTGGCTGTGTGCCTAGGGTTGTTGTCCAGTTGGAAAGTGAACTGTCGACCCAGTCAGAGGTCCTGAGTGCTCTGGAGCAGGTTTTCATCAAGGATCTTTCTGTACTTTGCTCCGTTCATCTTTCCTTCGAGCCTAGGTATCCTCCCAGTCCCTGCCGCTGAAAAACATTCCCACAACATTATGCTGCCACCACCATGCTTCACCGTAGGGACGGTGCCAGGTTTCCTCCAGATGTGAGACTTGGTATTCAGGCCAAAGAGTTTTATCTTGGTTTAATGAGACCAGAGAAACTTGTTTCTCATGGTGTGAGAGTAATTTACAAACAGGCTGTCATGTGCCTTTTACTGAGGGGTGGCTTCCGTCTGGCCACTCTACCAGAAAGGCCTAATTGGTGGAGTGCTGCAGAGATGGTTGTCCTTCTGGAAGGTTCTCCCATCTCCACAGAGGAACTCTGGAGCTCTGTCAGAGTGACCATTGGGTTTTTGGTCACCTCCCTGACCAAGGCCCTTCTCCCCCGATTGCTCAGTTTGGCCGGGCAGCCAGCTCTAGGAAGAGTTTTGGTGGTTTCAAACTTCCATTTAAGAATGATGAGGCCACTGTGTTCTTGGGGACCTTCAATGCTGCAGAAATGCTTTGGTACCCTTCCCCAGATCTGTGCATCGACACAATCCTGTCTCAGAGCTCTACGGACAACTCATTCGACCTCATGGCTTGGTTTTTGCTCTGACATGCACTGTCAACTGTGGGACCTTATATAGACAGGTGTGCCTTTCCAAATCAACAGAATTTACCACGGGTGTACTCCAATCAAGTTGTAGAAACATCAAGGATGATCAACGGAAACAGGATGCACCTGAGCTTAATTGCGAGTCTCATAGCAAAGGGTCTGAATACTTACGTAAATAAGAAACCCGTTTTTGATTTGTAATAAATGTACAAAAATGTATAAAAACCTGTTTGAGTTTTAATTATGGGATATTGTGTAGATTGATGAAGGACATTATTTTATTAAATAAGGCTGTAACGTAACAAAATGTGGAAAAAGTGAAGGGGTCTGAATACTTCCCGAATCCACCGTACTTGTCTGAAGACAGAAGAACACTCAAGTGGGATGGAGCAGTTGCTTTTCAAAGTATCTCTACCTGAAAATACATGACCTAAGATAGTTCATATTCAGCAGTCATAAAAGTATGCCTTATTTACTTTGAAGAACAAGTAAAAATAGCAATTTTGTCAGACAGCATAGGCAGCAGCTATTTAAAGATTAGATGACTTAGAATGAAATAAAAAGTAATAGGCCTACACCACTGAAATACTTTAAAGTAATGTGAATAAATGGTTAATAAGTGATAAGCAGTAATGGGCAGTTACTACCATAATGGAACATGTATTAATTGTTTTCTGTCGTTACAGCATTAAACCCACATAATATTTTTTTAGACATATGCATTATCGAAACCATGATTTTTAAAATACTCAAAACAGACCCCAAAAAGCTCTCAAATCGCTCAGCACTACTTGCTCAAGGGCACAGACAGATTTTACTCGCCGTTTCGAACTAGCACCCTTTCGGTTACTGGCCCAACATTGACTACTAGGCTACCTGCCGCCCTACAATGTTCAGTTTGTGTCCCCTTCGAGACCAGGGGCATTTAAACATGCAATTGTATACAAATATGATGAGCATGTTATATTATGTAGTACTCATGAAGCTAATTTTTATTGGGAACTTATACAAGATTTAACCACATTCTGAATAGCACATTATAAATAATTAGGGAAGAGGGTACAATTTGGGACAAAGCCAGTGTGTTGTGGAATTGGAGAGGTTCTAACCTCTGCTTAAACCCTCCAAGACACTAGTGACTTCCGCTCTGCTCCAAATATATAAAACGATAGCACTCACTTCAAGCACATCGTAAGCTTAAAGAATAATTTTTTCTAGAGCCGCCTCGGTACAATTCTATGTCCCCAGTGTTTCCCAGCTTGGTCGTTAGACACAAACCCATCCCCCCACCCGGCCATTCCACATTTGGTTCACTCCAACACTTGATTCAACTAGTCTTCAAGCATCTGATTAGTTAAAGCAACTATGCTGGTGATTGAATATCTAAACCAAATGTAGAATGGGCAGGGCCCCCAAAAAGAGAGACTAACAGTCATACACTTTACGTACAGGTGGTCCCGGGAATCAAACCCACTATCCTGCCATTGCAAGCGCCATGCTCTGCCAACTGATCTAAAGAGGACCAGCTCTCTAATCTCTCAATCATTCATTCCAGGAGCCACACAGATAATTTGTAACTCCCTAATGTTGCAATTAAAGGGCCATAAAAAGCAACATGATTGGCACCATTAAGTCATTCAAAACATGTCTTCGATCATTGATTACAATTATGGAAACCGGGTACCAAACAGTCATTGCCGTTCACTGCAGAAGTAGGATCTGCTTTCCCCAACTAATCTTTACCTTAACCCCAATGGAAGCTTTCCTGACCCCAATGGAACTAATTGAATAGTCCATCAATCGGTCTTAAAATCCACCCTGTATCTGTGCTTGGGGGCAATGTGGGTAGCATGATGGCTCTGACAAAGGTTTGTTCCTCACTTTGAGCCCTTAAAAAAAAAAAAAAAAACGTACTGCATAGTTTCCTATGTATTATTTCTGACATTGTTAGCCGAGAAAATCTTAAATGTTATTACATACAGCCGGGAAGAACTATTGGCTCTAAGAGCGACGTCAACTTACCAAAGTTACGACCAGGAATAGGACTTTGCCGAAGCGGATCCTTTGTTCAGACCACCACCCAGGACATTGGATCTAATCCCAGAGGCCGAGCCAAACAACGTCGGGGGAGAAGGGGTAGACGGAGCGGCCTCCTGGTCAGACTTCGGAGGCGTGCACACCAACCGCTTCCGAGTATATTACTCGCCGATGTCCAGTCTCTAGACGACAAGGTGGATGAAATTAGGGCACGAGTTGCCTTCGAGAGACAGAGATTGTAACATTTGCTGTTTCACGGAAACATGGCTCACTCGGGATATATTGTCGGAGTCGGTACAGCCACCGGGTTCCTTCATGGGTAAACATCTCTGGGAAGAAGGGTGGGGGTGCATGCTTCATGATTAACGACTTATGGTGTAATCATAACAACATACAGGAACTCAAGTCCTTTTGTTCACCTGACCTAGAATTCCTTAAATCAAATGCCGACCGCATTATCTACCAAGAGAATTCTCTTCGATTAGTCACAGCCGTGTATAACCCCCCAAGCAGATACCACGACAGCCCTCAAGGAACTTCACTGGACTATGTAAACCATATATCCTGAGGCTGCATTTATTGTTGCCTGGGATTTTAACAAAGCTAATTTGAGAAAAAGGCTCCCTAAATTCTATCAGCACAATGACTGTAGCATGCGTGCAGGCAATACACTGGACCACTACTACTCTAACTTCAGCGATGCATACAAGGCCCTCCCCCACCCTCCCTTCGGCAAATCCGACCACGACTCCATTTTGCTCCTACAGGCAGAAACTCAAAGAGGATGTACCCGCGACTAGAACCATTCAATGCTGGTCTGTTTAATCGGAATCCACGCTTCAAGATTGTTTTGATTATGCGGACTGGGAAATGTTCCGGGAAGCCTCAGAGAATAACACTGATTTGTGCATTGGAGAGGTTGTACCCCCTTTGACTATTAAAACCTACCCTAACCAGAAACCGTGGATAGATGGCGGCATTTGCGCAAAACTGAAAGCGCGAACCACCACATTCCACATGGAAAGATGACTAGGAATATGGCCGAATATTAAACAGTAGTTATTCCTGCCGCAAGGTAATCAAACAAGCAAAATGTCGGTTTCAGGACAAAGTCGCAATTCAACTGCCCAGACACGAGACGTATGTGGCAGGGTCTACAGGCAATTACAGACTACAAAAAGAAAACCAACCACGTCAGACACTGACGTCTTGCTTTCAGACAAACTAAACACCTTTGCCCGCTTTGAGTGTAATACAATGCCACCGACGGGGCCCGCTAACAAGGACTGCGGGCTCCCCCTCTCCTTCTCCGTGGCCGACTTAAGTCATTTAAATGTGTTAACCCCTGCAAAGCTGCTGGCCCAGACGGCATCCCTAGCCTCGTACTCAGAGCATGCGCAGACGACAACAGTAGTGGGCTTGATTACCAACAACGACGAGACAGCCTACAGGGAGGAGGTGAGGGCACTCAGAGTGTGGTGTCAGGAAAACAACCTCTCACTCAACGTCAACAAAACAAAGGAGATGATCGTGGACTTCAGGAAACAGCAGAGGGAGCCGCCCCCTATCCACAGACGGGACAGTAGTGGAGAAGGTGGTAAGTTAAGTTCCTCGGCGCACACATCACGGACAAACTGAAATTGTCCACCCACACAGACCGTGTGGTGAAGGCGCAACAGCGCCTCTTCAACCTCAGGAGACTGAAGAAATTTGGCTTGTTACCTAAACCCACAAACCTTTACAGATGCACAATTGAGAGCATCCTGTCGGGCTGTATCACTGCCTGGAACGGCAACTGCACCGCCCTCAACCGCAAGGCTCTCCAGAGGATGGTGCGGTCTGCACAACACATCACCAGGGGGAAACTACCTGCCCTCCAGGACACCTACAGCCCTCAATGTCAGAGGAAGGCCAAAAAGATCAAGGACAACAAATCACATTTTATTTGTCACATGCGCCGAATACAACAGGTGTAGACCTTACAGTGAAATGCTTACCACCCGAGCCACTGCCTGTTCACCCAGAAGATGAGGTCAGTACAGGTGCAGCAAAGCTGGGACAGAGACTGAATAACAGCTTCTATCAAGGCCATCAGACTGTTAAACAGCCATCACTAACACAGAAGCTGCTGCCTACACAGACTCAAATCATTAGCCACTTTAATAAATTAATAACTAATTTCATTTGTATATACTGTATTTTATACCATTTATTGTATCTTGGCTATGCCACTCGGCCATCACGCATCCATATACTTATATGTACATATTCCATCCCTTTACGTGTGTATTAGGTAGTTGTGAAATTGTTAGATATTACTGCACTGTCGGATCTAGAAGCACAAGCATTTCGCTACACTCGCATTAACATCTGCTAACCATGTGTATGTGACCAATAACATTTTATTTGATGTCTACCAAAACCAGATGAAGACTGCAATGTTCCTCTTACAGTAAGCTAAAATGATTTGACCTACCAATATGATCCAATTCACATGTTTACCCTTCCTTGCAGTTTGCGTCAACGATGAGAAATTCTATTTCAGAGTATATGGCATATCCCCAGAGTCTTTGCAACTAGAAAGGTTATTCAACTTTCCACACAGGACTCCATTTTGAAAACCGACTATAAATGTTACATCATACGCCTGACCTTCCTGAAATCTTCCATCTGTAGTTTCACTTTCGGCAACAATTACTTATTTTTTAAATCAGTTTTGACTTGGCAGGACAGAGGGTCGTCACAAATGTACAGCAAACAATGTCTTCAGTATGTGTGTTTTTTGGTGTGCGTGTGTAGGAACTTCAATTGTGTGATTGATCGTATAGATTAACTTGAAGCGCCGTTACATCATTGCAGTCAGCGTAATGGTATCAGGGGCTGTATGTATCAAGTGTGTCAGTAGTAGTGCTGATCTAGGATCAGGTCCCCCTTGTCCATGTAATCTTATACATTGTGATCTAAGAAAGGCAAAACTGAATCAAAACAGATCCTTTCAACAAAAATGTGCATGGTAACACCAAGGGAGAATAGTCATGCACGGAGAAACAGATGCGCTGATTGCGCTCTATCCAATCATACAGCATAATCTACAGAGAGAGACAGACCTGCCCACATTATGCAGAGCCTCAGAATTGTTTGCATAAGACACACCTCGCCAATGTTGTTGAAAGAACCCTTGACCTAAACTTTTATCGAGCGGCCACTTGCTGATGTGATTGAGTGTGATCACAAGAGTCTGACACTATTTAGCAAAATTATGATTGAAACGATACACCCTTGCATCACAACTGCCACCTGTCAATATTCCACATTTCAAAAGCCATTCGTGAGCATCGTGTCCCGCCGCGACCTGTTTTGTAATATAATTTGCTTTAGACAATGGTGGTTACTCTGCGTCGCATCGTGGCTATGATCACATCACAGCCATGACAAATTTCATAACACATGGCCTCATGTATTATTGCTTTAATGAAACACTGCCAGACAGATGCACAATACGGTAATATTTAAAAACTGCTCCAAAGCACTTTACTCACCAGTGACTTGAAAGTTGATTTAGCTAACGTGGCCTGCCTGCTCAATGTGTTAATAGCTAGCTTCATAGAGAGATGGAACTAGCTAGTGATTGTGGGCACTGAAACAGCATGTATACTTTATATGCAATGTTTGACAGCTTGCTGAAGTTAGACATGTTCTCATAAAATCAGTCCTGAGCGCAGCAGCAGCTGACTGGATACTCTCCGCAGTGCACTACTAGCTTTCTTCCAAACGTTTTTTTAACTTGAGAAATACCGCAAAAAGCCTTAGCGCAGCGTGAATGTTTTTGCCCTAGCACTACACAGCTGATAAAAATCTAAGCTTGATGATTAGTTGAATCTGCTGTGTAGCGCTCAGGTAAAAACCTAAAATGTGCCCCCTTTGGGGTCCCAAGGACCGAATTTGGGAAACCCTGCCTTAGCGAGATGTAAAATTGAGTGATTAAGACCTCCTCGGCGAAAACTTCAAAATCAATTAGATTTCTTGATTTATTTTGACTATTTTGAGGGTGAAATGTTGCTCGTAACTTAAGAGGGATTGAATTCCTTAACTACTAGAATGGTCATGATGGTCATTCTGACAATGATATCTATTGCGTAAATATTCCATAAATAGCAAAATGAATAAATGTGTTAAAATAGGTAATAAACCTCAGGACACCAAATGTAAATCAGTAAAAATGTTCTCATTTTTCCTGCAGTCTGAACAGCCATAAAGTGCATGAAATCTGACATTTCAAGCCACCTTCTGGCCATGCGACTTGTCTGAATGGTCAAATCTGGTTTATTTGCCTTCAAGTGGCTAGATGTTATTTAGCATATCTTGTTGCTTGCTAGCTACTCTGACAAGAACAGGTGGTAGGTAGCTAACTAGCTTGTTAATTGTTGACAAACGAATGAGTGAATGTGCTAGAAAGCTAAACGGCTACCTAGCTAGCTGCGGCTCGCCAAATAGGACTTGCTTTGGAAGTTGGATAATCTTATCTTTGAGGCTTTAAATGTGTTCTTAGACTGATTTTGAACATTCAAAGCAACTGGGAAAGGTCCATGTGTAACGGATGTGAAATGGCTAGCTAGTTAGCGGGTACGCGCTAGTAGCGTTTCAATCAGTTACGTCACTTGCTCTGAAACCTATTAGTAGTGTTGCCCCTTGCTCTGCAAGGGCCGCGGCTTTTGTGGAGCAATGGGTAACGACGCTTCGTGGGCGACCGTTGTTGATGTGTGCAGAGGGTCCCTGGTTCGCGCCCGTGTCGGGACGAGGGGACAGACGTAAAGTTATACTGTTACATTGATGCTGTTGACCCGGATCACTGGTTGCTGCGGAAAAGGAGGAGGTTGAAAGGGGGGTGAGTGTAACGGATGTGAAATGGCTAGCTAGTTAGCGGGTACGCGCTAATAGCGTTTCAATCAGTTACGTCACTTGCTCTGAAACCTATTAGTAGTGTTGCCCCTTGCTCTGCAAGGGCCGTGGCTTTTGTGGAGCGATGGGTAACGACGCTTCGTGGGTGTCAGTTGTTGATGTATGCAGAGGGTCCCTGGTTCGCGCCCGTGTCGGGGCGAGGGGACGGTTTAAAGTTATACTGTTACACATGGCAGGCATTATTGTTGCCTTACCTTGCTACATAACTTGAGTGATATGAAGCGTGAGCGCCAATCAGCCTACACCACTGCGCACACCCCCGTCATTACTATGACAACTAGCGTAGCCATGACAGAAAGTGACTGCCGTCTGAACACACACAGATCTGATGTGGTCACCTGTAACTTAACGTTTGGTCAGTATTCCATAACGATTTTGAGCATTAATGCCTTCAGTGTGAACACGGCTTAAGACAGTTGCCTTCCCAGCTAATGTCCCATCCAAACTACACCTAAACTATATTAAAACCAATTTCAATGTGAGATTGACCCATCGTCATACACATATAGATGTGGCCTTAAGACAAGATGATATTGGCAATGGGTGAAAATATGATCAATTGTCAAAGTGAGAATTAAGAGACTCCTAACCAGTGCAGCGTGACTTGACATAAGGAATCAGCAATAGACATTTCGGGGAAAATACCCTTTCTATTTTATTCTGTTATACTGTATGTGTTGACTGGTAGGGCAGAGGAATAAGCGTGTGATGTCTGCTAAAGTTAATTTCATTGGCATGGCACAGCCAAAGTCTATTAAGCACAGAAAAACTCAACACGCTATTCTGTTCTTTTTAAATACATTAGTATCATGTTTATGACCCTTGTGATTGTGTATATTAAATGGATTTATTAAACTGGTGGCTATTGATACCCATTTTGACAGGCATGGCTCTGATGTAGAAATGCTCCGAAAGTTGTCTTATGATATTGTTACGTTCTAATGGAATGATATTGTTACGTTCTAATGGACACTAGAGAAGCTTAACCAAGTTTAATTCTTCCCAAAGGGTCGTTACAGCTGTAATTCAGACCAAGACATGGCTTCCCCCGTGGTGGTGTTCATACCCCACTTTGGGTGGAGTCTCCTGATCTCTAAACATTGCATCATTCTTGCTAAGCAGGGAACTAAGTGATACGAGCCTTCAACAGTTTCTCCCCTTATCAGTACTGTTACATGTGATTGTTTTCCCTGCACTCAGCCCCTCCCAAGCTTCATTATGGCACCCCTCATGTCTCCTTTGTAACTAATGTTCCTATACTCTGAGTATAAATGTTCAAAGTTTACCCCAGAATCCAACAATATTTATCTCAAAATACTGCTAGTGTAAAATACACATATTTAGGAAAAGTCAGGGACTGGTGGGTTCAAGGTTAAAATTACAAAATTGAAAACAGTCAGATTAACCGTCTTGGCAGTTCTAGTGTTAATGAGGTAGCAGAAAAGTACATGCAGAATTTGTGAGTTAAGCGCCACCCCCCCCCCCCCCCCCCTTTAACCTCTACACCATCACTAACTCTACCTACATGTACATATTACCTCGACTAACCTGTGCCCCCGCACATTGAATCTGTAACGGTATCCCCTGTATAATGCCTCGCTACTGTTATTTTACTGCTGCTTTTTAATCATTTGTTATTTTTAACTTAACACTTATTTTTCATAACACTTGTTTTTCTTAAAACTGCATTGTTGGTTAAGGGCTTGTAAGTAAGCATTTCACTTTAAGGTTGTATTCAGCGCATGTGACAAATAAAATTGGCTTGAGTTAGGTGTGGTTCCCCATATCAGAACTGTATCTTGCATTGAAGGACAAGAAAACATCAGTATGACTGGTGTGAGGTTAGGATAAACAGTCTAAAATAAACTTACCTGAACCATTTCTATGCCTCGTTTCCTAAGGGAAAAGGAGAAAAGGAATCCTCATTACAAATTCGTGGCAATAGAGAATACATCAGATAAGTCCTTTTAACATGTCTACTATGAGATAGCTGGCCGATACCCTCTCACATTGACAAGACAGATGGGGATATAATAAAACGTTTATTTTAAATTAAAACTTCCATGACAAACCAGCCGTAACACTGAATATGCTTCTACACCTGCATTGCTTGCTGTTTGGGGTTTTAGGCTGGGTTTCTGTACAGCACTTCGAGATATTAGCTGATGTACGAAGGGCTATATAAAATAAACTTGATTCGATTTGAATATCCTCCTCCATTTAAAACAAATGGAAGCACAGGTGTGTGCAATTAGCAAGACTTGCAAGCAGTCAACTGAAAATTAAAGGGAAATTCCACTTAATCTAAAAGTCAAACCAGTATTGGTTGAGCTGATTGGAAAAGAAATTAACTGGATTTACATGTGATAATGAATTGACAAACACAGTCAAACTACAGTGAAGGCTACTCCTTCACACATTTTTCTGAAATGACTACGCAGTTAAAAAAAAGGTCAAAGGGATTTCATGAAAACAGGCTCTCGGATTTATTCAGCAATGTACACTGTACTGCATCAGGACTCTCTGGAAAACAGTGGCTATTGTTACAGAGTGGACTATCCTGGTACATTCATTTTGAAACATGAAGACCTGTACCATGATCCGCAGATCAAAAACCCGAAAGGTGTTTGATAGAAAAGGAGAACATGTCGAAGCACTACCGTTTGCCTTGTTATACATGTTGGTATACAGAGCCTTCAGGAAGTACCTCATACCTCTTAACTTATTCCAGTTTGTGTGATACAACCGGAATTCAAAATGGATTAAAATGTACCCCCCCCCCCCCCATCTACACACAATACCCCATAATGACAAAGTTAAAACATATTTTTAGAAATGTATTGAAAAATGAAATACAGAAACCTAAATGTACATGAGTATTCACACCCCTTTGCTATGACACTCCAAATGGAGCTCAGGTGCATCAATTACCTTTGATCATCCTTGAGACGTCACTACAACTTGATAGGAGTCCACCCTTGGCCAATTCAATTGTTTGGACATGATTTAGAAAAGAAACCCACCAGTCTATATAAGGTCCCACAGTTGAACGTGTCAGACAATAAAAACTACACCACGAAGTCCAAGGAAATGTCTGTAGATCTCAGATGTAATTGTGATGAGGCATATAGCTGGGAAAGTGTATAAAACTATTTCTAGAGTGTTGAAAGTTTCCAAGACTACAGTAGTCTCCGTCATTGGGAAATTGAAAAAATATGAAACTACTCAGACTGCCTAAAGCTGGCCATCCAACCAAACTGTGCAACCGGTCAAGGAGGACCTTGGTCAGGGAGGTAACCAATAACCTAATGACCACTGATAGAACTACAGAGTTGCTTCGCTGAGATGGGAGAACCTGCCAGAAAGACAACAGTCTCTACTGCACTTCACCAATCTGGGGTTTATGGGAGTGTGTGGGAGTGGCCAGATGGAAGCTACTCCTGAGAAAATGGTACATGACAGCACGCCTGGAGTTTGCAAAAAGGCACATGAAAGACAGCACATAAGGCAAGATTCTGTGGTCTGATACAAATTGAACTCTTGCCTGAATGCAAAGCGCTGTGTCTGGAGAAAACCAGGCACACCTCATCACCCACTTGTGCTCCTGAGTGGCACAGCAGTCTAAGGCACTGCATCTCAGTGCTAGAGTCACTACAGACACCCTGGTTTGAATCCAGGCTGTATCACAACCGGCCGTGATTGGGAGTGCCATAGGGCGGCACACAATTGGCCCAGCGTCGTCCGGGTTTGGCTGGTGTAAGCTGTCATTGTAAATAAGAATTTGTTCTTAACAGACTTGCCTGGTTAAATAAAGGTTACATTTTTTTTAATTATCTAAAACCATCCCTAACTCGAAGCATGGTGGTGGTAGCATCACGCTATAGGGATGCTTTTCAGCAGCAGTAACTAGGAGACTGGTAAGGATAGAGGGAGCAATGAATGGAGCCAAATACAGGCAAATCCTTGAGAACCTGCTTCAGAGTGAAAATGATCTTAGACTGGGGCAAAGATTTACATTCCAACAGAACAATGACCAAGCATACAGCCAAAGCAACGCTGGAATGGCTTCAGAACAAGAATGTTATAAAGTCCTTGAGTGGCCCAGCCAAAACCTGTGGAAAGACTTGAAGATTCCAGTTGACCGCTGCTCCGCATCTAACGTAACAGAGGTTGAGAAAATCGTCACGGAAGAAAATCCCCAAATCCAGATCGGTATGTTTGTTTCAGCTTTGCACAAGACTCAAACGATATAATCACCGCCAAAGGGGCTTTTGCAAAGTATTGACTCAGGATTGTGAATATTTGTAAATTAAATATGCATTAAATTTTTAATAAATTTACCAAATAACTTTAAACATTTTCACTTTATCATTATGGGGTAATGTGTAGATGGGTGGGGGGAAAAATATATATTTCATCCATTTTGAATTCGGGCTGTAACATTTTGCTAGGTTGCTTCTGGCAATATACAAAATGAGCAGCATCCTATTCTGACAGTCAAAGTACCTAAATATAAAAAAATAAAATGTTTAGGGGACACCTCAACCACAGGTGTCTTTATGACTGACAAATTCCATGAGAAGCCCTTCTCCAATAAATCCACAAAGCTATGACAATGGAATAAATGTCTGGTTACATAACCAGGAAATGAATTGTATTCAGTGCACACCAATTTAAAACGGTCAATGAATTAGTTAAATTGGAATGAAATGCCCAAATTGACTAGAATAGAAATGAGTGTAAAACACACAGCAATGTATTGAGTACAGAGCATCATGCTACAAATACTAAAGCCTCAAAACCAAACAATCAGCACCTAGCATTAGCATCCATGTGAGTTGTCTGATGCTTCTTCATTGCACTGTCAAGCAAGGTGTTAAGCTTTTACTGAATATGCTCTTGGCTAGATCTGTATTATTGACGTAATAGATATGTAATAGTCTCAAATTATATTTTACAACATGACAAATTGGGACATGCTTTTATTTAGGTCAGGGATGGGCAACAGTCCTCAGGGGCCAATTTATGTCACTTTTTCCACAGTCCTTGCTAACACACCAGACTCCAATAATCAACTAAATCATGATCTTCAGTTTTGAATGCAGTTAGATTCAAATCAGCTGCGTTTACTAAGGATGGGGAAAAAGTGTGACCCCACTCCGGCCCCCGAGGACTGAACATGTTTCCAGGCAAGATCTGGGTCAGCCCAAGAAGACTCATCAGGCGGTGGGTTTAGCGTGGAATGGTTTGGTCCATCCACAAAAACAGCTAGGGACAGCAGGGCCCTGCACATTCAGTACGCCAGGGCCCTGCACATTCAGTACGCCAGGGCCCTGCACATTCAGTACGCCAGGGCCCTGCACATTCAGTACGCCAGGGCCCTGCACATTCAGTACGCCAGGGCACTATGTTGTGGAACATTCAAATATACATATGGTGTAGAACAGACATGCCGCTGATATCTAGACTAAAGACTCATGTGAACTCTATTTGTAGCAATTTTAACAACTTACAGGAAGTTGCACCCTCTTGAAAGCAATGACAGTGTTGGTTTACATTTACAAACACTGGAGAAAAACAATGTTATATTTTGGGTTCTCATGGGGTGTGACAGTAGAACTAATTCATGAGGCATTTATAAAAAAGTTAGTGCACTCAAAGTATTCAAACCTCTTGACTTTTTCCACATTGTAACAGCCTTATTCTAAAATTGATTAAATGCCCCCCCCCTTCCATCTACACACACAATATCCAATGACAAAGCGAAAACAGGTTTAGAAAATGTTTGCAAAAGTAATAAAAATAAAATAGATACCTTATTTACCTAAGTATTCAGACCATTTGCTATGAGACTTGAAATTGAGCTCAGGTGCATCCTGTTTCCATTGATCATCCTTCAGATGTTTCTACAACTTGGAGTCCACTGGTGGTAAATTCCATTGATTGGACATGATTTGGAAAGGCACACAGCTATTTATATAAGGTCCCACAGTTGACAGTGCATGTCAGATAAAAAACCAAGAGATGAGGTCGAAGGAATTGCCCTTAGAGCTCCGAGACAGGATTGTATCAAGGCACAGATCTTGGGAAGGGTACCAAAGAAAGTCTGCAGCATTGAAGGTCTCCAAGAACACAGTGGCCTCCATCATTCTTAAAATGGAAGAAGTTTGACTCTACCTAGAGCTGGCCGTCGAGCCAAACTGAACAATCGGGGGAGAAGGGCCTCGGTCAGGGAGATGACCAAGCACCTGATGGACACTGACAGAGCTCCAGAGTTTCTCTGTGGAGATTGGAGAACCTTCCAAAAGGACAACCATCTCTGCTGCACTCTACCAATCATTCCTTTATGGTAGTGGCCAGACTGAAGCCACTCCTCAGTAAAAGGCACATGACAGCCCACTTGGAGTTTGCCAAATGGCACCTAAAGACTCAGACCATGAGAAACAAGATTCTCTGGTCTGATGAAACCAAGATTGAACTCTATGGCCCGAATGCCAAGCGTCAGGTCTGGAGGAAACCCGGCACCATCCCTACGGTGAAGCATGGTGGTGGCAGCATCATGCTGTGGGGATGTTTTTCAGCGGCATGGACTAGGAGACTAGTCAGGATTGAGGAACAGAGTACAGAGAGATCCTTGATCCGCTCCAGAGGGCTCAAGACCTCAGACTGCGGCGAAGGTTCACCTTCCAACAGGACAACGACCTTAAGCACACAGCAAAGACACAGGAGTGGCTTCGGGACAAGTCTCTGAATGTCCTTGAGTGGCCCGGCCAGAGCCCGGACATGAACCTGATCAAACATCTCTGGAGAGACCTGAAAATAGCTGTGCAGCGACGCTCCCCATCCAACCTGACAGAGCTTGAGAGGATCTGCAGAGAAGAATATGAGAAACTCCCCAAATACAGTTGTGCCAAGCTTGTAGCGTCATACCCAAGAAGACTCAAGGCTGTAATCACTGCCAAAGGTGAGTACTGAGTAGTGTCTGAATACTTACATAAAATGTGATATTTCAGTTCTTTATTCTTAAAAATGTGGAGGAAAAAAACTAACATTATGGGGTACTATGTGTACAGTTGTGGCCAAAAGTTGAGAATGACACAAATATGAATTTTCAAAGTCTGCTGCCTCAGTTTGTATAATGGCAATTTGCATATACTCCAGAATGTTATGAAGAGTGATCAGATGAATTGCAATTAATTGCAAAGTCCCTCTGTCATGCAAATGAACTGAATCCCCCAAAAAACATTTCCACAGCATTTCAGCCCTGCCACAAAAGGACCAGCTGACATGTCAGTGATTGGTCCAAAAATAGGGGAGGGTTGTCAAACTTTTTCTTTGGCTTTGGTAGGGTTGTGTTTTATGTATAATATTTTTAACACATTTTTTTCTGCCCAATTTCATGGTATCCAATTGGTACTTAGTCTTGTCTCATCGCTGCAACTCCCGTAAGTACTCGTGAGAGGCGAAGGTCGAGAGCCATGCATCCTCCAAAACACAACTGGTTCTTCAACTGGTTCTCCAAAACACAAACCCAACTGGTTCTTGACACAATGCCCACTTAACCCGGTAGCCAGCCGAAACCAATTTGTCGGAGGAAACACTGTACACCTGGCGACCATGTCAGTGTGAACTGCGCCCGGCCCGCCAAGAGTCACTAGTGCCTGATGGGACAAGGACAGCCCTGCCAGCCAAACCCTCCCCTAACCCGGACGACGCTGTTCCAATTGTGCGCCGCCCCATGGGTCTCCCCGTCAGGGCCGGCTGTGACAGAGCCTGGACTCAAACCCAGAACCTCTAGTGGCACAGCTAGCACTATGATGCAGTGCCTTAGACGACTGCACCACTCAGGAGGACACACACACAAAAGAAAATTGTGCATAGGGGAGGATAGTGCATTTTTTCCTTGGTTTACATTCAAGCTACTGCTCGTATTTTTCTTATAAATATTGTCTTGACTTAGTTTTGATATTCTAAAGTTTAGAAACGTTGGTGAAGGTTTGGTATAGTGTGGCTATTAAGCTTTAGCTACTGCAGGCCTATGATATAACGGCAGTGCACCCCGGTGCACTTGAGGTGAAGGAAGTCTGTTTCAGGTCTACCAGAGTTACTCCTATAAGCTAACATTAATACATTTAACTAATTAGCCTCCTCCTGTACAGCAGATGCAGTAGCCATCTGACCAAGAAATGCATGTCGGTGTTGTAGCATGCCACCAGCATTTCACTCTCTAGGGGTTAGGCCTAAGCTTTTCTTCCACACAAAGTATGTGGACACCCCTTCAAATTAGTGGATTCGGCCATTGTCAGCCACACCCGTTGCGGACAAATTTATAAAATCGAGCACACAGCCATGCAACCTCCAGACAAACATTTGCCTTACTGAAGAACTCAGTGACTTTCAATGTGGCACAGGCCTTTCCAACAAGTCAGTTTGTCAAATTTCTACCCTGCTAGAGCTACCCCGGTCAACTTTAAGTGCCGTTATTGTGAAGTGGAAACGTCAAAAGTGCAACAAAGGCTCAGCCGCGAAGTGTGTGGCCACACAAGCTCACAGAAGGGAGTGCGTAACACGTATAAATAGTCTGTTCTCGGTTGCAACAATGAGTTGCACTAAAGAGTTCCAAACTGAACTCAGCACAAGAACTGTGCCAAGTGTCGGAGCAATGCACAAGAGCAATGCCAAGTGTCGGCTGGAGTAGTGTAAAGTTTGCAATCATTGGATTCTGGAGCTGTGGAAACACATTGTCTGGAATGATGAATCACGCTTCACCATTTGGCAGTCCGAAGGACAAATCTGGGTTTGGTGGATGCCTGCAGAACACTACCTGCCCGAATGCTCAGTGCCAACTATAGAGTTGGAATAATGGTCTGGGGTTGTTTTTCATGGTTTGGGCTAGGCCCCTTAGTTCCAATGAAGGGAAATCTTTTTTTTTCTTCCTTTTAACCCCTTTTTTCTCCCCAATTCGTGGTATCCAATTGGTAGTAGTTACAGTCTTGTCTCATCGCTGCAACTCCCGTACGGACTCGGGAGAGGCGAAGGTCGGGAGCCATGCGTCCTCCGAAACACAACCCAACCTTCTTGACACACATACATATATATATATATATATGTGTGGATGTGCAACCCGGCTATATGGATAGCCGTACGGAAGCCAGCTGTACCAATGTGTCGGAGGAAACACCGTACACCCGGCGACCTGGTCAGTGTGCACTGCGCCCGGCCCACCACCGGAGTCGCTAGTGCGCGATGAGACAAGGATATCCCTGCTGGCCAAACCCTCCCTAACCCGGACGACGCTGGGCCAATTGTGCGTCGCCCCATGGATATTCCGGTCGCGGCCAGCTGCGACAGAGCCTGGGTGCAGTGCCTTAGACCACTGCGCCACCCGGGAGGCTTATGAAGGGACATCTTAACGTTACAGCATACAATGACATTCTAGACAATTCTGTGCTTCCAACTTTGTGGAAGACCCTTTCCTGTTTCAGCATGACAATGCCCCCGTGCACAAAGCAAGGTCCATACAGAAATGGCTTGTCGAGATCGGTGTGGAAGAACTTGACTGGCCTGCAGAGCCCCGACCTCAACCCCATCAATCACCTTTGGAATGAATTGTAACGTCGAATGCGAGCCAGGCCTAATCCCCCAACCTCACTAATGCTCGTGGCTGAATGGAAGCAAGTCCCAACATCTAGCGGAAAGCCTTCCCAGAAGAGTGGAGGCTATTTTGCTGCAAAGGGCAGGACCAACTCCATATTAATGCCCATGATTTTGTAATGAGATGTTCGACAAGTGTCCACATACCTTGGGTCATGATTGATATCAATTTTTTTACTGACAAATAAAATCAATCCAAACTGTTCAGTGGCCAGTTGATGAATGGAAAGAGACCTGTTAAAAATGCTGAAGTGGTAAAGTCGATAACTGTTTATAAGCATGGCTAAGTTATTTTGGGTCGTAAACATTATTTGGAGTTAATTCTGAGGGTGTTCAATTATTTTACAGTACAAGGGGAGGTTCATGTGAAAATATGTACAATGTTTGGGGGGGGGGGTCTTAATGACATCTTCTTTTGGACAAGCATAGCACCACCCCCCGTGCTCTAATCCAGCTCTGCTGAGAGAGGGACAGGAAGTGTTTGACAAGTCACAATCATCTAAATCAGTTCAAGTAAAATATGTCTGCCCATAGGTTGTGAACCACAGGATAAACATTGCTGAAAAAGGAGACCAGAAGTGTTCTTATCCTGGAGGTTGAGGAACAGTGACACGGTCCCGTTAGTCTTTCTTATCCATACCTCCATCTGAAGGAGTGGCTTTACATAGTGATGCCTCACAGTATTTACATAACGCTATCCACTGTGTGTGCACGTGCGACATGCATGGGTTTAAGTGAGAGCCATGTGACATTTCTTGATGTGTTAAACTTCATGGAGAGGAAATTCACAACTTTGGCATTTAACACTACTATACTGCTTGAGACCAGGCTGCAAACGTCGGCCCTTAACACCTATTACCTATAGATCAACAGGCGTAGGGTAAACCCACTTTAGCACAAGACTCGCTATGACTTGCCAGTACTTTGCCACATTCACTTTTCAGTTCCTGGCTTTAACAATGAGAAGAGCTGAACACTGCAGTTGCCCATAGCATAGTCCGAGGTACAGTTGGGTCAAATTACTGGCACCCTTGATGAAGATGTGCAAAAAAAATACTGTTTAATATAAATTCAGAGCTTTGTATGTTAAAAAAACAACACTTTTTGCATTTTATACAAATACAATCTCAGAGAAAGATTGTTTAACAAGTAAAAATAAATCTCAAAATGAGACGTCAATTAATGGTATCCTTAAACGTTTCTTATAAAATCAATTAAATCTGCATTATCATTCTAATTGAGATTAACTTAATCTCATCAGAATTGTGGCCTTCCATAGCTTCCCGTTTCACTAGGATATGTAAAATGAGGTAACATGCACAGGGCTCTAAATAACATTTTTCATTGATAGCACAACAGAATTAAGAGCACCAGAAAATACGACTTTTTAAAAATCAATTGAGAGCCTATATGAATTATAGCTAAATCTGAAGCACATGTGCCCTAGAATCTAATTTGTAACCATGTAAATACATTTTCTAAAATGATGATACAAATACCTCTCATTGAAATGTCATTTGTGGAATATTGGGTTTTTACATTATGTAAAAGCTCAATTTTCCTATTGAGATGCATTGCATTGAAAACTGTACACAGTCTCTTTAGGAGCACCAAGTTTGTGATGACATGCTAGATACAGTATCGCATTCATTCATTGGTATGATTATTGATCTCCTGAAGAAGCCATCAATTTTCCTTTCTGTGCCCCCAAATGTTTGGATATACTGGTAAAGTTACCAGGTTGTAAGCTAATGAGGTAACGAACATGACTTAACAAAGTGTAAAAGAAATGCGGACAAGAGTGGTATAAAAACAAGCTGTGAATAAAATGACTTTTGACCTACTGTAAAATATGGTGGTGGGATGTTTTTCTTCCACTGGTCCTTGGGACCCTTGTTAAGGTTAACAACATGAACTCTACCAAGTACTGGGACATTTTAGCCAAAAACCTGGTTGCCTCCGTAAGGAGGCTGAAAATTGGCCACAAGTGGATCTTACAGCAAGACAATGACCTCAACCACACATAAATTGTTATTTGACCACAAAAATCAACATTTTGCAATGGCCATCTCAGTCTCGAGACTTGAACCCCTTTGAAAACCTGTGGTTTGAATTGAAGAGGGCAGTCCATAAGCGCAACGGAGGAAAGGGAAAAGATCCCTCCCAATCAGTTCTTCAATATAAAACCATATTACTGGTGAATGTGTTTGTGGTTTTTGACAGTGTTGTTTTCTTTCTTCTGGGAATTTTGTATTTATATTGATGTGTGCATTCTCTGTAATTCTGGGCTCATCTGTAAAAGAGACCTTGGACTCCGTATGACTCCTTGACAAAATAAAAGGTTAAATAAAAAAGGCTAAGTGTTGCTATCCTCACAAGGGGAGGGTGCACAAAGTACTGAAAACAGGGGTGCCAATAATTTCGACACCCATTTTCTTTTATTAATTGTTAAACAAAATATATTATTTGAGAAATTGGATTAGTACAAAATAATTTCCCAATTTGTTGGAGCATACACTATAGCTCAGTATTTGTATAATTTATTTTATAGTCTTATCTTCATCAAGCGTGCAAATAATTTTGGACCGGACTATGTCATGTCCAATCACTGGCTTCAGTAAAACGTCATAGGCCATCTGAATAACCAGTAAAACCTGTCTGCCAGGTAGCCTCTCTGAATACATGTTAAGACAAGCTTGCCACACCCTGCAATTTCTTGAAGATTTTGGCTAAAATTATATTTTATTTGTTTTTAATTCTGATTTTTTAGGGGGTGCTGCAGCACCCGGCGATGGGTCGAAGTGGAAACATCTGGATGAAAAAGACTGACTGTAATCCAATCACATTGATATTATTATGCATGTTCGACTAGGGAAAACGACTAAACTATCATTCTAGAAGGCAGCACTATAGCCTATTGAAGATTCCAAGGAATTGTCAACATGACAACCGAAATAAGTATGTGAGATTTCTCGATATTGGCGTTCAGCGAGCACATTAATTGATTTGGCCAGGAACACACCACACATTTTCTAATGCTTGAGTTCCTGCACATTATGGAATATTGGCTTAAAATAGTGCCGAGTTGTGGCGCCCAAAATGAGAACCGGCACCTATTTCAGTCGAAGTCGAGCATTGAGTCCCGTACCAGTGTGTAATTAAATGTGGTATAAATACGTGCAAAGCCCTGTAGCCTACATTTCAGCAACAGGTTTCACATCGTAAAAGTCGTGAAACCATTGTCAAGTGACGGAAAACTATTGGCTTAACTTCACGAATACGTTCGTGGTTACATAATGTATTGGTAGGCTAATAGCCTGTTAAATGTTCTTACCTGCACATGTCCACAAATACCAGGAAATTCATCTTTTTGATCTTCTTCTCGCTGAGCCAGTAGCCCACTCTTCTGCCCTTCAGAAGAGTCTGCATCTCAATATTATGCGTTGGTGCCCTTGCTGACAATGACATAATGAAAGATAGTTATTCATAAAAGCCAGCTCTTCTTGCCGTTGTTGTGCCAACAATACCTAATTCTCCCCTGAAATGTTCTCATTCTTGCAAACTGTGAGACCTTTAAATACCCTAGACAAGATCTGTATTCCAGGTATGCACCATAGGCTACTCCAGCTGTATTTCAGGTAAATCTGGTTACCAACAACCCATAGTGCAGGGAACTAATTGACCACGATCTCCCTTCCAATTGTGTCCCTCTCTTGCCCAAAGTGCCGATATTCCGTGCAAGAAACATTTGCTTTGAGAAATTGAATACATTTACGAGTCATTTATAATTAATCTCTTGATGTTTATCCCTAAATGTGACTCCAGACGTGAATTGTTGTGGCTGAAAATCGTCGGCCTACAAGTGCTGTAAACCTTCCGCGAGCTTGCAAGCGTCTGTTGTGCGCATAGGAACAGGAAAAATGCTCAAGTCATTGCTTTGAATCACAATCAGAGGGGGAGACCGAGAGCGCTCGATTGTTTTTGAAAGTGGCCGATATTGGACTTGTACAAAGTAACTTGATCAGTTTCAGTTTATGAAATATGCATAGAACCTCTTCAAATTAGTATTAGGCTATAGCCCTATTAATTGTAGCCTTTGTGTAGCCCAGAAACAGAACACAAAAATAGGCTATTTTGGGTTGATACTTGCTAGCCTACAAAATTAGACACCACGTACCTTATCTGGTTTTCACCGCAACAGGTTCCTTGTTTGTTGGTTCAGATGAACAGTCAAATAATTGCAAGAGAACCTGATATGCCCAAATGGTCAGCTCAGACAAGATGATGCATTGGACGCTATTTCTATAATAACAGGCCCAGATCAATTGTGAAAAGCTTTTAATAAACTTTAATGTCGTCCTGTCATATCAGTGGGAGGAGGCACCAATTAAGTTACCTATTGGGTGACACAATCAGCTCAGCTGTCAAATCACTCAATCCATAGATTGAGGTGGGTGAAATGGGGAAAATATGCAAAAGTGAACATAGTCAAAATTGCGCATAAATAAATGTTGATGATTGTTGGATGATATCTACACAAAACGGTAGAAAGATAAGATACTAGCGGTAGTCTACTAGGCTAAGGTGCACTGCTCACATTGCGACATCTAGTGGTAGGCTATACATTTGACAGAACGGGTAGACTATATATTGGAATAATTTTCATGGCATGCTGCACTGTATGAATGTGCAACACAAATGCATACAATTTTGCGTGCATACTGTGCCTTATTAAATACGTATATATTTCCCTTAAATACTCTATATTATAGTAGCCTACACAAGCAACAGATCTTATTTCAACTTTTGTGACGCTGTTGTATCCTGAATATCGGTTCGTCACCAGTTACCGAAAATACATGCCTGTAAACCCTGACCCAAACCCTGACTTTTAGAAGGGATTATGGGACGATTAGTTCAGCAACCTGTGACGCAAACTGACAACGTAAACGCGATTGGTCGACAGTCGGCTGGGCGGAGCGTCATTCATTTCCTTTTGGTATATATGCCGCGTTCAAAACAGCTGGAATCTCGGAAATCCCCGACTTCCAAGCGTTCAAGATAACTCGAAAAAAAACAAGTTCCGACAAGGGAAGTTCGTTGTGAAAGGTCACCCAACTCAGAATATCAAGTTGGAAACACGGGCATCTTTCTAGACTTTCCGACCTGAAGTCAGAAGTTCGAGATTTCCGAGTGCCCAGTTGTTATGAACGCGGCATTATCTCATTTTCTAATATCTCTGGTCAGTCATATGACAAGGAAGAAAGGCAATCGGTGTTGTTGTTGGTTTATTAAATGGCCTGGGGTTATGAAATAATATGAACATGGATTTAAAATGAAATCACAGCAAGTTGCCTCGTCAACGAAACTGTTTGTCATGTAAAGAAAGGTGAGCTTCATGGCTAGCTAATGTTACACACTTTCCATCTGTCAAATCATGTGGTCTACCATTTTTAGCTAACTAGGCTTACGTTAACTTGACTGCCTAGCTAGTTAGCCAGAATCCGACTAGATGTTAATTACATTCTCTCTCTAGTCGTAACGCGGCGCGAGATATAATGTACCTCAATCCGGGGAAGGGAGATGACATTGTACTCCTAATTATCCGAACTAACAAATCTAGAAGATTCAAATAGAGCAAGTTTTTCGTCAGCATTCTAGGCTAGCTAATGCTATAGCAGCCCATTGGATTACATGAAAATGCGACGTCTAGCGCTGGGGGTGAGTAGTTACCGGAAGGGTTGTCGAATCAAATGGGCTGCTGTAGCATTAGCTAGCCTAGTATACTGACAAAAAACTAGCAGTCATTAAAGTCTAGCAGTATTTTAATCTTCTCTATTTGTCAGTTGGGATAATTAGGAGTGCACTGCCATTGAGGTACATTTCCCGTGCCATATCTCACGCTGGATGCGCATTGTCCTGATCGTGGCATTAGCAACGTTTCGACTAGACTAGAGAGATAATATGATGAACAGGGCCTAAAATTAACACCTGCCAAATGCGGGTAGATTTTAGCATTGACGGGTAAAATGTATATTTCATAAGCCACGTTGGCGGGTGGTCAGGGCTCTATAGTGCGAGCATTTAACTCGCATTTGTGAAAAAAATAGTTTAGTATGATCACATTTATAGTAAAATAACTGCTGCCTAAGCAGTTTTAAAAGTATTTCCTCCGTTTTGTTTCATAGCTGTTAAATTAATCGCACAAAGTCAAATAACTACGAATCCTATATGTGACTGACCAGCTCGATTCGATCTTACGTAGCAAAATGTGAAATTTTTAGAGACTCCCGAGCTAGAAAGTGTTATGAGGAACAATGGGAAAGTAATTCTGCTTTGAAAGTTGATTAACTTGTAACCTCACTTTTGAGAAAATGCCCCTTGAATGTTTTGGTACACCTACTGGAGAGTTCTTTTTTGTCTACACCCACTCAGCATTGTTCACACCCTCTTTCCCACCTATCTTTTTAAGGATTCACATGTGAGGCCATGTAATAAACAACCAAAGATTTCAAGACTAAAGGCTGGTTTATACTACAGGTGTGTTTGTAAATTTAATCTCGAGTGCCAGGGTGTGCTCTGGGCGTTCGTACACTCAGTGTTGTCAGATTGTCCGTTCGTAAATTCAGAGTGTTTCGCTCCCGGAGCGTTCAGTCTGGTGCTGTGGTGAGCTACCTGAAGAAGCGGCCCAGCCCATAACGTTAGCTAGCTGGCTTTATCCCAGTGTTTGTTTGTCAGTTAGTCCACCCCTCGGCATTGGATTGTCTGCACATTGCTGGCTAGATAGATAACGTTAGCTGGCTAAACAGAGTGGAAAAGCATCTGTCATATGAAGATTTGACAGCTAGCTAACTTGGCTCTTTATCCATGGCAAAGCGCACACTTGATCCGCTGGCCGAAGAGTTGGGTTGATCCGAGCGTTCTGTTCTAACAGTAGCAGTCAAGCACCCAAGCTAACGTTGGCTAGCTTGCTAGCTACTTCCAGACACAAATGCGAGAACAGCTCACTCTGACCATTTTACTCACCCTAGCAGAGTTGGTTAAGCTGTTTTTATGTTATCCACAGTATTAGTGACTGCAACTGTGCTGCTGGCAACAATTTAATAGTTTCTTTGCAAACATTTACTGACACTGGCCATATTCAACGGCTGTTGAGCGTTCGTAAATTTGTCAGTTATTCTGCACTCTGGCACATTCAGACGAGAGGGCTCTGAAATCGGAGTAGATAGCCAGAGCGAATTTACCAGCTACGTCTATCGACAGTTGTCACAGTGACATCATGAACATTCTATTGAAATGGTTACTTGCATAGTAGTGGAGTCTTTTGTTTAGACATGTAGCTAGCTAGTTAAACAATGAACCATAATCCCAACTCATAACATAGCTAGCTAAAATTAGGCTATAAACTAGTAATGCAAATGTCTCTGAGATACAAATAATATTACTATACAGATCATACACAATGTTAGCTTGGGACCCAGCCAGCTAACGTTAGCTTAACTTGAATGAAAACAACTTTCTGATAAAATTAGAAACGTGTAATATCTGAAAATGTAGCTAGCTAGACTATCTTACCGTATATGTGGATGGACGCTTCTCCCTCTGTCACGGATGCCATGGTTGTCCTTAGTTTGAAGATGTAATCCGGAGACAGGTGTTTTATACAACAGCCTTCTGTGTGTTCTCTTTTCGACTCTGTCGGCATATTTGAAATCAAACGGCAGATTTATTTCCTTCTCTTTAGCTGTCATACTCTAATAACACTGATTTCTAAACTCGGTCCTCCAGAAAGTGGTGAGCAACACTTAACCAGTTCTACTACGTGATATCTTGAAAAAAAAAGTTGTGTTAGAAAGGATTGCCAACCCATACTGACCAGCTCATGATCAGATCAAATACATTTTTATTTGTCAAATGCGCCGAATACAACAGTAAAATGCTTACTTACAAGCCCTTAATCAACAGTGCAGTTTAAGAAATGGAGATACGAAAATATTTACTAAATTAAACTAAAGGGAAAAAATATAAAATAAAAAGTAACACAATAAGAACGCGATATACAGCGGGTACCGGTACCGAGTCAATGTGCAGGTTAGTCGATTTGTAATTTGTAAATGTAGGTAGAGGCAAAGTGACTATGCATAGATAAAAAAACAGCGAGTATCAGCGGTGTAAAAACAAAGGGGGGGGGGGGGGGTTAGATGCTTGGGGGTAGAAGCTGTTTGGAAGCCTTTTGGTCCCAGACTTAGCGCTCTGGTACCGCTTACCGTGCGGTAGCGGAGAGAACAGTCAATGACTTGGGTGACTGGAGTCTTTGACTATTTTTTGGGGCCTTCCTCTGACACCGCCTAGTATATAGGTCCTGGATGGCAGGAAGCTTGGCCCCAGTGTTGTACTGGGCGGTATGCAATGCCCTCTGTAGTGACTTACGGTCAGATGCCGAGCAGTTGCCATACCAGGCAGTGATGCAACCGGTCAGGATGCTCTCGATGGTGCAGCTGTAGAACCTTTTGAGGATCTGGGGACCCATGCCAAATCTTTTCAGTCTCCTGAGGGGGAAAATGTGTTGTCATGCCCTCTTCACGACTGTCTTGGTGTGTTTTGACCATGATAGTTTGTTGGGTATGTGGACACCAAGGAACTTGAAGCTCTCAACCCACTCCACTACAGCCCCGTCAATGTTATTGGGAGCCTGTTTGGCCCTCCTTTTCCTGTAGTCCACGAACAGCTCCTTTGTCTTGCTCACATTGAGGGAGAGGTTGTTGTCCTGGCACCACACTGCCAGGTCTCTGACCTCCTCCCTATAGGCTGCCCCATCTTTGTCGGTGATCAGGCCTACCACTGTTGTCGTCAGCAAACTTAATTATGGTGTTGGAGTCATGCTTGGCCACGCAGTCGTGGGTGAACAAGGAGTACAGGGGGAGACTAAGCACGCACCCCTGCAACAACACATCAGCGTGGCAGATTTTTTAAATTCTATTTTACCTTTATTTAACTAGGCAAGTCAGTTAAGAACAAATTCTTATTTTCAATGACTGCCTAGGAACAGTGGGTTAACCTTTCTGGCGCAGGCGTTCCTCTAGCGACCCACCTCGACAACATCCGGTGAAATTGCAGAGCGCCAAATTCAAAATACAGAAATAGTCATAATAAACACAAGTGTTATACATCGGCCTAAAGATGAACGTCTTGTTAATCCAGTCACTTTGTCAGATTTCAAAAAGGCTTTATGGCGAAAGCATACCATGCGATTATCTGAGTACAGCGCCCCGCTTACAAAAGCATACAAACATTTTACAACCAAGTAAAGGAATTACAAAAGTCAGAAATAGCGATAAAATTAATCACTTACCTTTGAAGATCTTCATATGGTTGCAGTCACACGAGTCCCAGCTACACAAACATTTTTTCGTTTTGTTTAATAAAGTCCCTCTATATCCCCAAAACTTAGTTTTGTTGGCGCATTTTGTTCAGTAATCCACTGGCTCAAAGGCGGTCAACACATGCAGACAAATACATCCTAATAGTACCAGTAAAGTTCGTTGAAACATGTCAAACGATGTTTATAATTTATCCTCAGGTTGTCTATTGTCTAAATAATCGATAATATTTCAACCGGACAATAGCGTCTTCAATAGAAAGGAAAAACAACGAATGGAGCGCACTCGATCACGCGCGCAAACCAGCTCTGCATTCTTCCTCAGTCCACAGACAGAAAGGTCTCATTCTTCTTCATTTTTCAGAAAACAAGCCTGAAACAATGTCTAAAGACTGTTGACATCTAGTGAAAGCCATAGGAACTGCAATCTGGGTCCTAACCCATTAGATACTCTATAGGCATTCAATTGAAAATACCCACATCAAAAAAATCCCACTTCCTGGATGGATTTTCCTCAGGTTTTGCCTGCCATATCAGTTCTGTTATACTCAAGACATTATTTTATCAGTTTTGGAAACTTTTGAGTTTTCTATCCAAATCTACCAATTATATTCATATCCTAGCTTCTGGGCCTGAGTAACAAGCAGTTTACTTTGGGCACGCTTCTCATCCAGATGTCAAAATACTGCCCCCAAGCCATAAGAAGTTACTGCCTTGTTCAGGGGCAGAACGACAGATTTTTACCTTGTCAGCTCGGGGATTCAATCTTGCAACCTTTCGATTACTAGTCTAACGCTCTAACCACTAGGCTACCTGCCGCCCCGGTGTGTTGTTGCCTACCCTTACCACCTGGGGGCGGCCCTTCAGGAAGTCCAGGATCTAGTTGCAGAGGTTGGTGTTTAGTCCCAGGGTCCATAGCTTAGTGATGAGCTTTGTGGGCACTATGGTGTTGAACGCTGAGCTGTAGTCAATGAACAGCATTCTCACATAGCTGTTCCTTTTGTCCAGGTGGGCAAGAGCAGTGTTGATTGAGATTGCATCATCTGTGGATCTGTTGGGGCGGTATACGAATTGGAGTGGGTCTAGGGTTTCCGGGATGATGGTGTTGATGTGAGCCATGACCAGCCTTTCAAAGCACTTCATGGCTACCGACGTGAGTGCTACGGGGTGGTAATCATTTAGGAAGATTACCTTTGCTTTCTTGGGCGCAGGGACTATGGGGGTCTGCTTGAAACTTCTAGGTATTACAGACTCTGTCAGGGAGAGGATGAAAATGTTCACTAACACTTGTCAGTTGGTCCGCGCATGCTTTGATTACACGTCCTGGTAATCCGTCTGGCCTGTTTAAAGGTCTTGCTCACATAGGCTACGGAGAGCGTGATCACACAGTCGTCCGGAACAGCTCGTGCTCTCATGCATGCTTCAGTGTGCTTGCATCGAAACGAATGTAAAAGGCATTTAGCTCGTCTTGTAGACTCGCGTCACTGGGCAGCTCGCGGCTGGGTTTCCCTTTTGTAGTCTGTAATAGTTTGCAAGCCCTGCCACATCCGACGAGCTTCAGAGCCAGTGTAGTAGGATTCAATATTAGTCCTGTATTGACACTTTGCCTGTTTGATGGTTCATCTGAGGGCATAGTGGGATTTCTTATAAGCGTCCGGATTAGTGTCCCGCTCCTTGAAAGCGTGTAGCTCGGTGCTGACGTTGCCTGTAATCTATTGCTTCTGGTTGGGATATGTACGTACAGTCACTGTGGGGACAACGTCGTTGATGCACTTATTGATGAAGCCGGTGACTGAGGGGGTATTTTCTATTTATTTAACTAGTCAAGTCAGTTAACAAATTCTTATTGACAATGACGGCCTACACCGGCCAAACCTGGACGACGCTGGGCCAATTGTGCGCCGCTGAGTGCCTGTTAGATTTTTACATCTACCCGCAACAGTGGCTTGTGGACCAAAAACTTGATTTTAATAACTGGGAACTGGGAAATATCTGACTTAAGTGCCATGCATTCAGGTGGTAAGGGGGTTATTGTGTGTGGATTTCTTCTGTCTGGCCGCAATTAGGCTACCGAAAGTGCATACATTGGGCGATGTCATCAGAGAACGTGTATTTTGGGAGTGTGTGTTCATTAAACGTTGGAGAAAAAACTTTCCTAGTGTGTGAGGAACACGGTTGCTGGCTTCATAAATGCTAGCCAGCTACCTTCTTTAGAATCATACATTTTTTGTTTTGCTAGAGTTATGCTAACCTGTTCCTTTAGCTTTGTTAGTTAGCTTGCTGGCTAGTTGTAGGTTAGCTGGCTAGTTGATTACAATAGTTTGCTACTGCCATCGAGTTGTTGTTGTGCTATCACGAGGTACCCCCAAGCATCCACGGGGTTCTCCCCCTTTGAGCTCCTGTATGGCCGTCGGCCCCGCGGGCTGCTGGACCTATCCAAGGAGGTCTGGGAAGAACAGCCGACCCCCCCCCCCCCCCCCCCCTTCGCAGCGTAGTAGAACATGTGGAGGAGATGAGGGAGAGGATGATGGCGATTTGGCCAGTGGTGAGAGAGCACATGGCCCAGGCGCAACGTGCCCAGGAGCGTGTCTACAACCGGGGGGGCCCAACCACGAGAGTTCCAACCAGGTGAGAAGGTCTTGGTGCTGATCCCTACAACAGAGAGTAAATTCCTGGGCCCTACGACATCGTTGAGCGGGTAGGTGACGTCAACTATAAGGTCCGCCAACCGGGGCGGACAAAAACCCCTCCAGCTTTACCATGTGAATTTACTGACGAAATGGCACGCACGTGAGGTGCTGTGCGTAACGTGGACCCGGCCACAGCATGCCCCGCCCTCGGTCGAAGTTGCAATGGGGGAAGACCTCAGCCCGACCCAACGAGAAGAGCTCAGAGAGTTGGTCCAGCAGAATACTGCCGTGTTCTCCGAGGTGCCGGGGCGCACGGATCTCGTGGAACATCACATCCACACCCGTCCGGGAGAAAAAGTGCGTAAACGGCCATACTGAATACCAGAAGCCCGGAGGGTGGCGGTCCAGCGGGAAGTGGCAACGATGCTTGAAATGGGGGTACTGGAGGAGTCATACAGTGAGTGGTCTAGCCCCATAGTGCTGGTTCCGAAACCGGACGGATCGTCCGCTTCTGTAATGACTTCCGAGGCCTGAACAAGGTCAGTAAGTTTGATGCCTACCCCATGCCCCGGGTGGATGAACTGATCGACCGCTTGGGGATGGCGAGATACGTCAGCACCTTGGAACTGACGAAGGGGTACTGGCAGGTGCCACTGGCAGCGGCCTCCCGGGAGAAGACTGTCTTCTCCATCCCAGGGGGGCTATACCACTACCGGGTTCTGCCTTTTGGGCTCCACGGGGAACCAGCGACCTTTCAGCGACTCATGGACCGCGTCCTGCGGCCGCACAGTGAGTACGCCGCTGTTTATTTAGATGACATAATTGTGCACAGTAACAGTTGGGAGTCACATCTTTGTAGGTTACAGGCCGTGGTGGATGCGCTAAGGGATGCAGGTCTGACGGGGAGACTAAAGAGGCCTTTCTACTGACTCTGAAAAACACCAAAAGAATGATGTGGCCAGGGCAATACATTGCAATATCCGTACTGTGAGACACCAAAATTGTGGCAAAATTGCTTAAGGACAACAAAGTCAAGGTATTGGAGTGGCCATCACAAAGCCCTGACCTCAATCCTATAGAAAATGTGTGGGCAGAACTGAAAAAGCATGTGTGAGCAAGGAGGCCTACAAACCTGACTCAGTTACACCAACTCTTTCAGGAGGAATGGGCCAAAATTCACCCAATTTATTGTGGGAAGCTTGTGGAAGCCTACCAGAAACGTTTGATCCAAGTTAAACAATTTAAAGGCAATACACTCAATTAGTATTTAGTAGCATGTAAACTTCCGACCCACTGGGAATGTGATGAAAGGAAAAAAGCTTAAATAAATCATTCTCTACTATTATTCTGACATTTCACATTCCTAAAATAAAGTGGTTATCCCAACTGGCCTAAAACAGGGAATTTTTACTGGGATTAATTGTCAGGAATTGTGAAAAACTGAGTTTAAATATATTTGGCTAAGGTGTATGTAAACTTCCGACTTCAACTGTATCTCCGTATATAATAACTTTATACATCAAACTCCACTAATGAGACATGTTATCCTCATATAATCTAAAGTCATGTTGTCCTCGTTAACATGTCTCATTGTAAGAGGATAACATGTATCTAACGAGACGACATGTTGTCCTCTGAGATTTCTGAGACATGTTATCCTCTACCTGTAGATCCAACAGCGGTGTTGGACATACCCCTATATAACATTGCCAATCAGCTCACACGGAAGTGGTTGTGACATTCATTCACCTCTTTCACACGTAAGCTAGTCCCCTGACAGCTCTCATTCACTCAATACTTAGTAGCTCAATTTCAATCCTCTTATTATCCAAATTCCTAATGGTAATAATTTAAATCGTTTGTTATCCAAATTTCAATCGGTTTTTGTTAACCACATTTCTTTCAGCTTATTATTCCATATCTCACAATCACATAACTTTCACATCCACATTCACTTAGTACTATTTCCAAACACACTCGGAAGTCTCCTCATTACCCACGTGCATCGTCTACGATTCTCTGTCATTACTTGCTATGCACAATATGTATCGCCAACGGTGCTCTTGCCGTTACTTGCTATACATATAAATAACACATACTCAAAAATACCTTGCGTTCTTTTTTTTCTAGCTGCAGACCACATCAAAATTTATTCTAAATGCCTATAGGCAGCTGTCAGCGGGGCGTTGCCCTCGCTCTAGTCTTCTCTTAAAACTAGTGAATGGTCTTCTCTCTATAAGACTATGGGTACCTTTTTTATGCGTTACTCGCCTTGATTTTCTTCCTTTTTTTAATCCTTAATTTTTTTTTTATACAGATTGATTTCAATTGACTTACTGAAATCAGTTGCCTTCCCTCAATTGTTCGCGGATGGTGTGTCTCCTCCTGGACAGCTCACAGTAAGGGTCTGGTCTGTGCGGGTCTCGTCGTCTTTTTGGTCACATGGAAATTTCCCTCACGCTTCATAAAATGCGCCACCAGTTTTCCTCGCAGACCCCCACTGGAAAGCTCCGCAGGTAGATTAAATAATTCTATTCGTGATGCCAAATTGTCTTAGAAATTCTACACCAGGGACACTCGAAGTCAATCTTAAATTAATAATTCTTTATTCTCAGGGCTTTGGAGAGGTTCCAACCAACTCAATGCACCATGTACACATGTCGAACAGGAGCTCTAACGAGGCAGTCTTGTTAGTTCCCTTATATACTGGTTACAGACATGTTACATAGGCATAGTTCCAGCATGTGTCTGGCACTGTCTCCTATCTTATCCTAAAGAACATATTCTGGGCGTTCTGCCAGATGGTCCTAAGGAGAAGGTCATGACGCACCCTCATATCTTTACCAGGGACAGACAGGAATCAAGGATTGTTTACGACACCAAGGATAAGATTTACATTTTCAAGACTGTTTCTTCATTTAATTAAATTTCCTTCACACCACGCTCAAAGTTACTTAGGTCACTCGTTTTGCCCATTCTAACGTTCAAATGAACTGTAACTGGATGTCTTTCTGTCTGCTTTATATAGTAAGCCATGGCCACGTAACTCACTGTCTGTAAGAGCGATCCAGTTTCATGAATGGGGTGGTGTATGTAATAAACTGTGTGTGTGTGTGTGTGTACACAGAGTGTACAAAACATTAGGGTGCCTTCCTAAATTGAGTTGCACACCCTTTTGCAATCAAAACATCCTCAATACGTCAGTGCATGGACTCTACAAGGTGTCAAGCGTTCCATAGGGATGCTGGCTCATGTTGACTCCAATGCTTTTCACAGTTTTGTCAAGTTGGCTGCATGTCCTTTGGGTGGTGGACCATTCTTGATACACGCAAGAAACTGTTAATCTTGAAAAACCCGGCAGCATTACAGTTCTTGACATACTGAAACTGGTGTGCCTGGCACCTACTACCATACCCCCGTTCAAAGGCACTTTAAATATTTTCTCTTGGCCATTCACCCTCTGAATGGCACACATACACAATCCATGTCTGTTTTCTCAAGGTTTAAAAATCCTTCTTTAACGTGTCTCCTCCCCTTCGTCTACACTGATTTGAAGTGGATTTAACAAGTGAGCTCAATAAGGGATCATAACTTTCACCTGGTCAGTCTGTATGTCATAGAAAGTGCAGGTGTTCCTAATGTTTTGTACACTGTGTGTGAACGTATGTACAGTACCAGTCAAAAGTTTGGACACCTACAAATTCAAGGGTTTTATTTTATTTTTAAATTTGGATCACTACTGGCTGTAAGCGAACGAGTGATGCGTGTTTGGAGCTGTACTGGCTGTATCCAAGGCTCAGCCAATCGTTCACATAACAGAACGCAGCATACGACTGAAGAGAGAAGAGACAACCAACTTGCTAGTTACAGCATCAGCACGCGCTCTAGAAAGACAGCGGAGAGTGGAAAGGCAGCTTGGCAGGTACAGCAGCGCGTCCCCTGAACGGTAACGTTGGGTGAGAAGCCTGACCACGGAGACGGGTGAGAAGGTGATGTGTGGGTGTGGTCACAAGCGTTCTATTATAAAGACTGTCATGGCTAACTGCAATTTTAGTGTATTGTTTTTTTCTTAAGACTTGTCATTTGTAGGAAAGTCTGCCATGGGCCTATAACTACGTTGTATGATTTATGAAGGATATGAGATGGACTTTATTCAGTCAGTTCAACACCATTTATAAAGTAGTCAAGCTTACTGTTCATCAAACAATTTACAGTAATACTATGCTCCAACCCTTCATGGCTGCATATGAAACACGCAAAATAAAATAAATGAATGTGCCAGAAAACAGTAGGCTAAGTGGATTTTGACTCATCGTTACCACATTATATGGGACGGTCAAATTGACTGACATAGATGATGAAGGAGCATCATGCTCTCTCCCTCCGTGTACAGATTGACTGGCTACAAGCACAGTGTACACAACACACACACACACAGGTACTGGGAGGCGGGGCAGACTGTCAAACCCGCCATCGCTCACTTTGTGACTGACAGGCGCCTGTCCTATCAATAGATCGCTAGAATATACATATCGTTCATTCTAGCGGGAGAGGGCTCGGCTGACTTTTTTTAATGACTTTGTATTGTAAAAAATGTGCCTAGTTAATTTAAGTGGAAAAAGTACCCAGCTGAAAATGTGTTTGTAACCGGCTGTGTAGGCGACAGCTTGCGCTAGTGGAAAACGCTGCCAAATGTAACATATCATACTAATTTGAGTATCCCTGATTTACATCTACTCTGAGACCAGGCTGGCCTAGGTGGTTCTCCTGGGGTGCATTCAGTTTGATTTTAATGTTTACTACGTTGCATAATGGTGTACTGAATGTCACATTTCCCCAAAACATTGAACGTTCTTCATCAAGGATGTAATCATTATTGGACTAATTCAGGTAGGTCCCTCCCCGTTTTGTTCCGTTTTAAGAAATGTTTTGCAACAGAATCGGAGTATTGAATACGCCCCAGACTTTGAGGTACATTTACTGTTTGGTGGGGGTGGCAGGGTGTGGCTTGAAGCAATGCGTGACATATTTAAAGGGCAGCGGACATGCTGACAGCGTTCCCCAACCCACAACCCCACCCATTTTTGAACTGGTCGTTCAGAACAGCACTGTTTTTGTTTAATTGACTGTTACAGTAAAACATATCATACTGAATGTAGCCCAAATGTTTTTTACCCAGGGGTGGCCAACTGGGTAAGAAAATGGGTATACATAATGCAAGCTATTGAGTAGTACTACGAAACTAAGGCCCTTTTGTGTTCCAGGGAGGAGTATGGAGAATGATGAACTTCCGTCAGCGGATGGGATGGATCGGCGTGGGGCTGTACCTTCTGGCTAGCGTGGCTGTCGTCTACTATGTCTTTGAGATCGACCAAACATACAACCGTCTCACCCTGGAGCACGTGGAGCGGGTGGCTCAGGAGCAGCGACCTCTGGCAGGGGACAACACGCCTCCCGCCGCATCCTCTGGGCCCCCATCCTCAGCCTCACTGCCCACCTGGACCCAGAGTCTCAAAACTCGCCTGCTCCTCTTGCCCTTCTGGGTGTGGGTCACCATCTTCCTCGTGCCCTACCTTCAGGTGTTCCTCTTCCTCTACTCGTGCACGCGTGCTGACCCCAAGACGGTGGGCTACTGCATCCTGCCCGTATGCCTGGCGGTACTCTGCAACCGCCACCAGACCTTTGCCAAGGCGTCCAATCAGATCAGCCGGCTGCAGCTGATTGACACCTAAAGTGTCCAACCGATTGAGACGGTGGATAATATCAGAGGTGGGGTGAGCAGCCTTAGTGCATGCTGCACACAAACTAGGCGGCGGCCTACTACTCTCCCACCTGAACTACAGGATGCTTAACACTCAACTAGTGCACTGTGTGAAGTGTTAAGCCTACCAGTCTTCACTAGGCAATTCACTTGGGGGTTTGGTGGTGGTTTTGTTGATGTGTATGTGTGCTGTTCTTGAGATGAACAATGGTACGTGTTTCACAACCCTTTGTATTTGTGATTTCTTACATTCAACAAAGGCTGGACCAAAGGGTGCCAAGTGCTCCAGGGTCTCACCACAGTACCTGACTATGATAGACACCAATCATTGAGGGTTTATCCGTTCACTGCAAGGTCCCATTTTTTTTGAGCAAATAATTCTGTGAGGAAAGGTTGAGAGCCATATTGGTTCAATCATCATCCCAAAACTATTACTGACTCGAAGTAAGGTGAAATATGACGTGTCAACTAATTTGTACAGACAGTTTTAGGAATGTGATGCCATTTTAAAAAACTGTCTTAGTGGACCAGTAGTGATTCTTAGATAAGTACTGCAGTGTTTTGTTATTGGTCTGAATGTATTTTGTAGTGTTATTTACTGCTGTGTTGGCTCAGTAATTTCCTTCTACATAACATGCTTTTTTTGTCATTCTATTACTTGCAATATTTAGGAAGTGTTTCGGAGATTCGTCCATCTATCCAGTATTTGTATAAGATAAATATCTTGTGCCTTTTAGGACTCCCCCCCACCCTCCAAGTAAAGTCAAAGAAAGTCCACACAAAGCACACGGACCATGCTTTTGAAAAATACCGATCTTCTACTACAGCCATTGTTTGTTGTCCTTGTGTGCCATAAAGTGACAAAAACATAACATGAAATTGTCAAAATGTTATTGCCTTTTTTATGAGGATCCCTGGTCCCTTCTTTGTAAGACATTTATGTGGAAATGTTGTATGTTCAATATTGATCAATGAGTTGTGGAATCCTTCACATATGTAAGTTACGAGGAAAATGTTCACTGCCAACAAAGATAATTTCCTATCTTGAAATGAGCAATGGGACAAATTTGGCTAACCTATATGATCTTAAATCTGTCTTGGATGTCTGTGCCACATTAATTTATATGGCAGGTAGTGTCCTTAAGCAATTCTGCAAAATACTAATTTGAACCTTGTTTTGAAATCATCTTTGGCTACTCTGTGTTGATGGGAGGTCAACCTCCATATTTTTAAACGTTTCCAATTGATTCAAGATGGAACTGTTTTGATTTAATGTTCCATCTACATTAGCACAGTAATGAATGTACAAAAGGTTTATTTGACCTTCCTCCCAACACAGGGAATTGGCATGTGCTGCGTCGAGTGACCTGACCGAAAGGGAATTGGGCTGGGTTGTGTTCATTAAGGCACACAAAGCGTATAAAAATGTTTTCTAACAGAAAATACAAATTTGTCCAGGTAATCCTTCCATGCTTATCAGTTCTGTTTCCTAATGAACACAACCCTGATTTTTGTCCTTGACTATACAGCATGTGTCACTCATTGTAGAGGCCCAAGTGTATGCGGGTTTGTGCTCTTCCCTTGTCCATTATTAGTAAGGAACCCCCCTCACCTGGTTGTCTAGGGCTTAATTGAAAGCAAAAACCAACAGACTAGGCCCTCTATGTAATGAGTTTGACACCCCTGCTATAAAGCAGGGTTCCCCAAACTTTGTTCTGGGGTGCCTATTTTGGTTTTTGCCCTTGTACTACACAGCTGATTCAAATAATCAAAGCTTGATGAGTTGGTTAATAGAATCAGCTGTGTAGTGCTAGGGCAAAAATGTGCACTGGGGTGGGGCTGCTATAAAGGATCATCTACTTGGGTTTTGGACTGGGTGTTTTTAGTGGCTCACATTACATTTTAACTGAACTATTATCTTTCACTCCACCCCGTTTCAACTTCATCTATTTTTACTATGTTGCACCCATTAACAACTTGGGTCCTCAGAAATTGCAGTGTCTACAAAGGGTCACGTTCAGAAGGCATCAGATGGAGTTACTACCTGAACTCATAGGAATGCTCATTTTGATCAATTTTCTCCTACCGAAAGTACTATTGGTTTTAACAAGATACAACTGACTACAGTTACTGAAACCTCAAGCTATTCTCAGGATAGCCAATGTGGTGACATTATCTACCCAATAACCTGATTTGATCAATAAGTGTCAAGGTCAAATCATACTTTGCAGAAGCTTCCCTACTCGACCAGAGTTGTCCACCCTTGATTCAACCTACACAAGTCCTATATGATAGTTTGGACATACAGCACTAGCCTGTAGAGACACTACCTGGCATGTTTATTTTTGAAAAGTCGTATCAGAAGAAAAAAAATATGGGCTTGTTTGGTCTGTCTAAAAGAATGAGTGGTGCTTCTGATTTCTATTGCCTTTCAAATCTAAACACACTGTGATTAAAATAAGGTCTGGATTGTAAGAAAATTAAACGTATTATGGGAAAATGTCTGCAGACCATTCATGTAATTTCTCAAAGCAAGCAAATGCTGGGGGGACAGTGCAATTCTATTATCCATTAACAAAATTTATATGAAATACATTCCACTTAAATGATTGACATTTATACAAATGTTCAAAACAAACATTTCAATTGTAACAAGAGAAAGATGTAGATCATAACTGCAATGATTGCCAAGGCAGGAGCAATACCATACATGAGTGGGAGTGAATTACTAATAGCCACCCAGTGGATTGAATAATACGGGCTGGCATATCTGCCCCCAAAACAGTGTCCTCCAGTCTTGTATGCCAGGACCACCAGACTCTTCTTCCTACAGTAGTCTTCTAAGTCCCAAATGGCAACCTAGTGCACTACTTGGGCCCTGGTCAAAAGGAGTGAACTATATAAGAAAAGGGGTGCCATTTGGGACAGAGCCCTTGTCAGGCCCTCAAGGTCTTGGACCGCTTTGCAGGAGGCTGCATAATAGGGGCTTTTGTGTCTTCATCATCTTCCTCCTCCTCATCTGCAACAGATGACAGAAAATTACTTTTGTGATCAAGTTACATTTTGGGGGGCGGTTGACAGAAGTGAAAACAAACCAACAGACATTACACAAACATTTATCTCCTCCTCCCCTTCCCACCCATAGGACCTGCTTAAAGTACATTACATATAGTGATATTAAAAACTGTCAAGTGTCGTAGTCCATATGTTAATATTGGACTCATTTTAGATTGCATCAGTTTAATGAAGCCTGTCACGGACTGAGGTAGGTTCAGTAAAATAATTTGACCAAGCCATATTTAATTGTTTTATCTCATGTAGCACAAGATACGGAGCATGGTTACATATCAGTGATCAAATACCAGTTATGTCAGAGATGCATGTTTTAATGATTGAGAGGAATATTCACATCAAATCTGTTGACACAATTTATGCAGCTTGATAACACACTGTGCAGGCATGACACAAAGCTGATTGATTTGATAGCCATCTGCCTATATCTGATATACATAATGTCTTCAAATATCATAGGCCGCCTACCCATAGTCTCAAGAAGGAGGAATAGAACATTGTTTCATCTGAAATGACAGGCTGCAGGCTTTATGTTTTAAACACTTGTAATTTGATAAGTTGTGATATCGGGAAAACGCAATGATCATATCAATACTCCAATGACGGAATCAATTCATCTGTTCACATGCACACGTAGTAACAAGATATGTTTGTACGTCACAGTGGCATCATAAGCACAACAAACGTATTCATGCTGACAAAAAAAGCTAGCAAGCTAGTCGGTTTGATACTCGGAAGATCTGTGTTATGAAGTAGCTAGCCCAAAGACAGTTATCTAAATTAATTCTCTGATCAACGTGGGCGGTTTATCTGATCATCCAAAGATTTGCTAAGGTTGGGATTTGTCTATATAATGATTTTCATAGCAACTAGTTATCTACCGAAAGGTGTTGTGTTCTTCCATGTCATGATTAGCTAACCAAAATTGATAGATTTCGCGAGACACTAGCCACAATAGAAACAGAGCAATTCGCGAACCTTGTTTTGTTTTTACAAACATCCATTGCGGTAGCTAAGCGTGTTGTTAAATGAGCTACCAGTAACGTTAGCTAGCTAACCAAGCTCACCGTCGTCGACTTGCAAATCCCCCTTGTCATTTCCTCCGCAAAATTGTTCTTGTACAACGAGATCAGTGAGGAGCCCCGATACGTCTGCGTTTAATTTCTTAATCCCCACTATCATAGAAGTGAGGTTATTTTCTGTTTTTACGATAATCTCTTTCTTCAGGCCATCCCTGTATTTTAGCTCTCCTCGTATCTCAGTAGCTGCCATGATTGTTGAACCATGACCCTAGTTTCAACTCTGACCCGAGTCGTAGCGGCATTTTGACGGAGAATCGATTTGGTCAGTCTTGTACTTTCTGAGACTTTAGCCATATTTGCACAAAGACATATATAAATAACAACCACTAACTAAACCAATAGGTAGACAATAGTTTAATTTTCATCAAAATGTGAAGATCTCAGAAGTGCTTTTCAGAAACTCCCGCCAACAGGGTGAAATGTTAGCATAACCGGAAATCGTGCGGAAATTGTCATTGTGAGATAGCTACAGTGAGGGGGTTCGATTAATCTAGCCCGGGCGCCCGTGTAAACATGTTTAGTTTTGGCTTAAAGTTGGTTACATTCGACTTGGAACCGGGCTGCCTCCCTGGCGCGAGCCAGCTGCTCTGCTCTATCTAAATCTGCTCAAAACAATAGTGACGTAATTAAGCAAGTTCAGTAATGAGTAGGATTCTTTCTTTTCCCATGCAAAGTGATTGCTTTTCTGCCGTCCAAGTGAAACTAATTTGACATTGCTAACATTTATTTGATGGAAAATAGATAGTATGTTATAGTATATAAATAGTATGTTTCCGAACGATGCAACATGATGCCTTGTTAACAACATGATCGAACGGCGCAGATTACTGTTCATTTTGAGATGGGCGTTCCTCCCTCCCCGCTTTCTCCAGATGACGTGCCGGCCCATTGCACGGTTCGACCTGGGCCAATGTAAAATAACTCCCTCAGTGTATCGGGTTTGAGAATAACATAACGTCCAGTGCGCTCCAATCTTTTTTTGCTTATTGTATCTAATTTATTGTATATTTTGGTGAACAGAGCATTTTGATACCTCTTCTCAAGTCATGGACGTCCCTGTTTAGATTTATCTGGCGCTCTACATTTTGCCCTGGAACAGGAACTTGTATTCACACTTTTTTCACCTTCTATTTTCCAAGAATGGCGGCAAATGAGGGAGATGAGGCTACTGTTTCTTTGGTAGATGTTTTGGAAGAAGATGAAGAGTTGGAGAATGAGGCATCTGCTGTTTTAGCTGGTAGTGATTCTGAGAAGTGTTCCTATCCCGAGGTAGGCTATTTGCTCCACATTGCTAGAGAAACACAAATGATTCCAATTTAAGTTAGCTATAATACAGCTTTGCAGTCTAAGCCAGTGTTTAGTTTCAAATGGATTTCGAAAAATGAAAACTTTAGCGACGTCACCAATCTGATGTCTCCGCCAACCTAAATGACAATTGTTAATAAATTGAACTTGATTTGTATTTTTATGAACTCGTTATAACAAAATGTAACCTGTGGTTTTATCAAATGTAACGTTACATTTTCATGCTCTATCCGAAGGACTCAAGTTGATGTCAGTTTCACACGTGTTTGTTTTGATGTGGTCTTGCAGGGCTATGTGAAGCGACAAGCCCTCTATGCCTGCAGCACCTGCACACCAAAGGGGGGCCAGCCAGCCGGAGTCTGCCTGGCCTGCTCCTACAAATGCCACGAAGGCCATGACCTGTTTGAGCTCTACACCAAAAGGTGAGTTTCACTGCATTGTTGATAATTTTTTCAATTAATCTTTCCTCAATTCCTTGCATCCTCTCTCGTTGCCACCTTCTCAAAACCTATTGGAGAAGAAAGTCTGAAGGGAGGGACCTTGGACCTACTCCTCCAATAAGGTTGAGGAGGTGAGGAGCTGGGATGACGAATTCAGATAGAGACGTGGAGTGGACACCTAAAGGATAAGACAGACCAACACAAACGTGGGCCATGCGCAATAGATCAAATGTTTGGTGTCGATGAACGGAGGTGATGCAGAATTGTCGGGAAATGAACAGAAATACTGTAGGACAATATTTCAGTGCTGTGTGTGCCCCTATATCTGTACTCAAAGGTATTATTGTCCCACACAATGAAATTGGGGAGGGGGCTGTGGATCTGTCTCCGTCCGTTTGTTTGTAAACTAGTCACACGCGATATCTCAGACAGAGATGCGTCTTGCCACAGAGATCTGGCATTTACAAAATTACACTGATTGGGCCAAGGTGGGAGTTAAAGTAATTCATTGATGGGGGTTGCATCATTTGTGGGGGATGACATGTTTACTGTTGCCTTGTTTGTCCTGTACCACCCTACATGCCACTGCTGGCTTGTCTCTGAATCTAAGCAGGGTTGGTCCTGGTCGGTCCCTGGATGGTAGACCAGATGCTGCTGGAAGTGGTGTTGGAGGGCCAGTAGGAGGCATTCTTTCCTCTGGTCTAAAATAAATATCCCAATGCCCCAGGGCAGTGATTGGGGACATTGCCCTGTGTAGCGTGCTGTCTTTCAGATGGGATGTTAAATAGGTATGGTCACTAAAGATCCCATGGCACTTATTGTAAGAGTAGGGGTGTTAACCCCGGTGTCCTGGCTAAATTCCCAATCTGACCATCATGGCTAATCATCCCCAGCTTCCAATTGGCTCATTCATCCCTCCCTCCTCTCCCCTGTAACTATTCCCCAGGTATTTGCTGTAAATGAGAATGTTTTCTCAGTCAACTTACCTAGTGAAATAAATAAAATCATGAACCACAGCACTCTAGCTTTATCTGAGATATTGCAGATGCGAACAGAATTTTCCTACAGTTAATCCTGAGCTGGGAATTTTTGCAGGCATTTCCGCTGTGACTGTGGAAACGGCAAGTTTGAAGAGATGAGGTGCAAGTTATACTCAGTAAGTTTCCTTACATTTATTGAAATTGTGGTAGTTTTGATGTGATGCTGTAGTTTGAGTTAGAGACATTAGGCCAATAACAGCATGATGTGCATGTTTTCTATATGAAGCCAGTTACGGGTCTGGACAAATATATTGGCACCCTTGCACTTTTCTTAAATAATTCCCTATTTCTTCTAAAATAAGTTGAAATTGAAAACAACTTTTGGTCTCCACAACATGCTATTAGATTTAACATTGCAGAACCAATTTTATTTTTGTGCAATATGTAACTTTTAGGGGACCTGACTAAATTCACATACAGTTGAAGTCTGAAGTTTACATACACTTAGGTTGGAGTCATTAAAACTTATTTTTCAACCAATCCACAAATTTCTTGTTAATTAGCAAACTATAGTTCTGGCAAGTCAGCTAGGACATCTACTTTGTGCATGACACCAGTAATTTTCCAACAATTGTTTACAGACAGATTATTTCACATATAATTCACTGTATCACAATTCCAGTGGGTCAGAAGTTTACATACACTAAGTTGACTGTGCCTTTAAACAGCTTGGAAAATTCCAGAAAATGTCATAGCTTTAGAAGCTTCTGATAGGCTAATTGACATAATTTGAGTCAATTGGAGGTGTACCTGTGGATGTATTTCAAGGCCTACCTTCAAACTCAGTGCCTCTTTGCTTGACATCATGGGAAAACCAAAAGAAATAAGGCAAGACCTCAGAAGAAAATTGTAGAGCTCCACAAGTCTGTTTCATCCTTGGGAGCAATTTCCAAATGCCTGAAGGTACCACGTTCATCTGTACAAACAATAGTACGCAAGAATAAACACCATGGGACAACGCAGCCGTCATACCGCTCAGGAAGAAGACGCGTTCTGTCTCCTAGAGATGAACGTACTTTGTTGCGAAAAGTGCAAATCAATCCCAGAACAACAGCAAAGGACCTTGTGAAGATGCTGGAGGAAACAGGTACAAAAGTATCTGTATCCACAGTAAAACAAGTCCTATATCGACAAAACCTGAAAGGCTGCTCCGCAAGGAAGAAGCCACTGCTCAAAAACCGCCATAAAAAAGGCAGACTACGGTTTGCAGCTGCACATGGGGACAAAGATCGTATTTTTTGGAGAAATGTCCTCTGGTCTGATGAAACAAAAATAGAACTGTTTAGTCATATTGATCATCGTTATATTTGGAGGAAAAAGGGGGAGGCTTGCAAGCCGAAGAACACCATCCCAACCGTGAAGCACGGGGGTGGCATCCTGTTGTGGGGGTGCTTTGCTGCAGGAGGGACTGGTACACTTCACAAAATAGATGGCATCATGAGGAAGGATTATGTGGCTATATTGAAGCAACATCTCAAGACATCAGTCAGGAATTTAAAGCTTGGTCGCAAATGGGTCTTCCAAATGGACAATGACCCCAAACATACTTCCAAAGTTAAGGACAACAAAGTCAAGGTATTGGAGTGGCCATCGCAAAGCCCTGACCTCAATCCCATAGAAAATTTGTGGGCAGAACTGAAAAAGCGTGTGTGAGCAAGGAGGCCTACAAACCTGACTCAGTTACACCAGCTCTGTCAGGAGGAATGGGCCAAAATTCACCCAACGTATTGTGGGAACCTTGTGGAAGGCTACCCGAAACGTTTGACCCAAGTTAAACCATTGAAATGCAATGCTACCAAATAGTAATTGAGTGTATGTAAACTTCTGACCCACTGGGAATGTGATGAAAGAAATAAAAGCTGAAATAAATCACTATTATTCTGACATTTCACATTCTTAAAATAAAGTGGTGATCCTAACTGACCTAAAACAGGGAATTGTTACTAGGATTAAATGTCAGTAATTGTGAAAAACTGAGTTTAAATGTATTTGGCTAAGGTGTATGTAGACTTCAACTGGAGATGTGAGTTAAAGATCTGTCATTTTCATTGAAAGCAAGTTTAAGAAGCGATATGTTTTATGTGCGCTATTTGTATGCTTCCTGTTTTAAAGTTTAGTTTTTGCGTCTTTTACTTTCAGTTTTGTACCCCAGCTTAAAACAGCTTGAAAATACAATATATTTGGTTATGGAAAAGATATTCCAGAGGTTTAGATGGTACAATGTTTCTCTACACTATACTTGCTTGTTTTGTCACAAATTTAATCTATTAGAATATTAGTAACCAGGAAATTGCGGAACTATTTCTGTATAGCGCATCTTTAAATTTGACCATTTTAATTTTAAAGAAATAAAAGGAAAATGGCATTATAGCCATCAAAGAGCTTGCTGTACCTTTCTACTGGCAGTTTGCCCCACTCTTCAGGAGCAAACTGTTCTAATTCTTTAATGTTTGAGGGGTGCCCTCCACCAACTGGGTGATTCTAATTAAACCAGTTTTAAAATGTCTGTAGCAAATTGAGTTACAAAACCATGATGAACCTGCAAAAATCTCATATCATTCTGAGGACTAAGATGTGTGGTTTTATGGGAAGTATTTTATTGTAAATACATTTACATTTTTCGCCTGAATTTTGTACATTTCCACCAAAGTCTCATTACCGAAATGCGTCCGGATTAATTTCTGGTATTAAAAAAATATATATATATAATTTTACTTGAGAAAAACTAACTTATTTTAATAAACCATAACATTTACCTCTAGTATTTATTACGTACAAACACTGTCTGTGGACTAGTTTGTGTAAACTCCAATCAGTTTTTAAATAAAGTGATGATGCGTCATCTAGAGGAGTAGTCCTTAGATGAGCACAAGTTAAGTTTTATTTTATAATTTAAAAAATATTTCTCCAGGCAAGTCAGTTAAGAACCAATTCTTATTTACAATGATGGCCTACCCCGGACGACACTGGGCCGTCCTATGGGACTCTCAATCACTGCCGGTTGTGATTCAGCCAGGAATCAAACCAGGGTCTGTAGTGACGCCTCTAGTACTGAGATGCAGTGCCTTAGACTGCTGCGCCACTCAGGAGCCCTGAAATGTATACGCTTATATGCCTTCAAAAGGAGGTTCTTATTGTCAAACACCCAGTTTACCCCACTTCGCCTTCTCATTACAGAAACAGCTGCAAAAGTCATACTTAATTTAATTATAATTTCATTTAGGTGAATTTTCAGTGTTATGTTTAACTCAGGCCTTTTCATTAGGGAGAAATGTTAAAAATAGTAATGTGTTTAACTTTTTTGGACATCGAAAGCTGTTAAGGTAATTCTCAATGACACTTATTTTATTTTTTACCATTTTGTGAGTGACCCAACTGCTGTTTTCAGCTCCCTATTGGATGTGATTCAGATCTGGACTTTTTGCTGGCCACTCCAGTGTTTCTTCTTAAACCATTCCAGGGTGCTTTTGATGTGTGTTTGGGTTGCTTGAAAACCCACAACCTTCAACAGAGACACAGTTTTTGGACACTGGGTTAAACGCTGCACTCCAAAACACCTTGATAAGCTGCTGATTTTATGATCTCTTGCACACACAGGCTCCACCCCAGTACTAGAGACAGCAAAGAAACCCCACAGCATTATCAAACCTCCCCTTGTTTGATTTTAGGAAGGGTGTTCTTTTCTTTGAATGCTTCATTTGGTTGTTGGTAAACTGCTGAAGGAGGCTCAAGAAAGCCTGATTGAACTTCAACAACCCACCTAAACAAGCCTAAATCCAGGAGAAAATATTCTGTGTACCAAAAAAACTAAATTAGAGCTCTTTGGAAATAGAGATCAGCGCTGTGTTTACTGATGACCAAAAACAGCAATTGGTGGAGGGCAACTCAAACACTGAAGAATTAGAGTAATTTGCTGCAGTTATTTTTCTGCAGTTATCTTGGCCAAAGGCTGTGCAACCAAGTACTAGCTTCAGGGTGCCAACAATTTTGTCCATGCCATTGGTCTTTGTTTTCTCAATTAAAATGATCAAATTAAGCATACAAAAATAAAATTGGTTTTGCGATGTTGAAAATCCAATAAGTGTGGTGAGTTTTTATTTACATTTCAACTTAAAGAAATAGGAGATTATTTAAGAAAAGTTCAAGGGTCGCAATATATTTGTCCGAAACTGTACATCTAGGCCAGTGTTAACCAAACCTGGTCCTGGGGACCCAAAATAATCAGGCTTGATGATGAAGTGTGTTAGTTCTAGGGCAAAAACAAAAATCTGCACCCCTTTGGGTACCCAGGACCATTGACTGAGAGACTTTGATCCATGATGTTACTGATTTCACTGTCTTTTAGGACAAGGATCAGTTGAACACGGAGAACAAATACAGCCACAATTTTTTTGGTCTGTATTGCACCTGTAACAGGCCATATCCAGACCCAGAAGACCCGGTAAGAGTTGACCATTCACCTCAAATAGTCTATGAATTGGTTTAAAAAAAAAAAAAAAAATCCGTATTCCAGTGAAGATTTATTGACCAAAACATGTCTTTCCCAGGTTGAAGATGAGATGATACAGTGCATTGTCTGTGAGGACTGGCTTCATGGCAGGGTAAGGCTTTTGTGGAGTACCAAAGCATAAGGATGTGTTGAAGATGCACAGGTCCCTGGGCATGTACACTCCCCTATGTATTTATTTGGACAGTAAAGCTAAAATGTTTCATTTGGCTCTATACTCCAGCATTTTGGATTCGCGATCAAGTGTTTCATATGACGTGAAGGTACAGAATGTAACCTTTTTCTTTGAGGGTATTTTCATACATCTGTTTTACCATTTAGAAATGACAACACTTTATGTATCTAGTCCCCCTCCATTTCAAGATGTCATAAGTATTTGGGCAAATTCACTTATACATTACATGACCAAGTATATGGACACCTGCTCGTCAAACATCTCATTCCAAAAGCATGGGCATTCATATGGAGTTTTGTCCCCCCTTGGCAGCCTCCACACTTCTGGGAAGGCTTTCCACTAGATGTTGAAACATTGCTGGGGGACTTGCTTCCATTCAGCCACAAGAGCATCAGTGAGGTCGGGCACTGATGTTGGGTGATGAGGCCTGGCTCGCAGTTGGCATTCCAATTCTTCCCAAAGGTGTTTGATGGGGTTGAGGTCAGTGCTCTGTGCAGGCCAGTCAAGTTCTTCCACACAGACCTCAACAAACCAGTTCTGTATGAACCTCGCTTTGTGCATGGGGGCATTGTCATGCTGAAACAGGAAAGGGCCTTCCCCAAACTGTTGCCACAAAGTTTGAAGCACAGAATCGTCTAGAATGTCATTGTATGCTGTAGCGTTAAGATTTCCCTTAGAACTAAGGGGCCTAGTCCGAACCATGAAAAACATCCTCTACCAAACTTTACGGTTGGCGCTATGCATTGGGGCAGGTAGCGTTCTCCTGGCATCCACCAAACCCAGATTCGTCCATCGGACTGCCAGATGGTGAGGCGTGATTCATCGCTCCAGAGAATGCATTTCCACTGTTCTAGAGTCCAATGGCGGCAAGCTTAACACCACTCCAGCCGACACTAGGCATTGCACATGGTGATCTTAGGCTTGTGTACGACTGCTTGGCCATGGAGACCCAATTTCATGAAGCTCCGGATGAACAGTTCTTGTGCTGACATTGCTTCCAGAGGCAGTTTGGAACACTGTAGTGAGTGCTGAAACCGAGGACAGATGATTTTTACGCACTACAGCACTTGGCAGTCCCGTTCTGTGATCACGGCTCAGTCATTATTGCTACTAAACGTTTCCACTTCACAATAACAGCACTTACAGTTGACCAGGGCAGCTCTAGCAGGACATAAATTTGACTAACTGACTTGTTGGAAAGGTGGAATCCTATGACGTCCCACGTTGAAAGTCACTGAGCTCTTCGTTAAGGCCATTCTACTGCCAATGTTTGTCCTTGGAGATTGCATGGCTGTGTGCTCGCTTTTATACACCGGTCAGCAAAGGGTGTGGCTGAAATAGCCAAATCCACTAATTTGAAGGGCTGTCCACATACTTTTGTATATATCATACTTTTGACTACACGTGTGGTTGATTTATATTGTGCTTAATAGAAGTGAATGGTGAATGTATTGTCATTTGGGAGTTACTTTTATTTTAAATAATATATGTTTGTGGATGCTACCATGATTATGGATAATCATGAATAATGATGAGCAAGAAAGTTACAGAAGCACAAAGATCATATCCCCAAGACATGCTTACCTCTCACCATTACCAATAACAGAATGTTAGTATTTTGTAGGGGTATGATATTTGTGAATATAGGCCTTGGACAGATCAGATCTTTACAATGCCAGGAGAAGTGTTAAACACAGGGTTCTAAAACGTTTGGTCATGAAGAGCTACTTGGTGAGCAAGGTTTTGTTCCAACCCAGCACAATGGATTCAGCTAATCATGGTCCAAATTGAATGGGTTTGTTCAGTAGGAAGCAACATAGTAAAACATTTTAAAACGGAAAGCGAAAATGAGCATTCTTATTGGACAGGTTTGGATAGGAGCTCTGTTTCAAAATGCTTTCTCATGTTTTGTGCCTACTGAACACAGCCCATAATTCATTGATTAATTGTTTTAGTGCCGTGCTAGAACAAAAGCCTGTACACCCAGTAGCTCTTCATGACCAGAGTTGGAGAACCCTGGTTTAACATCTTGGGAACCACATCAAGATAATATAGGGATCCTATAATCTGTGACGTCCTGCTCAGAATCTGTAGTCCTACATCTTGAATACATCCCGAGTATTTAATTCAAGACCGACCTGGTCTTTACCCTGGTCTTGACTGTGTACCCTTGATGCCATAGCTGCTATATGAGCATATGTATATCGTATCTGAGTGTTATTATGTTTTTTTTATCCAGCACTTGGGTTGCCCTGTGCCAGAGTGTGTGGAGCTCCAGGAGATGGTGTGTGAGTCCTGCATGAACAATGCTCCTTTCCTGTGGACCTACGCCACCCATCTGGCAGGTACTCCTAGAGATCCTAGAATTCACAGTGATTCTTTATGTAGTTCTATGGGTACTCTCATTACCTTCAGTTTACTGACATGCCCCAATTAACAAATTCAGAAAGAAAACACACTTCAGGATAGGAGACGTTCTTTAGACCTACCACATTGTGTTTTGTTTATGCTTCTATGCGAACGTACAGGTAACTGCCAAAATTAAGGAAACGTCAACATCAAGTGTCTTAATAGGGCTTTGGGCCACCATGAGACCCAGAACAGCTTCAATGCACCTTGGCATAGATTCTACAAGTGTCTGGAACTCTATTGGAGGGATGCGACACCATTCTTCCACGAGAAATTCCATTATTTGGTGTTTTGTTGGTGTTGGGACAACCCCAAATAAGTGTTCAACTGGATTGACAACTGGTGACTTAAGACCCCTCTTTCAAGTTCGGAGATCTCTTCTAGCCATGGTAGCCAAAGTAATGGGCAACTGGACATTTTTAAACATTACCCTGAGCATAATAGTTTGTTAATTGCATAATTAACTCAGGAACCACACCTGTGTGGAAGAACCTGCTTTCAAAATACTTTGTATCCCTCACTGACTCAAGCGTTTCCTTTATTTTGGTAGTTACCTGTACAGTACTAATGAAACCTGCAGTAACTAGTGAACAAGAGGCTATGGTTTGCGGTAGAGCAGTTTACTTCAATGGGTGACTAAAATACTAAAGTGCCGTTAGCTATTGGGGTCGATGTGTGCACGATTTCATGCCGTTTTGATCTCAATATCAAATCATATCTGGGTAACAATGATTTACTTTACTGTGATTTATTTTCAATTAAAATGGTCAAAAAGAAACAAAATAGCTTCTTAGCGAAGAGCAATTTCTCAAGCAAGAATTTTGTTAGGACTGTCTGGAGGTGGTCTGAGTGGGAAAGCTGAAAACTAGCTGTTATTGGCAAGGAGGTTTGAGACTCTCTCATTGGTCTAACTAATTAAATCACCACGCCGGCCAAAACTCCATCCCACCAAACCAGGCTGAAATTTCAGGCGGCCTTTTCAAACAGCTCTTAGACTAAAACGGCATTATCATTTTCACAATATTATTCCAACCTCAGTGTGGAAATATATACAGTACCAGTCAAAGGTTTGGACACCTACTCATTCCAGGGTTTTTCTACATTGTAGAATTTCTTTCCTTCATGTATTTCAGCCAATCAGTTGTATTGTGACAAGGTAGGGTTGGTAGACACAAGATACACCTATTTAGTAAAATACCAAGTCCATATTATGGCAAGAACAGCTCAAATAAGCAAAGCAAAGAGAAACGACAGTCCCTCATTACTTTAAGACATGAAGGTCAGTCAATCCGGAAAATTAAGAACTTAGTTTCTTCAAGTGCAGGTGCAAAAACCATCAAGCGCTATGATGAAACTGGCTCTCATGAGGACCGCCACAGGAAAGGAAGACCCAGAGTTACCTCTGCTGCAGAGGATAAGTTCATTAGAGTTACCAGCCTCAGAAATTGCAGCCCAAATAAATGCTTCAGAGTTCAAATAGACACATCAACATCAACTGTTCAGAGGAGACTGTGAATCAGGCCTTCATGGTTGAATTGCTGCAAAGAAACAACACCAATGAGAAGAAGAGACTTGCTTGGGCCAAGAAACATGAGCAATGGGCATTAGATTGGTGGAAATCTGTTCTTTGGTCCGACGAGTCCAAATTTGAGATTTTTGGTTCCAACTGCCGTGTCTTTGATATGCAGAGTAGGTGAACGGATGATCTCCGCATGTGTGGTTCCCACCGTGAAGCATAGAGGTGTGGGGGTGCTTTGCTGGTGACCCAAATTTATTTAGAACTAAAGGCAGACTTAACCAGCATGGCTACCACAGCATTCTGCAGCAATACGCCATCCCATCTGGTTTGTGCTTAATGGGACTATCATTTGTTTTTCAAAAGGACAATAACCCAACACACCTCCATGCTGTGTAAGGGCTATTTGACCAAGGAGAGTGATGGAGCGCTGCATCAGATGACCTGGCCTCCACAATCACCCGACCTCAACCCAATTGAGATGGTTTGGGATGAGTTGAACTGCAGAGTGAAGGAAAAGCAGCCAACAAGTGCTCAGCATATGTTGGAAAAGCATTCCAGGTGAAGCTGGTTGAGAGAATGCCAAGAGTGTGCAAAGCTGTCATCAAGGCAAAGGGTGGCTAATTCGAAGAATCTAAAATATTTTGATTTGTTTAACACTTTTTGGTTACTACATCATTCCATATGTGTTATAACACGGTGTCAAATTATATAAGTCAGAATAAAACACTAGACATTCCTAGGACAATCGGAGGCTTCTCTGTCGAATAAACTTATCTCTGGCTCGATCCAGGGTTCTGACTAGAGGGAGTACAGCTACGATCGGAAGTGTTTTTACACAGCAGGTTAGGATAATTAACTTGGCAGGTTAGGAGACTTAGGTTAAGGTCAAGAAAAGAGTTAGGGTTAGCTAAAATGCTGTCCTAACCTGCTATAAAAAGTCACTTCCGGCCGTAACTGTACTCCCTCACCTGTTTTCCACGTCACATCAAAAGGGCAGCCTTAGAAAAGCTCCTCTGCTGGTAGACTCGCTCACAACACAGACATGACAAAAACATTGCTGGATTCCTATCGAACAGGCGGCTATAAATATATAACTATAACTTAGATAGCTGTTCGATAAATGAGGGGGGGGAAACTACTACATTATTGAAAATATTGCCTTGCTAGATTGATGAATACAGCCATAGTAAAACAGTGCAAAGAGCCTGTCAGCTCTTAAGTGACTCCATGTTGTTTTGTATTTCTCCTCCAGTGCCCGCTGCGACCAAAGCCAGCCCCTGCAAAGCAGAATGGGAGGTGACGAATGAAGAGGGGGACCGTGAGGAGGGCAAGAACACAACAGAAGAGGCCTCCACGAGCCTCAATGACCAGGGTGAAGAGAAGGTACTCACTCCACACAAAGCTTCATATACACTCAATGTTACGAGGACAATGAATAGCATTTGATTTCTTGCAGTACAATGAATATCATGAATGAACCAGTAATGGGTATCTTGGTTTAAAAGTATCACTGAGAAAGGGATATTATGACCAGATAAAACAGATGGATGGAACTATATTATGTGGAAAAGGTTTCCAATGCAGCTTCATGCATTTTGTTTTCTTATGCTTTAAGTACACATGTTTCAGAAGTCAAGTTTCTGTTTTCACCACTGACAGCATTGCATCTATGCAGAGCAGGGAAAAGGAACTGTCGGTATTAACCACCAGGTGGCTTCAGTCCTCTAACAGTCAGCATGAGATGAGTGCACAGAACCAGGCTGTGTTAGTTTCCTGTGGGTATTTAGGGGATAAATGGCCCGTGCCATGCGCAGATTCTCTGGTCTGCGGGGAGCAGCCCAAAGGCTTTGCGGCGCCCGCATATCATCAACAAGAATGATTTCATTAGTCAGCCTCTGAAGCGAGCAGCAAATTGAAGCCAGCCTTATTTGACAGAAAATATGGCAGCCCACGATTTGCCCCCTCCCGCAGGGGCCCGGTGAGCTCGTACATTTGCATGCACCAAAGACAGAAGTCGCTCTTATGCAACTGTTTTTTTTGGCATGTCCTCTTAATTTGGTTTGGGTTTTAAGGGAGTGGTCTGTCTACTGGCGAGGTAGTGCAAGGTAATGGGCCTTGATAAGATACTTAGGACATTTTTCCTTTCCTTAGACTTAACAGATCATACCGGGCGCGATAAGTTAAAGCAAGGTGTTCACTTTCTGCCCTCATCCTTTCAACCTTTTGTAATCATATTGTGGATGAAAATATTAATCTTTTGAGTGTTCAGAGGACATTGTGTGATATCTGTCCTACTCGCAGGTCAAATCCAATGGGGTGCCAGGCTGCAAAAGGAGGCACCAGGAGATGGAGGGAGGCTCGCCTCCTTCCAAAGAGTGCAGGCTCAAGGAGCTGGGGGGCACAGGTACAGAGAGAGCAGAGTTTGGAGCTGTATTCTGGCCCTCAGCCTGGAGAACCAAACTCTGTTCCTGTGTCAGCTGCAAGGTATGTCTTCACCACTTATCCCGTCAACCCGGCTGCTACTCTGTTCTCTGCTTCAGCCGTTTTAGAAGGAAGTCAAACAGCCACAATCTGAGGTGTATTCACTGGGAACCAAACGGGCGGAAAGTGGGAGGGACTAACCTGAATTTGCCCAATAAGAAACGCTGGTTTTCGGTGTAAAATATTTTCAGTTGCAAAATGTTCTGCTACAGTGTGCACTAATGAATACACCTGTTTTATTGTAGAACAGGTAAATACATGCATGTTGTTTAGGCCTTTTTAATTTGGTGTGTATGTACGAGTAGTATCTTGCAAAACAAATCAAAGGCATAATACACCCAAATAAAAATGGTTTATGATCAGAATTACTGCATATTTATGTCGTTGAGTAGGCCTATATTGTTCGTAGAATTACTATTGACAATAGGAGAAGTGTGCTCACCCGTTTCCTCCCCCCAGCAGAAATCCTACGCTGAAGCTGGTATGTCCTTTCTCCTGGATGAGTCGGACACGGTCTTAGCCTACGAGAATAAAGGAAAGACCACAGAACAGGAGCAGGCGGGGACTGCCGAGGGTCGCGACCCCCTGATGTCGGCCCTTAATACCCTGGGCCGGGTTCAGCAGCTGGAGATAATCCACGGTACGAGGTGGTGGTGGGGAGGTTAAAGAAGAAGAGACTGTACCAGTTCTCTCCCTATCCCTTTGATGTTTGCAGGTCTGAAGGTTCTGGGTAAGTATGTGAAGTAGAGGAGTTTCCACCATTATTGCTTACACCGTACAGACCTGCAACCATCAAAGCATTAGGGGTAGGGAGAGAATTTGGACCATCTGACAGGGAGAGTGAATGAAGGGAAGAGGTGAGGCAGGTGTTGGATGAGTAGTTAGAGCCATTCCCTCGGCTGTATTGATTGAAATACAGATTTAATTTATTTTGTGTGGAGACAACTATCGGTGCTGCAATCAGAAAAGAGCTGCTTTTGAAAATTATTATTATTATTATTTTTCCTGGTTCTCAGGGTACAATGACATGAAGACTGAGCTGAAGGACTTCCTGCAGAGATTTGCTGCAGAAGGAAAGGTAATTAAAACCTGCACATTTATCAGCATACACACTATTTAGTTGAATGATCAATCATATCAGCATCATTGTATTTTGGTCCTCAGTTGATGTTCACTATCCCAGTGTCGCAAACCAGCTTCAGTAAATAGGACTATAATGATAGTATTGATGAGGATTGTTTTGCTCTCTCTTCACATTGTGGTCCCTGAATCTGGAATGCACCTCCTGGCGGTACTGTCCTTGGTGTGTGACCATGAGATCAAACTTTATTTAAAGTAACTGTCCGATGAAAATCGAATTCTGTCAAACTCATACTCCTAGCATGACCTCGACTCCATCTTTTGTTTGTAGCCAAAGTCGCTACACCCAATAAGAGGCATAAAAAGTTTGTGCCCCATTTCTCTTTCCCCCCAGGTGGTGACTCCCGAGGACATCCGTCAGTTCTTCCAACAGCAGCAGAACCGCAAGAGACAACGGGCCAACGCGGGCCAGTACTACTGCAGCTGAGCAGTCTCCATTCAGACAACTCCCGGTCTCCCCCTCTCCACATTTCCCCAACACCTGTCAGTATAGTTGTATTCCTTTTTCTTCTTCCCACTGAATGTCATTGCCTTGCGTCCAATATCATCTTCTAGTACAACTCCTCAGACGTTATGTTTAAACAAATAAAAATGCAGTTAAAAAAAAAAGGTATTTTGAACATTGTATGAGCTTTTGCGTTATCTTGTTCTGGGCAGTATGCTTTGTTGTACTGTACTCGGGGCTCTGCAATGTGATTTGTCTTTTGAGGCTAAGCAGGTTAATGAACTGGCATTTGGTTGATGTGGATGATACTTTGGTTATCTTTTTCTAGAGGAAATTGTTAGTCTATCATTGCTCTCCCTCAAAAAATGTTGTTTAAACTGGAGAGAAAGCCTAAGTTTAGTTTGCCTGATAGCAAGTTTTCCAGACAACAGACAGAGCAGTGACCCCAGTTTATGGTGACCCCTTGACCTTTTATTTACCTTTTTATTTTAATAAACAACAATGGATTTGCTCTTAAAACTCTGGTTAAGCTGGTCATCGTTCCCACAACATGCTTTCTTTCAACTCATTCCTTTGACATTTTGTATTTGTCCTTAGTTGCAATTTCCTTATTGCTGTTTGTAGATTGCATGATTGCAGAACCCTGGCCCATTAGTACGGTTTGTATTTTAAAGGACCATGTTCCTTTTTAATGTTCACTCTAAGAAATAAAGCTATGAATAATGTAAATTGTTTTAGCGTTATCGTTCCTTACAGCAGTTACACCTGGGAACCATCGACCCATCCATTAGAGAATATAATGGAAGTTTAAATATTTTTTTGCTAGCTTTAATACCCCACATGCTGATTTGACATCTGGCAAACCATTAATAAGGGGATATTTTAATCAAACTATCACACCAGAAATGGAGTTTAGCCAATCGCTCAGATGGTAATAAATCTCTTCCTTGTGAGATCTCAAATTATGAGCCCATCCATTTGAATGTGTTGCAAACATTAGCATATGCAGTAGTTGGATACGTTTGATGACTGAACTTTATTTTTTTTAAATGATTGACAAGTCATCATGTGGTCCTTCTCTAGCCTTATTAGACCACCCTGATCTTGTGAGTTTGAGTTTATGCAGTGGTTTGGATGGTGGATCAGGCTAGTCCTTGTAAACTACAGGAAATTAACTTCTAATACTGACATTTGAAGCTGCTACTGACCCAGTTGACCCTGTGCAGAAGCATTCAAGTAACCATTAAAAACAGAAATACAGTATCGTAACTTATCACTTTTCATGGACGGGAGTCCTTGTCAGGGACCTTTTTTTTCTTCTTTACTCACTGCAAAAGAAAGAATCTCAAGCCATTTGATCATTTTTATCAAAGCTGTTTATTTTGAAGATGTCAGTCACCTAAATTGCAGATTTGAGTTCACCACTGTTACAATCCCAACTGAGAAGAGTAGAAAAATAGACTTTCCACAATTCCTTAAGTCTACGAGAAAGCTTTTTTTCTCGAGATATATACAACAAATACTTGTGACATATTTGTTTTATATATAGAAAAATGTATATGTACAACAAAACAACATTTCAGAGACTGTTCAAAAGTACCTAAAATAAAAAAATACTCTTGAAACCACTATGTATATGAAGCATTGGCTACACTATTACAAAGAGACTGGTTGAGTGGGCTGGTAGAAAATGTTTGCATAGGACGAAGATAAGGATGCCCAGCCACTGGCAGGGAAGGCACTCTTTCGTCTCCATACGAGAGGGAGGGATGGGAAGCTAAAGGAGGATCTAGAGGAACCGACAGAACAGTCTTAAATTAAGAAATCTCCCGTTGCCGCTGATACCGGATGTCCTAATGCAAAGCAGGAAATGGGTTATTATATCTAGCCTGGTGGTCCAGATCTGTTTGTGCTTTAGCGAAGTACGCGTTAATTCGCTGACATGCCAAACATGTACATACGGCTTGACAACAATAGAAGAGTTGGCTACAGCACATAGTATGGCATCAGCCTGTTACATACCCAGCCCCCAACCTGGTCCTTGTGAAAACCTAGAGAACGTGTGATTGCATCTCTAAATACAGTATCTTACATAATCATGTAATTAAGGGTCATAAAGTCAACTCATAATGCAAAGGTAACATACCATAGTACTTTTTGATAGACAATAGCTAGGTTTACATCTAAATGGTGACAGATTTTCATGCAAATATTCTAAAATCTGCATAAAGAAAATGTGCAAGTTTCCACCAAACAGACTTGTTGCGGATAAAAAGCAGTGCATGATGACAGTGCACACAAAATGTACTTTTTCGCTAAAATTTTATGTACCGAAAAAAAATCTAAAGTTCGACGGTTTTCCATCACATTTTCAACTCTACCGATAGTTTTGTCACAAAAAACGTTGCGTTAAACAGCAAATGTACCCACTCTGATCTTGACGCATGCGCTCTCGCCAACAGCTCGGGGGTAGGTTAGTCTACATGAGATTATTATGGATAAAAAAAACATTTGTATTTGTCAAACGGCAGTCAAGCATCGATCATCATGTCACCAGAATCAGACCCTCGATATTTATTGGAAAGGAGCATCAAGCTCATCACCTTGCACTTTCACCTCCCTGTGAAGTTCATCATATATTTAATCTGTAGCCTAATAAACTACATGCTTTCACGGGTCATAGTGGGAGGATGGTTATTATATCAATATTTGCGCATAAAGGCATTTCCACCTCCATTGCTTGCATAATTAATTTTACAGACACAAAAAGATCCCACCATGTCAAACAAAATGATTTGTCAGCATTTATAAAATGTTACTGAAACTTCCACGTTCTATCACAGCTGTCATGATTTTTTTTTAAATACTGTATGACTACTCAGAAACGTGGTTAGTGAAGGGAAATGTGTCACTCACCAAACTCAAACTACCCAAGAGGACAATCAACTGAACATCTCCATTCTACCTACAGGAGTGCTACTCATCAGTGAAAACAAACATACAATACTGTTATGAGATTATAATTTTAGTACAATAGTGAGGTTTTCTGTACAAGTTGCTGTCAATGTCTATCATTCTGAATCAAATTAGTGGGTATGCATCATCATATTGGTTCTCTAAAGGGTTAACAGTCCGCGGGTTACCAGCTTTCATCTTTATTGCAACAGTTATGTTTGTCCAACCATTGTGGTAAAACACACAATATTACAATACAATGGAATTAGTCATCTAGCCTAACCCATGAAAGGCAACAAAAAAAACGTACAAACTGCAGGATTGGTAATGCTCGTCTACTCACTCTGTCCAAAGCCAGGAGTCAAGCCCTCATCCTCAGCACAGATGAGACACTTCAGGGCAGACCAGGGGATCATCTCTACACTTCAAAGAGACCTCTGCATTTTCCATTAAAATAGATGAGTTCATACCTGAATGACCAACAAAATCAATTCATACCTGTGTCAGTGAGAATGTGCTCACACTAGTATTGGGAGAGAAAACAGATCATACCACCTGTATTTGGAGAGAAAACAGATCATACCACCTGTATTTGCCAAACTGCCATAAACTCATAACTATATTAGCATAGCAATTATCTCATACATGTGCAGTTTTAGTAAAGTAAACGGGTAACTATTTTGGCTAGGAAACTAGTTCATGAGTCCAAATACATAACGAATATAGCTCAAACCTGGATTTGCCAGTTTGCGGAAAGCTGCATCAGTAGATTTTATTTGACTGTTATTCGATTCAAGAGACCTCCGGCTGCAGTCCTCAGGGGCTGCAGAATCAGATTCCAACGTGCCTGGTTGGTTATCACTTTATCACACAGGGTCTGGGGGTTGAAGACCTTCCCTTTAAGGTTAAAACAAACCCAGAGAAAAGTGGGCCAATAGAGCACGGCCTGGCATTCCCTTCCTGCTGCTTGGAGGGGGGCAACGTGTTCATTAGATCTGAAGCTCCTATCTCTACATTACTGCCAGGGGAGCCCTTCGCTAATGGGAAAAGCGGGAGATAACATCTCATGGTTCTCTCATATCTTTCATATTTTTGTCCCACTCCCACGGCTGTCCCATCCATCTCCGCCTCTCCCTCCATCTTCTGTAGGTCAGGTCTGGATGACCTTGGCGGTCTGCAGGGAGGAAGGGGAGGCTCTGGCCTCGGGGGCTGCAGTACGGTGCGGCAAAATGTCTACGTGGGGGTACTCTGGGCATTAAGTGAGAGGATAAGGCTATGGTACAGAGGGGTCTGGAGGAGGTTGCTGAGAGGGCGAACTCTCTTCTAAGCTCACTGCTGCAGCAGTCACAGGCCCATTGTTTGCAAAAGGCTACGCTGACACGCTCACTTTTTTCTCTCCCCTCCTTATAGACTGACAGTCTCATATCGCAGAGTAGTCAGGTCTTTGAAAAATGTAATAAAAAAAAACTTATCCATACTAAAACTCCAACCCAGCACCCAAAAATAGAAATGATTCAAACTACCCAAGACTGGCAACCTCCCACCCGAGACATCCTTCCTCTTCCAATGTCAACTGCACCTCTCTTTCACAACCATAATAGCTACAGTACTATCCACGGTCATTAGTAAGCGAGAGCCCACTATGGACACTGGTTTAGTTGTTGTTGAGCTCATCCCCTAAGGCGGAGAACAGAGCATCAACAACACACACACACACACACCACTCCTTCTAGCCTCGAGGAGCAGCAGCAGTGAGCACTCACCCGCGGGAGGTCGAAACGATTAGCAGAAAAGCCAAGGAAAACAATCTTCTGCAGGTTATGATCTTAGCAAAACAGCCACAGAGACATCAAGATAGATCTCAACGATATTAGCACTACTGTACAGTTCTAATAATTTGCATTCCAGTATATGAGTTCCAGAGGTTCAAATGAGGGAGTGCTTGGCGTAAAATGAGAGCGATTGAGGTTAAAGTACTGTGGAGTGTCTATAGCAAGTGAAGAACTCTGGGTAGAGACAAGACATAGCCTGGTTGCAAGTCTGTTTCTGCTTTTTTACCAGGTCCTTATGGAATTGTCATGCCAAACATTTAGCTTGACAATGGAGTAGGCAAGAGCACAAACAGATCTGGGACCAGGCTAAGACAAAGAACAGAAAGGGACCCAAGTTTGGATTGAGGAATTGCACCATCAAATGCCAATGAACCCAAAAGGGGGGTGGAGGAGAGAGCAATGGAAAAGTAAACAACAGAGCCGTTAAAGGGATAACTAATATCAGATGACGGATGCTACTTTTGACCCTCTTGACACAAGAGCCGACACCCAAACTAAGGTTCTGAGCATGCCAGTGACAATCAAAATAAATTCAAATTGATACTCATCTCCTATGTCTTGGTGATATACATTAGTCTTCAAGTCGCCACCATCGAAAGCGAGGGGAGACAAAAAGCCATATCAAAAAGCCTGCAAACATACTTAGCCAACCTTATCCCAACCTACTTCACAATCAGACCTCATTCATGAATTGATAGAAAGAGTATTCCATGACCCACCATTCATACATGCATGAATGCATCAAAACCAACTGGAGGACTTCATCCAACTTCCGAAACTGACTAGGTAAACGCCTTAAACAATAACTATAGTCTGTCTCCCTGCAGTTGACCAACCAGGTTCAAAAGAACAATAAAAAAAATCACCAACAAGTAGGGATTTCTATGCTTCTCCAGTACCTTCTGCCTTGAGAATCATCGCACGCTGAAAGGGCATACAGAAATTAGTAATTTCAACTGCTGAGATAAAGGTATTCATGTGAGGTTTTCTGTGAGAGAAACATCATTTGCTAACCATCAGAGGTGAGTCTCTGCCTCGCAGACAAACATGAGGCATCAGCATTATACAGAGAGCCAGGTCATGTTCATTAGGGCACGCAACGGAAAACGTTATAAAATATTAGAGAATGTGTGAATGGTAGTATAGCAGGGGAACAATACAGCAATTTCATTTCTCCGTGTGCGAGGAGATGGTAACAGAAGGAAGATAATTACAATGAACCCAAGTCAATATAATTTTTTGACAATGCGGCGCAACAGGGGCTAGTGAAAAATGGGATGGAAAATGTGTTGAGATTCTGAATCGAAAGGGAGGACCCGTGAGTGAGCATGTTTTAATTGAAGCAACGCTGGTTTTGTGAGTAAGTCTTTTCGCCCAGTGGACAAAACATTAAAAAATCCTCAAGAGGAACCATTTAACTGTTTCCCCCCGCTTTAATTCTCCTTCCACAAACCTCCATTGACATCATCACAATTGTTGGTTGTTGGGTACAGTACATCAAAGTAAGGATGGTGACCGAAGCAGTCTTTTTCAGATCGCCATGGAGGGAGACAGGGAGTCATTGGATTGAGGAACTGGGCTTTGGTTTGGTTGAAGTTTATCCAAGATGGCCGCCGGCCATGCTGAGCTATGGAAAAGGCAGAGGGGCACAGTCATGGGGCCTGCATTTTGATAAATCTCCACAAATTGCTGTAGGGTTAAGGCAGGGATATTCTACTTCAGTTCTTGATTTGCTGTTGCTATTGTGCTATCCCTTTTTAATTATTGAGGTTGAATTTAGACCCCGGAAACCAGGTGTATATGCACATTCTGGCCAATCGACAGTAATAGATCAATAAAGTGGGAAATGTGGTTTGGAATACTAGCCAGGGTTCAAACGACTTACAGTGCCCAGCACTCAGGCTATTGAATATTACAGTGACGTTAAGGTAAAAAGGACATCTGCAAAGTGTAAGTGTTGGAGAGGACCAAGAGATAGCGCTGAGCAGTGGCTACCACTCACATTAACTATGGGTATGCAAAGTGGATGACTTCTATAGTCACTTCTAATAAAAGCAGCTATGCAATTATTATTCCTGCCTTGTAGCCACATTGGTAGTAGTAGGAAGATTTAATTTGTTTTTCTCTTCTCCTCTTTGTGCTCTTGCTCAAATCTTAAATTGCCCATACTGACATACAGCCCATGGGTCATAAAGGATTACAAGTGCTATTACTGCAATTCCACCTTTTTCAAAAGGAGGAGATATTTGTAATGGGCAAGTTGCTGAAATGAGTTTGCAACTCATTGCCGGTGCATTTTTCAATTTATTTCTAAGGAAAGCATACCGGGACAAAAATATAAATATATAACTCTACAGTACCCTCATCCTGATGCAGGAAATGAGTGTAATGGAAATGAAACGATGACTGTGCGTTGTCAAAATCCAAAACACTGGGCGGAAAGGGAAGGATTTATTCAAGTTCGATGACCAGTCAAGACTTTCATTTTGAGAAGAATAAAGGTGATTGGAGGATGAGCAGTTGAGCGTGGATCCAATCTGGGATATGGGAAGGGCTAGGACCCATTATGTTAATTCATGAGACTAATCTATTTGGACAAATAATTCTCAACCAAACCGAGCCTTTCCTCCTCATCGCCCACCATGGCTCTGTGCTGAAGGCACTGTGACCGCCACACCTCGTTAGTTGGTGCAGCACCTGGGGCTCACCGGGGGAGGGGGGGACTACTATGTGTGCTTAGTGCCTTTGCCCTGAACTGAGCGCGAGTATGACCACTCTGTCACCGGAGACACTGCCAACCACTGATGCTAAGCCGTCAACCCCAAATCCCCCTAGAGCAAACCGTCCTTTAGCGCTCTTGCCTTTTCCCGAGGCCTCTGACAGTCTTAGTTGCGGAGGGTCAGAGTGCAGACTTCCTGTAAGGGTACTCCGGTTTGTTGGGCGACCTGCGGTCCCTGGCCCCCACCACCTCCTCGGAGTAAGGTTCTGCGGGCCGCGCCTGTCCCAGTCCGCAAGTGAGGTCTGTTTCAGTTCGGGCGCGTCCTCTCGGGTTGTGTGATGCCCCGGCTGCTTGAACTCCTCCACTCTGCATGGCCAGAGCCAGATCTAGTCTCTGGGGGGGTTGCTCCAGAACATCCAGGCGGAGTGGGGTGCCGACTGGGCCGCGGCAGGGGTTTGGCTGCTGTTCGTCGGGGGAGTACTGTGGAGGAACCAGGCCAGCTCCCGAAGGAACTCGACTGTGACTGTAGAGGTCCGGCCCGGCGAAGGAGCTCACGTGGCGCCCGGGAAACTCGTACAAGTCAGGATACTCCGACGCCTGGGCCTCGGGCTTGGGCTCGGCAGCATGCCTCTTGCGGGAGGCATACGGACCATGGCGGTTCAGGCCCAGGTGGCAGTAGGGCACAGCGGGAGGGGCCGTGGAGGGGTGAGGGTGTGGGTCGTGAGGCTCCACCTCCATGGTGACCTCGGGCAGGCGACGCTCCTTCAGGGTCATGGCCGACACGCCCATGGCAATGTCCGGCATGAACTCGTTGATGACCGGCGCCACGTTCTGCAGGAACAAAAAAACCTTAAGACAATAGCAACCTGATACGACATATTGGGGATGTCAAGATGAGGGCATTTAAGCTCTCATTGTCCCTCGGAAGTACATTTGAGAATAGGGCCCCACTTTCCTCTCTTCCATTACACATTGTTGCCAACTACATTTCAACATAGCTCAGGACACTCCCCTCTGCCAAAATGGCGTCCCCACATTCCCACCCAATTCCAGCTCTGCATTCCTGCTATCCCCGTAGGCCCTGTCATTACCACTATCTCAGGGGAACACTACAGCTATGAATTCCTGTAGACCTCTACTCACCCCTTGTTTATCCTGATGCGGGGTGCGTACCCCCCCGCCCTGGCGATTGGTGCAGTCTGGCGGCAGGGGCTTGGCCGCCGGTGGGTAGGCGGGGCTGCCATGCTTGGAGGAGGAGCTCGCTGTGTGGTGGAGCAGGCTGTGGTTGCAGGGGTAGGAGAAAGAGCGTGACGGGGGCTGGCTGGGGGCACGGCCAGGCCTCCATCCACTGGCTTTGAGCTGGGCATTTTGAGTGGGCGTGGCCGGTGGGTGGTAAGGCGGCGGGGGAGGTGGCAGTGGCGGGTGGAAGCCCGTCATGGCCTCCAGATCGGTGAACATGCTCTCCACAACTGGGCTGCTGTTGACCCGGCAACGCCCTCCACTACGGCTGCCACCCGACGGCTGGCGAAGCGCTAGGACGGGGCTCTCGTCGCCAAAGCGCTCCTCCGGGAAGAACTTGTGAGGGTTCTATGAGGGGTGGAGCACAGCACACAACAAATTAGTCCAAAATTGCGGAGGAACGGCTTGCCAAAGCTACTCAAGAAACTGGACGTACTTCGTCTTAAAGGCAGTCTGCTACATTATGGCTATGTAAAAAAAAAAAAATTATTCTAACCGGGGGGGAAGTCAAAAAATCTTTCATTATTTCCTCTGCTCTCAGTTCAACGTTTGAGTTAACTTTGGCCCAGTCACCACTCAATGGAAAACGAAATAAAATGTAATGAAGGGGGACAAAATGCCTGATGTGCTCCAGCCAGAATTCCTGAGACGTTTGTCATTAAAGTGGCACGCTGGTGACAGAGGCCTTCAGCGCATTAAATGAAAACACAGCCAAACAAAAAGGAACACAGCATGAAAACAACATCTCTTCACCGTATCCTTTAGCTTGTTGACCAATCATTACTGCCTAGACATTAGATATTGATATATAGCCAATTTTTTACCTATTATTTGACCTATTGTACAAAACATTAAGAACACCTGCTCTTGTCATGACATAGACTGACCAGGTGAAAGCTATGATCTCTTATTGATGTCACTTGTTAATTCCACTTCAATCAGTGTAGATGAAGGGGAGGAGACAGCTTAACAATAATTGTTAAGCCTTGAGACAATTGAGACATGGATTGTGTATGTGTGCCATTCAGAGGGTGAAGACAAAACATTAAAGTGCCTTTGAATGGGGTATGGTGGTAGTTGTTAGGCGCACCGGTTTGAGTGTGTCAAGAACTGCAACGCTGCTGGGTTTTTCACTCTCTACAGTTTCCCACGTGTATCAAGAATGGTCCTCCACCCAAAGGACATCCAGCCAACATGACAACTGTGGGAACTTTGGCGTAAACATGGGCCAGCCTCCCTGTGAAAGCCTTTCGACACCTTGTAGAGTCCATGCGCCCCTATGAATTGAGGCTGTTCTGAGGGCAAAATGGGGGACTACAAAGCATCGGTAATATGCTTAGAATACCCAAAAGGGAGACGGGTACAAAGCATCTCTTTTTGTGGATGGCCACAGGCACTTCTGTAGACGGATGAAGTAGTTGAGAATCCATTCGCTATCATATCATTTTCACACTATGGGCGAAAGGTTGCACGAGGAAATGGCAGCGAGCATTGATCAAATTACCATAACATTTCAAATAGACGGCAGTAGGCACATTATCCTGTGCGAGCTCCAAACATGCCAACTGGCGACTGATCGCGTGCATCACCTGCATCATGCAGTTTACAAAATTCGGGTGAAATAATATCTTTGAAGAAAAGTAAAACATTTAATTGTGCTGAAGATGATCGTTTGTATGCACTTATCTGTGCTCTTTGTGCCAACCTACAGCTTTACTAAGTTCAATAAAACGTAACAAATCTATATTAAAAAAAGATTGATTGGCATCTCACCTGCAGCAGTTCTGCGGCGGCATCCGGCAGGCCGAACTCGCGAAGCACGCGGATCTGCAGCTCATAGCTAACCGTGGCACCTTCGCCGCAGTTTAGGGCGTACGCACGCTGTACCTGGTCCGTGTGACGCAGGTCCTGCAGCCTCCGGATCATCTCCTTCACCACGGCCAGCCTGGGAACTGAGAGAGAGTTCATTACAAAAACATAACTGAGTGACCTGGCTGGTCTAGCTGTAATGCCCGCAGCCTCCGGCACACGTCTACGGTGTTGTCATAGGTTCAAATTTGTATATAAATAAAAACATAATTGGATAACAAAATTAGATAAGGTCTTTTACATGCTGGGGACCACTCAAACATAAAATCATGACATAATGGTAAATATTGCATGTATTGTGTGCGCTGGAGGATATGGAAATATTTAGCCGTTTCAATGGTCCCGGATGGAATTTATTTTCTTCTTTATTGGCCCATCAAGTCTTCGGAGGACAAGTTACATTCTAATTTTACACAGTAGTTACTGTACATAGCAAAGATAGTTATTTGATATACACTACATCCTGATAGATAGTACTTAAACATATCCAGTATATATTATATAGTGTTTTCAGTCTTAACTATTATAGATCATGAGCTTTTAATCCAACCCCTCAGCTACTCTCAGGCCATCCCACCTATCTCCGTAAACCACCCCCTTATGATTTCCATCTGCCATATTTTTTTCAAATGTACTGTGATGTTTCACATAAACTCTGAACCTTTCTTATCGCATAGTATCTACAGATTGTAAGTTCAAGATGAATATTTTGACCAGGTGTATTATATTGTTGATTGATTATGGCTTTCCAAATCTACCAACATTGCTATTTGTAGGGTTAGCCATTCCTGAACTAAGTCCCTGAGGAGGAATTAGTAACGTTGTTATTTAATTAGATGGGGGTGAGAGAAACACTAGGACAGAAGGAGCGAGAGAAATGGGAGAGAGAGAAAAGAGAAAGAGAGAGTAGGACAGGTGAAAGCAAGCCCAATGGTGGAGGCCAAGGGGAATCATACAAAAAAGAAAGGCAGGGCAGACAAAAGAAAAGCAGAAAGATAAAGGGATGGAGGCGGGAAAGAGTGTGTCATCTCTCTATGGTGAGGGAGAAAACTGTAGGAGAAAAAGAGAGGGCGGGATGATGAGAGGGATGGAGAGAGAGTGGGAGACAAGAGATGAAGGGTGAAAGGGTCATCTCGCAGGTCGTCCCATCTCTGTCAATAATGCCAATAACTACTGCTCGTCTGAGATCATAGAAGAATATAGAATATACCCACACAGTCCTAATAAAATGCTCTATTGACTCTGGTCAAAAGTTGTGCACTATAAAGGGAGTAGGGTGCCCGCAGCCAAGAGCAAAGGTATGCCTTTCCAAACCCAGAAAATCAAGAGCTAACTGAGAACTTGAAGCCCTGTCAAGGGCAGCGTGGTGGAGATTAACAATATATGCAACGCATAACCGCCTCTTCACTGGGCACTGAGTGGATCGGCAATGAGATAAGAAAACAAAGAGGTTCATCACTTGTTGCAGGGATGAGGATAGATGGAGGAGGGGAAGTCTCTCTCTTATCTTGTATCGAAGAGAAATAGCCATAACAAAGTCCTAACTTACGGGTAGAAGTGACACCTTAAGCACAGGTTCGGGTTCTGTTCATCATTCCCAAACCTACACTGAAACGTTACGGAATAAAACTCACAGACTTTAGATCGGTACTTAAGGGCCAACTTTGACGTGCACCACATTTTCATGAGATCTCCTACATGTTTCATGTCGACCATTGGAGTTTGTAGGAAGACTGCAAATTGGTAGAGGCGGGATTTATTCAGTCTAGCTATCCATGTTTGTCATAGCAGCTTGCTCAACAACATTTCTTCCTTGTTACAATTGCATTAGCATCTTTTCAGGAAGAACTGACTTAGACGCTGTGGATAAGAGCTACAAAATATCTACAGCCACGTTTTGATCATTTTCATTTTGGGAAGCTAGAAGAAAGCTAGCTTTGCAGCTCCACCCACCTGGTATCTCATTGGCCACCACTGAGGGTGGGGTCGTCTGGCTGCCACCGATTTGCTGGTGGTTGATGATGTGACAGCACTGGGGCACAGCATTGTTGACCATGTAAAGGGTGTCGGGCACGTTGGACATGCGGACCATGCGCAGGCGCACCAGGTCTGTCTGCTCCACCATTATCTCATCCAGCACAGACTGACAGACAGCACAACAACAGGGGGGTTAGAATGTGTGTGTGTGTGTGTGAGAGACAGGGTTGGGGTCAATTCAGGTTTCAATTCAGTCAATCCCGAAGGCGAATTGTAATTAATCTTCATAGACAATAATGGACAATAGCATGGGTCATTTCAATCCACCCCTTGTATCTTAGATGTGACGATGCCCACCATTGTTCATGTTGTGATGTACAAACAGTGTGTGTGCGCACGTAGAGGTTCTATTGTGTGGTGTTGTCCCAACCTTGGCCTCCTCCACGTAGGGCGAGAAGAGGCGAGGTCGCACGTAGATGCCGGCACTCTTTTGCCTCAGCCAAGAGTTGGCCTTTCCACCCTCCGCCGTGGGCAGCATGTCTGAGGGAGGGGTGCTGATCAGACCCCTCTTCATCTGGGAGGGGGTAGAGTGGGAAAGGAGAGGGAGAGAGGAGGTGTGGGGAAAAGAGTGAGAGTGAGAAGGAAGGAGAGGGGCAGTCAAGTTAAATGGAGGAATGCAACATACACTACAGCCAGACTGATCCTGCTGGCGTCATAGACCGAAAAAAGTTTGGCAACAAAGATACTAGCTGCATTAGGCTACCTCAACTTAAACCAAACACTGCAACAAGACACAGTATATAGTGCATAACATTATCTACAACGAAAAGGACTACAACAAAAACGTTGTAAAAAATATAAAATTATAATAAAAATCCCCACAGATTCTGTCTGCCCCTGTATGACTGTTTTAGCCTAGGAAAACACACCTTTATTTATTTATTAATCCTTATTTGACCAGGTACGTTGACTGAGAACACATTGGCTGTGTCCAAAATGGCACCCTCTTCCCTATATAGTGACCAGAGCTGGGGAAGAGTTGTAGGGATAATTAAGGAAATTAATGAACCAACTGAAAGCTGGGGATGATTAGGTGGCCATGAGTGTATGAGGGGTTAGATTAGGAATTTAACCAGGACACGTTCAACTCTTGCGATAAGTACCGTGGAATGACCACAGAGAATCAGGACATTGCACCGAGTCGGAGAGGACCTCGCTGTTTGGGGGGGCCGTATGTGTTCGGTGAGGACACACACACACTCTTTCACACACACTCACTGTGTCAGAGAGGACCTCGCTGTGGGGGGGCAGTATGTGTTCGGTGCGGACGTAGGGCAACAGAGGGGACAGGATCTCCTTGAGCTCCTCCAGGTCCAGGTCTCTCCTCTTCACCCCCCGCTTGTTCACGCTGTGGGCCGTGCCACTTAGGAGGTTGGGCTCTGAGGGGGGATACACACACGTAAGACACACACGCAATGCAATCGGGATGTACAGTATCCAAGCTCCCACTTTTTAGAACTTTGCGGTGCATTAGTTCACAGCGTAGCCGTTTTTGACACAGGAAAATGCTGCCTAATCTATATGGCCTTACTTGTGGTCAATTTGCTGTGTAAAAATTATTAATAATTGTGTTCCAGACCTCGGCTAAATTGAGTTGCTTACTCCTGCAGTATATATTCACACACACACACACACACACACACACACACACACACACACACACACACACACACACACACACACACACACACACACACACACACACACACACACACACACACACACACACACACACACACACACACACACACACACACACACACGTGTATGATCCATCCCTCCGTGCAAACAAAGTAATTTAAGGCACTGGAAAATGACATAAGCTGCTTCAAACTACTTTTTGAGTTTGGTCCTGCTGTATTTTTGTGTATCTGGATTAACTGGTTTCACGCGCCAAGGAAGAACCCCTTTGGGAGAGAGCTATGGTTTTCCAATTTCCAATGAAGAATCTTCCCAACAAAATATCTAGCTGCACCCAAAATAGACTGCTCATCTTGAACGACAAATGAAAGTGTAGAGAAGGAGTAAGCATGACATCCCTGTTCTCCGGTTGGGCCAAACATTCATCTGCCTATGGTTATGTCCCAAATGGCACCCGATTCCCTATGTAGTACACTAGTTTTTTACCAGGGCCAATAAGGCTCTAGTCAAAAGTAGTGCACTACGTAGGGAATAGGGTGCCATTTGGACTGCCTATGGCTGGTTAGACCGAGTCATGCCAACCTAAGTCCCGTCCAGCCCTACTCAGCCAAGTCTCCCTGGGCTTAGTTATTACTGCACTTAAACTGGATGAGGGCATAAATCACTGGCCCAGAGCAGTTTGTCAGGGAGGTGTGTGTGTGTGTGTGTGTGTGTGTGTGTGTGTGTGTGTGTGTGTGTGTGTGTGTGTGTGTGTGTGTGTGTGTGTGTGTGTGTGTGTGTGTGTGTGTGTGTGTGTGTGTGTGTGTGTGTGAGAGGTATAGAATGAGCGAGTGAGAGACAGAAAGAGGGGTAGAGAAATAAGGAGAGAAGGAAAGAGCTTGATTGCAGAAGTTGCCCCGTAACTACAGACTTAGGATCAGATTAAACCCGTACTTTCAAACCTAACTGTAACCATTAGGGCTTGGGGGATGAAACAATATCTGAGCCTGTACCAGTGGTTGTGGGTATCTTCCACCTACTCCAAAGGAAGAGAGGGGAGAAGAGAGGGAAGGGCCAAAGGGAGAGGGAGGGAAGAAGAGGGGGAGGGAGAAAGAGGGAGGAATGGGTCTCTCACCTCGGTCGGCCATCCTCTTGATAAGCTGGTGCTCTCCCCACTTGATGAGGTACTTGAGGATGTCCTGCTCGCTGGCCTGTATACCGAGACAATAATTAGAAGCCATGGGAGATGAGGCGTTTATTCACATCGTACCATAACGTTTTGCAACGAAAACAAACGTTTCTTATTGGCAAAGTTAAGGAAGATGACCCATTAAGACTTGTCCGCTTGAACTCTACCTGTAATGTCATGTGTTTTGGATCTGTAGAAAAATGAATGAGAGTCAAGCTGCCTCTCGTTGTGGACCAGGAAAGTTACCAGGATGTGAGCTCCCTGTGTTTGTTCTAAATCCTCTTTGGGAATTAAATACATTCGTTCTGGACTAAAAAACAAGCACAGAATGCCAGGTCCAGTCCTCCCGTGTCTGCTGCTTTGAGTGAAGCGTTTCAGCTTTGATGTGGGTGAAAGAGGGCAAAGGGTTTGTCTTTGATGCCATGACTTTGACTTCCAGGCAGATAATTGTCCAAACCATTGCTGTGCGTTGGCATGCACCATGTGTATTTATGTACTATGAGATTATGCATGTATTTTTTTGTCATGTGTGAAAGTGAGAGAATTCAAGTATAAACTAGCCTGTGTGTATGCATGTCTCAGAAAATGTGTAATGCCTTATTATGTATACTTGCCCGTGTGCGTCTCTCCGCGTATGCATTCCTCTGTGTGTGTGTGTCTTCATGTATGCTTGAGATTCTTCTCCTGCATGTTTTTGAATGTAACACTGAGCCAGGAACCCCTGTGGCGGACACTAATCTGCTCATCATAGACCATTTGGGCTGGGGATTTGACAATGTTAGATGCCGGAAGCTCTCCCAGCACCAGTCAAGGATGCTGCTCCGAGGCCTGGCAGGTCCCTACACAGCCTGGGGTGTATTCACTAGGAACCAAGCGGAAGCAAACGGGACGAAACGGGGAGGTACCTACCCTAATTTGTCCAATAGAAACTCACATTTTTCTTGAAAAGTGCTTGGTGAAAGTTTGCTACGGTCAGGTGTGCACTAATAAATACACCCCAGCTTAATCTTCTTCACACGAACAGCCTAGTCTTCCATGGGTGACATGACATTATCCTCTAAAAGCACCCAGGCTCACAGCGCACACAAAAAACACGGCACTACCTGCAGAGCTGTCTGTAGGCTAGCCTACATCTCAAAACGTCTCGTCTGTGAATGTGGGAATGTGGAAATGTGTTGCATTGCGGTTACTTGGCACTCTGCTTGTGTGCGTTCAGAAGACTGAAATGCCACCCAAGGTCCTCATAAACTGGTCTGGTCTTCAAACAGTTAGCCTATTTCTATGCCACAAAGAGCCCTCATAAAACAGCCTTGTCTAACAGCACACGACCACTAACCAGTCCTAATATCATCTATCATCATCAACTTCTACAAGCAAATCCCCCCTCATATCCAGTCTATTTCCAAAGAGCTCAAAAGCATATATATTTCCCAGCAATGAAGCAGAAGCCCGTCAGATACTCATTAAGCCCTAAACACCTACAGTATAATACAGAGTGTAATGGTCACCACAGACACGAGCTCAATCATGATACACTGGCACTAGTAAGAGATAAGAGGGAGGTGGAAGGAAGGAAGTGAGTGTTCTGAAGGACCATGCCAATTCCACCAACTCCCCAATTACCCACTGGGCACACCCCCTCTCCTGCCAACTCACCATACCCGTCTCCTCTCTGATAATGACCTTTCCGCCCCCTTCAACTATAGACCCATTTCCCGGCTGTGTCATTAAAAGTTTGAATCAGAAAGCAGTTTGAATCAGAAAAAAGATTGGTTTACATGGGAGTGGATACAGAATCCTCGAACATGGCGTTAGCTTGTAAACAAAAAATGTCTCTATATTAGCATCAGTTTCTCACTCCAGTCTAGGTAGGGTGTCCAATCAAAAACGCATCTTTTGACCAAGGAGTAAAATGTTAATCGTCAATTGTGTAGATACTCCTCTAAGAAAACCAATGGTCTAAACCTCATATCTTTATCATATTCCGTTAAAAATCTACAGGACTTTTTACCCTTGTAGGATGGCCAAGATTAGGGTAACTAAATCAATGGAGGCCAGAGAAAAAAAGTGGTACAAAAAGGAACCCCAGAAAATATGAGTCAGCTAGGCTGGATGCTGTGCTAGAATTAAGGCTCACCGTTGAACTCGTCATCGTTCTTCTCGAATCCGGAGGACATAATACAATATAGAGGTAAGATGGATATTGATTTTGAGACATATGTAGTATTTTCATATTTAAAGTATATGCTTTTATTATTAATGCGAAATTCCTGTTATATTTCCGAAGACTTCAGAAAAACAAGTGTATCGCTGAAATGCCAACCGAGCCCTGAGCGTACCGCAAGCTTTTTCTTTTCAAAGCCTTTTACGTTTAAATCAGCTCGTGTCATGTTCATTTAGCTGTTTTATTATCGGACGTATTAGGTTACAAAATCCAACTTTTCAGATATAATGTCAATACAGTATGTTTGAGAAAGACTCCACTGAACGATTCAGAACATGAATCATTTGTCTTGGTAAAATGTATTTTATAACATAAGGAAGTGAAATTTCATCCCGAAAGCATGTTTTCACCCACTCTGGGCAGTGGGTGGACACCCTATCCAGTGTTGTTCAGGGTTTGTGGTGGCATAGGGCAGCCCATTTCCTTTATTTTTCATTGTGTTGTGCATGCCTGAGTTAAAGTGCCTTTTCATGTGTTTGAAGATTGTATAATGCTAATTTCCTAGCCTTTGTATTTATTGCCAAATGGATTTCATATATGACGCTACCATTTTCCCTTAGTAGAATTCCTTTGTTGGCTGAATATATCCTGAATTCCTTAGTTATCAGTGATGTCATTTATTTCTGTTAGCCTGTTAAGTTATACCCTTTACATTTGGAATGGCTGGAGTCAGTGGTCTGTGCAAATGGTGGACATGTGCAAATTCTTCTGTTAACAACAAACAGGGACATTTAGAATCACAGAGCAATGCTTAGTGTTGCAAATTCCCCTAACTTTCCCAAGATTCCCAGGTTTTCAAAAAATCCCAGTTGGGAGATTTCCAGAATCAGGAGGTAATAAGCAGGAAATCCAGTAATTCTACAACCCGGGATTTCTGGAAAACCTGGTAATTTTAGAAAATGTATTGGAATTTTGCAATCCTAGCAATGCTTCTGTGCATCTTTCTAAGACCGAATTTCCACTAAGGACGTAGTAAGCCGAGAGAGAGGAGCTCGGCAAACAGAACATGAACAGGGCCGGCCTTAAATTGAGAAAAGCTCAATATTATGCAACTGCTCAGCGATATCACAACACAATTGACCAATCAAGGCGCTATATAGCTTCCAGGCTGCACTGGATTGGCTATCGATACCCTCATGTCGATCCAATGTCGGCGAATCAAGCATTTCATCAGTTCTAATGGGCAAGTACTTTAGGCAACTGAAAGCCCAAACTTTTCTTCAATGAGTTATCTTCAATTCATGAATTCAAGTTTTTCAATTTCTTTCACTGACTGACGAACTGAAATGGATTCGTTCACGACAGCCATGTTTTACTGATGACTGTATAAGTGAGTGTGTGCGGGTGTGCACTTGTGTCTGGTGCAGTTTTTCCAAACTCTTTAATAAAGCATAGAGTGGCTATTTGCATATCACAACATATCTGGTTGATTGGTGCATTTCTGTGTTAAAGTGAATTTAAACTCAGCCACTGTTAGTGGGTTCAATGTAAAAAATTACATTATATGATGCACAGTACATCCATTCATTGTCTTTAATTGTCATGGTATGTTTAAAATGTTAAATGTTTGGTCGACAAGAGCCAGTGTGAATTTGAACCCCATTCAATTTATTTGCCATTGTAATTCTATTTGCAAGAATACAATTACATTTGAATATGATATCACAATGAAAAAGAGCAGCTTTAGTAGAATTTAAAATGTTAGAACGTTTTGTTACTAGGCACCAATGTTGTTTGGAACATTTGGTGGCAACAGTCTGGAACAGGGACAACAGTATCTCCTGCAAGAGCATCGGATTCAACCAACAATGGTAAAAATAAAAGTGCATTCTTACCAGGATTTGGTTTATTGCTTATTTTCCTGTTCTTCTCAAAATTCCGGGTCTATACTTATGAACACTTGTTTAAACTCTTTCTCGAAAATGCTATTTTCTAGCTTTCCCATGAGATAACGTGGCACACTTAGCCACTATGCTAACACGACCAGCATGATTATTTCCTGAAACAAATTCCGCACCAGCCAATTAAAGACTCTAGGCGGTATAGGTCTAGCCACCAACCAATAGAATTTCTTAAAATAGGTAAACTTGGCCACCAGAGGGATGTTGTAAACCAAATTCAAGGTCTAGTTAGTTCCGCTTGGTTTGTAACAAGTGTGCCAATATATATATGACATGCATGATGCATCCTAAACTGGCCTACTAACGCTAGACAAAGCGAGTGAGTGCACACGTATGCATGCATGTGTGCATGCATCTGCCTGCCTCTCACCTGCAAATAGTCTGACTGGATGGCAGCCACCAGGTGTTCCTTGCCCAGTTCGTAGAGCACGTCAGAGGTCATGACCTGGCTGAACTCCTCACACAGGAAGTGCATGGCCTGCCGGTGGACCCACTTTGAGCCGTAGGGCTGCGAGCTCCACTTCAGGATGGGTACCACCGTGTCCAGAGAGATGCTCTCCACCACAATGTCCTCGCAACCTGGAGACAAAAGGACAGGTGGGTTTATGAGGACATAAAAGAGCAAAAATGTTAACATTTTTAAGGTTTTGCTTTCCATGACTGCAATATCTTAGTACTACACTTCACTGTCCCTGAACTGAATAAAATCGTCTGGTAACTGAATTGAATGTAATGCAAAGTCTAAAGCCAAGGATGCAACTGTCATATATAACATAGACCTTGAGTACTGCAAATGTTAGCACGAGAGTGAGAGAAAGAAAGAGGAATTGAGTTACAGTGGGACCAAAAATACATATGCATAATAACGACATTATAAATATTGATAGGAATGTATATCTGAGAAGAATTAAATAGTACAGTGGGGATCAATTAATAATTCACTCGATTGCACACACTGCTGTAGGGTAGTAGTGTTCCACACACACAGCAATCAATCAATCTCAGAATATAATCTGAAAGTTACTAGTTCTCAAAAATCAATGTTTACATTTTAGTGATTTAGCAGAAGCTCTTATTAGCAGTTAGTGCATTCATCTTAAGATAGCTAGGTGGGACAACCACCTTTCAACCAACCGCTTTCAACAAAGTCAGAGCTAGGAAGGGTGTTAGCTCACGAAAGTCTTATTTTTTCCTCTCCAACACCATCCCTCATCTCTCTTTCCACCCTGACTTTGTTTAGTAACCTTTGTGTCAAAGTGTACGTACGGGTGTGTATACAAGTCATTTTTGCAGTTCATCTAACACCGTAAATCTAAAAAAACAGACAATGGCACGCTACAGAAAACATTTTAAAACGATTTGCAATGGAAAGTGAAAGTGTGTGTTTCTTATTGGACAAGTCAAGATAGTCCCTCCCTGTTCCAGTTTGTTTTGTTCCATCAGGTGCCAAATGAACACAACCCAGACCATTTTCTGTCAACATCTAAGGTGTTACACACATTGAGCCATGCGTCACACATCATTTCAGAGACTGACAGAGCTCATAAAGCTCTGTGGCATGCATAGGACACAACAAATCAGTCACACATCAACTGACTTCTTGGTGATCTAGGAGGTTGCTCAGAGCTGTATGCTATTTAAGCAAATTGAACCATTAGTCTAATGTTCACTGTTGCTAAAAATATGTATGACAGTCCTACTGAGATCTGTGGTGGAGATTAGCAAACTAGCATGTCTCCTTGGTGACTAGGTCCTGCGGTGCGTCAGCGCAAATGCTAGTTGATCATGCAAACGTGCTGGTCTTATTAGCTTAGTCTGTAGACTTGGACACAACCTGTTCGGCTGCTGACACGCTCGTGGCTGTGCACTCTGGTGTTGCTGATGTGGTGGGACCGCACTGTTCTTAAATGTCAGCTCAGCGAGCTGGCCCCGAGGCTGGGTATGACATAAGTCATGCAAGGTCAGCGCTCTTTGCCGTTCCACAAACTTGCTCTAGAGTTTCTAGTGTGCTCCTAGCACTTATTGTAGGGTGTTCACCCATAAATAGATTTCATTAAATGTTTATGAAAATATGTTAATTCAATAGAGATGGTGTATTTCTGAGTTTTTCCCTTTAAATCAACATTCAAAAAGGCATTCGCACATCTGAGCTATCTTTTTTGCGGGTGCATAGTAACAGTTGAATAAGATGAGAAAAAACAAGAACCCCCCCTTAAATCACCATAGAAACAGCCCTTGTCAATGTTGATTGACCGGGCTTGGAGGAATAGAAAGCCACGGATATGGAGATGGTATCAAGTTTATTTTGATTGGTCCAAAGCACAAAAACGTCTCCAAATGTTACCACCTCCCAACGCAGAAACATGGAAGAGATACAACCAAGCTGTGCAGTAAAAATGAACAACGGTCACAACAAACTAACATTCTTATGTAATACTGTTAAGTACAAGCATATTAAGGTTATACTATTGTAGAGAACAATCTAATAATAAATTGTGTGAATAATAATGACAGTTTCTTTAGCCTATGTTCAGACAATTTAGTAGCACCCTCTTGAATTTACCGGTATTTCACTACATTCTAGAGCAGTGAGTGAACACCCTACTTCTTGTTAGGCGTCTGTGGTAAAGGACCCGCAGCAAAATTACTGAGATATTAATGGAATGATCCGGTGCAGGTCCACTGCTGCCTGATACATTGCATTATTAGCCCTCTTAAGTTACACAAAGTTCCTATAAGGTTAATTAAAGTATCAGTACTTTGCAACTCTTTAAATGTTACCCTAAGAAATGTCACCGATTTTCTATATCATTCCTTAACTAAAGGGCAACTGTACATTACCCGTTTTTTACACTGAAAATCATTCCTAAACAAGCTTGTGGCTCTATTCTTAAAAACGTAAATCAGTATTTTTCTCCCACTCCTCTCCAAACAGACGCCCACTACTATCATGGCTGCTGGATCAATACTTAAACTTTACTCTTGTCATATATCACTGCAGGCCAGAAGAAAAAAAATCACGCAACTGTAAAACAAATAAATGATGTTGGAGAGTTTTTATTTAGCTCTTTCTTTGTTTATAAAGGGACGGGGGAGCAACGAGAGCATGTGGCGTTGAGGCAGTAAAACGCTAAGCCATATTGCTGATATCAGAGAACTAAATGAAAATGTCACTTTAGTGATGGGGTTGTGGAGCGCCCCGCAGAAAGCTGGCTTACGCTTCTCTGCTCTCCTGAGGAGGGCTGTGGATGAGGAGCGCTAGCTTGGGTTTCTAATACAGTAGCCTGTTGTCCAGTCCATCCAACTTCAAACGGAGTATTTCAGCAGTGAAGAGCCTGTGTATTGTTTGATTATAGATGAACTCAGATGACCTGGAACAATTGGACCTGAGAAGTCTTCAATTCCATATCTTAATTGTCCCAGTATGGAAAATCATTGTGCAGCCAGGACTTCACAAAAATACTACATGTACTGTATATACCAACTATTCACACTTGGGGAAAAATTCTGTCTTCACCATCGACAAGAAATTTCAGTGATAGTTACCGGTTTTGTTTTCTCCATTTGAAAATGGCTCCATGGCCTTGAAAACACCTTTTGCTCACCAGAAACTGAGGCCTGAAATGTGAAGCAGCAGCAACACCCCTGGCCCCTGCAGTGTTTATGATAGGAATTGAAGATGTACCAAAAGATTATTGCGGGCATCAACCAACTGAACTGTGACTACAGCCTGATTTCAAGGTAGAGATTAGAAGGAAAGATACGCGATGGGGTCTGATAGTGACTCGCACAAGAAGTCTCCCTGTCTCTTAGACAAACACACACCTCACAGGCGTGTAGAATACATATGCTGTTAATCCCATTATGTTCACTCCTTCGTTTTCATCAGCATGACGGAGCAAATGAACTGGTCTCACTTCAAGCTGTGTATTCCAGATTTATAACAGCTGTTGATAGAGCCAAAACGGTGTATCCTACCCTTATTATGCAAGCTCAAAGCGTCAACACTGACATGTGTTGAAACATTCATAACTTCCCGGGAAAACTTTTTTCAATCACAAGGCAAGAAGGTTTTCATTTTTTCACCTGTGGTCAGTCAGTGTAAATAGATAAAAATGACAACTGCGGCTATTCTGTGTTGAGTGGTAAACAAAATGATAATTTGAAACAGGTCCTCCTATATCCTTAATTTTGAGTTATTTATGCAACTTTAGTTGTGATACAAACCTTAGAATGTATTAGAACTCAAAACATATAGACTAAGGCTGCATGATGTGACTAACGATAATTAGAAAAAAGCTGCATGAAAGGCATGCTCTGCTGAGATTCTTGTGCAGGCTGCACACACTTCAGTCTCTCATTCACAATTTGACAAGCGCTTGATAACATTCTCACCCATCAGACTATTCTCAACTTAACCTGGTCTATACATATAGCCTACTAATATAGACCTGCTAAAGCTGCCCCAGTCAACAGTAAATACTGTTATTTTGAAGTGGAAACGTCTAGGAGCAACAACGGCTCAGCTGTGAAGGGGTAAGCCACACAAGATCACAGAACGGGACCGTCCTCAGTTTCAACACTCACTATCTAGTTCCAAACTACCCCTGGTAGCAACGTCAGCAGAATAACTGTTCGTCGGGAGCTTCATGAAATGGGTTTCCATTGCCGAGCAGCAGCACAAGCCTAAGATCACCATGCTCAATGCCAAGCGTCAGCTGGACTGTTGTAAAGCTCGCCGCCATTGGAATCTGGAGCAGTGGAAACCATCTGGCAGTCCGATGGACAAATATGGGTTTGGCAGATGCCAGACCAACGCTACCTGCCCGAATGCATAGTGCCAACTATAAAGTTTGGTGAAGGAGGAATAATGGTCTGGGGCTGTTTCCCATGGTTTGGGCTAGGCCCCTTAGTTCCAGTGGAGGGAAATCTTAACGCTACAGCATACAATGACATTCTAGATGATTCTGCACTTCCAACTTTGTGGCAACAGTTTGGGGAAGGCCCTTTTCCTGTTTAAGCATGACAATGCCCCCGTTCACAAAGCGAGGACAAATACAGAAATGGTTTGTCGAGAACGGTGTGTAATAACTTGACTGGCCTACATAGAGCCCTGACCTTAACCCCATCGACAACCTTTGGGATGAATTGGAACACCGACTGGGAGCCAGGCCTAATCGCCCAATATCAGTACCCGACCTCTCTAATGCTCGTGGCTGAATTGAAGAAAGGCCCCACAGCAGTGTTCCAACATCTAGTGAAAAGCTTTCCCAGAAGTGTGGAAGCTGTCACAGCAGCAAAGGGGAGACCAACTCCATATTAATGCCCATGACATTGGAATGAGGTATTCAACGAACAGGTGTCCACATACTTTTGGTCATGTAGTGTACAGTGCATTTGAAAGTATTCAGACCCCTTGAGTTTCCACATTTTGTTATTAACTTATTCTAGAATGGATTCAATTGTTTTCCTCATCAATCTACACACAATACCCCATAGTGACAAAGCAAAACATTTTATTTTTTTGTGCAAATGTATTAAAAATAAACAAAAATACCTTATTTACATAAGTATTCAGACCCTTTGCTATGAGACTCAAAATTGAGCTCAGGTGCATCCTGTTTCCATTGATCATCCTTCAGAAGTTTCTACAACTTGACTGGAGTCCACCTGTGGTAAATTCAATTGATTGGACAAGATTTGGAAAGGAACACACCTCTCTACAGTGGTTCGTCCTTTAAAAGTTGCAGCGTACTGCGGCACAGCTTGCATGGTGCTGCAGAATTCTATGGCACGCTAAGTGTGAACCACTGGTACCATTAATGCTAGTTAGAGCTAGTTTTGACCACCAGAGGGCATCTTTGAGAAGCATTTGATAGCCTCCAATAGTGGCTGTACTAGAGAATGTAGGCACGCGGGAGACCGGGGTTCAATTCCCTGACGGGGAGGAAGAAGTAGGTAAATAAGAATTTGTTCTTAACTGATTCCATGTCTGTTATTTCATAGTTGGGATGTCTTCACTATTATTGTACAATGTAAAAAAATAAAAAAAGAAAGAAAGAAAAACCCTGATATGAGTAGGTATGTCCAAACTTGACTGGTACTTGCTTAATTAATTTGATTAATATTATGGTGTTTCTATTCCAAGAAAAAATGAAAAACCCTCGGTTTCCGTTAGGATGGAATGGAAAATATGGCGCTGTACAACGTGACGCTCGGGAGTACAGTATTGGGCTATTTAGCTAAAGAATCCCCGTGTCGTGCGGGCACGTGGGAGACCGGGGTTCAATTCCCTGATGATGAGGAAGGAGTAGGCTGTCCTTGTAAATAAGAATTTCTTCTTAACTGACTTGTCTAGTTAAATAAAGGTTACACTAAGAGCATAACATTTCTACACCATAATTGTAGTCTAACCAATACCCAAACGGAGATTCAGTGAAAATAAAAATCTCATTGATTTATAAAGAGTCCACATGCTTGTCTCAGAGCAGCGTGAAATAGTGCTAAAATAGTTGTAGGCTTTTGCTTCAAATGCTATTGCTTCTAACTTCAATATGCTCTTTCAATAAATGAAGACCTACACCGCATTACTCACTAGTGAGACTCATGTCGCCTACGGTAGGCCTACAGTATATCGGAAAATATGACGTGATTCTCCGCCAATAATTACATAGAGGATATTTCTGTAATTCAGTGATATTTATTCCCATAGTAATTCGTTATGGATCCTTAACTAAATAAACATCGGCATTTTGAAAGAGTATTTTGATCATTATTTTATTAACGAAAGCATAAAATGCCATTATTAGTTACATTGTTTTAGTTTGAACGTACAGACTGGCACAAAGAACAGCGGGAACGTTTCCCTAGTCAGCGCCATTATTAGTGCAATGACCTTTAAAGTGTTACCAGTGTGGCTGGGTGGGGGTCCTCCCCTCTCCCCCTTCCTCCTCCTCCCTTCCCCATGGGCTAGGTCGGTCTTCTGTGCGTGGCTCTGCGGCCCATACCGTGCCCCCTGCTCTTGTGCCTTGAGCTCTTTCTTTGGATACAGCTGGATAACTGCAAAGCAATCCCATTGTGCGCCACTCGGGAGCCATGACCAATATATGTTGTCCTGCTAATAACAGGGTTAATAATATATCTGTGAGAATATCCAACAGGCTTTTATATAATTCTAAATAAATACTAATCACTTTGTTTAAAAAAATAACAATATTTTGGTGATTTTGTTTTCAAATAAAGTAAAATGAGCGAGAAAAAGGCCATCCTTTAAATTGTTACTAATTTGTCAATAAAGCCAGTTTGTTATTTAGAATTATTTATTTCAATTTTTAGGAGGGAGAGAAACCAAAAACCTACAATCATCTCATGGGTCTCCCAGTCGAGGGCGGCACAGGTATTGAACCAGCATCTGTAGCAACACAGCTTGTACTGCTATGCAGTGTGCTGCAGGTGCCACTCAGGTGCTGCATAACGTGACCGGTCGGGAGTGGCCTACAGTATTACAGTAAGAGCAAAACAAACCTAACAAAAAAAACCTTAGTGTAACAACAGTTTTAGTAAGAAATACTGAAGTTGTGCACAAATATTAGTTTCTATTTAGGTTTATGTCGCCCATTCATTGTCAGTGAGAGACACAGTAGGACCAAAAAGCATAATCAGTGCTCTAACTCCCCCTTACGCTGGTGAGGAGCAATGAAGTGGTGATGCAGGGTACCGTACTAAACCACAAATTACCTCTAAGTCCCGCAGCATAATCACAAAACTTTTAGTGGAGCAACCACTGTATATAAGGTCCCACAGTTGAGAGTGCATGTCAAAGCAAAAAACAAGCCATGAGGTCAAAGGAATTGTCCGTACAGCTCCGAGACAGGATTGTGTCGAGGCACAGATCTGGGGAAGGGTAACAATGTCTGCAGCAATTAAGGTTCCCTAGAACACAGTGGCCTCCATCATTCTTAAATGGAAGAAGTTTGGAACCAACAAGACTCTTCCTAGAGCTGGCCGCCCGGCCAAACAGAGCAATCGTGGGAGAAGGGCCTTGGTCAGGGAGGTGACCAAGAAACCAATAGACACGCTGACAGAGCTCTAGAGTTCCTCTGTGGAGATGGGAGAACCTTCCTGAAGGACAACCATCTCTGCAGCACCGCACCAATCAGGCCTTTATGGTAGATTGGCCAGACGGAAGCCACTCCTCAGTAAAAGGCGCATGACAGCACGCTAGGAGCTTGTCTAAAGGCACCTAAAGGACACTCAGAGCATGAGAAACAAGATTCTCTGGTCTGATGAAACCAAGATTGAATTATTTGGCTTGAATGGCAAGCGTCACGTCTGGTGGAAACCTGGCACCATCCCTACGTTGGAGCATGGTGGCAGCATCATGCTGTGTGGATGCTTTTCCGCAGCAGGGAGACTAGTCAGGATTGAGGGAAAGATGAATGGAGCAAAGTACAGAAATAACCTTGATGAAAACCTGCTCCAGAACACTCAGGACCTCAGACTAGGGTGAAGGTTCCCCTCCCAACATGTCAACGACCCTAAGCACACAGCCAAGACAACACAGGAGTGGCTTAGGGACCAGTCTCAATGTCCTTGAGTGGCCCAGCCAGAGCCTGGACTTGAACCCAATCCAACATCTCTGGAGAGTCCTGAAAATAGATGTGCAGCGATGCTCCCCAACCAATCTGACAGAGCTTGAGAGGAAAAGGGTAAAGGGTATGAATACTTAAGCAAATGTTATATATTTTTTATTTTAATACATTTGCAAAAATGTCTAAAAAACTGTTTTTGCTCAGTCATTGTGGGGTATTGTGTGTAGATTGATATACAGTTGAAGTCGGAAGTTACATACACCTCAGCCAAATACATTTAAACTCAGTTTTTCACAATTACTGACATTTAATCCTAGTAAAAATTCCCTGTCTTCGGTCAGTTAGGATCACCACTTTATTTTAAGAATATGAAATGTCAGAATAATAGTAGAGAATGATTCATTTCAGCTTTTATTTCTTTCATCATATTCCCAGTGGGTCAGAAGTTTACATACACTCAATTAGTATATAGTAGCAAGCTTCCCACAATAAGTTGGGTGAATTTTGGCCCATTCCTCCTGACAGAGCTGGTGTAACTGAGTCAGGTTTGTAGGCTTCCTTGCTCACACACGCTTTTTCAGTTCTGCCCACAAATGTTCTTTAGGATTGAGGTCAGGGCTTTGCGATGGCCACTCCAATACCTTGACTTTGTTGTCCTTAACTTTGGAAGTATGCTTGGGGTCATTGTCCATTTGGAAGATCCATTTGCAACCAAGCTTTAACTTCCTGACTGATGTCTTGAGATGTTGCTTCAATACATCCACAAAAGTTTCTACCTCATGATGCCATCTATTTTGTGAAGTGCACCAGTCCCTCCTGCAGCAAAGCACCCCCACAACATGATGCTGCCACCCCGTGCTTCACGGTTGGTATAGTGTTCTTCGGCTTGCAAGCCTCCCCCCTTTTCATCCAAACATAACAAATGGTCATTATGGCCAAACAGTTCTATTTTTGTTTCATCAGACGAGAGGACAGTTCTCCAAAAAGTATGATCTTTGTTCCCATGTGCAGTTGCAAACCATAGTCTGGCTTTTTTATGGCGGTTTGGAGCAGTGGCTTCTTCCTTGCTGAGCGGCCTTTCAGGTTATGTCGACATCGGACTCATTTTACTGTGGATATAGATACTTTTGTACCTGTTTCCTCCAGCATCTTCACAAGGTCCTTTGCTGTTGTGCTGGGATTGATTTGCACTTTTCACACCAAAGGACGTTCATCTCTAGGAGACAGAACGCGTCTCCTTCCTGAGCGGTATGACGACTGTGTGGTCCCATGGTGTTTATACTTGCGTACTATTGTTTGTACAGATGAACGTGGTACCTTCAGGCGTTTGGAAATTGCTCCCAAGGATGAAACAGACTTGTGGAGGTCTACAATTTGTTTTCTGAGGTCTTGGCTGATTTCTTTAGATTTTACCATGTCAAGCAAAGAGGCACTGCGTTTGAAGGTAGGCATTGAAATACATCCACAGGTACACCTCCAATTGACTCAAATTATGTCAATTAGCCTATCAGAAGTTTCTGACGCCATGACATCATTTTCTGGAATTTTCTAAGCTATTTAAAGGCACAGTCAACTTAGTGTATGTAAACTTCTGACCCACTGGAATTGTGATACAGTTAATTATAAGTAAAATAATCTGTCTGTAAACTATTTTTTGAAAAATGACTTGTGTCAAGCACAAAGTAAATGTCCTAACCGACTTTACACAAATTTATTGTTAACAAACTATAGTTTTGGCATTGTTGAAAAACGAGTTTTAATGACTCCAACCTAAGTGTATGTAAACTTCCGACTTCAACTATATATATATATATATATATATAAAATCAATTTTAGAATAAGGCTGTAATGTAACAAAATGTGGAAAAAGTCATGGGGTCTGAATACTTTCTGAATGCACCATATGTGTGACATTTGTTTTGATTTAGAATGGGCCATTATCATGCACCTGTCAGAACACTCTGACATCATTTGCATTGATGTCAAAGTGATTAGAGGGACAATATAACACAGAGTAGCAGGCCATTAGCGACTGGCGGTTAGCAAGTTTGGTAGGCTACTAATGACCATTAGTGGCATAACAGTGCAGTTTTGGAGAAGCCCAAAAGCCTGGAATTTGACTGCGGTCATGACTCTTGATTGCCGGTATGGCGGTAATATGGTCACCGTAACAGCCCTACCCCTACCACCAAGCCTAGCTATCAAAAACTATTAGCTACAGTTCTCAAATACAGAAGTGCATAAACGTTACAGTATAATCTGCATTATACAGAGCCAGGTTGCAAGCTAAACAAATAATGTAGGCTATGCGTCACATAATTAACATTGCCAGCTAACGTTAGCTAAACCAGCCATCTGGATTATATTACAATTTAAGCGAATTATTGCAAAACAAACCAGGCCTTGTTTTATCCTATAACGCAAATCATTACAATCATTACATGGGATATAGTTAAGCAAAAGGCGCCTTAAGACGTTAGCTTAATTCAGAGTGACAAAAACATTGCACTGCTATTAAGATCTTTACTGTAGGAGCATTTGGCTACACAAGATAATTCTGTTTACATCTGACGGCTGGGAGATTGGTGACTCGAGGAAGGCTCGCCGCGACCTCCGGAGGTAGCGTTCGAGACGTGACCAGTTCGCAAGTTTAGATTACAGTATAAGGTCTAGCCGAGGGTATTGTTTCAGACACTCTCTCGTAGTGAGAATAGGGCATCAGTCCCTGCTCACATTAGTTCAACACAGTAGGGGGGGGTTATCTTCTTGTCTCCTCTTGTTTCCCCCTTTCATCGAAAATGACTGGTCACTGGTAGATAGAATTTGAAAACCAAAATATTATTCAAAAACCATGTGGTCAAATATTCGGCACAAATTACATTGGAAGCACCTTATGAGAGTATGTAAATAGTTTAAATGAAAATAAAAAATATCTGTTCATCTAAGTGATAACTAATGTCTCCTACCTACAGCAACACTGTCCTGGTTCACAATGAGGCACTTGTTCAATCCCTCCCCTTGACACCAATATGAAATTCTCTACAAAGGAAGACCTGCAGCAAGGTCATCCCATGTAAAATACAGCAGGACAGATGTACCGGGCTCATTTTACACATTGGTAAACATATGGAAAAGCAAAGTGGGCATAGAAAATATGAGGAAAGGGTGCGGGGAGGGCTGGAAGTGTGGAGGTAGCAGGTGTTGAAGCCCAATCATGGATACATCCATCAGGCAATGAACAAGTGAAGCTCTCTAATTAACTAACTTGCACCCTGGAGCCAGAGATACTGTAGGCAGGCAAGGGAAAAGAGGGAGGTGGGGATGGGGGGTTTGATGGAAACACCTTTAGAGAACAGGGAAAAGGAAAATGTAATGGGGAGAAGTGAGCAGAGAAGGTTGATGTAGACAAATGATAAGGGTGTGTACTGTAGGTAGATAAGTCAGGAATGAGAAATGAATTTGAGAGGGGGAAAAGGCAAGAGATGGAGATATGATAACATGAGGAATAACTAAGGTAAAGGGAAAAGGTGGGAGGGCGAGAGAGATAGCATAGTCCTGAGGGAGAGAGGACACAGAGGTCAAATCTGGATATCAGAGACAAAGGTCTCATTGCACTCAGTTTAGCTGATAGCGCCCCTCAGGAAACCAGAGCTTAAACCACACAAACACTGAATTAAGAGGCTGGGTGTAACTTAAGGAAGCTAGAGTTGTGATATGTAATCAATACCATGATAGTATGGATGGCCACCTACTGTCATCTCTTTTCAATGGTATATCATCACAGGAGGTCTGATGCATGGTTTGATTATTGAAGCTTTGGAGAGTCCTGAAAAATGAAGTGTACCTTTCAATGTAAAGATTCTTCTCCATCATTATTAACATTCTTTACAATGTGGGTACAAAACTGTATGAACCTCCATCCAAATTTCTTGTAAGGTAAAAATTGCCCAGAAGGAAAGGATGAGGCTTGTAAAATCCAAGTTCTGAATCTTGGTAATCTTTTCTTGCTGACAGCACCACCAACCCAACCCCTAAGAGAAGCCAGAGAGCACTCTGGTTTGGTGGGGTTCATGGATTATTCAAGTTCTCACACTTACTCATTTTGGGGCCCTATGCCAAAACAAACATTTGTTCTAAAGCAATCTGAACTAATGAGAGGCTGCAATTGCACGCGGGGCTGCCTACCCACTTGTGCATCTTCCCCCATGTTGCCATTTTAAAGCAAGTTTGCGGCAATTCTATAAATTTTGCCATGGGGCGGAGTGGAAAATTTGCTGTTTTAAAGCTAATTTCCTGACATTCTACACATTTTTCCATAGGGTGGAGAGACATGTTTGCAGGTTTTAATATGATATCTGAGGGAGACTGACTAACAGAATCAGAGGCGGTGCCCCGACTGGTAATTCGACCATGATTACTAAGTTTAGATAGCTAGCCACTAGACTAATTTACCAATCTAAAACATTTTAGCTGACATGGGTTAATTGAGTGATCAGTGACTGACATAACGAGAGAAAAACTGCTGATGCACAATCACATTTCTACTATTCTAACATGCACTAAAAAGCATCAAGCCTTTATGTTTTTGAGTGCCAAGATGCATTCAAAAACGGAAACCTCGGAAGTAGGCGATTCCCTCCCTGCCCCTCTCCCTCGAGAAGTAATGCATTTTTAAGGTGCCGAGGACCCAGGCGGCGAGGAGGTAGTGTGGCAAAATAAAAAAGTATCTGCTTTGTGTCTCCCCGGCGATGTGACAGCGTCTGGGCCCGCCGGCGCTGCTTCTCATTTGCACTACTGAACCTACCAGCTCGGCCGGCTGAAGGGTGCCACTTAACGTTATCCTCACGAGCTCAACTCAGGCAAGAGACAGCAACCGAGGAGACCACTTGTTTATTTATTCATTCTCCCCTGTTTTCCAATTGACAATTCCCCCTACTCTCTCTTTGTACAGTGCAGTTTGTTCCCGTTCTTCTGCATTCGAGGCCTTGTTGTGTAGATTCTTCGAAGACGACACCTTTGAACAGTCCGGGGTTTTCCACCATTTTTGTTTGTAGGCCAATGGAAAATATGCTTCTTCCAAAACAGGAGCACGGAAATGAAGAGAGACCAACATAAGCATCTACTGTAGAGGAAGTCTGCTCAGAGCCTCAAAGGGTATTTGTTTTCTTTTCTCTCTGGTGCAATTTGTTTACCATCATTTGCCTATCTATTAATCAATTCCGCAATTTATTCATGTCACCGATTGGCCAGACATTCCACTCTCCTGGGGCCTCATTTATAAACATTGAGTACATACAAAATATACTCCAAAACATGCACGTGCAGTTTTAACGCAAAAGCTGGCATTTATAAATATTGAAGTTGGCATGAGAATGTGCTAACCTCCCCACAAACTTCAGACCATGTGTACGTAAAGGACGTCACACTGCTTGCTTTGCGAGGACCACTTCCTCCTGATACGGCTCCTTCAGAGGCTCAAACCCTGGACTTCAGCCTTGCTAGTACACATGACCAGGCCTCAAATGTCCCAGCAGCATCGATGGCCGTAATGCCCTCTAATAAACGGTCAAAGTGGCCGCTGTGCTCTTGGGATGAATATACACTTAACAAAAAATATAAACGCAACATGTAAAGTGTTAGTCCGATGTTTCATGAGCTGAAATAAGTTTATTTCTCTCAAATTCTTCACCTGTGAGATCATCTGAGACCAGCCACCCAGAAAGCTGATGAAACTGAGTTTTTGCACAACCGAAGAATTCTGCAAAAACGGTCAGAAACACTCTCAGGGAAGCTCATCTACATGCTTGTTATCCTCACCAGGGTCTTGACCGGACTGCAGTTTGGCGTCGTAACCGACTTCAGCGGGAAAATGCTAACCTTCGATGGCCACTGGCACGCTGGAGAAGTGTGCTCTGCACGGATGAACCCTGGTTTCAACTGTACCAGGCAGAAGGCAGTAGCCATTTGATTAGTTTGAGTTTATTTTATTTTTACAGGGACAGTGCACATTAATCGACGTTTCAGTAAAAGTGCCGGTTTTAGCCAGCCAGCTAATTTTCAACCGTAGTCCCTGGGCAGGTTATTAAAAACAATTACAATATAGACAATCATTGAGCAGTGAGCACACGCAGAGCAACATAGGACAAGCAAGACGTAGCATACAGACAGAGCAACATAGAACAAAAAGCAGCAAGACAAAATTCATAAAAGCAACAAAGTGTTTCCACACCTCACAAGCTACAGACAACATGGAAAGCGGCAATACACAGCTAGGGATTATGTTCACAAATCTGATTGACCTTTAGCCACGTCTTCATGAATTTTGTGAAAGTGTGATATGTGGTGCAGTTGTGTGTGTCTGATGGCAGTGTATTCCAGACATGGGAAGCTCTCACAGAGAAAGTGGATTTACTAAAGGTGCTTTTCCTTAAGGGAACTATACAGTCACCTCTCATGGCAGACCTTGTGGATCTGCTGCCATATGTTTGGGGTTTCTGTTTAACAAAAATACTGAGTGGAGGGGGAGCCAGGCCATTTAGGATCTTGAATACAAGACATGCGTCGGTGTTCAGGAGTCTTATGGCTCTTACCCAGAGCAACTTACAGTTAGGGCATTTATCTTAATACAGCTAGGTAGGCCAACTACATATCACAGGCATAGAAAAGGCACAATTTCCTCAGTCAATTTTTCTTCACCTCATAGTCAACAAAGTTTATTTTTTATTTTTTTAAACATCCATTCAAATTATAATAGTTCCTCACAGTATTTGAAAAATCTTCCCAACACTCTCCCCCGTGATAATCAGTGTCACTGATAAATAGGCCGTGGACATGTTGCATGCATTTGTTTCGATTTTAATTATTGTTCATTTAAATCGTCATACTACAGCATAGTTGTCCCCTTTACACTTTCCTTGTCAATTCATTATCTTATCGCCTACTTTCGGAAAGCTGAATGTAGGCCTAGGTTTTTTCATATGTTCTAAGGAAAGGAGAAATATTTGCTTGTGTCTGACATACGCTGGTGGCTTTGATTGACGAGTGCTTTTGCATGTGTGAGCTCACTGATCTTTAGGCCTATGTCCATTCAGAAAGTTTTCTAAAGTAGCCTGTCTAAAATAAGAATCAAACGCTCCTGTCATGATTTAATCTTGTAAAAGGCAATTTCAGTAGTTTAGGCTACATTATTTTTCTCATTACGGCATCCTCTCTTTGAAGAACGGTCAAATGACCGCAACAGCAGGGTTTGTGACAATATGCAAATATTTCAAGAAAAGTGGGAGAAAACCCATCGGACTTCATTTGAATGGTTTTGAGCGTCTAAATAGCATCTGTATTACATTTTTTTATATGCAGAAAAGCCAACAGACAAGGACATGGTACAGTAGGCATATCTTTATTTTGACTCCATTAATGTTGTCAATACAAAAACCTGACAGATCCTCTACAACCTGGCATTTCTTTAATTTATTTATTCATATTTAAGTAATAACCTGAATAATAATGAAATGCCGTGATAATAATGTAAGGTAATGGCTCGTTTCAAATAGGTTTTTATTAAGAAGCATATCCATGTAAACAAACATAATTGTGACCTGGTTTTAACCTTCCAGACTTGGAATTAGCTACCCAAGGCTTTTACTTGTGACATATAGTTAAATGCATTAAAGAGGAACAATAAGGACGTATTGAAGATGCGCATGCTCATCCCCAGAATATTTTTACATGCCTATTTTCAAGGATAAAGCTTAGAACATTAACAACTTCCTAGTTAAGAACACTATAACAATATGGATGAAAATGAAACGTATTCTACAAGAACCAATATCACTCCCCTAAAAACACAACCTTTTGGAACAATCCTTCGATAGCTTTTAAGAATTCACTGATAAATTGGTCCACACGGAAACTAAAGGCATAGAAACCGTAAATGACTTGGTAACAGGAAATACATTTATTTCCATGACAAAATTAAAAAGTAATTTTGGACTGACCAATGTAGATAGTTTACATGCAACTTAAAAGTTACATATCACAAAATGTCGATTTGAAATCAGAGCAACCTTGAGGGAATCTTATTTGAGCCAGAAAAGGATGTTCATATGATAGGGAAGATATACAAAACCAAAGTCCAACTTACAATATTTTTGAAAAATATATAAATTATTGGAACCAAGACTTATAATGACTAATGCTTTCTGGGAATGCTATAAAGTCCAAAAGTTATGGGCGGAACTAGAAAGTTGTCTGTCAGCATATTTCAAGACATGGCATATGGGGATGTAGTGAGATGCCCAATGGGCTGGACGTTTCTCTTATCACTCATCTTGAAAAAAACGTATGCAAAAACTTGGAAATATATCAAATCAGCCATCAATAACAATGGAAAAATCAAATGATTTCTTCTTGAAATAGCGTGGGCAACGAGAAAAACTAAAATTGGTACAATTTAAGGCCACGTGGCAAACAATAATGCAGGCACTAGGGATGGGGTGTGAGCATGCGGGTCTGGGCAGATGAGATGTAGTATATGTTTGTGTGCATCTAAGTTGTTGGTATGCATAAGTTTGTATCTGGAGTGGGAAAAAAACAAAAATATTATAAAACAAATAATTTCTGCTCGGCATCAGACTAATTTTGTGCCTCAGTTGCACTTCTCCACTTGGATGAGAATTCATAAACAGGCATTCTAACAGCAAACAGCACACTGATGTGTAGCTACTTTTATCCTGTACTTTTCTTGGTGTAGCCAACTTTTCTCTGGTAAAATGCAAGATTAACTTAAAGCAAAACATAAGGAAATGTAGCTGGCTACATTCTTTCTATAATAAATATTAGAAATATGATAGCCATGCATTGTTTTTGCAAAAATACCTTGCTTTTTCATTGTAAGCTCATTTACTCCAAATAGTATTGCAATTCTGCTGTCATCTGATGAAAATTAAGCTATTTTCTGCCAAATGTGTTGCACTAATGTGAAGGAAAACTATAGTTGCATGCCCCTGATCCCTCTACCGAAGCAAAAAAATAAAAATAATGTTTACCTTCAATATAAAACAGGTGAAATGGTTTAAAAACACAGATTTTTGAAGGTCTGCGGATTGAAAATGCAGATTTCTGAACTCTAAACGCGACCCCTGTTGTACTCAATTCTACAGCACGGTACAGGACTACAGTACGGTACCATGCAGTCAAATTTAACAGGTGAACAGAAAAGATTGCTGAGGGGCTCCTGAGTGGCGCAGGTTATGGTCCGGGTTATGGTTTGGCCATGGTAGGCCGTCATTGTAAATTAGAATTTGTTCTGAACTGCCTAGTTAAATAAAGGTAAAAAAAATAATATATATATATATATATATATATATATATATATATATATATACACATACACAAAAAATATTGACGTATGTATGCAACTACTGCAAGTAGCCTACTGTAATAAATAAAATGCTACAGAATCTGCAGGCAGTCCAGCATTATGTTGGGGGAAAAGTAAATGTAAAACATTGTTCAAATAAGAATTAAAATATTCTGCTGGCAGGTCCACAACAATTAGCCATTGTTTTTTCTTTCAGAAAGTCACAGTCCTTTGTCAAATACAGCACAGGTTAATGAAACATCTCCAAAAACATAATTTTCATTATAGAAACTGCCGTGGACTAAATTCCAAAAGTTCTAAATTATACAGCAAATAAAAGGGCGTTATGGTCACCATAAAAGGTGAACGGAGGGCGTTTTCCAGGAGTTATAATGCTTGTTCACGCACATACCATTTTTTGGGCAGGTTGGATTTATAATGGGAAACATGCATATGTATTGTGTATGCCAAGTTAATAAAGCTCAATATTTTTTATAAGAACCTATATTTTCAGAAATGGCACCCCAGATATTTGGTGTGGAATTTACACAACAGTTATTTATAAATGAGACCCCTGATGTCCCATGTCTGATAAGTCTCCTGATTAGACAGGAAGGACAACATCCAGACCGAGGCCTAGATTTGTGAAAGGGGGAATCTATTAAAAATGGCTTCCACTAAACTATGTGTGCAAAATATGCAATGGCATATTTATTATAGGCAGATAGGATATCCATTTTCAGCACTGCTAATGTCCTCCAAACAAACCAAACTTCTAGTCTCTTTATATTGCTCCTTCTTTACAGTGAGCATGTGTGAAAACAAGTGAACGTTTGATGGTGAAATAATGGATGTGCCTACACAACTATAAGATATCGATCAGCATTGTTATAACAAAATCAGGGCTTTCCAACTAAGATGAGACAAGAGAAGAGGCAACATTTAAAGCAACCCAAATCTCCCACTTTCTTCAATAAAGGAATAGAAGATTTGTGCGAAATGGGTGGTGAGTGGTTTGTGTTTGATGTGATAGACGTACGAGAGAACCCTCCCTACAGGGCCAGACTTGCCCCCGTTTTACAACAAGGTCTCTCCTTGCCAGAACATCAGGTTCTGATGAGGAGGCTGACATTGGCGCCGTCGTGTATTGAACAAGTGTAATAATGATTCCCCTCGTTGTGCTGAGTGAATTGGAGGCCGACTACCCCCGGTTTGTAGAAACTGGGCTTGGGCTCTGCAGACACATTAATTATCCCTGCCCATCTAACTGTTAGGCGTGCAAGGCGCCACACGGGTGTTAAACTTACGCAGTGGTTCCATTTTTCAGAGGTCACAACTTCCATTTTGTCCGGGAGGCTTTTGGCATGCAGGTGCTAAATCATTCTTCTTAGTGTGTGTTTGCATGATTTTTTTTTTTGTTGCATGGGTCTGTGTGTGCGCGCATGTGTGTAACCACAACTGGATTGTGTAGGCAGTGAGACAGAGATGGAAGTTCTTACATAAAGACGATTATAATTGAACACCGAAGTCCATCCAGTAGTAAAAAAAACAAACATGGGATACCTTTATTTTAGCTGCTACTTCCTCAAGTTTGACTTCCAGTCTTTCATGTCACAGTCTGCTCTGGCTTCAGCATGGACAGTGTTCCTAATAATCTACAACAAACTTGGGAATTAAAATGTCCCCACCTTAAGGGCAATTAACAGAGATGACAGTAGTAATCCTAAGACTTAGCATACAGTATTAGGTTTTCATGGGCCATCTATCATTCTTCAGGAAAGGCTTCTTCTCTTCCTGTGTACCTGTTGATAGAAATACAGAGCTCTCCCTCGGCTCGACGCACGTTCTCCAATTGAGCTAATCTGTAAAGCACCAAGCATTCACCGTTCAGTGGACATGCCCTCACTGACTTCCTCCCTAGCTTCTGTGAGATCCCACCTGTCTCTCGAGACTCGCTCTCAGTTAATCTGACTCATAATGCTTAACGCTGGGCAATTCAGTGATAGACTGGCGCTGCCGCCAGAGCGGGGGCCATCGATCGAGCCTTATCCAAACTGACCGGATCGCTGAGCGTGAGTTCTCTGGATCTCACACGCTGAGGGGTGCAGGGGGAGAACTCTCAGATTTAGATCCATGACTCATTCCAACATGGATGGCCAGGGGTGGGGGGGGGGGGTGATTATCCATCTGCTAAGAGGAGTCGGCGTACTGGTGTGCTTCGTTCAAAAAAAGTTCTGCTCCCTTTAGAGATTAACCTGTGAAGTGTTTCCCAGATACGATTGGGCCTTTGCTCTAACAGTCTTATAGAGATAGTTCACCGCTGTTGCCCATCTGTGTTGCTTTGTTCCTTTCGCTTCATCGGTACTGTATTCTATATTTTTTGAAGCAACAGTTTCAGTAGTGTCACCATCCGATCTTATCCATATGGACAGCTTTCTGGGTGATAGCCATGAAAAATAACTTTGATGTTGCGTAAGGTGATTTTGTCATACTTTGCTGGCTTCCCATGGCCAGTGCCCAATTAACATTTAGAAGTCCAGCGGTGTCAACATTGAGAAATCGTGGACTGACCAGACCTCCTCCATGCAGTGCTTTCCAGGCCAGCTGGGAAACCAATGAAGCAGTTTAGATATAGTAGTGAACTACTAGTTTTACATGAGTTGTGTTATACTCAAAGCATCAATTAATTTATACCTTAGTACCTATTGTCTTTCATAGCATTCTCACAGGTGGTGTAGTCATTAACACATGTAACACATTTGGTTATGTTGGAAATCAGATGGTCATGGTTAATATGCAAACTGCTATTAACAAGTCATGGGAATTAGGTGCATTTGAAATGTCACACAGATTTTTGGGGGAGGGCTTAATACTGTAGGTTTGCTTACCTTACATCTTTGACTATGACGATTAGCCTACATCATGAGCAATTTGTTTTTGTGCATTTCTTCGTAACCATGTGCAGCACATTTACCCAGGTGATATGAAAGTGCAGTTGGGAGCCGCCTAATGTTCCTCATGAAGCTACACCAGGGTTTTGCTGTGCAAAAACTTTGTCATTTGAATGAGCCACCACTAAATCGAAAGCTCTTTATGACAACTAAGGCTGACCCTGGAGAGCAAACACTTGTGCTGAATGGGAGATTAAATGTAATTTGAAGTTACTGTAAGAGCTTGATAACGGTTTTGAAGTGAAATGGTAGTGTGCAGTCAGCTACTATAAACTAACATCAGAGAAAAGCCATTCATGGTGACTATTCCTTTGTACATCAGTCACAAATAACCGCATATAGAGGTTTTGGTTTAGGGAGAACTGTCCAGTGAGACATCTCTCTATAGAGACTCCAGATTCTAGTGAAAGGATGAAACTGAATGAAATGCTGCAAAACAGCATTGAGATGTAGCCGACAGCATGCAGAGCGCAAAACAATGAGACAGACAGTGAGGTACTCAATGAGGCAGCAATGAGACCCAGTTTGACAGCGGCTGAGTGAGACGGTGGCTCCGCGGGTTATTTCTGTCTGAGTCCCTTTCTCACTCAGCGTCTAATTGCCCAGATTCTACCTCTGTGAGATGCCAATGAGACGATGAGTGAAAGGCGCAACAAAATGAGACACCTGAAGTCAGAGACAAAATTGGAACAGAAAGACACTGAATTAGCACACTATTGAGACAGTGTGATGGGTGAGTGGCTGAGACAAAGCAGCTGGCTGTGGCAGCAGGCTGGGCTGAAAGCACTTCATCTATGGCTGAGGGTGGGCTGCTTTGGTCCCAGCAAAAACCTAATAACCTGTTACCTGAGGAGACATATCCAACAGCAAAGATTAAGAGAGGTCTTAATATTCACATCTAGATCACACACACACTCATTTGTGGCTGTGTGTGATGGAGATGTGAATATGTGAGGATTTCAAGGGTGATAAGTATAAAGACAGAGTTTGAAACAGACGTTCCAATCAGAACAGAATTGATCATAGGGCTGGGTGATGTAGCCAAAATATCATATCACAATATTTACATTTTTGACTGTATTTTATGTTTTTGAATAATAAAAGTTAAATATATGCTTTATGGGTAGTGCATGACCCTAGGGTAGCAACACATACACTATATACACAAAAGTATATGGACACCCCTTCAAATTAGTGGATTTGGCTATTTTAGCTACACCTGTTTCTGATAGGTGTGTAAAATCGAGCACACAGCCATGAAATCGCCATAGACAAACACTGGCAGTAGAATGGCCTTACTGAAGAGCTCAGTGACCTTCAACATGGCACCGTCACATGATGCCACCTTTGGAAGTCAGTTCACCAAATTTTGGCCCTACTAGAGCTGCCCCGGTCAAATGCAAGTGCTGTTATTGTGAAGTAGAAACGTCTTGGAGCAACAACGGCTCAGCCGCAAAGTGGTAGGCCACACAAGCTCACAGAACGGGACCGGCGACTGCTGAAGCGCGTAAAAAGCATCTATCCTCGATTGCAACACTCACTACAGAGTTCCAAACTGCAGCAAGCAAAATCAGCACAAGAACTGTTCATCGGGAGCATCAGGAAATGGGTTTCCATGTCGGAGCAGCCGCACACAAGCCTACGACTACCATGTGCAATCCCAAGCGTCAGCTGAAGTGGTGTAAAGCTCATTGTTATTGGACTCCGGAGCAGTGGAAACGCAGTCTCTGGAGTGATGACTCACACTTCACCATCTGGCAGTTCGACAGACAAATCTGGGTTTGTCGGATGTCAGGAGAACGCTACCTGCCTCAATGCATAATGCCAACTGTAAAGTTAGGTGGAGGAGGAATAATGGCCTGGGGCTGTTTTTCATGGTTCAGGCTAGGCCCCTTAGTTCCAGTGAAGGGAAATCTTAACACTACAGCGTTAAGATTGACATAGTAGACGATTCTGTGCTTCCAACTTTATGGCAACAGTTTGGGGAAGGCCCTTTCCTGTTTCAACATGACAATGCCCCCATGCACAAAGAGAGATCCATACAGAAATGGTTTGTCGAGATCAGTGTGGAAGAACTTGACTGGCCTGCACAGAGCAGCAAAAAAAAAAAGGGGGGGGGGGGGGGGGGGGGGGGGGGGGCACCTCCATATTAATACCCATGATTTTATGAGATAATGTGGTGTCCACATAGAATGTAAACTACATGACCAAAACTAAGTGATACCAATGGGTCTTTCTCCATTCTGAATGTTGTATACTGTTCAATACAACCAAAAACTATTATCAGCTATTTCTGCATTTCCTGGACTCTTGAGATCATTTCCACACTGCCACGTAGGGCTGCACGATATGGGCACACATTCTAGGCCTCATCTTTAACCAAATGTTGCAATTGTAATTTGACTTGCGATTTAGAGCAAAACACTTCGGTGAACTGAAAAATAATGATTATTCTAATTCTATAGTTAGAATATAATAGTGAGCACTTTGCATAGTGTGGTTTGAAATGACAATTAATTAAAATGACAGGGAGGAGTTATTGTGACAGGGTACGAACCAAAGTTGATAAGTGTTTCCTAGGGGACCCTACACATTTACATTTTAGTAATTTAGCTGACGCTCTTATCCAGAGCGTCCAGAGCGTCAACCTTTGGCTACATTGAATGCTCGCTTAGCTACTTCATGTAGCTAACATATTCATGCTTTGCGTATTCCTCTTTGATTTAGAAGACACTGTTGCACAAACATGCTGATTTAGGTCTACGCCATCACTGGTATTAAATCAGGCTGTATAGCTAGTTACATTTGCTCTGACTCATCACATTTATTAGCTAGCTACCTAGCCAGCTAACTAGCGATTAGTGGCTAACAAGATTTAGGCCCACTTGCTAAGAAAAGATCAACTATCTGTTTGCAGATGTAAGAAACACAAACTAATAGTGTAATTATAAAACGCTAGTGGATTTATATTAAGAAGCAAACCGCTTGTGCTACATTGACCATGCAGACTGAACGCAAGTGTCTTGTGGTCAAGCAACAACAAATGCGCTCCTTGAGTGACAGGGGGCAGGGCTAGATCTGTGTGGAAAGCAGCATAGAGAGAGAGAGAGAGAGAGAGAGAGAAAGCGGAGAGAAATTACCTTAGTAGCAAAGTAAACTGTAAAAATTGACATTATACACAGCATACGACATTTAACAAAACAAACATTCAAATGCCGTTTTAAAAGGTAAATTATAAACTGGGTGGTTTGAGCCCTGAATGCTGATTAGCTGACAGCAGTGGTATATCAAACCGTATACCACAGGTATGACAAAAGTTATTTTTACTGCTCAAATGACATTGGTAACCAGTTTATAATAGCAATAAGGCACCTCAGGGGTTTGTGGTATATGGCTAATATACCACGGCTAAGGGCAGTATCCAGGCACTCCGCGTTGCGTCGGCAATAAGAACAGCCCTTAGCAATGGTATATTTGCCATATACCACACCCCCTCGGGCCTTATTGCTTAAGTAAAAACCCAAACCAGTCCGTGCATTAATACCGGTATATCGTAAAATATGGTGTACCACCCAGCCTTAATTGATCATAGCATGAGTCTTTCCGACCGTTTGTTCTAGACTCAACTAGAAGGCCTGTTTGATAACACCCTAGCTGCGAGGCATGCAAGACAAGACATTGCGAGATACAGATTACCAAGACATAGGCGCACAGCTCTTTCTGCCTGCTCCCACCTCTCCCTCTTACGCTGGCTCACCTGCTCTTTCTCTTCGCTAATGACACACATGAAGTGTGTGTTCAGTCTTCGGTCTGTTGCGTGTAGAATATCCTAGCCTATTCATTGAATAGGGCTCCAGAGTGGCGCAGCGGTCTAAGGCACTGCATCTGTCATTGGCTGTCATTGTAAATAACAACTTGTTCTTAACTAACTTGCTTAGTTAAATAAAGGTTAAATAAAAAATGATAGGCCCTGCTTTACTGAAGTTGTGAGACACTGCAAGTCAATTGATAGGCCTAGTGCACAGTTCTGACTGCGTGCCTGGTGTTCGATCTGCCTATACTGTGCCCCTTCCCCCTCTCTCTGTCCTTTGATAGCTTAGATGCAAGTGTTTGTGTTCTTGGAAGTATGGCAACTAAGTCTCCGTTCCAAAAATTCTGAATGGGGAAATAGTAGGAGACGACGTGCAAGGAATTAATTAATTTTGAAGTCGACTCTACCACTATGTCATTGTCGTCAACAGTTGTAAAAATGGGAGAAAAAGGCAAGGACACCAGCCAAGTCCTGTATAGCAAAACTTTGAGAAGTTAAGAATGAAATGCTAACTTTGGGAGGTGAAATTGAGGTACAGTAATGGTAGTCCAGGTACAATTCTTAACCATCTGAAAGGGAAGCACAGACACAAACCGTTGCTGGCAGCAACGTTGTGAATTCACAATGCAGCTGAAAAATTGTCAGTTTGTCACATCCCTAACATTTGAAAACGTTTGAAACCCTACCTCTTCAAAGAGTATCTTAAATAAGACATCTCAGTCGTCGTCCCCCCCCCCAAAAAAAAATAACTGCAAGCCTTTTTCTATACTAGCAGACTTTGCTGATAACGTCTTTATTGAGGAAAATGTACTACAACTTTGTTATCTTAAAGCTGGAATCCCTGATTTAACAATAAAGCGGTCACCCCACCTGTGTTTTGGTAAAATGCTGAGGATGGGCCTAGAGAAATGTAACCACTCAAATTCAAAGTGAGAGCTATGTACGCAAGGACTGACCATCAATGATATCAACATTATAGTATTAACCATGTTGAGGCTATAGCTACACTTTTTGTTTATGTTTACTTTGTTTACAAACATTGGAGTATAACAAACATATTTTGGGTTGTGATTGGGTACAACTCATGAGGCATTTCAATGATATCCTTCAATAATCAATGGGTAGCCTATATAGCATTAATTTATAGGTCCAAAAATGGATGTAGCAACTAAGGATTCTAGCTTTAAGGTGAATGCACCAACGAAGTCGCTCTGGATAATAGCATCTACTAAATTACTCAAATGTAAATGTAATTAACTCTTTTGTGGAGGGACAAACTCCAAATACCACAATCCTCTTGACGTCTTGTTTTGCACCCATAACTCTGCCCTGTCATCCACCTTCCTTAAACACAACTATGTGTACTATGACACATTAAAACTTTCCATTGAGAAGGTGAAAAACTGAAGCAATCCTTAAATTCATGTAACGACAAATGATTGCTTTGCCTAGCCTTGCTGTTACTAGCAGAATGGGATGTTTCGAATTGAAAACCAAAAGCTAGAGGAGAAAACAATAGAAAAGCTTACAGGGCACCGTCAGATCGATATCCATTACCTATCCATGCTGACGGGGAGGCTTGAAAGGTTGGTGGACACAGGCAAACTGAATCCTTACATGGAGATCGGCAGTGATTGTACTGTGACCTGAAAGCAACACTTATTTTTTTTGCTTTCTAGGGAAACGTTTCATTGTCTACCTCAAAATGTCAGGGACAGCATGGCTGTGCTGGTCTTGGTGGATTCCCTAAATAAACAGCAAAAATAAAATCCATCGATAAAGTGAAACGAGTTAAATCAAACCTGCACTGGATTAAGTATCATTCATGTTGTTAAGGTAAAAAAATATATATATTTTACCTTTATTTAACTAGGCAAGTCAGTTAAGAACAAATTCTTATTTTCAATGACGGCCTACGAACGACAGATTTTTACCTTGTCAGCTTGGGGATTCAATCTTGCAACCGGTTACTAGTCCAACACTAACCAATAGGCTACCCTGCCGCCCCAGGGAGGAGGGTCACATAACTATAAATCCTCCTCTCTGACTAATCAATTCTCGACCAGCTTTTTGAATAAGAGGAGATAGGCTAAGCATTGTGATTTCTGAATAAGGCCTAAGTGTTTACTTCCAATGCCCAAAAGGTGTATGTGTGTGTCAGTCTTTACATAGATTTATTTCCAAGAGGGTCGTAAACACAAAGCTACATCACGATTGATTGAAACCCAAACTCTTAAGGAGATGTCCATCAAGCCTGTACAATTTGTCGGACCATTGAGGCCATAAAAAAAAACATAGGCAACAACAACGTCCACTGAGATTGCAACGTCGAGACATGTTGAAACTCTGTACTCCCTCCTCCCTAAAGAAGAGTTGGATCTCTACTGGTACCAAAAAGAGCCACAATGGAAGGAGAGTGCTAACATCTGACTTAAGAGCTACAGGGAATTCCTTTACTACATTAATCACTGCATGGAGTGCTACAACAGCCGCCCCTTCCCCAGTTCCCAGCTCCCCAATCCTCCCTCTAAAAAAAGCTTGTGAATTCATTAGGTAAACAAAAAGGTGAGGTGAGGTGAGCGAACAGGATACATAAGGGAGCAAATCAGGGCTCCGAGACTCACCTTGGGCCAACATGCTGAACTCCAAGAAGAGGGCAATGTGGTAGAGCTCCATTGCCTCCTCAGCACGACTGGCAACCCCCCTGCCTCCGGCCACTAGGGCCTGCACCTCCCCCAGACTCCCCGCTGAGGGGCTTCCCCTCAGCACCAGTGCTAGCTCCACAGCGTCCGTGTACATGCAGTGCAAGATGACACGGGCATATTTCTTGGGGATGATGGACTCATCCAGGATGATGCGCGTGGGCGTCTGCAGAGCGCGCTCTGTAATCTCCTCGCCGGTGCGGATGCGCCGCTGCAGGAGGTTCCGGAAGAAAGGAGAGCGGGCCGAGAGGACCGCCTTGTGGGCGCGCAGCTCTTCGTCCGCGGGTCCTTGGATGACCGGTCCTCCTCCTACACCTCCTCCCCCAGCTGCTACCCCAACAGCTGGCCCGGCACTGAAGACCTCCACCAGCTCTGAGTCAGATGAGAAGCTGAGCAGTGAGTCGTAGAAGCACATGTGCTCGCAAAGGCCATGCATGTCCTCCTCCAGCGAGCTGGGTGTGCCAAACTCTTCGCTCAGGCGCAACAACACGTCCATGTTCCGCAGCCGCGCATCCACCTCTGGGCCCAGCTCGCCCGTGTACAGGTAGTGCAGCAGTGCCGAGAACATGGCCGCGTCCATGCCCGCTGTGCCCACGTCCAGGAGCACCTCAGCACCGTAGCCTGGCGACGACGACAGCAGCGTCTTGAAGAAGGGGCAGCGGGCAGCCAGCACAGCGCGGTGCGCAGGGAAGCAGGCATCCTGGAAGATGAGGTCCACGTCCGTGCAGTACTTGTGCTGGTAGAGGGAAGCCAGGTCGCGCTGCAGGCTCCGGGCATCAGCCCGCGCCAGTCCCGCCTGCAGGTTCAGCTCCTTGAGAGCTGCTGTGCCCTCGTACTCCTCAACCAGTGCGTTTGCGTCACGCACATCCCAACCTGAGAGGAGCTCGCGCATCTGTCGCACGTGGTCGGCCGAGCGGCTGGACTTGCGGCGCTTGATGAATCTCCTCCTGAGCGTGGCTAGGCCCGAGCTCTTCTTCTTCTTGTCCTGGGGCTTCTCGGGGCCGGACTCCAGGCTGTAGAGCTTCCCCTCTCCTCCATAGCCCTGGGAGCCATAGGAGGATGTCCCTGAAAGGAGACAGTAACATACAGAATCGGTGGGTGACCAATAGAGTAGTGGTTTACGAATGAGATTTAATAATAATAAATAAATAATGATGAGCCAACTTAGAATTCATGTTATATATAGCTGGTTTTAGGGCAACTCCCTGACTGAGATAAGATATCAACTTTTTAACTCAGGGTTTTTTCAGGATTAAAAATAAATAAATAAATGTTTCCAACCCGAAAAATGGAGAGGCCCTCTTGGCCGCAGAGACAAATTTTGCCCCTTTAAAGCCAATTTCCTGCTATTCTACACATTTTGCCATGGTTTATGTCGTGTTCCATCTGAGTGACTCAAACATTATAACAAAATCAATGGGGGCCCCATGCCATGACAAAAAAACTGCTGAATTTTAATTTGGTGATTGTTAGTTCTGAGAATTATCTTATAAAACAATCTTATTTAAAAGACCCAATTAACCATTTTTGAAATAATTTTTGGGTAACAATTAAAGAGGAAGTTTACCTAAAAACCAAAATGTCCCAAGTGATTCCATGTTTTGAAACTGTACTGAAGAAATAACGTAACATGCAAAGGTCCCATGTTTCATGAGCTGAAATAAAAGAACCCAGAAATGTTTCATTTACATAAAAAGCATATTTAGCTGAAATTGTGGACAAATTTGTTTCCATCCCTGTTAGTGAGCATTTATCCTTTGCCACAGGTGCACCTTGTGCTGGGGACAATAAAAAGGCCACTAAAATGTGCTGTTCTTTTTTACAACAATGCCACAGATGTCTCAAATTTTGACCGAGCGTGCAACTGGCATGCTGACTGCAGGAATATCCTACAGAGCTGTTGCCAGACAATTTAATATTCATTTCTATACCATAAACCGCCTCCACGTTGTTTTAAAGAATTTGGCAATATGTCCAACCGGCCTCACAACCACGCCAGCCCAGGACCTCCACATCCGGCATCCGGGTGCTGAGGAGTTCTTATGTCGGTAATAAAGCCCTTTTGTGGGGAAAACTCATTCTGATTGGCTGGGCCTGGCTCCCCAGGGGGTGGGCCTATGCCCTCCAAGGCCCACCCATGGCTGCGCCTCTGCCCAATCATGTGAAATCCATAAATTAGAGCCTCATTTATTTATTTCAATTGACTGATTTCCTTCTATTTCCCTCTTTGAATTTGAATTTGTTGCATGTTCCGTTTATATTTTTGCTCAGTATAATTAGGTGGAGTTTGCCTTCTCCCCCCCTCTCTCCCTGCATTCTAAAACTGGAAAGCTACAAAAACGGGTCACGTAACTCTTTGTGCACTGGTAGCTTTGCTCCATTGTCAGTCAAAGAGCGATTAAGAAATCTGCGAATTGTGGATGAATTCAATTTGAATTTTTATCAAAAGTACTATTGGTTTTGAGCCAGGAAATGTGTACTTTTCCACCTAAAATGATTGCAATTAGTTTATATCATTATTTCATGTGGCTGACTGCAACAGTGGAGATGGGTAACAACTCTGCATGTGTGCTCTCATGGGGCAACTCAGACGTATATGGCCTTACTTGGAACTTGACGTCACAGATGTGAGTTTTATAGTAGGGGGTACCTGGCTGCACTTTATATAAGATATCTAGGGAAGGCACAAAATGTCACTGTTTTCCATTGAAAGACAGACAGATGCAGAAGGAAATATGATGAAACACTCCTACAGACAATTTTGCCAATCTATGTGTGTGTAGTAAGCACTTCATCGATGACTATGAAAGAGCCTAAATTCAAAAATGTATTAAATTGATTGTTTTTCCTCACCCATCAACATACACATGACAAAATGAAATAACGTATTTTTTGCACACAAAAAAAAAAAAGAATTACAGAAATTTCTATAAGTGTTCACACCCGAGTCAATACATTGTGGAAGCACCTTCGGCAGCAATTACAGCTGTGAGTCTTTCTAGGTGAGTCTCTAAGAGCTTTCCCACACCTGGATTGTGCAACATTTGCGATTATTCTTTTCAAAATTCTTCAATCCTGGTCAAATTGGTTGTTGATCATTGCTAGACTATTTTCAGGTCTTGCAATAGATTTTCAAGTAGATTTAAGTCCAAACTGTAACTTGGCCACTCAGGAACATCCACTGTCTTCTTAGTAAGCAACTCCAGTGTAGATTTGGCTTTAAGTAAATATTCCCATGGACTGGAACTGGTGAGGTGCCAAAATACAGATGCGCTTTTGAGAAAGAGCAAAGCGAGTTTGCGGAGGTAAGTAGTCTAATCATTGCAGTTTGAGTTGATCTTATTGTGTTGTAGCCTAGACGCTCTACCAGTTAGCATATGTTGAGGAGATGGACAGTAATTGTCACCTTACATTGTAGAATAGACTGAATAAAAATGAAAGATGTTGGTGCATTTGAATTACTTAGGATCGGGTCTACTCGCTTTTTTTCATAATCATCCATGTCTGATCTGTTGGCAAGCCATTTGCATGACAACATTTCATGCTTTTAAGAACTGTATAGCCTTGCGTGACATACATGGCCCCAGAAACAACCTGGGATATGCCTATCTGGTAGCATGTATTCTGGTCTATTGTGTATTCGTAACCCCCCTTCCCCCTGTCGATAGCGGTCAATTTTTTATTTCAGATAATAAACAAAATCGGCAGCCCTCCAGTAGTACTCTTCATCACTTGCGAATATTTCATTGTCAGACATGTTTGTAGGTTGTTGTCAACAGAGCAGAGTTGGTGGTGCACAAAGACATCACATGACCCATTTTTGCAGCTTTCCAGTTCTAGACTGCAGGGAAAGAGAAGGGGAGAAGGCAAACTCCACCTAACTATTTTCAATGTATGGAATCACCTAGAGAATTTTAGATTTTAGGTCAACTTCTCCTTTAAGTACCTTATTGTGATTGTTTTACATTAAAATGGTGCTAAAAGACCTTCGCTTGAGAAACGAGAAAGTGGCAATAGTACCGTTTGTCCATTTTGAGACACCATAGCAGTACACACTTCTTCAAAATAGTTAGAATTAATGTAAGATAACTAATTAATTGTGATGTTTCTGCAGAGGAGATCTATGTCACATAATTTTACATCTAACTAATATGTTTGATGCAGTATTTCTCAATTAAAAAATGTGCATGAAAATGAGTCGTCTCTCGTTGAATGACAACAGACTTTATTGAAGAATCCCTATTGTTGACCAATCACCGACGAAGCGGCCTAGACTTCGGATACAGACTTCAGCTTGCATCAAGAAAAAAAAAAGTGCCCGAACAGCAAAAAAATAAATAATTATCGAAGTCCAAAACGTCACAAAATGTCTTCATAATATATGCACGAACTCTCCCAAACTGTTTTGGCTAGGAAGCATGCGGAAGCCTTTAATGTGTAACCCAAACTGTTCGGACGCTACAGACAGAAATGGGCAGATCTGCAGTACCGACTTCAGACAAGTCCTGTGACGCTTGTTAGGGGTAGTAGCGCAAAATGGAGAACACCATCGTGTTCGTGAGGGTCTCATCTTTCTATCGAGTCATCTTTCTGACATAATATTTTATAGGCCAAACCGTTCGGGCGCTACAGACGATTTCGTGAGAAGACAGATTTTTGGGATATCTCATGGTCTGACAAAAACCACTGTAGCTCTGCCACCGCAGATGCGGAAGGGCGATATCGGCGGATGCGGTGGATTGAGACGCATCCAATAAATAAAAAGATATCTCTAGCTTATAGATGGATTTTGATGGGGATTTTGACTCTAGGGGGTTAAGAGCTCTTTGAAAAACGAGATTAATGCCTTGGCTTTGCCTTTTAGTAGACTTCTCTCAACCGAAAGACTGTTGATCTTTGATTGTTTTACCAAACAAACTAGAAAACATAGGCTACTACGCAACTATTTATTTTTTATAAAAGTAGGCAACAATACATTAGTACTCCCATTCAGTCACCTATTGTGAAGCACCATTTTTGTTCTGCTGTGAATATTCTGAGTGACCTTAGTTGTTTTAAAGCCAATAGGCTCCATTTTCACATTTAGTTTAGAAGTGTGTTGCATTGGATTCCTTGTCTCCAGCATGAGGGTATAAGGGATAAATATAATAGAAGCACTCACCTATAAACGTCTGCTGGCTCTGTGAGTTGCTACCAAATCGGGGTGAGCACGAATGGGGATAGCTGGAAGCATTGACACCCATCCTCTCCTTCTTCCACTTCCCCTTCACATGGACCGCTGGGGCCACCCTTGCAGTCTCATTCTGCCCGAGCGAAAGTGCCTCCACTCAGAGCCTGGACAGACTCAGAGCCAGGACTTCATGGAGTCTAGCTTTACCAGCCATCCCTGAGAGACACGGTAAAGAGGAACAGTTTGTTAGTTAGGGCTATCACATTGTCCAAAAATCTCAAATCAACACAGGAGCTGTACTCACTAATTTGCTCAGATACATTTTCAACCTCAAAATATTACATTTTTATGGAAATACTGGAAAACCCTCACTAGAGTGACTAGAGCTTGTCAGTCCCCAGAAATCCAAACCAAAACTTTTCTGCTGCTGTTTGCTTGGCAAGTAGCCTAAGAGTTAAAGCCTTTCGGGGGGGGGGGGGTAAATATTGCAATATAAAACCATTTGTAAGCTCTTTTTCCCAAAGAGGCTATAGCTACATCCTGATATTTATGTTTAATTTTACAGTCCAATCTAGCACTGCCAGAAACTGCCCAGGGGGTAACCTGGCTTCAGCAGCTTTGGGAGACATCAGGGCTAAACTTCCCTCTTGCTACGTTAACAGGCGAGGCATTTCTCTCTGGAAATTTCAACGAGATAAAACTTCTAAGCATATGGCGGGTGGACCACTCTGCAAAATGCTGGCATAGGCTACTCCATCTCCTTCACCCCGAAGTGAATTGTTTTTATTTGTGAAATCTCCTGGAGGGGAGACATAGATGGAGTTCTTGGGTTACCACCACTTGGGTTAGCGCCGCACTTTGTCATCACCGAGCAGGAATGGAAGCAGATGGAGAACACAATTTCATGGCTCAGACAAAATGCGAGGGTACCCTTCATGTATGTTTTGACTGATATGTGGCTTGTGTCTGGAATGCATTTTTCATTAAAAAAATGTTTAAGCCTAAGGCATGGTTTTCAAAACACTACTGTTGACAGTCAGAACTAGCCTCTCTACAAGGTAGGTAAAAATGCCATGTGATAGTATAATGCTTTAGGAATTAGCCTAAGACTACTTTTTCACAAATCGATTCCTAAAGTAAAGGGATTTCAGTCACATACCCTATGTCATCCACTTTTCTTCCAAATTCATCTAATAGCCTAACTGCTGAGAGTTTGAATGCCCTTTTAGAAATACCTATTCAATATTATGCATTACAAATAGACTAGATATCAAATTAAATACAGGCAGTATTTTTTCTATACTATGTTCATGTATTTCAGTAAAGGAAGAAAATAAAAACATTTCAGCTGCTGGTGGTCGTTCGTTAATTCATTCTCCTTTCTGACTAACAGTGGAAATATTCTGAGAGAACCCTTGTCATTAAGTCATTGGGTTGGATTTTACATAAGTAGGCAACTTTCTAGACAATGAACTCTCCGAATTTGACAGTGTGGTTTTGAAGCAAGTTGCTATTACTTTAAAACTTTCACAAGAATATAAAATAATGACTGCATGCGAAAGGCATAGACTGCACAAATTGCTGAGAGAAATTCTGTCTGGGACAAGGACTATCAATTTGAGTGACATAAGTAGAGAAGGAATAAATTAATAGGCTAGTTCTCTGACTGGTGTGGTGCGCCAAAACAGAAGCTGACAGGTTATGTAAGTGATGCAATGAGGGTGGGAGGCAGAACATTCCATTGGCTATAAGCATCAAGAGCCCTTGCCCTGCCATTGGGATGACCATATTGACTGGCAAAAGGGACACAATAGAAAATGTTTCCTCAAACAAGACAACTGTGATTCAGAAAATGAGGGAAAGGGGAGCAAAGTGGCTGTAGTTGAGGGGTCACAGCAGGAATGAGGAAACTAGAAGGGTAGCTACAAAGATAGCGCTATTCTCAGTCCAGTGCTTTCTTGATGCTTCCCTCATTTTACCTCTGTGACTGTCCCGCTTGACTCAACGCCTCACCATATTGATGCTGAGAATGTTTACATTGTTCGCTGAGTGGCTGACATACTGCTTTGGCCTCTATGGCTAAGGGAGAAGACCAATTTCGCAGGGGCAAATCCATACGTTTTTTTTTTTTTTTCAAAATAATTGTCAAGCAGAGGTTTTGAAATTGTGTCATTCTGAACTTTATCCGCAATACCACAATTATACAAGTAACTGCCAAAATAAAAGGAAACTCTTGAGTAAATGAGGGATACAAAGAATATTGAAAGCACAGGGTGCTTCCACACAGGAAGTTCCAGACACTTGTAGAATCTATGGACAGGCGCATTGAAACTGTTCTGGCGGCTCAGCGCCCTATAAGACACTTCATATGTTGGTGTTTCCATTATTTTGGCAGTTACCTGTAAAAGCAGGCTACACAGATAATGTACAACATTTAAAGACCTGCATCACTATACTGAGAGCTGTGTTGTTTCTAAAATGATGTATTTGCGTGTTTTTGGAGCCTTTGTTCATGTTTTTTCAGGGCCCCCATACTACAAAACAAGGATGAGGAAGTGATTTGCTGTAAGTTTCTCAAAAACAAGTTAAATCACAAAAACGATGTCTGGATTTGGACCAGTTGCAAAATGGACCTGGGGCTTTCCCACCCGGACCCGATATGCATAATTTATTTTTAAAATAGAGACCCATTCCGAACAGACCCAAGGACAACTAGACCCGTTCCGTATAGACCTGGTCGGATCCAGACATGGTCCAATCCGAGTGAGGGAAGCAGCATAAAAGTCATTTAGGCTACTTTACTAAGCGGAGCTGATAAAGCACGTGCGGAAGAGTGGTGCCGCTCTAACAGGTGGGGGAGGGGCCATACATTGAGCAAGTGGCATGGGAAGCAGGGAGGAGGGCGTGAGGGACAGCAACCAAACAAGTCGACTTGCGCCTTAGTAGACTTATAGCTGCCATAGCTAGGTTATTTATCATCATATATGATTACATAGTACCAGTCTTGGACTTCATCAAACTGGGAGAAGCTAGTTAAGCTAGCTAACGATAGTTAGGCTAACTGAGGCTGCAGTGCATGTGCTTACTCATGCTACAGTTACAAATAATAACTAAATTCAGAATATTAAGTAGCAGCTTGCTTACCTGTTGGCTCTTGGTTGTAGTAGCCTGTCCTTCAGCTAAAATTACATATACCCTACATATACCCGAGACCCTTGACAAATCAGATCCGACCCAGACCATTTAGAATTCTGGATCGGCTCGGGTCCTGGATCAGGTCTCAGGTCCAGGTGGATCCGTGATGACCTCTAGTCTTAGAAAAGTTCTTTGTCCTACAACAGGCATTTTAAACTGCGGGGACATCCGGGTACGTGGCACCAGATCTTACCCATCCAAGAACACTGTGGCATTGCATTTCTTTCAGGGTGCATTTGAGGGAATTTGATATGAATAACTTATTGCCTAATTTGACTGGGAAAACAGCCCCATAGTCACAGTCCTTTTCTTTCTCCCAACCTCTTTTTTCCCATCCCTCACTCTCACAATTATGAACATAGAATCGTCCAAATTACTGGTTCAACAAACAATTTGCAGGGCTGCCAGTTTTACCCAGTCACAGAGAGCAGCCTCATTTTCCTTACTCTTTGCTAAGGACGAAAAACAGGAACATTCTTTCTCCTCACTTCTTCATGGGTGAAGAACATACATTTATTTAAAAAAATAGGCACAACTTTGATTAAATCTCTCGAGGCAAGGACTGAACCCACGGCCAGAGGATTGTACTAGGTTGATAAACCTTTCCAATGTGTGTACATGTATTTTAATTAAGAAGCAAGAGAAAAATCTTTTACGCGACAGCATGTTGAAGGTATGACAGTCAAGTTCCGTTACCTATTAGCGCTCCAACATAAAGAGATCTTCTCCATCCCCTATGGTCCTCAATGTTGGGGACACCATCCATGGTTTGACTCAGAGCAAAGAGTCTAGTGAAGTCTAGTAAATACCGGGCTGTAAAATAAGGCAGACATTCTGACTTTTTTCTGGATATTTAGTACACACTGCACTCAAATATCAGGAGCTTCCCGAAGCTTTTGCTCATGTGTGGATCACATTCTGAGCATGTGTATATTCATGTGTATACTTTACACGCAGAGAGCAGGCTACGAATGGTACTCATTTAATTAAGTTAGATCAAAGATGAATCAGTGTCTGCAAAATCACATAATGATCACAGTATTCTACATAACAGAGCCGTATATAATAGCATTGTATAACGTTACCGTAAAACAACACCAACCCATTCAATAGTGCATGATAATTCTTCAAGTTTCAGGTAAAATAACAACTCAATGTTTATATCCCAGGACAAATTATCTAGCAACAGCAAGCTAGCTAAATAGGACAAATTAGCTAGCAAGTGCAAGCTAACTAGCTAAAGTGCCATAATTGTTTAATTATTTTCAACCTGTCCCCAAATTAATATAATTGGTTCAGAGTTTGTTTTGATATTTTAACCTGCGTGTCGTGATCACGTTTGGTGTGGGGGGACAAAATAAATTTATGCACGGTGGCGCGCGCGTAGCCGGTTTGGGTTCCGTGTTAGAGCAGATGACGTTAAACTGTAGCATATCATACTTGTGTATTTTGCCTAGTGGGGCGCACTGTTGAGTTTTGGCCACAGTAATGTTATACTATGCTGCAACGGGCCGCCCCCAGGTGGTAAGGGAAGGCAATAACACATCTCCCACGCTGACCCTGAACATAGGGGCCCCTTTAGGGGTGCGCACTTAGTCCCCTGCTGTACTCCCTGTTCACCCACGACGATTAAATAGCCTACAAAGAGGTCAGAGACATGGGAGTGTGGTGCCAGGACAACAACCTTTCACTCAACGTGAAGAAGACAAAGGAGCTGATCGTGGGCTACTGGAAACGGAGGGCCGAGCACGCCCCCATCCACATCAACTGGGCTGTAACCGAGCAGGTTGAAAGCGTCAAGTTCCTTGGCGTCCACATCACTAAGAAACTATCATGGTCCAAACACACCAAGACTGTTGTGAAAAGGGCACAACCATGCCTATTACCACTTAGGAGATGCAACCCTACCCATGCCAAATCTTTTTTTTTTTTTTTTTTTTTTTTTAATCGGAAACTTATGGGAAGATAAGCCCGGGAATTTGGGGACTTTTGCTTAAATTAATTTTTAAAAGTTAGCTTATAACAGTGAACCTTTTTTGTGGGATACGCAAGGCAAATCTAGGTCTTGTGGCATATTTTGGTTAAACTATCCCAAATTCAATGGAATTGAAACCCTCTGCATGCACTGTGCATTCTTCCATTCTCAAGATCTTGCACACTAATGAGATGCTATTGAGCCCACACTACTACACTGTCTGAGCCAAGGAGTACATGCTTTCTGGGAAGTTTTGATTACAATACTGGGTGGGGGTGAATATATTTATGTGACATAGATGATTTTTTGCTAACTAGTAAATAGTAGCCTACAGCAAAGTGTGTTGAAATAATTTATAACTTGTTAACAATTTCTGCTAGATAGTTTTTGCTACCATGTGGGTTTTAGCTTGCTTGAGCCTGCAAACTGAGAAGTGTTAATTCACCTGTTTCCATACATGTTTCATTTTAAAACATTTAATCTAACTGCTTAATTCTTGTGGGCAGGGGCCAGCATTTTCACTTTCGGAAAAATAGCATGCAGAAATTCAACTGCCTGCTACTCATCCCCAGAATATAAGATATGCATATTATTAGTAGATTTGGATAGAAAACACTCTGAAGTTTCTAAAACTGTTTGAATCATATCTGTGAGAATAACAGAACTTATGTAGCAGGCAAAACCCTGAGGACAAACCATTCAGAATTTTTATTTTTTTGATGTCACTGTCTTTTCAATGAGTTATCTTAGAGACACCAGATTTCTAATGGACTTGCTTGCAGTTCCTACCGCTTCCACAGGATGTCACCAGTCCTTGGAAATTGGTTGAAGTTATTCCTTTGTGTACTGAAGAAGTAGGGCTATCGTAAATGAGGGTCACATGAAGTAAATTGTTTGAGAGAGCCACGTTACAAAAAAAGTTGCGTCAGTTTGTTTTCTTTTGTATTGGACACAGATCATCCCGTCTTCAAATTGATCGATTATTAACGTTTAAAAATACCTAACGTTGTATTACAAAATTAGTTTGAAATGTTTTGGTAAAGTTTACATGTAACTTTTGATATATTTTGTAGAGAAGTGGCGATAGTTGGAAGCTGTGTTTTTCTGGATGAAACGGTCCAAATAAATTGACATTTTGGATATATATCGACGGAATTAATCGAACAAAAGGACCATTTGTGATGTTTATGGGACATATTGGAGTGCCAACAAAAGAATTTCGTCAAAGGTAAGGCATGATTTATATTTTATTTCTGCGTTTTGTGTCGTGCTTGCAGTGTTGAAATATGCTACTCTGTTTGTTTACTGTTGTGCTGTCATCAGATAATAGCATCTTATGCTTTTGCCGAAAGGCCTTTTTGAAATCTGACATGTTGGCTGGATTCACAACGAGTGTAGCTTTAATTTGGTATCTTACATGTGTGATTTAATGAAAGTTTGATTTTTATATCATGTTATTTGAATATGGCGCGCTGTATTTTCCCTGGCTATTGGCCGGGGGGGCGTTTGCGTCCCACCTGCCCCAGAGAGGTTAACTATTTATCTGTACATGGAATTGATTTGTTTTGTTTTTTACAAAAAAAATTCTCATCTTTACAGGAAAATGCCACAGGCTCTATCTGATGTGTGGAGACATTTCACTGCAGCTTATGTAGAAGGAAAAGCTGTGTACATTTGCAAATACTATGCCAAATCATATGTGAAAAATGCAACAAAGATACAGAATCATCTGGCCAAGCGCATAAAGTTCCCTCAGCGCTCACAACAAGCAACCACTGACAAAAGTCCTTCTATTCGAGGTGAAAATCATGAATCAGACACCTTATCAATAGCAACAGTTCATGGTCCTCCTGCAATCAGAAGGTTTTTTTGACTCAATGGAGGAACGTAGTCAGAGAAATGCTGATGAATGTCTTGCTCGAGCTGTGTATGCAACTGGTTCACATCTGATGCTCACAGGCAATGTGTATTGGAAGAGATTTCTGAATGTTCTTCGCCCAGCATACACCCCTCCAACAAAACATGCTTTATCTGGTCATTTTCTGGATGCAGAGTTCAACAGAGTTCAAGTGAAGGTCAAGCAAATCATAGAGAAAGCAGACTGTATTGCAATCATCTCTGATGGGTGGTCGAATGTTCATGGGCAAGGAATAATTAACTACATCATCTCCACCCCTCAACCAGTATTCTACAAGAGCACAGACAAGGGACAACAGACACACCAGTCTCTACATTGCAGATGAGCTGAAGGCAATCATCAATGACCTTGGACCACAGAAGGTATTTGCACTGGTGACAGACAATGCTGCGAACATGAAGGCTGCTTGGTCTAAAGTTGAGGAGTCCTACCCTCACATCACACCCATTGGCTGTGCTGCTCATGTATTGAATCTGCTCAAGGACGTCAAGGCACTGAAACAATGGATAGACTCTATAGAGCCAAGGAAATGGTTAGGTATGTGAAGGGTCATCAAGTTATAGCAGAAATCTACCTCACCAAGCAAAGTGAGAAGAATAAGAGCACCCCATTGAAAATGCCCAGCAACACCCGTTGGAGTGGTGTTGTCATCATGTTCGACAGTCTCCTGGAGGGGAAAGAGTCTCTCCAAGAAATTGTCATATCACAGACTGCCGATATTTATTATATATATATATATATATATATATATATATATTTTTTAACCTTTATTTAACTAGGCAAGTCAGTTAAGAACAAATTCTGATTTACAATGACGGCCTACCCCAGCCCAACCCGGACGATGCTGGGCCAATTGTGGCCACCCCATCAAGAGGATCCTCATGGATGATGTATTTTGGGAGAGAGTGGTGTGCTTACCACTCTCTCCCAAAATACATCAGCCTGAAACTCCTGAAACCTATAGCAGTAGCCATTGCACGGATTGAGGGAGACAATGCCATCCTGTCTGATGTTCAGACTCTGCCTGCAGATGTAAGAGAAGAGACCCGTACTGCCCTGCCCACTTCACTGTTGCGCCAAGCAGAGGAAACTGCAGTTCTGAAATACATCAAAAAGCATGAAGACTTCTGCCTGAAGCCCATACACGCCGTAGCGTACATGTTGGACCCAAAGTATGCTGGCAAGAGCATCCTGTCTGGTGCAGAGCTCAACAAGGCCTATGGTTTCATCACTACCGTGTCTCGCCACCTTGGCCTGGATGAGGGCAAGGTTCTTGGCAGTCTGGCGAAGTACACTTCCAAGCAAGGGCTTTGGTATGGAGATGCAATATGGCAGTCATGCCAACATATCTCATCAGCCACCTGGTGGAAGTGACTTTGTGAATCTGAGGCTCTTTCCCCTGTTGCCTCCATCATCCTCCAAATCCCACCAACATCAGCCGCCTCAGAGCGCAACTGGTCCTTGTTTGGGAACACACACACCAAAGCATGCAACAGGCTGACCAATACAAGGGCTGAAAAATTGGTGGCCATCCGGGCAAATTTTAAGCTTTTTGAGCCTGACAACAAGCCATCCTCAACAAGGTTGGCAAGTGACAGTGAAGATGAGGCCTCAGAGTCTGATGTTCAAGAGGTGGACATTGAGGAGGTCCAGGGTGAAGACATGGAAGCCCTAGAGCAAGACAACCAAAGCTTTAGTTTCTAGACTATCATTTTAAGAATGTATGTTGAAAATGTTTTTGGGAGATGCGATGGATCATTGGGGATCATTCAATATTCCCTTTCTTTTGTTGTTCAGTGAAATCATCCCATGTGAAGAGTAAACTCATTTATTAAAGTTAAATTCGTAACTAAATCGTTTTTTATTTATATTGGAAGGATTTAATCATTTGCAATGATGTCTACTTATGATAAGGTAAAAGGTTTATGTTTCTGTCTCCATATGATATGGTAAATATATCCAATGCAAAAAAACATTACATTTAAAGTGTATTAATAGGCATATATTTCCGTTAATTCACATATATTCCCGTTAATTCCACGGAAAGTTTCCACCTCTGAATATTCCCCAAAATGTGCAACCCTAGGGCATGGGTCCTCAGATCCTACATTTTTTTCACAACTGCACCATCGAGAGCATCCTGATTGGTATGGAAACTGCTCGGCATCCGACCGCAAGGCGCAACAGAGGGTAGTGCGTACAGCCCAGTACGTCACTTGGCCGAGCTTCCTGCTATCCAAAACCTCTATACCAGGTGGCGTCGGAGGAAGGCCCTGAACATTGCCAAAGACTCCAGCCACCCAGGTCACAGGCTGTTTTCTCTGCTACCGCACGGCAAGCGGTACCGGAGCACCAAGTCTAGGACCAAAGGGCTCCTTAACAGCTTCTACCCCCAAGCAATAAGACTGCTCAACAGTTAATCAAATGGCTATCCGGACTACTTGCACTGACTCTTGCATAGGCTTGATATACACTCACTGGACTCTAACCACACACACGCATATTGATGCCACACACATACATTCATTCACATACACTGCTGCTACTCTTTATTATCTATGCATAGTCACTTCACCCCTACCTACATGTATATATTACCTAAATTACCTCGACTAACCCGTACTCCTTGTAAACAGTGCATTCGGAAAGTAATCAGACCCCTTGACTTCCTCCACATTGTTACATTACAGCCTTATTCTAAAATGGATTAAGTTGTTTTTTCCCCCCTCATAAATCTACACACAAAACTGCATAATGACAAAGCAAAAACAGGTTTAGAGTCTTCTTGAGTATGACGCTACAAGCATGGCACACCTGCATTTGGGGAGTTTCTGCCATTCTTCTCTTCAGATCCTCTCAAGCTCGGTCAGGCGTCGCTGCACAGCTATTTTCAGGTCTCTCCAGAGATGTTAGATCAGGTTCAAGTCCAGGCTCTGGCTGGGCCACTCAAGGACATTCAGAGACTTGTACTGAAGCCACTCTGCGTTGTCTTGGCTGTGTGCTTACGGTCATTGTCCTGTTGGAAGGTGAACTTTCACTCCAGTCTGAGGTCCTGTGCGCTCTGGAGCAGGTTTTCCTCAAGGATCTCAGTACTTTGCTCCGTTCATCTTTGCCTAGATCCTGACTAGTCTCCCAGTCCCTGAAAAATATCCCCACAACATGATGCTGCCAACACCATGCTTCACCGTAGGGATGGTGCCAGGTTGAGTCTCATAGAAAAGGGTCTGAATACTTATGTAAATAAGGTAATTCTTTGTCATTATGGGGGTATTGTGTGCAGATTGATGATGAATTGTTTTTATTTAATCCATTTTAGAATAAGGCTGTAACGTAACAAAATGTAGAAAAAGTGAAGTGGTCTGAATACTTTCCGAATGCACTGTATAGCCTCATTATTTTGGGTTACTATTTTTCCTTTAGTCTATTCTGCTATTTTCTCCCTTACTTCTTTAAAAAAAAACATTGTTAAGGGCTCGTAACTAAGCATTTCACAGTAAGGTCTACCTACACCTGTTGTTTTCAGAACATATGACAAAATTTTGTTCTGTTATGTAGAATACTGTGATCGTTATATCATCCAGCTTTCATCTAACTTTATTAAATGAGAACCATGACCATTCGCCTGAGTAGCCTGTTATCTGTGCTTAAAGTAGAGAATAAACACATTAGCAGAATGAGATCTGCACTTGTGCAGAAGCATCGGAAAGCTACGGATCGTTTAGTGTTTTGACAATGCAAAAACAGGTTTAGAGTAATGATTCCGAAAAAGTCGGATCCGCAGCCACTCCGGCAAAATAAAGGGTTACCTCAAATTCATCTCAGAATCCCAGCTCCACGATATACTGTTTGCCTTTTTAAGTCAGTTGGCTACAGTCGCAATCTCTGAAGATGGAGGCCATTCAGGCTGTGAACTTTTCCCTGACTGCATTCAACCCAGAGAGAGGAGGATCTGCCATCAGCGCTCACTGGGTGTGCCCGGCTCTGTGGGTGTGTCCGGACATCCGATTTAATCTGGCCCGGAGGTCAGCTCCACTAACGCAGTGGGACCACTGTATGCCTGAGCAAACATACGAGATGTTCCCCAACACATAGCACAAGAGCAAATCACACACTGACATTAAGATATAAAGAGGAGGAAGTTTGCTGTCTCGAGTGACAGTAAACAAGGCAATTGATAGGAGGGAGAACAGTGCGCAAGACTGTCAAAGGAGTGTTTTAATACTCAGAAGAGTACTTGCTCTTTTATCCCACTCATACCCTAACAAGCACACATTCTCAGCATGTGTTGCTTTCCACCAATAGGCAAATTACAAATCATGAACAATGAAAGCTTGCTTAGCAGCAGCGTGAGAGTTTTTCTTTCTTTCTTACTTTCAAGAGCCAGCAACGTGGGAGTGAAAGTTAAGTGTTCAGGGGACAACACTTTACCAGACCACTGAGCAAAAGCAATGTCCATTCAACAAAAATCAGTAAGGATAAAGAGCCCTCTGTTTCCAGGCCCTCCGCAACTTCTCAGGATTGGCAGAAAGAAGGGAAGGGGGGGCGACGAGGCACCCTGGTCTGTGGCTGCTTCCTGAAGGCCGTGGCAGGCTGGATTATGTGAGACTAATGAGAGGGGACAGAGCCAAGCTGCACCAAGCCAGCTGCGGGTTGTCTGATCCACCCTACAGTGCCTCTCCCGCCGAGCGGCTCCAGGGGCTTCGGGCCAAGGCAGAACCAGGGGCCCAAGGCCACTGCTCCACCCAACATGGTGCATCCCTAAGCTGACACGCTTAGTTAGGGTCTTTGCCTTGAATAGCCAACTCATTTGCAGAATTGACCATTTAAATGATTCGACCCCAACCTTGACATCCCAATGCTGGAGACCCACTTAGAGCGGGGAGCAAAGCAAAAAGAAAACAGCCAGATTGCCAGTTGTCAGAGGGCTGCCTGCGTATTTGGACCGTGGCTGTCGATGTCAACTCAAATATGAGTAAAGAAAACATTATCACACTGACAAGTTGCTAATGAGAGTCCCATGCACTGTAAAATATTAACTACCAGACGTGCCATTCATTTTGACTGTGTCATATTATTATAGAGAGTTGTTCGCTTTCGCAACCACTCCCCATGGTCTATTCAGACAGACAATATACAGCCTGGCTCTAAACATGAGTAGATTGTAATGTCTGAGTGCATTTTTCACTCTGGTATTCAAATACATGAATACTCTCAGGATCTAAATCAGGGATCATCAACTAGATTTATGAGTGGATGGTCTTGGGTCCGGACAATAATTAAGTGATAATGCCCGAGAAGCCGGTGTTTGAAGCATAGGTGTTAGGCCCGAGACTAAATCGAGGGCCGGCAAACAGGTTACCAACATATTCAAAGAATTGATTTACATATTTCCATTAAAAAAAGTTATTTTGATGAAATTATTCATACTATTTCATCCTTCCACAAGATATTTTCCAGACACAAATCTAAGGTTGCTACCCAAGCTGGTCGTTCCTTCTATTGGTTCAGTTGCCAGGCCCAGTCTTTTATTCTAAGGACAGTTGTTTGTTCTAAATGTCCCATTGCCATACTGGCTAGCTAGCCTACTACATCTAATTTACAGTCCAGTCAAACAGTGCAGCCGGAATAACAGCAAAGTAACATTTACATTTGTTTAAGCTGTTTTCTAGACATTTATTTGGATACATCCATAACAATAAGCTAACGTGCTCTCATCAGGACACTGTTGTTCAGAGGAGCTAGCCAACAACACAGCTAACACAATCACTTCAAACTGAAGCTGGAAAGACAAACTAGCTGCACTTTGTTTCGTTTTACATGTTTTCTATTGATAGTTCTTTGTATACATCCATAAAAATTATGCTCTCCGACATTTGCAAACAATGTTGCAAGTGTCGGAGAAACAGGCAGCAAGGTTTAAACAAATCTCCGCTGTTGAAAACTAAATGTTAGTCTAAAAGAAATGTGAGATAATGTCTAGATGCTTTTTATAGTGGAGACCAAGTTTATAACTTGCCTGTTGGTCCGATGAGACAGTGGACTGCGTAGTCAGATGGAACAGAGTAAATAGGCATTTTAACGTCATAGATTTAACCGGTGGTAACTTGTGGAATAGACACAGGCTGGAATGCGCTTTTAACCAATCAGCATTCAGGATTAGACCTACCGTTGTATAATTACAAATAATTTGTCGACTGCAAATTGACCGCAAGAAGCCCAAACAGATATGTTTGACTAAAACAATTTAAAACCTTGCTTACATTTGTATACGATCACGTGTCTCTCTATTATGCGTGGGAAAAAATTGGGAACAGATTTCTTAAATTAAAATTACTTGGAGCCGATTTCCTGATGTTTTTAGTATTTTATGTCCAACAATGACAATTCCATGGGGGAACCCTGATCTAAATTCTTCCCTGAAAGGCTACAGAATGCAGAGGATACGGTAAAAAAGAAAGTTGAAGCGGCTAAAGATTTATCTTCCTGTTCATGCCTTTGTTTCCTCATAAACCAGCACGAATCGGACATTCACCTCATGGGACATCAAAGCATAAAGGTTTCGTGGCGTTTGGTTTCCTCCTCAGTTTCGACCACACACACACACACCAAACTTCCCAGGCTTTGTCTCTGCATATCTAACTTTCAAAATGTCGATAAGTCAGAATAGATGTAGCTGAATGACGATAAGTAAAAAATGATGTTCTAATGCTGCTATTTTATTAGTAAAGATATTATTCTGCAGTAATGGGGCATTTTTCTTTCCACCTGTCTGATACTGTTATAGCAAAAGCAATGTTCTACTGGAATGTTTATTATAATAAAATAGGCCCACCCAACAACTGCTTTTCCTCAGCTTTTGAGTTCCTGGTGAGATGGACCTCTTCATTTCCAGCAGGCTGTTGCCAATTTCCTCAGTCAAGGTCATCCTGTCTGGTCCAAACAGCACCAACAGTCACTGTGACTACTCCACAAGGAACTTAAAAGTCAGAGGCTGGGATCTCAGCACATCCTGACTGAGCCCAAACGTACTAATGTATTCTCTGCCCTAGTTTGTGGTCCAGGCACTTCAGTAACAATATGGCACTATTGACCAGGTCTCATAGTGCTTTAGGCCTACATTGTGTCATCCATTACCAATGTGAAGCCTCAACCTGGGTGAAGTGTGGCAGCCATTTTGTCGTCTTGTTCCGTCCCCCCAGCCCGGTTACTTGACTGCTGGGTGCATGAATCCGTCCAGCTTAGAGGACGATGGAGGAGGGCTGACATTTCAGAGTTCACGCTGTTCTGCCGACACGCTTACCCTTTCGCAGAGAGAGCTCAAGGAATGCTCTAACCGACACACCCCGCCCCCAACCATCCTCACAAATTTGAGCTTCAGCTTATACAATACCACAAAAAAAACATCTAATTAGGCTTTAAAGGTCAGCGCAGCCACAAGACAACAGGATGTTTCGGGGGAGTTTTGGCCTCGTAGCAAAAACATTTCTGCGGGGTAATGGAGATGGAAATCAGTCGCAAAGGAAAAAACAAAAAAACAGGAGTATCCAGACACTTTTGTTTGAATGTCCTCGGAGACACTCATCATCTTAATGAAGGCATGCACCAAATAGCAGATACATCTCTGACATTCCTGAGGTAAACAAAGAAGAGGGAGGGTGGTAAACCAGCCGTTCCTGTGGTAATAACAACTGAATTATATTGATTTATCACGAGACGATGGAAAGTATCTCAAGGTCCCTTGTTTGATGACTTGGTTCTCTACGTGTGGGGTCAGAAGGATAACAGTGAAAAACATGCGGAGAGATAGCAGTTCCATTCTACTTTGTGGCATTTTTACTGTCCCCAACCCCCCTTTCATGAGAAGGCGACAGAAAAGGCCTCTTCAGTTACTGTGGAGGAAGCCAAGCACAGCATGCCAAGCTACGCAACAATAGCAGCACTGTTGACTGGATTCTCCTCGGTTGTTAATAATCTAACGAGGACTGGCTAAATCAACACATAGGCTATTCAAAATATGAGAATTTCACGTTGCAGAATTACCAAAATAGTCACATCCCTACTCATACTTTTATAAAACACACGTGGCTAGTCATTAGCCTATGTAGCATGCTGATAGCTAAACTTAGAGACTATGCACTGCTGCTACTGCAAGCCCTCGAAGGCTCATCTCCTAGAGACAGGACTTCACTGGTATCAGCTCATATCTGCAAGGGGAGAGAAGTGTCTGTCCCCCAGGAGAGGGGAGTGGTTCCCCTAAATGCCTGCTGAAACCATCACAAACCAGGAACCCATTTAGCCTCATCATCTAAGGTCAAGGCTTGACATCCCTTGATTACTGCAGGGAACATTAAAACATGCCAATAACGCTTAAGCAAATTTTTTTTTTTTTAGATAGAGGTATTTTAGATGACAGTATTCCTCATCTGGAGTCGGAATGTTGCAGTCTTTTGACCTTCAAAATCGCCAGCTGTCTAAAGGGATGGCTTTCAAAGGCCCCACTTCCCCCAATTCGGAGGGGATGTAGGCCTAGCTCACAGCCGTTCTCTCTGAGTAATTAATGCACCCTACCAGCCATTAGACACTTGGCAGATGCCTCCAAATACAATTGTTTTAAATGGTTAGGCGGATAAACTACATCCTGTTTACGGTAGCCCCTTCCTGAAACCAAGCATCTATCTTACTTCTGGCATTTTAAGGCCCTTGTGCAAGCCAAGCACTCTCCCCAATTAATCTCACTATGCGCTCTTCATAGGGACTTTGATGTCGGACAAAGTCCCTGTTAGTGAGTGACAGCGGTCACGCAGACCATTACAATCATAAAAATAGCCGCATGATAATCCCACAGCAAAGGACAGAGATCCTATGAGACACCATTTGACCAGCATGGGAAGGAACAGAATAGTGGCAAACTGAATAGGCAAGGAGGACAAGAAAAGTTCTAAAGGTCCATTCGGAAAGTATTCAGACCCCTCAACTTTTTCCACATTTTGTTACGTTACAGCCTTTTCTGGCAAGCGGTACCGGAGTGCCAAGACTAGAACAAAAAGGCCTCAACCGTTTTTACCCCCAAGCCATAAGACTCCTGAACAGGTAATCAAATGGCTACCCGGACTATTTGCATTGTGTGCCCCCCCACCCCACCCCTCTTTTTACGCTGCTTCTACTCTCTGTTTATCAAATATGCATAGTCACTTTAACTATACATTCATGTACATACTACCTCAATTGGGCTGACCAACCAGTGCTCCCGCACATTGGCTAACCGGGCTATCTGCATTGTGTCCCACCCACCACCGACCAACCCCTCTTTTACGCTACTGCTACTCTCTGTTCATCATATATGCATAGTCACTTTAACCATATCTACATGTACATACTACCTCAAATCAGCCTGACTAACCAGTGTCTGTATGTAGCCTCGCTACTTTTATGGCCTCGCTACTGTGTATAGCCTGTCTTTTTACTGTTGTTTTATTTCTTTACCTACCTATTGTTCACCTAATACCTTTTTTGCACTATTGGTTAGAGTCTAAAAGTAAGCATTTCACTGTATTCGGCGCACGTGACAAATACATTTTGATTGGAAAATGGATTACATTTATTTTTTCCCCTCAATCTACACACAATACCCCATAACGAAAACAGGTTACACATTTTTGCAAAAATAAATACAAAACAGAAATACCTTATTTACATAAGTATTCAGACTAGAGGTCGACCGATTATGATTTTTCAACGCCGACACCGATTATTGGAGGACCAAAAAAGCCGATACCGATTAAATCGGCCGATTTTTTTATTTATTTATTTGTAATAATGACAATTACAACAATACTGAATGAACACTTATTTTAACTTAATATAATACATCAATAAAATCAATTTAGCCTCAAGTAAATAATGAAACACGTTCAATTTGGTTTAAATAATGCAAAAACAAAGTGTTGGAGAAGAAAGTAAAAGTGCAATATGTGCTATGTAAGAAAGCTAACGATTCAGTTCCTTGCTCAGAACATATGAAAGCTGGTGGTTCCTTTTAACATGAGTCTTCAATATTCCCAGGTAAGAAGTTTTAGGTTGTAGTTATTATAGGAATTATAGGACTATTTCCCTCTATACCATTTGTATTTCATTAACCTTTGACTATTGGATGTTCTTATAGGCACTTTAGTATTGCAAGTGTAACAGTATAGCTTCCGTCCCTCTCCTCGCTCCTCCCTGGGCCCGAACCAGCAACACAACGACAAAAGCCACCATCGAAGCAGCGTTACTCATGCAGAGCAAGGGGAACAACTACTAGAAGGCTCAGAGCTAGTGACGTTTGAAACCCTATTAGCGCACGCTAACTAGCTAGCCATTTCACTTCAGTTACACCAGCCTCATCTCGGGAGTTGATAGGCTTGAAGTCATAAACAGTGCAATGCTTGACGCACAACGAAGAGCTGCTGGCAAAATGCACGAAAGTGCTGTTTGAATGAATGTTTACGCGCCTGCTTCTGCCTACCACCGCTCAGTCAGATACTTAGATACTTGTATGCTCAGTCAGATTATTTGCAACGCAGGACACGCTAGATAATATCTAGTAATATCATCAACCATGTGTAGTTAACTAGTGGTTATGATTGATTGTTTTTTTATAAGATAAGTTTAATGCTAGCTAGCAACTTACATTGGCTTACTGCATTCGCGTAACAGGCAGTCTCCTTGTGGAGTGCAACGAGAGAGAGGAAGGTCGTTATTGCGTTGGACTAGTTAACTGTAAGGTTGCAAGATTGGATCCCCCGAGCTGACAAGGTAAAAATCTGTTGTTCTGCCACTGAACAAGGCAGTTAACCCACCGTTCCTAGGGCGTCATTGAAAATAAGAATGTGTTATTAACTGACTTGCCTAGTTAACTAAAGGTATTAAAAAATATATATTTAAAAAAATTAGTGAAAAAAAATTAAAAAGCGGCAAATGGGCGCCCAAAAATACCGATTTCCAATTGTTATGAAAACTTGAAATCGGCCCTAATTAATCGGCCATTCCGATTAATCGGTCGACCTCTAATTCAGACCCTTTGCTATGACTAAATTTTGCTCAGGTGCATCCTGTTTCCATTGATCATCCTTGAAATGTTTCCAGAACTTGGAGTCCACCTGTGGTAAATTAAATTGACTGGACATGATTTGGAAAGGCACACACCTGTCCCACAGTTGACAGTGCATGTTAGAGCAAAAACCAAGCCATGAGGTCAAAGGAATTGTCCGTAGAGCTCAACGATAGGATTGTGTCAAGGCACAAATCTGGGGAAGGTTAACAAATAAGGTCTGCAGCATTGAAGGTCCCCAACAACACAGCGGTCTCCATCATTCTTAAATGGAAGAAGTTTGGAACTACCAAGACTCTTTCTAGACCTGGCCGCCAAGCCAAACCAAGAACAGAGTTCCTCTGTGGAGATGGGAGAACCTTCCAGAATGACAACCATCTCTGCAGCACTCCACCAATCAGGCCTTTATGGTAGAGTGGCCAGATGAAGCCATTCTTCAGTAAAATGCACATGACAACCCGCTTGGAGTTTGCCAAAAGGCCCCTAAAGGAATGAGACCATGAGATACAAGATTCTCTGGTCTGATGAAACCAAGATTGAACTCTTTGGCCTAAATACCAAGTGTCACATCTGGAGGAAACCTGGCACCATCCCTACGGTGAAGCATGGTGGTGGCAGCATCATGCTGTGGGGATGTTTTTCAACAGCAAGTACTTGGATACTAGACAGGATCGAGGGAAAGATGAACCGAGCAGAGTAGAGAGATCTGAGGTGAAAACCTGCTCCAGAGTGCTCAGGACCTCAGACTGGGGCGAAGGTTCACCTTCCAACAGGACAACAACCCTAACCACACAGCCAAAACAGAGCAGGAGTGGCTTCAGGACAAGTCTCTGAATGTCCTTGAGTAGCCCAGCCAGAGCCCGGACTTGACGCTCCCCATCCAACCTGACAGAGGTTGAGAGGATCTGCAGAGAAGAATGGGAGAAACTCCACAAATACATGTGTGCCAAGCTTGTAGTGTCATACTCAAGAAGAGACTCGAGCCTGTAATCGCTGCCAAAGGTGCTTCAACAAAGTACTGAGTAAAGGGTCTGAATACTTATCTAAATGTGATATTTCCATTTTGTTCTGCAAAAAAATCTAAAAATCTGTTTTTGCTTTGTCATTATGGGGTATTGTGTGTAGACTGAGGTAAAAAAAAAAGGATTTAATCAATTTTAGAATAAGGCCATAACGTAACAAAATGTGGGAAAAGTCAAGGGGTCTGAATACTTTCCGAATGCACTGTACATTTGGATCGCAGGTCAATATACCCTAGTTTGAGTTTCAGCCAGGAACAATAAGCCAACTCAATAAGGATTTCACTACATTAGCCTATATTTCTAAGCACTAGGATGATTATGTATGAGGGAGTCAAGCTCACGGAAGACAAATTAGCCAGACAAGGTTCTTGTGATGCCCTTCCATAAAGCAATTTGTTTAAGCGCTGTGAAAAATATGCCGCCCCCGTGGCAAAACATCAGACACTGCGATCCATAAGAAAGATTAGCTAATGATGGGGGGGGGGGGGGGGGTCAACCGAGAAATGTATTTAGTACGCTTAATGGACAATAGTCTTTTACATCTCCATCAAGTGGACAGGGACTGGTGCCAGCTTCAGGATCTCAAACTCATGCACCAGCTGGCAGACTAAATACATCCTTTCCCCAAACTGCTAATTTCCCTTTCTTGCTCGTTTTCTTTTTCAACACCCTGGGAATTGGGCAGCTTGCTTTCAGCAATTTCTATTAAATGACAAACAGACCCAATTTCCAGAGAGAACGTATGAGTTACCGCTGGAGAAATTGCACAATAAAAAGGTTTACGAGCAAGGCAGTGTGGTTGTTCCTTGCTAGGTGAAAAAGGTTTACCTTAGGCTAGAGGGGTTGGACAAATACATTGATCTGCCACTTTTCCCCCCACTAACACCATGGTTCCTCTATCCCTTATGGATTTGAAATAACCAATTAAGCCAGGTTACAATATCAACATCATTATTGCTGTCAAAAAAATAATTTTCCCCAATATCACTGTATTAGAGAACTTGTGGATTTCGACCCCCCTAGCCTTTGCTACCCTTGTTAGCCAAGTGAAAAGTTACGTTTATGGATCGGAGTAGAACCCTATGTTCCGAGCGGGTGGTTCATCGTCCTGGAAAACTCGCCGGTACTGTTGATCTTCACAATATTCCAGCTGTCAGGATTTTTCCAGCTGATGAACTCGCAGACGGCTCAACCGTTTGGCAGCTGGGAACGATGTGTATTCTAGATGAGGAGAAGGGCATTTTACGAGTCTCAAGCCCAGATGAGACCCGGCTTTCATTGAACCTCTTGCTTTGACATGGGAATCACTGATAAGGGGATAAGGTTGGCCAGTGTTTTAGTACATGAACCTAACAGATGCTGTGAGACTTGGAAAGACAGCCTGTGTGCCAGAGACACGGTAAAATCCTGGTACAGCAAGCCACTTTAAATACTCGCCTGTGCAGGAGGAGAGGATAAATTGACGCAAATATACTTTCAATCATCTCATAATCTTTAATGAATTCACCGACTTAATCAGCTACTATCAGTTTCTAATCACTGACATCACCGCCAGTCATGCACTGCATGTAGGCTGCCACGGCTGTTGTAAGATTTGGGAATGTTTAATGACATGATTTTTATTTCCCTTTGGTGAAAAGCAGCAGTTGGTCGACACCCGTGAGGAACTACCACAAACTCTTCTAATTACTTCGCTTTTAAATCAGGACTTATGAGACATGTACTACGGGACAATAATACTGTACAAGTCATATTAAGAGAGTCAAAGTCACACAAAGGAGAAAAATGGTGAGCAACTATTTGGGCTGGCACAATTACCGTATAACTGATTTCTGGATGAAGACCATCATGAAAATAAAATAACCATCATAACCGTAACTTTTATGTATATATTAATATACGATACCAGTCAAAAGTTTGGACACACCTAATCATTCAAGGGTTTTTCCATATTTTTACTATTTTCTACATAGTTTCAATATTATTCTACAATGAAATAAAACATACGGAATCCTGTTGTAACCAAAAAAAGTGTTAAACAAATCCAAATATTATTTATATTTGAAATTCTTCAAAGTAGCCACCCTTTGCCGTGATGATAGCTTTGCACACTTGGCATTCTCTCAACCAGCTGTAACACAGAATAAAACAATTAATACAAGTCCCATGATGGTAGTGACTGCCCATTACTGCTCATCACTTATTAACCATTTATTCACATTACTTTAATAAAATATTTCAGATGTGTATAGTTTACATTAGTTTTATTTGATGACTTTATAATTTCATTCCAATGTATCATCTCATCTTTATAGAGCTGCTGTCTATGCAGTCTGAAAGAAATCACTATCTTAATAGGCCTTTAAAGTAAATAAGGCATACTTTTATGACTGCTGAATACCAACTATCAATCACTTAGACCAGGGGAACGCAACTCTTACCCTACGAGGTCCGGAACCTGCTGGTTTTCTGTTCTGTAAAAGGCCACTAAAATGTGCAATTTTGTCACACAACACAATGCCACAGATGTAACAAGTTTTGAGGGAGCCTGCATGTGGCATGCTGACTGTATGAATATTCAACAGAGATGTTGCCCGAGAACTTAATGTTCATTTATCTAACGTAAGCCTCCTCCAACATCGTTTTAGAGAGTTTGGCAGTATATTCAACCGGCCTCACAATCGCAGACCATGTGTAACAACGCCAGCCCAGGACCTCCACGTCCGGCTTCTTCACCTGCGGGATCATTTGAGATCAGCCAAGGGGACAGCTGATGGAACTGGGTTTGCAAAACCAAAGAATTTCTACTCACACTGTCAGAAACCGTCTCAGGAAAGATCATCTGTGTGCTTGTTGTCCTCAACAAGATCTTGACCTGACAGCAGTTTGGCATCGTAACCGACTTCAGTAGGCAAATGCTCACCTTCAAATGGCCACTGGCACGTTGGAGAAGTGTGCTCTTTACAGATTAATCCCGGTTTCAACTGTATCGCACAGATGGCGTCGAGTGGGAAAGTGGTTTGTTGATGTCAACGTTGTGAACAGAGTACCCCATGGTGGCGGTGGTGTTATGGTATGGGCAGGCATAAGCTACCGACATCAAACACAATTACATTTTATCTATGGCAAATTGAATTTACAGAGATACCGTTACGAGATCCTGAGACCCATTGTCATGCCATTCATCTGCCGCCATCACCTCATTTTTCAGCATGATAATGTATGGCTCCATGTTACAACGATCTGTACACAATTCCTGGAAGCTGAAAATGTCCCAGTTCTTCCATGGGCTGCATGCTTATCAGACATGTCACCCATTGAGCATGTTTGGGATGCTCTAGGTTGACGTGTACGACAACGTGTTTCAGTTCCTGCCAATATCCAGTAACTCCGAACAGCCACTGAAAAAGAGTGGGATAACATTCCACAATCAACAGCTTGATCAACTCTACGCGAAGGAGCTGTGTCGTGCCCCATGAGGCAAATGGTGGTCACACCAGATACTGACTGGTTTTCTGATCCACATCAATACCTTAAAAATTGTAATAATAATAAAAAAAGGATCTGTGACCAACAGATGTATATCTCTATTCCCAGTCATGTGAAATCCCTAGATTAGGACCTAATTAATATCTTTCAATTGACTGATTTCCCTACATGAACTGTAACTCAAGTCAAATCTTTTACATATTTGTTCATCTGGTGTCTCAGGTCTAAGTGTTTTTTAAAAAGCAGTGGAACTGGCTTCAAGGTCCAGAGTTGAGTTTGAGGGACATAGAGATACCTCACAAAGGAACCGCTCTTGATTGCGCGTTCTTCAATCTCTTCTCGTCTTTTGTCTCCCTCTCCATGTCTGCACCACACAGACCGGCCAAGTAGGTGAGCAATGGATTATGGTCATTGTAGTTACAGTTGAAGTTGGAAGTTTACATACACTTAGGTTGGAATCATTAAGACTCCTTTTTTTTCAACCACTCCACAAATTTCTTGTTAACAAACTATAGTTTTGGCAAGTCGGTTAGGGCATCTACTTTGTGCATGACACAAGTAATTTTTCCAACAATTGTTTACAGGCAGATTATTTCACTTGTAATTCACTGTATCACAATTCCAGTGGGTCAGAAGTTTACATACAGTAAGTTAACTGTGCCTTTAAACAGCTTGGAAAATTCCAAAAAATGATGTCATGGCGTCAGAAACTTCTGATTTGAGTCAATTGGAGGTGTACCTGTGGATGTATTTCAAGGCCTACCTTCAAACTCAGTGCTTCTTTGCTTGACATCATGGGAAACTCAAAAGAAAATCAGCCATGACCTCAAAAACAATTGTAGACCTCCACAAGTCTGGTTCATCCTTGGGAGCAATTTCCAAACGCCAGAAGGTACCACGTTCCTCTGTACAAACAATAGTACGCAAGTATAAACACCATGGGACCACGCAGCCGTCATACCGCTCAGGAAGGAGACGCGTTCTCTCTCCTAGAGATGAATGTACGTTGGTGCAAAAAGTGCAAATCAATCCCAGAACAACAGCAAAGGACCTTGTGAAAATGCTGGAGGAAACAGGTACAAAAGTATCTATATCCACAGTAAAACGAGTCCTATATCGACATAACCTGAAAGGCCGCTCAGCAAGGAAGAAGCCACTGCTCTGCACATGGGAACAAAGATCGTACTTTTTGGAGAAATATCCTCTGATCTGATGAAACAAAAATAGAACTGTTTGGCCATAATGACCATCATTATGTTTGGAGGAAAAAGGGGGAGGCTTGCAAGCCGAAGAACACCATCCAAACCGTGAAGCACAGGGGTGGCAGCATCATGTTGTGGGGGTGCTTTGCTGCAGGAGGGACTGGTGCACTTCACAAAATAGATGGCATCATGAGGTAGGGAAATTATGTGAAAATATTGAAGCAACATCAAGACATGTCAGGAAGTTAAAGCTTGGTCGCAAATGGGTCTTCCAAATGGACAATGATCCCAAGCATACTTCCAAAGGTGTGGCAAAATGGCTTAAGGACAACAAAATCAAGGTATTGGAGTGGCCATCACAAAGCCCTGACCTCAATCCCATAGAACATTTGTGGGCAGAACTAAACAAGAGTGTGTGAGCAAGGAGGCCTACAAACCTGACTCAGTTACACCAGCTCTGTCAAGAGGAATGGGCCAAAATTCACCCAACTTATTGTGAGAAGCTTGTGAAAGGCTACCCGAAACGTTTGACCGAGTTTAAATGTATTTGGCTAAGGTGTATGTAAACTTCCGACTTCAACTGTAATTACCATGTTTTCTGCACTAACTATGTAGATTGGCTTGTTGGAAACTACAAATTCTTACTACATCGCACAGTTTGGGCTTGATCTGATATACAGTGCATTCGGAAAGTATTCAGACCCCCTGACTTTTTCCCGCCTTAATCTACACACAAAACCACATAGACAAAACCCTAAACTCTTTAGATTTTTTTGCAACAACATTTACATACATATTCAGACCCTTTACTCAGTACTATGTTGAAGCACCTTTGGCAGCGATTACAGCCTCAAGTCTTCATGAGTTTGACGCTACAAGCTTGGCACACCAGTATTTGGGGACTTTCATTCTTCTCTGCAGATCCTCTCAAGCTCTGTCAGGTTGGATGGGGAGCATCGCTGCACATCTATTTTCAGGCCTGTCCAAAGATGTTCAAGTCCGGGCTGTGCTACTCAAGAACATTGAGACTTGTCCCACTCCTGCGTTGACTTGGCAGTGTGCTTAGGGTCGTTGTCCTGTTGGAAGGTGAACCTTGGCCCTAGTCTGAGGTCCTGAGCGCACTGGAGCAGGTTTCCATCAAGGACCACTGTACTTTGCTCTGTTCATCTTTCCCTCGATCCTGACTTATCTCCCAGTCCCTGCCACTGAAAAACATGCCCACAGCATGATGCTGCTGCCACCACCATGCTTTACCGTAGGGATCGTGCCAGATTTCCTCCACACGTGACACTTGGCATTCAGCCCCAAGAGCTCAATCTTGGTTTCATCAGACCAAAGAATCTTGTTTCTCATGCTCAGAGTTCTTTAGGTGACCGTTGGCAAACTCCAAGCATGCTGTCATGTGCCTTTTACTGAGGAGTGGCTTCCGTCTGGCCACTCTACCATAAAGGCCTGATTGGTGGAGTGCTGCAGAGATGGTTGTCCTTCTGGAAGGTTCTCCCATCACCACAGAGGAACACTGGAGCTCTGTCAGAGTGACCATTGGGTTCTTGGTCACCTCCCTGACTAAGGCCCTTCTCCCCCAACTGCTCAGTTTGGCCGGGCAGGCAGCCAGCTCTTGGAAGAGTCTTGGTGGTTCCAAACTACTTACATTTAAGAATGATGGAGGCCACTGTTCTTGGGGACCAATGCTGCAGACTTTCTTTGGTACCCTTCCCCAGATCTGTGCCTCGACACAATTCCATCAACCTCAGGGATTGTTTTTTGCTCTGACATTCACTGTCAACTGTTAGACCTATACAAACAGGTGTGTGCCTTTCCAAATCATGTCCAATCAATTGAATATACTGCAGGTGGACCCCATGAGATGTTTCTACAACTTGATTGGATGACCAATGGAAACAGGATACACCTGAGCTCAATTTCGAGTCTCATAGCAAAGGGTCTGAATACTCATATAAATAAGGTATCCGTTTTTTGTTTTTAATAACATTTGTAAAAATCTGTAAAAACCTGTTTTCGCTTTGTCATTATTGGGTATTGTGTTTAGATTGATGAGGGAAAGGTATTGAATCCATTTTAGAGTCAGGCTCTAAGACGAACGAAATTAAATTAATTATTAATTGAACCGACGGTCAAATAGTTGTTTGTAAACCGAAAAATAACCAAAATTCCGTTTAATCGCTCAGCTCTATGAAACAAGCAAGGTGTTGTCAAAAATGATGAGTAGAATGGGCTTAGAACCTCTAACCCTGGCAATTTAACTGGTAAACTCATGGGTAGGCTACACTCGCAACGGCTTCCTGGTATTATGATGCAATCAATTCCATGGTAATTTAGAATGTTAACTGATGTTGCTCATGCAATAGAATCTATTTTTTGTAATGTCAGTTGAGTTGAATCAACAAATCACAGCACATATTGGTGGATTAAGACAGTTTAAGATAGCGTTTCCTAAACTCGGTCCTGGGCACCCCACGGAGTTCACGTTTATGTTTTTGCCCTGGCACTACACAGCTGATTCAAATAATCAAAGCTTGATGAGTTGATTTTTTGAATTAGCTGTGGGGTGCTAAGGCAAAAACCAAAATGTGCATCCCTTGGGGTCCCCAGAACCGAATTTAGGAAAAGCTTGGTTAAGATAACATAATAAGTCCATGCGAAAGCATTAGAAAATAAACAAATTCCTGGGACCAGCGCCGTTGTTAACTAGCAACGTTGGTCCCATTTTTGCAAAGAGTTATGGGATATTAGAAACTTCGTCTTAACCTGTATTTTTTAACCAAGATTTTACTTTCTGCTTTGTTCCTATGGGTACACTCACAATGCCCAATGTATGAAAGCAAGACATGGAGATGGGGCAACTTGGGATGGTAGAAATGAAGAGTGACGCAGACTAGGAGGAATTCTGCCATGCCAAGCACATAGATCTATAAAATCATGCGACACAAAAATAGTCCCAATAAGAGTTGGAAAAAGCCGATTCAAGACCTCTGTCTTGCAGAAAAATGCTTACTCGCAAACCATCTGCACTTAGCAAAGTGATGTAATTAAACTGTCCAGTAAGCCCGACGTTCAGTCCAAATTTATAAACCACTGAAATAACATGAAAAGGGATATGAGCACACGTTTTACACCAGGTGAAATAACAGGAAGAGGGAGGCCTATTGTCCTGAGCAGCACATGGTATCTAAGCAGCTGGCCTAGTTCTTGAAGGGTGAAATAATGCATGGTTAAGAGGCACAGAAAAGCACAGCATAAAATGTATTCTGCCCCAGCGGTTGTCTATGGTGCTCAAACAAAGATGGGTTGCAATGAGACAAACTTGCATGCTTATTGTTGATTAACGGAAAACAAATTAAGGCATATCCAATGACAAAGAGTGTGGTTACAGTCATTGGTTTATGCTCTAAAGGGTGTTTTCATAAATAGTCCCCTTCAAAAGAACAGATCTCAGTCCTCTTTAAAGTGAACTCTGGGGTAAAAAAAAGCAAACAAACTCAGTTCTCTTTGTATTCACACTGCCCTTTCCTTTGAATGAGGAAACAACTCTTTTGCCAGCTCACTTCACCTATTTTGTGGTCCGAGTCCTCTTCGCATTCACATTGCCATGTTTAGAAAGGAAACAAGATCTTTTTCAAAACATTCACTCAATGCACTCTGGGTTTTTACAAAGCGCAGGTCAAACCATTCCATGTTTATGGACAGCTAGATATACACTATATATACAAAAGTATGTGGACACCCCTTCAAATGAGTGGATTCGGCTATTTCAGCCACACCCATTGCTGACAGGTGTATAAAATCGAGCTCACATCCATGCACTCTCCACAGACTAACATTGTAGGTAGAATGGCCTTACTGAAGAGCTCAGTGACTCTCAACGTGGCACCTTCTTATGATGCCACCTTTCCAACAAATCAGTTTGTTAAATTTCGGGCCTGCTAGAGCTGCCCCGGTCAACCGTATGTGCTGTTATTGTGGAGTGGAAACATCTAGGAGCAAACACTGCTCAGCCGTGAAGTGGTAGGCCACACAAGCTCAAAGAATGGGACCGCCGAGTGCTGAAGCGAGTAAAAATCGTCTGTTAACTACCGAGTTCCAAACTGCCTCTGGAAGCAATGTCAGCACAATAACATTTTGTTGGGAGCTTCATGAAATAGGATTCCATGGCCGAGCAGCCGCACACAAGCCTAAGATCACCATGCGCAATGCCAAGCGTCGGCTGGAGTGGTGTAAAGCTCACCGCCATTGGACTCTGGAGCAGTGGAAACGCAGTGGAGGGATAAATCACGCTTCAATATCTGGTAGTCCGACGGACAAATCTGGGTTCGGCAGATGCCAGGAGAACACTACCTGCCCCAATGCATAGTGCCAACTGTAAAGTTTGGTGGAGGAGGAATAATGGTCTGGGACTTGTTTTCATGGTTCGGGCTAGGCCCCTTAGTTCCAAGGGAAATCTTAACGCTACAATTACATTCTAGATGATTCTGTGCTTCCAACTTTGTGGCAACAGTTTGGGGAAGGCTCTTTCCTGTTTCAGCATGACAATGCCCACGTGCACAATTCGAGGTCCATACAGAAAGGTTGGTCGAGATCGATGTGGAAAAACTTGACTGGCCAAACATCAGTGTCCGACCTCACTAATGCTTGTGGCTGAATGGAAGCAAATCCCCACAGCAACGTTCCAACATTTAGTAGAAAGCCTTCCCAGAAGAGTGGAGGCTGTTATAGAAGCAAAGATGGGTACCAAATCCATATTAACTGCCCATGATTTTGGAATTAGATATTTGACGAGCAGGTGTCCACATAATTTGTCATGTTGTGTACCCCTATTTACCTTTTGGAAGCTAATATATTGCATTTAGTTAATAGATGAGACGTTATAATTATAACTAGAAGATAATATTAAGACGTATGCTTGTCACGATACCAACATTTGACAAACGATACCGGGCCAAGTATCATGATAGAGTAATATTGCGACACCACAGTAGAACAAAAATCTGTGGCCTAGCATCCTATTCACCCCGTCACCCGGATGCTTGTTCACACTTTCTAAACATTCTCCAAAAACCTGTCACTTAAATTCTATGTAGTAGAAGTGTGAATTTAACACACTGTTCTGCGTATAATAGAATGGCTGATTTGCTAATATTTGCAAAGGCCTAACTGTGACTTGGTTGGAGGAATGGGAGGAAGAAATATACATCAGTGGAGGCTGCTGAAGGGATTATGGCTCATAATGTCTAGAACGGCGCAAATGGAATGTCATCATACACATAGAAACCATATGTTTGATTACAATCCACTAATTCCGCTCCAGGCATTACCACAAGCCTGTCCTACCCAATTAAGGTGCTACAAACCTCCTGTGGTAAACATGCAAAGTTATCTGCATGTCATTGTGTCAGTAAGGTGAAAACACCTCAGTTAACACAGACATCCCTCCACTCCTCACACACTCGCTCTGTCTCCCTCACTCTCATAAAACACAAACACCAATCTCTCTCTCACAAACAGACAAACTTAAAACATTGAGCATCAAACAGAATTTAAGGGAGCACCAGAAAGAAATAGATTTTTGATATACACTACCAGTCAAAAGTTTTGGAACACCTACTCATTCAAGGGTTTTTCTTTATTTTTACTATATTCAACATTGAAGACATCAAAACTATATAATAACACATATGGAATCATGTAGTAAACAAAAGTGTTAAATCAAAATATATGTTATATTTGAGATTCTTCAAACAGCCACCCTTTGCCTTGATGACAGCTTTGCACACTGGCATTCTCTCAACCAGCTTCATGAGGTAGTCACCTGGAATGCATTTCAATTAACAGGTGTTACTTGTTAAAAGTAAATTTGAGGAATTTCTTTCCTTCTTAATGCGTTTGAGACAGTCAGTTGTATTGTGACGAGGTAGGGGTGGTATACAGAAGATGGTCTTTTACCAAATTGGGCTAAGTCCATATTATAGCAAGAACAGCTCAATTAAGCAAAGAGAAATGTTAGTCCATCATTACTTTAAGACATGAAGGTCAGTCAATGTGGAAAATGTCAAGAACTTTGAAAATTTCTTCAAGTGCAGTCACAAAAACAATCAAGCGCTATGATGAAACTGGCTCTCACGAGGACCGCCACAGGAAAGGAAGACCCAGACAAACCTCAGCTGCAGAGTATAAATTCATTAGAGTTACCTGCACCTCAGATTGCAGCCCAAATAAATGCTTCACATAGTTCAAGTTGACACATAAACTGTTTAGAGGAGACTGTGTAAAATCAGGCCTCCATGGTCGAATTGCTGCAAAGAAACCATTACTAAAGGACACAAATAAGAAGAAGACTTGCTTGGACCAAGAAACACGAGCAATGGACATTACACCAGTGGAAATCTGTCCTTTGGTCTGATGAGTCCAAATGTGAGATTATTGGTTCCAACAGCCAAGTCTTTGTGAGACGCAGAGTAGGTGAACGGATGATCTCAGCATTTGTGCTTCCCACCGTGAAACATTGAGGGCGTGTGATGGTGCTTTGCTGGTGACACTGTCAGTGATGTATTTAGAAATCAAGGCACACTTAACCGACATGGCTACCGCAGCATTCTGCAGCGAAACGCCCCCCCATCTGGTTTGCGCTTAATCCCACTATCATTTGTTTTTCAATAGGACAATAACCCAACACACCTCCAGGCTGTGTAAGGGCTATTTGACCAAGGAGAGTGATGGAGCGCTGCATCAGATGACCTGGCCTCCACAATCACCCGACCGCAACCCAAATGAGATGGTTTGGGATGAGTTGGACTGCAGAGTGAAGGAAAAGCAGCAAACAAGTGCTCAGCATAAGTGTGGGAACTCCTTCAAGAAAAGCATTCCATGTGAAGCTGATTGAGAGAATGCCAAAAGTGTGCAAAGCTGTCATCAAGGCAAAGGCTGGCTACTTTGAAGAATCTCAAATCAAAGATATATTTTGATTTGTATAACACTTTTTGGTTACTACATAATTCCATACGTGTTATTTCATAGTTTTAATGTCTTCACTATTAATCTACATTGTAGAATAAAAAACATTAAAAAACCCTTGAACAAGTAGCTGAGTCTAAACTTTTGACTGGCACTGTACATAAACTCAGCAAAAAAAGAAACGTCCCTTTTTCAGGACCCTGTCTTTCAAAGATAATTCGTAAAAATCGAAATAACTTCACAGATCTTCATTGTAAAGGGTTTAAACACTGTTTCCCATGCTTGTTCAATGAACCACAAACAATTAATGAACATGCACCTGTGGAACGGTCGTTAAGACACTAACAGCTTACAGACGGTTGGCAATTAAGGTCACAGTTATGAAAACTTAGGACACTAAAGAGGCCTTTCTACTGACTCTGAAAAACACCAAAGAAAGATGCCCTGGGTCCCTGCTCATCTGCGTGAACGTGCCTAACATGCTGACCAGACCGGACACGTCGCGTGCGCGAGCGTCGCAAAATAAATGTAGAAATCCATGTTATTCAATTATTGCGCCAACGAGCGTCTGCGATGCCAAGGGCTAAAATAGAAGTTGTTCCTATTTCTGACGCAGATCGCTCTGAAAGTCATCTCCTCATTGGTTTATAGAAGCAGGTAACCACGTGCCATCTCATTGGTTATACCCACGTGGGTGATTGAAAGACGAACTTTGTTGCCGGTTGTCGTGGTAATACTATGAAAGTTTAGATGCGATCACCATATAAGTTCAAAGATGAAAAGGCCTGGAAGGAGGAGAGATGACTAGAAACGATTCGGTTGGCCGTTTTATGTGTAGATTAATTGTTGGAGTAGAGGTCCTTGTGCATTTCAGGTAAAATAACAACTCAATGTTTATATACCAGGACAAATGAGCTAGCAACAGCAAGCTAGCTAAATAGGACAAATTAACGTTAGCTAGCAAGTGCAAGCTAGCTAGCTAAATTGCCATACATGTTTAATGCTTTTCAACCTGTCCCCAAATTAATGTCATTGGTTCAGAGTTTGTTTTGATATTTTAACCTGCGTGTTGTGATCGCGTTTGGTGTGGGGGGGCAAAATAAATGTATGCACGATAGCGCACGCGCACAGCCGGTTTGGGTTCCGTGTTAGACATGCTGCACGGAGGCATGAGAACTGCAGATGTGGCCAGGGCAATGAATTGCAATGTCCGTACTGTGAGAGGCCTAAGACAGTGCTACAGGGAGACAGGACGGACAGCTGATCGTCCTCGCAGTGGCAGACCACGTGTAACAACACCTGCACAGGATCGGTACAGGATGGCAACAACTGCCCGAGTTCCACCAGGAACGCACAATCCCTCCATCAGTGCTCAGACTGTCCGCAATGGGCTGGGAGAGGCTGGACTGAGGTCTTGTAGGCCTGTTGTAAGGCAGGTCCTCACCAGACATCACCGGCAACAACGTCGTCTATGGGCACAAACCCACCGTCGCTGGACCAGACAGACTGACAAACTGCTCTTCACTGACGAGTTGCGGTTTTGTCTCACCAGGGGTGATGGTCGGATTCGTGTTTATCGTCGAAGGAATGAGCGTTAACCCGAGGCCTGTACTCTGGAGCAGGATCGATTTGGAGGTGGAGGGTCCGTCATGGTATGGGGCGGTGTGTCACAGCATCTTCGGACTGAGGTTGTCGTCATTGCAGGCAATCTCAACACTGTGCGTTATAAGGAAGACATCATCCTCCCTCATGTGATACCCTTCCTGCAGGCTCATCCTGACATGACCCTCCAGAATGACAATGCCACCAGCCATACTGCTCGTTCTGTGCGTGATTTCCTGCAAGACAGGAATGTCAGTGTTCTGCCATGGCCAGCGAAGAGCCCGGATCTCAATCCCATTGAGCACGTCTGGGACCTGTTGGATCGGAGGGTGAGGGCTAGGGCCAATCCCCCCAGAAATGTCCGGGAACTTGCAGGTGTCTTGGTGGAAGAGTGGGGTAACATCTCACAGCAAGAACTGGCAAATCTGGTGCAGTCAATGAGGAGGAGATGCACTGCAGTACTTAATGCAGCTGGTGGCCACACCAGATACTGACTGTTACTTTTGATTTTGACCCTCCCAGTGTTCAGGGACACATTATTCCATTTCTGTTAGTCAAATGTCTGTGGAACTTGTTCAGTTTATGTCTCAGTTGTTGAATCTTGTTATGTTCATATAAATATTTACACGTTAAGTTTTCTGAAAATAAATGCAGTTGACAGTGAGAGGACGTGTCATTTTTTTGCTGAGTTTATGTATATTTGCGATTGCTTGACAAAAAAAAAAAATCTTGATTGACCAAACCAATCGACTAAATGGGGTTAGCCCTAGTGCGGTTTGCTGATTTGTTTGTGCAGTGTGAATACAACTAAATCATTTTATCTGATTTACCATTTAGAAAAGAAAGCGCTTTATAGATTTAGCTCCCTATTTGATTATGTATTTGGACAAATTTAACTTATATAGTTTACCAAAGTAGTCAAAAGTTGAGTATTTGGTCACATATACCTAGTACGCAATGACTACATCAAACTTGTGACTCAACAAACTTGTTGGATGCATTTGCAGTTTGTTTTGGTTGTGTTATGTTTTGCTCAATAGGTAGCCTAGCGGTTAGAGCGAAAGGTCGCTGGTTTGAAAACCTGCGCCGACAAAGTCAAAAATCTCTCTGTGCCCTTGAGCAATGCACTTAACACGAAATTGCTCACAGGGCACTGTACTACTATGGCTGACCGAGTAAAAACAACACATTTCACTGCACCTATCCGGTGTACGTGACAACAAAAAATCCTGATAATGCCATGACAAAACAAATCATGAATGAATCATGAATCATGAATAATGATCAGTTCACAAGTCGAGCAGTCATTTGAAAGATGAAGAAAACTTCAGCGATACAACTCAAAGGCGAAATCCATTAACGCCAAGATAATTTAATTCATTGCCCTTGACAATCAAACGTTCTGTCGTGGGTGATGTTGGCTTTCGCCGACGACTGGTCGAGCACCGGTACACACTACCAAGTGCCCTATTTTTCAGATGTTGCCCTACCGGATTTACACAGTAATAGCAGCACTGCTATTAGCTTCACAACATACATACTATGGAATGCCGTTTGGGTCTTTCCGTGTCAAAAAAGATACAGTAGCACTGTCAAAGCTGTACAAAAAGGTCTGAAAACAAGCAAACACCGGCGACGAACGATGCGTTTACAATACAGTGTTGGTAAAAAAGCAAAACTTCTGGGGTAGCTAGCTTTAGCATGGTACCTAGTTAGCACCAATACAACCAGCCTGAAAACAATGACAAGTAGAAACTGCAGTCATTTTCATTATTCTTAGCAATGATTTAGCAATCCTTGTGAGTAAGTATTAGCTAGGTTGCCACTTGTTGTTCGCCTACTGAAATTTTACTTCAGTTCATGAAAATAAATAGCTAGCCAGCTACCTAACCCTGTTGCCCAAAGCTAACGTTATAAGCAACCAGCTAGCTTCATCTGGCTAGTGAGCCTCGACCGGACCGGGTTGTGAAGCTAGCCACAATAAGGATTAGGCACAATAGTGGAATTTGCGGTTTGCCTTCAAAATAAAGGTACGCCATTGACAGTAATGCAAATTAATACAAATAGTAGAATTATGCCATACTTTTATTTTGAAGGCTAACCGCAAAGTCCACTATTGTGGCTAATCCTTATTGTGGCAAGCTTCACATAGATGGGTCCGAACCCCCATTAATAAAATAAGAACTCTCTCATAAATTAGGGTTATTTTAGATGATGACACCTAGCTATATAGTTAGCTAGCTACTGAAACCGATGTTTTGCTATGTGTGATAAAGCCTGGATTCGAACCAGGGACTGTAGTGACAACTCTTGCACTGAGATGCAGTGCCTTAGACCACTGCATCCGTGTGTGTGTGTGTGTGTTAACTATTTAAATGTACTAGAATACTTAAAAGGCCGCTAAAATGTTAAATATCGGTTATCGGTATTGGGTTTTTTTGTCGAGGAAAATGTCAGATATCAGTATTGGCCAAAAATGTCATACCAGTGCATCACTAGTTACAGCCTTATTCTAAAATGGATTAAATAGTTATTTTTCCTCATCAATCTACACACAATACCCCATAATTACAAAGCAAAAAAAAAAGAATTGCCCAATTTTTTTTTTAAGATTTTGCGGAAATACCACATTTACATATGTATTCAGACCCTTAACTCAGTGCTTTGTTAAAGCACCTTTGGCAGCGATTACAGCCTCGAGTCTTCTTGGGTTATGACGCTACAAGCATGGCACACCTGTATTTGGGGAGTTTCTCCCATTCTAATATGCAGATCCACTCCAGCTCGGTCAGGTTGGATGCTGCTGCACAGCAATTTTCAGGTCTCTCCAGAGATGTTCGATCGGGTTCAAGTCCGGGCTCTGGCTGGGCCACTCAAGAACATTCAGAGACTTGTCCGGAAGTCACTCCTGCGTTGTCTTGGCTGTGTGCTTAGGGTCGTTGTCCTGTTGGAAGGTGAATTGTCGCCCCAGTCTGAGGTCTTGAATGCTCTGGTGTAGGTTTTCATCAAAGATCTCTCTGTACTTTGCTTCGATCATCTTTCCCTTCAGTCTGACTAGTCTCAGTCCCTGCTGCTGAAAAACATCCCCACAGCATGATGCTGCAATCACCATGCTTCACCGTAGGGTTTCCTCCAAAAGTGACGCTTGGCATTCAGGTCAAAGAGTTCTATCTTGGTTTCATCAGACCAGAGAATCTCGTTTCTCATGGTCTGACAGTCTTTAGGTGCCTTTTGGCCCCGGGTCTCCCGGGTGGCACAGTGGTCTAGGGCACTGCATCGCAGTGCTAGCTGCGCCACCAGAGTCTCTGGGTTCGCGCCCAGGCTCTGTCGCAGCCGGCCGCGACCGGGAGGTCCGTGGGGCGACGCACAATTGGCATAGCGTCGTCCGGGTTAGGGAGGGTTTGGCCGGTAGGGATATCCTTGTCTCAGTATGTAAATGTAATAAAATGTATGCACTCTACTGTAAGTCGCTCTGGATAAGAGCGTCTGCTAAATGACTAAAATGTAAAATGTAAAATGTTTTGGCAAACTCCAAGAGAGCTGTCAAGTGCCTTTTACTGAGGAGTGGCTTCCATCTGGCCACTCTGCCATAAAGGCCTGATTGGTGGAGTGCTGCAGAGATGGTTGTCCTTCCGGAAGGTTCTCCCATCTCCACAGGGGAACTCTAGAGCTGTGTCAGAGGGACCATCAGGTTCTTGGTCATCTCCCTGACCAAGGCCCTTCTCCCCCGATTGCTCCGTTTGGCCAGCTCTAGGAGGAGTCTTGATGTGTCGAAACTTCTTCCATTTAAGAATGATGAGGCCACTGTGTTCTTAGAGACCTTCAATGCTGCTGATATTTTTTGGTACCCTTTCCCAGATTTGTGCCTCGACACAATTCTGTCTAGGAGCTCTACGGACAATTCCTTCAACCTCAGGGCTTGGTTTTTGCTCTGACATGCACTGTCAACTGTGAGACCTTATATAGACAGGTGTGATTGTTGTCCACCTCCAATCAAGTTGTAGAAACATCTCAAGGATGATCAATGGGTACAGGATGCATCCGAACTAAATTTCGAGTCTCATAGCAACGGGTCTGAATACTTATGTAAATAAGGTATCTAATTTTTTTAATTTTTAATACATTTTCAAAAAATGATGAACCTGTTTTCACTTTGTAATTATGGGGTATTGTGTGTAGATGGATTTGAAAAAATCTCTGCAATTTTAGAATAAGGCTGTAAAGTAACAAAATGTGGAAAAGGGGAAGGGGTCTGAATACTTTCCGAATGCACTATGTATGAATAACTTCAAATATGTATGTTATACCTTAAAATAAAAAGGTGACATTCTATACGGTCACCTCATATGAAACATTTGATCTCAAATGCCAGAGTATAGAGGCATTTATTTTTTTAATTTAAATCGCTGTTAGAGTGATGCAATTTCGCTATAAATTGCATGAATTGATGCGATAGCGATAAATAGAATGATAAGTTCATAACATTAATGTGCACCAGCTTTTTGGATTATCCTTTAAACTAATACTGGTAGTAGTGTCCCATGGCCACTGACGTTTGATTTGGTAAAAAAAAAACGAATTTCACAAATAAGATTAAATTGACAAAATTCTGAGGAGTGACAGTATTATCAGTTGTCAAATTGTACATGAAGAGATGAGTGCATCTTGTAATTGACAGATGCAGGAAAAGGAGCATCACATTATCAAATCATCCTTCAGAAACACATGCAGGTAAACCGTTTTGATTTGTATATAGTATCAGAAAGAGCATATTCTGCAGTTTCTATGATACTTATCTTTGTCAAATACCTCAAAATTCAAGAAGTGCTGCTCTATTTCCAAATGTTACTTTTTCCAAGAATATCTGTGCTGTCTGTCAAATGTATTTCTAAAGCCCTTTTTATATCAGCCGATGTCACAAAGTGCTATACAGAAACCCAGCCTAAAACCCCAAACAGCAAGCAATGCAAATGTAGAGGCAACATAGCTCTGGCTACTACGCAGACTAGTAACATCATAAACATACAATTCGCTATTCTGTTTTTTGTAATATGTTTTCTTATTTACACAATGTTTCTTTAGACCTGCCAAGATAAATTATAATGGACTTTATAATGGACTTGAACTAGTGATTTTTCATTTTTACTTATGGCCTAGATTAACAAACTAATGGAAATGCTATTATATTCTTAGAAATAATTGTTTTATAGTTTTCTAATGCTACCTAAGTCCTTTATAAAACACAACCAAATTATTATTCTTCCGATAGCATATGTGAAACGTATTTATTAGATTGTTAGAATGTTGGTGCTTCATTGGCTGGAAGTGTTGAAAATTGGCTTTAGGCCTACATTTTTCATTAGGACTTTGTAGAATTATACAAAACCTATCCTTGACTCTAAACAAATAACCATTGTTATATTTTTACATGGATATATTTCCACTAATATTTTGTAAAATTCATGATTTACAATTGTTTATGCACTATTTATCAAGTCTTGGTGCTTAAAATGTGCGCACCTTACTGGTTGATATGCATCTGATGCGTATGCTAAATGGGACACCCGACAAGATTCTCAAGGCCAGTTGGTTCTAGTGTTCTAGTGTTAACAATCACCCATATTAGCAAACACATTTCATTTCAAACTTAACATTCTCTAGTATAGGCTACTTATCGTAATGACATATCAGCAAAATGCCTGCGATAAGTGATTGGTGACGACAATTTGTTAATTGTTGCAGCTCAAATCACTGTGCAAATAAATACTTGGAATTGCCCTTTTTAATGCCCCATCACGTTTCAACCTCAGTCATTAACTACAGCACCAAACCAGCGTCTACATATGCCATTTCCTGGTTGCTAAAATTCAAATAGTTTGCCTTATTTCAGTTTCACAAAACAAGCACGTCGTGTTGAGAATCCTTGTACCATCTAAACCGCTGTGAAATATATTTTCCATAACCAAAAATGTATTTTCAACTGTTTGAAGCTGGTGTACAAAACAAAGTAAGACACAAAAACTCATCGGGAAGTACAGAAATAGAGCACACAGAACAGATCTACCGCTTCTTAGACTTACTTTCAAATTCTTTTTTTACCTTAAATTTAACTATGCAAGTCAGTTAAGAACAAATTCTTATTTTCAATGACGGCCTAGGAACAGTGGGTTAAATGCCTTGTTCAGGGGCAGAACAGACTTTTACCTTGTCAGCTCGGGGATTCGATCTTGCAACCTTTCAGTTACTAGTCCAACACTCTAACCACTAGGCTACCTGCCACCCCTGAGAATGACAGATCTATAACTCACATTTCTATGTGAAATGGCCGGGTCGCCCAAAAAGTTACATTGCAGCTTTAAAAAGATACGGTCCTACAAAATGTTTCTGTCACATCACTGAGTAGGACATAAATAAAAAAGTGATTTTCAAAGCCTGACGCAAGTTTCTGGCCAGAGGGAGGGGTATTTTCTTGCTCCCCACATCACCGCGAAGCTCACTATTTGAAAAAATGTAACTTTTGCTGATATCATCGGATAGAACTTTGTAACTTTATTTTTTTCTACAAAGCGTAGAAATGCACTGTTTTCACATTAGTAGACACTGGTATTGTGCTGGAAATAATGAAAATGTAAAAAAGTGGTGGAATTGCCCTTTAAATGTAATTAGACTGTTCGAATTTTGAAGTAAAAATGACTGGTAATTGGCTCAGAACCGGATGGAGAGGTCAGGCTTCTCTAGTATTAAGTAGGGTGTGTCAAGAAATATGGGGTCTATAAAACACCAGTGAAATGTATTTATTTTTTAAAACAGAGAAGAAAAAAAAACACCTTATGGAACAGTGGGGACTGTGAAGCAACACAAACATAGGCACAGACACATGCATACACACACACACACACACCACACACGATAGCATATACAGACTATACAGACACACGTACACATGGATTTTGTACTGTATATATGTGGTAGTGGTGGAGTAGGGGCCTGAGGGCACACGGTCTGTGAATGTATTGTAATGTTTTTAAAATTGTATAAACTGCCTTAATGTTGCTGGACCCCAGGAAGAGTAGCTGATGCCTTGGCTAATGGGGATCCATAATAAATACAAATACAAATTTACTTAAAGCCACAATCTCGAGTTTGTGTTTCAGCAAGGAGCATCCCCGCCACTTAAATGAGGATATCCCCCATTTTGACATGTGTACCCATTTTCACACTTACGTATAGTGTTGTTTGAAATCCCAAGATAGTTTTTGGTCCATATCTCACATATTTAGATACTTTATAGGCATATCATGTCATGCCATTTGGCCATATGATCCCATTCAAGTCAGAAAAAAAACATCTTACAACCACACATATTCACATCCTAATACACCAATGTAAAGACCATACATAGATTACTTTTATTTCTATTTTAGGTAACTTTGTTACACTTAAGTCCCAAAAAATACATGTACATAATTACAGTACTAATACGTATAGTGAAATAAAGGGTATTTTCGTCCTATGATTTGAGTATTTAGTGATTTTAGCTTTATACAAGTAATTTGGGATTAACAAATGACAGTTTGACAATGTGTTGGGTTACTGAATCTCTGATAGAGCTCAGTACAGTTTTTCAATGGCAAACTACGCAACACTCATTACCTAAACATGCATTCTCATTAGAGGTTGACCAATAATTAGGGCCGATTTCAAGTTTTCATAACAATCGGTAATCGGCCTTTTTGGACGCTGATTACATTGCAATCCACGAGGAGACTGCGTGGCAGGCTAACCACCTTTTACGCGAGTGCAGCTTCAAAAGGACCTTGTGGCTGCATGGAGCCAAGGTAAGTTGCTAATTGGCATTAAACTTATCTTGTAAAAAAAACTATCAAAATCTTCACATAATCAGTAGTTAACTACACATGGTTGATGATATTACTAGGTTAACTAGCTTGTTCTGCATGGCATATAATCAATGCGGTGCCTGTTAATTTATCATCGAATCACAGCCTACTTCAACTTCGCCAAACAGGTGATGATTTAACAAAAGCGCATTTGTGAAAAGCACAATCGTTGCAATAATGTACATAACCATCAATGCCTTTCTGAAAATCAATACACAAGTAAAAAAAATTAAACCAGTATATGTAGTTAAAATAAATTAATGTTAGCTGGCAATATTAACTAGGGAAATTGTGTCACTTCTCTTGCGTTCAGTGCAAGCAGAGTCAGGGTATATGCAGCAGCTTGGGCCGCCTGGCTCGTTGCAAACTGTTGAAAGGCCATTTATTCCTAACAAAGACCGTAACTAATTTACCAGAACTTTACATAATTATGACATAACATTGAAGGTTGTGCAATGTAACAGTAATATTTAGACTTAGGGTTGCCACCTGTTCGATAAAATACGGAACGGTTCCATATTTCACTGAAAGAATAAACATTTTGTTTTAGAAATTATAGTTTCCGGATTTGACCACATTAATGACCAAAGGCTCGTATTTCTGTGTGTTTATTATGTTATAATTAAGTCTATGATTTGATATTTGATAGAGCAGTCGGACTGAGCGGTGGTAGGCAGCAGCAGGCTCGTAAGTACTCATTCAAACAGCAGCTCTTAGCAATCCTTGAAGCACAGCGCTGTTTATGACTTCAAGCCTATCAACTCCCGAGATTAGGCTGGCAATACTATAGTGCCTATAAGAACATCCAATAGTCAAAGGTCTATGAAATACAAATGGTATAGAGAGAAATAGTCCTATAATTCCTATAATAAACCAGGGTCTGTAATGATGCCTTTAGCACTGAGATGCATTGCCTTAGACCGCTGTGCCACTTGGGAGGTCACCAGGCAGGCCAAAACTCCATCCTACCAAAACAGGCTGACTTTTCAGCCGTTTTTTTCCCTTCTGACTTTTCAGCTCTTTCAATAAAATGGCATTATCATAATGTTTTACAATTTCACATATTATTCCCATCTCAGTGTGGAAATGTATAAAACAGGAAAATCACGTATTTAACTGCACTTGGCCTTCAAAGCGATACTATGGTGGCTATGTAAAATACATTGCTTACATGGCAGTATTATCCCCTGATAACTGCTTAGGGGGAGCACAGAACTCCTACTCACACATACTGTACATTTTCCTGTCAGAGGCTGTTTGCAGTTGGGCTATGGCTAACAAGGTTTGGTGCTATGGGGTGACACGCTAGCCCTGTAAAATATAAGCCACTATTGTTCACTAAATAAGCCTCATTAGTAAAAACAGCTGCTGGGGTTTATTTTATTTTAATCAGTGAGACGTACATAATTTCCACCAAAAGTGAGTGCTAATGGATTAAGTCTTCCTTCAGAGATTAGTCCAATTCAAATGGAAGTTGCAAACATTTGTTTTTATTTAGTCCCTTGGATCAGGTTTTTGTTCAGGAATAAAGACTTCATATCGTCAAGAACTAGTACAGTCCATGGAAAATGTAGGCTGCCTGCATTAGCTTGAATCAACAATTAGGCCTACAGTTTGCGGTCAAGGAGGCTATGGTCTATATAACATCTAAAATGGTATTTGGTCCCACGACCCCACAGCTTTGGGTAACTTCTAAGCAACAGGAGGTAACATTGAGCAAAATTAAGGGGGGCAGCCCTCTTTCTACCTCTCAAGCTTGACTATCTCCAAACTGACCCACTAACAGACAAGAACGAAAAGTCTTCTTGACAGAGGAGCTGTGAATGCAGTCCGATGGGGTGGATCGCATTGTAGCGGAGGCTAACAGCCTATCCAACTGTAATGCGGTTAGGAAAATTACAGAAAGTCAAGCCCTCTAAACAAGTCCTCTCTTTAAGTGGATAAATTAACTAGAGCTCACACTGATACAATAGCAGAATGTTAAAGACGAGATTTGAACAGTTATGATTTGGAACAATTTGGACTATTTAATGATGATGTTGAAGTCAAAAACTGCAGATTTTCTGCAACAACATGACATCTTAAAATGTTAAGGCTGCAGAGAGAGTATGTTGGTTTAAAATCCTGATGTGTAGACGGGATGGTTAAGGGTACCGCTGAATGCTTCTTTTTTTTTTATCCTAAAGGGCTCGGACAGAGAGTGGGGGTTCTGAGCTGTTTGAAGTCTCTGCAAATCCTGATGTGTGAATGACTCTTAACAACAAGCTCATATTCTCACGTCAGTAAAAGGCGTTCAACCATGTTTCTCAATTATCTTTTTTTGTTGTTGTTCCAAACGTCAGATTTCCAAGTGTTTTGGTACTTCTCTGTACCGTTCCAAGGATACGTTTAGGCATTAACTCCAAATTCTTAAGGCTACGGATGAACTCAGAACAGTTAAGGGGATGGGTTAAGGTTTGGGACCTAACACAAAAATCTAAAAACAACCTATCGCTGGATTCGAACATGCAATCTTTCGATCCAGAGGCACATGCCTCCCGCCATCCACAACACCCTAGCACAGGGTTTCCCAAACTTGGTCCTCCCAAACTTTAACGTCATCTCTCGACGTTCTTAGACATGGATGGATGTCGATTACTGACTTGTATTACAGGTGACCTGCCTGCTCTTAATGCAATATTAAAACACTGAATGGATGGCTGTAGGCTTCCTGTCAAAGTAAGGTGCTGGCCCATCACTCAAAAGTAATCTGTTTTGGCGCTCCTTCAGTTGAATTATTTGCAGGTGGAGAGGCTTCGCTAAGTGTCAAGCGCAACAGACTTCTGTGGGACTTCTTCGTCATTTATTTCTATAGGGGGAACTAATATTGGCTGTTGCGAGGAGGGAAAGAAACTAAATCAGACATCCTCTCATCCCACATCATTAAACAAACAGCTCAGGGCATAATCAATGTCAATGCCTAAATATAACCCTCCGCTCAGAAACAGAAAAGTTAAATCACAACACTCAAAGCTGGGCATTCCATCAACAAGCTGAGGTCTGAGTGAAAGTATACCCCCCCAGACACTCAGTTTCTCGCCTTCTTTAAAAGCATGAAATTCAATTAGCTGAACAAAGTAACAATCATAAGAGGATGGGACGGTGTATTGAGAATTGACTCTCGCAAAGAAACTGTGCCACTGAAAAGAGTGGGGCCTATGGTGGGGATATTGAAGCCACCGAGGGGGACTTGCAATTCACTTCACTCCATCTACCCTCTGTTTCTAATGCACAGTGAGATTGCACATACCCATCTGTAACCCAGTTAGAACTCTTGGAACTTAAAGAAACTTTGGTATACTAAAGCCCAAGGGCCAAGTCATTCCCTGCTTTGAGAGCGTAATGCCAGGTTTTAGAGTCGCCACTCTCCCCTTTACTTCACTGAAGTCTGACACCGGCGTTTACCTTTCTGCAGCCTCTCTTGGAACCTGGCCCAGAAAGGGGCTCCTTGCTGCACATTCACTTCCCCCAACTGTGAGAGAAGGGCAGGGGCATTTAGTTTCTCAACTGTTCCACTGCTACTAGTCCAAGAGCAGCGAGGGCGGGGATCCCTCAAAATACCCTGGCCAACCCAAACGTTCCCTCATTGATGTCTATAATTCAAAAGGAAGGCACTAAGAAGCAGCTCCTTACATTTTGCGGATTCTTTTCGCCATCTGGTATGCTCTCTGGATTGACTTCTATAGCCATGAAAACCCTTGAGGCAGGTGCAAGGCAGAAGCATATGAGTCACATCTTTGCAAAAGCATGGTAGTATGTTGTCATCTTAAAATCTTCACTGAAAATCAGTTCCAAACATTTCCTCTGTGTTGTGGGTTTCCAAAAGGCTCAATTCTTGAAGGGATACTTCAGGATTCTGGCATTGAGACCCTTGATCAACACTACATGACCAAAAGTATGTGGACACATGCTCAAACATCTCATTCAAAATTATGAGCATTAATATGAAGTTGGTCCCCCCTTTGCTGCTATAACAGCCTCCACTGGGGAAGGCTTTCCACTAGATGTTGGAACATCACTGCGGGGACTTGCTTCCATTCAGCCACAAGAGCATTAGTGAGGTCGGGCACTGATGTTGGGCAATTAGGCCCACAGTCTGTGTTCCAATTCATCGCAAAAGTGTTTGATGTGTTGAGGTCAGGGCTCTGAGCAGGCCAGTCAAGTATTTCCACACCGATCTTGATCTCCGGCACCATCCTAAGAATGGCGCCGGAGAGGATGGCTGCCGTTTTACTGGCTCTTAACCAACGGTGCTATTTTGTTAGTTTTTTCGCATTGTTTGTAACTTATTTTGTATATAATGTTTCTGCTACCGTCTTTTATGACCGAAAAGAGCTTCTGGACATCAGAACAGCGATTACTCACCTCGAATTGGGTCGGACGGGAAGGATATACTCCAAACACCCGAATAGGCCCTCATCCCGTCATTCACTGGAGAAAGAAACAGAGAGATCGGGGTGCCTTCTAAGGATCAGGCGACGAGTGGCTAATCTGCCTTTGCCATCCGTAATGTTAGCCAAAGTTCAATCGCTGGAAAATAAACGGGACGAACTGAAAGCACGTATATCCAACCAACGGGACATTAAAAACTGTAGTATCTTGTGTTTCACTGAGTCGTGGCTGAATGACGACATTAATAACATACAACTGGAGGTTATACACTATCGGCAGGATAGAACAGCAGCCTCTGGTAAGACACGGGGCGGCGGCCTATGTATATTTGCTGGTGCACAATATCTAAGGAAGTCTTGAGGTTTTGCTCGCCTGAGGTAGAGTATCTCATGATAACCTGTAGACCACACTATCTACCTAGAGAGTATTCATCTGTATTTTTCGTAGCTGTCTACATAGCACCACAGACCGATGCTGGCACTAGAACCTCACTCAATGAGCTGTATACCGCCATAAGCAAACAGGAAAACGCTCATCCAGAGGCAGCGCTCCTAGCGGACCGGGGGCTTCAATGCAGGGAAACTTAAATCAGTTTTAACTCATCAGCATGTTAAATGTGAAAACAGAGAGTAAATTAAAAATGTAATTAAAAAAAAACTCTAGACCACCTTTACTCCACACACAAAGACACGTACAAAACTCTCCCTCACCCTCCATCTGGCAAATCAGACCATAATTCTATCCTATGGATTCCTGCTTACAAGCAAAAATTTAAGCAGGAAGCACCAGTGACCCGGTCAATAAAAAAAAGTGGTCAGATGAAGCAGATGCTAAACTACAGGACTATTTTGTTAGCACAGACTGGAATATGTTCCGGGATTCCGTCGATGGCATTGAGGAGTACACCACATCAGTCACCGGCATCATCAATAAGTGCATTGGTCACGTCGTCCCCACAGTGACTGCATGTCCACACCCCAACCAGAAGCCATGGATTACAGGCAACATTTGCACTGAGCTAAAGGGCAGAGCTGACACATTCAAGGAGCCTCCGATCAACTATCAAACAGGCAAAGCGTCAATACGGACTAAGATCGAATCGTACCGCACCGGCTCTGACGCTCGTCGGATGAGGCAGGGCTTGCAAACTATTACAGACTACAAAGGGATTCACAGCCGAGAGCAGCCCAGTGACAAGCCTATCAGACGAGCTAAATAACTTCTATGCTTGTGTTGAGGCAAGTAACACAAACATGCATGAGAGCATCAGCTGCTCCGGACGATTGTGTGATCACGCTCTCTGCAGCCAATGTGAGTAAGACCTTTAAACAGGTCAACATTCACAAGGCCGCAGGGCCAGACGGATTACCAGGACGTGTATTCCGAGCATGCGCGGACCAACTGGCAAGTGTCTTTACTGACATTTTCAATCTCTCCCTGTCCGAGTCCGCAATATCAACATGTTTCAAGCATAGTCCCAGTGCCCAAGAACACTAAGGTAACCTGCCTAAATGACTACTGACCCATAGCACTCACATCTGCAGCCATGAAGTGCTTTGAAAGGCTGATCATGGCTCACATCAACACCATTATCCCAGAAACCCTAGACCCACTCCAATTTGCATACCGTCCCAACAGATCGACAGATGATGCAATCTCTATTGCACTCCACACTGCCCTTTCCCACCTGGACAAAAGGAACACCTATGTGAGAATGCTATTCATTGACTACATCTCAGCATTCAACACCATAGTGCCCTCAAGGCTCATCAATAAGCTAAGGACCCTGGGACTAAACACCTCCCTCTGCAACTGGATCCTGGACTTCCTGACGGGCCGCCCCCAAGGTGGTAAGGGTAGGTAACAACACATCCGCCATGCTGATGCTCAACACGGGGGTCCCTCAGGGGTGCGTGCTCTGTCCCCTCCTGTACTCCTTGTTCACTCATGACTGCACGGCCAGGCACGACTTCAACACCATCATTAAAAGTTTGCCGAAGACACAACAGTGGTAGAACTGATCACCGACAACGGTGAGAAAGCCTATAGGGAGGAGGTCAAAGACCTGACCGTGTGGTGCAAGGACAACAACCTCTTCCTCAAAGTGATCGAGCACACCCACATTTTCATCGACGGGCTGTAGTGGAGCAGGTTGAGAGCTTCAAGTTCCTTGGCGTCCACATCACCAACAAACTAACATGGTCCAAGCACACCAAGACAGTCGTGAAGAGGGCACGACAAAATTTATTCCCCCTCAGGAGACTGAAAAGATTTGGCATGGGTCCTCAGATCCTCAAAAGGTTTTATAGCTGCACCATCGAGAGCATCCGGTCGGGTTGCATCACTGCCTGGTATGGCAACTGCTCAGCCTCAGACCACAAGGCACTACAGAGGGCAGTGCGTACGGCCCAGTACATCCCCGGGGCCAAGCTTCCTGCCATCCAGAACCTCTATACCAGGCGGTATCAGAGGAAGGCACTAAATATTGTCAAAGACTCCAGCCACCCTAGTCATAGACTGTTCTCTCTGCTACCGCACGGCAAGCAGTACCGGAGCGCCAAGTCTAGGTCCAAGAGGCTTCTAAACAGCTTCAACCCCCAAGCCATAAGACTCCTGAACATCTAATCAAATGTCTACCCAGACTATTTGAATTGCCCTCCCCCCTATTATACACTGCTGCTACTCTTGTTATTATCTATGCATAGTCACTTTAAACAACTCTCCCTACCTGTACATATTACCTCAATAACCTTGACGCCGGTGCTCCCGCACATTGACTCTGTACCGGTACCCCCTGTATATAGCCCCACGATTGTTATTTTACTGCTGCTCTTTAATTATTTGTTATTCTAATCTCGTACTTTTTTTTTGTTGTATTTTCTTAATACTACATTGTTGGTTAAGGGCTTGTAAGTAATTCACTGTAAGGTCCTACACCAGTTTTATTCGGTGCATGTGACAAATACAATTATATTTGATTTGTATGGACCTCGCTTTGTGCACAGGGGCATTATCATGCTGAAAGAGTAAAGGGCTTTCCCTAAATTGTTGCCACAAAGTCGGAAGCACAGAATCGTCTAGAATGTCATAGTATGCTGTAGCGTTAAGATTTCCCTTCATTGGAACTAAGGGACCTAGCCCGAACCATGAAAAACAGCCCCAGACCATTATTCCTCTTCCATTAAACTGTAAAGTTGGCACTATGCAGTGAGGCAGGTAGCATTCTCCCGTTATCCGCCAAACCCACATTCGTCCGTCGGACTGCCAGATGTTGAAGCGTGATTCATCACTCCATTATAACACTTGCATGAATGCCATGCTAAATATATGTTATTGTAATTGTCACCAATCAACTGCAATACACCAAAAAATGATTAGAATTAGATGCTAGCTAGCTACGCTAACCATAACAGTGTTACTGTGTCTAGTTAGCATGCTTGCTAGCCCGACTGCTACATCCAAAATCATAGTGTTTCATCTTAGCGACTGTCTTAAACAGTACAAACATGTAGGCCTGTTAGATTAACCTTTATTATTACATTTACAAGCAAGCCCTTATGAAATCCTAGTTTTCAGCCTGTATCTTTGGTGCTAACGTTAGCAATTCAAGCTAGCTAAGTAGCTCATTTTTAAGTAAATACCTGCAGTCAAGTGGTTAGATGCTTCAAGATCAAGGATCAAGAGCCGTGCCGTCTAATATTTGTTTTGTGCGTGTAGCAAACTGTGTAGCATTCTTTTATTACTTGTATAACTTTGAGCTGGGATGTCTGTTTGCAATACACTCGTAAGAATTTAGTTAGTGGTCTCTATGGGATTTTACATAAACCTTCAAGCTGCATACTGGACCCTATTCCAACTAAACTACTGAAAGAGCTGCTTCCTGTGCTTGGCCCTCCTATGTTAAACATAATAAACGGCTCTCTATCCACCGGATGTGTACCAAACTCACTAAAAGTGGCAGTAATAAAGCCTCTCTTGGAAAAGCCAAACCTTAACCCAGAAAATATAAAAAACTATCGGCCTATATCGAATCTTCCATTCCTCTCAAAAAAATATGTAAAAGCTGTTGCGCAGCAACTCACTGCCTTTCTGAAGACAAACAATGTATACGGAATGCTTCAGTCTGGTTTTAGACCCCATCATAGCACTGAGACTGCACTTGTGAAGGTGGTAAATGACCTTTTAATGGCGTCAGACCGAGGCTCTGCATCTGTCCTCGGGCTCCTGGACCTTAGTGCTGCTTTTGATACCATTGATCACCACATTCTTTCGGAGAGATTGGAAACCCAAATTGGTCTACACGGACAAGTTCTGGCCTGTTTTAGATATTATCTGTCGCAAAGATATCAGTTTGTCTCTGTGAATGATTTGTCCTCTGACAAATCAACTGTAAATTTCGGTGTTCCTCGAGGTTCTGTTTTAGGACCACTATTGTTTTCACTATATATTTGACCTCTTGGGGATGTCATTCGAAAACAATGTTAACTTTCATTGCTATGATGATGACACACAGCTGTACATTTCAATGAAACATGGTGAAGCCCCAAAATTGCCCACGCTAGAAGCCTGTGTTTCAGACATAAGGAAGTGGATGGCTGCAAACTTTCTACTTTTAAACTCGGACAAAACAGAGATGCTTGTTCTCGGTCCCAAGAAACAAAGAGATCTTCTGTTGAATCTGACAATTAATCTTGATGGTTGTACAGTTGTCTCAAATAAAACTGTGAAGGACCTCGGCGTTACTCTGGACCCTGATCTCTCTTTTGACGAACATATCAAGACTGTTTCAAGGACAGCTTTTTTCCATCTATGTAACATCGCAAAAATCCGAAACTTTCTGTCCAAAAATGATGCAGAAAAGTGAATCCATGCTTTTGTTACTTCTAGGTTGGACTACAGCAATGCTCTACTTTCCGGCTACCTGGATAAAGCACTAAATAAACTTCAGTTAGTACTAAATACGGCTGCTAGAATCCTGACTAGAACCCAAAAATTTGATCATATTACTCCAGTGCTAGCCTCCATACACTGGCTTCCTGTTAAGGCAAGGGCTGTTGCACCCTCGACAACTACTGTGATTATTATTATTTGACCATGCTGGTCATTTATGAACATTTGAACATCTTGGCCATGTTCTGTTATAATCTTCACCCGGCACAGCCAAAAGAGGACTGGCCACCCCTCATAGCCTGGTTCCTCTAGGTTTCTGCCTTTCTAGGGAGTTTTTCCTAGCCACCGTGCTTCTACACCTGCATTGCTTGCTGTTTGGGGTTTTAGGCTGGGTTTCTGTACAGCACTTTGAGATATCAGCTGATGTAAGAAGGGCTATATAAATACATTTGATTTGATACATGTACTTGTTAGCATTGCTAACATTCAGATTGGAGGCTCAATGGGGTTTTTAAATAGCGCCCCTTGTGTTCAGTACCGGTATTATTGAATATCCCGGTATGGCACAAGATCAGTATGACAGTATGCCAATCTATACTGAACAAAAATATAAAACACAACGTGCAACAATTTAAAATATTTTACTGAGTTATAGTTCATATGAGGAAATCAGAATTGAAATAAATTCATTAGGCCCAAATCTATGGATTTCACATGACTGGGAATACATATGGCCACAGATACTTTAAAAGAAATGGGTGTCACAATTAAGCCCTGAAGATCTCATCATGATATTTCTGTGCATTCAAATTGCCATTGATAAAATGCAATTGTGTTTGTTGTCCGTAGCTTATACCTGCCTATACCATAACCCCACCGCCACCATGGGGCACTCTGGTAACAATGTTGACATCAGCAACCCGCTCGCCCACAGGACGCCATACCTGTGGTCTGCAGTTGTGAGGCCAGTTGGACGTACTGCCAAATTCTCCAGAAATATGTTATAGAGGCGTTTTAGAGTGGCCTTGTATTGTCCCCAGCACAAAGTGCACCTGTGTAATGATCATGCTGTTTAATCAGCTTCTTGATATGCCACACCTGTCAGGTGGATAGATTATCTTGGCAAAGGAAAAATGCTCACTAACAGTGTTGTAAACAAATTTCTGGACAACATTTTAGAGAAATAAGCTTTTTGTGCACATGGATCATTTCTGGGATCTTTTATTTCAGCTCATGAAACATGGACCAACATTTTACTTTTATATTTTTGTTCAGTGTAGATACCGCCCAAGCCTAATTGGAACTAATAAAAACTAGGAAGTTTACAAGTAATTCAATACAAAAATAAAGGCTATTTGGAAAGCCCACAAGTTGAAACTTCGGTCGATGATGGTAGGAGTGGTTTTGCCGAATGGAATAACTGGAGTTTGCAGACTATAAATATAATTCTATGGGTTTCTGAGCGTCTATTTAAAATATTTACATGTTATTAGACAAAAACAACTAGAGCAACATATAGCAGGGAGTTTCAATATGACCAGAAAACTACAGACAGGTTATATAGAGCTCTGAAAATGACTGTCCATAATTTATTGTATTAGTCATTTCAGGGATCCTACTAGAAAACATCAGAGAAGCTCATCACTAAAAACAGTTGAGACATAAAATTACACTTAAACTGTGTAGGACATCACTAAATACTTCATAATAACAACCCAAATGTTAAAAGTGGTAGAGTTGTCCTACAAAATATGCAAAAACTGCCCAGGCAGAGATTCTTTGCAACCGACAAGACCACAATGAGACAAGAGCTTTCTGCATGCAACTCGGCATTCTGGATAAAGCCACAAATGCCAAGAGCACTTTCAGCCTATTGATTCATTTAGTGGGTTAGAGAGGAGGCGACAGCTAGAGAAGGGAAGGGAAGGGGGATGAGGGACAATGAGGACCAGACAGTAAGGGAAAATGGGCGGTTGGAAACCCCAGGTGGGACAATGCTGCCAGGCCATAGAACAAAGGAAAAAATCTGTTCCAGTCCAGTTCTGGTTAAGAATGTCATTTGGAAGAAAAAAATATGTTGCCAAGGACAACAAAACACATCCCACTTTCGTTTCCCTCTACAATTTCTCTCTCTGTTGAAAGGAGGCAGAGGTCAGGCAAAAAGTATTTTTGGATCTGTAGGGACCTTCAGCAGAATGAATACTTCACAGGGAAACCAATATTTAAAAATGTGCTACATTTTGGATGTCTTATGAATCATTGCTATGCACGGGCAAAGTGCTGGGGTAGTGTAAGTTGCCTGTCCTGCAGCTGTAAGTTGAAGACCTTCATATTATGCTACACTACACATTCCCTTCTTAGAAACCCAGTATGCATTTGATTCAGCAGTGATATATCTACCAAACATCCATCTATCTATCTATTTATAACAAATAGCATAAACACAAACACATTAGTTACCAATATAAAAAGACAACAAAAAAATTGTCACTTTCACCCTTGCTGTCAGTTGAAGGACCAACTGCTGTTTAAGAGGCTCTTGGAGGGAGCACATTATAGGATCATAGCTGGCTGGCCTGGCAGGAGATGAGGAGATGGGTGTTGCTCTTTGGGCCAGTTGCAACTGCTTCCTCATTAGCACCATTTTCTCTGTCAGTGCTTGGTAATCTAATCGTCAAGTAATTTACTTCTAAACTGGTTGCACTTGGCTCTGACTGAATTCATTCTCTCAATAGGCAGTGAACTTCCTTTCATCTGCACAACAACATCAGGATTATCCTCAAACAACTTTCCCAAAGAAAAACTCACTTAAACAAGGAGTCTGTTTTCTGTTCTTGCGTTACATATGCAAGTCCCAAGTGGAATTCTGCAGAAGTCTACTTTGAGGAAATCATAGGATGTAAATACATGTCTACTTCTCCATTCGGATAACTTAAATGTATATTCTTCTTGTCCGACTATTAGTTCTAGTGAAATAATGGACTATGGGGACTTCAACACCAAATTGATTTGGAGCGGTTTTTCCATACTCTGGCCTGTTTTCTCCCTTTGGTTCGTTTGGACTGGTGTGAACACTATCCTCACTAGGAGTGCACAAAAAAAACATGGTTCGCTCAAAAAGGGTGGTCTCGGTCCGATTCCACCAAACACAGGAAAAGAACCAGAGGCGCAGAGTATTATTGGTTGTTTTACTGCAAGCATTTAATGAAATGCACGCAATACCATAACTTCACATCTCTGAAACATTCTGTGGGTAGCAGAGCATTTATGAGCGCATCTGATGCGGATTAGGGGAGACATGGACTAAACCAGGGATATAGGCTACTGAATATAACCTATTCACGTGGCAGTTAGGGGGGGTTATTGCGCTGTTTCTCCCGCATGTTGTTGGAAGACCAAAGCGAAAGTAATATGAACCTTGTGACAGACAAGTTATGCTTCTTGATAATCATATATGATTTAACATGAGCCTTTCTCTAAAATAAACAAATTACTTTCATGAAAATGTGGTTTTGTTTAGGCATTTTAGCTCATTTGACATTTGGCAATGTGAAACCAACGGGAACAAAATAAATGTAATGCAATTTAATAAATAACCAAGCTATGACTCAAACTAGGCCTAAAGCTCAGAACTGTGTGTGAAAAATACCTAAGTGGTCACTCGGTAATAGTGGACTAATAAGTGGTTTTGGTCACCAATACCATCTGCAGTTCACCCACTATTGCTTTTCAAATAGACCAGTAGTCTACTAATGACTAGGTCATAGACCCCAAAAAAATCAACAAAGGGCACAAGAGAAGCACATCCACCTCCATTGAGAGGGAGAAGGACTTCTGTTCCACATAGAAAAGAAAGGATGTGACCTCTGGCTTGTTTACTGAGATGCACTGCTGGTCAAACTGAGAGAATCGGACCCCACTGGTATAGGATTACTGAGGCCCAACAAGACGACAAATGGCCTGATTTAGCCTACGTGTGCCTCCCCCATTGTCTGTTTTCAAGGCAAACTGACTTCCATAACCAGAATGGAAGGGGCCTGGTTAGAGCAAAAGAGAAAGTGCATAAGAGACTAGTCATTGGCACTGAAAGAAATCTCCACAGAGCTGAAAAGGAGCAACACCATAATGTGTTAGCAGGGTTTTTTCTGCATCTTAAGTCTTGGGCGGGCCACCTATGTTCAAACAGTAAAATAATAAAACATTTGTTTTATAATTTTTTCAGTGTAAACTTTAAACAGATACAAAGTACGTATAAAAGATAACGAACCTATACAGAGCTTGACATTAACGCTTGCCCCGAACAAGAGGACAAGTAAAAAAAAAAAAAAATTTTTAAATAGGTCGGACAATAATATAGATTTAAGTAATCCGAATGGACAAATAAAAAAATTGATCACAATATCAAACAATTACTGGATCAGAGAGGCCAACGTGTTAAAAGTATAGGTGATATTCATATTGGCTACACTCAGGTCAAAACCGATGCTGACATGAGGGAGGCAACATAAAATGTAGCCAAACTTTAATGAGTCTTTTAATTACATAAATATGGCCTATACACCAGTCATGTTTGAAAAATGTAATGAAGGATTATTAACATCTAAAGGCTTGATTCTGTCGACATACCTACTTGAACCACCGAACACTGGAGAGTAACGGACAGTGCTTCTTGCGCACTGCACATCATCCACCTTGAATCAGAGCGGAGGCGGTCAGCATTGCAAAACTATTTAACCATAAACTTAATGGTTTAAAACCTGGATGTTATATATGTCATTTTATGCAGCAGGTCTTACCTTTTTAGGTAAGCCAAAATACGATCATGGAAATGTTAAGGGAATTCTTTCATAAACACTTCATGTCATGAAAAACAATACTTTTTTCCATGGGTTTTCAAAAATCGACATTATTTTATTGTCCAGCAGCCAAAGGCATAATCCTACTCATATTAGTACCCCATGCTAGTTGATGCATCTTTAGATCTTCCCTTTAAATTTATAAAGGATATTTTCATCTGTCACATGAATCCGCTCGCACCATTTGTATTTTGGAGCCTACAGCCATGTGCACATTGTTGAGCTGATATGAAAAAATACAACTTAACATTTTAAGCTAAACGGTCTGATCTGTTGCATCAGCCTCATTGCTTTTTAAAATGTTTTAATGTGCAGTGGTTGTATGAATTTTGGATCTGTCCAAAATACTGTCCCAGTATCGGGACAAGCTTAAATTCAAGCTCCAGAGGGAATTATTTTATAAAAGACAAAGTATTTTGCTGTGATTGTAATGTTGCAATATTTCATAGGCTACCAAGGGTGACCAACCATTCTCCAGGAGAGCTTTAAAAGGGGCAGTGTTGTATTTCGAAGACAGGCTTGAATATGCAAAAAAGCCAATAAGCAGAGTATAGTCTACATTTGTCTGATTCTCTACGGTAAAAAAGATAGTAATACATTTTGTAAAGTGGTTCCTTTCATCATACAATTATGTAAAAATGCTGTTACAGAAAAAGGTTGGGCAATATCCAGATATTCATACCGTTTCTGTACCATACCGGGGAATACGATATTACCGAATATTCACACCACGGGAAACTTATCTGGAGGCCTGAGCTGGATATAATTTGATACATCTTAGATTTCAGTAATAAGCAGTGGCATAGCACGCACCCCCCGAGATAGGGTATTGAAATATACTCTTTTATACCGGGCTATCGCCTAAGCCTATTACATACCTTTTTTTTAGCTTTTGGACAAGTAACAAAATCAGGGGCCTCCCGAGTGGTGCAGCGGTCTAAGGTTTCGGAAGAAGCATGGCTCTCGACCTTCGCCTCTCCCAAGTCCGTGCGGGAGTTGCAGCGATGGGACAAGACTAACTACCAATTGGATATCACAAAGTTATTGTCAAGCCCTGCTATATATTTTTTTAATAAGATCATATTTCAGAACTCACAATCACCTAAATAAAAGATACTGTCAGGTAGAATCTAAAATGTAAAAAATGTATCATTCAGGAGTATTTGTCATGGCATGAGGCCCACATTGATTTTGATTTAATGTTAGAGTAACTCAAATTACATAAACCATGGCAAAATATGTAGAATTGCAGGAAATTGGCTTTGATTAGCCTACATAAAAATATCTTTAATGAGGCCAAATCCTGTGAGAGGATATCAAGGAAGGAAATGTGTCCTCAAAAACAGTGTACCTCCAAAAACAAAATGGGAAATGAGGGCATAGCATACTGGCAGTGGCTACATGTCTTAAAACAAGTGAGCAACTCCAACTGTACAGGATGTAAAACAATGACCAACTACAAGTTATGATTTTCTCATGTCAATGTTGCCTTTTGTATGTCCTTTTCGCTACAATCAGATGTTAATAAAATTCATTTTCACAAGAAGCCATTCCTACACAGCACAATCAGAAGTCTTAACAGACTGAAACTACTATCAGTCTAGTACAACACCAGTGGAGTGGGAAACAAATTAACCTGGCAGATTCAGTTAAGTGATGTGCCAACGGGAGGGGAAGGATGTACATGGCAGGCCACCTGATGATCGCTGGGACCTCAAATGACAGATCAGCCTAAACTTAATGACAGTTACATTTCGAAGGTGACCGTTTCTGTTCAGGCCTAGCCCATTTATTTGGCACATGATGATTGATGGCCCTTTTGGCATTAAAAATGTAGTGCCACGTTTCCTATTACCACTTGTATATGATTTTTCGGAAACATTTGTCCATGTTGGTTTAAACGTTGACATTGAGTAGAGGCCTACACATGCAGTAGAGGACAACTGAAGTGAGATAGGGAATTTGACACTTTAATGAGAACAAACTGTCTAGCAAGTGTCTCTGTATTGCTAGATAAATTGAAGGTTTTCCATTACTATGGGTTGTAATACGACCTCCTTCCAACTGGCAATATGTTCGCCAAGGACACGCTATAAAAACATTTTTTAAATCACATTAATGAGCCCACCAGTCCGACATCTTTTCACATTATACGGCAGGCGTAATAACAGAAATGCCTCCAACATCTATCAGAATGTATGAGACTTTAAAAGCATCTAAAATCAGATCATGGTGTTTAATATAGAGGGGAGGGAGGACACTTCATGTTTATTTTTGTCCTAAGACACTAAAAAGGGTGCAGGTTTTAAATATGTCGGGTGAACGTATCAGATCGCTGCAGCAATCTGGATGACTATGAAGCCCATGACGTGATGCATTCCAATTTGCTCAAGCGCATAGAAGTCCATCAAGACCAGAATGCATGACTATAAAGCAGAGTTTAATGATGTTCTGAAAGAAATATGTCGAAGAGATACATTTCCAAGAACAAAATGTTTACTTTGGGCACTTTTCGTAACCTAATCTACAAACAACTTTTGCTGATATTGAAGCCTACCTGATATATGCTCACACACACTATAATTTAGTTTTCTTAGGCAAATCAAAGCAAAAAGTTTGGTTTCCAGTAATAAAAACAGAGGGGTTGCATGACCACTCTCAGGAAGCCCCTTCCCCATAGCTAAACAACCTTACATGCTACTTTATGCACAATGTTTTTTGCATAGCTGATACTCCCTCCGCTGATGCTTCCCCCTCTCTTCCTGTTTTCATTCACCCCAGGGCGATGATCAGACATATTTGTCCTTGTCCATGTTGTACACACTTCTGTCGATTGTAACTAACCACACAAATCGAATTTACCGCCCACACACATTGTGGCTTATGAGCGGCAGACTGATCACTTGAATTGACGGGCATGTTGTCAAACTCCAGTTACGGAACAGTATCTGGCAAATTTCAATAATGCGCCATCCATCAAATCATGCGGTGTTGCCTAATTACTGAGAAGCGACATAACGGTTGTATGTTATTTATGATCAAATGTAGATTGTTTTTACCCCAATGCAATGTGTAGACAGGGCTAGTGATGCTCTGCCATTTCTCAGAATGGTGTTATATAACTAATTGCACAGTATAATGTTACTGTTAGACTAAAGGTAACAGGAAATGTCTTGTGAGATTTTAGGATGTTTGTGCTCATGTGCTGAATGGTCAAATGATTTTGCTCATGCGGACAAAACTCAACAGCAAGCACCACTATGTGCTTAGATTGAAACAAAATACAGGTAGGCTTATTCACACAATCGACTAACATTTGTTCACAAAACAGTGGCTACACATGAAGGGAGGGTGAGCAGCAGCTACGTAAAAACATTTTTGTTTTGTAAAGTAACATGTACAGAACGTTATAAGGTTGTTAAGCTATGAGGAAGAAGCGTCCTGTAGGGCAGGAAATAGTGGTTTGATCTGGACCCCCAGCCTCTGACAATACATTTTTTAACCCAAATTAAATATCCTTGACAAACATGGCTTGAAAATGCATTCCGAGTTGGTCGAGAGCCCACAAGCAATTTATACTGGTACGAGTATTGTTCCCCCGAGGGGGGAATAAACGTATGGCGATAGCAGGTAGGACCAATGACGATTCCAGATTCACCAGGAGATTACAAACTATACTTACTTAACCCTACGTCAGACCTTTAAATGCACCTTTACCCATAGCCTAGCCCATGTTCACCATAGCCATAAAACTAGTGGCACACTAGTTTGTGGACTTCCTTTATATATTTGTAGAACAGCTCTATACACAGAAATGCATGCTCCACTGTCGCACACAAACAAGGATAGACATAGCCCACTCTCTACCATGTTAAACCCTCATGCTTCGGTCATGCTTCTCTGTAAAGCACACCGGCTCTCAGCTCTGCTTCCTCTGAAAACAGCTTTGAGAAAAAGAAAATGCACCAAGCTGCTGTAATCCTTAAAAATGGACAAATGTGCTGTGACACAAGATAACGGTTAATACGCCAATCACTGTGATTAACCATGGTGTTACAAAAGCAATTTTAATGCTAAAACAATGCTTCCTGGGCAGCACTGCCACAAATGAACAAGGCGGCTTCTGGGAATACTCTGTAGTCAAAAAGCTGAATCAGGGAAACGGGGCCAGTGGAGAGATTGTGCACTTGAGGCCAGAAGGGAAGGTCGAGATGGGGATGAATGCATGCGGTAGCTGTCAGCCACTTATGACACTGGTTAAATTACATTTTTATTAGCATCCAATGACTTTCTATGTTTTCAGAAAAAAATACTGACTCATTTGAGAGGAATGGGTCCTGGCTGGGGTGCCCTTCTCTTGCAGAGCTGTGACGAATCGATATCAAAAAGCATTTGTATTCTACGGCTCGCTCTAGAACACAAAATGAAAGAGACAGTACCAGTCAAAAGTTGACATCTAGATGTGATTCAAGAGGTAGGATTCATATAGGCCTAATAGAAGCCTAAACTACACTACCAGTCAAAAGTTTTAGAACACCTACTCATTCAAGGATATTTCTTCATTTCTACATTGTAAAATAATAGTGAAGACATCAAAACTATGAAATAACACATTTGGAAACATGTAATAACCAACAAAGAGTTAAATCTAAATATATTGTATATTTGAGATTCTTCAAAGTAGCCACCCTTTGCCTTGACTGCTTTACACACTTTTGGCATTCTCTCAACTAGCTTCATGAGGTTGAAGTCTGGAGTTGTGTTGGGTCATTGTCCTGTTGAAAAACAAATGAGAGTCCCACTAAGAGCAAACAAGATGAGATGGCGTATCACTGCAGAATGCTGTGGTAGCCATGCTGGTTAAGTGTGCCCTAAACTCTAAATAAATCACAGACAGTGTCACAAGCAAAGCACCCCCACACCATAACACCTCCTCCTCCATGCTTCACGGCGGGAACCACACCTACTCTGCGTCTCACAAAGACACGACAGTTGGAACCAAAAATCTCAAATGTGGACTCATCAGACCAAAGGACAGATTTCCACCGGTCTAAATGCCCATTGCTCATGTTTCTTGGCCCAAGCAAGTCTCTTCTTATTGGTGTCCTTTAGTAGTGGTTTCTTTGCAGCAATTCAACCATGAAGGCCTGATTCACGCAGTCTCCTCTGAACAAGGGTATTGTGTGTAGATAAAACAATTTAATCAATTTTAGAATAAGACTAACCTAACAAAATGTGGAAAAGTCAAGGGGTCTGAATACTTTCCGAAGTCACTGTATATTTTCCATGAGCAAAAATATAATATTTTCAGCTGTTTGAAGCTGGAGTACAAAAATGTAATTAAAAGATTCAAAAACAAAACTCAAAACAGGAAGCATAGAAATAGTGCACATAGAACAGATATACAGCTTCTTAGACTTGTTTTTAATGTGAATGACAGATATAACTTCGACATGAATTTGGTCGGGTCACCGAAAAAGTTGGATATTGCAGCTTTAAATGGCGAAGCTAAAACAGCCAAATACTCCATCTAAACGTGAAACGATTCTCAATTGCAGTACGGTTCTAGAAACATAAATTCCTTTACCTTCATATCACATCAAAATAATTTCACAAATGCAAAATACACACTTATTGTAGAATGATTTAGCACAGTTGCAGCCGACAGTATTTTTCAGTGACAAACATTTGTGACATCGGTCTCTGTTTACATACAGGTGTTCAGAGACGCAGACAGCTAATTAGCACAGGTAAATACATTTTGAATATGTTAAAAATATATATATATATATATTATTAGCTAGCTAACTAGCTACAGCAGACCACTTTGTAGGCTAATGAGCTGCTTGTTAGCTAGCCAACTTTGCATACTATAGCTAAGTGAAATATCAGATAATTAATTTAATATTAGCTTGTTAATTTGATGTAGGCCTATTTGTCATTGTAAATTAAAAACGAATGTTCCAAATGCATCTGTAGAAAATAGCAATGGAAAGGGTGAAAGTATTTTCTGCTCCAGCTGTCAGAAAAGGGAGTAGGTGTACTTTTTAGGGCAGGTTGTGGGAGGACATTATGAAAATATTCTCTTAAAGAGGAAAACTATGAAGGCAAACAGAGAAGTCAGGGCAGTCTAATTGTAATAAAATAAAGCCTGTTTCTTTGTGATGTCTGTGCTCAGATATGGACAGCTGCGAAAGCCTGTCTGCAGATGAAGAGGTTGTAGAGAATGTCCCAAGAAACTGCTGGCACATCCTTGTATGCCATGGGTTGTATGTGTACTAATGTTAGCAAATGTTGTATACAACAATACAGTTACAAGTCACACAACGTAGGCTACAAACTTATAACTGTAGCTGGCCAATCCTTCTCCTGGAGGTATGCTGGGTAGGGCTGACCACATTTAGTCTACTGGTCGATTGTTTGGTCACAAAGCTGTTGGTCGACAGAATTCTTTACTCGAGCAGTTTAATACAAAAATTAATTGTATATATAATTATGGCACATCAAGAATGACACCCGTCTCAGTGGACTAATCCAGTGCGGAGGCGGCGGGGATGGCATACCAGTATCACCAGTAGTACATTTACCTTAATTCCCATCATTTCTAATCTACAATGTTTGTTTGGTTAACGTAATTTCTGTTAATGCATTCAACAAATTATTATTACAAGGCCGCGGGGCGAGACGGAGTACTAGGAAGTGTACTCAGAGCATGCACTCACCAACTGGCAAGTGTCTTCACTGACATTTTCAACCTCTCCCTGGTCAAGTCTGTAATACCTACATGTTTCAAGCAGACAACCATAGTCCCTGAGCTCAAGAAAGCGAAGGTAACCTGACTAAATGACTACCGTCCCATAGCACTCACGTCGGCAGCCATGAAGTGCTTTGAAAGGCTGGTCATGGCTCACATCAACACCATCATCCCGGAAACCCTAGACCCACTCCAAGTCGCATACCGCCCCAACAGATCCACAGATGATGCAAATGCAATCCACAATGCCCTTTACCACCGGGACAAAAGGAACATCGATGTGAGAATGCTATTTATTGACTACAGCTTAGCGTTTGTACATCATCACTAATCACACCCTCTGCAACTGGATCCTGGACTTCCTGACGGGCCGCCGTCAAGAAGGCAATACATCTTCCACACTGATCCTCAACATGGGGGCCCCTCAGTGGTGCATGCTTAGCCCCCTCCTGTACTCCCTTTTCCCCAAGCCTGCATGGCCAAGCACGACTCCTACACGATCATTAAGTTTGCTGACGACACAACAGCGGTAGGCCTGATCACCGACAACGATGAGACGGCCTATAGGGAGGTCTGAGACCTGGCAGTGTGGTGCCAGGACAACAACCTCTCAATGTGAGCAAGACAAAGGAGCTGATCATGGACTACAGGAAAAGGAGGGCCGAACACGTACCCATTAACATCGACGGCGCTGAGATTCAAGTTCCTTGGTGCCCACATCACCAACGAACTATCGTGGTCCAAATTAGAGGTCGACCGATTAATCGGAATGGCTGAATAATTAGGGCCGATTTCAAGTTTTTATAACAAATCGGCAATCTGCATTATTGGACACCGATTATGGCCGATTATATTGCAATCCACGAGAAGACTGCGTGGCTGGCTGACCACCTGTTACGCGAGTGCAGGCAGCAAGGAGCCATGGTAAGTTGCTAGCTAGCATTAAACGTATCTTATAAAAACAATCAATCTTAACATAATCACTAGTTAAATACACATGGTTGATGATATTACTAGTTTAACTAGCTTGTCCTGCGTTGCATATAATCAATGTGGTGCCTGAAATTGTGTCACTTCTTTTGCGTTCAGTGTAAGCAGAGTCAGGGTATATATGCAGCAGTTTGGGTCGCCTGGCTCGTTGCGAACTGTGTGAAGACCCTTTCTTACTAACAAAGTCCGTAATTAGTTTGCCGGAATTATACATAATTATAACATACCATTCAAGGTTGTGCAATGTAACAGCAATATTTAGACTTAGGGTGGCCACCTGTTCGATAAAGCACTTCAAATAGCACTTTCCTGCGTTTGCCAGCAGCTCTTGCAATGCTTGAAGCACAGTGCTGTTTATGACTTCAAGCCTGTCAACTCATGAGATTATGCTGGCAATGCCTATAAGAACATCCAATAGTCAAAGGTGTATGAAATACAAATGGTATAGAGAGGAATAGTCCGATAACTACAACCTAAAACTTCTTAACTGGGAATATTGAAGACTCATGTTAAAAGGAACCACCAGCTTTCATATATTCTCATGTTCTGAGCAAGGAACTTAAACGTTAGATTTTTTACATGGCACATAATGCATTTTTACTTTCTTCTCCAACACTGTGTTTTTTCATTATTTCAACCAAATTGAACATGTTTCATTATTTATTTGAGACTAAAATTATTTTATTTATGTATTATATTAAGTTAAAATAAAAGTGCTCATTCAGTATTGTTGTAATTGTCATTATAGAAATATATATACAGTCGGAAGTTTACATATACTTAGGTTGGAGTCGTTAAAACTTGTTTTTCAACCACGCCACAAATATCTTGTTAACTTCTCTAGGGTAGGTGAGACGCTAACATCCCACCAGGCCAACATTCGGTGAAACTGCAGAGAGCTAACATTTTAAATACACAATTCGTTGTATTAAACATTGTTGTAAATACATGTATCTTACATCATTTAAAAGATGAACGTCTTATTAATCCAGCCGCTGTGTCAGATTTCAAAAAGGTTTACTGCAAAAGCAAACATGCGATTTTCTGAGGACGGCGCCCCACACACAAGTATTACTAGCATTTTCCAACCAAGCATTAGCGTCACGAAAGTCAGAAATAACAATAAAATAAATCGCTTACCATTGAAGATCTTCCTCTGGTGGCAATGCCAAGTGTCCTAACTACACAGTGAATGTTCGTTTTGTTTGATAAAATCAATTTTTATAGCCTAACACGAAACATTTGTAAACCGGTTGCGTCGTGATTTCCGTCTCATTCAACTTTGGACGAAGCGTTTGTGGTAATTACACACACTAAACAAACGTTTATCCAGTCATGGTTTCATTGCAATCCTCTGGTTGTTACTAACACAACCATACATGATGGCTCTTTTCCCAGGACGTAATTGACCGAAACAAACCGATTTGAAGACACCAATCAATGACCTCATTGCGCACCAATGGTAGGACCGGTCTATCGTTGATTGACTGTATTTTGGCCCAATGACCATCTTGAAATCTAGCTTGGAAGATAGCCAATGAGCTGAGGTAAACGGCAATATGTAATGGTTATATGTTTGAAGACCAGCCTTTGTCGTAAACTCTGGCGTAAGAGGTTCATTCGCCATTGCAAATCCTACTTGACGGAGCCACGAGTGTTACGCATAGCAGTACATATTCAATAGCATTTTCAACAAGTTTATATATTTAAATTATGGCGAATAAATCAGGAAAAGCTAAAACAAAGTCTAGGTATACAGATTTAACCCAAATTATAGAGGAAATTGATAGAGACAGCCCCCCATCTCACAGCTAGCCTTCAGGGAGCTGCTCATCCAGGAGCTTGCTAGCTACAGCAAGTCCACTGCAGCACCTTCTGCTCCGTCAACCAGTGGTGTTCACCTGCCCAGATTCATCTCTGCAGGCATGAATGTGCCTCAGGGCAAAAAGGGCACAGTGGGGAGGCGACGTTGTGCCCTTTGACACAGGAAATGCCCCATCACCTGCACCACCTGTTCAGTAAGCCTCTGCTTTACAGCAGAAAGAGACTGCTATGGGCCATGGCACCAGGACTGAGGGCTGAGGGTCTTCACAATATTTATCTATTTATTTATAAAATATACAATATTGTAAATAGAAAATGTATAAATAGTTACCCTTGTTATTTGTTTGTTTATTATTTTATATATATTTTTTCATATATATTTATTTTTTGGGGGTGTGTTAGAATAGCATTTATGTATTTTGTATATAGTTATTTCCTTCAAAATGTATCACTACCAATTTGGCCACTTGGGTACATTTGGGTACATTTGTGTGGGACACCTGGGTGACTTCATGCTCAATGTCATGTAGCTCGCTCATTTTTGAAGTTATGTCTAAAACTTTGCTCAGCTATTGTTGCCATCTTATGTTCTTCATTCAAATCATTCACAGCATCCTATCTGTATGTTTGGCTGTTCTTGGTCATTTGAAAGATGATGCAGCAACAATAAAAAACAGATAACGTATGTTTATTTCCTTGTATTTTCTTCTACCAGATCTATTGTGTTATATTCTCCTACATTCAATTCACATTTCCACAAAATTCAGAGTGTTTCCTTTCAAATGATACCAAGAATATGCATATCCTTGGTTCTGGGCCTGAGCTACAGGCAGTTAGATTAGGGTATGTCTTTAGGCGGAAATTGAGAAGAAGGGGGGGTACCCCAAAGAAGTTAAACTGTAGTTTTGGCAAGTCGCTTAGGACATCTACTTTGTGCATGACAAGTAATTTTTCCAACAATTGTTTACAGATGGATTATTTCACTGTATCACAATTCCAGTGGGTCAGAAGTTTACATACGCTAAGTTGACTGTGCCTTCAAACAGTTTGGAACATTTCAGAAAATGATGTCATGGCTTTAGAAGCTTCTGATAGGCTAATTGACATAATTTCAGACAATTGGAGGTGTACCTGTGGATGAATTAAGGCCTACCTTCAAACTCAGTGTCTCTTTGCTTGACATCATGGGAAAATCAAAAGAAATCAGCTAAGACCTCAGAAAATAATTGTAGACATCCACAAGTCTGGTTCATCCTTGGGAGCAATTTCCAAACGCCTGAAGCTTCTAAGCAAACAGCTGGAGGCAGGGCCTTCTCCTATAGAGCTCAATTTTTATGGAATGGTCTGCCTACCCATGTGAGAGACGCAGACTCGGTCTCAACCTTTAAGTCTTTACTGAAGACTCATCTCTTCAGTAGGTCATATGATTGAGTGTAGTCTGGCCCAGGAGTGTGAAGGTGAACGGAAAGGCTCTGGAGCAACGAACCGCCCTTGCTGTCTCTGCCTGGCCGGTTCCCCTCTCTCCACTGGGATTCTCTGCCTCTAACCCTATTACAGGGGCTGAGTCACTGGCTTACTGGTGCTCTTCCATGCCGTCCCTAGGAGGGGTGTGTCACTTGAGTGGGTTGAGTCACTGACGTGATCTTCCTGTCTGGGTTGGTGCCCCCCCTTGGGTTGTGCCGTGGCGGAGATCTTTGTGGGCTATACTCTGCCTTGTCTCAGGATGGTAAATTGGTGGTTGAAGATATCCCTCTAGTGGTGTGGGGGCTGTGCTTTGGCAAAGTGGGTGGGGTTATATCCTGCCTGTTTGGTCCTGTCCGGGGGTATCATCGGATGGGGCCACAGTGTCTCCTGACCCCTCCCGTCTCAGCCTCCAGTATTTATGCTGCAGTAGACAACTACTGTGATTATTATTATTTGACCATGCTGGTCATTTATGAACATTTGAACATCTTGGCCATGTTCTGTTATAATCTCCACCCGGCACAGCCAGAAGAGGACTGGCCACCCCTCATAGCCTGGTTCCTCTCTAGGTTTCTTCCTAGGTTCTGGCCTTTCTAGGGAGTTTTTCCTAGCCACTGTGCTTCTACACCTGCATTGCTTGCTGTTTGGGGTTTTAGGCTGGGTTTCTGTACAGCACTTTGTGACATCAGCTGATGTAAGAAGGGCTTTATAAATAAATTTGATAAATTGATTTGTGTGTCTTAATTATTTAAATCACAGCCTGCTTAATTAAAGCATCAGACGAGCTCAGTAGCCTACATATAGTTGATTTTATTAAAATACACAGTGTGTCTATCTATAAAATTAAACATTTGAAAATTTAGACCATTCGATTGGTCGAAAGAACAGACGACTCCTGGTCGACTAAGATTTATTTTTTGTCGGGGACAGCCCTAATGCTGTGTGAGCAGGCTTCTGTTCCAGCCCAGCACTAACACACCTATTTCAACTTATCAAACCTAATGAGTTGATAATAATGTGTATTATTGCTGGGCTGGAATAGAAGTCTCCTCACTCAGTAGATCTGGGAGTAGAGCAAGGTTGGCCACCTCTGGGATGGACTTGTTTGTTCACCCAAAATTATGCTTTAATAATAATAGCCTACTTACTAAGATGTCTAACATCTATAAATATCTTAAATTATTTGTACATTTTGAAATTATATTTTAATTATTCAAGATGAACTAGTGTCAATGTTCATTAATCACAAATCCCAATTCAGCAATAAAAAGGTATGAAGGAGATGTCTCTAATTTGTCTGCGTTTCTGTGTTGCTTTCTCAAATGAGAAAGTTGAGAGCTCCCCAATCGGTTTTCTTTGATTGTCGCTCTCTCAGGATATCAGCCATGTGAAACCATTTTGCAGCTTATCATAATGGCATGCGTCACCAATGCAGCCACAAGCCTACAGTATGATGGCATTACTGGCCTAATGGGCATGTGCAATCTATCTGCCCCTTGTCATTGTACATCTGAAGCCGAGAATAGCTCAACGCACACATAATTTGCATATTGATGAGCTAGCTATACGTTCTCAATTTAAAATCATACCAGTGGATAATGTATATGAGGCTAACCCTAAGCCAGATGTTCTACATGATATTTCTGACATGAAATTCTTTAGTGCAAATCCAACCTTGTATTCTAGGTACTGTACATGAAAATAACGAGCTGGCAATTTGTAGGCTAATTCAAAATATCAAAAAGGAAAATAATGTAGCATGGGGAGCATTGTAATTCTACCTCGTTTATTTGCTGGAAATGGTTTTAGAATATAGAGACAAAATTAGAAGGTCAACGGCATGGAGGAGGATTGCAGAGATGTTGGTGTTGATGGCTAAAGAGATTTGCACAGCCACAACTCCCTTTACCCAAAGTACCCATTCATGTGCATGTAGGCCCATGTATTTTTACAGAGTGAGCTATAATCATCAATGTCATGTCAAGTATAATGAAAGAGCCATAAGCCTTATTATAAACTGAGTTGTTCAAGCCCTGAATGCTGATTGGCTGACAGCCGTGGTATATCAGCCCACACCCCCTCAGGCCTGATTGCTTAAATATATGAAAATCCTAATGTTAAAATACCATAATCCAATTGGTAGCATATTACATGATAAATTCATGTTTAGTGTATCATTAACAACGTTATAATGCATGTAACTGGGATTTCTATTCTTGGGTGGGCAAATTTCACAATATAATTTACTCAGCACATTTACAAAAGGTTGCTTTGATCACAGTTTTGAGGCTTAGGTTGCTTGGTGTTTATAACTAGCTAGCAGCACATGCAAACATTGTTGTGCAAATCTATCTTCACGCACCATAAACTCCAACAATCTCTGGAATCCTTCTCCATGGCCTTATGATTTTGTCTCTGTATTCTAGCGAAGCAAAATTATATAGAATTGGAAAACCAGACACAGCGATGATTGGATTTCCTCCATATTTTTTGGTTGTGCTTGCCCGGAACTAATGACAGGCGGAACTGTTTCATATACAGAAGATTTTCAAGCAAACATCTGCTCCTTAGCTGATTGGTTAATGCAGTAGCCACGTGCTCTTTGGACTATGACTGCCCTTAGCCCTAAATTCTCAGCCCTTGAATGACGTTTTACATAGCTACCTTGACCCTAAATGTCCCTTGACCAAGCGAGGGAGAGTGATGATCGGAGAGGCAACGTCCTTGGTGGAAAGCTTGAAGTTGAGCTTAGAAACAACCAACCTAAAGCTATTAATGCAACGTTAGTGAATTGGACCTCCCACTTAAAATGGCAATCAAACTGCATCCAGTTTCGACGGGGATTCCCCCAAGGGAAAGTAGCTATTGCGAGGGCTGAGGGGTGAACATAACATGTTTGGACTGCAGCCTTTAGCTCTGCCTGCAGGGTTCGCGACGCTCAGTTCCCAAAACCCCCTGGGCATGGGGGCGGAACTTCGACTGGGGAATTCGGAAGTGGTGGAAACCCTACATTAATATTCAGACCAAGCATCGCGGCTCTTAACAAAACTCCCCCTTACAGAAGACGCCTTTGTCCAATGACTTGTGTAATGGAACAGAGCGTCATGATCAAAGGCTACCCCCAAATGATCACTCAAATATCTTCTGTAATTGGCATGCAAGTAGCCTACTTCGTCGCAAACTCTCGCTTTTGTAACAAATGTTTGATTCTACTATATCGTATGGGGTTTAAGGGCAGATAGTAACGAGAAGAGGGAGGCAGAAAAGTCGATACAAAAATGCATAACCCATGGTCTGATGTTGGTCACGTGATACCTAACCTCGCTAACTAACTTAGCTACCAAAACATGACGAAACCCTCAACTTAACTAACGTTATAGTTTCACAACAAATGAAAGTACAGGTTGGCCAATAAACTAGAATAAAAAAGTACATTGTTAACCTGGTTAGCTTGGTGACGTTGTCTGGCTAGCTGACTGTAGCAACGTAACATGATCTCTATGGTAGCTAGCAACCAACTTCAATCTCACTTCTGGCTAGAAAGTCGCTTTAACCAAATATTTTATAATTATAACACAGATAGCTAGCTAACGCGTTACATCCTCAAACAGCTAACGTTAACGCTTAATTGTCCTTTGCAACTTTACAGTACTCCATTAGTCTTGCATTGTCCACTTCAAAGTGATAGTTAGCCAAGGTAACGTTAGTTGGTCTGTGGGGCAAACTATCTGAGTCGGTTAACGTTAGCTTACGTTATAAGTTAGGTAGCTACTGTAGTTAGGCTACCTAGCTAGCGTTGTTGATCATTTTTCCAACTAACGTTCGTTAGCTGGTTTTCACGCTACCTGTAACGGTAACTAACGTTAGTTAGTGAGTCACTTGTTAACGTCAAATCATAGCTAGCTAACGATAGAAACGTTATATAGCTAGCTAACGTTTGTTAGCTGCGCGACCAAGAACGTTGGGACGGTTAAGTTAGCTAGCTTCGTGCTAACGCTAACTACCCGTGGTTTGTATCTGTCGATGATGTTGCAATTGCTAACGATGGGATATGAAGCAACGTTAGTTATCTAGCTAATGCAAATACAATTGAATATAGCTAGCTATTTAGACATAGCTATGAACTCCACATAAGTGTAAGCAAGCCTACCTCATAGGGTCAAGTATGATTTTGCAGCTCTCTTCCTCGTACGGTATGATTTGACTTCGTAGACTATTCGTTTGGGTTGCTACTTTAGCTAACAGTCCCCACGGTGGTGTGCAAGTTTAGCTAGCTAAAGCAACACAACCCAAAAACATAAATGTAGTCCTCACGCACTCGAGTGTCAACTGTGGAGCGTTGGTTTCTGGTATTCCGTTTTCCACTGTTTAAAATGGGTAAACTAGACTTCTCTTTTTGCTAACAGTGGGCTACTCCGCTTTGGAGTGTCAAGTTCCACGTTATACTGCAAAATCCATTGGCCAAAAGGTACACTGACCCTGGTTGATGTCAACTGCACGACACTTTGCTGATTGTTTGGTTTGTGGACGAGTAGCCGAGGCACAGTGGCAATGGTAGCTGTGGCCAAATGGAAAACTCCAGTGTTGCACATTCTGGTTAGGCAGGTGATGTTGGTCGCGTGCTCCCACTAGCTTCAAGATAACCTCATTGCACTTTACTTCTTCATATGGCTTTGCGGCAGACTAGACTTTATGTTGCATATTGCTGCCTTTCACTGTTTGGAAAGTGCATAGCACATTTGCTCACAAAAGAAATGGGGGGAATGAAATTGCACCACCATCTAACCCATATATATACACCACTACCCCCAACACACCTTCCCACTACTTTGGCCCCAACATAACCTACTCCAGACCGTCAGCCTGGGAGGCTGGATCCCATTCTCCCCCAAATAACTGTTCTTCTAAACTAAAATCTCTGATATGCAAAAACTTCTCTGCTGTGGTTCCAACGCAGGGCTAAGGGTCAGAAGGTTGAGGGTTCGCCGACCATCACAGACGAGCTCACTCTTCCTGCCTGTTTCATCAAATCAAATTTTATTTGTCACATGTGCCGAATACAAGTGTAGACTTTACCGTGAAATGCTTCCTTACAAGCCCTTAACCAACAGTGCAGTTCAAGAAGGAGAAAATATTTACCAAGTAGACTCAATTAAAAAGTAATAATAAAAGTAACACAATAAGAACAATAACAAGGCTATATACAGGGGGCACCGGGTACCGAGTCAGTGTGCGGGGGTACAGGTTAGTTGAGGTAATCTGTACATGTAGGTGGGGGCGGAGTGACTATGCATAGGTAACAAACAAACAGCAAGTGTACAAAAGGGAGGGGGGGTCAATGTAAATTGTCCGGGTGGCGATTTTATGAATTGTTTAGCAGTCTTATGGCTTGGGGGTAGAAGCTGTTGAGAAGCCTTTTGGTCCTAGACTTGGCACTCTGGTACCGCTTTCCGTGCGTTAGCAGAGAAAACAGTCTATAACTTGGGTGACTGGCGTCTCTGACAATTTTATGGGCTTTCCTCTGACACCGCCTATTATATAGGTCCTGGATGGCAGGAAGCTTGGCCCCAGTGATGTATTGGGCATTTCGCACTACCCTCTGTAGCGCCTTACGGTCAGATGCCGAGCAGTTGCCATACCAGGCGGTGATGCAACCGGTCAGGATGCTCTCGATGGTGCAGCTGTAGAACATTTTGAGGATCTGGGGACGCATGCCAAATCTTTTTAGTCTCCTGAGGGGGAAAAGGTTTTGTCGTGCCCTCCTCACAACTGTGTTGGTATGTTTGGACCATGATAGTTCGTTGGTGATGTGGACACCAAGAAACTTGAAACTCTCGACCCGCTCCACTACAGCCCCGTCGATGTTAATGGGGGCCTGTTCGGGCCACCTTTTCCTGTAGTCCACGATCAGCTCCTTTGTCTTGCTCACATTGAGGGAGAGGTTGTTGTCCTGGCACCACACTGCCAGTTGTCTGATCTCCTCCCTATAGGCCGTCTCATCGTTGTCGGTGATCCGGCCTACCACTGTTGTGTTGTCAGCAAACTTAATGATGGTGTTGGAGTCGTGTTTGGCCACGCAGTCGTGGGTGAACAGGGAATACAGGAGGGGACTAAGTACACACCCCTGAGGGGCCCCAGTGTTAAGGATCAGCGTGGCAGACGTGTTGTTGCATACTCTTACCACCTGGGGGTGGCCCGTCAGGAAGTCGAGGATCCAGTTGCAGAGGGAGGTGTTTAGTCCCAGAGTCCTTAGCTTAGTGATGAGCTTCGTGGGCGCTATGGTGTTGAACGCTGAGCTGTAGTCAAGGAACAGCATTCTCACATAGGTGTTCCTTTTTGTGAGAAAGGGCAGTGTGGAGTGCGATTGAGATTACGTCATCTGTTGGGGCGGTATGCGAATTGAGAGTGGGTCTAGGGTGTCTGGGAGGATGCTGTTGATGTGAGCCATGACCAGCCTTTCAAAGCACTTCATGGCTACCGACGTGAGTGCCACGGGGCGGTAATCATTACACTATGATCAATTATCAGCTCGGGGGAAATCATAAAATATATTTATAATTATATATTTATAATTATATAAAACATGCAATGAATTTTCCACCAACAGGTTTCTGTGCCAATGATCTCCAGAGCCCTGTTCCTCCTCCACGCACTCTCCCTGTGGTGCGTGTCTCCAGCCCAGTACCTCCAGTTCCGGCACCACACACCAAGCCTACTGTGCGTATCCAGAGCCCTGTACACACTGTTCCTTCTCCCCGCACTCGCCCTGAGGTGCGTGCCCTCAGCCCGGTACCACCAGTGCCGGTACCACGCACCAGGCCTATAGTGCGCCTCGAGAGTCCAGTGTGCCCTGTTCCTGCTCCTCGCACTAGCCTTGAGGTGCGTGTCTCCAGTCCGGTACCACCAGTTCCGGCACCATGCACCAGGCCTACTGTGCGCCTCAGCAGGTCAGAGTCGGCCGTCTGTCCAACGCCGCCTGCACTGCCTGCCTGCCCAGCGCCGTCTGAGCTTCCTGCCTGTCCAGCGCCATCTGAGCTGCCTGCCTGCCCAGCGCCATCTGAGCTGCCTGCCTGCCCAGCGCCATCTGAGCTGCCTGCCTGTCCCGAGCCGTCAGAGCCGCCCGTCTGTCCCGAGCCGTCAGAGCCGCCCGTCTGTCCCGAGCCATTAGAGCCGTCCGTCAGTCAGGAGCCGCCAGAGCTGTCCGTCAGTCAGGAGCTGCCAGAGCCGCCCGCCAGTCAGGCGCTGCCAGAGCCGCCCGCCAGTCAGGAGCTGCCAGAGCTGCCTGCCAGTCATGAGCTGCCCTCCAGTCATGAGCTGCCTTCCAGTCATGAGCTGCCCCTCAGTCCGGAGCTGCCATTAGTCCGGAGCTGCCCTTCAGTCCGGAGCTGCCTCTCTGTCCGGAGCTGCCTCTCAGTCCGGAGCTGCCCCTCTGTCCTGAGCTACCTCTCTGTCCTGAGCTGTCTCCTCAATCTAGTGTGGACCTTGGTGAAGATTCCTAGGCCAAGGTCGGGGGCGAGGGTCGCCACTCAAAGGACGCTAAGGAGGGGGACAAAGACAATGGTGGAGTGGTGGCCTCGTCCTGCGCCGGAGCCGCCACCGCGGACAGATGCCCACCCAGACCCTCCCCTTGAGTTTTAGGGGGTGCGTTCGGAGTCCGCACCTCAGGAGGGGGGTACTGTCACGTTCTGACCATAGTTCTTGTGTGTTTTGCTTGTTTTAGTGTTGGTCAGGACGTGAACTGGGTGGGCATTCTATGTTGTGTGTCTTGTTTGTCCGTTTCTATGTTTGGCCTAATATGGTTCTCAATCAGAGGCAGATGTTTTGTGTTGTCTCTGATTGGGAATCATATATAGGTGGCTTGTTTTGTGTTGGGGATTGTGGGTGGTTGTTTCCTGTCTCTGTGTTTTCTCTGCACCAGATAGGGCTGTATCGGTAAGCCACGTTTGTTATTTTTGTTATTTTGTATTTTGTAAGTGTTCACTGTTTAATCGTCATTATTAAATCATGTTGAACACGAGCTACGCTGCGTCTTGGTCCGATCCCTGCTACACCTCCTCTTCTAGTGAAGAGAGGGAAGGCTGCCGTTACAGGTGGCATTGTCATGCTGGAGGGTCATGTCAGGATGAGCCTGTAGGAAGGGTACCACATGAGGGAGGAGGATGTCTTCCCTGTAACGCACAGCGTTGAGATTGCCTGCAATGACAACAAGCTCAGTCCGATGATGCTGTGACACACCGCCCAAGACCATGACAGACCCTCCACCTCCAAATCGATCCTGCTCCAGAGTACAGGCCTCGGTGTAACGCTCATTCCTTCGACGATAAACGCAAATCCGACCATCACCCCTGGTGAGACAAAACCGCGACTCATCAGTGAAGAGCACTTTTTGCCAATCCTGTCTGGTCCAGCGACGGTGGGTTTGTGCCCATAGACGACGTTGTTGCCGGTAATGTCTGGTGAGGACCTGCCTTACAACAGGCCTACAAGCCCTCAGTCCAGCCTCTTTCAGCCTATTGCGGACAGTCTGAGCACTGATGGAGGGATTATGCGTTCCTGGTGTAACTTGGGCAGTTGTTGTTGCCATCCTGTACCTGTCCCGCAGGTGTGATGTTCGGATGTACCGATCCTGTGCAGGTGTTGTTACACGTGGTCTGCCACTGTGAGGACGATCAGCTGTCCGTCCTGTCTCATTGTAGCGCTGTCTTAGGCGTCTCACAGTACAGACATTGCAATTCATTGCCCTGGCCACATCTGCAGTCCTCATGCCTCCTTGCAGCATGTCTAAGGTACATTCACGCAGATGAGCAGGGACCCTGGGCATCTTTCGTTGGTATTTTTCAGAGTCAGTAGAAAGGCCTCTTTAGTGTCCTAAGTTTTCATAACTGTGACCTTAATTGCCTACCGTTTGTAAGCTGTTAGTGTCTTAACGACCGTTCATTAATTGTTTATGGTTCATTGAACAAGCATGGGAAACAGTGTTTAAACCCTTTACAATGAAGATCTGTGAAGTTATTTGGATTTTTACGAATTATCTTTGAAAGACAGGGTCCTGAAAAAGGGACGTTTCTTTTTTTGCTGAGTTTATATGTATTTTTTCATGGTACACGAGACACCAGTCTGATTCGCGCCTGTCTCAGTGGACTAATATATTGCGGAGGCTGTAGGGATGGCACAGTCCTTCATTCTAAAATATGTGCTACTGAAATTGTATATGGTTATATTATGTACGAACAATGGTGCAAATATTGCAACAAAATTACTGGAACTTTCAATAAATTCCCTGGTTTTCCCTAAATCTCGGTTGGAGGTGTGCCAGAACCAGGATGGAATAAGCAGGAAATCCGGAATCCTCCTACCAGGATTTTTGGAAAACCAGGGAATTGTAGTTAATTAGCTAGCTAACCTAACTGTTAAATGCGCATGGGTTTATAAATCATCCATATATATCTACAGAAATAAGACAGATCCTGCTTCTGTTGCCTGTTTGAGAGTTTGTTTAATAGAATATTGATTCTCTGAGCTCTTAATTACTGGAACTTTCAATAAATTCCCTGGTTTTCCCTAAATCTCATTTGGAGGTGTGTCAGAACCAGAATGGAATAAGTAGGAAATCTGAATTCCTCCAACCAGGATTTTTGGAAAACCAGGGAATTTATTGAAAGTTCCTGTAATTTTTAGTCCTGTTTTCTTAATACTGTCTTAATACCGTAACTTAGGCCTATATTTCAACGTAGCCTATAGGATACTGTGTCAATAAATCAATCATTAATTAATTCGTCATCATACAGCATACAGTACAAGTCATTCATGCTTTGAAATGCCATCAAGCATTTTTTTTAAATGAAATAACAAAGGGAGCCTTGAATAATTAGCCTAAACAATAAATAAACTGCCGGCAATTTAATTCACGAATGCATGCAACAGTTTTTAGTCTTTGTATTAATAAAGGCTTTGCAATATTCTTTCGTTAGAACAGATTCTCTGGTGCACTAATACTTTATTTCATGTCGTTTAAACTGTTCCAAATGGTCCAATTTGGGGGGATTGTAAGCTTCCACAACTAAGTCAAAAGTCTTACACATATCGGACTTTCCCTTTCCCTCCTGAGAAACCAGTAAACTAATTTCGAGTTTATTTGTCATGTCCTCTGCATCCATTATGCTGTCACGTGCTATGGTGTTCAGAGTTTGTTATGACCAATTTATTGATGTGAATATGATATGCTATAGGTCAGGCCCTATTGTTCACGTGCATGCAATGCATACTGTACGTGTCACGTAAAGAGCAAGGGTTGAGGGAATAGGACATTTCTTTCCTAAGAAAAATATGCATTTCGGTAACAGAACATCTTTTTTTTAAGTAAGAAAGTAGAAGTGTCTTTAATTATATTGCAGCTTCAGCACCACGGACAGCGCGATAAACACTGTTGGTCACTGAAGCAGGGAGGAGAGACAGAGCCTGTCCCAAATCAATTGTCGTTGGGCTCCCTCTTGTGTTATTTGTATCAGTGGAGGCTCCTCAGAGGAGGAAGAGAAGGAGGACCAATTTCATAAAAATAAAAATAGTGAAACATTCAAAAACTTATCCTTTATATATTCATATGTCACCAAATAATTGGTTAAAATACACTGTTTGCATTGAAGGTCTACCGTAACTTCGACAGCACTGTCTGGGCTAGCACCATGGTGTAGCCGGAGCACAGCTAGCTTCCTTCCTCCTCTGGCTTCATTGACTTCAATACAAAACCTAGGAGCCTCACCCCTTCCATAGACATACATGGTAATTATGACCACTTCCGGAGGACGTCCTCCAACCAATCAAAGCTTTTGCAGTATGAACTGACATGTTGTCCATCCAATCATAGATGTAGGATCAGAGAACAGTGTTTTGTATTGGGATTGTGCCACAGAGCATTATCGGGGTTCTATATGTTGAGAAGCTTGGTGACATTGTTGGATGGAGATTAAGAGTGGTAGTTGAGCAAATTATTTTTTTCAAATAACAGGAGATGGAGGATGTCACGCCCTGACCATAGATTGTTTTGTATGACCATAGATTGTTTATATTTTTTGTTTGGTCAGGGTGTGATGTGGGTGGGCATTCTATGTTTGTATGTCTATGTTTTGTATTTCTGTGTTTGGCCTGGTATGGTTCCCAATCAGAGGCAGCTGTCAATCGTTGTCTCTGATTGAGAACCATACTTAGGTAGCTTGTTCCCACCTGTGTTTGTGGATAGTTGTTTTCTGTTTTGTGTGTATACCTTACAGGACCGTTTCGTTCGCGTTCTTTGTTATTTAGTGTTCTGAGTTAAATACATTTAACATGGACACTTACCACGCTGCGTTTTGGTTCGATCCTTCATACTCCTCATCAGAAGAAGAAAATCGTTACAGAGGAGGTATATTATAAATTGTTTCATTGTGTTTAGAACTTTATTTTTGTGTCGAGTTAGTGCAATTTATTTACATTTGCCTTGCTAACTTCAGTAGCTAGCTAGCTACCAGCACCAGTGTGCAGTTTTCTCCGCCAGAATGGCCAACGCTGCTGAAAATGTTGTGGATTTATTGTTGAAGAACCCCTTTCATTCTCTGGGGTACACGGTGCGAATTAAAAGCGAGGGTTGACCTCTGCCTGAGATCAGATTCATGAAGAAGGATGAAAAGATGAGAGCGTTCAATACCAACTGGTATCAAATGTATAGCTGGTTAACAGGGAGCCTATCATCAAGCCGCCTGTTATTGCATGTTACGATGCTTTACATGCTGAACATCTTTTCTGGGATGTCGAAAACAATTCCGAATGATTTGATAGCTTCCATTGCATCATCCATTAAAAGTTAGATTAAAGAAAGAGGTTGACACAGCACATTTTTTCACATGCGCTCAAGTAGGCTTTGCACTTTCCTCCGGACAGACACAAGCAAACACTCATTACATAAATGCTGCAGCAGCCTAGGCTACACCTAAACATTAGATTTCTGACATGCTGTATGTAATTAAAACTATACTATTTTTCGTCTGATCAATTGTAGGCTCCTAATAAGAGCAGCTGTATACAGCCTATGAGCCCTGTCCATCTGGTCAGGGTAAACTAATTGGCAACATTATGTATTTATAGTCCATTTGTGTGTCAAGAGAAAATGTGAATGTGATAAAATTTTGATTATATTCAAAATTGGGCTGGCTAGGCTGCCTATAAGTTTATAATCCAAAATTATTACCTGGAATTAATCAATCGACATAATAAAGATGGCAGATGTGAGTACATTTTTTTAGAAGGCCTACAGTTGCATAGGCCTGCATGATGCAAACATGCATAAAGCAACCTCAACCCTCTGAGTTCTATTGTCTATCAGTTGTCTATGTATCTGGGTAGAGGAAATCCCCCTCCTAATCTAGTCTAAATATAATTTATATGAACAAATATAAGATAGCTGCAGTTTGACAGGGTTTCATCCCCCCAGAGCCAGGAGTTTTTTTTAGGAGATTTTTAAAACTTGATTAGGAAAAACTGGTCCCATCATAGCCGATATAAAACATTTTTTATAACTGATTAATCACTGTCATACCTTTATAGGATCCAGAGTTTTCCTAGATAGGTTAACATATAAGGAAAAACTCCAGACCCCAAGGGGTAAAAATTGCCCCACCGCTCTGGGGCCTATGGTGCCACCAGTCTGCTTGCAGTTGTCAGTTATCGTCAGGTATGTGGATGATCAGGGCTTTATTCAGGAACGTTTCTTGGGCTACTTTGATGTGCAGTCTGTTTGACTTTATGAATTTTGAGATGTCTGAGTTTAACTTCATAGAGAAACTCGTTGTCCAAATATACGATGGCGCAGCTGTAATGGAATGTATCTGCTATTTGTATTTACAGCTAAGTCCCCTCATGTTCCCTGATTTAAGAGGTGATGACTACTCCACTCCACTACCATTGTCAACTTTCTCCTGACATTAACTGAAGCCACAACGTCTCATGTGCCCGCTCATCCACTGGCACATTGAATGTTTCCCTTCCAAGCACTGTGAGTACCCCTATCAATTTTCTCTCATTACTGAATGTAGAGTCAATCACATTATTACACATCAAAGATTTTACTCCTTGCTTGGACTAACTAATTCTTAGCTCTTTTGTCTAACTGTGTAGTGTCTTGTGTTATTGTTTTTTGTCTTCCCAGTAAAATCCTGTCCTGCACTGGTCAGGCCTCTGAACACCTTAACTCATGCCACATACCCTCATTCAATCACTGCTGTGATCCCTTTCCAACACTGTAAGTAGCCCTCTCATTCCCCTTCCCCATAATATTGTACTATAAATGTCTTTATTAAATGCTTTAGGTTAAAATAATTTGTCTTTGATTTTTGAAACACACTTTGTATACTCAGTGCATTCCGCGCCTATACTGTGGGTCTCCCATCCTCCTCATTTTTTCAAGTCACCAGCCTCCACTGGTGTGTGTGCAGTGGTCTAGGCTGATTGGTGGTGCTTGTGCTTCCTATCACTCAGAAGTTATGTAGCAAGCTCAGGTGACCATAATGCCTGCCATGAACATTTCCCAGTTGCTTTGAATGTTCAAAGTCATAGTGTCATAGTGCAAATAAAAATTTGTTCTTAACTGACTTGCTATAAAGGTTAAATAAATAAAAATATTTAAAAATATATAGTCTAAGAACACTTTTAAAATCTTAAAGGATAAGTCTTGGCCATTAGACCAAGAGGGCCAACAATGATTTTGAAGTTGCAGGAGGGGCTACCTTATCATGTGACCATGAGCAACTGTGACTGTCTCATGTCCGCTACACTTTCACATGTGCATTTTCAAATTTGTATGTACATTTTAACATGTTAAACAGGATAAATAAGGAGACACGTAGAGTTAATTTTTACTGGGTTTCTCTTCCAATTTATATTTATTGTCAATTTCTCTCAATCTCAGAATATTGCAACGACCCTGGGAGGGTTCGAGGCCTGCTCCCTGCCTGTTTCATTACAATATTGACTGTTCAATTCAAAGTCATCTCTTTGTAGAAAAGTATCTATTTACATCTGTTTACATTCATTCCATGTTTAGGCCTATGTATTAAATGTAAGAAAAAACAATAGACAGTTAACATAACAGAAGCAAAAAATAGCTCTCTTGGACGAAATGGCAGCCAAGCTAGTGCCTAGCACTAAGCTAGCTAGCGGTTAGCAATTAGCATGTAACTATTAATGTTAGATACAAATTTCCTTAAAAGTAACCAAAGGACATATCATTAGCGTGGTGAGGAGGTTAAAAAAACATTCTTCCATCTGAAAACCAAAGGTCCATTATGTTAAATTAACTGCAGTATAGGTATGTGGTCAGTTGTTATATTGAGACGTGTCAAATAAATGCATCTACTTACTTATAAGTGATATGCAAGCTCTATATGTTTTAATAGAGCCTGTCATCTTGATATTGTGGCATCTGGATCAGAATGATCCTATTATTAAAAATAGTAAGATTGAGCTCAAAAACGTCCAAAAAAGAGCATTACAGAATCTGTATCATTCTGATCCAAATTAAATGTTTAAAAAAACTGTCTCCATTATCTTCAGTATATAATAAACATACTCATTGACCAGACTAAGCATCAATATAACTGTTTGATAATCATTCCATACAACTGAAATATTTTATAGTTTACCACGGCAAATCTAATGGTCAATTTACCCTACACATTTTATGAAGGGAAAACTCATGTTGGTGTACTTTTTCATTTCCAAATTATGTAATCCATTAACAATAACTTGTCTTAATACAGTATGGTAATTTCTTATCAAAAGGGGAAAAGTAAATATCCCTAAACTGTCCGCAAATAAAATGTGTAACGAACTCAAGCCAATCGGAATTGAGTTTATATATAATCTGTTTTAATTCCAGTTATTTTAAATCACAATTTATATTCATTTGAATTATCTTGACATTTAAGATGAACTGTTTTGTGGGAAATATAACCATATTCTTACACTAAGTATTTTAGATACAAAACCGTTCATAAGTTTGAGGTCACTTAGATGTCCTTGTTTTTGAAAGAAAAGCACATTTTTTGTCCATTAAAATAACATAAAATGGATCAGAAATACAGTATAGACATTGTTAATGTTGTAAATGACTATTGTACCTGGAAATGATTTTTAAAGGAATATCTATGGAGGTGTACAGAGGCCCATTATCAGCAACCATCACTCCTGTGTTCCAATGGCACGTTGCGTTAGCTAATCCAAGTTTATCATTTTAAAAGGCTAATTGATCATTAGAAAACCCTTTTGCAATTACGTTAGCACAGCTGAAAACTGTTCTGATTAAAGAAACAATAAAACTGGCCTTGAGTATTTGGAGCATCAGCATTTGTGGGTTCGATTACAGGCTCAAAATGGCCAGAAACAAAGACCGTTCTTCTGAAACTCATCAGTCTCTTCTTGTTCTGAGAATTGAAGGCTATTCCATGCGAGAAATTGCCAAGAAACTGAAGAGCTTGTACAACGCTGTGTACTACTCCCTTCACAGAACAGTGCAAACTGGCTCTAACCAGAATATAAAGAGGAGTGGGAGGCCCCGGTGCACAACTGAGCAATTGGAATACAGGAGTGATGGTTGCTGATAATGGGCCTCTGTACGCCTATGTAGATATTCCATAAAAATCTGCCTTTTGCAGCTACAATAGTCATTTACAACATTAACAATGTCTACACAGTATTTCTGATCAACTTCATGTTATTTTAATGGACAAAAACAGCTTTTCTTTCAAAACAAGGACATTTCTAAGTGACCACAAACTTTTGAACGGTAGTGTACATTTCCAGCCTTGCAATTTTTTGTGTTTCTGACAGGTTGATATTTTATTGGGGGCGGGAGTATCAGACTTTCTTTGACGCATTAACAACATGCGATCAACTGATCTGCTGTCACGTGTGCTCCCTCTCCGGCCTCTAGGTCACCAGGCTGTTCGTTATGGCGCTGATCTACCTGTCACCATCGTTGTGCTCATCAGCGCATAAAGACACTTACCTGGACTCCATCACCTCCTTGATTACCTGCCCTATATATGTCACTCCCTTTGGTTCCTACCCCAGGTGTCATTGTTTCTGTTTCCTGTATGCGTGTTTGTGGTTCTTGGTTTGTATTATGTTTCACTTATTTATTAAATGGTTCACTTCCTGAACTTGCTTCCTGATGCACATTTTACATCTGCTGGTTTAATCTTTTGAGTTTTTAGTTGCAAGGAAGTTTGTCTTAAATTGCAGGTGCATGTAATCTCCCATTAGTAGCTTTTTAAGAAATCCAGCACTAATCTACAGCTCCGCAGTTCTGCCCTTTGATTGCAATTGATCCACCGGGTTCAATATCAACTTAACTTCACACTCAACATGACTGTGTTTGGTAAGGGGTTGTGGACCCTAAGCACTGGTCTGAGGCCAGTAATGTGTTTTAACAAACATCAAACAAGCCAACTTTGGGTTTTTGAAAAGCGCATTACAAATAAAATGTATTAATAATTTACCACAAAGACTACCATCGAGTTTGACTGCATTGGCTGTTGAGCTATGTACTAATTAAATTGCGATTGTTGGTCTGCTTCCATAAGGCTTTCCCTATACCAAATGGCGTTGTATTTAGTGAATCACTTCATCCACCCACACTAGATTACAGTGACTGCGTTCCGTGTTACTTTAGTCCGCAACAGAGATGCTGTCACTGATGAAGCATGACTTCTCAGCCCCATCTTGACAGATGACACAAAACACAGCTGTTTCCCCCTACACCCTTTATCCTCCTTTGATCTGCATGGAGAATCAGATCGTTACCAATCAGGCAGCCATTGTAAGGCACAATTAAGACACCTACTGGGCAGACAAAGACCAGAGGGCCAGGTGCCGTGTTTTGTTGTGTGCCAGGTTCTAGTTAGCACCCTTTATTATCTTCTTCCCTCTAAAATGATGTAAAATCACTGTAGGCCTACAGTAGAATAGAGAGGCTATAGGGAACTTTTGCCTTGAGTCAAAAGGAGTCCCCTATAGAAAATATTGACCAGACCTCTATGAGCAAAAACATGTTTGCCTAATGTTTGCTGGATTTGTGTGGTTTCATGAGATAAGAAATTGTTTTAACATACACGAAGTGTACAAAACATTAGGAACACCTTCCTTACATTGAATTGCACCACCAATATATTGCCCTCAGAACAGCCTCAATTCGCTGGGGCATGGACTCTACAAGGTGTCGACAGGCATACTGGCCCATGTTGACTCCAATGCTTCCCTATCATTAGCGTGGTTCATATGTACACATGTAAATACACTCAATATGAGCCCTCGTTTAAAAAATAAAACAATGGGGCAAAACATTTATAGAACAGAAATTTTAAAATCATCCGAAATGCCATCTTGTTTTCATTGACTTGCATTCAAAAGTAAGCTAGATAACTAGCTACTTAGCTTGGTTACACTCATGTAAATCGTAAAAATCTCACAAATGTTTCACTCGGTCAACACTATGAATCTATAAACCAGAAAACTCATCAGTTTACTTAAATATGTTATCTCTGGAATTTGAAAATGTAACCATGCATAGAAACGGTAAAACAGGATATAAAAATAACGAGACATGGAGAGCTAGCTTTTCTGTTCTTTTTACTGGGCTTCTTCCAACAGTCATGGACCAATGTATGAAGAAGAGAGGCGTGCCTGCAGCAGTAACACACGTAATGCCTCCCCTGGTAGCACTAAGTATATTTCACCCCCACATGCGAACTTGCAATTCTACATGTATTACTAAGATTTTTACATGTGGAGTTGTCTTACATGTGAAACTGAAAATGTGATTTTCAGATGGGAAATTGCAATTCAACAAGTGGAAGTTAGATTTTCACATGTGAAACTGCAATTCACATGTGAGGTGAAAACATGTTATTCTCCTCACGTGAAAAGGTGGTGTTAACATGTGAACTCTAAATGTGAAGATATGGTGAAAATTTCAGCTTAACTTGTGAAAGCAACTACAATCAGAGCAGAGCGGAGCCGGCGCGAGATTTGGCTTGGAAAATGTCCTACAATCCATGGATGGCACGATACTCCTAATTATCCCAACTGACAAATCGAAAAGAAAAAAATATTCTCGTTTTTAATAAAACTTTTTCGTCGGCATGCTAAAATGCTAGGCTAGCATGCTGGATTCTTCTGGCTAGTGCACCTCTGTGACCAATAGCTACTTTATTTCTGAGACAAGTGCCATGTATTTCTATTTGACCTACTTCCATTTCTTCTTCCTCTTCACTCCGTTTATTTTCCATACTTCTCAAATAAATACTTTTGTTATAATTTAAAAAATGTGTTTAAAAAAATCACTGACCCTGTCCATGTGTCATAGTTTGTCAAAACAAAAATGTATTTCTGCCTTACTCTGTACTTTAGATTGTGCATGGCTGAAACAGTCACACTGGCCCTCGAGGACAAGAGTTAGGCATACTCTGTCAATTGCAATCATCAATGGCCACCAGATTATCGCCAGCTGCTCTCTTGTTAAACCATCAATTTCCACAAAAATTCCCAGCACAACTGATCTCAATTGCCACCATTATTGGCCATCGCATTACCGTTCCCTAAAGCTGTCAGTGTTAACTTTTAGTCCTGCTTTCAACCAAAATCTTTCAAGACATTTTAGCCCTTCAGGGACCAGTTTATAAAAAGTTATCTGCTAGGATTTCCCCAATCGGATAGGATTAAATGTCAGAATTGCATTTTTCAAAACAAAAAAATTAGATTTTGATCTTCCGGATAGGGATAAGGATTTTTGGTATTCCAATCTCACCTTTAAATCAGGATTAAATGTTGTTTTTGCATTTTCAAAACTCAAAGGTAGTGATTAGAATGAAAGACACCAGTGATAATGCTTATGGAAATCTTGTGAAGAAGGAAACATAGGGCAAAAAAGCAGACTTGTCTAGCTGAAGAGCAGATCAAGTTAGCCATGCTCCAACAAAAATAGACAACTTCATTTGCTTACTTGAAGCATGCTTGAATAATGCTGGGGTTGCGTTTTCAAATGAGGAAGACTTCTGAACAATATAGATTTGTGTTTTGAATTATTTTAGTTATCCAGTGAGATTCAATTTTGTTAAATATTTAACACTTTTTTAAAGTGTTTATACAGTGCCTTCAGAAAATATTCAGACCCTTTGATTTTTTCCACATTTTGTTACGTTACAGCCGTATTCTAAAATTGATGAAATTGTTTTTCCCCCTCATCAATCTACACACAATACCCCATAATGACAAAGCAAAAACAGGTTTTTAGAAGAATTTGCAAATGTATTAAAAATACAAAATGGAACATTTACATATGTTCGGGGGAGAATTCAGACCATTTACTCTGTACTTTGTTGAAGCACATTTGGCAGTGATTACAGCCTCAAGTCTTCTTGGGTAGGACGCTGCAAGCTTGGCACACCTGTATTTGGGGAGTTTCTCCCAGTCTTCTCTACAACTCCTCTCAAGCTCGGTCAGGTTGGATGGGGAGCTATTTTCAGGTATCTCCAGAAATGTTTGATCGAGTTCAAGTCCGGGTTCTGGCTGGGCCACTCAAGGACATTCAGAGACTTGACCCGAAGCCACTCCTGCATTGTCTTGGCTGTGTGCTTAGGGTCGTTGTCCTGTTGGAAGGTGAACCTCTGCCCCAGTCTGAGGTCCTGAGCGCTCTGAAGTAGGTTTTCATCAAGGATATCTCTGTACTTTGCTCCGTTCATCTTTCCCTCGATCCTGACTGGTCTCCCAGTCCCTGCCGCTGAAAAACATCCCCACAGCATGATGCTGTCACCACCATGCTTCACCATAGGTATGGTGCCAGGTTTCCTCCAGACGTGATGCTTGGCATTCAGGCCAAAGAGTTCAATCTTGGTTTCATCAGACCAGAGAATATTGTTTCTCATGGTCTGAGAGTTCTTTAGGTGCCTTTTGGCAAACTCCAAGCGGGCTGTCATGTGACTTTACTGAGGTGTGGCTTCTGTCTGGCCACTCTACTATAAAGGCCTGATTGGTGGAGTGCTGCAGAGATGGTTGTCCTTCTGGAAGGTTCTCCCATCTCCACAGAGGAACTCTGGAGCTCTCTCAGAGTGACCATCAAGGCCCTTCTCCCCCGATTGCTTAGATTGGCCGGGCGGCCATTTCTAGTAAGAGTCTTGGTGGTTCAAACTTCTTCCATTTAAGAATGATGGAGGCCACTGTGTTCTTGGGGGGATCTTCAATGCTGCAGAATGTTTTTGGTACATTTCCCCAGATCTGTGCCTCAACACAATCCTGTTTCTGAGCTCTACAGACAATTCCTTTGACGTCATGGCTTGGTTTTTTGCTCTGACATGCACTGTCAACTGTGGAACCTTATATAGACAGGTGTGTGCATTTCCAAATCATGTCCAATCAATTGAATTTACCACAGGTGGACTCCAATCAAGTTGTAGAAACATGTCAAGAATGATCAATGGAAACCAGATGCACCTGCACCCAATTTTGAGTCTCATAGCAAAGGGTCTGAATACTTATGTAAATAAGGTATTTCTGTTTTTTATTAGTAATACATTTGCAAACATTTCTAAACCTGTTTTTGCTTTGTCATTATGGGGTTTCGTGGGTAGATTGACGAGGATTAAAAAATATATATGTTTGAATAAGGCTGTAACGTAACAAAATGTATTCAGAGTTATGCAAATACATTTCGTTACAAGTTACATGCAAACTCTTTTGTCTTGCCTATCTTCATTCATCATGCAGCAGTTTTTCAAAAGTTATCTATTTGGATTTCAGCAATTGGATATGATTAAATGTTAGTATTGGGTTAAAAAAAAAAAAATCTGATGAGATTCTAATCCTTTGGATAGGGATTTGGTAATCAAATCTCAATTTTAATCAGGATTGTATGCCCTTTTTGCATTTCTTTTAAAACTCAAAGGTAGTGAATAGGGTAGTTTTGATGCCAAAAAATCTGGATTATCTTGATCCCACTGTAAGGAGAGATTCAGGGTGGATTTAGACAAGTGAAAGGCACTACAACTAAGATAATTCAATGTAACTAAGGTCAGGAGAAAACATTCTTACAACTGAAAAGCAAAGGTTCATTATGTTAAATTGACCGCAGTATAGGTATATGGTCAGTCGTTATATTGAGAAGTGTCAAATAAATGCATCTAATTACTTACTGTATAAGTGATAAACTTACTGTATAAGTGATAACAGGAGCTTTAATATTTAACAGAGCCTGTAATCTTGATATTGTGGCATCTGGATCAGAATGATCTTATCCGATTATTATATGAAAAAACTGCCAAAAAATAGCCATAGTGATCTGATTGTGGATAGAAAAAAGACGACTACAGAATCCGGATAAAAAGTTTTGAAAAACTGGGCTGTCTTTTTGGCTAAGCATTGCCTTCAATGCTACAGGTCGACAACAACGCCATAATAATTTGGACCAGACAGCATCAGATAGATGGCCTACACCTCAAGAGACAGAGGGGTGCTGTTTCGCTTGCTCAGATTCTTTCTCCTGTGAGATACATTCAGCCTCTTGCTAACTGAAGGAAAATTATGAAACACAGAGAGATGAAAGATAAATGATTGAATAACAAAAAAATATTGTTACATTCTTTGGGGAAGCCTGGCTTCCCTTGGCAACTATGAATACAGTCAGTGTGTGTAACTAAATCAAGCCATCCGGCATTGAGTTAATATATCATCCGTTTTCATTAAATTGTAGTCTCAACAAATTATTTTAAGTGACTCAATTTATATTCTTATTATGTTGACATTGAAGATGAAATGTTTTGTAAGAAATTCTTACAATAAGTATTTTAGATACATTTCCAGCCTTGCGATCTTTAATGTTTCCGATAGGTTGATATTTCCGGGAGTTTCAGACACTTTTGACACATTAACAACATGCAATCAACTGATCTGCTGGGTTATTCTTGTTGGTTTTTGGTTGCAAGCAAGTTTGTTTTAACATGCAGGTGCATGTAATCTCCCATTAGTAGCGTTTTAAGAAATCCAGCACTAAGAGCCAATTTATGCTTGAGCTGAAAATAGCTCTGCGTTGACATGATTGGTTGTCGGTAGGTGGGGGCAGGAGGTCCTGTATAAACACAAACTCACTTCCTTAACAACTTCCTTCACAACAGCTCTGCGCTGCTCCGCGAAGTGCAAGAAGTATGAATGCCCAGACTTCGGTAGAGACCTTATCACTGTAAATGCTGCAAGGCCAATGCAGATGTCAGATTGACCATGCAGTTCCTTTAACGAGCCGCTATGCAGTTCTGTCCGTTGGTTGCAATTGACCCACGTGGTTCAATATTAGCCTACCTTCATACTCTAAACAGGACAGTGTTTGGTAGGGGGTTGTGGGCCCTAAGCACTGGTCTGAGGCCAGTAATGTGTTTTAACAAACAGAAAACATGCAGACTTTGGGTTTTGAAAAGCGCATTACAATAAAATGTATTAATAAGAAAGAAATAATAATAAATAATAATAATAATTGACCATACACATACTACCGTCGAGTTTGATTGCATTGGCTGTTGAGATATACACTAATTAAATTGCGTTCATTGGTCTGGTTCCGTAACACTTTTCCCTATACCAAATGGCGTTGTATTTAGTGAAACACTCCTTCATCCACCCCCGTAGAATACCGCGTTACGTATTACTTTAGTCCACAACAGTGCTGCTGTCACTGGTGAAGCATGACTTCTCAGCCCCATCTTGACAGATGACACAAAACACAGCTGGCTTTTTCCCCCTACACCCTTTACCCTCCTTTGATCTGCATGGAAAATCAGATCATTACCAATCAGGCGGCCATTGTAAGGCACAATTAAGACACCTGCTGGACAGACAAAGACCAGAGGGCCAGGTGCTGTGTTTTGTTGTGTGCCAGGTTCTATTTAGCACCCATTATCTATTATCGTCTTCCCTCTAAAATTATGTAAAATCACTATAGGCCTACAGTAGAATAGAGAGGCTATAGGGAACTTTTGCCTTTTGAGCAAAAAGGAGTCCCCTATAGAAAATGTTGTCCAGAAGAGCAAAAGCTTATATTGTTTGACAAATGTTTGCCAGATTTTTTGTTTTCATGAGATAAGAAGTTGTTTTAACATATGTTTATGAACCCTACAACCAACATTCAAGCCAAAATCTGACAAACAATTAGCAACTAAACTTTTCAAGTGTATCTTTAATGACCAAGACATACTGAAATCAGGTAATGAGTACTAATCAGTCATGAAAGCAGAAGGATGCTTTGGTTTTTATTGCTTATTACATCATTAGAGGATGATGAGCTCTGGCCCACTTGTTCATGTCTATGAAGTTGGATCATTGGGAAAAAAAGGTTTATGGCGTCAGGGTTAAATACTACCTTGACATCAATCGAAGACCAACTCCCTTTAAATCAAGTCTTCGACACAGCCTTAGTTCAACATTTTTTACAGATACAAATCATGGCCGAACCTTACGTTGACTTAAGGCCATTCAACAGATGGTTTCTCAAAAAGTTCCAGACAGTGTCTCCATGCAGTCCTCAAGTTCACAAATCTGCCTGACGACAACGTGAGGTATTGTTGAACAACATGGCCCTGATAGCCCCCCCCCCTCTTTCTGATTGCCTAAAAACCATCCTTCTGACTCCACCCATGTTAATGTGACTGGTCCTGGGGTCTATTTCACATGCGTCGGGAGGTTCCTCAGCACTCTTGAGACACAAAGCTCAAGAGCTACGTGCGCTGCCTTCCTCCCCCATCCCTCACATCCACAGCTGTCGGGATGGTCATGGCCCTGAAGGGGGTCCCCCAGGCAGCGTCTCTGGTACGGGCTAAGATGGTCCTGCAAGACAGGAGGTCCAGCATCTACAGCAAGCCACCCAAGACCAAGATCGGACCTGGGGTGAGTGTTGCACTGAGGGACTCTCTGCTGATACAGTAGACAGTTCTCTCTAATTTGGAACTCTCTCAATGTGGCAAGGGACTGTTGATTCTATATTCATTCAGGGACAGTTTCCCCGAGGCCTAGATTAAGCATAGTCCTGAACTTAAAATAAGTTTCAATGGATTTAGACGTTTTATTGTGCATGGTTTTTAGTCCTAGGCTTAAACTAGCCCATTGTGTTTGATGTTTCTTTTCCATCATATTTCAAAGTTAAAACTTAATGAATAAGCCTAGTCCGGCACTAAAACACATTTTTGATGGCGATTCTCCATTGAGTTTGCTTTTTTGACCAGGACTAGGCTTAATCTGTGTCCAAGAAACCGCCTTTTAATGTATTAACATTACAATAACAGTCATAGTACCCTGTATTGTCATCCTTCATATCTCAGGTGAACTCACGCATTTAATAATGTCATCAACAGAAAATTATACGAGTGTTCTGCAATAACTTAAACATCAGGTGACGCTTGACTTGATTAGTCATTTAAGGGTTTGTGCTCCCCAAGTTCCAGTTTACCAGATGGACAGACCAACATTTTGTTTGTCCTGCCACAAACATTCCATGTAATTTAGAGAGAGAGAGAGAGAGAGAGATCGCAGCAAGCTCGTCTTTGGATTGGGTGGTTGTTTCACCAGGATAATCACGCTGTAGATTTGATAAGGACACAGGGTAAATGTTTATTCTGCTGTGTCCTGCCATGGCTCTTCCGCTATGTCTGCATTTTTGAGTGCTCTCAAACACAGCACAGAGCCATTTCTCAACTATAGAAAGACTGATGTATTTCACACGTAGAACTGCCATGTGGATAAACGCCTTGGTAAGGAAGGATGTGATCCATGTCTGTTGATTGACACCCCTCTCCATACTTCTACCCTGCCTATATTTTACAGTCTGTTTAGAATACATGACGGAAGTCAACAATTTAGACAATTCAGACATCAAAGATTGAGTTCAGACTTAGAGGTTGAGACTGACTTTATTGGACAGACAAGGATGCGCCAGAAAGCTCTGAGCCGGAGCTATAAAATAGGCTTTCCTCTTGGCTGGAAGTATATAAAGGGTTTCTAATGTATAATGTATGGACACAATGAACGCCTCAGCTCCATGAGGGAGCTGCCTGGGATATAATAAAATCGATTGCCCGGGGCAGGTGGCTCTGATGTGGATCAATGTGGCCTGCCTAGACCTCCTGGGAAAGTCTGTAGTCTTTGAGCCGCTTAGCTGTAGTGCAGGGATGGGTAACTGGTGGCCCACTGGCCGCGCTCCCTTTTGAAGGACATTGGATAAAACAATATATATATATATATATATACACTATGGCTACTGTAATGATGTACGCTGAGAGTCGGGAAGCAAGTTCAGGGAGTGAATATATTTAATAAATAAATTAACAAAACAAGAAACACAAACAGCGCACCGACATGAAACAGGAACAATGACAACTGGGGAAGAAACCAAAGGGAGTGACATACAAAGGGCAGGTAATCAAAGAGGTGATGAAGTCCAGTTGAGTGTCATTATGCGCGTAATGTTGGTGACAGGTGTGCGCCCTAACGAGCAGCCTGGTGACCTAGAGGTCGGAGAGGGAGCACACGCGACAGGTACGCAGACCCGCGAGCAACTGTGGCCCCTCATGATGAGCTCAATTTTTTTGTGGGCCCCATCCCTGCAATGGACTATTCCCAACACCTCTGATAATACCCATACTCCAATAACCCAGAGCACATTTGTTGAAGTGATGAAATAAATACAGAGTAGATATTGGTGATGATATTTGATATGGGAATTTATTGCAGACATAAATAAGTTCTTCAACTTGAAATGAGCCGGTCTGAAATGAGTTGAAGACATACTTTTCTGGGATTTGTATCAGGGACATAGGAAAGTTAATTGCACAACAAGCCTTCATACATTTGTAACACTACCACTAAAGAGAAAGGAAGGCTCAAACACAAGTTCCTTTGATACTTGTGGGTGGAGTAGTTCGAGTGACACTTGTATACTCAATAGAATGAAGAAATTATATACCACCAAACATTCCTTTATATTGCTAATTGAAGCCATACAAAATACAAATACAGCAAACTCGATTGGAGATGTGGACATTAAACAGAAGACATGTCAGCTCTAAATATTAGATGGCAGTAACATTCTCATTGATATTTTACTAACACTTAAAGCCTGCAGGTATAATGCTTTACTATTTGTATGAACACATACATAATGTTCTTATTTAATGTTTTATTATAATGTCCTATTATAAGGCTTATAATATTATGTCATGGTCCTCTGTGAAATGTTCAAGTGGCTCAAAATAACTGGTATTATGTGAGGATCATAAAGAGATGACAGTGGGTCATACATGCTCATGACAAGTCTTACAATGCCTTATAACCACATCATAATGCCTTATACCTGCAGACTTTAGATTAAGTGTTACCAACTGCAGATTAACTTTAGTCTTTTAACAGAAACGTAATTGGCTTTGAGGGTTTAGTACAGTAGTGGGTCAACGTATGGCTCTTACTGTGTCTCTTATTTTCTGTCTCGTCTCCTCTCCCTTCCTCCCTCACAGCAAAGCTTCTTTATCATGTCCGTCTTTGCTGTCGGCATGCTTGCTCCGGCCGGCTGGATCATGCACCACATCCCAGAGTACCGCCAAAGACCACGTCCTTCATCAAGACCGTCGTAAAGAAGAAGACCCCAACGTCTTCACGGCTGTATTCACGGCTGTATTCAACATATTAGCCATCATGCTATTAAATACTGTACCTTGCTAATGTATAACACACGTTATCTACAGTATAAATGATATTCAATGGCCACAATAATAACGGGAAAATAACATGCACTTTGAAGGGACCATGGAAGACATTTCTGCATGACTGTCATGAGTATGTTTTTGTATGATGTCTTTTTTTAAATATTCTGATTATTGCAGTAGCATGGTGTCTAATGTCTCATGAATATGGCCCCTAATGTCACTGCGGCATCCAGTTGCAATGACACGTCTGTAAAACTGCCAACTCACTGCCATCATCAATAAATTCATGCTGTGTTGGCAATGTTTGTCTGTTCATTGCATTTGTCAAGCTGAATTACAGTACCTTTATACTTATCCTATCGTGACATGTGCATTATATACATGCATGATGTACAGAGCTGGGTCAATTAGGTTGTAATAACCATGCTTGAAGAGAAGAGCAGAAGGCTTTTGGATGTAAAACAGAAAAGTTCACCCAAGATTATTTAAGACATCAATAATTATTGAAGACATCAATACGTTTCTCACTGGTTGCTTTCCGATTCTACACCTTTGTCAAAAACATTGGATTGGTGTAAGAGTGGGGCTAGAGTGGAGTTTCGGCCATATTTCTTACACAATCCTTTTAAATGAATGGCTCTGTTTGAATACTCTGAAAATGCACCTTTCCTTTCTCGTTTCCTTGAAGTAATCACTAATATAACTACATTGGTGTGAGCAAGCTTTCCAATATAACCTTCACCAATTACATTATGTCAGATCAGTGATTACTTCAAGGAAGCAAGAAAGGAAGGATTCATTTGCAGAGTATTCTACCAGGTCCAATGATGGGAGGTGAATAAGTGTACACAAGTGTACACTTGTTCAGGGAGAAGGGAGAGGGATTCAGACCACAGCCTAAAATAGATCACACCACCCAAGCCTATATCAACTCCTACCCACCCCTCTCCATCTCCCTTTGGGTGGTCTGTGCAGTGAGCCTTATGGGGGTCAATTAAACTCAACCGAGATGCCCTTGATAACACTCTTAACAACAACATTTACAGGATACTGCCTGACCACGGATCATGTTAATCACCCCTATTGGGGATGAGGGAAAGAAACCTCCACCAGAACAGTTTAAGATCTGATCTGGAATCAGATTAGCCTATCCCAATGCTAACCTTAGCTGTTAGGGTCATAAAAATATATTTATATTTACCTTTATTTAAGCATAGAGTCACCATTGAGACAAGGGTCTCTTTCACAAGGGGCCCTGCATATACAATTGCATAGACAAAATAAAAAATTCAATAACACAACACAAATATTAAAGAAAAACAATTACGTTCCCCAATAAGAAGGTCCCCAATCAATATTTGAAATTGCCCGAGCGGCACCAGAACATCAAATTGTAATGCATTTTGTAAATGGTACCAGCAATGAGGTGCTTTAAAACTAAAAGTGGATTTACCTAGTTTGATGGACACCTGAGGAACATCAAGAGTAAACCAACTTTGTGAATCAGAGGTTTGGTGTCTCATGTTTTTATATTCTAACAATGAGGTTAGTTAAGTTGGAGAGCTTTGTAAACAAAAAGGGAATAATGAAGTGATCTGCAGGACTTTACTGAGGACCAGCCAACCTTTTGATACAGGAGGCAGTGGTGAGTATTAAAACTGTCACCTGTGATAAAGCGAAGGGCGCTATGGTAGACGGCATCCAAAGGTTTAAGAGTAGTGGCTACTGCAATCTGGTAAATGGTGTAACCATAGTCAAGAACTGGCAGGAAAGTTGACTATACAATATGATTCCTGCTATTTAGGGAGAGGCAAGATCTATTTCTAAAAAAGAAGCCCATCTTACAGTGCCTTGCAAAAGTATTCATCCCCCTTGGTGTTTTTCCTATTTTGTTGCATTACAACCTGTCATTTAAATAGATTTTTATTTGGATTTCATGTCATGGACATACACAAAATAGTCCAAAGTGATGAAGTGAAATTTAAAAAATTACTTGTTTAAAAAAATTCAAAACAATAAAAAACTGAAAAGTGGTGCATGCATATGTATTCACCCTCTTTGCTATCAAGCCCCTAAATAAGATCTGGTGCAACCAATTACCTTCAGAAGTCACACAATTAGTTAAATAAAGTCCACCTGTGTCCAATCTCAGTGTCACATGATCTCAGTATGTATACACCTGTTCTAAAAGGCCCCTGAGTCCGCAACACCACTAAGCAAGGAGCACCACCAAGCAAGCGACACCATGAAGACCAAGGAGCTCTCCAAACAGGTCAGGGACAAAGTTGTGGAGAAGTTGTGGGTTATAAAAAAATATCAGAAACTTTGAACATCCCACAGAGCACCATTAAATCCATTATTAAAAAATGTACAGAATATGGCACCACTACAAACCTGCCAAGAGAGGTCCACCCACCAAAACACACGTACCAGGCAACGAGAGGCAACAAAGAGACCAAAGATAACCCTGAAGGAGCTGCAAAGCTCCACAGCGGAGATTGGAGTATCTGTCCATAGGACCACTTTAAGCCATACACTCCACAAAGCTGGGCTTTACGGAAGAGTGTCCAGAAAAAAAGCCATTGCTTAAAGAACAAAATAAGCAAACACGTTTGGTGTTCGCTAAAAGGCATGTAGGAGAACCCCAAACATATGGAAGAAGGTACTCTGGTCAGATGAGACTAAAATGGAGCTTTTTGGCCATCAAGGAAAACGCTATGTCTGGCGCAAACCCAACACGTCTCATCACCTCGAGAGTGAAGCATGGTGGTGGCAGCATCATGCTGTGGGGATGTTTTTCATTGGCAGGGACTGGGAAACTGGTCAGAATTGAAGGAATGATGGATGGCGTTAAATACAGGGAACTTCTTGAGGGAAACCTGTTTCAGTCTTCCAGAGATTTGAGACTGGGACCGAGGTTCACCTTCCAGCAGGACAATGACCCTAAGTATACTGCTAAAGCAACACTTCAGTGGTTTAATGGGAAATATTTAAATGTCTTGGAATGGCCTAGTCAAAGCCCAGACCTCAATCCATTTGAGAATCTGTGGTATGACTTAAAGATTGTTGTACACCAGTGGAACCCATCCAACTTGAAGGAGCTGGAGCAGTTTTGCCTTGAAGAATGGGCAAAAATCCCAGTGGCTAGATGTGCCAAGCTTATAGAGACATACCCCAAGAGACCTGCAGCTGTAATTGCTGCATAAGATGGCTCTACAAAGTATTGACTTTGGGGGGGTGAATAGTTATGCATGCTCAAGTTTTTGTTTTTTTGTCTTATTTCTTGTTTGTTTCACAATAAAAAAATATTTTGCATCTTCAAAGTGGTAGGCATGTTGTGTAAATCAAATGATACAAACCCCACAAAAATCTATTTTAGTTCCAGGTTGTAAGGCAACAAAATAGGAAAAATGCCAAGGGGGGTGAATACTTTCACAAGCCACTGTAGCTTTTTAACTAGCACATCCGTATGCTTTTTAAACATTACATCTTGTCAATCCAAATGTCCAGATATTTCTAGGCGGGAACCCAATTGATGGGGGAAACATCCAATTAATAAATATGTAGATCATCTGAAACTTTTTTGAGAACAACATATTTTTAGTCTTGTCCCCGTTAAGTACAAGTTTGAAACTAACCAGGGCTTTCTGTAAGGCAACAAAGTCATATTGCAGCTCTAAGATAGCCTGGTCAACAGTTGGGGCAATGGAATACATATCAGTGTCACCTGCATACAGATGAATATTACAAGTTAACAGATAGACCAATATTATTTATATAAATATTAGAAAGAACAGGTCCCAATACCAACCCCTGTTGTAATATCCAGGAAACTAGACTCGACACCATCAGAAATCACGCATTGTGTTCTATCTGACAGATAATTCTCAAACCACATGCAAGAAGCCTGATCCAGGCCTATTTCAGTCAGCCTTTGGAAAGGTCTACAAATAAGGCAGCACAATGGTTTTTATGAACTAAGCAATTTAACACATCATCTAGAACAAGCATAGCAGCTGAAACAGTACTATGTCCAGTTCTAAAGCCAGACTGGTGTACATTTAGAATAGAATAGTTATGTAATTACTTTGCCACCATGGCTTATTTATTACCTTACCTCTCTTATCCTACCTCATTTGCACATGCTGTATATAGATTTTTCTACTGTATTTTTGATTGTATGTTTGTTTAGTCCATGTGTAACTCTGTGTTGTTGTATGTGTCGAACTGCTTTGCAGTTGCAAATTAGAACCTGTTCTCAACTAGCCTACCTGGTTAAATAAAGGTGAAATAAAATAAAAAAATAAAAGAATGAGAAGTTAAAAACTTTCTTAGCTGAGAGTTGGCCAGGGATTCAACAACTTTGGTAAGGCAAGATAACTTGTAAATTGGACAGTAGTCATCTAAGTCAGAAGGATCTCCTTTGTGTAGGGGGAGGACATGTGCCACCAGAAACAATTGTCAAGTTAAGAATATAGGTTAATGATTCTGCAATAAGTAGGGCAGAGAGCTGCAGTAGGAAGGTATCAAGAGAATCCGCCACTGTGGATTTTTTTACAGTGATTTTTAGCAAGGCACTTACGACATCATAGATATTAAATGGTTGAAATTAAACTAGAGAATGCGTATCTGGGAGTGCATTATTCTCTACAGTCTGTTTCAAGGTGAATAAAGGACACCCTCTACTGGAATTATAGGAATTTACAGAAACTATTCAAATGTATGGCCAGCTGAGGCAAAATGGTTATTAAAAGCACCATACATTTCCAGTTGGTCTATTACGGCTGAGAGAGGCTGTCATAACCTGCTGGGGTAATGAGGGGGGGGGGGGGGGGGGGGGGGGGGGGGGGGGGGGAGTTCTGTTTCGGAGATGTGACTACTTTCCAGAAGTTTGCTGGATTCCCACCATTCTCAGATACACAGTTCAAGAAGTACAGTATGTTGACTTTGCTTTTCTAAACAGAGATAAACATCTATTTCTCAAATGCCTGAAGGACTGCAAGTCAGACGTAGTATCAGTCAATCTATCCTTAGCCCAAGCTAAACTTCTTTCCTGTAATTTTTCCGACAATTCATGCATGAACCAAGGGTTTGATCTATCCTTTACTCTTAGTTTTTTATACGGAGCATGCTTATCTGCAACAGTGTTAAACAGAGAAGTAAAACATTTAAGGGTCTGATCCAAGTGAGAGATAGATGACACAGTCCCCCAGTCACACAATCGCAGATCAGACATGAATTGTTACTCATTGGTTGTAGCCCAAACGGTTTGGACGCTACAAACAGAAGTTGGCACATTGGCGGTACCAACGTTAGACGAGTCCCATGGGGCTTTTGTGGGAGTCATTTTATTGGCCAAACCGTTCGGCCACTACAGACGTTTTTGTGAGAAGACAGCTTTTTTGGATGTCTCATGTTCTGACAATTTGAATTTTGTCGACAGAATCAATATAATACAGCGAGTATTTAACATGATATGAATTGTAAAATAAAATGGAGAAAACACCGGACATATAATCAAAACATTCTTAAAGTGCATGCATTAACTTGGCAGGTTCAGTCCTACAGAAGCCTATAGCCTGGTTCTAGGACACACAATTAGAATTCTGAATAACCGCCAGCTATTTATATCCTATTTCACCGTGGGAAAGGGGCAACAATACATGTCATGATGATATAATTTTGATACAATGGTTTCATATTCATCTCCAGGGATCATAAGGAAAAATCATCTAAAACAGAACATCGGCCGTCATTTTCTATTAATTTCTACATGTTGAATCGCCACCACTCGTCGTCACCCAGCAGGTGATGTTAGTCTGTCTTCCCTCTAATACACCATACTGCCAATCCTGTCAGGGATACAGAGTCTCTGTCCTGTTTTCAAACACTGCAAAAAAAAAATCTGACTCTTTTTTTCAAATTTAGCCTAAAATGACATACCCACATCTAACTGCCTGTAGCTCAGGACCTGAAGCAAGGATATGTATATTCTTGATACCATTTGAAAGGAAACACTGAAGTTTGTGGACATTTGAAATGAATGTAGGAGAATATACACATTAGATCTGGTAAAAGATAATACAAAGACCAAAACATGCGTTTTCTATATTTTTTGTTACATAATCTTTGAAATGCAAGAGAAAGGCCATTATATGACTTATGACTCTAGGCGCAATTTTGATTGTGGCCACTAGATGGCAGCAGTGTATGTGCAAAGTTTTAGACTGATCCAATGAACCATTGCATTTCTGTTCAAAATGTTGTATCAAGGCTGCCCAAATGTTCCTAATTGGTCAATTGATACATTTTCAAGTACATAACTGTGCTCTCTCCTCAAACAATAGCATTGTATGTTTTCACTGTAATAGCTACTGTAAATTGGACAGGGTAGTTAGATTAACAATAATGTAAGCTTTCTGCCCATATAAGACATGTCTATGTCCTGGGAAATGTTCTTGTTACTTACAACCTCATGCTAATCACATTAGCCGATCCCGTAGAGGTTATTAAAACCTTCCTGTTTAGAAAGACTTTCAATGACCTCTGTTAATTTTCTAATACCTGTGCTTCATGTCCTTCAGATCAAATGAAACTGTTTGTTGTGTGACTATTATGTGATTTGCGTGTGACTATGGATATGTGTTTCACTATTGTGACTTCAATCGGAGTACCACCATCTTGTATAGTGCCTTGGGTGTGAGAAATGTGCTATATACATTGTTATTATCACCAGGGAGTCTCCAGTGTATGGGGGCTACGGCGCTCTGGTTGATCCCTAGATAGCCATGGTACCAAGGACCGTTAGGGGTAAGGTTAACATAGGTCTAGGGCTAGGGCTATAGTGGTTACATTCTTATTTTGTGGGAAGAGAGCACTGAATAGTAGTTCTGTCTTTTGTAGCATTGTCAGATAGGGATGACCCAGAAGGAAGGGGACAGTTTGAATCATGAGAATTTTCATGGTTCAGAATTAAGTCATCTCGAAAATGTTTATTATCACAAGTGTTCATGTGTATTATCCTTATTATTATTAGCATGTGTGTTTGTCGGAAAGTTTGTTTTTTGGCTTCTTTCCCACATACATGGATTTGAAGTTCAAGGGTTCAGTGCGATTCCATGAGATTTCTTATTCTAGGAAATGCATTTGATAGATGGGAAAGTCCAAAAGGAAAACAAATTAAATTGAATCCACATTTTTCACACTGCAAATCAGAAACGGTTATAGGTTTGGATCCAATAGGACCCTCAGCCAATCCTTATCTGACCACAATATATTTTCTGTTGCTCTTGTATTACATTTAATATGTACTTGTTGAGCTTGCTTAGTGGTGTGTGACAGCAATAGCCCATTGATGAACATTTTACTGCAGTGGGCTAAATCAGGGTCACACAGAGTGTTTATTGGTAGTCTTAAACAAATCTACTTTGAAACAAAAGTATTCACCTCACACACATGGTTATGGGCTTAAAAAAAGGAAGACACGTGTACCATGTCAGATATAGTTTAAAAGAATTTTGAGTTTGCATCCCAGTATTACACTTTATATACATCACAGAAGACTGAAATATAACAAAACCGTCTGACATAGAAACACTGGATTTTCTGCGGGTTTTTGAAAGAATGTTTATTTCTTATTCAATTACAAAAATATGAATAACATTCCACCCATGAGGTCACAAGGTCATTTGATTGCAGGAAAGGGCTACGATCTCGACTCACAGACAGAATAAGCCGAACTCAGGTAATATCTCCCGTCCTTTCTAAGCGCTATCATCATACTGTTATCTACACTGCCAGGGTTGTTGTCAGTTGTAATCTTGTACCCATTTGTTTGAACTCAACTCTTAGTTCTGCTATCGTTAGTTTAAAAGGGAAGCCCACTGTGGTCTGCTCACCCAGTGCTTTTAGTTAAAATGCGAATTCCATAAACTTGAAAACCACCTCAGTCTTCAAATCACGTAGAGGGCTTGGGCTGCTGCACGATAGCAACCAAAGCCCATGTAAGTCACTTTATAACGTAGTAACTTCTACTACGTAGTAACAGCTACCTAGCGGCTTCCCCGTTTCATCTATTGCTGTTCACTGGACCCTATGATCACTTGGCTACATAGCTGATGCCTGCTGGACTGTTCATTAATCACGGTACTCCATTTTGTTTATTTTTGTTTATCTGTCGGCCCCAGCCTCGAACTCAGGTCCTGTGTGTAGTTAACTGACCCTCTCTGCCCATTCATCCCCATTTTACCTGTTGTTGTTGTCTTAGCTGATTAACTGTTGTTGTCTTACACGTTGTTGTCTTAACTAGCTCTCCCAATCAACACCTGTGATTGCTTTATGCCTCGCTTTATGTCTCTCTCTAATATCAATATGCCTTGTATACTGTTGTTTAGGATAGTTATCATTGTTTTAGTTTACTGCGGAGCCCCTAGTCCCACTCAACATGCCTCAGATACCTCCTTTATCCCACCTCCCACACATGCGCTGACCTCACCCAGCATAACTAGTGCGTCCAAAGATGCAACCTCTCTTATCGTCACTCAATGCCTAGGTTTACCTCCACTGTACCCGCACCCTACCATACCCCTGTCTGTACATGAATCTATCCTACCATGCCCAGAAATCTGCTCCTTTTATTCTCTGTTCCCAACGTACTAGACGACCAGCTTTGATAGCCTTTAGCCGTACCCTCATCCTACTCCTCCTCTGTTCCTCGGGTGAGGTGGAGGTTAACCCAGGCCCTGCGTGTCCCCAGGCGCTCTCATTTGTTGACTTATTTGGGATAGGGGGCAGCATTTTCCCATTTGGATGAAAAGCATGCTCAGAGTAAACTTCCTGCTACTCAGGCCAAGAAGCTAAGATATGCATATTATTAGTATATTTGGATAGAAAACACTCTGAAGTTTCTAAAACTGTTTGAATTATGTCTGTGAGTATAACAGAACTCATATGGCAGGCGAAAACCTGAGAAAAATCCAACCAGGAAGTGGGAAATCTGAGGTTTGTAGTTTTTCAACTCATTGCCTTTCTAATATACAGTGTAAATGGGGTCATGTTGCACTTCCTAAGGCTTCCACTAGATGTCAACAGTCTTTATAACCTTGTTTCAGGCTTCTACTGTGAAGGGGGAGAGAATAAGATCTGTTTCAATCAGGTGTCTGGCAGAAGGCCATGAGCTGGTCACGCGCGTGGCCGTGAGAGCGACCTGCGTTCCATTGCATTTCTAAAGACAAAGGAATTGTCCGGCTGAAACATTATTGAAGATTTATGTTAAAAACATCCTAATGATTGATTCTATACATCGTTTGACATGTTTCTACAAACTCTAATATAACTTTTTGGACTTTTCGTCTGAACTTTCACCTGTACTTGCCCGCGCCTCGTGAGTTTGGATTTGTGAACTAAACGCGCTAACAAAAAGGAGGTATTTGGACATAAATGATGGACTTTATCGAACAAAACAAACATTTATTGTGGAACTGGGATTCCTGGGAGTGCATTCTGATGAAGATCATCAAAGGTAAGTTAATATTTATAACACAATTTCTGACTTTTACTGACTCTACAACATGGCGGGTATCTGTATGGCTTGTTTTGTGTCTGAGCGCTGTACTCAGATTATTGCATGGTGTGCTTTTTCCGTAAAGCTTTTTTGAAATCTGACACAGCTGTTGCATTAAGGAGAAGTATATCTTTAATTCTGTGCATAACACTTGTATCTTCTATCAAAGTTTATGATGAGTATTTCTGTAAATTGATGTGGCTCTCTGCAAATTCGCCAGATGTTTTCGAGGCACAACATTACTGAACATAACGCGTCAATGTAAACTGAAAGTTTTGGATATAAATATGAACTTTATCGAACAAAACATACATGTATTGTGTAACATGAAGTCCTATGAGTGCCATCTGATGAAGATCATCAAAGGTTAGTGATTCATTTTATCTCTATTTCTGCTTTTGTGACTCCTCTCTTTGGCTGGAAAATGGCTGTATGTTTTTTTGTGACTAGGCTCTGACCTAACATAATCATATGGTGTTCTTTCGCTGTAAAGCCTTTTTGAAATCGGACACGATGGGTAGATTAACAAGAAGTTAAGCTTTAATTTGGTGTATTGCACTTGTGAATGTATGAAAGTTAAATGTTTCAAAACAATATTTTTGAATTTCGCGCTCTGCCTTTTCAGCGGATGTTGTCGAGCTAGCCTTAAGAAGTTATATAACATCAGAAGCCTCCTCCCTAAGTTTGTTTTACTCACTGCTTTAGCACACTCCGCCAACCCTGATGTCCTTGACGTTTCTGAATCCTGGCTTAGGAAGGACACCAAAAATTCGGAGATTTCCATCCCCAACTACAACATTTTCCATCAAGATAGAACTGCCAAAGGGGTAGGAGTTGCAATCTACTGCAGAGATAGCCTGCAAAGTTCTGTCATACTTTCCAGGTCTATAAACAAACAGTTCAAGCTTCTAATTAAAAAAATGAATCTCTCACTGTTGCCGCCTGTTAGAGACCCCCCTCAGCTCCCAGCTGTGCCCTGAACACCATATGTGAATTGATTGCCCCCATCTATTTTCAGAGTTCGTTCTGTTAGGTGACCTAAACTGGGATATGCTTAACACCCCGGTAGTCCTACAATCTAAACTAGATGCCCTCAATCTCACACAAATTATCAAGGAACCCACCAGGTACAACCCCAAATCCGTAAACATGGGCACCCTCATAGATATTATCCTGACCAACTTGCCCTCCAAATACACCTCTGCTGTTGTCAATCAGGATCTCAGTGATCACTGCCTCATTGCCTGCATCCGCTATGGGTCCACGGTCAAACGACCACCCCTCATCACTGTCAAACACTCCCTAAAACAGTTCTGTGAGCAGGCCTTTCTAATCGACCTGGCCCGGGTATCCTGGAAGGATATTGACCTCATCCCATCAGTAGAGGATGCCTGGTCATTCTTTAAAAGTAATTTCCTCACCATCTTAAATAAGCACACCCTTTTCAAAAAATGGAGAACTAAGAACAGATATAGCCCTTGGTTCACTCCAGACCTGACTGCTCTTGACCAGCACAAAAACTTCCTGTGGCGGACTGCACTAGCATTGAATAGTCCCCGCGATATGCAACTTTTCAGGGAAGTCAGGAACCAATAAACACAGTCAGTTAGCAAAGGCTAGCTTTTTCAAACAGAAATGTTCATCCTGTAGCTCTAACTCCAAAAAGTTTTGGGACACTGTGAAATCCATGGAGAATATTGGGAAGAAAAAGGGGTAAAAATAATAATTGTTGTATTATACAGGGCGCATTTCAAAATTAGACCTAGGTCTCAATATGTCTTCCCTGTTAAAATAAAGCTTAAATAAAAAATATATTTTTTAATTACACATGATATGATGATGATTGCTGTTTATAGGCCTATAATATATCTTTCTATCTGTCTATCTCTGAGAATTTGATCAACATTGTTTAAGAATAAGGCCTAGATTCAATGAGATTGAGCGTTAACCAGTTTTTACCAGCATTGGGCGTCATCCACAAAGATGTTTTGGCGGTGTTGGAGGTGTAACTTCGGACAGGGCCGGATTAAGAAATCATAGGCCTAAGGGCTTTGTGGCACACCATCATTTTCTGTAAACAAATCCGTGTACTAAGATGCAATTCGATGTGTGGTAAATTTACTGTTGAAGATAAAGCCTCTTTATAATAAAGTCTTAACATTTGAGATGTGGTATAGGCTACAGTTGAGCACAGCCGTTTTTAGGATTTCCACACATTTAAAAAAAAATCAGGTTCAGAAAAACAAATCTGCCTTTTAAAAACAAATGTTATGCAATTCTACCTCCTTTACATGACAGAAGACATTGGCTGAATCATTTTTAATACCACACAAATAACCAAACTTTGAAAAACAGTGCTGCTGTTCGCAAACAATTTAGAATTTATTGTTGAGAATATATTTTTTATTTTTTCTTCTATTGGTTCTACAGACAGATTAGTCTTCTCTTTTCAACAGTAGGCATTTTCTTTCCAAACTACGTTTTCCCCACGATTGTATTTTGAAATCTGTAAAAAAACAAACCTACAGCCACATAGATGGCATAGATGGCAGTTCCCATTCAAGTCAGGACTAGCAGCCATTGCTAATGTACACATGAGTTTTACAGTGAAATTGCCAGGTTAAGAGGTTCCAAAACAACCCAACAAGCTGTATATTTGGCATGCATGTTGCCCAAACTGTGGCCTTCCTGGCTGTAGCCATACCGGTAACTGTCAAAATAAAGGAAACATTTGAGGAAATGAGGGATACAAAGTATATGTATCAGGTGTGGGGTGCATTTTCCTGGCTTGGTTTAGGTCCACTTGTAGACTCTATGCCACAGTGCATTGAAGCTGTTCTGGCAGCTCGTGGTGGCCTAACACCCCTTTAAGATGCTTTATGTTGGTGTTTCCTTTATTTTGGCAGTTACCTCTATGTGCTTGTTATAAAATTTAATCCACAGTTATTTTTTTTTAAACTATTGATCCTCTGTGGCAAAATGATGCTCAATGGGGTATTTTGAAGATTGAGAGCGGGCTCCTGTGTTTGCATAAAACAATTGTGTAATTTCTATTTGTTTTGCCTCCTGGGCTCCCTACCGGCTTGGGCCCAGACCCTGACTCACACAATTGATAAGTCACATATATTTATAATGCAGTGTATTTTTATTTTTGTATTAATCAGTAACCCAATCAAGGCAGGGCCCCCCAGTTACCCATGTACCTCTTCTCCTCCCCAATCTGATGATTAGGATTAGATGAGCGACAGCAGGCAGCAGCAGGCTGTCTTCATTCATTGAGAGAGGGCTCCTAAGTACTCCTGTGGTTGGCGGTTGCAGTGAAAAAAAAACTAAATATACACAATATAATATACTGTATATATAATTCATAATTATTTTGTTTGCTGCCTCTTGGGCCCCGGTAAACCCATGCATTAATCTGGCCCTGACTGCAGTATGAGCTGACATATCAGTGAGAGGATGCTCGTGTGTCACAAATCACTCCCTTCCTTTTTATCCCTACGACGTTAGAATTTAAAAACTACACCAGAAAGTGTAGGCTCTATCTATGTTAAAAATTATGACTCTGAAATGTCAAAACCATTGATGTTAGGATAATGCATGTTTTTATGTTCATTTGGAGGGGGAATTATGCCTATCAGTCTAATTCGATTATTTGAAATTGTAACGCGGATGCATGATCTTCTGACGTAGCTGCATGGGATTTGTCGGATTATAGTCGGGTATGGTTTCGTCCACAATAAGGTTATGCAACGAGCCGCTTGTGGATTTGACAGCGCTAATGCAGTTCCACCTCCAACACCGGCAAAACAACGCTATGCGGATGTCACTTGATTGAATCTAGCCCTACGTATAGCTGTGCAGCTGTGTTACGGTCCTTAGCCAATCCTTAGCATCTGTACGTGATCACAGTCATGTTGTGAGGGAAGTCGCTGTAGACGTGAACTGGAGTGTGAGAGCCCAGGGGGAACAAAGTTCCCATGGGGGATCAGAGGGTCCCCCTCCCCCTTCCCCTCCACCCATTACGGAAAGTAACATTTATTTTGAAAATGCAAAATAATTTGTGCGCTCTCGGATTGCAAAATTTGTTCATATGGTAAGGTGCTTTTTGGTTTCCAGGCTTGTGACATAACCAAAAACATGAAGTCTAAATTTGTATGACATAGATCACCCCCCCCCCCCCAAAAAATTCAGTTTTTTGCTGCTTCTCTTCCCACACTGTGGACGTTTGTGTGATGCCGCTGGACTGATTGTTATCGTTTAGGGACGATGGTTTGTTTTCATTAGCTACTACTGTCTCTTCCATGAGTTTGAGGGACAGGACAGAGTTTCTTAGCAAAAGCAGTCTACTAGCTACTTCCGTCTGACTCTGCTCTGTCTTGGCTGACAAGAGCATATTCCACAGCACACATTAGCATATCTGTAACTTCAGTTCGGGAGGAGGATGTGAAAACAAAACCACTCATGCAAATAGACTGTGCTGTGTTTTTTAAATAGTAACATGAATTCATGTCTTAGACATTCTTTGAACTGGCAACTAAAAATACAAATCACTTGTATTCTGTTGACCTATTTTGCCTTGGTAAATATGGATCGGATCAGAATGAATGGAAAACAATAGCATTTTTGTAAAGAACAAAGTGCATGGGTAGATCTACTTCGATGACACATCCTCATGTTGTCATTAAAGACATTGGATGCGTCCCAAATGCCACCCTATTTCATATACAGTCTGACCAGGGCCCATAGGCTCTGTTTGCACTATATAGGCCTTTTGGTCAAAGTAGTGCACTATATAGTGAATATGGTACCATTTGGGACTTACACATTGTTTCATACAGTATACTAACTTTGTGGTATACTAACTACATGGCTTGGGACTGAGTGTGTACACTAAACTGGAGCATCCATAAATAAGGCATTTGGAACCAAGGAACTGCAGTGCACGTAAAAAGAGTTTGCACTTATGCGATGCACACCTATCAGGAGCCTATACTCAAATCTGAGCACGTTGTAACAGAAGAATATGTCCTCAGTACAAACAATACAATGCCACCAGTTGTACCAGCTGTAGTGTTGATACCAGACCTGGGTTTAAATACTATTTCAAATTATTAATTTTTTGATCTATGCTTGATTTAGTTTGCCTGGCTAAACAATAGAATAGTTCCAAAACTGCAAACACCATCCATCTGTACTCCAGGCAGGCTAGAGCCAAGGCTCAAAGTGATTAACATTTCAAATAGTATTTGAACCCATGTCTGGTTGATACCTCGTGAAGGTGATGAGTGACAGCCTGGCCTATTGTTGGCTAAATGCAGCCACACTAAATGCAGCAGGGGTAAAACCAGTGGAGCAAAATACAAACAGAATCAAACGTGTGCTGGCGAACGCAACGCAGGGTCTTTACTGTTTATTCTTGTGCATCTTTTGTCGCCACAGATTCCAGCACAGACTAAATAACATTGGGTCAACAGATTCAATCTGCACCAAAAAATCTCTGAGATCTGTTGATTAAACCGGATAGATTCCTATGCACTCTAGTGACCTCTGTGCTGCTCATAGATAGATACAGATTAGATATTCTGGCAACAGTGACACAATACACATCCAAAGGGCCTCTTCAGTATATGGCCCATGGTATTATCTGAAATTAAACAAGGTTAGACACCTGTTGTAGTCCTTTGCTAACTCTAAACCCCCTGTAGCCCATTTCCCTAGTCCTCCCCCTTCTCAGATCCAGACCTTGAGGTCTTCAATACTGACAGTTTTCTGTCCCTCTATGGCAGTTATGGGACTTATCTGACAATAACTCTATCCTCCTGATTCCTGCTTACAAGCAAAAACTCAAACAGGAAGTAGCAATATGGAAGTGTTTTCGATGCTAAACTTCAGGACTGTTTCGCTAGCAGAGACTGGAATATGTTCCGGGATTCATTCAATAACATTGAGGAGTTTACCACATCAGTTACCGGCTTCATGACCCAAGTGGGTACTACTTGAAATTATGTGCAGCTTATAAAGGCTTCATAAATTCTTCATAAACACTACATAAATCTGTCACAAATGATCTATAACCGTATGTCATGCTCTTTAAAGGGTTCATAAATGTGGCGTAACTGTGTGACATAACCACCAATGTAAAATGTGACATAACCTACTATAAAGGGTGGCATAAGCACAGCTTAATAAAGGCTTTATGAATCATATTAAATTGAGGCTTCACAAAGCATTTCTAACCTTGTCATGCATCTTGGTGGAGCATTGCAACTCCAGGATAGTGGGTTTGATTGCCAGGACCACCCATATGTAAATATGTATGCATGCATAACTGTAAGTCGCTTTGGATAAAAGCGTATGCTAAATTGTATATATTATATTACACTTAAACATTTCTAGGAAGGCCCAACCGCTTTCCCCCTTGGGTGCATAGCCAATATTGGACCTGACATCAACATTCACCAAAATGCTATGCTGCAGGATGACACACACTCTCACAGCAAAAAACATTGGAAGGCCTTTTTATACATAAAAAAAAATTCGATTCTGTTTTTACCCCAAAATTCAGTTCTCAGTATTTTTTTCCAGGTTTCAGATCCCCCCCCCCCAACACAATTTTTTAAATAGAAAACCACAAAATTGAATGTTCTGTTTTCACAACAATGCTTCAACCACATCAGGGGACACATTTTGAGTTCTGAGAAAAAGAATGTTGCCCATTAATTCAGTGCACATTCCCTGCACTGTTGTTTGGTTAGCACAGTAAGCGCACATGTGATGAGTTCACATATAAAATGCCCACTTGTGGTGCCACTGGACAGTGAAAAAAAACTAAATTAACCTTTAAATTAATTTGTAGTAAAGTGTTGAGTTAGATTACATAGCTACCTCAATCCTTATTTCAAATAATTTCTGTCTTCACAGCAATTGTAGCAACGAAATGTAGCTAGTTAGCAGGCTCAGCTCAATAAAAAATCCCCCTAGATACAGCCACGTCTTATAGTCATATCATGAGATTTGTAAATGAAAGAGGAATATAATAATGCGAATCGAATTTCCCATGTCCCCATTTATAGTATAATGTCCCCATTCAAAGGTATTTCCTAACACACCTGCTAACTATCGTTGTTGTTACTTTTAAGGTTGGAACCAACATGCAGTACTTCCATCAGGCAAAGAGGCAAGAACCATTGGTTCGCCAGCTCAGGGACAAGCTAAACCATTCACAGCCCGAAGGTGTCTCTCACTTCAAACTAAATATTACAGGACACTACAGGAAGTGTCAATAAATAAGTTATTAATGTTCTGCTGATTTATGTAGGTTCTCTCATGATCCACATGTTACTGTAGGGTGTGCAAGTTATTTAAATGGGTTGATAGACCTGCAAAGCTTGTGCTTGTGTGTGTGTGTGTCAGAGCCAAGATGATTTGGAATAGTCCAGCCTAAGACTACCACACCAGGTATTCCTCTTCTGTTCCCATGCTGGAGACCAGGGCTTGATTACTATCTGTTACAAGGGTGCCAACATTTTGTGGGATCTTTCAGCGGGGGAGTGGGTGAATGTGTCGAAGACCTGACTGGGCCTAGCACTGCACTGTATGGCTCGTTATATTGTTGTGTTTGTGTTCTCTGGAATATGTAACTTGGTTTGAGAGAAAGCCACTTTCAATGTCCTTATGTTGGGGGCTTTCATCAAGTTAAGTGTTTCTTGGTGTAATGTTGTCCCCAGGCTATTGTGCCCACAGCACATATAAGCCTGGGATATCAACCATTCAACGTTGGCCTTATTGGGAGTGAGCATAGAATTATATGGGAGTGACCTTACTGAGTAAGGTATTTGTCATCAGGCTATGTCCTTTGCTAGAAAAAACATTACCCCCTGGTCGTTAACTAGTTAACACAGCCACAAAGTAATAATTATGACTAAAACCCACCCATTTCCACAATTTCTCTTCTTAAAATTGTATTTGAAACCTAACCCTAACTAATAAAGGCCAAGTTTGATGCGTTGGTCCACCAGACCTTCCGCGCATTTCAGCGGAAGTATCTGGGAACGAGATTAGGTGCAATGTGACTAACATGGCTTCACTTTAGAGGGTGTGCCTTCCTTCAGCACAACATGTCACGCTTTATAAAGCACATGTTTATACAATATTCGACATAGTGGGTTATGTCACATTTGACATGGGTGATTTTGTCACACAGTTATGCCACATTTATGAACCCTTTATAAAGCATAACATACAGTTATAGATGCTTTGTAACACATGTATGTAGCGCTTATGAAGGCATTATGAAGGCTTTATGAAGCCTTTATAAGCTGAACGTCATTTGAAGTGTGACCGAACAGTTTAATGTTAAGTGTTACTGTTAATGCTAACACTAACAAAATATGGCTATTAAGTGACGAAAGGAAAAAATAACCCAAATATCCCACTGCATTGTTGAATCAACTATATGGGTACAGTAGGTTGAGAAATCATGTTAGTTTATATTCTGAGTAAACTATCCCTTTAAAGATGCTATATTGTGTGTTTGAAACAAGAACACTTACCGTCAGATGCCTCCATCTGCAGAATTTTCAGGTAGCATAAAATCAATTGCGAAATTAGTGGTATGTTGAAAGGGTCATACAGTCGTTGAGCCTCACAACTTATTTATACAAAATGTCATTGATTCATTGATTTGACTCGATTATGTACACCTGGGGCAATGGACATTCAGGAGAATGGACATTTACGAAATGTTCAGATAGAAATGTGCTGTGTAGTCAAATATGCCTGTCAGATAGATTGGAATAGTATCGGAGATTGTGTGTACTCTATTCATTGTATTTGTCTTCAACATGCAGTTCCAGTTACTGACTTGCCTAGTTAAATAAAGATATATATATATATATATTAAAATACAACCCTGCCATTAGTTGAAGGCAGCCAATCCAATAGTTTCAGAAAAGTAGTCACGTTCCAAGATCTGTATTCAAATAGTTTTAAAAAGTAGTACTTTTTTGGGATCTGTATTCAAGTAGTTGTAGTCACCGCCAAAGTAACTATTTGTTCCCCAGGAAAAATGTGTACTTTTCACAAAGCATAGTTAAAACTATAGTTATCCCAGATCTGGTGTGTAGGTGTAGTGTTTCATGATGTTCCTTTAGTATATTTAGCTCATGCAATATCAGGTCACAAAAATATTATATTTAGATAGGAAAAGGTCGTATGAAACTACTGTGCAACTTGGGATGATTGACAAGTTCCCATGGTACAAGTACTCTCCCTGCTGGTGGAATAGAAGAATACAAGAGCTGTCGATCATTCTTAATAGCTCTTGGAGTAGGGTGAAGTTGCCCCTAGATGCTGATTCTGGGTCAGTTTTGTATTTTCCCCAACTAATGGTTAAGGTTAGGATTGGGGGAGGGGAACCTGATCGTCGATCTGTACCTAGGGGGAACTTTACCACGGAGCTATTAGGCTTCTACCCCAGAAGCGGGACATGGGCCCTGTCCAGAAACACCAAGGCCCTACCCCCTATGCAGTCTTATCTCTGTTTTGATGCATGGATTTATTCAACTTTAAGCACCTTTGGGATCTCTCAATGCTCCAATAGATCCAGCATCCAGACTCTGATAACAATCTGTCTATTTTAAATTTTATAAGTCAATGGGGGAAAATATATATTTAATTATTTATACATTTGCATGGCCTAATAAAAGAGAGAACACAAGGCGGGGATCAAGGTATGAATCATTAATGACGTTCCTCAGCATCTTTTAAATGCCACAAAATGGATTTTGAAATGTCGTCTCATTTGTATATTATGTTGGGGGACAAGAACATTTTGTTGAACTTTGACCTATTCAAAAGGCAGTAATGTGAATGAGGATGGTGATGATAACATTTCTCTCTCTATCTTTGACAGGTTGCTTATAAAGTCACTTGTGACTCAGTCAATTCTACTACTAATTGTCATGTTGTCTAATGATTGGAGACAGGCGCAGGAATTTGTAATAGGGGGTTTATTTTTCCCACCCAAACAAAAGAGTGAGATGTAAACCTCTAAATAATACAAGACCCGTAAAACAGGTGCACAAATACACATAGCATGGACACCAATTCAACAGCACATGTACTCACAGGACCAAGTGGGCCGGGCGTTACTAGGTCCAGCCTCAGCGAGGGGACCAGGCACCACTGGCCTGAGGAGAGACACATGAAAAGTCGGGTTAATGCGGTAATCAGCAGGGAGTTACAAATACTACGTTACCTCATTAACCCTCAGGACTTTAAACTGCCCCACAAACCACGAGCTCAGCTTCCGGCAGGGCAGGTGAAGGGGCAGGTTCCGGGTGGAGAGCCAGACCCGGTCGCCTGGAGGCTCTCCTGTACGTAGGTCTCCATGGCCTCGGTCTCCGCATAGGAGAGGGGATAGACGTGTCCCCTCGAGGGCTGCGTCAGACAGCAGGTCAATGGCACAGTCCCAGGGGCGATGAGGAGGCAGGCGTGTAGCCTGGGTCTTAGAGAAAACCCACTGCAGATCCTGTTATTCCTCCGGTAAATCCACTTGAGGGGCGTGGTCCGGACTTTCCACCATAGTGGTGTTGACAGATACTGCGAGACACCACCCCTGACACTCCTGCTACCAACCCAGCAGTCTCTTCTTGGACCAGGAAATAACAGGGTCATGCCAACTCAACCAGAGGAGACCTAAAACAATGGGGTGCGTGGGGGTGTCTAGAATCAAAAAGATGATCTGTTCTAAATGAGTGTCATGGGTCAGCAGAGAAACGGGAATAGTGATGTGAAGTATGAGCCCTGTGCCAAATGGACAATTATCCAGGGCTCGAACCGAAATGGGTGACTGCGTAATGCAGTGGCCAGTGCGCTGTCTAACAGATTCCCGGCAGCTCCGGAATCAATCAGAGCTAACGGGAGAGAGGGGCTAGGGTATTCAGGGAATTTAATGGAAAAACACACTGGTTGAGTTGACAGAAAAGGAGGGGAGATCTTGCATCCTACCTGGGTTGGAGCAAGAGAATTCCCTGGCTTGTCACCTCCTCGCCTATTTGTGGATAGGCAGGTCGGGGAGAAATGACCCCTTTCCCCACAATAGGAGCAGAGGCCCAGATTCCTCCTTCTCCTACGCTCTGCCTCGGGCAAAAAGTGCAAGGCTCACCTCCATCGGATCTGGCCAGAGAGCAGGTGTAGCCATGGGCTCCAGATTCCGCTCAGGTCTTCGTCGGGACCCCAGGAGGTTGTCCAAACAAATCGCCATACTGATGAGCTGGTCGAGTGACAGGTTGTCATCACGCCAGGCTAACTCCATCTGTACCTCCTCCACGGGCCGGCTCAGATGGGACGGAGGCAGGTCGTGGTGTGGGGGCTGGTGTCGGAGCCGGTGCTGGAGATTGGAGGGACTGCACATTCCCCTTCAAGCGCATGATGGTTGCCAGCACGCTGTCCATGGCGCTGCCAAGTCTGGAGAGACAGTCCTCGTGATGCTGGTCGATAGCTCGGTCTTTCCTGCTGTCTCCATTTATTTGGGTCGGTTATTCTGTCACGTTGTCTAATGATTGGAGACAGGCGCAGGAATACGTAATAAGGGGTTTTATTTTCTCCACCCAAACAAAAGAGCGAAGTGTAAACCTCTAAATAATACATGGGACGAGTCCCATAAAACAAGTGCACAAATACACGTAGCATGGACACAAATTCAACAGCACAGGTACTCACAGGACCAATGGACATGGTAACAATAACAGACAAGGACAATGGGGAACAGAGGGCACATATATAACATACTAATCAGGGGGAATGGGAACCAGGTGTCTGTAATGAGACAGTCCGGGGTTGGTGTAATGAATCCAGTTCAGTGACACCTAGAAGGCCGGTGACATAAACCTCCGGAGCTGGTGAACGGAATGAGCAGCAGTACCGGGGGGTTCTGTGACACTAATAATCAGAGGTGTGGACTCGAGTCACATGACCTGGACTCGAGTCAGACTCGAGTCACAAATATAACGACTTGCAACTCGACTTTGACTTTAACACCAATGACTCGTAACTTGACTTGGACTTGAGCCTTATGACTCGACCTGACTTGATACCCTCCCCAAGCCCAAATATTAAAAATGATGCTGTGCAGCGCATCAACTCTTCATTTAACGGATTACAGTTTGAATCGGACAGCAGCCAATCAAATTGTGCCAACTGAGAAAAAGTTGTGCGTGGCAGTTCAGAGGAACATCGGCGGGTGAATTCAGATGGAGCCCTTGGAAAGATGATACCCCAAATTATTATTTTCGGATATAAAGACGACACTGTATCAACAAAAAACGGATTGCAACTTGCAAAACATGTGGGAAAAAAATTACAGAGGCGCAGCAATTTCCAACTATGTTTGACATTTGAAGCTGCACAAAGAACGGTAAGTCGTGGCTAATATAGCCGACAGCTATATATTTTATTACTTTACTGGTGTATCATGTAGGCTAACGTAACGTTAAATCAATGAGCCTCCACACAGTCAGTAAGTGTGGGAACGTGATCATTGCAACCAAGATTGCGCTACAACTGGCTAGGCAGTTGGTAGCCTAAATCCTGCCTGATGTTACTGCTGTTCCTAAAACTATTGACATACGTTAGCCTACTGTAACCACACAGAGAGAGTGTGTGTGTGTGTTAAGGTTGGGCGATTGTGTACAAGCCTACATCGCCCGATTGCGCCCCATAGCGATCCTCGATAGTCAATCACTATTGGGGGGAGGTGTGTCTTTCTCATGGCAAGCCATGTATTTCCATGGAAATATAACGTTTATTTGGAAAGTAATAAATATATAGATATTTTTTAAAGCATTCATGATTTGCGTAAATGCAATATACTATTACTCTTGTTAAAAATATGAAATGGTATTACATTTGGTGAAGAGCACATTATGTTTAGGACTCAACTCAAAGTTTAGGATTTGAGACTTGACTTGATACTTGATGGTCTTGACTTGAGTCTTGACTCGGACTTGCCTGTCTTGACTTGGGACTTGACTTGGGACTTGAGTGCTAAGATTTGAGACTTACTTGTGACTTGTAAAACAATGACTTGGTCCCACCTCTGCTAATAATAGATTTAATAATAGATGTCTTTTTAAAATAGTTTTAATTATAAACACAATCACAAAATCACTTTAAAAAAGAAAACAAACCCAAAAAACAAATATAGGGATCTGGCAGATTCTTGGGCAATGGCTTTCACTGCTTTACTACCAGTGTTTGACTTGGGCTGGAACACGAGTAAATTAATACCAGCACCTATTTCAGTCCAAGTGAAGAACTGTTCACTACTACGCTTCACTACTCATGTCATAAAATACATAAATGCTAAAAAACTACTTAACATGCCAAGACAATTTATTACACCTAACTTTTACATTTGGAAACTCTATTTTGATGCATAGACTTATTATACTTTAAGCACCTTTCAGTTGCATCTGATGTGTTTTACTACCTACAATACAAAAGAGATTTGCAGAAAATGTTCATAGTGTGTTAAGGTCGGTCAGGAGAAGTTGCCATGCATTATTACCCAATTACAATTGTGGTTCTATGCAATTGCTGTTGGAATTTTTGAGGGGAAAGTGGGAGAGATGGTCTTTATCTCTCAAAACAAGAGAGCCACTAACAGTTTTATACCGGCATCAGTACGGCTTTTAAATTAAAATGAAATGTTTGTGACTTATGTGACCTTGAATAGCACTTGTGTCTGTTATGTGTGCATTTTGCTGTTATATGTTTTCTATATATCTACATCTATTTACATCTTATCACACTTGCCAAAACTGGAGTTTCTTCTGAAATAAAGCTATATTCTATTCTATTCATTTATATTATACTCTATTGAGTGGAAAGGAGACAGAATGAGAGAATCAGGCGATTAATTAAACATAATCTGATACTACGGTAGAAGGATCCTTTTATACAGATTTGTACCTGTGTTTATCAAACATTCAGATCCCTATTTTTAGAGTGCATTTTAAGAACAGTGCTCTATGATGTTTTATACAGTACTGAAGGCTAAATTTAGAGCTAGCTAACAATAGATTCCCGCTAGCATTTTTAGATAAACTGTGCTGTTGGGTTGACAAAGTCATGTCTGCAATTCATTTGTCTGAAAGATATTCAGCAACTCTTGTAGGACAATGGAAGTTAAATGTGTTGATTTTCTCATAATTATTTCCTTTTATATTTACATTATATATTTATATAATATTTATATTATTAAAGTGTTTTTATCATATTGTTTTATATTTTGTTATCACGTTTTTATTATTAACCTATATGTTTTATCATTTGTGTAGCACTTTGGGCTGCAATGTGTATGAGAGGTGTTAAGCAAAAACAGTTATTATTGATAGTATTATTCATATATTAAACAATGTATTAAGTATTGCTTTTGTCTATTAAACCTTGTCAGACCAGTAATTTCCTCAAGGATGGATGGAAGGAAGGATCCATTATAAGTATTCGAAACACTGTTATAGAAGACTGTGGGTTGAACGGGGTTGTAGATCAAATCAAATTGTATTTGTAGCAGCAGTGTAAAAAGAAACGGGGGGGGGGGGTCAATGTAAATAGTCGGGTGGCCATGTGATTCATTGTTCAGTAGTCTTCTGGCTTGGGGGTAGAAGCTGTTAAGGAGCCTTTTGACATAGACTTGGCACTACGGTACCGCTTACTGTGCGGTAGCAAGGAGAACAGTTTATGACTTGGGTGACTGGAGCCATTGACAATATTTAGGTCCTCCCTCTGACACCGCCTGGTATAGAGGTTCAGACCCAGTGATGTACTGGGCCATACGCACTACCCTCTGTAGCGCATTACGGTCAGATGCAGAGCAGTTGCCATACCAAGCGACGATGCAGCCAGTCAAGATGCTCTCAATGGTGCAGCTGTAGCTCTTTTTGAGGATCTGGGGACCCCTACCAACATTTTTCAGTCTCCTGAGGGGGAAAAGGTGTTGTCGTGCCCTCTTCACAATTGTCTTGGTGTGTTTGAACCATGATAGTTCGTTGGTGATGTGGACACCAAGGAACTTGAAACTCTCGACCCGCTCCACTACAGCCCCGTCGATGTTAATGGGGGCCTGTTCGGCCTTCCTTTTCCTATAGTCCGCGATCAGCTCATTTGTCTTACTCACATTGAGGGAGAGGTTGTTGTCCTGGCATCACACTGCCAGGTTTCTGACCTCCTCCCTACAGACTGTCTCATCGTTGTTGTTGGTGATCAGGCCTACCACTGTTGTGTCGTCAGCAAACTTAATGATGGTGTTGGAGTCGTGCTTGGCCACGCAGTCGTGGGTGAACAGGGAGTATAGGAGGGGACTAAGCACCCACAACCGAGGGGCCCCAGTGTTGAGGATCAGCGTGGCAGATGTATTGTTGCCTACCCTTGCCACCTGGGGGCGGCCCGTCTGGAAGCCCAGGTCCAGTTGCAGAGGGATTTGTAGTCCCAGGGTCCTTAGCTTAGTGATGAGCTTTGGGCACTATGGTGTTGAACGCTGAGCTGTAGTCAAAGAACAGCATTTTCACATAGGTGTTCCTCTTGTCCAGGTGGTAAAGGGCAGTGTGGAGTGCGATTGAGATTGCGCCATCTGTGGATCTGTTGGGGCGGTATGCGAATTGGAGTGGGTCTAGGGTTTCCGGCATTATGGTGTTGATGTGAGCCATGACCAGCCTTTCAAAGCACTTCATGGCTACCGACGTGAGTGCTACGGGGCGGTAATCATTTAAGCAGGTTACCTTTGCTTTCTTGGGCACAGGGACTATGGTGGTCTGCTTGAAACATGTAGGTATTACAGCCTCGGTCAAGGAGAGGTTGAAAATGTCAGTGAAGACACTTGCCAGTTGGTCCGCGCATGCTTTGAGTACACATCCAGGTAACCCGTCTGGCCCCACGGCTTTGTGAATGTTGACCTGTTTAAAGGTCTTGCTCACATCAGCTTCGGAAAGCGTGATCACATAGTCATCCAGAAACAGCTGGTGCTCTCATGCCTGCTTCAGTGTTGCTTGCCTCGAAGCGAGCATAAAAGCCATTTACAGTGGCAAGAAAAAGTATCTGAACCCTTTGGAATGTCCTGGATTTCTGCATAAATTAGTCATAACATTTTATCTGATCTTCATCTTAGTCACAACAATAGACAAACACAATATGCTTAAACTAATAACACCTAAGATTAAGAATTGTTGACTTGCATGAAGCTGGAAAGTGCAGAATGCTAAAGGAGGTTAAAGAATACTAGAGTGTACAGTCTTGGCCAAAAGTTTTGAGAGTGACACAAATATGAATTTTCACAAAGTCTGCTGCCTCAGTTTGTATGATGGCAATTTGCATATACTCCAGAATATTATGAAGAGTGATCAGATGAACTGCAATTAATTGCAAAGTCCCTCTTAGTCGTGCAATTCAACTGAATTTCAAAAAAACATTTCCACTGCATTTCAGCTCTGCCACAAAACGACCAGCTGACATCATGTCAGTGATTCTCTCGTTAACACAGGTGTGAGTGTTGACGAGGACAAGGCTGGAGATCACTTTGTCATGCTGATTGAGTTCGAATAACAGACTGGAAGCTTCAAAAGGAGGGTGGTGCTTGGAATCATTGTTCTTCCTCTGTCAACCATGGTTACCTGCAAGGAAGCACGTGCCGTCATCATTGCTTTGCACAAAAAGGGCTTCACAGGCAAGGATATTGCTGTCAGTAAGATTGCACCTAAATCAACCATTTATCGGATCATCAAGAACTTCAAGGAGAGCGGTTCAATTGTTGTGAAGAAGGCTTCAGCTGTGGGATAGGGGCACCACCAGTACAGAGCTTGCTCAGGAATGGCAGCAGGCAGGTGTGAGTGCATCTGCACGCACAGTGAGGCGAAGACTTTTGGAGGATGGCCTGGTGTCAAGAAGGTCAGCAAAGAAGCCACTTCTCTCCAGGAAAAACATCAGGGACAGACTATTCGGCAAAAGGTACAGGGATTGGACTGCTGAGGACTTGGGTAAAGTAATTTTCTCTGATGAATCCCTTTTCCGATTGTTTGGGGCATCCGGAGAAAAGCTTGTCCGGAGAAGACAAGGTGAGCGCTACCATCAGTCATGTGTCATGCCAACAATAAAGCATCCTGAGACCATGTGTGGGTTTGCTTCTCAGCCAAGGGAGTGGGCTCACTCACAATTTTGCCTAAGAACACAGCCATGAATAAAGAATGAACACAGCCTTTTCCAGCATGATGGAGCACCTTGCCATAAGGCAAAAGTGATAACTAAGTGGGTCGGGGAACAAAACATTGATATTTTGGGTCCATGGCCAGGAAACTCCCCAGACCTTAATCCCATTGAGAACGTGTGGTCAATCCTCAAGAGGTGGGTGGACAAACAAAAACCTACAAATTCTGACAAACTCCAAGCATTGATTATGCAAGAATGGGCTGCCATCAGTCAGGATGTGGCCCAGAAGTTAATTGACAGCATGCCAGGGTGGATTGCAGAGGTCTTGAAAAAGAAGGGTCAACACTGCAAATATTGACTCTTTGCATCAACTTCATGTAATTGTCAATGAAAGCCTTTGACACTGAAATGCTTGTAATTATGCTTCAGTATTCCATAGTAACATCTGACAAAAGTATCTAAAGACACTGAAGCAGCAAACTTTGTGGAAATTAATATTTGTGTCATTCTCAAAACTTTTGGCCACGACTGTACTAGAGAGAAGCCACTGCTGTCGAAAAAAAACTGCTGCACGTCTGAAGTTCGCAAAAGAGCACCTGGATGTTCTATAACGCTTCTGGCTAAATATTCTGTGGACAGATGAAACTATAGTTCAGTTGTTTGGAAGGAACACACAACACTGTGTGGAGAAAAAAAGGCACAGCACACCAACATCAAAACCTCATCCCAACTATAAAGTATGTTGGAGGGAGCATCATGGTTTGAGGCTGCTTTGCTGCCTCAGGGCCTGGATAGCTTGCTATCATTGACGGAAAAATGAATTCCCAAGTTTATCAGGACATTTTGCAGGAGAATGTAAGGCTATCTGTCCGTCAATTGAAGCTCAACAGAAGTTGGGTGATGCAACAGGACAACGACCCAAAACACAGAAGTAAATCAACAACAGAATGGCTTCAACAGAAGAAAATATGTCTTCTGGAGTGGCCAGTCAGAGTCCTGACCTCAACCCAATTTAAAATGCTGTGGCATGACCTCGAGAGCGGTTCACACCAGACATCCTAAGAATATTGCTGAACTGAAACAGTTTTGTAAAGATGAATGGTCCAAAATTCCTCCTGACCATTGTGCAGGTCTGATCCACAACTACAGAAAACATTTGGTTGAGGTTATTGCTGCCAAAGTAGGGTCAACCAGTTATTAAATCCAAGGATTCACATACTTTTTCCACCCTACACTGTGAATGTTTACACAGTGTGTTCAATAAAGACATGAAAATGTATACTTGTTTGTGTGTTATTAGTTTAAGCAGACTATGTTTGTCTATTGTTGTGACTTAGATGAAGATCAGATCAAATTTGATGACCAATTTATGCAGAAATCCAGGTAATTCCAAAGGGTACACATGATTTTCTTGCCGCTGTAGCTCATCTGGTAGGCTTGTGCCACTGGGCAGCTAGTGGCTGGGTTTCCATTTGTTGTCCGTAATAGTTTGCAAGCCCTGCCACATCCTACGAGCGTCACAGCCGGTGTAATAGGATTCAATGTTAGTCCTGTATTGACGCTTTGCCTGTTTGATGGTTCGTCTGAGGGCATAGCGGGATTTCTTATAAGTATCCTGATTAGTGTCCCGCTCCTTGAAAGCGGCAGTTCTAGCCTTTAGCTCGGTGCGGATGTTGCCTGTAATCCATGGCTTCTGGTTGGGATATGTACGTACGGGAACTGTGGGGACGACGTCGTCGATGCACTTATTGATGAAGCCGGTGACTGATGTGGTATACTCCTCAATGCCATTGGATGAATCCCGGAACATATTCCAGTCTGCGCTAGCATAACAGTCCTGTATAGCATCCGCGTCATCTGACCACTTGTTCAGACTATATTTGTTTGATTTGTGTAATCTGTAAAGACATCAAATTCTGCACCAGAGATTCAAATAATATCAACCATAGGCAAATACATAGAGAATGTTCATTCAGTGTAAATACAGCTCAGGACAAGAAATGTACTTATATTGCCCCACTAGGGGGCAGTATAATGCTGGGTTATTTACAAGTGAGTTGTGTCGACGTTGCCCTAAACACTAACACAGGGTCAGATATTTTGCCATTCCATTAAATGTCAGGGTTGGAATTGAGGGTAAAGTTACCTGATCCTACATCTTTGTGGCAACTTCTGGTGCACACTTCCTACTGTTCCCTCCAAAAAAAGAGGAGGAGAGAGGAGAGCTCTCCCAATTCAAATGTGTCTATAAAGGGCCTTGTGTTGTGTTAACTGGGGGCCACAGTCTTCATGACTGACACCCTAGATGCCCAATACCAATTTTTCTGATAGATCTGATAGGGTTCAATAGGTTAAGCAACATGGTAAAAATTCCATTGAGTGTATCAGAGGGCACAGTGGAGCTACCCTCATATTGCTTTCACCAATCCAATCCTTTCAGAACTATGCCACTCTGTGGGGGAAGGTAGGAGCCAGGTCATTAAATTAATCAAATAAAATTGCATTTGTCACATGCTTCGTAAACAACAGGTGTAGACTAACAGTGAAATGCTTACTTCCCAACAATACGGAGAGAGAAAAATGTTAATAATAGAAAAATAATAACACAAGGAATAAATACACAATGAGTAACGATAACTTGGCTATGTACTTGGGATACCAGTACTGAGTCGATGTGCAGGGGTACAAGGTAATTGATATAGATAGGGATAAAATTACTAGGAAACAGGATAGATAATAAATAGTAACAGCAGTCTATGGTCGGATGCCAAGCAGTTGCCATACCAAGTGGTGATGCAGCCAGTCAAAATGCTCTCAATGGTGCAGCTGTAGGACTTTTTGAGGATCTGATTGTCCATTCCGAATCTTTTCATTCTCCTGAGGGGGAAGAGGCTTTGTCATGCCTTCTTCACGAATATGGTGGTGTGGACCATGATAATTCCTTAGTGATGTGGACACTGACGAACTTGAAGCTCTCGACCCTCTCCACTACAGCCTCGTCGATGTGGATGGGGACGGGCTTGGTCCTCTGTTTCCTCCTGTAGTCCACAATAAGCTCCTTTGTCTTGCTGACGTTGAGAGAGAGGTTGTTGTCCTGGCACCACACTGCCAGGTCATTGACCTCTATTCTATAGGAGTCGTGCGCAGCCACGCAGTTGTGGGTGAACAGGGAGTACAGAAGGGGACTAAGCACACACCCCTGAGAGGCCCCCGTGTTGAGGGTCAGTGTGGCGGATGTGTTGTTGCTTACCCTCACCAACTGGGGACAGCACGTCAGTAACATAAACTAATGAAAATGCTATTGTGTTATTTAGAATAAAATGAATATAATATTCTAATGTTACCTACCCAAGGCCTTCATAAACACAACCAAAATATAATTTTTGCGATAGCATACATGAAATGTATTAAATACACTGTTAAATGTTAAAATGTTGCAGTCAGATTGACTGCTTATTAGCTTGAAGGGAAGTCTCTCAGGGCCCAGTGGTTCTAGTGTTAAAGGTCTTACTCACATCGGCTACGGAGAGCGAGATCACACAGTCGTCCAGAACAGCTGGTGCTCTCTTGCATGGTTCAGTGTTGCTTGCCTCGAAGCGGGCATAGAATGATTTAGCTTGTCTGGTAGGCTCGAGTCACTGGGCAGCTCGCGGCTGGGTTTCCCTTTGTAATCCCTGATAGTTTGCAAACCAAATCATATCAACTTGTATCTGTCATGTGCTGAATACAACAAGTGTAGCGTGAGAGCCAGCGTAGTAGGAATCAATCTTAGTCCTGTATTGTCGTTTTAACTGTTTGTAATCCATGCCTGCTGGTTGGGATACAGTATGTACATACGGTCACTGTGGGGATGACGTCCTCAATGACCGTATTGGTCCGACTTTAAATTACATTCAGCTTTTAAAGCACTACATGCATAAGCACGACATGCATGTGTTACAAAGTATCTATGTCATGTTTTATAAAGGGTTCATAAATGTGGCATAACTGTGTGACATAATCACTAATGTTAAATGTGACATAACCCACTATGTCGAATATGATATAAACATGTGCTTTATAAAGGGTGACATGTTGCACTGAAGGATGGCACACGCTCTAAAGTGAAGTCCTGTTAGTCACATTACACCTATTCTTGTTCCCAGACACTTCCGCCCAAATGTGTGCAAGGTCTGGTGGACCAACGCATCAAATTTGCCCTTCATTAGCTAGGGTTAGGTTTGAAATGAAATTTTAAGAAGAGAAATTGTAGAAGTGCATGGTTTAGCCATAATTATGAATTTGTGGCTGTGACTACCATGGGGAATGTTTTTGCTAGCAAAGGACAGCCTGATGACAAATACCTTACTCAGTCAGTTCACTCCCATAGAATTCTATGCTCACTCCCACTAAGGCCAACTTTGAATGGTTGATATCCCAGGCTTATATGTGCTGTGGGCGCAATAGCCTGGGGACAACATTACACCAAGAAACACTTACCTTGATGAAAGCCCCAAACATAAGGAAATTGAAAGTGGCTTTCTTCTGGAACCAAGTTACATGCTCCTCAGTAAACAAACACAACACTATAACGGACCATACGGTGCGGTGCGGACCCAGTCAGGTCTTTGACACAACAATATAACAAGTCATACCACGGGGTGCTGGGCATCCTTGTAACAGGTAGTAATCAATCCCTGGTCTCCAGCATGGGAACAGAAGAGGAATACCTGGTGTGGTAGTCTTAGGCTCTGACACACACACACACGTGCACGCGCACACGCACACAAACACAATCTTTGCAGGCCCATCAACCCATTTAAATACCTCACACACCCTACAGTAACCTGTGGTTCATGAGAGAACCTAAATAAATCAGCAAAACGTTAATAACCTATTTATTGACACTTCCTGTAGTGTCCTGTAATACTTTGTTTCAAGTGAGACACCTTTGGTCATCATTACACATCCATTAAGACTCTATATCACATGACGCTGTATTTACTTTAAGTCAGACCCCTTTGGTAATGTATAACACATACATTAATGCCTTGTATCATATGATGCTGAACTTACTATAAAGTCGGATACCTTTGGTCATTAATAACATACACATAAAGGCTTAATGATGTAAACACAAATGTATTAACACTTAGGGAATTATCACTAACTGATTAATCAAATAAACATTAAAAGTGTCACGTTCCTGACCTGTTTTCCTTTGTCATGTATTTGTTTTAGTTGGTCAGGGCGTGAGTTGGGTGGGTTGGTCTAGGTTTGATTTTCTATGTTGGGATTTTGTGTTCGGCCTGGTATGATTCTCAATCAGAGACAGCTGTGAATCGTTGTCCCTGATTGAGAGTCATACTAAGGCAGCCTGGGTTTCACTTGTGTTTTGTGGGTGTTTGTTCCTGTGTCAGTGTTTGGGCCACACAGGACTGTTTCAGGTTAGTCACGTTTGTTGGGTTTTGTAATTTGTAGTGTTTGTTGTTTTTCCATTAAAACATGAATACTTACCACTCCGCATCTTGGTGCGATCCATGCTCCTCCTCGTCTGAGGAGGAGAACGACTACGACGACCGTAACAGAAACACCCACCAAAACAGGATCAAGCGGAGTGGAGAAGGAAGGCAAGAACAACAGCAATGGGGAAAAGAGGAATGGACTTGGGAGGAGATCCTAGACGGAAAAGGACCCTGGGCAGAGCCAGAGGAGTGTCGCCGCCCCAAAGCGGAGCTGGAGGCAGCGAAAGCGGAGAGGAGGTATTACGAGGCGAAAGCAAGGCAGAGCGGCTGGAAGCCCGAGAGGCTCACCCAAAAATTTCTTGGGGGGGGGCTAAGAGGTAGTGGGCCGAGGGCAGGTAGGAGACCTGCGCCCACTTCCCAGGCTAACCGTGGAGTGAGAGGGCGTCGTACTGGTCAGACACCGTGTTATGCGGTGGAGCGCACGGTGTCCCCAGTACGCGTGCTTAGCCCAGTGCGGGCTATTCCACCTTGCCGCACTGGGAGGGCTAGGTTGGGCATCGAGCCGGGTGCCATGAAGCCGGCCCAACGTATCTGGCCTCCAGTACGTCTCCTCGGGCCGGCGTACATGGCACCAGCCTTACAGGTGGTGTCCCCGGTTCGCCTGCATAGCCCAGTGCGGGCTATTCCACCTCGCCGCACTGGCAGGGCTACGGGGACCATTCAACCTGGTAAGGTTGGGGAGGCTCGGTGCTCAAGAGCGCGTGTCCTCCTTCACGGTCCGGTATATCCGGCGCCACCTTCCCACCCCAGCCCTGTACCATCAGTGCCGACACCACGCACCAGGCTTCCAGTGCGTTTCCAGAGCCCTGTTCCTCCTCCACGCACTCTCCCTGTGGTGCGTGTCTCCAGCCCAGTGCCTCCAGTTCCGGCACCACGCACCAGGCCTACTGTGCGCCTCAGCAGGTCAGAGTCGGCCGTCTGCCCAACGCCGCCTGCGCTGCTTGCCTGCTCAGCGCTGCCGGAACTGTCTGCCTGCCCAGCGTGGTCTGAACTGTCTGCCTGCCCAGCGCTGCCCGTCTGTCCCGAGCCTTCAGAGCCGTCCAGCCAGGACCAGCCAGAGCCGTCCAGCCAGGACCTGCCAGAGCCGTCCAGCTAGGACCTGCCAGAGCCGTCCAGCCAGGACCAGCCAGAGCCGTCCAGCCAGGACCAGCCAGAGCCGTCCAGCCAGGACCAGCCAGAGCCGTCCAGCCAGGACCAGCCAGAGCCGTCCAGCCAGGACCAGCCAGAGCCGTCCAGCCAGGACCAGCCAGAGCCGTCCAGCCAGGATCCGCCAGAGCCTTCCGCCAGCCAGGATCAGCCAGAGCCTTCCGCCAGCCAGGATCAGCCAGAGCCTTCCGCCAGACAGGATCAGCCAGAGCCTTCCGCCAGCCATGAGCAGCCGGATCCGTCAGCCAGCCATGAGCAGCCAGATCCGTCAGCCAGCCATGAGCAGCCAGATCCGTCAGCCAGCCATGAGCAGCCAGATCCGTCAGCCAGCCATGAGCAGCCAGATCCGTCAGCCAGCCATGAGCCGTCCAGCCAGGATCCGCCATCCAGCCAGGATCCGTCCCTCAGTCCGGAGCTGCCCCTTATCCTGGTGCTGCCCCTTATCCTGGTGCTGCCCCTTATCCTGGTGCTGCCCCTCAGTCAGGTGCTACCCCTCAGTCAGCTGCTACCCCTCAGTCAGGTGCTACCCCTCAGTCAGCTGCTACCCCTCAGTCTGTTACTGCCCTTTGGAATAGTGGGATTGACATGGAGGGTGAAGATTGGGAGGAGGCCACGGAAGCGGGGGTTGACTATGGTGGGGTGGGGACCACGACCAGCGCCAGAGCCGCCACCGTGGACAGACGCCCACCCAGACCCTCCCCTAGACTTTGTGCTGGTGCGCCCGGAGTTCGCACCTTAAGGGGGGGGGGTTCTGTCACGTTCCTGACCTGTTTTCCTTTGTCATGTATTTGTTTTAGTTGGTCAGGGCGTGAGTTGGGTGGGTTGGTCTAGGTTTGATTTTCTATGTTGGGATTTTGTGTTCGGCCTGGTATGATTCTCAATCAGAGACAGCTGTGAATCGTTGTCCCTGATTGAGAGTCATACTAAGGCAGCCTGGGTTTCACTTGTGTTTTGTGGGTGTTTGTTCCTGTGTCAGTGTTTGGGCCACACAGGACTGTTTCAGGTTAGTCACGTTTGTTGGGTTTTGTAATTTGTAGTGTTTGTTGTTTTTCCATTAAAACATGAATACTTACCACTCCGCATCTTGGTCCGATCCATGCTCCTCCTCGTCTGAGGAGGAGAACGACTACGACAGCCGTTACAAAAAGCATGTTTAAACCATAGATTTATCTTTTTATTTTAACATTTTTAAAACAATACAAATACATTAAGTTTCAAAACGTCCAGTAATGCAAAGAAATTGAACAATACACAGGGCTGTGAATCGTGTAGCTTTTCCCTGAGCAGGCGGATGAGTGGTTCTTGCGTTTTTGCTTGCTGGAAGTACTGCATGTTCATTTACAAATCTCATGACGTGACTATGAGACGTGGCTGTATCTAGGGGAATTTTTATTTAGCTGAGCCTGCTAGCTAGCTAAATGTGTTAGCTAGCTAGCTAGCAATTCAAATCAAATGTTATTGGTCACATACACATGGTTAGCAGATGTTAATGCGAGTGTAGCGAAATGCTTGTGCTTCTAGTTCCCACTATGCAGTAAAATCTAACAAGTAATCTAACAAATTCACAACAACTACCTTATACACATAAATTCACACAAATGTAAAGGGATGAATAAGAATATGTACATATAAATATATGGATGAGCGATGGGGTAAAGGCAAGATGCAGTGTAGAATACAGTATATACATATGAGATGAGTAATGTAGGATATGTAAACATTATTAAAGTGGCGTTATTTCAAGTGACTAGTGATATATCTATGTAAACATTATTAAAGTGACGTTATTTAAAGTGACTAGTGATACCTTTATTAAGTCTGTTTATTTAAGTGGCCAGAGATTTGAGTCTGTATGTTGGCAGCAGCCTCTCTATGTTAGTGATGGCTGTTTAACAGTCTGATGGCCTTGAGATAGAAGCTGTTTTTCAGTCTCTCGGTCCCAGCTTTAATGCACCTGTACCGACCTTGCCTTCTGGATGATAGCGGGGTGAACAGGCAATGGTTCAGGTGATTGTTGTCCTTGATTATCTTTTTGGCCTTCCTGTGACATTGGGTGCTGTAGGTGTCCTGGATGACAGGTAGTTTGCCCCTGGTGATGTGTTGTGCAGACCGCACTACCCTCTGGAGAGCCTTGCGGTTGAGGGCAGTGTAATTGCCGTACCAGGCGGTGATACAGCCCGACAGGATGCTCTCAATTGTGCATCTGTAAAAGTTTGTGAGTGTTTTAGATGACAAGCCAAATTTCTTCAGCCTCCTGATGTTGAAGAGGCGCTGTTGCACCTTCTTCACCATGCTGTCTGTGTGGGTGGACCATTTCAGTTTGTCCGTGATGTGTACGCCGATGAACTTTTCACCTTCTCCACTACTGTCCCGTCGATGTGGATGGGGGGGGGGGGAAGTCCTGAAGTTCCTGAAGTCCACAATCATCATTTGTTTTGTTGATGTTGAGTGAGAGGTTATTTTCCTGACACCACACTCCGAGGGCCCTCACCTCCTCCTTGTAGGCTGTCTCGTCGTTGTTGGTAATCAGGCCTACCACTGTAGTGTCGTCTGCAAACTTGATGATTGAGTTTGAAGCGTGCATGGCCACGCAGTCATGGGTGAACAGGGAGTACAGGAGAGGGCTTAGAACGCACCCTTGTGGGGCCCCAGTGTTGAGGATCAGCGGGGTGGAGATGTTGTTTCCTACCTTCACCACCTGGGGGCGGCCTTGTCAGAAAGTCCAGGACCCAGTCGCACAGGGCGGGGTCGAGACCCAGGGTCTCAAGCTTAATGACGAGTTTGGAGGGTACTATGATGTTAAATGCTGAGCTGTAGTCAATGAACAGCATTCTTGCATATGTATTCCTCTTGTCCAGATGGGATAGGGCAGTGTGCAGTGTGATGGCGACTGCATCGTCAGTGGACCTATTGGGGCGGTAAGCAAATTGGAGTGGGTCTAGGGTATCAGGTAGAGTGGAGGTGATATGGTCCTTGACTAGTATCTCAAAGCACTTCAGGATGACAGAAGTGAGTGCAATGGGGAGATAGTCCTTTAGCTCAGTTACCTTAGCTTTCTTGGGAACAGAAACAATGGTGGCCATCTTGAAGCATGTGGGGACAAGAGACTGGGATAGGGATTGGTTGAATATGTCCGTAAACACACCAGCCGGCTGGTCTGCGCATGCTCTGAGGACACGGCTAGGGATGCCGTCTGGGCCGGCAGCCTTGTGAGGGTTAACACGTTTAAATGTTTTACTCACGTTGGCCATGGAGAAGGAGAGCCCACAGGCTTTGGTAGCGGGCCATGTCAGTGGCACTGTATTGTCCTCAGAGCGAGCAAAGAAGTTGTTTAATTTGTCTGGGAGCAAGACATCTCGTGTTTGAGACATTGAATTGCGACTCTACTTTGTCTCTATACTGACGCTTTGCTTGTTTGATTGCCTTGCGAAGGGAATAGCTGCACTGTTTGTATTTGGTCGTGCTTCCAGTTGCCTTGCCATGATTAGAAGCGGTGGTTCGCGCTTTCAGTTTCGCGCGAATGCTGCCATCAATCCACGGTTTCTGGTTAGGGAAGGTTTTAATGGTCACAGAGGGAACGACATCTCCGATGCTCTTGCTAATAAACTCGCTCACCGAGTTAGCGTATACGTCAATGTTATTGTCTGAGGCTATCCGTAACAGATCCCAGTCCACGTGATCGAAGCAATCTTGAAGAGTGGAATCCGATTGGTCAGACAAGCGTTGTATTGATCTGAGCACGGGCGTTTCCTGTTTTAGTTTCTGTCTATAGGCTTGGAGCAAAAAAATGAAGACATGGTCAGATTTGCCCGAAGGCAGGGAAGGCTTTGTATGCATTGCGGAAGTTCGAGTAGCAATGATCCAGAAATCTACCAGCTCTTGTCGCGCATTTAATATGCTGATAGAATTTAGTAAGTGTGGTTCTTAGGTTAGCTTTGTTAAAATCCCCAGCTACAATAAATGCAACCTCAGGATGTATGGTTTCCAGTTAACATAGAGTCCAGTGAAGTTATTTCAGAGCCGAAGAGGGATCTGCTTGGGGGGGGATATACACAACTGGGACTATAATCAAAGAGAATTCTCTTGGAAGATAATGCAGTCAGCATTTGATTGTAAGGAATTCTAGGTCGGGTGAACAAAAGGACTTGAGTTCATGTATGTTGTTGTGATTACACCATGAGTCGGTAATCATAAGGCATACACCCCCGCCCTTCTTCTTACCAGAGAGATGCTTCTGTCGGCGCGACGCATGAAGAAACCCGGTGGCTGTACCGACTCTGACAACATATCCCGAGTGAGCCAAGTTTCCGTGAAACAGAGAATGTTACAATCTCTGATGTCTCTCTGGAAGGCAAGTCGTGCCCTAATTTCGTCCACCTTGTTATCTAGAGATTGGACATTTTGGCGAGTAATATGCTCGGAAGCGGTGGATGGTGTGCTCGCCTTCTGAGTCTGACCAGTAGGCCGCTCCGTCTGCATCTCCTGCGGCGTCGCGTTGTTTTGGGTCGGCCTCTGGGATAAGATCCCATGTCCTGGGTGGAGGTCCGAACAAAGGATCCGCTTCGGGAAAGATGTATTCCTGGTCGTAATGATGGTAAGTTGACATCGCTTTTATATCCAATAGTTCTTCCCAGCTGTATGTAATAACATTTAAGATTTTCTGGGCTAACAATGTAAGAAATAATACATAAAAAATCAAATAACTGCATAGTTTTCTATGGACCTGAAGCGAGGCGACCATCTCTGTCGGCGCCATCTTCAATATCCTGTGATTGCTGTGAAGTCTCCAAAATTATTTGAAATAATGATTGAGGTAGCTATGTAATCTAACTCAATACTTAACTACTACAAATTAATTAAAATGTCAATAAATAAAGGTTAACTTACTGTCAGGTTTTGGCCAAGACTGTTCGGGTTTTGGTCACTAGATGTCCCCATTGCACCTTTTTTGTACCTTTTGTTTTTCTTGCTCTAATTATTGTTTGCACCTGTAGGTCATTCCCTTGTTAGTATTTAAACCCTGTGTGTTCCTCAGTTCCTTGCTCAGTGTTTGTAAGTTAGCACCCAGCCCCAGCCCAAGCCTTGTTTTATATAGATATTTCTCTTGTTGGATTTTCCAGAGGTTCTCTGGTTTAGTTCTTGTGTATTATTTGAGTAGTCTTTTGAGGTTTGTTTTTCCCTGCTGTTTTTTACCACTTTGTGGAGTTTCTTTTGTATTTTGGAGGATTTCCACTTTGTGCCTCTTGGCTTTATTTTTGGACATTGTGGATTTAGTTTCTTTGCCTGAAGATTTTGTTCTTTAATTAAACCACCATCTCTAGTACTGCTGTGTCTGCCTCATCTTCTGGGTTCTGACGATTATTAGTGACTGTTCCTCGCACCGGGTCCTGACAAACACTGAGCCACCTTGGAGTTCATCCAGCGTAAGTTCTGGTGGCCCACCATAAAAGAAGACGTTGCCACTTTCGTCAAGGCCTGTTCCGTGTGCTGCCAGGGCAAATCTTCTCACCTCCGCCCTCAAGGACTCCTTCACCCTCTATCTATTCCCCACCGACCCTGGTCCCATATCTCGTTGGACTTTATTACTGGCCTTCCTCCGTCCCATGGTAATACTACGATCCTAGTCATCATCGACAGGTTTTCTAAGGCGGCCAGGTTTGTTCCCTTGACCAAATTACCTTCTGCCAAGGAAACAGCTGAGTTGGTGATTAACCATGTGTTCCGAGTCTTTGGGATTCCGCAAGATATGGTTTCCGACAGAGGTCCCCAGTTCGCCTCAAGGTTTTGGAAGGCCTTCTGCCAACTCATAGGGGCCACGGCCAGTTTATCTTCAGGGTACCATCCGGAGTCCAATGGCCAAACTGAGAGGATGAATCAGGAGCTGGAAACCACCCTCAGATGCATGGTTTCCAACAACCCGTCCACATGGTCATCCTTCATTGTTTGGGCCGAGTACGCGCACAACACCTTGTGCTCCTCCTCCACTGGTATATCCCCGCATGAGTGTCAGTTTGGCTATGCGCCTCTATTGTTCCCGGACCAGGAGGCAGAAGTCAGAGTGCCTTCAGCCTCGAGGTTCATCAGACGCTGTCGGCTTACGTGGAAGAAGGCACGTCTTAATCTTCTGCGTTCCTCACAGCAGTACCAACGACAAGCCAACAGACGTCGCCGTCCCGGTCCTACCCTGTACCCCGGCCAGAGAGTATGGCTCTCAACAAAGAACTTACCGCTACGGGTGGAGTCTCGCAAGCTGTCCCAGAGATTCATCGGTCCCTTTAAGATTGCCAGGAGAGTCAATCCCGTTACTTTTCGCCTGCACTTACCCAGATCCCTTAAGATCAATCCAACATTTCACATTTCTTTATTAAAACCTGTTGTTTTTTCTCCCCTTATCCCGGCAGGCAGACCTCCCCCTCCGCCCCGTGTCATCGGTGGCCAGTCGGCTTATACCGTCCACCGGATACTGGATTCCCGCCGGGTGCAGCGGTCCTGGCAGTATCTGGTGGACTGGGAAGGCTACGGTCCCGAGGAGCGCTCCTGGGTTCCTGCCAAGGACATACTGGACCCTGACCTCATTCGTCAGTTCAGGACCCTCCACCCTGAGAAGGCTGGTAGGAACGTCAGGAGCCGTTCCTAGGAGGGGGATTCTGTCAGGTTTTGGCCAAGACTGTTCGGGTTTTGGTCACTAGATGTCCCCATTGCACCTTTTTTGTACCTTTTGTTTTTCTTGCTCTAATTATTGTTTGCACCTGTAGGTCATTCCCTTGTTAGTATTTAAACCCTGTGTGTTCCTCAGTTCCTTGCTCAGTGTTTGTAAGTTAGCACCCAGCCCCAGCCCAAGCCTTGTTTTATATAGATATTTCTCTTGTTGGATTTTCCAGAGGTTCTCTGGTTTAGTTCTTGTGTATTATTTGAGTAGTCTTTTGAGGTTTGTTTTTCCCTGCTGTTTTTTACCACTTTGTGGAGTTTCTTTTGTATTTTGGAGGATTTCCACTTTGTGCCTCTTGGCTTTATTTTTGGACATTGTGGATTTAGTTTCTTTGCCTGAAGATTTTGTTCTTTAATTAAACCACCATCTCTAGTACTGCTGTGTCTGCCTCATCTTCTGGGTTCTGACGATTATTAGTGACTGTTTCTCGCACCGGGTCCTGACACTTACTAATTTCTCTCTGTCCAGTGGCACCACAAGTGGGCATTTGATTTGCAAACTCATCACATGTGCGCTTACTGCGCTACCGAAACAGAAACACCACTAACCAAACAATTAAATTAAAGGGCAACTTCACTCCCTTTTTCACAGAGCTCAAAATGCATCCCCTGATGTGTTAAAGCATTTCTGTAAACACAGAACATCAAATTTGGTTGTTTTTCTATTATAAACGTATGAAAAAACTGGGGGGGAAACAGAACAATTTAAGGGAAATCTGAAACCTGGAAAAACAAAACTGAGAAAAGGGAATATGGGGAAAAAAAGCATAATTAGACAAAAAATATATATTTATTTTAAAAGGCCTTCCAACGTTGAGCCAAAATTGGCTATGCACCCAAAAGGGAAAGAGGTTGGGTGTTCTTATAAATGTTTTAGAGTAATGTAATGAATACAATTTAGCAAATGCTTTAATCCAAAGCGATTTACAGTCATGCGTGCATGCATTTTTATGTATGGGTGGTCCTGGCAATCGAACCCACTATCGTTGCGTTGCAATGCTCTACGAATATGCATGACAAAGTTATACATGCTTTGTGAAGCCTCAATTTAATATGATTTATTATGCCTTTATTGAGCGGTGCTTATGCCACCCTTTATAAAGCACAGATTATGTCATATTTGACATATTGGGTTATGCAGGTATGCCTAATTTATGAACCCTTTATAGAGCATGACATACAGTTAGAGAGGATGTGTGACACATTTATGTAGTGTTTATGAAGGCTTTGTGAAGGCTTTATGAAGCCTTTATAAGCTACACCTCATTTAAAGCGGGACCAACAGCTCTTGTGCCTGTGTAATAAAAGTGTAATTACTATTGGATCAACATTTTATTGCCCTCAGAACATCCTCAATATTCGTCAGGGCTTGGACTCTACAAGGTGTCGAAAGTGTTCCACAGGGCTGCTGGCTCATGTTGACTCCAATGCTTCCCACAGTTGTGTTAAGTTGGCTGGATGTCCTTTGGGTAGTCGATCATTCTTGATACACATGGGAAACTGTTGACAGTGAAAAACCCAGCAGCGTTGCAGTTCTTGACACAAAATCTTTCGTCTTGCCCATTCACCCTCTGAATGGCACACATACACGATCCATGTCTCAATTGTCTCAAGACTTAAAAATCCTTCTTTAACCTGTCTCCTCCCCTTCATCTACACTGATTGAAGTGGATTTAAAAAGTGATTCACCTGGTCAGTCTATGAAATGGAAATGTTAATGTTTTGTATACTTAGTATATGTGTTTGTCACGCCCTGATCTGTTTCACCTGTCTTTGTGATTGTCTCCACCCACCTCCAGGTGTCACCCGTTTTCCCAATTATTCCCAGGGTATTTATTCTTGTGTTCTCTGTTTGTGTGTTGCCAGTCTACTCTAATTTTGAGGTGATTCCATGTCCGTCATGTATTTAATTCTTGGCTACAGGCTATATTACGATTAATATCTAAGAGCCCTCCAAACCATGTGCTTATGATCATATATTTAGACTAATTCAACTAACTGTTGTAGTTTTTGGTTGCAGTTCATCAAATATTTGGCAGCCATCAAATAACTTGCATATATTCAAATACCTTAAAATATGATTTGGTTTTCTGAGAGGTATTCAAAATACTTTCAAAATATTATTTGTTTTTCTGAAACCTGTTTTTGAATATCAAAGAAAATAGTCGCCTTTCAGTTGAAACTATATAAACTATACCAAAAGTTGGCATTTTCAAATAAACTACACACCAGATACCAAATCCCTTACTAATGAAGCCTAGATGTGTTTCAATATATAGTGAACTCAATTCTAGTGATGTTGTCATCAGAGTATTCAGAACAGGCATTATGGACATGTCCCAAATGGCATACTATTCCCTATTAAGTGCACTACTTTTGATCAGGGTCCAATGTTCTACTTTGCAAAGGATGCACCCCAAAAAGTACTCCAAAAAATATGATTTTCTGCTCCACAACAGGCAAAATCTAAATTTGGGCAATGGATTACACTTGGAAAATGCTATTGTTGAAGGTCTCTATGGCTTATCTTTTGATTATGAATACATTATTAAAATGTACTCAAGTGCCTAATTGCATCCGACAATTGCAATTAAGCGTTTAGACATAAAATATTGGACATAAAAATGGGCATACTTGTCGTACCCTCTCTCTGTATAATATACCTTACCCTGGTCCACAGTGGTGGCAAGTATAAACCCAATAAGTAGGACAGATGCTGGGTAAACAAACAATGTGAGAAGACAGTCTTGTCAGCCTCTCTCTCCATCCCTCCATCCCTCTGCTGCAGCAACAGTTATAAGACCATAGGCCGCCATTACTTCTGAAGCTGATTTCATTAGCCCTGATAAAACCTGCTTGTAAGATTTAATTTAGATCGGAGTAGCCCATTCATCTGGGCAGGGAGGAAGACATTCCGGCCAGGCTATATATCTATCGAATGGAATCTGGGCCTCATTTCGTTATGCCTCTCCCCTTGTCTGCTGCTATTTGCATGACATTGCCGCACATCGGTGATGACTTTCAGATCTGGCCTTTTGCAAGCTAAAGCTTTGTCCGAGTGCTTCTCCATCCTTTGCCTATTGTATGGATAGATGGACAACAGATATAATTTGAGAGTTTGTCAAATATGATTCTAGTGACATTTATCAAGAAGAGAGGGAGATGGAAGATAAGCCAAGGCAAATGTGGATGCCCTTTACCAGGTCTCTCTGTATTTATTAACCATTATTCATCCAGTTTAGTTTTTTTAGATAACGTCTTTTCTTGCGAGAGAGACATGGCCCAGAATTTGATCTCTGTTATTTGCCATGCTTCGGTGACTCAATTTCATAAATATCCCCAAACCAATAAACCAGACGTCCAACAACAACATCTCTAATTGGATATGAAACAGGCTGATACAGTCCAGTGCTGTCCAAATCACTGCAACAAGAACAACAATATTTTATAATGAGAAGATTACTCTTCAACCCCCCCCACTCCTTTAACCGTTAGGGGGATACACAAAAATGACCTTAGATCAGTGGCTACGTTCCCATTATCCCAAAGTGTATACTTCTACACTCCCCCTCATGGATTTAAAAGTAATGGGTTGCTGTGAGGAATATGGTGGAAACTCCTTTCAGCCATACTTGCATCGATCAGATGCTTTTAAATGCATGAGGGGGAGTAAATGAGTGCACACTTCTGGAGAATGGTAGAAAATTAGAATGCACCCAGTGTCTATACACAATCTCCATCATCCTATCCCATGATACTCAGGTCTTATCAAAAGGTGGTAGAATTGAGCTGTTACCACTGGTCCATCCCTGTAATGGTGAAGCACTGGATTTGGGGTTGGGTAATCTGATCTTAGATCTGTGGTTAGGAACTTTTACCTTATGTTTTTAATAATGCCAGAGGACATCAGCCTCTCATGCACAGCCCTCCTGTACTCATCAGCCTTTGCTCTTTGCTCCATCCATTGGGCTGTCCTCTGGTCCCAAAGCTGAGGTGGCATCTGCTCATAGGCTCATTAATCTGCATCTTATGTAATCAATGTCATGGGAGGTACTCTGTCTGCACCCCTCCCTCCCCTGTTGAACACCCAGACCACCCACCCCCCTTGCATCCTCCTCTGTACACAGTGTGGTAGACAGACTGGCAGTCAGACTGGCAGCTGCTGAAACTGTCAAGATAACTGAAGGGGATTTGAATGCACTGGGCACCAGGGTTATTCCACCTGGTTGTTTGATGGTCCAATGCAGCCCTGATTTTTTTTCAATATCAAATCATTTCTGGGTAACAATTAAGTACCTTACTGTGATTGCTTTCAATGAAACTAGTAAAAAATAAACCAAAATAGCTTCTTAGCAAAGTGCAATTTTTCAAGCAAGAATTTAACTAGGACTGTCTTGGAGTGGTTTGGAAAACTGAAAACTAGCTGTTATTGGCAGAGAAGTTTGGAATTCCCTTTCTTATTAGTCTATTAACTAATTTACTACTGCATCCCACCAAAACAGGCTGTAATTTCAGGCAGTCTTTTCAAACAGCTCTTACACTAAAAGGGCATTATCATAATTTTTACAATTTCACAGTATTAGTCAACAACACAGTGTGGAGATATATAGAAAACCCAGAAAATCACGTTTTTTTGACTGCACTGGGCCTTTAAGAATCAGATAGGGCTGGGGCTGCAGTGAGATGCTGTCTTTTTTAGCTCACACAGCACAGCCTGGTGTAACGGCAGTCTAAGTCGTCCTCCTCCTCAGACGAGGAGAGGCGAGAAGGATCTGAGGACCAATGTGCAGCGTGGTAATTTTCCATTATTTAATTAACACAAAACAAGACACTATACAAAATGAAAAAACAAACTAACCGTCAAAGTCCTAGCTGGTGCAGACAAAACACAAAGACAGGAAACAACCACCCACAATCCCCAACACAAAACAAGCCACCTATATATAATTCTCAATCAGGGACAACGATTGACAGCTGCCTCTGATTGAGAACCATATTAGGCTGGACACAGAAACAGACGAACTAGACACACAACATAGAATTCCCACCCAGCTCACGTCCTGACCAACACTAAACAAGCAAAACACATAAGAACTCTGGTCAGGACGTTACACCTGGGGACAAACCACCTGAGAAAAAATGGTTTACTCAAATAACAAAGGCCACGCATCCTCATCATCAGCAGGGGAAAAATTCTAATAAAAATGTGTAGGTTAGTGTAGGAATCTGTAGGAATACGTTCTGTTAGCAATATGGAGGAAAAGACAAAAAAGGCTTGTTTCTTCTTGTTTTGGACAGCCATTTTTATGGTAAGCCGAATCTCACTCTCCCCCTCATTTTTTCAGCAGTTAAGTATGGCATCCAAGTTAATGAAGTCTTGAGAAAAGAGTCCAGCTCTTTCTATGAGTCTCATTTGCTAATTTACCAATTACTGGGACTAAGATAGAATTTGAGAAAGGCAGTTAATATGTTTTCCAATAACCTAGCTGTCAAATGTTAGTGGAGACCCATTGCCTTTCTAGGGAGTGGCTGGTGCTTCACTCTTAGAAATAAGGGTACGGTTAGGGTACAGTTTTGTTCCCTGGGGTATAAAAATATAAAAATACATATAATGCACCTTCATTAGGTACACATAATGATTTCACATGGTATAATGGTACCCAATATTTTGAACATAAAGGTACAATAATCACATACTCACTCTCAAAAAAATGGGTACAGAGTGAAGGTACATTTCTGTTTCCCAGGGTACAAATGTATTTTGTGTACCCTCAATGCCCTGAATACCCACCATAAGTTACAATGATGAATGTTTTCCCCCTAAAAGGAACTAATGTCTTTGACACCGGGGTGGTACCCTAAAATGTCTAATTGTTTTTAATATCTGTGTTTTTGCATGTACTTTGATTGATTGATTAATCTTATGCTTTGCAAAGATAAATAAATACAAATCTAAACTAATCTGATTAGTTAGTTTGAATATTGCACCAGCTAATGAAATGTTTTTTTCCAGTAGGTAGTCTCCTCACAATGTTACTAACCCTGGCAGTCATTATGAATGCAGTTTGCAGGTGAATAGAAATTCCAGCTGTTGGATATCCAAACTCTAGCTGGATTCCAATAGCAATTACACTTTGCAAACCAGCAGAATGTGACTTGCAAGTAGGTTTGCAAAATTCAGGTAACTTTCCCAAATTTCCCAGTTTTCCAGAAATCCTGGTTGGAAGATTCCTGGAAATGGGAGGGAATAAGCAGGAAATCTTTCAACCAGTATTTCTTGAAAATCTGGGAGTTTTGGGAGTTAAGGGAATTTGGAAACCCTACTTGCAGGCCTGATGTGGCCTATACACCATGTGTCACGCCCTGACCGTAGATTGCTTTGTATGTTTCTATTTTTTGTTTGGTCAGGGTGTGATGTGGGTGGGCATTCTATGTTTGTATGTCTAGGTTTTGTATTTCTATGTTAAGGCCTGGTATGGTTCCCAATCAGAGGCAGCTGTCTATCGTTGTCTCTGATTGAGAACCATACTTAGGTACCCTGTTTTCCCACTTTTAGTCGTGGCTGGTTATTTTCTGTTTAGTGTTTGTTGCACCTGTCAGAACTGTTCCGGTTATTCCTTTTGTTATTTTGTATTCAGTGTTCAGTTTCGAATAAATAATATGAACACGTATCACGCTGCACCTTGGTCCTCACCTTCTTCCGATGAATGCCGTTACACCATGAGTTTCAGGCCACTGTATTCGGGTAAAACTAGGCTTCAAAATAAGGCCTTATTAAATATTTAATGTATTGCCATAAAGAGTTTAAATGTAATGATAACATACTCCTAGGAACTCACTTGGTGAAGGCCATAGGACTGAAAATGAATTAATTTTACAACCATGTCTCTGTCACTAACAGATACAGTCATGGGTGGTAAGTCCACAAATTACTCAAAAAGGCAAGTCACACCGCAAAATTATATTGGTGGGGGCTTGGCTTTCAGTTAGTTTTTTTTGGGCCACCTGTGAGTGGAAGTGTTTTACCAGTTTAAGTGGTCTATGGTAGGGGTACATTTTTGTCACTTACATGGAACATATAGCTTTGTCACCGGGGTGGCACCCTATTTTAACATTTTAATTTTTTTATTTAACCTTTATTTAACCAGGTAGGCTACTTGAGAACAAGTTCTCATTTACAACTGCGACCTGGCCAAGATAAAGCAAAGCAGTGCAGCACAAACAACAACAACGAGTTACAAATGGAATTAACAAACATACAGTCAATAATACAATAGAAAAAGTCTATATGCAGTGTGTGCAAATGAGGTAGGATAACAGAGGTAAGGCAATAAATAGGCCATAGTGGCAAAATAATTACAATATAACAATGAAACACTGGAGTGATAGATGTGCAGAAGATGAGTGTACAAGTAGAGATACTGGGGTGCAAAGGAGCAAAATAAATAAAATAGATAACAGTATGGGGATGAGGTAGTTGGATGGGCTAATTAAAGATGGGCTATGTACAGGCGCAGTGATCTATGAGCTGCTCTGACAGCTGGTGCTTAAAGCCAGTGAGGGAGATATGAGTCTCCAGCTTCAGTGATTTTTGCAGTTCGTTCCAGTCATTGGCAGCAGAGAACTGGAAGGAAAGGCGGCCGAAGGAGGAATTGGCTTTGGGGGTGACCAGTGAGATATACCTGCTGGAGCGTGTGCTACGGGTGGGTGCTGCTATGGTGACCAGTGAGCTGAGATAAGGTGGGGCTTTACCTAGCAAAGACTTATAGATTAAATGGAGCCAGTGGGTTTGGCAACGAATATGAAGCGAGGGCCAGCCAACGAGAGCATACAGGTCGCAATGGCGGGTAGTATATGAGGCTTTGGTGACAAAATGGATGGCACTATGATAGACTGCATCCAATTTGCTGAGTAGAGTGTTGGAGGCTATCTTGTAAATGACATCGCCGAAGTCAAGGATCGGTAGGATAGTCAGTTTTATGAGGGTATGTTTGGCAGCATGAGTGAAGGAGGCTTTGTTGCGAAATAGGAAGCTGATTCTAGTTTTATTTTTGGATTGGAGATGCTTGATGTGAGTCTGGAAGGAGTGTTTACAGTCTAACCAGACACCTAGGTATTTGTAGTTGTCCACATATTCTAAGACAGAACCGTCCAGAGTAGTGATGCTGGACAGGTGGGCAGGTGTGGGCAGCGATCAGTTGAAGAGCATGCATTTAGTTTTACTTGCATTTAAGAGCAGTTGGAGGCCACGGAAGGAGTGTTGTATGGCATTGAAGCTCGTCTGGAGGTTAGTTAACACAGTGTCCAAAGAAAGGCCAGATGTATACAGAATGGTGTCGTCTGCGTAGAGGTGGATCAGAGTCACCAGCAGCAAGAGCGACATCATTGATGTATACAGAGAAAGGAGTCGGCCCAAGGATTGAACACTGTGGCACCCCCACCCCCAACACTGTGGCACCCAACACTGTGGCACCCCCGTTGACCGGGGTAGGGGTAGCCAGGTGGAAAGCATGGCCTGCCGTAGAAAATGCTTATTGAAATTCTCAATTAACGCGGATTTATCAGTGGTGACAGTGTTTCCTAGCCTCAGTGCAGTGGGCAGCTGGGAGGAGGTGCTCTTATTCTCCATGACTTTACAGTGTCCCAGAACTTTTTGGAGTTTGTGCTACAGGATGCAAATTTCTGTTTGAAAAAGCTAGCCTTTGCTTTCCTAACTGCCTGTGTATATTGGTTCCTATAAAGGCTACATTTACCTTTTCTAACAACACACTTTTGTACCTGTGGACTATATGTAAGACAGGTACTATCTGAGGTATCAACTGGGGTACTGAGAATGTATGCTACAGTATATAGCAGGGGTATTCAACTCTTACTTTACGAGGTCCGGAGCATGCTGGTTTTCTGTTCTACCTGATAATGAATTGCACCCAGCTGGTGTCACAGGCCTAAATCCATCCCTGATTAGAGGGGAATAATGAAAAATAGCAGTGGAACTGGCTTCGAGGTCCACAGTCGAGTTTGAGGTATTTATAGAATGCTGTGCTGCTGGTAACATAGAGTAGTACTGTATCTCCATCATGACAACGCAGACTTTGGGATGACAAAAGTCATTCTTTTATGTAGATGTGTAAAAAGACTGAAATGTAAAAAAAAACTTTTGATCCCTATTTTAACTCAATGATGGTGTTTGCAAGAGAGACGAGAGATGGGTGCTACACATCAGCTAACAATGACACATCTCTCTGTTTCAGTAACAATTCTCTACCCCTCCCTCTTGCCTGTGCTCACTCTCCATCCAAAGGGGGAGAAAATGTTGATAAATTCTCATATTAGGCCATGCAGGGTAAACTCCCCTGGACCCTGGAGAGCAATGGTGTGTGTGTGCGTGTGTGTGTGTGTGTGTGTGTGTGTGTGTGTGTGTGTGTGTGTGTGTGTGTGTGTGTGTGTGTGTGTGTGTGTGTGTGTTTGTTCTGTAATTTCCCTCCCCAATACAGGGTTTCATTGATCGGGTCCCGGCAGACACCAAAATTAAGACAAAGTGATGAAGTGGAGGCAGTGGGTTGTCATTGTCCCTGTGTGAGCTTTATGGCCTGTTGTCCTGTCACAAACAAATGAGAAGTGGGGGACTCTGGAATGATTAACACAATCTGTTCCAAAAACACACTCCATCATTGTTAATGGGGAAGTTGGCAGCCTGAATGGGGAAGAAAAGCAGTTTTGCCCTCAGTGCTATCGCTCAGAAGAAATGCTAAGTAAGGAGGGGAGATTGCTAATCGAACCATTAAGCACAAGCATTTCGCTACACTCGCATTAACATCTGCTAACCATGTGTATGTGACAAATAAAATTTGATTTGATTTGAAGGCGAAAGGAATACAGGGGCATCATGCATATGGAATTTTAGAAGATTCTGGCATCAATTTCAATGTATTTGTATCTATTCTATTATACAATACTAGCCAGATCTGGGTTCACACGTTAGCTGTGCTTGATTGAGGTTGCCTGTCTGGTGCAATTTGGCACTTCACTTGTCTTCCCATTTGTACTTCAGGCAGGCCCAATCAAACACACAAAGTATTTGAAAGATTTCAAATACTATTTGAACACAGGAGATCTTATACTAACCATACCTCACTTTTTTTCCAGCTACGGATGGATGAAAGAGAGGGACGTGCGTGACAAAAGAGGAGCTTAGTCTGGTCTAGTCTAGTGTTAGCACTGCAGACTCCGGACTAACTCTAGATTAGCGGCAGAGAGTTCGATCCCAGTGATCACTACCTTCATGTCTTCTCCGTATCTGCTTTCCCAATCATTCATGACTTCCTAAGAAATGCTAACTAGATGTATTATCAGATGTATGAAATGCTTATCATCAGCATTGGTATACAAAGTCGGAGTACCTGAGTCCCTCATTACAAAGCCAGTCCAGCATTAGGAGAAAAGTCTGGTGCATCTGCATTTAGCTAGTGTGTGTCACCAAATGTCTTGTGATAGACTAGCGTCCTGTCCAGGGGATGTACTTGTATTTCAAGATGCCTCACGCTACAGAAACAGGAGATACTGTAGGCTCCTGCTTTATGGTTTGTTCTGGCCTAGACAAGGCTTCTTGTCACCAAAGAGAACTATTGATTGAAGGTTATTATTCTGAATAAGAGAACAAACGACAAACCCCAATGAATAATCTAATTCAAGTAAAAGGGTCACACCTTTGAATAATAGCACCATAATTCAAATTGAAATTGGACCGTTCCTAATCTACATGTTAATCAAGATAAGGTTTGATGTTTTGGTTTCAGTTTTACGAATTGGCGATGGACGACGTATTGATTCTGTTGTTCCTCTGTGATGCAAATGGGGGTTAATGGGTCGAATATTTTACAACCTTAAACATTAGAGCGATAGAGCTTTGATCCTGAACCTGGACTTGTGGACATCTTCCATGAGTTCTCGTCGTCAAACAAGCAAATCTGTCCTTTTGCATTGAAGTCTTACTGAGGGGGATATAAATGTCTCACTGCGGATCCTTTCGTTTTGACCTTGCATCAAAAATGTGGATGGCCTTTCGGTTAAAAGGTTTGTTTCTCGTTGATTTGAACCCACAGGATCAAATAAAAGAGGAAAAGAGAGAGAGGACCATAAACTTCAGTCATTCAGGATGGCTGACTTCACCAGTATCCTCTGGATACATTAAAGTTACAGCAGCAGCCCCATGACAAGAAGTAGGTACTTTCCTCTAACCACTGATCCATGGTCAGATTTCTCCTCCGCCTAATGGTTAGGTTTGAGGTGGAGGGAATCTGATCCTAGATCTGTGGGGCAACTTCTACATTGTGATAAGGACAGCGATGTTTTACAATGGCTGTCAGGATGTGCCAAACCTTATTATGTCTCCTGTTAGTTATAGCAATTTCAAGGGTATTCTGCTGGTGGCTTGGCCCCATCCTCTAATGTTAGCGAACAGTCTGGGAAGGTAGTGTGAGGCAAACGTAAGTGTCTGTTCCGGGTTTATCTGCCACTACAAATAATAATGTGGCCATGTAGGGCTTCTATTACATAATAAGAATAGCAAAGTAATTTGCAGTGTGAATATTACCACTAAAAAAACACAGTAATGCTTACTAAAAGGAGCTATTTGGTGCTTCACTGTAACATTTAGGAATTTTCATAAAAATCCTTCAACTGAAGTTGTTATTAAGTAACATGTTCGCCGCAAACACAACTCTTCTTGAACTCACCTCTAATGTCCTAAAAGACGTCAGAATGATGTCACTGCGACCAGTTTTGCCAGCTGGGCTCCCTGTTCTAAGGTTAGCTCTTTGTAAGTCATTGGTAGTCTGTCCACATTTAAAGGGATAGTTCACCCAAATTACAAATGTACATACATGATTTGTTTTCTTACCTTGACATAAGAGACTAAAATCTAAGTGTATGTTAATTTGCAGGCATATGCAGATAAAAAGTAGCCTGTATTTGTGTCCAATGATATTCATGAGTATGTGTTTGACTCCTTACTGTGTGGGTGTGTGCGTGTGTCTTGCGTCAGATCTACTGTCCTTCAGGGTGTGTAGTTATTTGCGGTCAGGTCACTTTGACATTTCAGCACATTACTCCTGTGTCTCAGCCTACCTCCTTCCTCATCTGTGACCTTTCCACTCACACACACTGCTGACAATGCGTTGAGTCAGGGAAGGCCAACACCAAGGGCAATGGTGAAGTGCATTCCACGAGCATCTTATACACTCAATCTCAAATTAGCGGGACGTTTTTTGCTGAAATTGTGTCTCAAGAGATACCAATCATCGAGCAGCAGACATTTTTCCCATCAGGCAGTATGTTATGGTCTGTTGTGTTAAAGGCACAATCTGAAATAATTTCCCATACACATTTATTTTATTTTTTATTTCACCTTTATTTAACCAGGTAGGCAACTTGAGAACAAGTTCTCATTTGCAACTGCGACCTGGCCAAGATAAAGCAAAGCAGTTCGACACATACAACAACACAGAGTTACACATGGAGTAAACAAACATACAGGCAATAATACAGTAGAAAAACAAGTCTATTTACAGTGTGAGCAAATGAGGTGAGATAAGGGAGGTAAAGGCAATAAATAGGCCATGGTGGCGAAGTAATTACAATTACAGTTACACCTATACATGTTTTATGGGATTGAGGTCAGGGCTTTGTGATGGCCACTCCAATACCTTGACTTTGTTGTCCTTAAGCCATTTTGCCACAACTTTGGAAGTATGCTTGGGGTCATTGTCCATTTGGAAGACCCATTTGCGACCAAGCTTTAACTTCCTGACTGATGTCATGAGACGTTGCTTCAATATATTCAAATAATTTCCCTGCCTCATGATGCCATCTATTTTGTGAAGTGCACCAGTCCCTCCTGCAGCAAAGCACCCCCACAACATGATGCTGCCACCCCCTGCTTCACGGTTGGGATGATGTTCTTCGGCATGCAAGCCTCCCCCCTTTCCTGCAAACATAACAATTGTCATTATGGCCAAACAGTTCTATTTTTGTTTCATCAGACCAGAGGACATTTCTCCAAAAAGTACAATCTTTGTCCCCATGTTCAGTGGCAAACCGCAGTCTGGCTTTTTTATGTCGGTTTTTGAGCAGTGGCTTCTTCCTTGCTGAGCGGCCTTTCAGGTTATGTCAATATAGAACTCGTTTTACTGTGGATATAGATACTTTTGTACCTGTTTCCTCCAGCATCTTCACAAGGTCCTTTGCTGTTCTTCTGGGATTGATTTGCACTTTTCGCACCAAAGTACGTTAATCTCTAGGAGACAGAATGCGTCTCCTTCCTGAGCGGTATGACGGCTGCGTGGTCCCATGGTGTTTATACTTGCGTACTATTGTTTGTACAGATGAACGTGGTACCTTCAGGCATTTGGAAATTACTCCCAAGGATGAACCAGACTTGTGGAGGTCTACAATTCTTTTTCTGAGGTCTTGGCTGATTTCTTTTGATATTCCCATAATGTCAAGCAAAGAGGCACTGAGTTTGAAGGTAGGCCTTGAAATACATCCACAGGTACACCTCCAATTGACTCAAATTATGTCAATTAAGCTATCAGAATCTTCTAAAGCCATGACATAATTTTCTGGAATTTTCCAAGCTGTTTAAAGGCACAGTCAACTTAGCGTATGTAAACTTCTGACCCACTGGAATTGTAATACAGTGAATTATAAGTGAAATAATCTGTCTGTAAACAATTGTTGGAAAAATGACTTGTGTCATGCACAAAGTAGATGTCCTAACCGACTTGCTAAAACTATAGTTTGTTAACAAGAAATTTGTGGAATGTTTGAAAAACGAGTTTTAATGACTCCAACCTAAGTGTATGTAAACTTCCGACTTCAACTGTAGATATGTATATGGGTAGGGGGACTAGGCAACAGGATATAAGATAAGCAGAGTAGCAGAAGCTTGCATGTGAGTGGGTGTGTAGAGTCAGTATAAATGTATGTGCATATTATGTTTGTTATGTATGAAGTTTTTGCACTTTAAGGCCATAGCTCTAAGTTTTTGGCATTCAAGAAAACAAAAAAAGTTAAAAACTACAAGGCTGAGGGAGTAGTCACTTCCTGGTTACTTTCACAGCGTACAGTATTATCGTCTTTTCTCAGTTGGATTTGATCAACTCCTGCATCCTCTCGCTTCCGTCCTCTATCGCCTCCTTTTGAAAAAGGTCAAAGGTAAACGAGGAGAGGCAGCAAGGAGAGGGAACAAGGAAGAAAATAAGTTTGTGTGAAATGAGACACTCCTTCTCCACTCGTGTCATCAGGCAAATGATGTTTACATGGGTGGATGTGTAAAGTGATAAAAACGAATTAAGTTAGTTGTGCAAGACATTTTATAGATAAAACGATAAGTAGCATATTGTTTTTAAATGTGTGCATGCTTTTCTTCTCCTAGAAAATAAAAGTTGATTCAAAGAGGGTGTAGCAGGCTTATTTATGAAGGACTTAGGTAGGATACACATTAGGCTTGGGCGGTATACCGTATATACATACCGAGGTATATAGAAAAAGCCACGGGATAGTTTTTCAATACCATCAATACCGTTGAAACTATGTCTTTGAAGTGTTTTTAATAAATGTGAATATATGTACCTACTTTGTAAGTAAATACCTGCAATCAACTTGTGCAATACGTTAGGTTATTTCACCTGTTACATTATTATGAAGCTTATCGTAGTCCCCAGCCGTGTGTCAGTTGGTGTTTGTTTACAAGCACACATTGATGAGAGTCACTCACTGTTGTGCAGTATGCGCCAGGTGATCTAATTACAGTATGGAATTCACAACTAAATGTTTGCCAGCTAGATATCTTATAATTATTAAGTTAACTGTCTAAAATGTGCTAAATGCTCTGTAGTTGTACTTTGTACAGTTGGCTTGCTAATTTAGTAGCTAGTTAGTTATCTAGCTAAGTGGTTAACTTCTTCCCAAATCAAGCATTTGCTTCGCAACAGCAGAGAATCTCCTCCTGGATCAAGAGCAAACTGTGAGTAGAATTTTTTTTGTTACTTGTATACTTGAATAGTTTAGGTCAGAAACTGTACAAAATGTTCACATTGCACTCGTTAGCATTTGGTTAGCATTCTCAATGGGATTTTACATGTACTTCTAGCATTGTTAACCTTCGGATTACAGAGCATCAGTGGGGTTTAAAATGAGTGTGTTCAGTGCCGGTATTACCGAATATCCCGGTATGGCACAAGGTAGGTATGTTGGTATGACAATCTAGATACCACCCAAACCTAATACACAAGACTATCCTCAATGAAAGGTGGCTATTGAGGAGGAGAGGACACTCTTCCATTCACCTACTAATGAACTGACATCTTCCAATCACTCAACCAGTTATCCGTTTCTGGGTTAAGGAGGAGAGAGGGTGGAGGACAGACTTTTGGCCAAATGAGAAAAGGCCTTAGTGATTGTGATACTTTCCCACAATTCCTTGTTAGGAACATAGATTTATTCAGGTTGAGCTACTGACTTAAAAAAAACTCTGTGCCACTTTTTTATGCCAAGTCCCAAGAATTTATGACAACTCGCAAGCCTGCGACTCACACAACGTAAACATTCTCCAGGGTCTGGACTTTTTAAAATCCGTTTTAAGTGTCAGTAACGGCTAGTCAAGTATGATATTCCAGTCAAGTTTGTTTTTCTAGTGTGAGAAAAATGTAATCGTAATTGGCATATCAGGAGCGGCAGGTAGCCTAGTGGTTAGAGCGTTGGGCAAATAACCGAAAGGTTGCTAGATCGAATCCCTGAGCTGACAAGGTAAAAATCTGTTGTTCTGCCCCTGAACAAGGCAGTTAACCCACTGTCCCTAGACTGTCATTGTAAATAAGAGTTTGTCATTAACTGACTTGCCTAGTTAAATAAAGGTAAAATAAAATCTTGTCACGAGAGAAGCTATCCTGAAAGGCCTGCTACAAGGGATATTTTGGGTGGGCTTCCAAGTTAATTATTTTCCTGTTCAATATGTTGTCTTATTGACAAAAAATTTGACACATATTTCTCTGTTATTCCACCTTGTTGTATCCTGTTGGAACTGGTGCGGAAAATGTGAAAGCAGTGTACGAATTACAGGGGGTCCGGAGGGGCTCAGCCCCCACCGAATGAGACATGAGCTCCTCTCAATGCAACAAAAGTCAAACTTTAGTGGGGGTCTCTAATTTAACCATTCTCCTATTTGTTTAAAATGCGATTTTGTACTGCTACAGTGATACATATGAAAATAAAAGCTTATTCCCAATTAAATGAACATACCCCGCCTTTCTGTCATGGTATAAACCAGTGACAGTTGGATTAGGTTCTTTCAATCACAGTAATCTCTGTACTCCGCATGTCTGCCTCTTTCAAATCAAATCAAATGTTATTAGTCACATGCGCCGAATACAACAGGTGTAGAACTTACAGTAAAATGCTTACTTACGAGCCCCTAACCAACAATGCAGTTAAAAAAAACACAGATAAGAATAAGAAATAAAAGTAACATGTAATTAAAGAGCAGCAGTAAAATAACAATAGCGAGGGGGGGCACAAATAGGAAGTCCCGTGGAAAAAATAGAGATCCCCGAATGTCCTAGTATAATTTACACTCTGTCTGAGAGTCAGAAACTAATGTAAGGACTTCGATTTGAGAGGTGGTGCCTGGAAAGTGTTGAGGGTACCCTTCTCCCCCATAATAATTCTAAAAGCACTCAGGTCCCCATTGTCAGTAAAGAGCCATTATCTGTGTCTCTTGTTCACAACTTGACCATGGAGGGCTTTAGTGGCAGCACTTGCAAGCCATTTTCTGCCCAGATGTAATTTAAATATGACATTGGAGCTGAAATAAATAGATAAACCCACTCCAGGGCCTAGCCACGGTGTTCAAATAGGGGAGCATAATAACCTGATAGGAGGGATTCACCAAGATGAGACAGGAAGTTTGAAGGGCAACCCTAGCGCTTAGAAATCCTCTGCATAGGCCCACTTCAATAGAGTCTGTAATTGCTTAATAAAGTCAACAAGCAGAACCACAACTGTACATAAGCCAGTATAAGAGCAGGTTGCCATTGCACAGGATATACACAAGAGATGTGTGAGCTGAATCAGGAGGAAGCGGTACTCGCTTAGCAAGCAGCGTTACATCCGTTACAAATGGTGCCTTGACTGCAGTTGCGCTCAGCACAATGCTGGGGTCGCTGTGGAGTAAGTTTGGTGGGTGAATGTAGCACATGGGGATGTGTGTCAGCCTGAAGTGTTCCCACTTGCGCCCCCAAATAGCTAGCTTTTCACGTGGCGCGACTGATAAGACACTTTGGGAGAGTGATCACATGCTAGCAAGGCAGAGGTCCTGGTTTGAGCCTTGGTGTGAGCTGAAGCAGGAGGAAGCGGTACTCGCTAAGCAAGCAGCGTGATGTCCACTACATAAGCAGTCTATGGACAAGGTAAGACAGCAATTCATGCATTGGCCACTGTCACAATTTGTAATTTGGAAGAAGTATCCCTTTTAACATGCCCTGAAGCTCAACTGTGTCCCAGGCCAGGCTCCCCCTGCGCCAGTCTTTATGCTCCATCTTCGCCCGAAGGAGCCATCCAGTCAGCAGATATGTTCACTGTTACTGTCCCATAAACTCCGGCCACTCAGTCTCACTTCTAGGGCCCCTAATTCTATTTGGATGGGGTACTTTGATGTTCCAGGCCCTTTGCATCCTTGCATTTGCTTTACACAGCGCAAGAGAGAGGAATGAGGCTAGGCTTGATTAAAAAAGAATAGCTCACTTCAGTGGCTTCAGGTACCTTTCTGGGATGAGTAATGAATTCAGACTTCAGAGAGATGATGAAGCGGCGAGGGGGAGATAATATTACTAGTTTTAATATATTAAAATATATTATTATCTTTCTCTCCTGTTTAAATTATTTCAGGAGGAGCTAAGGGTAAAAATAAACCAAATGACATGACACAGTTTGGTCCATAAAACTAAGCTGGTCTAGTTAAAGCCCACCATGAAGATTTATATACAGTTGAAGTCGGAAGTTTACATACACTTAGGATGGAGTCATTAAAACTTGTTTTTCAACCACTCGATTTCTTGTTAACAGACTATAGTTTTGGCAAGTCGATCTACTTTGTGCATGACACAAGTAATATTTCCAACAATTGTTTACAGACAAATTATTTAACTTATAATTCACTGTATCACAATTCCAGTGGGTCAAAAGTTTACATACAGTAAGTTGACTGTGCCTATAAAGATCTTGGAAAATTCCAGAAAATGATGTCATGGCTTGAGTCAATTGGAGGTGTACCTGTGGATGTATTTCAAGGCCTACCTTCAAACTCAGCGCCTCTTTGCTTGACATTATGGGAAAATCAAAAGAAATCAGCCAAGACCTCAGAAAAAACATGTAGACCTCCACAAGTCTGGTTCATCCTTGGGAGCAATTTCCAAATGCCTGAAGGTACCACGTTCATAAGTACGAACAATAGTATGCAAGTATAAACACCATGGGACCACGCAGCCATCATACCGCTCAGGAAGGAGAAGCGTTCTGTCTTCTAGAGATTAACGTACTTTGTTGCGAAAAGTGCAAATCAATCACAGAAGAACAGCAAAGGACCTTGTGAAGATACTGGAGGAAACAGGTACAAAAGTATCTATAGCCACAGTAAAACGAGTCCTATATCGACATAACCTGAAAAGCCGCTCAGCAAGGAAGAAGCCACTGCTCAAAAAACGCCATAAAAAGACAGACTACGGTTTGCAACTGCACATGGGGACAAAGATCGTACTTTTTGGAGAAATGTCCTCTGGTCTGATGAAACAAAAATAGAACTGTTTGGCCATAATGACCACCATTATTTTTGGAGGAAAAAGGGGCTTGCATGCCGAAGAACACCATCCCAACCGTGAAGCACGAGGGTGGCAGCATCATGTTGTGGGGGTGCTTTGCTGCAGGAGGGACTGGTGCACTTCACAAATTAGATGGCATCATGAGGATGAAAATTATGTGGATATATTGAAGCAACATCTCAAGACATCAGTCAGGAAGTTAAAGCTTGGTCGCAAGTGGGTCTTCCAAATGGACAATGACCCCAAGCATACTTCCAAAGTTGTGGCAAAATGGTTTAAGGACAACAAAGTCAAGGTATTGGAGTGGCCATCACAAAGCCCTGACCTCAATCCTATAGAACATTTGTGGGCATAACTGAAAAAGCGTGTGCGAGCAAGGAGGCCTACAACCTGACTCAGTTACACCAGCTCTGTCAGGAGGAATGGGCCAAAATTCACCCAATTTATTGTGGGAAGCGTGTGGAAGGCTACCCAAAACGTTTGACCCAAGTTAAACAATTTAAAGGCAATGCTACCAAATACTAATTGAGTGTATGTAAACTTCTGACCCACTGGGAATGTGATGAAAGAAATAAAAGCTGAATTAAATCATTCTCTCTACTATTATTCTGACATATCACATTCTTAAAATAAAGTGGTGATCCTAACTGGCCTAAGACAGGGAATTTTTACTAGGATTAAATGTCAGTAATTGTGAAAAACTGAGTTTAAATGTATTTGGCTAAGGTGTATGTAAACTTCCGACGTCAACTGTAATTATATATGCCATTTAGCAGACACTTTATCCAAAGAGACTAACAGTCATGCGTGCATTCCATTTTTTATGTATGGGTGGTGCTGGGATTTGAACCTACTATCCTGGTGTTGTCAGAGCCATGGTCTACCAACTGAGTTACAGAGGACCACACTGACCTACAGAAGAGACATACGTATGGTTTTATAGTCATGTATATTGTTTCCTTGAATAACACTTCATCTACTACTACCTTCATGTGTTTTTATATAAGTATATAACTCCCATTGACGCCCGTCCACTATGAGAGCAAACTAAGTGAGATACAGTGCCTTCGGAAAGTATTCAGACACCTTGACTTTTTCCACATTTTGTTATCTTACAGCTTATTATAAAATGTATTAAAAATAAAAATAATAATCCTCAGCAATCTACACACAATACCCCACAATGACGAAGAGAAAACAGTCTTTTAGAAATGTGTAACGGCTGTCCTCCTCCTCTTCGGAAGAAGAGGAGGACTAGGGATTGGACCAAAGCGCAGCGTGGAAAGTGGACATAATGAAGTTTATTAAAGAAAAAACGAAAACCGAACACTTCAACAAACTACAAAATAACAAACGAACGTAGACAGACCTGAACTATGAGAACTTACATATAACACGAAGAACGCACGAACAGGTACAGACTACAACAAACGAACGAACAAACCAAAACAGTCCCGTGTGGTGCAACATACACAGACACGGAAGACAACCACCCACAAACAAACAGTGTGAACAGCCTACCTTTATATGGTTCTCAATCAGAGGAAACGTCAAACACCTGTCCATGATTGAGAACCATATAAGGCTAATTACACCTGACCTAAACATAGAAACACAAAACATAGAATGCCCACCCCAACTCACGCCCTGACCAACTAAACACATACAAAATTAACAGAAAACAGGTCAGGAACGTGACAGAACCCCCCCCTCAAGGTGCGAACTCCGGACGCACCACCAAAAGTCTAGGGGAGGGTCTGGGTGGGCATCTGTCCACGGTGGCGGCTCAGGCTCTGGGCGTGGTCCCCATCCCACCATAATAAATCCCCGCTTTTTTATCCCCCTCTCAATGACCACCCTCCAAATAACCCCACCTAAATTAAGGGGCATCACCGGGATAAGGAGCAGCACTGGGATAAGGGGCAGCTCCGGACTGAGGGACGGCAGCTCCGGACTGAGGGACGGCAGCTCCGGACTGAGGGACGGCAGCTCCGGACTGAGGGACGGCAGCTCCGGACTGAGGGACGGCAGCTCCGGACTGAGGGACGGCAGCACCGGACTGGATGGCGGATCCTGGCTGGCTGGCTCTGGCGGATCCTGGCTGGCTGGCTCTGGCGGATCCTGGCTGGATGACGGCTCTGGCGGATCCTGGCTGGATGACGGCTCTGGCTGGTCATGGCTGGATGACGGCTCTGGCTGGTCATGGCTGGATGACGGCTCTGGCTGGTCATGGCTGGATGACGGCTCTGGCTGGTCATGGCTGGATGACGGCTCTGGCTGGTCATGGCTCGCTGACGGCTCTGGCTGGTCATGTCTGGCGGAAGGCTCTGGCTGATCCTGTCTGACGGAAGGCTCTGGCTGATCCTGTCTGACGGAAGGCTCTGGCTGATCCTGTCTGGCGGAAGGCTCTGGCTGATCCTGTCTGGCGGAAGGCTCTGGCTGATCCTGTCTGGCAGAAGGCTCTGGCTGATCCTGTCTGGCGGAAGGCTTGGCTGCCCCTGTCTGGCGGAAGGCTCTAGCGGCTCCTGTCTGGCGGAAGGCTCTAGCGGCTCCTGTCTGGCGGAAGGCTCTAGCGGCTCCTGTCTGGCGGACGGCTCTGTAGGCTCATGGCAGACGGGCGGCTTTGCAGGCTCATGGCAGACGGGCGGCTTTGAAGGCTCAGTACCGACGGGCAGTTCATGCGACGCTTGGCAGACGGACAGTTCAGACGGCGTTGGGCAGACGGGCAGTTCAGGCGCCGCTGGGCAGACGGGCAGTTCAGGCGCCGCTGGGCAGACGGCAGACTCTGGCCGGCTGAGACGCACTGTAGGCCTGGTGCGTGGTGCCGGAACTGGAGGTACCGGGCTAAGGACACGCACCTTCAGGCTAGTGCGGGGAACAACAACAGGGCACACTGGACTCTCAAGGCGTACTATAGGCCTGGTGCGTGGTACCGGCACTGGTGGTACCGGGCTGGGGGCACGCACATCAGGGCGAGTACGGGGAGAAGGAACAGTGCGTACAGGGCTCTGGAGACGCACAGGAGGCTTGATGCGTGGTGCCGGGACTGGAGGCACTGGGCTGGAGACACGCACCACAGGGAGAGTGCGTGGAGGAGGAACAGGGCTCTGGAGACGCACTGGAAGCCTGGTGCGTGGTGTAGGCACTGGTGGTACTGGCCTGGAGTGGGGAGGTGGCGCCGGAAATACCGGACCTTGCAGGCGTACTGGCTCCCTTGAGCACTGAGCCTGCCCAACCTTACCTGGTTGTATGCTCCCCGTCGCCCGACCAGTGCGGGGAGGTGGAATAACCCGCACCGGGCTATGTAGGCGAACCGGGGACACCATGCGTAAGGCTGGTGCCATGTAAGCCGGCCCGAGGAGACGCACTGGTGGCCAGATATGTAGAGCCGGCTTCATGGCACTTGGCTCAATGCTCAATCTAGCCCTGCCAGTGCGGGGAGGTGGAATAACCCGCACCGGGCTATGCACACGTACAGGAGACACCATGCGCTCTACTGCGTAACACGGTGTCTGCCCGTACTCTCGCTCTCCACGGTAAGTACAGGGAGTAGGCGCAGGTCTCCTACCTGACTTCGCCACTCTCCCTCTTAGCCCCCCCCCAAGAAATTTTTGGGGTTTACTCACAGGCTTCCTACCGCGTCGTCGTGCTGCCTCCATTCGCCGGTATCCCTCCTCGCACTGCGCCAGAGAATCCCAGGCGGGCTCCGGCACTCGCCCTGGGTTGATCGCCCACCTGTCGATCTCCTCCCACGTAGTGTAGCCCAGATCCTTCTCCTGCTTCCGAGCTAGCTCCTCGAAATGCCGCCTCTCTGCTTTCGCTGCCTCCAGCTCAGCTTTAGGGCGGCGATATTCTCCTGGTTGAGCCCAGGGTCCCTTTCCGTCCAATATTTCCTCCCAAGTCCACGAGTCCTGGTTCTTTGACCGCTGCTGTTGGTTCCTCTCACGCTGCTTGATCCATGGTTGGTGGGTGGTTCTGTAACGGCTGTCCTCCTCCTCTTCTTCCGAAGAGGAGGAGTAGGGATTGGACCAAAGCGCAGCGTGGAAAGTGGACATAATGAAGTTTATTAAAGAAAAAACGAAAACCGAACACTTCAACAAACTACAAAATAACAAACGAACGTAGACAGACCTGAACTATGAGAACTTACATATAACACGAAGAACGCACGAACAGGTACAGACTACAACAAACGAACAAACAAACCGAAACAGTCCCGTGTGGTGCAACATACACAGACACGGAAGACAACCACCCACAAACAAACAGTGTGAACAGCCTACCTTTATATGGTTCTCAATCAGAGGAAACGTCAAACACCTGTCCCTGATTGAGAACCATATAAGGCTAATTACACCTGACCTAAACATAGAAACACAAAACATAGAATGCCCACCCCAACTCACGCCCTGACCAACTAAACACATACAAAATTAACAGAAAACAGGTCAGGAACGTGACAAAATGTTTGCAAATCTATTGAAAATATAAAACAGAAATACCGTATTTACATTAGTATTCAGAACCTTTAATATGAGACTCGAAATTTAGCTCAGGTGCATCCATCCACTGTTTCCATTGATCATCCTTGAGATGTTTCTACAACTTGATTGGAGTCCACCTGTGGTAAATTCAATTGATTGGACATGATTTGGAAAGGCACACACCTGACTATATAAGGTCCCACAGTTGACAGTGCATGTCAGAACAAAAACCAAGCCATGAGGAGGAAGGATTGTCCGTAGAGCTCCAATACAGTATTGTGTCGAGGCACAGATCTGGGGAAGGGTACCAAAACATTTCTGCAGCGTTGAAGGTCCCCAAGAACACAGTGGCCTCCATCATTCTTAAATGGAAGAAGTTTGGACACACCAAGACACCTCCTAGAGCTGGCCACCCGGGCAAACTGAGCAATCGGGGGAGAAGGGCCTTGGTCAGGGAGGTGACCAAGAACCCGACAGAGCTCTAGAGTTCCTCTGTGGAGATGGGACAACCTTCTGGAAGGACAACCATCTATGCAGCACTCCACCAATCAAGCTTTTATGGTAGAGTGGCCAGGTGGAAGCCATTCCTCAGTAAAAGGCACATGACAGCCCGCTTGGAGTTTGCCAAAAGGCCCCAAAAGACTCTCAGACCATGAGAAACGAAATTCTTTGGTCTGATGAAACCAAGATGGAACTCTTTGGCCTGAATGCCAAGCGTCACTTCTGGAGGAAACCTGGCACCATCCCTACGGTGAAGCATGGTAATGGCAGCATCATGCTGTGGGTATGTTTTTCAGCGGCAGCGACAAGGAGACTAGTCAGGATTGAGGCAAAGTTGAGCGGAGCAAAGTTCAGAGAGATCCTTGATGAAAACCTGCTCCAGAGAGCTCAAGACCTCAGACTGGGCCAAGGGATCACCTTCCAACAGGACAACGGCCTTAAGCACACAGCTAAGGCAACGCAGAAGTAGCTTCGGGACAGGTCTGTGAATGTTCTTGAGTTGCCACACCCAGAGCCCGGACTTGAACCTGATCGAACGTCTCTGGAGAGACCTGAAAATAGCTGTGCAACAATGCTCCCCATCCAACCTGAGAGAGCTTGAGAGAATCTCCAGAGAAGAATGGGAGAAACTCCCCAAATACAGGTGTGCCAAGCTTGTAGCGTCATACCCAAGAAGACTCGAGGCTGTAATCGCTGCTAAAGGTGCTTCAACAAAGTACTGAGTAAAGGGTCTGAATACTTAACTAAATGTGATATTTCAGTTTTTTATTTTTAATAAATAAGCAAAAATGTACGAAAATCTGTTTTTGCTTTGTCATTATGGGGTATTGTGTGTAGATTGATGAGGAGAAAAATAATCTGTATAATCAGTTTTAGAACAAGGCTGTAACCTACCAAAATGTCAAGAGGTCTGAATACTTTCCGAAGGCACTGTACATTAAACTGTCAGCTAATTTCACTTCTAGTAATGGATACCAAAATACAGCTGTAAGTCTTAGCTGCACACTCCATTATTCACTGATGGAACGGCCTGTCTTGGCCCACGGAGACCCATAGCTTATCTGGGTAGAGGCAGCGAGCCCCTGTCAACTGTGCAAACCCTCAGAGGACAGTGAAGGAGCTGTGATGTGAGAAAATGTCCGGAGGAAAGGGTGTGTTTGTGATAGATGGTGTTGTGACAGGTCCTCGTTTCTCTCACACGCTTTTTGTCAAGTCGTGGACTTAAGAGTGAGTCGGCAGGTCAACAGCTCTGTGATTTACGGCCTCATTCAGGCAATCGATTCCGACCAAGGTGGGGGAAGAAGGGGCTCAGACAGCCCAGCAGCCACTGAAAGCCAACTCCCCTCTCTACTTCTTCTCAGAGAGCAAAAGCAAAACATTTCTGTGGAGAGTAGCACTGCCAAAGGCACGTGTAATCTTATCAACCGTGGAACGATTATGCTGGAGCAGAGTCCACTCCGGCTCCTATGACAGCACCCTGAAGTAATAAATAACATAAATTGAACCGTCGTTCTCTAACAATTGGTTTCCCAGTTAACTGCACTTCAGAATTACACACGACGTCTGGCTGCTCCTTTTAAGATGAGTTTGATAGATAAATGCCTTGCTTTGTCCTCAGACTAAATTAAGCTCTCTTCTAGTCTTCCCAGTTTGCACTGGACAAGTTTTAATTACATTTCATTCGGAAAAGAAAGAGAAAACTAAAGACTTGGCAATAGTCTTGCATGGGTGGTCAAACCAATTGTATGAGTGTAGGTGATAACAAAAGTCATTTCTCCTCAGCATTCCAGCTTAGTGTGCATCAACATGGTGCTTCTTTCTTTCCTTCATTTTCTGTCTTCCACATTAGGACAAGCTTGAGTCGAAGAGAAAAACGCTCTTCAAAGACAAAATAATGCGCAAATGTTTGGTTTGGCGAGACAATTTATGACAGAAAAGGTGCGTTATTTTTTTATAATGCAGTTCAGTAGCACCTAAAATGGCACTCTTTCCTCCAGCAGCCTACTTTTCACAGAGCAGCGATCAGATTGCCATTTAAGGCCTGAGCTGCCCATACTTCCATTATAGACACGGCCAGCTGCTAGGAGAGGCAACCCGTAGCCGAGGTGGACACGGAGTGGGAGTATTGATTACATTGACATTTTTGTCATTTAGCAAACGCTCTTATCCAAAGCGACTTACAGTAGTGAATAAATACATTTTCATACTTTTTCATACTGGTCGCCCGTGGGTATCGAACCTACAACCCTGGCGTTACAAGCACCATGCTCTATCGTACCAACTGATCCACACAGTACCATACAGTGCATTTGGAAACTATTCAGACCCCTTGGCTTTTTCCACATTTTGTTACTTTACAGCCATATTCTATAATGGATTCAATTGCTTATTTTCCTCATCTAACTACACACAATACCCCATAATGACAATGCGAAAACAGGTTTTTAAATTGTTTTACTAATTTATTCAATATAAACTGAAATATAATATTTACGTAAGTATTCAGACCCTTCACTCAGTACTTTGTTGAAGCACCTTTGGCAGCAATCACAGCCTCGAGTTTTCTTGGGTATGACGCGTTGTCCTGTTGGAAGGTGAACCTTCGGCCCAGTCTGAGGTCTTGAGCGCTCTGGAGCAGGTTTTCATCAAGGACTTCTCTGTACTTGGCTCTGTTCATCTTTCCCTCGATCCTGACTAGTCTCCCAGTCCCTGCCGCTGAAAAACATCCCCACAGCATGATGCTGCCACCACCGTGCTTCACCGTAGGGATGGTGCCAGGTTTCCTTCAGACGTGACGCTTGGCATTCGGGCCAAAGAGTTTAATCTTGGTTTAATGAGACCAGAGAATCTTGTTTCTCATGGTCTGAGAGTCCTTTAGGTACCCTTCCCCAGATCTGTGCCTCGACACAATCCTGTCTCTGAGCTCTACAAACAATTCCTTCGACATCATGGCTAAGTTTTTGCTCTGACATGCACTGTCAACTATGGGACCTTATATAGACAAGTGTGTGCCTTTCCAAATCATGTCCAATCAAACAGGTGGACTCCAATCAAGTTGTAGAAACATCTCAAGGATGATCAATGAAAACAGGATGTACCTGAGCTCAATTTCGAGTCTCATAGCAAAGGGTCTGAATACTTATGTAAATAAGTTATTTCTGTTTTTGAAAAACCTGTTTTTACTTTGTCATTATGGGGTATTGTGTGTAGATTAAAAAATAAATACAAATGGTCCATTTTAGAATAAGGCTGTAACATAACAACATTTGGAAAAAGGAAGTTGTCTGAACACTTTCCGAATGCATTGTATATATCATATTGTCACGTTCCTGACCTGTTTTCTGTTGTTTTGTATGTGTTTTCTATGTTGGGGTAATGTGTTGCCTGGTATGGTTCTCAATTAGAGGCAGGTGTTTGACGTTTCCTCTGATTGAGAACCATATTAAGGTAGGTTGTTCTCACTGTTTGTTGGTGGGTGATTGTTCCTGTGTCTGTGTTTACCACATGGGACTGTTTCGTTTGTTCGTTCGTTTTAAGTAGTTTGTTCCTGTTCGTGCGTTCTTCGTCTATATGTAAGTTCGTTTGTTTCAGGTCTGTTGCCTTCGTTTATTGTTTTGTAGTTTGTTCTAGTGTTTTGTCAGTGTTTTCGTCTTTCATTCAATAAATTAGTATGTATTCATCACCCGCTGCGCCTTGGTCCGTTCATTCACCACAAGACGAACGTTACAGAATCACCCACCAACAAAGGATCAAGCAGCGGTGTAACGGGAGAGAGCAACAGCGCACGAAGGAGGAATGGACATGGGAGGATGTTTTGGACGGCAAGGGTTGCTACACATGGGAGGAGATCCTGGCTGGAAAGGATCGCCTCCCATGGGAACAGCTGGAGGCGATTAGGAGAGCAGAGGCAACCGGAGAGAGGAACCGGCGTTATGAGGGGACACGACTAGCACGGAAGCCTGTGAGTCAAGCCCAAACATTTCTTGGGGGGGGGGGGCTAAAGGGTAGTGTGGCGAGGGCAGGTAGGAAACCTGCGCCCACTTCCCATGCTTACCGTGGAGAGCGGGAGTACGGGCAGACACCGTGTTATGCAGAAGAGCGCACGGTGTCTCCTGTACGGGTGCATAGCCCGGTGCGGGTTATTCCACCTCCCCGCACTGGGCGGGCTAGAGTGAGCATTGAGCCAAGTGCCATGAAGCCGGCTCTACATATCTGGCCTCCAGTACGTCTCCTCGGGCCGGTGTACATGGCACCAGCCTTACGCATGGTGTCCCCGGTTCGCCTACACAGCCCAGTGCGGGTTATTCCACCTCCCCGCATTGGTCGGGCTATGGGGAGCATACAACCAGGTAAGGTTGGGCAGGCTCAGTGCTCAAGGGAGCCAGTATGCCTGCACGGTCCGGTATATCCGGCGCCACCTTCCCGCCCCAGCCCAGTAACCTCCAGTTCCGGCACCACGCACCAAGCTTCCTGTGCGTCTCCAGAGCCCTGTTCCTCCTCCACGCACTAGCCCTATGGTGCGTGTCTCCAGCCCGGTACCACCAGTTCCGGCACCACGCATCAAGCCTCCTGTGCGTCTCCAGAGCCCTGTACGCACTGTTCCTTCTCCCCATACTCGCCCTAAGGTGCGTGCCCTCAGCCCGGTACCACCAGTGCCGGTACCACGCACCAGGCCTATAGTGCGCATCGTCCAGTGTGTCCAGTGTGCCCTGTTCCTGCTCCCCGCACTAGCCTTGAGGTGCGTGTCTCCAGTCCGGTACCACCTGTTCCGGCACCACGCACCAGGCCTACTGTGCGCCTCAGCAGGTCAGAGTCGGCCGTCTGCCCAACGCCGCCTGCACTGCTCGTCTGCCCAGCATCGTCTGAGCCATCTGTCTGCCCAGCGCCGTCTGAGCCATCCGTCTGCCCAGCGCCGTCTGAGCCATCCGTCTGCCCAGCACCGTCTGAGCCATCTGTCTGCCCAGCGCCGTCTGAGCCATCTGTCTGCCCAGCGCCGTCTGAGCCATCCGTCTGCCCAGCGCCGTCTGAGCCATCCGTCTGCCCAGCGCCTTCTGAGCCATCCGTCTGCCACGAGCCATTAGAGCCGCCCGTCTGTCCCGAGCCATTAGAGCCGTCCGTCAGTCAGGAGCCGCTAGAGCCGTCCGTCAGTCAGGAGCTGCCAGAGCCGCCAGCCAGTCAGGAGCTGCCAGAGCCGCCAGCCAGTCAGGAGCTGTCAGAGCCGCCAGCCAGTCAGGAGCTGCCAGAGCCGCCAGCCAGTCAGGAGCTGCCAGAGCCGCCAGCCAGTCAGGAGCTGCCAGAGCCGCCAGCCAGTCAGGAGCTGCCAGAGCCGCCTTCCAGTCAGGAGCTGCCAGAGCCGCCAGCCAGTCAGGAGCTGCCAGAGCCGCCCTCCAGTCATGAGCTGCCCTCCAGTCATGAGCTGCCCTCCAGTCATGAGCTGCCCTACAGTCATGAGCTGCCCTACAGTCATGAGCTGCCCTCCAGTCATGAGCTGCCCTCCAGTCATGAGCTGCCCTCCAGTCATGAGCTGCCCTCCAGTCATGAGCTGCCTTCCAGTCATGAGCTGCCTTCCAGTCATGAGCTGCCTTCCAGTCATGAGCTGCCCTCCAGTCATGAGCTGCCCTCCAGTCATGAGCTGCCCTCCAGTCATGAGCTGCCCTCCAGTCCGGAGCTGCCCTCCAGTCATGAGCTGCCCTCCAGTCATGAGCTGCCCTCCAGTCCGGAGCTGCCCTCCAGTCCGGAGCTGCCCTACAGTCCGGAGCTGCCACTCAGTCCGGAGCTGCCACTCAGTCCGGAGCTGCCACTCAGTCCGGAGCTGCCACTCAGTCCGGAGCTGCCAGTAGTCCAGAGTTGTCCCTCTGTCCTAAGCTACCTCTCTGTCCGGAGCGATCTCTCTGTCCTAAGCTACCTCTCTGTCCGGAGCGATCTCTCTGTCCTGAGCTACCTCTCTGTCCTGAGCTACCTCTCTGTCCTGAGCTACCTCTCTGTCCTGAGCTACCTCTTTGTCCTGAGCTACCTCTTTGTCCTGAGCTACCTCTTTGTCCTGAGCTACCTCTCTGTCCGGAGTTGTCTCCTCTATTTAGGAGGGGCGTTGGTGAAGGTGCCTGGACCATGGTCGGGGGCGAGGGTCGCCACTCAAGGGACGCTAAGGAGGGGGACAAAGACAGTGGTGGAGTGGTGTCCTCGTCCACCGCCGGAGCCGCAACCGCGGACAGATGCCCACCCAGACCCTCCCCTTGAGTTTTAGGGGTGCGCCCGGAGTTCGCACCTTGAGGGGGGGGTTCTGTCACGTTCCTGACCTGTTTTCTGTTGTTTTGTATGTGTTTTCTATGTTGGGGTAATGTGTTGCCTGGTATGGTTCTCAATTAGAGGCAGGTGTTTGACGTTTCCTCTGATTGAGAACCATATTAAGGTAGGTTGTTCTCACTGTTTGTTGGTGGGTGATTGTTCCTGTGTCTGTGTTTACCACATGGGACTGTTTCGTTTGTTCGTTCGTTTTAAGTAGTCTGTTCCTGTTCGTGCGTTCTTCGTCTATATGTAAGTTCGTTTGTTTCAGGTCTGTTGCCTTCGTTTATTGTTTTGTAGTTTGTTCTAGTGTTTTGTCAGTGTTTTCGTCTTTCATTCAATAAATTAGTATGTATTCATCACCCGCTGCGCCTTGGTCCGTTTATTGTTTTGTTGTCACGAATCCCGCTTCCTGAGTCTGTTTTTGCCTGTGTTCTGTCCTGGAGTGTTTTTTCCGGTGTCCTGGAACGCACCCTGTCTGGTTGCCGGGCGACGTAGCTGGTTGGGAGATCTCTGATTTACCGCACCTGTTTCCAATCCGCTATCTGCACACCTGGTCCTGATCATCACCCCTCCACTTCATAAGCACTGACCTGACATCTATTCCCTGCCGGATCGTTAGCCATGAACAGTATGTTGTGCCAGTGTATCAGCCTCCAGTTTGATAGAGTTTGTTTTGTTGTTTTGTACGTTTTGCTTGCCTTGAACTCACCTCCGTTTTTTCTGTCTACAGTCATTCACCCGGAACACTCATCTCATCCCTACCTGGTCGTCGGTGACTTCAGTTACTTCATTGGATCTGCCTATTCAATCCCATCAACTCACCTCCGCTGCCCGCTCCGTCACTTGGATTTTTCTATCACTACATTCAAACTTGTAAATAAATACTCACCTTCGTCTTACTCTCCTTGTCCTGGTCTGCTTCTGGGTTCAACTTTAGTGAACCGTGACATTTGTAGTTTGTTCTAGTGTTTTGTCAGTGTTTTCGTCTTTCATTTAATAAATTAGTATGTATTCATCACCCGCTGCGCCTTGGTCCGTTCATTCACCACAAGACGAACGTTACACATATATTGATCAAAACAAAAGGCAGTCTGCAGAGCTTGATAGCGCCGGTCAGATCTGTCCAATTTCAGTTTCCTGTGACAAGTCTTAAAAAACAGGCGTGCTCAGCCAAGTGTGGGCAGGTAGTACATCTGGACAACACTACTCTATTGACACTTCTCCTGTAATGTAGTCACAGCAGATAACGAGTCAGCTCACAGTAATATCCACAGTAGTGTCCAGTGAAAGAGAGGTCAGACTGAAGGTTGTCATGTGAAAATACCTCCTAACGTTATTATAACGACACGACAAACCACTTCTCCATAGTGTACTAAAAGACATCTTGGTCGACCAGACCTCATTTACAGCTAATGATGTCACTGGGGAGCAATTGAGACGGTGAAAATATTTAATCGCCTTAAATCCACTTCTCTCTCACCTCATCATTTTGGCATTATCAGTGTCATTAAAATGAGTTATTTACTGTCTGTAAACATGGTTGATGGTTATGGTCTCAGGGCAGTCATCACAGGAGTTACGGCAATGATTTCATTTGGACTTCTCTCTCATAAAACAGACCTGAGACATTTAAAAGGTCTGTCCGACAGCTTTATAGCTATAAGGATGGCGCCAATGCCGTGGCACGCATATACTTAATTGGTGCCATACAGTTCTCCCCATCGTCATCTGTATCAGCTAGAGTCACCCTCTGCGCCATCATCGGTTTCGGAGAAATTTCGGAGAGAGAGAGAGAGAGAGGTGGAGGAAGGAATGAGAGGAAAAGAGACGCCGATCGTAATTGAGCCATGGCCTAATGGTCTCTACTCAATTGAATGAACTATCAGTCAAATCTACCTTAAAGGTGCAATATGCAAAAATCGCTCTGTCATTTCCTGGTTGCTAAATTTTTTGCCTAATTTCAGTTTATGTGACAAAACAAGCAGTCATTGTGTAGAGAATCATTGTACCATCTAAACTACTGTGAACTATATTTTCCATAACCAAAAATATGATATTTTCAGCTGTTTGAAGCTGGTGTACAAAACCGTAAATGAAAGATGCAAATAACAAAACTTATAAACGGGAAGCTTATAAATAGTGTACATAGAACAGATCTACCGCTTCTTGAACTTGCTTTCAATGAGAATGACAAATTCTATGTGAATTTGGTCAGCTTGCCCAAAAAGTTAGATATTGCAGTTTCAATGTACAATCAGATTATGCCACTCTTTCAGCTGGGTCAGCACCCCAGACTAGAGGGAGGGAATGTGGGAGGAAGGGCTTGAGAAAAAAGGGCCCTCGATGCAGACCCAAGCTTGTCTTGGGTTCCTGGCAGCGTTTGAGCAGCGCCAAGCTGCCCATCTCCTCTCTGTCTCCCTCCTCGACTGCCAGCTTTTAATCTCCCCCGGAGTCCCCTCATGCCTCCCCTAATGAAATGGCATTGACTCGGCCTCTTGCCTATCACTAATGGCAGGCCCTCATTCGCCTTGATGAAGGTCAGCAGCTTCCTCTTTATTCTTCCACCGGGGGGAGGGTCCAAGCAAAGCAAAGCAGGTTGTCCAGTGTCTTTGACGCTTTACATTTGAAGAGAGCAGAAACCAACAACAACAAAAATTACTTTCTCACTTAGACCAGCCTTGGCAAGTTTGGGAATAGTGCTAAATGATTTGGCCCCACTGCTTCAGTCTGAGTCTAAGCTTGGGGCTATAGTCTCGACAACTCTGTCCAGCAGAGCAGCCGGTACAAGTGAATTTCTCATGGAGCCGTTGTAAATCCATCCCTTAATGATCGCAGAAACAACCAATTCCCAAGATGTTTTTCTTTTGGGTGTGTGTGTAGGCAGCTTCCACTGCTCGGTCCATAGAACAAGGCCAATGCATTTATATAATATGTCTTCTTGAGAGGATTTACCGCCACTGCTATCTAATGGAGAGACCTCGTCTGGGATAATCACATTGAAGGGCGCCTCTGACTAATTCAAATAAAAGGGGGAACAGGTTGCAGCCCTGCCCGGTGCAGTAAAACTTCAGCTGCTGTGCCTTGGCAGCAATATGTGTGGGGGGAGGTCTCCTTCTTATGATAAATCTCAGTGGCTAACTAAGCCCATGAATATTCCATTTGAGAGGGAGAAAGAAATGGCTGGCACTTTTATCATTAGCCGATATCGTAACTTATGGACCACTTGTTTTTCTCGTGTATTCCTTTTGAGCACTGATCTAACATAACGTTACGTCATGGCGCCATTGGCTAATGACGGTGAGTGACCCTTCACCTCAACTTTGCTACTAGAGTGGGATAAGGCTCATTGTTTTAAAAAATGGTGTGGTGTATACGGAGGGTTTTAAAGCATAAGATTGGTGTAAGCATTGGCTGAAGGGAATATCCACCGTTTCTAAATAGAGAGTGTGCAAGTGTATACTTTGGGCTGGCAAGTGTATACTTTAATTAGCTCATGGCTGCAGGCCTGCAGCTGTGGCAGCTCCAGGAGATTAACTGTGGCATACGAGGACGGCGGGGAACATGTGCCACCTTAGAGTGATGAAAAGCCACAGCGCCTCTCCTGGCAACAGCTTATACTACACTAATGAGACACTAGAAGCCCTATAGACTAACACCACTACAAGATATAGTATGGACACTTTCAATTCAAATGCTGGGCCACTCATTCTGAAAGTATACATTGATGTAACAAATTGTAAATACTATCAGAATTGTTTGTTATTACCACCATCAATATGAATGATGAACTTCTCTGAGTGTGAGAGTCTCATCAAGGGTACTCGTTGGCTACACCTTGTCCTGGACTAACTTGTTTTTTATAAGTTAGATGTTCCTACAAGTGGAGCAAGCCAGTAAGTGAAGTGTGTGTAACGTGAGTTGTAGGGCCATATCATGTAGTAACCACACTATCTGTGTTTTATTGTAGGGTTTTAAACACATCAAAGTGTAACAGATATCCCACAAAGACAAGAACACGGGTCTCGGACCAGTGTAGCAGATGTGATCGTACTTTGTAACACTCTTGCGTTGTGTTTTTAAATAAAGAACTGCCCCGCCTGCGATCCCAGTTGATTGGTGTTTATTCTGACGATAGAAGGAACCACATAGAATGTGCCGGACAACAGTACGTTGATGGCTGTAGATTCGTGATTCGTCACTTGCATGTCAATATCAAACTGGGTATTTTGTAATCAAACATCAAAACAATGACAAAAATAGTATAAAATAAAATAAATGTAAGTACCTGACGATAGACACAAGGAAGCACATTAGATGTGCAGGACAACAGTATAATGATGGCTGTAGATTCCTCTGTTAGCATGGAAATAACTGTGAATTAGCATGGAGCTAATGCGGCCAGTACAATTAGAACATGCTAGCTAACTCGCTCTTACAGCAATAACATGCTATTAGAGCATGCTGGCTAACTCGCTCTTACAGCAATAACATACAAAAGCACATCCCAGGAAGCCGCCAATATCTATCTATCTATCTATCTATCTATCTATCTATCTATCTATCTATCTATCTATCTATCTATCTATCTATCTATCTATCTATCTATCTATCTATCTATCTATCTATCTATCAGGAAATGTACATAGTGAACTCATACCCATTGTAAATACGTAAATAGAATGCACTATTTCAGAGCATGACCTATCGCTTGCATGTCATGACTTGAACCAACCAATATAAATACATAAATATTGAATAAATATTTCTGCACTGACAAGTGGAAACATAACCAACCTTGTTACAAAAGCAAACACTTGTCTAGGAAGGAAATTCAACTGATAGGCCTAGTGCTAGTTAGTAGTTACAGAAGTTAAATAAAGGTTGCCTAGTTAAATAAAGCTTAAATAAAAATAAATAAAACAGTTCTGTCTTGCATGAACTTGGGGGTGGTGCATTTTCCTCTCCCCTTCTTAGCAATTCCACTACACTTGCATTACCAGGCATTAACAATACACACACATAAACCTCAGTTGACAGTCAGTATGCCTTGTTAGTAATGGGAGGGTGTGGAGGTGATTATTTTTTTCTTCTCTGCTCTTATCAAGTTATGTATTTACAGAACTATACAAGACATGGTAATGCACACAGGAGTTTCATAATGAATTGAATCCAGAAGTATTATTCAAATGAATTGTGCCTGCTCCTAGGATGCACCAAATATACACTGACATTATCTTGACACACTATATGCATCGAAATAAATATTCCAAACAAGAGCAAATGTAAGGAGCATGCACCTCTCACACTAACTGCAGAAAACCAAGATAACCCTATATAGAGACATGAGAAATGTCTCTCTCTCTCCGTCTCTCTCTCTCTCTCTCTTTCTCTCTCTCTCACACACACACACACACACACACACAGCTCTCTCTCACTCCCCCAACGCGGTCTTACAGTATCTTCTTCATTTAACATCTCTGTCTGTTTCGCTCAAATCGCTGAATGTGTGTGTGTGTGTTTGCTGACTGAAATTACGCTGTGACTTACCCAAGCAATTGTAGATGCCCATCATTACAGGCGGAGTTGATATTGATACTCGCGCACCGTCGCTCTTCTCTACACAGTTATTTCTTAACATGTTCAGTGACACTTTGCAGAGAGTGAATGTGCATTGATTTGATGATAATTCATTAGAGCCGGTATAGGCAGAATTGTTGCTTTTTTCACCACCGAATTTCGCGCGGGACCAATGTTGCACGTATTTTTCCTAATGCGCTTTTACCCAAGTGTAGCCTATGTGTACAGGCAATGTTCACTCTCAGGCTTCTGAAGATGCCTCCGCAATTTGTGCCTCAATAAACCAAGACATATTACCAAGAGCCGCGTAGCTCATTCAGTAGGCATGTACACGGAATTATAAATTATAGGGATAGGCGGTGTGCGCTTATTCTCAGCATGTCTAACTTTCGTGGCTCATCCCTGGCCGTCATTCGAGTTACATGCAAGGACAGGGATGACTCCAAAACTGCGACTACCACCTAAAACATCACGGCCCGCTGATTTTATATTGGAGAACTTTGGACTTTTCAGCTGTGGATACCAACCAAAAAGCGCTGCACATTTGCGCAGTGATTCCAACTTTCTAGTAGGCCTAATTAAATTAACTAGGTTTGTGGATGCAGGACGGATGGTTGTTCAAGCTCTCTCATGCCACCAACAATTGTGAAAACCGGACAAGAATGTGGCAGAATCACTTTTTGGAAACGTCCAATAGAGATTTCGTTGTCGAGTCGACACTGGATTAAGTTCTTGAAAATAGACGAGTGTTATGCGTCTCATGCTTGTTTCCTTTACACGAGGGCTGTGAGAGCGAAGGAGTAATGCTTGTCCGAGAGATATTGCCGCTCATTTTAGGTTTTTCGCATTTTGTTTTTGGTCACTGCTTTCTAACGTCGTTTTTACTTTTTTTCCAGGTGGGTTAATTACGTTTTCTATTGTAGCACACCATACTAGTTTACGCACCATTCCTATACCACTAAGCTTTGTCTATGTGATGTTGGGAAGGGGGTTTGTGTAATGGGAATAATTATGGTAAATTGCCAAGTTATCGGTTCATGCACCATGAAATGAGTGGGTACATTGTACTGACAAGATACTCTGCATCAGTGGTTAAAGTATAGTCGCTTTACAGTTGACTGCCACTTATCATGGCACCAATTTTTGGAGTTGATAATCTGGAAGTAATTCATGTCAGTTGATTGATGATGCAACTCCACTGTCTCACTGAGTAAATTGGAAATGTGTATGCATAACATGTGTAAGTGAGGGTGCATGCATTCTTGAGTTAGTGCCTGTGTTTGGTGTTTGTGAGAGAGGGAGTGGGTGGGTGAGAGAGTATAGGCACTGTAGAGAGGGGTTGCTGGACAAGACAAAATATGCTTATGTATACTTGACCAAATTGGCCATTGAGCCATGTGTTAATTATTATTTAATTGCCTCTCTCTCTCTCTCTCTCTCTCTCTCTCTCTCTCTCTCTCTCTCTCTCTCTCTCTCTCTCTCTCTCTCTCTCTCTCTCTCTCTCTCTCTCTCTCTCTCTCTCTCTCAGACACACATACACACTATACCATTGTTACAAGTTCCCTGGTATCATGCTATGTAGGATGTGTAACAGAGGTGGTTCCTGAACACAGGAGGTTGGTGGCACCTTAATTGGGGAGGATAGGCTTGTGGTAATGACTGAAGAAGAGTAGGCAGGATGGTATCAAATACATCAAACACATGGTTTCCATGTATTTGATGCCATGCCATTCACATTATTATGAGCTGTCCTCCCCTCAGCAGCATCCTGTGTTCCTAAACTATGTGACAGGTAACATTCTTTGAGACCTGTTAGCCTCTGAGCTAATGCCTAGGCATAAACTCAGCGTGCTAACAAAGGATAATTTACGAGGACAATCCAAGTTTGATACCCGGTAGAATGGTCACGTTGGTAGAATACCTAGCTCCTGTGTACAGTTATGACAAGCACAATGCGGGGGAAGGGGTGCGGGCGATTGTATTTTAATTTGGATCAGTGGCGAAAGAGCTAATGCGTTTAGACGCCGCATCCAACTGGGCGCGTGGCTAATGCTAGGCTCTCACTTAGAGGCGTGGGTGCAGGAGGGAGCTTCAGCTTCAAGTGTCCCAGGCAAAGAGCTTTGCTACCCACCATGCACTAGATCTCTACTCCAGAGCCCCTGAGCTCTCCAGCGCTCCGCTCTCCTCTCCCGTTCCACGGGGCTGCCCACCAGGCTCACTGCTGGGGGAGGCAGTGTCAGGGTTCACCTTTGGGGGGTGGGGGAGGGAGGGAGTGGGGGTGGGCATTCTCTTAGACAAGCCCTTAGCCTTTTTCTTCTCTCCTCAGTGGGTGGTGGGTGGGAATCTCTTCTCTCGATCATTAGTGTGTGAAGAGCGAGAGTGTGTGTGTGTGTGTGTGTATGTGTTCCTGTGTGCATGCATGTGTGTGAACTGTGATGGAGTGTATGTTGTGCATGCATGCATGTGTGTGAGGGACTAAGTATTTGGGTGGTTGCCGGGCATATCTGTGTGCAGATGTGTGTGTGAGGGATTGAGAATGTGTGCATGAGTGTGTAACAGAGAGTCTGAGTCCTTGGGGTTCAGGTGGGAGTCTCATCTGTGGTGGAAAGCTGGCCACATGGCTGCCTGGCACTGAGGATGGGATCTCCTACAGTGGGCCCTATGGATACTAATGAAACGCCATCAGAGTCTGACTTAGGGTCTTTTCACATAGTACCGTCTGTCTCAGATACTGGATGGAGCCTTTGGTATCTTATACCCTTTTCATACTATCATGACGACGCAAACCATACTGTTCTGTTTATTTTCAAATGGTGCAGTTCCAGCAACTATGGTTATAATATAATGTAATAATATAGAGAATGCTATTTAGCAGGTGCTTTTATCCAATGCCAGTGCATACATTTTTGGTTGATGTACGACAGTGACGTGCGGTGTGGTCGGTGGCTGGATAGGCACTGGCTATTATCAAAGCCAGATTTACTCACAAATAAACCCTGGTGAAGCCCAAGTTCACCATACAACAGATAGCTTCACCAGAGTGACATGGGCTAATAACTGAAATATAAAAAAATGTAAATCACCAAATGTAAATAGCAACGTAGCCACAGATTGTGGAATATTTCATATCTTCCAACAAAATGACACACTGCTCAACTCAGCTCAGCCATAGACCGATGTAGCATCCACAGTTACAACCAATATGTGGCCCTAAAAGACCAATATATGGACGCATTTCACCCGAATAGTTAGCAATGCAAACTCCATAGCCTTTCACAATGGATTTATAAATCTTCCATTGCACTGCACTGCACACACACACACACACACACACACACACACACACACACACACACACACATACACACACACACACACACACACACACACACACACACACACACACACACACACACACACACGCGCACGCGCATGCACACACACACAATAATATTATTATGTGAAATATTATTACACCCACACACATAGTAAAAGGTTATAACGAAATTTCCATATCAACAATTGAAATGACTGAAAAATACAGTTTAAAATAAAAAAATTGAAATTCTAAGCAAAATTAAATTCTAGCTTGATAAATCAAATGTATCAAAGGGATGTTGTCTTTTCTAATGTTCATTCAACAGTAGTCTAACCCGCAAATTGTTAAGGAAAATGCATTTAGCCTACTGTACCGTAGTCCATTTGTCTGTCCTTCAGGGTGAACGTCTCTGTGACAGCGTTGTAGAAGTCACAGCAGAACCCCATGTCCATTATTTTATTCTGCATGCACACTGAGGGCCCATGGTCGTGTGGGAGATGCATCCCCAAGGTCTCCTTCGGTTTCATTGTCACACTGACATAAAAAGTCACAGACACACAAACAGTAGCTGGTAGCACAGTTCTCCCACGCAGCTCACACTATACCAGAATTTGGACTTCGATACCGATACCAGGTTTAGCAGCACGATAATCAATACCATCACGATACCTGATACCTAAATGATATGAAAACGATACCACGGCAAAAAGAGAAGGCGTAATAGCCAAAGTCACAGAATGGCACTTGATCCAGACAGACCCTTTCAGTTCAATATCATTACATTGAATTATTTTTATGCATGCATTAATGAATCAATTATACAATCATACAATACATTTTTTTTTAACAAACCTAACTACATAACAACATAATGGTTATAATTTATTTGAAGGGTAAATCTCTATTGATAAACTGGGTAAATCAAGATGTAGCCTAGGCCTATTCACAATACAGGTGAATGCGTATTGAATAGGAGTGTTTGCATGCATTGAGTTCTTGAGCTTGTTTTGGCTGATTTCATGAGTCGAAATATGCAAAACAATCTGTTTACCTTTCATTTGGGACTTATTTTATTGTTCTGAGCAACATCATTTGCATAGAAGAAGCAATCTCTTATTTTATATAAGTGCGCGCCTTCTCTTTAAGACCCATGAGGTCATTCACACACATTCCAGGCTTGAGCAAAGATGATCTTGAAGATTATTCAAGTGTGTTAACTTCTGTGCAGTATGACATAAATGGTGATGCAGCCCAGACTCCAAGTGAGTTCAGTGGTTCCTCATGGCAGGCTAAAGCAAGCAATGCTGCGCTGATAGACAGATCTGATCTTCTCTCAATCAGTAGACGACGTGTGACACATTTGACAGAAGTACCGAAAGTAACAACAATTCCAGTACCAAACCGTTTTTTCATGTTCTAGTATCTGAAAAAGTACTGGAGTTTTGGTGTACCGTGCAACTCTACCATCCATTAGGGCGTCCAGCCTGTCGGAGAGCAGACTCCTCCAGCGCGAGTGCGGCCCATGCAGCCACGCACGTAGAATCCTTGTAGTTTGTTGCATTAATCTTGTCAACGCCAAGGCCCGGGCCCGCATTGAGTGGCGGGAGAAGCCCCATGCCCATTACGTCCACAAAGCGAAAGTACAGTGCATTAGGAAAGTATTGAGACCCCTTCACTTTTTCCACATTTTGTTACGATACAACCTTATTCTAAAATTGTTTAAATTGTTTTTTCCCTCATCAATCTACACACAATACCCCATAATGACAAAGCAAAAACAAGTTTCAAGAAATTTGAGCAAAAAACAAAATATAACATTAACGTAAGTATTCAGACCATTTACTCAGTACTTTGTTGAAGCACCTTTGGCAACAATTACAGCCTCAAGTATTCTTTGGTATGACGCTACAAGGTTGGCACACCTGTATTTGGGGAGTTTCTCATATTCGTCTCTGCAGATCCTCTCAAGCTCTATCAGATTGGATGGGGAGCGTCGCTGCACAGCTATTTTCAGGTCTCCAGAGATGTTCGATTGGGTTCAAGTCTGGGCTCTGGCTGGTCCACTCAAGGACATTCAGAGACTTGTCCCTAAGCCATTCCTGTGTTGTCTTGGCTGTGTGCTTAGGGTCATTGTCCTGTTGGAAGGTGAGCACTCTGTAGCAGGTTTTCATCAAGGATCTCTCTGTAATTTGCTCCGGTCATCTTTCCCTCGATCCTGACTAGTCTCCCAGTGCCTGCCATTTAAAAACGGCTGATGCTGCCACCACCATGCTTCACCGTAGGGATGAAATTGGCCAGGTGATGAGCGGTGCCTGGTTTCCTCCAGACATGCTTGGCATTCAGGCCAAAGAGTTCAATCTTGGTTTCATCAGACCAGAGAATCTGGGTTCTCATGATCTGAGAGTCCTTTAGGTGCCTTTTGGAAAACTCCAAGCGGGCTGTCATGTGCCTTTTACTGAAGAGTGGCTTCCATCTCACCACTCTACCATAAAGGCCTGATTGGTGGAGTGCTGCATAGATGGTTGTCCTTCTGGAAGGTTCTCCCATATCCACAGAGGAACTCTGGAGCTCTGTCAGAGTTACCATTGGGTTCTTGGTCACCTCCCTGACCAAGGCCCTTCTCCCCTGATTGCTCAGTTTGGCTGGGCGGCCAGCTCTAGGAAGAGTCTTGGTGGTTCCAAACTTCTTCCATTTAAGAATGATGGAGGCCACTTTGTTCTTGGGGACCTTCAATGCTGCAGACATTTTTTGGTACCCTTCCCCAGATCTGTGGATCGACACAATCCTGTCTCAGAGGTCTACGGACAATTCCTTCGACCACATGGCTTGGTTTTTGGCTCTGACATGCACTGTCAACTGTGGGACCTTATATAGACAGGTGTGTGCCTTTCCAAATCATGTCCAATCAATTGAGTTTACCACAGGTGGACTCCAATCAAGTTGTAGAAACATCTCAAGGACGATCAATGGAAGCAGGTTGCACCTGAGCTCAATTTCAAGTCTCATAGCAAAGGTTCCTAATACTTATGTAAATAAGTATTTCTGTTTTAAATGTTTTCTAAATTTGCAAAAAAACAGTTTTTCGCTTTGTCATTATGGGGTATTATGTGTAGATTGATGAGGAACAATTTTAGAATACGGCTGTAATGTAACAAAATGTGGAAAAGGTGAAGGGGTCTGAATACTTTCCGAATGCACTGTAAAGGTCCAAGATGTGTAAAAGTCTGGGTAAAAAGTATTATTTGGTAATTATGTTTTAGACAAGTGGAAAGTCCAGTACTCACTGTTCGGCTGCTCACTGTTCGCCTGCAACAAATGAAGCTACTTCAAGCTCTGTTCAAAGCCGCAAAGCAGCGACGCCTATAGGTGCCTATATGCTAACCCTGTCCATTAACAGTGACTGGAGTCAGGAACTGCCGCGCGTGTCTGTCACGTTCCAGACCTATTGTTCCTTTTTCTTTTATTTATTTAGTTGGTCAGGGCGTGAGTTGGGGTGGGTTGTCTATGTGTGTTTTTCTATGTTGGGGTTTTGTGTTCGGCCTGGTATGATTCTCAATCAGAGGCAGCTGTAGATCGTTTGTCCCTGATTGAGAATCATACTAAGGCAGCCGGGGTTTCACGTGTGTTTTGTGGGTGGTTGTATCGCGTGTCTGTGTTAGCACCACACGGGACTGTTTGCGGTTTGTCACGTTTGTTGTTTTTTGTATGTTAAGTGTTCAGTCTGTTTTCATTAAAATATCATGGACACTAACCACTCTGCATATTGGTCTGATCCTTCTCGCCTCTCCTCCTCGTCCGAGGAGGAGGAGGATTACGACGATTGTTACAGTGTCAACGATTGAATGGATTTGAATGCATGGAAAGGTTATCCAAGGATGAGATTTTGAGCAAAAAAACACCATAATTGTTGAGAAAAAAAACAATAGATAACAAAAAAGAATGACAATTTTGTTTATATATTTCTTTCTTAACAGCTTTTCATATTAGATTATTACTGGGTAAGTACTGCCTACCCTGACTGCAAGTCACTGATATACGACCAGGTAAGCACAGTATAGCTCAGTTCTGTACGGCTTGGCTCCGTGTGAAAAGGGCACTAGTCTCTCCCATTTTGTCCTATTTCCTAGACTCGTTTTCACTCATTAGAAAAGTGGAAATCGAGGGTCTTGGTACTAGGGTACCCTGATCTGCGTTGTTAAGCATCATTTTTATCCAAACACATCCTGGGCTAAGCAAGTTCTGGTAACTACCTTGGGTCCAGAATCCAGGACCCAAGTACTGGGTACTGTGTGTAAACAAGTTGGTATGCTAGCATCATGTAATTGTAGTGTACAGTGCCTAGTGAAAGTCTACACACCCATTGCACAGTTTTCACATTTTCCTTCCTTGAAGCTGTATCTAAAAAGGAATTGAATTAGATTTTTTTTCATACATACCTACACAACCTGCTCAACATTTTCAAAGTGAAAGAAACATTATAGAAATGTACTGTATCTTAACTAATAAAAATACGCCGAAGATGTCTTGATTGCGCATGTCTTCACACAACAGAGTGAAAACTTGGTGGAAGCACCTCTGCCAGCAATTACAGCTGTGAAACATCATGAATAAGATTCTACCAACTTTCTACAACTTAGGGAAACATACTGTATATCCATTGTTTTTGTCAAAATTGCTCAAGCTCAGTAAATTTAGTTGGGAATCATTGATGGACAGCAATATTCAAGCCTCATCTCTGATTGTCAAGCAGATTCAAGCCAGGACTGAGACTGGACCACTCAGGAACACTCAACACTTCTTGAAAAGGCATTCTGGTGTGCCTTTGGTATTTAAATGTACTGTATGTAATTGTTCTGCTGAAAAATAAAACTAGGTTATGTGTTCAGAAGACTGGGGCAAGTTTTCCTGTAACTTTTTGCTTTGCTTTGCTCCTTTCATATTTACTTTGATCCTGACAAACTCCCCAGTACCTGCCGGTGACAAGCATACCCATAACATGACGCTGTCACAACAATACTTGAAGATACACATCTGTGATTTGTTGTATTGGATTTGACCCAAACCTGAAGTTTTCAATTTAAGACAAACAAATATTTATTTGTCATGTTATCTTGCAGTATTACTGAAGGGCCTTGTTGCAAACATAATGGATGATTTGGAATGGATTCTTTAACACCGGCTTCCTTCTTTTCACCTTGTCATACAGGCCAGTAATGTGGAGTTAATGAAATGTTGTGAAACCCTCTGTATTTTCAAGTATTGTGTTGGCAGCATCGTTTTATGTGTATGCTTGTCACCAGCAGGAGAGTTTTTTGTTTTGACAAAAACAATAATTCTATGTTTCCCTAATAAGAGTTGTGTAGATTTGGTAAAATCTGCAATGGCTGCCGAAGGTGCTTTCACCAAGTATTTACTCTGTGGTGTGAAGACATATGCAATCAAGACATCTTCGTTTTAAATGTTGTATTAATTAAGACAAATGTATATAATTTTACTTTCACATTAAAAATGTGCAGCAGTTTGTGTAGATACATAGAGAAAATAAATTGTAATCCCTTTTTAGATTTCATTTTAAGGCAGAAAAATGTGAAAACAGTGCAAGGGGTGTGTAGACTTTCACCAAGCACCTTTTATAGTGCACCCATCTTAAGTATGCATTTTGTGGAATTCTCACCAACCAGGGCACCAAATACATATTCTTGACCGTCATAAGAGATTCCTCCCCCTTTCCACCGGCTCCCATCCATCCACGCTATCCAGTCCTAGACTAGCCAGGACAATAGATACCCTTAATTTAACAGTCCACCTGTTAGCTACTATTTACTTACATTTTACTTACGAATGAAATGGTGATATGGTAATTACGTAATACTTACTAATTACTATTTTTGTTAAATAAGCACGGCTATACTATGGTGTTGCCCTACCAATTGGCTTGAATTCTCTCTCCCTCTCTCTCCCTCTCCCACTCTTTCTCTCCCTCTCTCTCCCTCTCCCACTCTCTCTCCCTCTCCCACTCTCTCCCTCTCCGACTCTCTCTCCCTCTCCCACTCTCTCTCTCTCCCTCTCCCACTCTCTCTCCGTCTGCTGTGCAGTTCACTCAGGGAGAGCCCCAGAGTTCATGTGCGCGGAACGTGGCAGAAAGGGCGGGTGAGAGCTGCCAGCTGGCGTGCCAATGTAGACCCTACCCTCCCCTGCCGCCCCCGCCCCCACCTCCGCCACCCCCCAGACTTCTGGTCTTCACTGGTAAGTATTGGACTTTCCTACATGATGATTTTGCCATTGGCCTGATTGGTTTGCAAAGTAACATCCCGCCCCCGCTCACTCCACCCTCAGCAATTAGATGACTGGTCTTGATTGATAGCCTACTAGCCTACTACCGTAAGGCAGAGCATTGGTATCACTTCCTGAAAGGTGACATGACTCGTGAGGTGCTTCTAGCCTTGATACTTTTCTGTGGGGATCAGAGGTTGTTGCCAAGTCTCACCCAAATCAACCCACTGCATACTCAGAGTTCAAGTGATAGCTGGATGGAGCTACACAACAGATGGGGTGGGATGGGGGTTAGTCTCAAATACAAACCCTTTTTGAAGTTTGAAAACATCGAACATTTGCCAATTTTTATATTTTTAAGTAAATTATCATTTGAACTCATTGAAAATGAGTAAGTGAGGACGATTCGTGAACTGGAGCTGTGAACTGCCTGTGGTTACAAACTACACTGCCTCACCAATAGCATATCGTTATTGCAGGCAAAACGGATAAATAATCTCACCCCAGGATGTCTAAAAGGCCCCTGTTTGACTCACGGCAGCTAAGGGCGGTTATGCAAATTCTTTCTGAAGTAGATATATTCTTATGTGTCAATTTAGCTGTGCATACTAAATGCTACTATCACAGCTTGGTCTATGGGCAACTTAAATGTATAGTTCAGCCAAATTACAAATGTACTTGTTTCATTACTTCTAAAGCACTATATGGGCAACGAGAGACTGCAATTCACACTTTGAATTTGTTAAACAAACCAATGCCATCAACTGCTTATGTCATTTTCTAACCAAAAAAAAAATGATGTAAATGTTACCCTATTAGCATGCTATACTGTATTTTCAGGCTCAAATGCCAAATACCCAATTTTATGCTAATCTGGACCTGAGCAAGATGGTGTCAACCAGCAGAAGCCAGCAGCACTGTCTGTGTGACCACAGCATGGCTCTCTGTTTCCTTGTGGGGAGTGAATTCACCTTTCCCCAGTCTGTGATATAGGCCAAAGACCATCACAGTCTAAGTTCTTGGCCCGACAGCGTAAACACTGAGATTAAATCCGCAGTGCAGTTTCCTTTATCTACAATTGATTGAACTAGGACCCTTATGAGTCCAGCCCCACAGCCCAGTGTCATTGAGTCGACATGTAGGTAACATACACCATATGTTATCCGACTCAGGAATGATCAGGTTTTCTGAAAATGGAGATCACTAAATTAAGTCACTAAGTATTCATATCATAGCTATTCCTTCCTCACCACTCCTGCCAATGTTATCCATCACCATCAACATTAGCTAAGCGCTAAACCCATAGAATAGCATTGAACGCACCTACATTTTGGCCAGTCAACAGATTAGCAAATTGCTTTCCTTCTTTACGCAATTCAAATTTTCCTAGAACTGGCCTCTCGGTTTGAATTGTGGGCCTGGCCGTAAAGTATGAGGCTGTTAGCGGTGACAGCCTGGCATCTCCCTCCCATCTAGAGGTTTATATCTTAGATCTGTATTTGAGCCTCTAGCTAGCCTGGCCTCATGCACTGAGAGACTATTGATCAGTGATACTTCGCGGGTATGGCACGGTGAAGGTTGCGCCATCAATATGCTATAATGCTTTTGACAGCCGTTCCAGGCTTTTGTTTAAACTTTGGGCGATGGATGGAGCGAAAAACAAAACAAGCCAGTGAGAAGTGAGGGAGAAGCTGGGGTTTGTTTTATTGATAGTGTGTCTGGTTCCTTGCTCCAGTCAGAAGAGGGCTTTTATCATCCTCCCTTTCTCTCTAATTTTCTCTCTCTACCATGTCTTTCATTCCATTTTTCTGGTAAGTAAAAGGAAACATTAATTTCTGGTGTTCAGATTTACTCTGTTGACATGACCTGGGATTTTGAGGCCTTGCTACTTTGTGACATAAACAAACATGGTTCTGTGAGACCATCTCGAAACACCTCCTCCACAGAAGTATAACTTCTCACTAAGCTTGTGTGGATGCATTTAGGGATGAGGGTGTGTTGAATGATATGGCCGGAATGGTATTGTTGTGAAGATTCGACTTGAGGGCTTTTTGGTGAGAAAATCTAGTAGGCTTTTTAGGGGTAAGAACATAAGTATATCTAAAAATGAATGCCTCAAATATGCATGAGAAAGTCAGGGGGCCAACAAAGCCTTCTGCACCTGTCTGTACAGAGGGAGAGAGTGATAAAAGATTTAAAGGAGAGAAAGAATCGTAAAAAAAGAGTAGCTTCAACAACAAAAAAGGCGTTTTAAACGTTCAGCGACCTGGTCTACTTAGCCCTGATTTTATTCAAGCCTACAGCCATCCCCAAAAATGGAGGATTAAAACTGAAGTTTGGCTCAGGCTGCAGTAAATTTTAACATCCAAAGTGACTTGCCGGTGCAGCACAGTGAGGCCCCGCTTGCTGATGCCTTGTCATGCACTAGGTCTGAGAGAACCGCCGACTGCAGAGTGAGTGTATCCCCTTGGGTGACCACGGGAAACCTCAGCTCAGCAGCGCTCCGACTCAAACAAACGTGAGTGGGTCTAACGTGTGGCGGCCACCTCATCTCCCACTAACCTACCCACCACCTCCCTTTCCCGGCTCAGTGGAAGCAGTGAGGCACCAACACGCAGTTACAAGCCCGGCTCGAGCGGTCAAGTAAGCGGCGGGTGCACAACCAAAGTCTACCTTCGTAACATGGATGAAGCCTGAGATGGAATGTGAAGATAACTGCTTGCTAATTTCAGAAAAGCCTGAGTAGATCTAGCTAGATTCGTAGTATACCCCTCTGGTATTGCCAGCAGCATGCTCTAACCCACTGAGCCATTGTAACAATCGTCATATCTATAAGGAGTTGTTACTCATACATAGAGTGGGCATTTGAACCATTGGGTGTCTGAGCAACCTTAATTCATCAAGGACTTTACTTAGGAATTTACTTAAATAACAGGGTTTTATCAAACTATCCTGTTGGGAAGATTTAGTCCCGGATTTAGAGGTTATAAATAGACAGCCATATTCAATCCAGGGTGTTCTTTTCCTTAACGAGCAAAGATTTATCTCAAAGTAAACGGATCACAAAAGTATTATCGCTCTCATCTTTCCAGCAATTTGAAGATGAATGATGGTCTTTGAACCGATATGTAGGCTATCTTTATTTATCCCCCCGGCTTTTCTTTGGGGCGTTTGTTGTTCACCCTTGCTAAATAAAGCCGCTGTTGAAAAAAGCCCGGTGCCTATTCAGCCCTTGTTAATTTTCAATTAGTCTCAGACCCACCTGAAAAACTGAATCCCGTCCCTTCGTCCGTGAGGAGACATGATGAGGTTTGAAGTGCGTGTGTGAGTAAGTAACGGTGTGACGTGTGCCGCTTTGATATGACAAGGGCTCTTCTTTACGTGTCAGCTTCCTCCCTGGAGGCCTGTCGGCTTGACTCCCCCTCCTGTCAATCAACGTTACAGAGGAGAGGGAGGAGAGAGAGAAAGAGAGAGGGAGAAAGACTAAGAGCCCATCGAGCCTGCCGGGCTATCAATCCGCAGGGGCTTTGCGAGTGAGTGTGCTAGCTAGCGTAGAGTTCATACGCCTGTTTATGCTAATTCAGGCAGAGAGAGAGAGAGTTAGAGTTGGGGGGGGGGGGGTGTTGTTTCGCCATTTGGCTCAGCTGTCTCCGAGCCGAATCAGTCAGGTGCTGCCGACTGTCGTGGTCAGAACATAAGAAAATCTATATGGAACATGCCGATTGTTGTATCCCACCCCCACCCCTATCATTCTCCTTGTTTAATTATTCAGGAATGTGTACAGGAACGATACTGTTTCCTTTCTCCACCTGCGGCAAAGTGGGAAAGATTGCAAAATCAGAAGTGGAAAATGGTCTCACATTGGCATTTGCCAGAGATAACACGCTAACACCGTCACACTTAAATGCCGCATCGGCGTGGCGTTACGCAACTGTGTAAGTTAGATCGTGAAGTATTTCGGCACTGGAGTGTTTGCTGAAGTGAGCCCACGTGGCTTACTAGTCCAGGCCTGTATGTTGACATGCGGCGCCCACAACACTGAAGTGGTTAGCTGATGTGGGCTGTGCCATGTAGCTGTACATACTGATGATGAGAAGTCTCTCATAGCAGCACCGCTGAAAGCAAGGTGTAAAGTAAGTTCTCCATCTCTCCCGGGCCAAGTTACATAAATGCATAATAAGTCCTAAGGTGTACAAAAGTAACCCATCTCTGATAGTGCTGGGTTTAGTTTGCGGTTGGCATTAGATGCCTCTTGTTTCTACAGTGTCTGCATTCCAAATGGCACCCTATTCCCTTTATAATGCACTAATTTAGACCAGGGCCCATAGGGAGGAATAGGGTGCCTTTTTAGAATGTAGCAAGTGTCTCTGCCTTATACAGCTGACCTTCAGCGTACAGCTGTCATTTGAAATGAAGGGGAAAAGATGTCAGACAGTACCCAGTACCAGGATATTGTTGTGCCACACTAGCTTGTTAGTAGCACTTAGCACTAAGTTGCTCTTGCAATATGCACAGCATCGTAGTTGTTTTCGTAACAAAGAGCACTGTATTATTGATTTATATTTGCCAGTTACTGCTGATAAGTGCAGTACTGAAAAGTGCAGCAACATGTAATAGCATTGGCTCCATTTGTAGCCAAATAAGCTCTTAAAGTTCTTATCTAAAGTAGTTGTCTGATTGGGCTCCTTCCCTCTTAACTGATCACAGACCCCATTTACTTATTTATTTCATCTTTGAACAAGTCATTGAGAACACATCTTCATAATACAAACTGTCATGATGCGTATAACTAATACATTATAACCAGAGGAATATAGAAGAGCCTAACCACCCCCACGGCATATGCACACACCACACACAGACACACACAAACACACACACTTCCTCGAGTTCAGATTTATCCAGCAGCCAATTTTGTTGATGGGACCCCCAGATTGATCTTGAGCTCAGGTCCAGGTTATTCAGCACCCATTAGTAATTTGGGGCATTAGAAGATTGGCAGTTATTGGCAAAGGTACATTTTATCAGTCAGTGAATAAGTAAGAAAGTAAATAAGGCAGTCGGTAAGTGAGTGAATGGAGGACAGGTTAAGCGAATGTGAGGGGCCTGGACTTTTAAAGTCAGTGAAATTATTTATTTATGTACCCATACCTGCTGGCTAATTTAAGGTTTATTAGCTTGATAATGTGAATGAGTGTGAGGGCTTTGTCAACCACTTGTTTACAATCTGTTGGTTAATCCTACTATGTGTGTGTGTGTGTGTGTGTGTGTGTGTGTGTGTGTGGGTGTGTGTGTGTGTGTGTGTGTGTGTGTGTGTGTGTGTGTGTGTGTGTGTGTGTGTGTGTGTGTGTGTGTGTGTGTGTGTGTGTGTGTGTGTGTGTGGACACGTGTGCCACTTAGAGATGGCACAGTAATTTTATAATCGTGTAGCCTACGAATATGGATGTCCTAAAAAAAATCTACTTCATATTCAAGTCGTAAAAACTTTACCCAAAAGCATCAAAGTATAAATAAGCCTGGTTTACATCTAACAGACGATATAAGAAGAGACGAGAGGATGCCAAACTAGCCAGTTTTAGAATTTTGTGTTGTGGAACAGCTGACTGAAGATGGTACTGGTACCACGTGTACTGTATATAGCCAAGTTATCGTTACTCATTCCTTGTGTTATTATTTTTCTATTGTTCTCTATGCATCATTGTGAAGGGCGGCCCAGAAGTAAGCATTTCACTGTTAGTCTACACCTGTTGTTTATGAATCATGTGACAAATAAAATGTGGATTTGATTTGTGATGGTCAAGCTTTCAAAAAGATGGCACGTCCGCGTTTCCGATGTAACAAGGACTCTTTACAACGTGATGAAACGCTGTTGCTCCTTGTATCAGCAAAGTGTTATAGAAAAACTGCCCCCCCCTCTCTGCAGCAACAGCAGCACATACAGTTATTGTTTATGTTTAAAAATATATATACTGTATTTGCTATTCAAACGACTATAATGGTGACAGCGGACATTTTGCTGACAAATAACCGTCATCCAAAATTCCATGACTGTCACAGCCCTGATGGCACTGTGACCTGCCTCAGCTACCTACCTCATGGGATGGGAGATAAGGGATGGAATGGGGGAAATCCTGGTGTTCTAACTGTCTGGCATAATGAGGGTAGTGTACTATAGGTGTTCACCTCATTCCTGAAACTCCATCAAAGGAGGTCAGAATCTCTCCTAACCTAACCACTGATCCAGGGTCATAAATATTTTAATCCCCCTAATGATTACGGTTGGTATCGGTGGTAGGGGAACCTGATCCTAGATCTGTGGTTAAAAGGATACCAGTGCGAGTATCCTTTTGGTATGCAGGCTCCCTCTCTGGACCTGCTCCAGCACTTCCACTTTAATTAAAGCAGGATTTAAGAGGTGGGCCAGGGATTTGACTGAGCCATCGACTGTAGATCTCTCTCCTGCTGCCCCAGCCAACCACGGCACCCCAGGAAGCTTTCATTGGCTACATTCTGTGTCTTTGCACAACCAGTACAGACACACATACACTCCTCCCTCCACCATGTATAGGCAGCTCTTTGTTCTTTGCCTCAGTTCTTTGCCATTTTGCTCATTTTAACTTTCTTTAACATTCATGAGAAAAGCTTGCCGTGATTCAACAAATTCGATTTATGGTACATGACAACAGGATGCTCCAGGTTGAAGTCACCTCTAATCACAGATCTCGGATCAGATTACCCTACTCCCATTCCTAACTCTAACCATTATCAGGAGGACAAAACATCTGACCCTGTATCAATGGTCCAGGAAAAACTCCAACCTACTCCCGAGGGGACCGCTGTCTTTGATGCGAGTTGAAAATGGCCTCAGCTCATGGCATCCTGCTGTTGGTGGATTGTGGAGATGGTGATAGTCGCAAACCAGTTGTTCTCATTCTCTCTGTGATGAGTAAGAGAGTGCGGACTGGGGGCTAGCTGGCTGTGGAGCAGCGGGTGCTGAGATGACCTTTGAAGCTGCTGCACACTGGCAGGCGAGCATGTGGATGAGCCACCTAGGAGACAATACCAACCCCCCATTATGTGGGAACCACAGTCACACAAAGAGTTATCTTTTCTGAGGGTAGCCAACAACACATCCGCCACGCTGACCCTCAACACAGGGGCCCCTCAGGGGTGCGTGCTTAGTCCCCTACTGTACTCCCTGTTCACACACGACTGCATGGCTGCGCACGACTCTAACACAATCATCAAGTTTGCAGATGACACAATGGCGGTGAGCCAGATCACCAATGACGATGAGACAGCCTATCGGGAGGAGGTCAGACTTGGCAGTGTGGTGCCAGGACAACAACCTCTCACTCAACGTGGGCAAGACAAAGGAGCTTATCGTCGACTACAGTAAACGGAGGGCCATCGATGGTGCTGTAGTGGATAGGCCCACATTGCTAAGGAGCTATCATGGTCCAAACACAACCCCCCAGGAGGCAGAAAATATTTGCCATGGGCCTTCAGATCCTCAAAAAGTTATACAGCTGCACCATTGAGAGCATCTTGACTGGCTGCATCGCCGCTTGGTATGGCAACTGCTCGGCATCCGACCGCAAGGCGCTACAGAGGGTAGTGCGTACAGCCCAGTACATCTCTGGGGCTGAACCTCTATACCAGGCGATGTCAGAGGGAGGCCCTAAAAATTGTCAAAGACTCCAGCCACCCAAGTCATAGACTGTTCTCTCTTCTACCGCACAGCAGGCGATACCGGAGCACTAAGTCTGGGACCAAAAGGCTCCTGAACAGCTTCTACCCCCAAGCCATAAGACTACTAAATAGTTAACCAAATAGCTAGCCGGACTATCTGCATTGACCCTTTTTGCACTAACACTTTTTGACTCTAGTCACTGGACTCTACCCACACACTCACACATACACTCACTCACAAATACACACAGGCACACATTCGCCGCACACGCTTCCACACAAGCTGCTGCTACTGTTTATTATCTATCTTGTTGCCTAGTCACTTTACCCCTATCTATATGTACATATCTACTTCAATTTCCTCATACCCCTGCACATTGACTTGGTACTGGTACCATGTATATAGCCAAGCTGCCATTTGTATTTATTCCTTATGTTACTATTTTACATTTTTCTATTATTATTACAGTTATTATATATATATATATATATATATATATATATATATATATATATATATATATATATATATATATATATATATATATATATATATATATTTTATATTTCATGTGTTCTGTATTGTTGGGAAGGGCCCATAGTAAGCATTTCACTGTTAGTCTACACCTGTTGTTTACGACGCATGTCACAATTAAAATGCTATTTTAGTTGATTTGACTCATTGGTCTGGCAACTGACTGGCGTCTGACTGCAAGGGGAATCTAATTGGTATTTTCACAATATGCTAGAGTGTAATACATCGGTGTGGGCTCGATGGCATTGAATGTTTTCCTAACGGTCCACCATATACTTCAGTTGTGACGCTAGGGGTCAGATTTTCTTTCTTTCTTTTTTAAAATAACGTTCCCAAGGTAAACGGACTATTTCTCAGGTCCAGATCGTAGACTATGCATATAATTGTGAGTATGAGTATAACAAAACTGATTCTGCAGGCGAAAACCTGAGAAAATCTAACCCGGAAGTGATTTAAAAAAATAAAAATAATAATCTGTGTTTCCTGGCCCGTCCTTCTTCCATTGAAAGGGGTATCAACCAGATTCCTTTTCCAATGGCTTCCTCAGGCTGTGACCAGGCTTTAGACATAGTTTCAGGCTTTTATTTTGAAAAATGAGCGAGATTTTTCAAAAGTAGTCAGGTGTCCTCTGAATAGTTCCTGCACGCGAGAGGGTAGCTCTCCATTTTCTTTTTCTCTCTTATTGAATAGGTTACGGTCCGGCTGAAATATTATCGATTATGTATGTTAAAAACAACCTGAGGATTGATTATAAAAAACATTTGACATGTTTCTACGACCATTACGGATACTTTTTGGAATTTTCGTTGAACGGAACGAGGCTTTGGTTTTCTGAACATAACGCGCAACCCAAATGGCGTTTTTTTGTTATAAAAGTAATATTTATCGAACAAAAAGAACATTTGTTGTGTAACTGGGAGTCTCGTGAGTGCAAACATCCGAAGATTATCAAAGGTAAGCGATTCATTTTATTGCTTTTCTGACTTTCGTGACCAAGCTAACCAAGCTAATATAAGGCTAACTGTTCTAGCATTGATTGATACACTCACAAAAGCTTGGATTTCTTTCTCTGTAAAGCATATTTTCAAAATCTGACACGATAGGTGGATTAACAACAAGCTAAGCTGTGTTTTGGTATATTTCACTTGTGATTGCATGATTATAAATATTTTTTGTAATATTTTGCGCCCTGCAATTCAGCGGTTGTTTAGGAAAATGATCCCGTAAAAGGGATCCGTAGCGCAGAGAAGTTAAACTGTTTGACAATGTTCTCAGAATGTTTTTTGGTTAACATTGTTAATGTTACGCTATAACCTTTGTAACTGTGTTCGTGTAAACTCCATTTTTATTCGGTCAATTCAGAAGATTATTTGAAATTCCACATTGAATATAGCTATTTATATTTCCAGTGAGGATAGTTTCATTCTTTTAGAATTGATTAGAATTTCAATGTATTACAATTTCAATTCAGTTCCTGAATTGGCTGAATTGAAAATAAATGGAATAAATAAACCACTGAAGAGAATATTACCTGACATTAAGCAAACATCCTCTGTTTACTGGGCCGATGACAGACACACACACACACACACACACACACACACACACACATACACACACACACACACACACACACACACACACACACACACACACACACACACACACACACACACACACACACACACACACACACACACATACACACACACATACCCCTGTGGCAGTGACTCAGTCTCTGGGCTGGAGGCCTGTCAGCTTGATGAGCAACCATCTCAGCCAGGGAGTCAGAGCCCAGCAAGGTTTTCTGGGATGGCCAAGTGGGACCACTGGGGGGCGTATTCCGTCCAGTACAGCTCTTCCACTGTCCATCCCAAAGCCCCGGGGCAGACAGACAGTCGCAGCCATATAATTACAGGATCTCAATGGTCACATCCCCCATCCAAACAACATGGCACTGGCATTGAAACCAATAACCTTCATGCCTTCTGTGATTAGGCGCTCAGATGGGCAACGTTGATATTCAGTTGTTGATATTCAATTGTCACCAATATGAATGGTTGCCACCGGCTCACCAGCACTCCTAGTGCATGGGAGGTGCTACTTCATGCCAATGATTCACCAATCGTTACCCAGTAAGCTAATGGTCTTTGGTTTGGTCCAAAGGTGGTACTTGGGTGGTCCTCTGTAGCTCAGTTGGTAGAGCATGGCGATGTGGGTTTGATTCCCGGGACCACGTAGAATGTATACACGCAAGACTTTAAGTAGCTCTGGATAAATGCATTTGCTAAATGACATTTATTATTATATATTATGTTTGATATTGTTGCCACTACCTCTACAAACTGAGCTACTTAGCTACTGTGTGATGCTTTCAAAGATTTTACTGAGTTACAGTTCGTGTAAGGAAATCAGTCAATTGAAATAAATTCATTAGGCCCTAATCTCGGTATCTCTATTTGCCATCAATAGAATGCAATTGTGTTCGTTGACTGTAGCTTATGCCTGCCCATACCATAACCCCACCGCCACCATGGGCCACTCTGTTCACAACGTTGACATTAGCAAATCGCTTGCCCCCAAGACTCCATACACGCCGTCTGTCAACTGCCTAGTACAGTTGAAACTGGGATTCATCCGTGAATCTTCTCCAGCGTGCCAGTGGCCATCGAAGGTGAGAATTCGCCCACTGAAGTCGGTTACAATGCTGAACTGCAGTCAGGTCAAGACCCTGGTGAGGACGAAGAGCAGGCAGATGAGCTTCTCTGAGATGGTTTCTGACAGAAATTCTTCGGTTGTGCAAACCCACAGTTTCATCAGCTGTCCTGGTGCTGGTCTCAGACGATCCCGCAGGTGAAGAAGCCGGATGGGCATACTGCAAATTCTTTAAAATGACTTTGGAGGCAGCTTATGGTAGAGAAATTAACCTCTAACGAGTCACCCTCCCGGATCCGGGATCCTCCTCATCAAAAAAGCTGACTAGCATAGCTTAGCCTAGCGCCACAGGGATATCATATAATATAATTTCATGAAATCACAAGTCCAATACAGCAAATGAAAGATAAACATCTTGTGAATCCAGCCATCATTTCCGATTTTTTAAATGTTTTACAGCGAAAACACAATATATATTTATATTAGCTCACCACAATAGCCAAACACACATCGCCATTTATTCACCGCCAACATAGCTTTCACAAAACCCACAAATAGAGATAAAATGAATCACTAACCTTTGAACAACTTCATCAGATGACAGTCTTATAACATCATGTTATACAATACATTTATGTTTTGTTCGAAAATGTGCATATTTAGAGGTACACATCGTGGTTTTACATTGTGAATACGTAGCCATAATGCACCAAATTGTCCGGAGATATTTTGGACAGTCACGTAATCTAACCAAAAAAACTCATCATAAACTTTACTAAAAAATACACGTTGTACAGCTAATGAAAGATACACTGGTTCTTAATGCAACCGCTGTTAGATTTAAAAAAAATAACTTTAGTACAACGTACAGCATGCAATATTGTGAGACAGCGCCCAACAATTCTCCGCCTTGTTGGAGCCAACACAAACCACAAAAATACGAAATAACATCATAAATATTCTCTTACTTTTGATGATCTTCCATCAGAATGTTGTGCAAGGAGTCCTAGTTCCAGAATAAATCGTTGTTTTGTTTTAGAATGTCCATTTCTTCTGTCGAATTAGCAACTTTGGCTAGCCATGTGGAGGGCACATGTCCAAGAACTCTTAGCGCATGGAACGAAAAATTCCAAAAGTCCCAATAAACGTCAAATAAACTGGTCAAACTCGGTTGAAAATCCAACTTTATGATGTTTTTCTCATATGTATCCAATAAAATCCGAGCCGGAGCATTTCGTCGTGTATACCTAACGCATTTCAGAAGACAATGTGTGGTTCCCTGGTGCGCAGTTGAATACTGCCAATAGAGCGGACCTGTCACTCCAAAAGCTCTCATTCGGTCTCACATCAAGCTAGACACCCCATTCAACATTCTACTGCCTGTTGACATCTAGTGGAAGGCGTATGAAGTGCATACAGATCCATAAATATAAGCCAGTTGAATAGGCAGGCCCTGACACAGAGCCCCATTTTCAGAATTTTCACTTCCTGTTTGGAAGTTTGCTGCCAAATGAGTTCTGTTTTACTCACAGATATAATTCAAACAGTTTTAGAAACTTCAAATTGTTTTATATCCAATAGTAATAATAATATGAATATTGTATGATCTAGAACAGAGTACGAGGCCGTTTAATTTGGGCACGAATTTTTCCCAAAGTTAAAATAGCGCCCCCTATTAAGAAGAAGTTTTAACATTCAATTCTCTGGCAACAGCTCTGGTTGAAATTTCTGCAGTCAGTATGCCAATTGCACACTCCCTCAAAACATCTGTGGCATTGTGTTAGGCAAAACTGCCCAGTTTTTTTTGCGTATCTGTAACGAACGTCGTCGGGAGAAGAAGAGGACCAAGGTGCAGCGTGGTAAGTGTTCATATTTTAATCAATCAACTGAACACTGGACAAAACAACAAAACCGACAAACGAACAGTTCTGTAAGGTGACGACACAAAACAGAAAACAACTACCCACAAACACAGGTGGGAACAGGCTACCTAAGTATGGTTCTCAATCAGAGACAACGATAGACAGCTGCCTCTGATTGGGAACCATACCAGGCCAAACACATAGAAATACAAAACAAGGACAACATAGAACACCAGACATAGAATGCCCACCCAAACTCACGCCCTGACCAACCAAAATAGAGACATAAAAGGATCTCTAAGGTCAGGGCGTGACAGTATCCTTTTATTGTCCCCAGCACAAGGTGCACCTGTGTAATGATCATGCTGTTTAATCAGCTTCTTGATATGTCACACCTATAAGGTGGATGGAGTATCTTGGCAAAGGGGAAATGCTCACTAACAGGGATGTAAACAAATGTGTGCAAATCATTTTAGAGAAATAAGGTTTTTGTGCATATGGAAACGTTTCTGGTATCTTTTTTTTCAGCTCATCAAACATGGGACCAACACTTTACATGTTGCGTTTAAATTTTTGTTCAGTATCCAAATATACTTCGGTCTTAAAGAGAACTTCGCCAGACAGAGCTGGACTAGAACAACGGGCCAAACACGACAAGTTTGAAATGTGTATTTGTATTTTATTTATTAAGGATCCCCATTAGTGGCTGCCAAGGTAGCAGCTACTCTTCCAGCAACATTAACAAATATTAGGGCCTTGCATTCCATGTTGAAAATTTTAAAAGCCTTGTTGGGCGAGGACTGTTGTTTGTTTTTGTATCCTGCATGCTATCAGTTCCCTCAGTTCTGCAATCAGTTTGGCCTGGCAATGCAGAGCCTCATAACTCCATTAAGGTCCAGGGCAGGTATAAAAATAGCCTAATCTAATAGCCCTGCTCCCTTGCTGAAGTCATGGTGCTGCCCTGGCTCCTTACCGTATGTATACTTGTTTTGTTCCTGTCTTAGAGAGAAGGGGGGTATCTATCACAGTCATCCCCGGTGAAGTATGTAATGTGTATTCCCTGTCCAGGAGCACACACACACACACACACACACACACACACACACACACACACACACACACACACACACACACACACACACACACACACACACACACACACACACACACACACACACACACACACACACGTAGACACACTTCAGACACACACAGTATACTTCATGGATATGTATGCTACCAGAGACATACTCACACACACAGGTTCATGCATGGAACACACGTGCATACACCCCCCACCCCCCCCCCCCCCCCACCCCACCCCACCACACACACACACTCACTCTCTAACACACTTTTACAAACATTGAACAAACCCACAGCAGTGTGAAGCCAAGTCCCATGGGTTGTGTATTCTGGGATGTTGTTTTCACCAGTCAATGTCTCTGGGGTCTTGCTCCGGGGTAAAAGGGCTCATGATGATAGCTAGCGTTAACAGGAAATTCTCAGCTGTGTTTACACCATGGTTTCTTGGAATGGACCCACAGGGATTGGTAATGTCCTCAGAGCTTTTCATGAGAGGAACTGCTGGCAACACTTTACAGTCGAATTTTGAGTAAACTTTATTGATCCCCAGAGGGGGAAATTGTGGTTGTCTTGTAGACAGCAGTAGACGACAGGGACCATACTATAGTCTATAAGGGGATACACTTAAGAAGGGAGTTACTGTATGTATGCTGTTGTGCTACTTACCATTAGGGTTGCACGTTTTGGGGAATATTCAGAGGTGGAAGCTTTCCGTGGGAATTAACGGGAATATATGGGCATTAACGGAAATATATGCAAATTCCTATTAATACCATTTAAATGTAGATGTTTTTTGCATTGAATATATTTACCATATCATATGGAGACAGAAATATAAACCTTTTACCTTATCATAAGTAGACATAATTGCAAATGATTAAATCCTTCCAATAGAAATTTTAAAAACAATTTAATTACGAATTGAACTTTAATTAAATGAGTTGACTCTTCACATGGGATGATTTCACTGAACAACAAAAGCAAGGGAATATTGAATGATCCCCAATGATCCATCGCATCTCCCAAAAACATTTTCAACATACATTCTTAAAATGATAGTCTAGAAACTAAAGCTTTGGTTGTCTTGCTCTAGGGCTTCCATGTCTTCACCCTGGACCTCCTCAATGTCCACCTCTTGAACATCAGACTCTGAGGCCTCATCTTCACTGTCACTTGCCAACCTTGTTGAGAATGGCTCATTGTCAGGCTCAAATTTGCCCGAATGGCCACCCATTTTTCAACCCTTGTATTGGTCAGCCTGTTGCGTGCTTTGGTGTGTGTGTTCCCAAACAAGGACCAGTTGTGCTCTGAGGAGGCTGATGTTGGTGAGATTTGGAGGATGATGGAGGCAACAGGGGAAAGAGCCTCAGATCCACAAAGTCCCTTCCACCAGGTGGCTGATGAGATATGTTGGGACGACTGCCATATTGCATCTCCATCCCAAAGCCCTTGCTTGGAAGTGTACTTCGCCAGACTGCCAAGAACCTTGCCCTCCTCCAGGCCAAGGTGGCGAGATATGGTAGTGATGACAACATAGGCCTTGTTGATCTCTGCACCAGACAGGATGCTCTTGCCAGCATACTTTGGGTCCAACATGTACGCTACGGCGTGTATGGGCTTCAGGCAGAAGTCTTCCCGCTTTTTGATGTATTTCAGAACTGCGGTTTCCTCTGCTTGGAGCAACAGTGAAGTGGGCAGGCCAGTACAGATTTCTTCTCTTACATCTGCAAGCAGAGTCTGAACATCAGACAGGATGGCATTGTCTCCCTCAGTCCGTGCAATGGCTACTGCTATAGGTTTCAGGAGTTTCAGGCTGCTTACCACTCTCCCAAAATACATCATCCAGGAGGATCCTCTTGATGGGGCTGTCAATATCGGCAGACTGTGATATGGCCATTTCTTGGAGAGACTCCTTCCCCTCCAGGAGAATGTCAAACATGATGACAACACCACCCCAACGAATGTTGCTGGGCAGCTTCAATGTGGTGTTCTTATTCTTCTCACTTTGCTTGGTGAGGTAGATTGTTGCTATAACTTGATGACCCTTCACATACCTAACCATTTCCTTGGCTCTCTTGTAGTGTATCCATTGTTTTCAGCGCTATGATGTCCTTGTGGAGCAGATTCAATGCATGAGCAGCACAGCCAATGGGTGTGATGTGAGGGTAGGACTCCTCCACTTTAGACCAAGCAGCCTTCATGTTTACAGCATTGTCTGTCACCAGTACAAATACCTTCTGTGGTCCAAGGTCATTGATGACTGCCTTCAGCTCATCTGCAATGTAGAGCCCGGTGTGTCTGTGTCTGTGCTCTTGTAGAATACTGGTTGAGGGGTGGAGATGATGTAGTTAATTATTCCTTGCCCACGAACATTCGACCACCCATCAGAGATGATTGCAATACAGTCTGCTTTCTCTATGATTTACTTGACCTTCACTTGAACTCTGTTGAACTCTGCATCCTGCAAATGACTAGATAAAGGATGTCTTGTTGGAGGGATGTATGCTGGGCGAAGATCATTCAGAAATCTCTTCCAATACACATTGCCTGTGAACATCAGAGGTGAACCAGTTGCATACACACCTTGAGCAAGACATTCATCAGCATTTCTCTGACTACGTTCCTCCATTGAGTCAAAAAAACTTCTAATTCCAGGAGGACCATGAGCTGTTGCTATTGATAAGGTGTCTGATTCATGATTTTCTCCTCGAATAGAAGTAGAGGGACTTTTGTCAGAGATTGCTTGTTGTGAGCACTGAGGGAACTTTATGCACTTGGCCAGATGATTCTGCACCTTTGTTGCATTCTTCACATATGATTTGGCACAGTATTTGCAAATGTACACAGCTTTTCCTTCTACATTAGCTGCAGTGAAATGTCTCCACACATCAGATAGTGCCCGTAGCATTTTCCTGTAAAGATTAGAAAAAAATGAGTAAAAAACCCCAAATACAATTCCATGTACAGATAAGTAGTTAGATTAAACAACTCCTTTGTAAGATACATGTTTTAAAATGAAACTGTAATGAATTCTCAGGGAGAAAAATGTGTAGATTCACGCACAGAGCGTGACAGATGTTTATTAACCTCTCTAGGGTACGTGGGACGGTAGAGTCCCACCTCTTCAACAGCCAGTGAAACTGCAGGGCGCCAAATTCAAAACAACAGAAATCCCTTCATTAAAATTCCTCAAACATACATGCATTTTACGGCATTTTAAAGATACACTTGTTGTAAATCCAGCCACATTGTCCGATTTCAAAAAGGCTTTACGAAGAAAGCAAACAAAACGATTATGTTAGGTGAGTGCCTATTCAAAGAATAACACAGCCATTTTTCCAGCCAAAGAGAGGATTCACAAAAAGCAGAAATATAGATAAAATTAATCACTAACCTTTGATGATCTTCATCAGATGACACTCATAGGACTTCATGTTACACAATACATGTATGTTTTGTTCGGTAAAGTTCATATTTATATCCAAAAATCTTTACATTGGCGCGTTATGTTCAGAAGTTCCAAAACATCCGGTGATTTTGCAGAGAGCCACATCAATTTACAGAAATACTCATAATAAACATTGCTAAAAGATACAACTGTTATGCATGGAATTTTAGATGCACTTCTCCTTAATGCAACCGCTGTGTCAGATTTCAAAAAAGCTTTACGGAAAAAGCAAACCATGCAATAATCTGAGGTCGGCGCTCAGAGCCCAATCAAGGCAAAAATATATCCGCCATATTGTGCAGTCAACAGAAGTCAGAAATAACATTGTAAACATTCACTTACCTTTGATGATCTTCATCAGAATGCACTCCCAGGAATCCCAGTTCCACAATAAATGTTTGTTTTGTTCGATAATGTCCATCATTTATGTACAAATTCCTCTTTGTTGTTCTAGCGTTCAGTACACTTTCCAAACTCACGACGCGCGTTCAAGTCAAGCGGAAAGTACGGACGAAAAGTTAAAAAAGTTATATTACAGTCCGTAAAAACATGACAAACTAAGTATTGAATCAATCTTTAGGATGTTTTTAACATAATTCTTCAATAATGTTCCAACCGGAGAATTCCTTTGTCTTCAGAAGTGCGATGGAACAGAGCTCGCTCTCACATGAACGCGCATGGTCAGCGCATGTTCAGGTCATGGTAGACCTTACTCAAACCCCTCTCATTCGGCCCCACTTCACAGTTGAAGCATCAGACAAGGTTCTAAAGACTGTTGACATCTAGTGGAAGCCATAGGAAGTGCAACATTACCAATATCCCACTGTATCTTCAATAGGAGATGAGTTGAAAATCGACCAACCTCAGATTTCCCACTTCCTGGTCTATAACACAAAGAAACAGTGCTACATTCAAGAACACAAAGAAAAATAACACAAGGTTGACTAAGAAAAGAAAAGCAGAACCTTACAGAAACATGTATGGAAACAGGTGAATTAACACTCCTCAGGTAGCAGGTTCAAGCAAGCTAAAACGCACATGGTAGCAAAAACTAACTAGCAGAAATTGTTAACAATTTAGACATTATTTAAAAACACTGTAGGCTACTATTAACTAGTTAACAAAAAATCATGTATGTCACCCAGTATTGTAATCAAAACCAGAAAGCATGTAGTCCTTGGCTCAGACAGCGTAGTAGTGTGGGCTCAATAGCATCTCATTAGTGTGCAAGATCTTGAGAATCAGCTGTACATGTGATGGAAGAGTGCACTGCACATGTGATGGAAGAATGCACTGTGCATAGAGAGGGTTGCAATTCCATTGAATTGGGGATAGTTTGACCAAAATATGTCACAAGACCTAGAATTGCCTTATGTGTATCCCACAAAAAAAGGTTAACTGTTATAAGCTAACTTTTTTGATGAATTTAAGCAAAATGCCCCAAATTCCAGGGCTTAACTTCCCATGGAAAAATTCTGTAACAATTCCGGGAATTTACCGGAAAGTTTCCGACACTTTGCAACCCTTCTTACCACTGCTAATGTTGTTTTCCAAGTAAAGCATTAAAAAAATTATAAGTACTGCGTAACTAGCCTTTTACAGCCTATTACACAGCTATTTGTTACGTTACAGTTGTATGGATTAGGCAAAAAGATGTGAGTCAAGTGGAGGCTATGGTTCAGTTCCCACTTCTGACCCCATGTGACGTTATAGTTAAATGGGTGAGACAGATAATATGGCAACAGTACATGTCCTACATCCTGGTCCTTGACCATTACAGCTTTATCCCTATTACACACTGACGGAGGCCTTTGTATTCCTTGCGGAACCATTGATGAATCGCATTGCCATGCCAGACCCCAGCTTGGTCCCTATACAGGTTGACTGAGTGACTTATCCAAACAAAAGCAAATGACAGTGCCATCAAGAGAGCAGGTTTGTTTTTTTTGTGCTCAACAAAGAAATAATGTACTATTTATTGTTTTCTCATCTCTAGCTATGAATTGAAAAGTTTCTCATTTTATGTTAGTCACTATAGGGAAGGGAAAGGAAACAGTGAAATGGTGTCAGATAGAGAGTGATGTAATTGTAAGTGCAACATTTTGAAATGCCAATGATTCACCAATCGTTACCCAGTAAGCTAATGGTCTTTGGTTTGGTCCAAAGGTGGTACTCGGGTGGTCCTCTGTAGCTCAGTTGGTAGAGCATGGCGTTTGCATGTGGGTTTATTTCCCTGGACCACTCATACGTAGACACTCATGTTGACCCACATGAAATAGTTTGAATGCACAGCAGGGACAGTAATCTTAGCTGTTTAACCAATGTATTACAATGACGTTGAAGAAGCTGTGATATTGTAGGTGGCAGTGGGCACCTCTCTTCCCTATTCTCTTCCCTTCCTCCCTTGGTATCTCTCCTTTTGTTACTTCCCTCCCAGGAAACGTATGACAGTCCAATTATCGGGTTCTTTAGCCCGGAGGCCTGCAGGACACTGTGGAGGCAGACATATTGCTTTGGTGGCAGCTGAACTGCGTTGGTTGGGGCAGTTGAGGTTGAGGAGTCTTCCGAGGACAGGCTGCGTGTTGTTTGTAGCAGTCTGAGGCTGCAGCAGGAGCCTTAAGGGACCTCGGCCTCGCACCCTTGTTAACCAGAGATTATTCACATCAGTCCTCGCTCTGGGTCCTTCCTCACCACAGCCATAACATATGCACAAGTCACTCCAAATAAGTGTAAGAATCAAACATCAGAATAATGTTGCTGTGGAAGGATCAAACAGTAATTTTTTATGGGTGTGTGATCATGTGTGCATGTGTGTGCTTGTCTTTATGTGCATGTGACGTGTGTGTGATCGTGTTTGTCTGTTTGTGCACGTGTGTGTGTGAGTGAGGATTGGTGTTGTTTTTAGTGGTCAGCACTAGGGATGAGATGGACAGTGACATCACTGCTTGTCTAAGGGACTGGGGGTGTGGTGGCAGGGAGCTCAGCAAGCCCATGCACTCTCCCTTTTGGCATCCCCACTGCCCCTCTCTATGTCTCTGTCTGTCTCTCTCTCCCCCTCTCTCTATCTCTCTCTCTCTGCCTAAAGCTGGAAATATATACTGGCCATTCATTCCCTATCTTTGGGTCGTGCAAATTTGGGGTTTCTTACCTAATAAATCCAAGTGTGTGTCTGCACTTTATGAGTGCAGTTGCCTATGATTGTGTGTATGTGTTTGCATGCTCATGTAAGTGTGTGTGTGGTGTGTGCGTGTACGTGTACGTGGGCCTGTGTGTGTGTTTTTGAGTGTTTGTGGTACTTGTGTTTGGGTACGTGTGTGTTTTAGTCACCTGGGATCAGAGCCATCTGGTGATTTCCTTCATACAGATGGAATGGGGGATGCGTTGTTACACTAAAGGCTGAACTCAGCTAGGCGAACCGAACGAGTGTGCTCACATACTCCCTTAAAAGCGGCAGTAGCACTGTTTGTCCATCTTGAGACGCCATAGCCAGTATACACTTAAATTTACATAAAAACGTCTGTCGTTGAATGACAACAAACACTTCATCGAAAAATCTGACCAATAACCGACGAAGGGGCGTAAAATTCGGCTTCCGAACTTTGGCTTGCCTCGAGAAAAATGTGTGTGCACGAACAGCCGAAAAAACCTTTGCAAAAACGAACAAAATGTCACAAAATGTCGTCATAATATACTGTATATTATATGCACAAACTGTTCCGAACTGTTTCGGATGGGAATCATGCGTGTCGTGTCAGATCGTGTCGTCCTGAATATTGTGCATTAGGTGATTCAATGAAAGTTATGGAAGCATTGTGCATCCATCCTTGGTCTGTCTATGGGCTTGTTTAACATCGACTGCATTGCAGTCGGCGACTGTCGACTGACTGATTTACACATCACCTTGCATGATAAATAACTACTCATTATTATTTGTAGATCAGCCCGTCATTCAATGCATCACGGATTTGATGCCCTTGATGGAGCTACACTGTTGTAGCAGTTTGGGAAAACACTGAAAAACACTGCCCTCTCCCCCAATAATAATATTAGTCTGAATGATTACCGTTGCAAAGTTTTGTTTATTTTTGGCTATTTAAACCATTCCTTATATGGGAACATTCAAACCTTATGTTGAAGATGACCTGCAGGGATGTGCAGGGTCTAATGCTCAGGAGATGGTGTAATGTTGCAATGATCTGGAATCAACATGGAGCTAGCAGACACACACACATCCCACAGTAAATCAGCCACAGAGTTTTGAAAAGCCTCTGCCAGGAGTTGGAGTGGTGTGACACAAGTGAACAACAGGTGGGTCTTGTCATAGACTCGATTAAGGTGTTCCCTCCATTTCCCTTTTGGTGGTTTATCCGAGGAATCTTATCGGCTGTCACAGAGGAGACAGAGATGCATTACTTATCCATCCGGAGAAGTGCTTATCAGCCGGAGAACCAGGCTTGAGTGTTCCCGGAAACAATTAACCCCAAATGGGGAGGGGGGTAGGGGATCGTCTGGCTATCCATCTCAGATTCCCCCTCCCAAATCAATTCTACATTTATAATACGGCCCAAGGACAACTCAAGTTATTTTTGGCCTTGTTGTTTGTATCACCTTTAATCATTGTTGGACAGTGCAAGGAAACATTATTAAAAGAAAGAAAGAAACATATACTGTAGACTGTGTATACAAAACGTTAAAAACACCTGCTCTTTCCATGACATAGAATGAACAGGTGAATCCAGTTGAAAGCTATGATCCCTTATTGATGTCATTTGTTAAATCCATTTCAATCAGTCTAGATGAAGTGGAGGAGACAGGTCAAAGAAGGATTTTTATGCCTTGAGACAATTGAGACATGTTTTGTTTGTGTGTTTGTGTGTGTGTGTGTGTGTGTGTGTGTGTGTGTGTGTGTGTGTGTGTGTGTGTGTGTGTGTGTGTGTGTGTGTGTGTGTGTGTGTGTGTGTGTGTGTGTGTGTGTGTGTGTGTGTGTGTGTGTGTATGTAGATAAATTGATTCATATATCAGTGCGGGGCCATAAGACACCTGGTTTTAAGCCAGATGTTGCCCCCAGACGTTTGAGACCCAAAGCCACACAGAGAACAGACAAAATAACACAGCTAGCATACCACGCCATACGTCCATTCAGAAAGGCCCTCGGTGGGCCCACAGAACAGGCTGCTCCCCCATCTGATGCTTCCGGGCGATTAAGCCGTGAATGAGCCGTCCCCTTCTGGATGATCCTGCCTTTTATGGTTCCATTCAAACCCATGCTCGATAAAACACTGCTGCTCATAATGTCCCCACACTGAAAAAGTAGAAACTAATCCAAACTTTAAAGTGGCACAGGCAATGTCCAGGACCCGCAAAAGCGCAAATAGGTTGCTGGCTGAGTTAGTGGTGTAATGATCCTATAGAATTTCTCTCTCGGGGTAATTCATGATGGATGATCTGGAGTGGGGCGCCATGTCTTTACTATTGAGCCATGCAAGCTATCATGTGATTTTATTGTTAGACTATCTGGCTGTTTCATATTTTTGTCTCTACTGTTTTATCTCATCTATCTTTGTTTTCATCATATAATGCAACTTTATGTGGTTGTGATTATGTTAACTGACCAGATAACAACCGAAATAGGACGGCTTTCCCCATGATGTCTTTATCTCCTTATAAAAATGCCGGCTTTACCTGGTTGTAACAGAGATCAGTTGGTTGTAAACTGGTTATGTGACTCACTGGGCCCTACTATCTCCTCCATGTGTTTGAGGTGAAATGGAACTTGAACGAAAATGAACTTAAACTTGAATAAGGTCATCTCTTTTTCTTCCTCCCTTCTGCCTTTCTCTGCAGTGGCTCCCTCCACAGTGCCTCCCACGAAGCTGTGGTGGAAGGAGATCGTGGTGTTGGGGACGGTGGGCTGTGCCTCGGTTGCCTTCCTCCTGTTGATGGTCATCATCTGCTATAAGGCCATAAAGAGGTAGGTCTTTCTGACTCGTACACATACCCTTGCATTGAACTTGCATTGGGCTATTTACGCATTAGCGCTTTCCTCCCATGGTCACAGAAAATTACAGGATGGTTAAACATGAGTGTTACAGTACGATACTTAAAATATATATATATATATAATCCTACCAGGTAAACCCACCTCACAGGTTGATGCTTCAAGTTTTCAGAAGAAGTGTGTGTGCACTGGCAGTAGATTGTGAACAAAGACACTGTGTAAACATTTAGGACACAATCTATAACCTGATAGTCTGGAGAAATCCAGTCTGTTAGTGCTAACATTCCTTTCCTTACCACTCCTTGTCATGCCAAACATGTTGGGATACATTTAGGATAATCTATGTTCAGTCTGACCCAGGTAACATTGTCTTCACCTCTACTTCTATAGAAGGGGCCTTAGTGTAATACAACACGATTCCACAGATCATGTGGATAATCCCTTATATATAGTATTTGTAAACCCTTTGTAAAGATCTTATAATCAGCTTTCATGAGGGTGATTGGTCCATAGTTAGCTTTGTCCATTCTTCCCCTGCCAATATTTATTTTCCTGTGATTTGATCAGTATTGAACCTGATATTTGGCTTTATAAAATAATTAATATCAACATACAACACTACAAAGACATACTCAGAGCCATTCCTATCATGTTGCTAGCCCTAACATGGTTATTAGAGTGATAGTTTCAAAGTGAGCATGCTGACGCCTCAAGCTGTTGGAGATGGGTTCAATGTCAGCGAACCTCAGTGGATGTCAATCAACTCAGTGAATGTGGTTCTCCAGTAGAATATTTTCCCCACCAATCCTCAAAATGGGTGAAAAGATCACGGCTGACAGCTGGCAAGAATGCAGTATGCCAGCCTGATCCAGCTACAGTATGTCAGCCTGATTTAGCTCCAGTATGTTAGCCTGATACAGCTACAGCATGTTAGGCTTATCCAGCTATAGTATGTTGGCCTGATACAGCTACAGTATGTTAGGCTTATCCAGCTACAGTATGTCAGCCTGATTCAGCTACAGTATGTCAGCCTGATCAAGCTACAGTACGTCAGCCTGATTGAGCTACAGTATGTCAGCCTGATCCAGCTACAGTACGTCAGCCTGATCCAGCTACAGTATGTCAGCCTGATCCAGCTACAGTATGTCAGCCTGATCTAGCTACAGTACGTCAGCCTGATTGAGCTACAGTATGTCAGCCTGATCCAGCTACAGTATGCCAGCCTGATCCAGCTACAGTATGTCAGCCTGATCCAGCTACTCTTTGAGGTGAGCTAGGAGCCAGAAGAGTGGTGTGTGTGTGTGTCAGTGCCTATGTGCCTATGTGTCCTGAGCTGCACTTAAGTCTAGCTAACATTGACATACCGTTACCGTTAGGGAAGTAGATAAAAGACTTGCCAAAAAAAGAGCTTCAAGGGAAATGGCCACAAACAGATGCATCAGAGCAGTCAAAATCGAAGGAGACTCCTGGGATATGGACTGAGGGAGTTATGTATGCCTGATCTGCTCAGGCATAGATGTTGGCTGATCTGAGGACAGACGGATTCATTCATTCGCACAGAACCAGAAAGGTATGTGCCAGTTTTAAGGCTTTCCCCAGGAATCCACTGGAGCTTTTTGGAATTGGCTGCTGTCCCCATATCATCACATCACTCGATTTTATTATCCCAAATATTCAGGCCTGGCAAATATTTTTTTCTTATCAAATCCTTCTATCCCTTTCTTCCTCTGTCACCCCCCCTCCTTTCCTCCATCCCGCCATCTTTCTTTCTCTCTCTCTTTCACCTGTCTCACCGGTCGCTCCCCCACCTCTCTCACCCCCCCCCCCCCCCTCTCTCTCTCTATCTTTCCCTCTCTCTCTCTTTCTGAGGCAATGCCATAGTTCAGGGAAATGGAGTGAAAAGGGTATCTTATTTGTGAGAAGGGTATCTGATTTGTTGTGTTCCCTCAGAGGCAAACAATGAGGTTGTGACAGACTGGAAGGAACAGGGGGAAGAAATAGAGGGAGGCACACACTCCGAGGGATGAATAGGGTCATAGAAAGGCAATGAAGAGAAAAAAAGACATCAAATCAAATTTTATTTGTCACATGCGCCGAATACAACCTTACAGTGAAATGCTTACTTACAAGCCCTTAACCAACAATGCAGTTTTAAGAAAAACAACCCCCCAAAAAATAAGATATCACACCACTCACACTTTTCTAACTATCTTTGTCCTCTGCCAAACTTTTCTCTTGATAATGTTTCCTCAAGAAACATCCTCTAAATAAACCTTTGTGTATAATGTGTTTTGGGCTCATTTTCACTTTCCAATGATTGAGTCATCCAGTGACAGGGTAGCTACTACTGTGGCTTGTTATGGTTAGTCATAAGCTTGTTCCTCCCATAAAGGGTCAGGAGGATTCTAAATATATCTCCTTTCTCTAGGTCTCGGCAGACTCAAAGTAGATCTTTGTTGATATTTTTAGCAGCCTGTTTGATGTACTGTAGTAGGCCACGGTTTTTGGATTGCAAACTTGCTGCACTTTTCTCACAACAACATAGTGGCAAGCACCTGAAATTGAGAAAATGCATATAAGCTATATATTTGGGATATACAGTACCAATCAAAGGTTTGGACACACCTACTCATTCAAGAGTTTTTAATGAATAATAATAATGAAGACATCAAAACTATAAAATAACACATATGGAATCATGTAGTAACCAAAAAAGTGTCAATGTCACGATCTTTCAAGATCGAACCCAGAAGCAGACCAGGACAAGGAGCGTAGGAAGAAGGTGAGTATTTATTTACAGTGAAATGTGAAAAGGTAGATATATCCAGATGGCGTAGCGGGCAGCGGTGGTGAGTAGATGAGAGGAAATAGGTGAATCCAATGTAGTAGCAGAATCCTCTGTCAACCAGGCGGGAATGGAGTGAATGATCCAGGTGAGTAACTGAAGACAAAACAAACGGAGGTAAGTTCAAGGCAAGCAATACGTAAATGAAAACAACAAAACAAATTCTATCCAACTGGAGTCTGGTACTCAGGCACAACATACTGTTCATGGCTAACGATCCGGCAGGGAATGGAAGTCAGGTCAGAGCTTTTGAAGGGTAGAGATGATGATCAGGACAGGTGTGCAGATTACTGACGGGAAACAGGTGCGGGTGAAATCAATCTCCCAATGAGCTAATTCGCCCGGCAACCAGACAGGGTGCGTTCCAGGACACCTGAAACACACTCCAGGACAGACACACAGGCAAACCCAGACTCAGGAAGCGGGATTCGTGACAGTACCCCCCCTCCGACGAACGCCACCGGGCGGACTACCTGGAGCGCCAGGATGGAGGCGGTAGAAGTCACGAATCAGGTCGTCATCCAGAATCTGTCGCCGAGGAATCCAACTCCTCTCCTCTGGACCATATCCTTCCCAGTCCACTAGAAACTGGTACCCTCGACCCCGCCGTCTGGAGTCCATGATGCGGCGCACCGTGTAGACAGGACCACCTCCGATCATCCGAGGAGGAGGAGGACGAGGAGGAGGAGGCAACAGAGGACTGAGGTGAACCGGCTTGAGACAGGAGACATGAAAAGTGGGATGCACTCTAAGTGTTGCAGGCAACTTGAGTCGAACCACCACAGGATTTATGATTCTCTCCACTACAAACGGACCAATGAACTTAGGTGACAACTTCCTTGACTCCGTCCGTAGAGGAAGATCCCGTGTAGCCAACCAAACCTTATCTCCAACCGTATAAGCTGGGGCAGGAATACGGCGACGGTTCGCCTGTATCTGATACCGGTCAGAAACTCTAAGGAGAGCCTTCCTGGCCCGATGCCAGGTCCGGTGGCAACGACGAATATGGGTCTGGACAGAGGGAACCGAGAGATCCCTCTCCTGAGAAGGAAACAAAGGAGGTTGGTATCCGTAAAGGCATTGGAAGGGGGACATCCCAGTGGCAGATGAAGGAAGGGTATTATGGGCATACTCAACCCAGGGTAATTGAGATGACCAAGAGGTGGGATCAGAGGAGACAAGACAACGCAGCGTGGACTCCATCTTCTGGTTGGCTCTCTCCGCTTGACCATTAGATTGTGGGTGAAATCCAGAAGTGAGACTGACTGTAGCTCCAATGGCCAAACAGAAGGATTTCCAGACAGCAGAGGTAAACTGAGGACCACGGTCAGACACAATGTCACTGGGCAATCCGTGAACCCTGAAAACCTCCCTGACCAGGATCTCGGACGTCTCCGTAGCCGATGGAAGCTTGGAGAGAGGAACAAAATGAGCAAACTTGCTGAATCTGTCCACAATGGTCAGAATGACCGTGTTCCCAACAGAAGGGGGCAATCCCGTGACAAAATCCAGGGCCAGATGCGACCAAGGTCGCCGAGGAATAGGTAGGGGATGAAGAAGCCCAGAGCTGGGCCGATTGGTACTCTTGTTCTGGGCACAAACAGGACATGCGGCAACAAACCTCCGGGTATCTTCTCCCATGGCAGGCCACCAAAAACGTCTGCGCAGTAGTGCCATAGTCCGAGCAACGCCAGGGTGACAAGCTATCTTGCTGGCGTGGGACCACTGAAGGACAGCAGAACGGACCGACTCGGGTACGAACAACCGACCGGGTGGACCGTTACCGGGGCCGGGCTGCGTCCGAAGGGCCGCCATCACATCCTCCTCTATCCTCCATGTAACGGCTCCCACGACAACATTCTGGGGAAGAATCGTCTCAGTCTTGACCCCACTCTCCTCCGTCTTAGAGAACATCCGGGACAGGGCGTCCGCCTTCCCGTTCTTAGACCCAGGTCGGAACGTCAGGGAAAAATTGAAACGTCCAAAAAACAAGGCCCACCTAGCCTGACGGGCGTTGAGACGTTTAGCCGATTGTACGTAAGCCAGATTCTTGTGGTCAGTCCAGACCACAAACGGTTGCTCCGCTCCCTCCAACCAGTGCCGCCACTCCTCCAAGGCAAGCTTCACAGCGAGAAGCTCCCGGTTACCCACATCGTAGTTTCTTTCAGCTGGAGAAAGACGACCAGAGTAGAAAGCGCAGGGATGGAGTTTACCGTCAGTGGAGCTACGCTGGGACAGGATGGCGCCCACACCCACATCAGAAGCATCCACTTCCACAACGAACTGACGGGAAGTGTCAGGTTGAGAGAGAATCGGGGCGTTGGTGAATCGGCTCTTCAAGTCCAGAAATGCTCGGTCTGCCTCAGGAGTCCAACAGAACTTTCTGGTGCAAGACGTCAGGGCAGTTAAAGGTGCAGCCACCCGGCTGTAGTCACGGATAAACCTCCGATAAAAATTCGCAAACCCCAGGAATCTCTGGAGCTGCAATCTTGTACCGGGCTGGACCCAATCCCGAACCGCCCGAACCTTCTCTTGGTCCATCTTGATCTCTCCCCTGGATATGATGTACCCGAGGAAGGACGTTGTATGGGCGTGAAAATCACACTTCTCCGCCTTCACGAACAGACGGTTCTCCAATAACCGCTGCAGGACCTGCTTGACATGCAGAACGTGGCTAGAAAGCTCCTTTGAGAAGATGAGGATATCATCCAGGTAAACGAACACAAAAATCCCAATCATATCTCTCAAAACGTCATTCACCATACTTTGGAACACCGCCGGAGCGTTGGTCAGTCCAAACGGCATCACCTGGTACTCAAAATGTCCCATCGGAGTATTGAACCCAGTCAACCACTCGTCCCCCTCCTTGATCCGAACCAAATGATAAGCATTACGTAAATCAAGCTTCGTAAAAACCGTAGCACCCTGTAAGGAATCGAAAGCCGAGCTCATCAAGGGCAGGGGATACTTGTTCTTAACCGTAATCTCATTCAAACCCCGATAATCAATACACGGTCGAAGAGAACCATCCTTCTTGCTCACAAAAAAAAATCCTGCTCCCAAAGGTGATGACGATGGCCGAATGAGACCTGTAGCTAGAGACTCCTTGATGTAGGTCTCCAAGGCCTCACGTTCCGGTCGAGAGATACTGTATAACCGTCCCTTGGGAAAGGCAGATCCAGGAAACAGATTAATCGCACAATCATAAGGTCGGTGGGGAGGAAGAGACAGAGCCTTCTGTTTACTGAATACCTCACCCAACTCGTGATATGTTTCTGGAACCAGGGACAAATCAGGAGGAGCAGAGTCACTGACCTGACTGGAAACAGCAGGAGAACAGGCAGTCCTAAGGCAGTTAGCATGACACTCAATGCTCCAACTAGTTACCTTCCCTGTCACCCAATCAAACGAGGGATTGTGTTCCTTCAGCCAGGGGTAACCAAGAACCAGAGGAACATGGGGCGAGGACAAAATGAAGAAAGAGATAAACTCTGAATGATTTCCCGACACCAACATCTTAACCGGTTCAGTCCTCATAGTGATCCGTGCCAGACTACTGCCGTTCAGAGTGGTTGCTTCAATGGCTTCCGGCAATTGCTCCTTGGAAAGCCCCAGCTGTTCCACCAAGTCGGCATCCATAAAGTTGCCATCGGCACCTGAATCGATAAAAGCGTTCAGGTCAAAACTCTGATCCTTATTCATAAGGGTCGCAGGAAAACGGGGTCTGACAAGATCCTTGAGAGATTGAAACTGGCTCGCTAAAATTCCTCCCAAATTTAGCGAGCCGGGCAGTTTAACAGGCGCTGTGGACAAGCGGAGTTGTAATGTCCCGATCTACCACAGTAGAAAGAGCTATTGGTCTCACGTCTACTTTGGCGCTCCTCCTTAGTTAGCCCGTGACGCCCCACTTGCATTGGTTCAGAATCTGGTGGCAAGACTCCTCCACTAATCCCGTGTGGAGAATAACGATCAATACGTCCTGGTTCACCTCCTGAACCGAATGGTAACCGAGTTACAGATTGATTGGATAGACCCCACTGCTTCTCCCTCCTTCTCTCTCGGACTCTATTATCAACCCGAATAGATAAAGCGACCAAGCTGTCTAAGTCACTAGGCTCTGGATAAGAAATCAGCTCATCCTTAAGTTCATCTGACAACCCCTTGTAAAAAACCGCTTGTAGTGACTCCTCATTCCAACCACTCTCCACAGCCAATGTCCTGAACTCAATCATAAAATCTGCCACACTGCGATCTCCTTGGCGAAGAGAGAACAAACGTTTAGCTGCGTCCTTACCTCGGACTGGATGATCAAAAAGCTTCCTCATCTCTCCCGTGAACTCCTGATATGAAGCCGTGCAGGTTCCCTGTCGTTCCCAAACGGCTGAAGCCCATTCCAGAGCTCTTCCACGCAACAGTTCAATAACAAAGGCTATCCTAGCCTTGTCAGTGGCGTAAGAATGGGGCTGTAGATCAAACACTAACCCACACTGCATAAGAAACGAACGGCATTTTCCCAAATCCCCTTCATATTTATCAGGCGTCGGTACCTTGGGTTCACGAAATGGAACCGCTTCAGACACGGCAGGTGAGATGGGTGAAACCGGTAGTGAATGAATCACCTGCAAACTGAGCTGATCCTGGACTTGTGTCAAGCTAGCAGATAAATTCTGGATCGAACTCGCTATCTCCTGTAGCGCCGTATTGTGTTGTCCCAATTTCTTCTCCTGCAGGGTAATGGCATGGCAAACGGAGTCCAGGTCCGCTGGGTTCATTACTGGCCGGATCGTTCTGTCACGATCTTTCAAGATCGAACCCAGAAGCAGACCAGGACAAGGAGCGTAGGAAGAAGGTGAGTATTTATTTACAGTGAAATGTGAAAAGGTAGATATATCCAGATGGCGTAGCGGGCAGCGGTGGTGAGTAGATGAGAGGAAATAGGTGAATCCAATGTAGTAGCAGAATCCTCTGTCAACCAGGCGGGAATGGAGTGAATGATCCAGGTGAGTAACTGAAGACAAAACAAACGGAGGTAAGTTCAAGGCAAGCAATACGTAAATGAAAACAACAAAACAAATTCTATCCAACTGGAGTCTGGTACTCAGGCACAACATACTGTTCATGGCTAACGATCCGGCAGGGAATGGAAGTCAGGTCAGAGCTTTTGAAGGGTAGAGATGATGATCAGGACAGGTGTGCAGATTACTGACGGGAAACAGGTGCGGGTGAAATCAATCTCCCAATGAGCTAATTCGCCCGGCAACCAGACAGGGTGCGTTCCAGGACACCTGAAACACACTCCAGGACAGACACACAGGCAAACCCAGACTCAGGAAGCGGGATTCGTGACAGTCAAACAAATCAAAATATATTTTATATTTGAGATTGTTCAAAGTAGCCACCCTTTGCCTTGATGACAGCTTTGCACACTCTTGGCATTCTCTCAACCAGCTTCACCTGGAATGCTTTTCCAATAGTCTTGAAGGAGTTCCCACATATAAGGACCACTTGTTGGCTTCACTCTGCGGTCCAACTCATCCCAAGCAATCTCAATTGGGTTGAGGTCAGGTGATTGTGGAGGCCAAGTCATCTGATGCCACACTCCATCACTCTACTTCAAATAGCCCTTACACAGCCTGGAGGTGTGTTGGGTTATTGTCATATTGAAAAACAAATGATAGTCCCACTAAGCGCAAATCAGATTGGATGGCGTATCGCTGCAGAATGCTGTGGTAGCCATGCTGGTTAAGTGTGCCTTGAATTCTAAATGAATCACAGACAGTGTTACCAGCAAAGGACCCCCAAAACCATCACACCTCCTCCTCCATGCTTCATGCGTCTCTCAAAGACACGGCGGTTGGAACCAAAAATCTAACTTTTTGTCATAAATGATAAATGTGAATATATTTTCACAATACATGTTATCTGACCAGCACTGAGACAGGTTAATCAGAAGTATTGCTCCTGAATTATGGCACTAGATATACAGTATGCAATATACAGTATATCCAATTTGTATAGCTACTGTAAATAAACTGTATATTTTGTTGTCACGTCAGTAGTGGCGTTCCTGGAAATGTACTAGGGTGCACTCATTTCCCATGTGCAGTCTGCCCCCCCCCCTCATGTTCTCTCTTTCTCTCTTTCTCATGGGCTGCCTGAGAATTTCAGTGGGGGCAAATAAACTCAGGATGGGAACCCCAGCTGGCAGCAATTTTCTCCCTAATGAGCATGCTAAGTCTAGCAGAGTCTGTTTTTTAAATTTTTATGTCTTTCTTTATGGGCATTTAGACCCATTATTCAGTGACGCTCAGTGAACAGTGGAATAAAAACAGTGCCACGGGCCCAGTCTCTCCCACAAAGAGCACACCATCTCAAAAAACACACCGACCATTTACCTTATCACCGTTTTACGGCCGCTATACTCTAAAAGCTTTGGAGAATCGCTACGGTAACGACATGTCATTAAAGGAAATGCTGACTGGTGAGAGAGAGCAGAGGCAGCTTTGAGGGGAAGGCTTGCACTGTGTTGTTGTGACATGAGGATGATTGAATCATGAATCTGGAAGTGCTGGTCAGTGGTCCATTGTTTGTTTTGGTGAGACACCTCCTTATTGGGAGGCTAGCACCAGGGCATTTGGCTATCAAATACGGTGTGTGTGTGTGTGCGTGCGTGCATGTGCGTGTGGCATTGAATGTATAGTTTGTGTCCTACCCTCTGTAATTGTATTGGGCCAGTCATATGGATTGGCTCAATCAATAACAATATGTGAAAGGTTTGGCCATGGGAGAAATAACAGAGTTATATAACTCTGCAGAAGTGTCAACCATGGGTTTTCCAAGTGTACTGGAGAACAGGCCTTGAGGGGTGCCTGAGGGAGAGACTCCTGTCCTGATGGAGGGCAAAGATGACACAGAGGAGGAAGAAGGGAAGGAGAAGGGATAGGTTTTTCTTCGAAAGTATACCTCTACATAATTTGCCAGAGAGACAAAGAGGTTGGGTTGGGGGTGTGTGGGAGGGGGGGATAGATGGAATGGGGATGGGGTGATGATAGGTAGATGGGGGGGGGGGTGATGGAGGGTGGAGACGCTTGCTCCTGGAAGACTGATATCAGCACAGATAAAATATATCCAAAAGGTGCCGAACATTAGGGCATCCCTCTTGTTGGCAGGTAGTGGTCTTGGGCATAAACATTCGCTGCCGCCCCCACCCCCCTTCTGAAAAGCAGTTGTTGTTGTGCTGTCTTTGACTTATGTTTCCTTGAAAGAGGTTGAGGGATAGGAGAGAGATAGAAAAGGGACACAGGAGTGCCCAGACAAAAATTATATTTTTGAACAGGGGCGTGCCTAGAGGCCAGAGATGTTCACAAGTCTTTGAGGTAGAGTCTAAGTCAAGTCTCAAGAGCCTTTGGGCAATGACTTTCTTCCTGCTGTGGGTTAGGTCTATAAACCTTGTAAATTATTTGAAGAGACTCCCTTGTTCATTAGTTCATACTTGAATGAAAGAAAGCACATCAGGCACTATTTAAATCAAAATAAATGTCCTTTTAAAATGTAGTTTACATTAATAAAAGTAATTGTACCGGATATGAAAAAAAAGCAAACATAACATTTTAAAGTGCATGGTATTTTGTGGCAGACATGTCTATATTTCACTTCATTCTGTCACACAAACAGAAAATCTGTAGGTGAGGGAAGTTAAATGACAAGCATGAATGTAAACCAAAATGACTGACAACTGTTCAATAACTGCACTACTAAAATGTCCTATATATCAAACGTAATGACCTTTATCCCTAAAATATACTTACTGACCTGGACACTTAACAGAAATACAATTTCCTGTAACAAGTAGCAAATTACATGCTGTGCCCTAAGACAGAGAACAGTTATGTTGCAGACAGGTTACATTTCAGAAAGATCAAGTTTGTCAGCATTCTTGCACTGAGCCTGGCACGATGAGGGTGCATGATGAGGCCTCCATGACTAAACACCCTCTCCACCGGGGCACTGGTGGCAGGTACAGCCAACACTGTCATTGCTACCTGCTTGAGCCTTGGAAAGTATTTTGCATGTATTCTCCCCAAAAAAAGCGATCAACTACATTTTCATCAGAAGATACTTCAATGTATCGAATAATCTCTGCTCTGACAGATGACTTTGTCTCCTTTCTTCTTGCTGATCTTGTTGCGGAGGCCAGAGAACAGTCTGGAGGTTTTGGCAGGTGGTTGTTCTTCTTCTTCTCCACTGCTGCTCTCCGTAACGGTGACTTTACGTGCCTCAGCCAAAACGAGGTCTGAAAAAAATTCATAAAATGATGTATACGATCAAGAATATAACAGTACACATTATACATGAAAAAAATAACATTATTATTTGAATGCAAGTGACATAGAAAATGTTGCATGTTGCAATGCATTGTACCTACGAATCAGACTCTCCTTCAATTCAGCTTTATCTTCATGTGGTATGCGGACATCATGATCAAGCCAGAACGAGCAAAAGATGGGTCCAGTAGTGCAGCCATTATGTATACACTACCGTTCAAAGGTTTGGGGTCACTTAGAAATGTCCTAGTTTTTGAAAGAACAGCAAATGTTTTGTACATTAAAATAACATCAAATTGATCAGAAATACAGTGTAGACATTGTTAATGTTGTAAATTACTATTTTTAATGGAATATCTACATAGGTGTACAGAGGCCCATTATCAGCACACCATCACTCCTGTGTTCCAATGACATGTTGTGTTAGCTAAACCAAGTTTATAATTTTAAAAGGCTAATTGATCATTAGAAAACCCATTTGCAATCTCGTACAATGCTGTGTACTACTCCCTTCACAGAACAGCGCAAACTGGCTCTAACCAGAATAGAAAGAGGAGTGGGAGGCCCCGGTGCACAACTGAGCAAGAGGACAAGTACATTACAGTGTCTAGTTTGAGAAACAGACGCCTCACAAGTCCTCAAATGGCAACTTCATTAAAGAGTACCCGCAAAACACCAGTCTCAACGTCAACAGTGACAGTACTATTTAATGAAGCTGCCAGTTGAGGACTTGTGAGGCGTCTGTTTCTCAAAGTGATGGTGATGGTTGCTGATAATGGGCCTCTGTACACCTATGTAGATATTCCATTAAAAATCAGCCATTTCCAGCTACAATAGTCATTTACAACATTAACAATGTCTACACTGTATTTCTGATCAATTTGATGTTATTTTAATGGACAAAAAAAGTGCTTTTCTTTCAAAAACAAGGACATTTCTAAGTGACCCCAAACTTTGGAACGGTAGTGTACATTGTCACCAAATGGAAGTTTTGTTGCCTGTTCATCCAAGTGTTCCATTCTGACATTCACAAACACCCCCTGGAATCGGCGTTTGAGTGACTACTGCATTGCTTTTACTAGACTGACTAGGTGACGACTTGTGCTCAGTATACTTTGCAGATGATAGTTGAGTGACAGTACACAAGGAAGGGCAGCGCTGAGTCACCACTTTCTCCCCCTGAGTAAGGTCGGTGGCCTGGACAAAAATGGTCCAAAATGTCCACTAGCTCCAATAGCTGTCTCCATTCCCTTGGTGATAAGCAGAGCTCCTTGTTTCCCTGGGCCTCAAGTAGAGTATTGAGGCTTTGTTGATTCAGATTGGTGACTGCTTTAACAAGCCGGAGGATGGAATTCCATCTGGTAGACACAGCAGCAGGGATACTACGATTGGCTCCGAACTCAGCTTCACATGCTTCTTTCAGACCACAGGTAGTATGTAGTAAGTTGCAAAGTTTAGTTACCTTAGCCATCACACGGTTTATGTTTTTTGTTTCCTTTAGTCCATCTCTAAATCACAGTTGTAATGAATGGGCAAAGCTCTGTAAGCGCTGTTGCCTGCTGTTGGTTTGGATAGCTTCTACATCAGCATTGTACTCTTCACCAAATTCTTCCCATAGGCTGGGGTTGTCCACATCATCATCATCATCATGGTCATTGCTAGCTTTTGGGAAACAAACTGTGAAGGCCTTTTTCATATTTGCAGCGTTATCACATATGATATAATCAATTGTATGTATTATGCCAACATTATCACAGATTACTTCACATGTATCACTGATTCTTTCCCCAGTGTGTGACCCTGTGAATCTATAACAGCTCAACAGAACTGACTCCAGTCTGGAAGTTTTTTCTCTTCCATGGACCATGTAATGGGCCGTTACTCCCATGAAGCCGCTCATGGTCCTGTCAGTCCATTTACAGTGGCAATAAAAAGTATGTGAACCCTTTGGAATTTCCTGGATTTCTGCATAAATTGGACATCAAATTTGATCTGATCTTCATCTAAGTCACAACAATAGACAAACATAGTGCGCTTAAACTAATAACACACAAATTATTGTATTTTTCTTGAATATATTGAATAAATAATTTAAGTAGGGAAAAGTATGTGAACCCCTAGGTCAGGGCTGCCCAACCCTCTTCCTGGAGATCTACCGTCCTGGCGTTTTCAGTCCAACCCTAATTTAACACACCTGATTCTACTAATTAGCTGCTAAACAAGACCTTAACTAGCTGAATCAGATACCCTAAATTAAGTTGGACTGAAAACCTACAGGACAGTAGATCTCCAGGAAGAGGGTTGGGCAGCCCTGCCCTAGGCTAATGACTTCTCCAAAAGCTAATTGGAGTCAGGAGTCAGCTAACCTGGAGTCCAATCAATGAGACGAGATTGGAGGTGTTGGTTATAGATGCCTTGCCCTATAAAAAAACGTGCTATTCACAAGAAGCATTGCCTGATGTGAACCATGCCTCCAACAAAAGAGATCTCAGAAGACCTAAGATTAAGAATTGTTGACTTGCATAAAGCTGGAAAGGGTTACAAAAGTATCTCTAAAAGCCTTGATGTGCATCAGTCCACGATAAGACAAATTGTCTATAAATGGAGAAAGTTCAGCACTGTTGCTACTCTCCCTAGGAGTGGCGGTCCTGCAAAGATGACTGCAAGAGCACAGCGCAGAATGCTCAATGAGGTTAAGAAGAATCCTAGAGTGTCAGCTAAAGACTTACAGAAATCTCATGCTAACATCTCTGTTGACTAGTCTACGATACGTAAAACACTAAACAAGAATGGTGTTCATGGGAGGACACCACGGAAGAAGCCACTGCTGTCCAAAAAAAACATTGCTGCACGTCTGAAGTTTGCGAAAGTGCACCTGGATGTTCCACAGCGCTACTGGCAAAATATTCTATGGACAGATGAAACTACAGTTGAGTTGTTTGGAAGGAACACACAACACTGTGCGGAGAAAAAAAGGCCCAGGACACCAACATCAAAACCTCATCCCAACTGTAAAGTATGGTGGAGGGAGCATCATGGTTTGGGGTTGCTTTGCTGCCTCAGGGCCTGGACAGCTTTCTATCATCGATGGAAAAATGTACAGTAATCCCTCGTTTATCGCGGGGGTTACGTTCCGAAAATGACCCGCGATAAGTGAAATCCGCGAAATAGAAAACTTTTTTTTTTTTTACAATTAGCAACTATTACATGTATACAAATACAGTGACTCACGTGTAGGCCGTTTCGTCGACATTATGGGTTTAGGAGATGTTCGAAATTACAAGATAATTTGGCCAACTTAATGTAAATTTGCCAAGCTGTTTTATGTACGTACACATAACTGCACGAGACGACAAAATGATAGCACAATTCGTAGCATGTTTTGATACAAGAAGCGGGAGTGAGTTTTTAGCGAATCAGAATGCAGAGCACAATGCACCAAAAAAAAAAAAAAAATGCATTATGAAAATCCGCGAAATAGCGAATCCGCGATAAGTGAACCGCGAAGTGGCGAGGGATCACTGTATTCCCAAGTTTATCAGGACATTTTGCAGGAGAATGTTAGGCTGTTTGTCCGCCAATTGAATTTCAGCAGAAGTTGGGTGATGCAACAGGACAATGACCCAAAATACATAAGTATATCAACAACAGAATGGCTTCAACAGAAGAAAATACACCTTCTGGAGTGGCCCAGTCAGAGTCCTGACCTCAAACCGATTGAGATGCTGTGGCATGACCTCGAGAGCAGTTCACAACAAAACTGTCTGATCCGCAACTACAGAAAACATTTGGTTGAGGTTATTGCTGCCAAAGGAGGGTCAACCTGTAACGGCTGTCTTCGGGTGAAAGAGAGGAGGACCAAAATGCAGCGTGATGATAATCCATATTTTAATTAGGATATTTAAACGACGAACAAAAACAACAAACTGACAGAAGGAACCGAAAACGCTACAGTCCTGAACATGGGAACACAGAACAGAATGAACACACGAACAGGAACAATCACCCACAAACAAACAGTGAAAACAGGCTACCTTAATATGGTTCCCAATCAGAGACAATGACAAACACCTTCCTCTGATTGAGAACCATATTAGGCCAAACAACAAACCCAACATAGAAACACAAAACATAGAATGCCCACCCAGCTCACGTCCTGACCAACTAAACAAAGACTAAACAAAGGAAATAAGGCCAGGAACGTGACAGTACCCCCCCCCCCCCCCCCCAAAGGTGCGGACTCCGGCCGCAAAACCTGAACCTATAGGGGAGGGTCTGGGTGGGCATCTGTCCATGGTGGCGGCTCTGGCGCTGGACGTGGCCCCCACCCCACCATGGTTAATCCTCGCTTCCGTGGCCTCCTCTTAACGGCGACCCTCCAAATTAACCCCACTGGACTGATAGCCGCCTCTGGACGGAGGGGCAGCTCCGGACTGAGGGGCAGCTCCGGACTGAGGAGCAATTCCGGCATCGCCGGCGTGACAGGCAGCTCTGGCAGCTCCTGGCTGACTGACGACTCTGGCAGGTCCTGGCTGACTGACGGCTCTGGCAGGTCCTGGCTGAATGACGGCTCTGGCAGGTCCTGGCTGAATGACGGCTCTGGCAGCTCCTGGCTGGCTGACGGCTCTGGCAGCTCCTGGCTGGCTGACGGCTCTGGCAGCTCCTGGCTGACGGACGGCTCTGGCAGGTCCTGGCTGACGGACGGCTCTGGCAGGTCCTGTCTGGCGGGCGGCTCTGGCAGCTCCTGTCTGGCGGGCGGCTCTGGCAGCTCCTGTCTGGCGGGCGGCTCTGGCAGCTCCTGTCTGGCGGGCGGCTCTGGCAGCTCCTGACTGGCGGGCGGCTCTGGCGGCTCCTGACTGGCGGGCGACTCAGACGGCGCTGGGCAGACGGGCAGCTCAGATGGCGCTGGGCAGACGGGCAGCTCAGACGGCGCTGGGCAGACGGGCAGCTCAGACGGCGCTGGGCAGACGGGCAGCTCAGACGGCGCTGGGTAGACGGGCAGCTCAGGCGGCGCTGGGCAGACGGGCAGCGCAGGCGGCAGCTCAGACGGCGCTGGGCAGACGGGCAGCGCAGGCGGCGCTGGGCAGACGGCAGACTCTGGCCTGCTGAGGCGCACAGTATGCCTGGTGCATGGTGCCGGAACTGGTGGTACCGGGCTAGGGACACGCACCTCAAGGCTAGTGCGGGGAGCAGCAACAGGGCGCACAGGGCTCTGGAGACGCACAGGAGGCTTAGTGCGTGGTGCCGGAACTGGTGGTACCGGGCTGGAGACACGCACCACAGGGCGAGTGCGTGGAGGAGGAACAGGGCTCTGAAGACGCACAGGAAGCCTGGTGCGTGGTGTTGGCACTGGTGGTACTGGGCTGGGGCGAGGAGGTGGCACCGGATATACCGGACCGTGAAGGCGTACTGGAGCTCTTAAGCACCAAGCCTGCCCAACCTTACCTGGTTGAATGCTCCCCGTAGCCAGGCCAGTGCGGCGAGGTGGAATAGCACTGGGCTGTGCTGGCGAACTGGGGACACCAAGCATATTAGGCCAAACAACAAACCCAACATAGAAACACAAAACATAGAATGCCCACCCAGCTCACGTCCTGACCAACTAAACAAAGACTAAACAAAGGAAATAAGGTCAGGAACGTGACACAACCATTTATTAAATCCAAGGGTTCACATACTTTTTCCACCCTGCACTGTGAATGTTTACATGGTGTGTTCAATAAAGACATCAAAACATATAATTTATTGCAGACTGTGTTTGTCTATTGTTGTGACCTAGATGAAGCACAGATAACATTTTAGGACAAATTTATGCAGAAATCAAGGTTTTTCCAAAGGGTTCACATACTTTTTCGTGCCACTGTATCTACAGTGACAGACACTGATTCTGTCTTCTCTAGGGCACTTTTATTGAAGCCTATTTGTTCAGTGTTAAGTCATGCAGGCGCCTGGTCAATGTGGGCCTACTTACTGGTCTATATTTGTCGTCTACCACTGACATGAAATGTCTAAAGTGAGGGTTGTCCACTAAGGACATAGGCAGGTTGCAGGAAATGAATAGGTCTTGCAGTATAGCCTCTGTTATGGCCTTCTGCCTGGGGTGGCCCCGGCTGTACACATGGACACCTGTGGTGGTCAAGAATGAGTCAATGCTGCTCTGTCCTTCTGTCCCTGCGCTAGCCATCTTTGCTTTGCAGAATTCAGTGAAACTGCAGATGAACAACATGATGGATAGTTGTTGCTGACTGAAGATGGAAGTACAAGGACAGAAAGAAATATACACTACCGTTCCAAAGTTTGGGGTCACTTAGAAATGTCCTTGTTTTTGAAAGAAAAGCACTTTTTTTGTCCATTAAAATAACATCAAATTGATCAGAAATACAGTGTAGACATTGTTAATGTTGTAAATGACTATTGTAGCTGGAAACGGCAGATTTTTAATGGAATATCTACATAGGCGTACAGAGGCCCATTATCAGCAACCATCATTCCTGTGTTCCAATGGCACGTTGTTAGCTAATCCAAGTTTATCATTTTAAAAGGCTAATTGATCATTAGAAAACCCTTTTGCAATTATGTTTGCACAGCTGAAAACTGTTCTGTTGTTTAAAGAAGAAATAAAACTGGCCTTCTTTAGACTAGTTGAGTATCTGGAGCATCAGCATTTGTGGGTTCGATTACCAGCTCAAAATGGCCAGAAACAATGAATTCTCTTCTGAAACTCATCAGTCTATTCTTGTTCTGAGAAAGGAAGGCTATTCCATGCGAGAAATTGCCAAGAAACTGAAGATCTCGTACAACGCTGTGTACTACTCCCTTCAGCGAACTGCGCAAACTGGCTCTAACTAGAATAGAAAGAGGAGTGGGAGGCTCCGGTGCACAACTGAGCAAGAGGACAAGTACATTCGATCCCTGATCTCGCAGGGATTGCCCATGCCTGATTTGGATAGGGTTATGGTTTCGTTACTACATGGTTAAACCGGTCAAACCTTTCACATGGTTTTTTCAAATATTTGTCATTTAGCAGTTGCTTTTATCCAAAGCCCCTTACAGTCATGCATACAGTTTTCATATGGATGGCCCTAGAGGTAATTGAACCCATGATCTAAGCATCTATGTTGATCAAGGTATTTGGAGATACTCTCCCACATAAAAAAATACTATCGTATAATTACTGTCTATGGTATAAATACTGTAGTATTAATATATTTATTAACTATAGTATTCACTAGTGATGGGATGATTGATACCAGAGCTCCGACACGCTGATGCAGTTTTCAAAGCACTACTGATTTGACACAACGTATCAATGCTTGCATCAAAGTAACAATTCACATTACCATCTGACAGGTGTCGAACTTGTAACAGACCGCCGACCTCTGCTGGAAGCTTTTTGTCACAAGGAGAAGGAATCTATCCGGAAATTGTAGCACTCTAGTATCGACTCTTGAGAGATTCTATTTAGATGTTTTTTCTTTCTCCAACAGTGATTGTAAATGAAACCGCTCTTGTAGTTGTTATTGTTAATGGAGCGGTCGAAATGTACATAATTGTTACCTGGAGGAAAATGGGGGAGGGTCATGCAACATCAAGTGTGCCTAGTGTGGTCTCAATGAAATGATCCGTAGCCTATACTATAGTCCGTAGGCCTAGGATATATGAAGAGCATGCTAGCACAGTTCAAGAAATAGAATGAAGAAAATATTTACAAAATAAACTAAAGTAAAAAAGAAAAGAAAAAGTAGCACAATAAAATAACGAGGGTGTATACAGGGGGTACCGGTACCTAGTCAATGTGCGGGGGTACAGGTTAGTCAAGATAATTTGTACATGTAGGTAGGGGTAAAGTGACTATGCATAGATAATAAACAGCGAGTAGCAGCAGTGTAAAAACAAAAAGGGGGGTGTCAATGTAAATTGTCCCGGGTGGCCAATTGATAAAATGCTCAGCAGTCTTATGGCTTGAGGGTAGAAGCTGTTAAGGAGCCTTTTGGACCTAGACTTGGCGCTCCGGTAGCGCTTGCCGTGCGGTAGCAGAGAGAACAGTCTATGACCAGCGTGGCTGGGGTCTTTGACTATTTTTTGGGCCTTCCTCTGATACCGCCTAGTAAATACAGTAAGTTTGGACACCCCTACTCATTCCAGGGTTTTTCTTTATTTTGACTATTTTCTACATTGTAGAATAAAAGTGCAGACATCAAAACTATGAAATAACACATATGGAATCATGTAGTAGCCAAAAAAAGTGTCAAACAATCAAAATATATTTTATATTTGAGATTCTTCAAAGTAGCCACCCCCAGCCAAATGTATATGATCTGTGTCGTTGTTCAGCCCCGACTCGGTGAAACAAAAGATATTACAGTTTTTAATGTCCCGTAAGTAAGATAGTCTCGACCGGAGATCAGTGATTGCACGTTGGGCTTGGTCTCGGAGAAGCAGTATATCCTTCGTGTTGGACTCATTAAAGAAAAAATCTTTGTCCAGTTCGAGGTGAGTAATCGCTGTTCTGATGTCCAGAAGCTCTTTTCGGTCATAAGAGACGGTAGCAGCAACGTTATATACAAAAACACACAAAATAGCACAGTTGGTTAGGAGCCCATAAAACGGCAGCCATCCCCTCCGGGCGCCATTGAAACTAGGCTACACTGCATTACACACTGTAATGAATAGGTGTTCTCAATCATGAGCCCCAGCCTGCACTGCTCTTGCTGATGTAAACACTTTTATGCTGCCTAACCAATGACTGTGCTGTGGCACTTCAGGAGTTGAGTCAAAGACTTCTTCCAAAAAGATTTTGTTATTTGTCCAAAGATGCAATATCTGTGTGCGTGGACTAGGCCTACTAATGTCCTGTTTAGTTTGAGAGGGAGAATACAATATGTTTCATTGCCCATAATGAAGCTTTTTAATCACACTTATTGACCTCACAATAAGAAATATTCTCGTAATTTACATAATTGACATTACTATCAAGGAGCAGCCACGGAGATGGACAGAGCATGGGTGCTGAATGTAGGCTAATTTGAGAAGGAATAATTCAGTCTTCATTTTAATTTGAGTTTAGGCTGCTAACAACAAGAGGGCTTTGTGTTGGAGGCTATTTCTTCCTATTCAAGATAAGAGGTAGGCCTACCTATTTGACAGATTTGACAGATGAAATTATATTTTCTCAGAGCGCAAATAAGATTATAGATTCATGCAGTGCTTTTATATCTTTTCACCTCTATCGTTGTCCGCGGTGGTCTGCGAATCCACAACCTTCAGGCTACTTTGCCATGTAATGCTTACAAAACGAAGAACAGTTTCTAAAACTGCATATCTAAGGATCTTATTTTGGGTATAGGGGAGGGTGACTTGTTTATTTAAAGCGTTCAGGGAGGATCAGGTAAAAATATATTTTACTGAAGGGAGGGCTATCCATTTTTATTTCAGAGAGGTCCGATTTTCTCCAGGTATCCCACATTATACAGTGCCTTCGGAAAGTATTCAGACCCTTTCACTTTTCCACATTTTGTTAAGTTACAGCCTTATTCTAAAATGGAAGAAATAAAAAAAACAGGTTTTTAGAAATTTTTGCAAATGTATTGAAAATGTAAAAAAGATACCTTACTTACATAAGTATTCAGACCCTTTACTATGAGACTAGTAATTGAGCTCAGGTGCATCCTGTTTCCATTGATCATCCTTGAGATGTTTCTTCAACTTGATTGGAGTCCACCTGTGGTAAATTCAATTGATTGGACATGATTTGGAAAGGCACACACCTGTCTGTATAAGGTCCCACAGTTGACAGTGCATGTCAGAGCAAAAACCAAGCCATGAGGTTGAAGGAATTGTCCGTAGAGCTCAGAGACAGGATTGTGTTGAGCACAGATCTGGGGAAGGGTATCAAAACATTTCTGCAGCATTGAAGGTCCCCAAGAACACAGTGGCCTACATAATTCTTAAATGGAAACAGTTTGGAACCACCAAGACTCTTCCTAGAGCTGGCCTCCCGGCCAAACTGAGCAATTGGGGGAGAAGGGCCTTGGTCAGGGAGGTGACAAAGATGAACGGAGCAAAGTACAGAGAGATCCTTGATGAAGTGCTCAGGACCTCAGACTGGGGTGTGGGTTCACCTTCCAACAGGACAACGACCCTAAGCACACAGCCAAGACAACGAAGGAGTGGCTTCGGGACAAGTCTCTGAATGTCCTTGAGTGGCCCAGCCAGAGCCCGGACTTGAACCCGATGGAACATCTCTGGAGAGACCTGAAAATAGCTCTGCAGCAATGCTCCCCATCCAACCTGACAGAGCTTGAGAGGATCTGCAGAGAAGAATGGGAGAAACTCCCCAATACAGGTGTGCCAAGCTTGTAGCGTCATACCCAAAAAGACTCAATGCTGTAATCACTGCCAAAGGTGCTTCAACAAAGTACTGAGTAAAGGGTCTGAATACTTATGTAAATGTGATATTTCATTTATTATATATATATAAATGAACAAACATTTCTACAAATGTTGCTTTGTCATTATGTGGTATTGTGTATAGATTGATGAGGCAAACCAATATTTAATTAATTTAAAATAAGGCTGTAACGTAACAAAAATGTGGGAAAAGTCAAGGGTTCTGAATACTTTCCGAAGGCACTGTAAATAACATACAGCCCCTAGTTATCACATTATTGATCCAAAGTGTTTTGGTAATATGTAAAAGTGATTCGAAAAAGTTTATTTTAAACCCAAAGTTGACAAGCAGTTACCACGTGATAAATGACGTACAAAGCTTTGACTTCTGCTGGATACTACTTCCAGGCTTAGTCTACATATTCTTCTCTACAGTATTTCTAACCTGGCAGGTTGCTCTTTTATTTATTTTTTATTTCACCTTTATTTAACCAGGTAGGCTAGTTGAGAACAAGTTCTCATTTGCAACTGCGACCTGGCCAAGATAAAGCAAAGCAGTTCGACACATACAATAACACAGAGTTATACTTGGAATAAACAAACATACAATCAATAATACAGTAGAAAAAGTCTATATACAGCATGTGCAAATGAGGTATGACACGGGAGGTAAGGCAATAAATAGGCCATGGTGGCAAAGTAATTACAATATAGCAATTAAACACTGGAATGGTAGAATGTGCAGAGGATGAATGTGCAAGTAGAGATACTGGGGTGCAAAGCAGCAAGAAAAATAAATAAATACAGTATGGGGATGAGGTAGTTGGATGGGCTATTTACAGATGGGCTATGTACAGGTGATCACAGTGATCTGTGAGCTGCTCTGACAGCTGGTGCATGAAGCTAGTGAGGGAGATATGAGTCTCCAGCTTCAGTAATTTTTGCAGTTCATTCCAGTCATTGGCAGCAGAGAACTGGAAGGTGGCCAAAGGAGGCATTGGCTTTGGGGGTGACCAGTGAGATATACCTGCTGGAGCGCGTGCTACGGGTGGATGCTGCTATGGTGACCAGTGAGCTAAGATAAGGCGGGGCATTACCTAGCAAAGACTTGTAGATGACCTGGAGCCAGTGGGTTTGGCGACGAGTATGAAGCGAGGGCCAGCCAACGAGAGCGTACAGGTCGCAGTGGTGGGTAGTATATGGGGCTTTGGTGACAAAATGGATGTCACTGTGATAGACTACATCCAGTTTGCTGAGTAGAGTATTGGAGGCTATTTTGTAAATGACATCGCCGAAGTCGAGGATTGGTAGGATGGTGAGTTTTACGAGGGTATGTTTGGCAGCATGGGTGAAGGATGCTTTGTTGCGAAATAGGAAGCCGATTCTAGATCTAATTTTGGATTGGAGATGTTTAATGTGAGTCTGGAAGGAGAGTTTACAGTCTAACCAGACACCTAGGTATTTGTAGTTGTACACATATTCTAAGTCAGAACCGTCCAGAGTAGTGATGCTGGACGGGCGGGCAGGTGCGGGCAGCGATCGGTTGAAGAGCATGCATTTAGTTTTACTTGCATTTAAGAGCAGTTGGAGGCCACGGAAGGAGAGTTGTATGGCATTGAAGCTCGTCTGGAGGTTAGTTAACGCATTGTCCAAAGGGCCAGAGGTATACAGAATGGTGTCATCTGCGTAGAGGTGGATCAAAGAATCACCAGCAGCAAGAGTGTCACGGCCATCAACAGAAGTAGACCAAGGTGCAGCGTGGTGAGCGTACATAATCCTTTATGACCAACTGAACTCTATCAGAGAAGTAGTTGGTGAACCAGGCGAGGCAATCATTTGAGAAACCAAGGCTGTTGAGTCTGCCAATAAGAATGTTGTGATTGACAGAGTCGAAAGCCTTAGCCTGGTCGATGAATACGGCTGCACAGTAATGTCTCTTATCGATGGCGGTTATGATATCGTTTAGGACATTGAGCGTGGCTGAGGTGCACCCATGACCAGCTCGGAAACCAGATTGCATAGCGGAGAAGGTACGGTGGGATTCGAAATGGTCGGTAATCTGTTAGTTAACTTGGCCTGCGAAGACCTTAGAAAGGCAGGGTCCGGGTATTGTAGCCCAGGAGTGGCTGATGGGCCTCTTTAGCTAGCTGGGAGAAAGGGCTTAGCATGGGCTAGCTCCAGGCTAATTGGTGCTTGCTTCGTGACCGACGTTAGCCAGGAGTAGTCACTCGGATAGCAGCTAGCTAGCTGCGATGATCCAGGTGAAAATGTCCAGAGTTTGCGGTAGGAATCCGGGGATTTGGAGAGAAAAAATGTCCGGTAGGCTCTTATTTGAGTCGCGTTGTACAAACTGGTGAGATCTTTCCGAGCTAAAGGCTAGCTGATGAGCGCTAGCAGTGGTTAGCTGACTACTAGCTAGTAGCTAGTGAGCTGGCTAGCTTCTTTTGGGGGATCCTGTATTCGAGGTAAATAAAAAATACTTCAGAAAAAACAGATCCACACCACATTGGGTGAGGCGGGTTGCAGGAGAGTATTTTGAAGTTGAGGTTAAGAAAAATATATATAAAAAAGATATGCGAAGAAAAATATATAAAAAGATATATACATGGGACACAACAAGATGAAGGACAAAGACGTCTGACTGCTACGCCATCTTGGATTGCTCTGCCTCTAGAGCAGTGGTGATTGAGTCTCTTGCCTTGTGGATCAAATCACCATATTATTTTTTTCCTGTGAACACTGGCTACATTGTATTTCTAACTTTTAAATTATGAGTTTTGATAATCATAGGCTGTTCAGTTGTTTATTTAACATCCTAAATCATGCAATGGAGCCACAGTGTTAAGTAAATGTTTTGTTTGTAAAAGAAAATGTATTGCTCATTTCAAAGCACAACACAGATAGTTTCAAAGTAACAGTAGCACGTGATCAATGATGTCTGAAGCTTCCTTTGATCACATGCCGTGTGTTGCAAAATGCGAGATCCCACTGATTTCGATGTGGTGCCAGTGTTTTTTTCGATGCAAAGTTGCTTTCAAACACCGACACCCTATTTGCTTTCAAACACTGACACCCTATTTACCAATGTAGTTGATTTTTATCAGTTTATAGCACCTGAACAGCACCTCAGCAGGTAGAGACCGGGATTTGGGATTAGACACCAGCATAGGCACAAGATTGAATCCGGGCTATGGTTGTGAAATACTTTGTGAAACCACACTATCTTCCCATTGTTGTTCAAATAATTCCTTATATTTAGTATAGCCTATGATAATATTTTGTCTTCAGCATCCTACATTTTTTTGACCCTGGAGGCAAAAAGGTTAAGTAGGATGTGGGATGCGAACCCCACATTCTAACAAAAGCTGGTAAGCTTGACAAACAAGACGAACTGGCACAGACAGACAGAAAACACAGGTATAAATACCCAGGGGATAAGTGGGGAAGATGGGTGACACCTGGAGGGGGGTGGAGACAAGCACAAGGACAGGTGAAACAGATCAGGGAGGGACAGTTCTCCTATGGGGACAGCCGCAGTCCCCCTTTGGAACCCTTTTTTCTAAGAGTGCACTAATACAACAGCTCAGAGAGAGAGATGTTGTTTATTAACAAGTAATATTTTTTCTCTCAAAAGGGTAGAGGTAAAAATAAATCATTTTGGAGTCACTTTTATTGTAAATAAGAATATAATATGTTTCAAACACTTCTACATTAATGTGGATGTAACCATGATTACGGATAATCCTGAATAAATTGTGAATAATGATGAGTGAGAAAGTTACAGAGGGACAACGATCAGGGACAACGATCATACCCCCAAGACATGCTAACCTCTCACCATTACCAATAACAGGGGAGGTTAGAATGTATTGGGGGTATGATTTTGACCCTCTGTAACTTTCTCATTTTCTCACTTATTCAGGATTATCCGTAATCATATTAGCACTTGTATTACTATAAAATAATATAATTTACCAAAATTTTTCAGCATACAATATAGCTCAGTATTGAATTATTTATTTTATACAGTCATTATTGCTCATCTTTATCAATGGTGTCAATAATGTCAGACATTTCTTTGTAGACCTACCTTAGTACACACCATGGTATACTATGGTAAACTAAACTATGTGCTATAGTACCCTATGGTAAAAAGTCTTATAGGACAGTCTATTGCAGTGTAGTACAAAATGCTATAGTAAGTGAGTGGTATTACAGTTTTTCACAATTGGGTACAAGCATTATTTTTGTCAATTTTCAAAACAGAGTCCACAAGACACAGAATTCTGTGGCCTTTTGCAAAACAGTAAATGCGTTTTCAAAATGTTTTTGCCTTCTCGAAACCTAAATACATTCATCAAAACTACATTATATCATCAAACTTACAAATAGATTTATCAAAAAAACATGACTGCCTGTGAAAAGATGAATGCAATCATGCTTATCTCTTGAGTCCAAGCAGACAAAATTTCCAGTAGATCAATACATTTTCTTTGCAGTCACTAAATCATGATGATCATAATTGGAAGAATAACTATCCAAAGGTGCAGAATTATGGGCAATACTCTCCTTTTATGCATAGTCAAACAAACTATTTCATACACATCAAATCAAGTTGTGTTCCTGATAATTGTTTTAAATTAAAAGCACATTGTCTGCAGGATTCATTCATCGGTATCATCACAATCTTATTCCATGTATTCAATATAAGGGCTGGTTTGCTCATTGTTCTGTAGACTTTCCATTGGTGCGCAGCAACAGTACCCACAATGTTGAAGATGATGACTTAGGAGTAACCCAAAGTTACCCAATATTGCATTTCCGCAATATTGTAAAAAATCATAACAATGACAATCCCCTCTTTCCATATATTGTACATGGTATGACACTGATAGAATGATTTAGAATTTTGCGCAGTAATGATTTAGAATTTTGTGCAGAAATATTTTACAGATTTTCTGTAACAGTGATCACAATTGCACACATTTCTCTTTTGATGAAAGCGATGTGTTATATTCTGTGAACAGAACACTTAACAGTGAATTTTGTAATCACTGTAGAGATTTGTATTTAAAGTTTTGTAAATGTTGGTCTAAGATATGCAAGTCAGGTACTAATGCAAAAAAAGCTCTGTAAATGTATTTGAGCATTTGAACTGTGCTGTTCTGCTATATATATGTTTCAACAGAGATCCACAGATTACTTGTACGCGATTGGGAAAAACGGTATTGACTGAAAGGTACTACAGTGTGTAGTGTATTCTACAGTATACTACAAAATTATATAGTAAGCACTACACGATCGAGGGATACTACATTGTGAGTATAGTATTCTACAGTATACTACAAAAACTTTTAGTAAGCACTACGTAATCGAAGGATACTGCCGTGTGTAGTATAGTTTTCTACAGTATACTGCAGAATACTATATAATTATATAGTAAGTACTATAGTATTCTATAGTAAACTGTGGTACTTTTTTTATGCGGGCTTGCTTGTTACCGGAGTAACCGCCAAAGACAGTATTTTTGCAAATGTAAAAAAACAAATATTGCGAAAACACAATCTCACAAACACAGTCCATCCGGTTTCTACAAAGTGAGAGGCTTGCGTAAAAGGGTCTTGAAATATTTATGTCCACCTGCAATGTGTTATGAGCCACCTGTCATGTGTGTACTACACACTATCTATTATTGAGGGGCCAGAGCCGAGGGCCCATTGAGGGCCCGTCTGTGTGCGGCCCTACAAGGGGGGCCAGCTGGGTTATTTTTGGCCCTGAACTCAGCTCCGCAATGAAACATCCCCATGGTGCCATCCTGCACGCACAACGCTCTACCATACAACACACACACACACACTCCAAGTCTTATGTGGATGGATGGGGATTGCAGGTGCTAGCGAATACATTTCTAAGAGAAGGGGAAGAGCTAGCACAGCACATTCCAAACTGGGCCAGGCTAGGATGGGGGACATAGAAATATAAATACTAGAGTGGCCTTATTGGTTAGGAGTTCCCTGTCCAGGGATACTCTGTAGGTAATGTGAAATGTGAGTGTACATCCACACAGTAAATTACAGACTAAAAGGGCAGGAAAAAACTCACCAACACATTGCGGCTATAATTGCTAGCTACAGGTGACTGCCAAAATAAAATAAACACCCACATAAAGTCTCTTAATAGGGCGTCGGGCCACCACCAGCCTTCAGAACCGCTTCAATGTGCCTTTGCATAGATTCTTCAAGTGTCTGGATCTCTATTGGGCAACTGGGAATTTTTATACACTACATGATGGGATGTTAATTGCTTAATTAACTCAGGAACCACACCTGCTTTCTACAATATACAGTACCAGTCAAAGGTTTGGACACACCTACTCATTGGTTTTTCTTTATTTTTAGTGAATACATCAAAACTATGAAATAACACTCATGGAATCATATAGTAAAGTGTTAAACAAATCAAAATATATTTTATATTTGAGGTTCTTCAAAGTAGCCACTCTTTGCCTTGATGACAGCTTTGCACATCTTGGCATTCTCTCAACCAGCTTCAGAGGTAGTCACCTGGAATGCATTTACATTTTTTATTTAACCTTTATTTAACTAGGCAAGTCAGTTAAGAACAAATTCTTAATTACAATGACAGCCTAGGAACAGTGGGTTAACTGCCTTGTTCAGGGGCAGAACAGATTTTTACCTGGTCAGCTTGGGGATTCGATCTAGCAACCTTTCGGTTACTGGCCCAATGCTCTAACCACTATTTAAATTCTTAATTACAATGACAGCCTAGGAACAGTGGGTTAACTGCCTTGTTCAGGGGCAGAACAGATTTTTACCTTGTCAGCTCAGGGATTCGATCTAGCAACCTTTTGGTTACTGGCCCAACGCTCTAACCTGCCGCCCCAATTAACAGGTGTGCCTTGTTAAAAGTTAATTTGTGGAATTTCTTTCCTTCTTAATGCGTTTGAGCCAATCAGTTGTGTTGTGAAAAGGTAGGGTTGGTACACAAAAGATAGCCCTATTTGGTAAAATGCGATGTCCATATTATGGCAAGAACAGCTCAAATAAGCAAAGAGAAACAACAGTCCATCATTACTTTAAGACATGAAGGTCAGTCAATGTGGAAAATTTCAAGAACTTTTAAAGTTTCTTCATGTGCAGTCGCAAAAACCATCAAGCGCTATGATGAATCTGGCTCTCAATGAGGACCGCCACAGGAAATGAAGACCCAGAGTTACCTCTGCTGCAGAGGATAATTCATTAGAGTTACCTGCACCTAAGACTGCAGACCAAATAAATGCTTCACAGAGTTCAAGTAACAGACACATCTCAACATCAACTGTTTAGAAGAGACTCAGGTCTTCATGGTCGAATTGCTGCAAAGAAACCACTACTAACGGACACCAATAAGAAGAAGAGACTTGCTTGGTTCAAGAAACATGAGCAGTGGAAAGCTGTCCAAATTTGAGATTTTTGGTTCCAACCACTGTGTCTTTGTGAGACGCAGAGTAGGTGAACGGATGATCTCCACGTGTGTGGTTCCCACCGTGAAGCATGGAGGAGGAGGTGTGATGGTGTGGGGGTGCTTTGCTGGTGACACTGTCTGTGATCTATTTAGAATTCAAGGCACACTTAACCAGCATGGCTACCACAACATTCTGCAGAGTTACGCCATCCCATCTGGTTTGCGCTTAGTGGGACTATCATTTGTTTTTCAACAGGAAAATGACCCAACACACATCCAGGCCGAGTAAGGGCTATTTGACCAAGAAGGAGAGTGATGGAGTGCTGCATCAGATGACCTGGTCTCCACAATCACCTGACCTCAACCCAATTGAGATGGTTTGGGATGAGTTGGACTGCAGAGTGAAGGAAAAGCAGCCAACAAGTGATCCGCATATGTGGGAACTCCTTCAAGACTGTTGGGAAAGCATTAGAGGTGAAGCTAGTTGAGAGAATGCCAAGAGTGTGCAAAACTGACATTAAGGCAAAGGGTGGTTACTTTGAAGAATATCAAATAGGAAATATATTTTGATTTGTTTAACACTTTTTTGGTTACTACAGGATTCCATGTGTGTTATTTAATAGTTTTGATATCTTCACTATTATTCTACAATATAGGAAATAGTACAAATAAAGAAAAACCCTTGAATGAGTAGGTGTGTCCAAACTTTTGACTGGTACTGTATTCTTTTTATCCCTCATTTACTCAAGTGTTTCCTTTATTTTGGCAGTTATCTGTAGTTAGCGGTGTGCGCCATAGTAGCAGACATTGTGTGGTGACGACGTCACCCGCCCTGAGACCTAGAAGTTCACTGGGTTTTCTAGGTCAGTGGTAGGACTGTACTCCTTGAGTATGACGTGTTGTTGTTTCGAGCCACCTGGTTTGAGCCAAGGTCAAGACAGGGAAGGGATCTAGCACAATAGGCAAATCTGACACGTCTTATTGATGTCATTTTTGTTTGATCAAAATAGACAACCATAATATAACATCTTTCCCTGGTTGGTTGGTCAAGTTGGTTGTAATATGATTATATTATGTCTTCTCAACAAGAAAACCATCTTAAACAGTTTGTGCAAAATTTGGACGAACAGCGTTTTCACAGATTTGTCTGCTCAAAAATGTATTTAAATGTGGACACCCACTTCATAAAAGTTGATCTGGAAGTTCTGGAATTTACCATTATATTGCAAAAAACATGCTGCTGTACTCCGGAACTTTTCCTGAACTCACACTTTGAGAGGTGTTTTACAGTTCACCCATATCAATATCCCAATTTCAATTTCAACTCATCTCTGGTGGACGTCCTACAGTACATAAACATAAATGGTACCGTAGATCTGTCATGATACAACGGGATGCGTGTGATAACGAGCAGCATTAGTTCCGGTGCTTTGGACAAATCACGATTTCACAGGTGTTAGCGTCTTTTGAGTTTCAGAAGGGGAGGGGAAATTTGTTCCATAGACTTGCCCGTGAATCACAAAGAGAGAGTGCGGTGCTCTTCGTTACGATTCCTTATCTCTTCTCTTAACACATATGGACCCAGAACTTAATTGAGCATCTGACCAATTACACAAGACTTTAGTTCTGGGTTAACCAAGATTACATTTCAATTATTATCCTGAATGTGTCATGCTGTCAGGTTTTTTTATGCTTCTTTTCCTTTTTATGCTGCTGTGAAAAAATTATATTTGAGTAACGCTCAAAGTTGCATCTGTTTAATTGCTGGAAATGTTTATACATTCAAGCTCCAGGAAACATTAGTCTCTGTTTTGGGTCACAGTAGTATTTACTGCATAGTGTATCATTGTGTACATAGAGATAAGAAGTGCTGTACTTGTAAATGTTTACTTGATCTCCATTTGCTGGTAATGGTGATTGAAGTCAGTGCTGTGACTGGAAGACATGTTTGCCTTACCACTTCCCTGTGAAGACACACACACACACACACACACACACACACACACACACACACACACACACACACACACACACACACACACACACACACACACACACACACACACACACACACACACACACACACACACACAGTCAACCAAGGCAGTCGCCAAGTCCTCTTAAGGACCATGGGAAAGGGTCTGGTCACTGCTAGGACTTCAGTCTCAAGGTTTTGCTGTCCGTCAGGGAAAGGAGGAGAGGAAGGTTTGAGTGTGTGTGTGTGCGTGCGTGTTTGTGCGTGTTTGCCAGCTGAGTCAGCCCAAATGAAAGGAGTGACGCAGCGACTCTGCTGAAAGCTCATTTCTTGACTCTCCCCCTGGCACGTTATGTAAGGCCCCAAGGCCCTGAGCAGAGAGCCACCACAGAGCAGCCAGTTACAATGGGTATGGCTTGACCAGGGGCCAAAACAACAAAAACTACTACAGCCATCAAAATAACTACAGAACTTCTACTGCTGCCTATAGCCTACTCATCTTGAGAAGGAACTTGGCTCATAAATGGCTTCTTTTGAAACAGATCAGGCAGTTTAGTCTACTTCTAACAGAGGCACATTGACTTTCAACTTATGATATAGGCCCTACAACATTTGACTCACTACTTTGTAACTGAAGAGGGGACAACCAACAGAGGAGTGGCTTTCGGCCCCCTCAGCAGCCATTTTGGGGCTTGATAGTTCTCAGTCACTCACTTGCTCAGGATGACTCCTTGAAAAAGACAGAGGGCTTACTAGCAGAGGGACAGGAGTGATGGTGTGATTATAGTAAATGAATCACAGACCCATGGCTTCTACTTGAGAATATTTATTATGTGGTTGTGTCACTGACTCCGCTGCTACTGAATGACTATATGGTCAGCATAAGGAATTAGCGTTAGCCTTGACAATGAAAGACTGGGAGTTTCGTGCCCTGACTCATATTCAGCAATGATCCATGTTGTCTTCTCTGATGGACTCTGGTGTATGTTTTAGGGTAATGACCCTTGGATGGCATGGTAGCCTGTAGCAGCAGAGTATGTTTGAAAGCATCTGGGGCCCTCAATTTGTGTGCTGTGAATTTCTTTGCTGTGAACGACAGTCTCTGGTACTGTACCATGCCTTAAATCGGTGTGTGAAGAAGGGAGTGAAAGGGTAGGAGGCTGGTGCGGTCTGCAAAGATTGTCTCCTCACAAAAGATTTGACCTTTTAAATGGCTGACTGAGCTTACTGTATTTGAACAATACAGTTAGCTCATCGTAAAGATTGCTAATAGTTTCTTCTGGCATCGTAAAGGATGCTCGTTCGTATAGACCCATTTCCTGTCCGTAACATGAAAAGTTCCACGCGCAACTCCGAAACCTCTTTGTGTACCTAGCAGTGGATACTATCACATGCAATTTCAAATGCAGCTCGTGCAAGTTAACTAACATGTAATCACATGCTTATCGTCTACAACATTACAGATGTCATCAGAGGATTGATTACCTAGCAATCCAGCGAGGCAAAGTAAAATATCACAAATAGGGTAATAGAAGAATAATATAATTGTTGAACATAGCTATAGCCATCAGTGTTGCGTGTTTTCAATGGTCGTCACTCTCTCACTGTTAAGTTTGTCAAGGTCCCAGCGTTAGCTATCCTGCTACAGAGCCTGTTGATGTTGGGATGTGCGCGCATCACTCGAATGTGATGTTTGATGATAAACAGAAAATGGTACTATGCCCCTCATGAGTGGGGCCATATTCAATCAAAATCATGTTTGCAGGACAGATGGCCTGGCTACAGGACGTGTCTCATCCACCCATCCCAGAGGGACCCAGATTGTTTTTACAGTATCACTACAAATGAGCAAAAGCATTCCCGACCATTGCTGAAACGTTGAGAGAGGTGCTACCCCAGATAAGTAGTGGGGAAAGTGACTGGATTAATGTGTATGGGCTGAGGGGCTTCAGAACTGAGAAAGTTTCCTATTAGTTTGTTTTTAAGGGTTTCAGACAGACCGAGGCCTTGTATCCCAAAACCGTCACCAGGCAAAGTTGAGATACCTCACCCTCCATAATGCTGATTAAGTATGGGGCGAAAAATTATAATGCCAACAAAGGGGATTGTCTCACACTACAGCTACGTATGAGGAGCATACACATCACGGACAAACTGAATTGGTCCACCTACACAGACAGCGTGGTGAAGAAGGCGCAGCAGCGCCTCTTCAACCTCAGGAGGCTGAAGAAATTCGGCTTGTCACCAAAAGCACTCACAAACTTTTACAGATGCACAATCGAGAGCATCCTGTCGGGCTGTATCACCTGGTACGGCAACTGCTCCGCCCACAACCGTAAGGCTCTCCAGAGGGTAGTGAGGTCTGCACAACGCATCACCGGGGGCAAACTACCTGCCCTCCAGAACACCTACACCACCCGATGTCACAGGAAGGCCATAAAGATCATCAAGGACAACAACCACCCGAGCCACTGCCTGTTCACCCTGCTATCATCCAGAAGGCGAGGTCAGTACAGGTGCATCAAAGCAGTGACCGAGAGACTGAAAAACAGCTTCTATCTCAAGGTCATCAGACTGTTAAAGTGAGTGGCTGATGCTGTAACAGTTTTAACTTCATGGAGTCCCCTCGCCCCGACCCGGGCGCGAACCAGGGACCCTCTGCACACATCAACAACAGTCACCCACGAAGCGTCGTTACCCATTGCTCCACAAAAGCCGCGGCCCTTGCAGAGCAAGGGGAACCACTACTTCAAGGTTTCAGAGCAAGTGACGTCACCGACTGAAAGGCTGCTAGCGCGCACCACCGCTACCTAGCTAGCCATTTCACATCGGTTACACTGCCAACATACTGACTCAACTCCAGCCACTTTAACGATGGAAAAATGTATGGAAAAATGTATCACGAGCCACTTTAAACAATGCCACTTCATATAATGTTTACATACCCTACATTACTCATCTCATATGTATATACTGTACTCTATACCATCTACTGCATCTTGCCATCTTGAGGTAATACATGTCTCACTAGCCACTTTAAACAATGCCACTTTTATATGTTTACATACCCTACATTACTCATCTCATATGTATATACTGTACTCGATACCATCTTCTGCATCTTGCCTATGCCGTTCTGTACCATCACTCATTCATATATCTTTATGTACATATTCTTAATTCCTTTACACTTGTGTGTATAAGGTAGTTGTTGTGAAATTGATAGGCTAGATTACTCATTGGTTATTACTGCATTGTCGGAACTAGAAGCACAAGCATTTCGCTACACTTGCATTAACATCTGCTAACCATGTGTATGTGACAAATACAATTTGATTTGATTTGATATAGCCATTTTCAGTGTCTTTCCCTGAAAAAGCAAACAGCATATCCAGACTTTATTCAGGTTGAAAAAGCCAAGGGATCTTATAGAGATCTGTATGTCCATCTTATTTGTCTGTTACCATTATGGACACAGCACGACGGTCCACATCATCTAAAAGTGACATTATGGGGAGAACGATCACAGAGCCCTCCCAGGACCTCCTGGACACATTGATCAAGCCCAGTCTTGCCATCCCTGCAGGGACCCATAATTGAGTTATTTGGGTCCTTGCCTGAAAGGGTCACATATCTTGGATCTCTTAATTAGGGGAGCGACAGGATGGGTAGGTTGAGTTAGGGAAGGAGGCCACTGTGTTCGCTCACGGGGCCATTAAAGGCGGCAGAAAGTCATTTGGAGAACAGGATAACTCACTTTGATGACCCTCAGCAGCTGTGAATCAGCCACTGCAATATACTGCTCACTGGCTGCATTATACCAGGCCCAGCTCTAAGCTCTCCAGGTCTAAGATCTTAAACGCTGGTGGCCATTTTTTATTCATATTTACAAATGAAAGCTGTTGTGTGGATTTACGTCTTATCTATCCGCAGGGAAGTATACCTCTTGGGAGAAGTGTGTTTGTCACATTTTTCATTTAGATTCCATAATTTTATTTTTTTGATTAGATGAGTTTAATGTGTCACATGCATTAAACTCGGACTAAATCCTTGTGCGCAGCCAGTAACTTACACAATAGTATGTTTGTGGTTTAGATAGGCCTTCCTCTACAATCATAATATTAAATGGCTTTCGTAACCAACTCCTGTGTGCTTTTTGTTTTAATCACAGAGCTTTTCAACATAATAGTAGGTATACAGTAGCTTGGATTCTATTAACTATTGATCTCAAGATCTTCAGATCTTTGACCTATGCTTAAGACAGATTTTTGGTAGAAAAGACAAGTGATGTACGCATTGGCTTCAGTGGAGGGCAATGGAAGATGTTACACACCTCCTCATTTCTGAAACTGCAGGTTCTGCAGAGTAGTGTCAGATGGTATGATTGGTTGACTGAGGTTTGCTCACTTCCATCCAGTTTGGCTACTTTCCTTGCTAGCATTTGTTAGAATGCTAATGGATTTGATAGGCTATATGTAGTATTCTGTGCATGGCTAGCCAACTAGCTAGCCTTGTCTAGTAAGACGAGTGTTGCTGGCAAACTTTTATTTTTTTATTTTTTTATTTCACCTTTATTTAACCAGGTAGGCTAGTTGAGAACAAGTTGTCATTTGCAACTGCGACCTGGCCAAGATAAAGCAAAGCAGTTCGACACGTACTACAACACAGAGTTACACATGGAATAAACAAACATACAATCAATAATACAGTAGAAAAATCTATATACAGCATGTGCAAATGAGGTAGGATAAGAGAGGTAAGGCAATAAATAGGCCATGGTGGCAAAGTAATTACAATATAGCAATTAAACACTGGAATGGTAGAATGTGCAGAAGATGAATGTGCAAGTAGAGATACTGGGGTGCAAAGGAGCAAGAAAAATAAATAAATACAGTATGGGGATGAGGTAGATTGGATGGGCTATTTACAGATGAGTTATGTACAGGTTCAGTGATCTGTGAGCTGCTCTGACAGCTGGTGCTTAAAGCTAGTGAGGGAGGTAAGAGTCTCCAGCTTTAGTGATTTTTGCAGTTCGTTCCAGTCATTGGCAGCAGAGAACTGGAAGGAGAGGCGGCCGAAGGAAGAATTGGCTTTGAGGGTGACCAGTGAGATATACCTGCTGGAGCGCGTGCTACGGGTGGGTGCTGCTATGGTGACCAGTGAGCTGAGATAAGGTGGGGCTTTACCTAGCAGAGACTTGTAGATTACCTGGAGCCAATGGGTTTGGCGACCAGTATGAAGCGAGGGCCAGCCAACGAGAGCGTACAGGTCGCAGTGGTGGGTAGTATATGGGGCTTTGGTGACAAAACGGATGGCACTGTGATAGACTGCATCCAATTTGTTGAGTAGAGTGTTGGAGGCTATTTTGTAAATGACATAGCCGAAGTCGAGAATCGGTAGGATGGTCAGTTTTACGAGGGTATGTTTGGCAGCATGAGTGAAGGATGCTTTGTTGCGAAATAGGAAGCTGATTCTAGATTTAATTTTGGATTGGAGATGTTTAATGTGAGTCTGGAAGGAGAGTTTACAGTCTAACCAGACACCTAGGTATTTGTAGTTGTACACATATTCTAAGTCAGAACCGTCCAGGCCACGGAAGGAGAGTTGTATGGCATTGAAGCTCATCTGGAGGTTAGTTAACACAGTGAAAGAAGGGCCAGAGGTATACAGAATGGTGTCGTCTGCGTAGAGGTGGATCAAAGAATCACCAGCAGCAATAGCGACATGATTGATGTATACAGAGAAGAGAGTCGGCCCAAGAATTGAACCCTGTGGCACCCCCATAGAGGCTGCCAGAGGTGGCACCCCCATAGAGGCTGCAAACAGGCCCTCCGATTTGACATACTGAACTCTATCAGAGAAGTAGTTGGTGAACCAGGCGAGACAATCATTTGAGAAACCAAGGCTGTTGAGTCTGCCAATAAGAATGTTGTGATTGACAGAGTCGAAAGCCTTAGCCTGGTCGATGAATACGGCTGCACTGTAATGTCTCTAAGTTGGCAGGCTAGCTAGCTGCTGTAGCTGCAGTAATAGTAAGCTAATAGCTATAAGTAATTGTAAACAATTTGAACCTATCTAGCTAGATTGCTAGCTTCATTGTATCCATCTGTAGTCAAAATAATATTCTCCCCACTTGTGTAGTAAGCATAAATGCTTTGAAGCTTGTGGAGGGTGCATGCACATTTCACTTTTGACTTGCGATCCGTTGGCCAATGCTTGTCTTCTCTACCATGAATGTGGATATACTCTTCAGAGTCAATTGATTTCAAATGAACCAACAAGGGAGTTAAAGGACACAGGCGCAATACATAGAACAACTGTATGCATCAGATGTAATCACAGGAGCAGTAGTGTTCACATGTTGACATCTGATTATTTTTGTCACCTGTGTCATAGGAAACCCTTACGGAAGGAGGAGAATGGAACAAGCCGAGGGGAGTACGCCATGAGCTCGCGCAGCAAGAAGACGGTGGACACCAACAACACAGGGGTGTAGGAAGTGCCCAGATAGAAGGATCACGGCAACCACAACTCCAAACCACTAGAAATGACAAGAAGCCCTCCTTGACTTTGAGAAGGCAGGGGGGCTGGTAGGAGGGAGAGTATGAACTTGCAATCCAACAGCAAATCATGCTTCAGGCCATTGTGGGAACATATGAAAGAGAGCTTGGCCGAAATACGTCTGTGAAAGAGAATAGCATTGATAAAGATATTAATCCGGGTTTGGAACTCAGTAGCTGACTCCTTCACACGCAGGGCTTGAGGGCTTAGCACTGGAAGCCTTAACGGGATGGCTCGTCTAGAGTGGACTCGATGTCTAGCGGGCACTCGATAACAGCTGCCAGCACATTGGCCAAATCTGTAAGTCCATACATCACCTTGGAGACCCCTAAGTGGACAGAAGCGACACGAAATACAGAGGATAAAAAAATCGCATGCACTTTCTTTTGAATGCAATGATTTCTGTCTTTCTCTTTCTGCACTTCCCGCAACCCTCTACATTTCATTGTCTTATTCCCCCCCTTCCCCTTCATCTCCTGCCTCTGAAGGTTTCCTGATGACTAAGGCACAAATCAGCCTTTTGTTAATTGACATTCTCCTTGAAACACAAAACCATGTTGATGGACAAGGATTGCAGTGGTCTGTACACCAAAATATGACAAAAGAAGAACTGTCATCGTGAAGAGTTCAGTGTATTGCTTTTGGTCTCTGACTATGCAATTTGAAAGGATATGAGATATGTTCCCAAGGGTTGTTTCCTTATTATGAAAATAGGACATGAGAGTGTCCAATGCCGATCAGTTATGGATTCTGTTTAGTGCTTTCCGACGCAGATCTGGATTTGAATTTCTGTAGTATGTGTACTACACTATGTCTAGGCTATATTAATCAATGAGAGAATTCAGCCCATAGAAATACACATATGTGACTCAAAGAGTTTCTACAGGGGCTATATTCAATGTGGATTTTGCAATATGACATCATGATGCACAGCGGAGCGACTTCCTGCTTACAGAAATGTGGGCATGCCTCAAGAGGGGGCTCAAATCGGGAAGAGCCAATAGCGGCAGTCTTTCAAGTTTGTTCGTTTGTTATTGCCCCGCTGTGTATGATGATGCAATATTGCTGAGTCTACCTTTAAGAAAGGTAGAATTAACCTTTTTATTTTTATTTGTAAGTATATGTTTCCCCCAAAAATGCATTCCAAAAATGCATTCTGTACTTGTTTTTCTCTTTTGTCAAAGTCTCTATTGTAAAGTTTGGCTCCAGGATTCAGTCTTCTGGATTTGGGTTAATGACCTACACCTTTTAAATGCACTGAAGACTTTGGATGTTAGCTTTGCCTATGGGCTTTCCACCCTTAACAAAGCCAGGGTTCAGCATTTCATTAATGGCTAACCTGCAGTTTCTACCCTAATAGTCTACTGGATAAATATCTAAAGGACAGTTATAAAATTACTGCGCAGGAGGGGCGCTCCAAAATAAGGGAGGGGTGTGTAACTTTTTTTTTGCTTTGGGAAGGGTTGTGTCGATTTTTATTTGGCACAAGGGAGGGTATTGCATTTTTCCCCTGGTTTACATTTGCTGTTTTGCAGGTTTTCTTATATAATTTATTCCATCCTAGCAAACTTTACCCATCCTTATACACTAGCCTACGCCACAGTACCCACATTGGTTGCCGCCGTCGGCTCTGGGCTCATATTCGTCACACTCGTACCTTTGATATTTACCTCTCCAAAGGCCACAAAACAACATTTTCGAGTGCTTCCATGAAAGCTTTGTGGTGCAGAAACGTGAAGCGGAAGCCACGGTGCAATCAATCAGGAGGTGGACAGCACATGGTGATGAAATTATGCTGAATTGAGTAATTCATTTCAACTAATTAACTAACAACAACAAATCTTTGTGTTGAAGCCTATTTCATCCTATTTAAGAAATATATGGTAGGCCTACCTGTTTTAACAGACGAAATTTAAAGCTATCCATAGATTTGTCTGCCAATTCCTCCAATAGTGTCACCACTCCTTAAATACCTCTGTGTCCGTGAATGGCTTGGTCTGTTAAGTTAAAACCAGTGCTCGAATTGAAGGGGCAGGCCTATGTGAGGGTATGCCATAGCCTACTTTCTTGTTAAAGAAACTGGCAAAAATCATACCCCTTGTTAGCTTAAGATTTGGAATAAATTAAAACGGATTCTGCATATATAAAGTGACTTTATAACAATGTTTTTCTCCCCGATGCTTTATGCTAGAAACAAGCTGCAAAATGCCCAAAGACGCAACTCCGATGCATATGGGGAATATCTTTGGGTTGTCTCTGTCATTCAGAGGTTGAGCTATGAAGTTTTATAGCCGAGAATATATATATTTTTTCTTTGCTTGGGAAGTAATCTAATAGGCCTACAATGTGTAACTCTGTTGCTATGAATTGAGCTATTCACTTTCTCTAAAGGGAAGATTTTTAAACCCAGGCAGTTTTTAGGGATGTGGTTGTGACCTTCTCTTGTTGGGTTAAGCCATGGAAGAGCAGCCAGCAGTTAAAGCTTACATTTTTTCTGTCTGGGGTGGCAAGTAGGCTACAATGCTTAGAATCATATGACATCTTAGATTTAATTATTTGCAAGTAGCGACAGTTTAGTTGCAAACAAGACACACTGGTTTAGCATCGGAGAAATGTGGTAAGTTGAATACATATCTCTCTGTCCATTCTTCCCTGAAACTTCTATTTTCTAAATCTGCCTTTCTTTTGGGACATTTTGGGAGCGACAGTTTCTCTTGCAACCAAGCTGATTGTTTTGAGCTAATAAAAAGTAGGGTAGGCTACCTGTTTTTCCCCAATCATCGCACAAATAAATAGACATAAGCTACAAAACTAATTCACTAGTGACATTTTGGGCTCTATTCAATCTGCGATAGAAATGTAAAGGTAATTTTCGATTGAGCTGACGAATGCAGAGTTTACCGTGAACATTGCCTTTAAATTTCAATCACGATGTAAAGCTGAACTTCCACGATGCAGATTGAATAGAGCCGTTTATCTACATGAGTATGTTATTGTCATTGAATTAGTGATGTACTAAACAGATGCGTTCAAAATGGTGTTCAAAATAGTGTAGGCCTATGAATTGGGCTGCTATTATATTGTGTTCTGGCCCGACGACTATTAGCTCAGAAAAACTGATATTAAAAAATATATTTTGCTAATATCTTCAGTCATGTACATTGACTAGAATTGCATGAAATGTCTTTATAAAAGGAACTTTTTTTAATCTGACCTGCAAATACGATGATAGATGCATACACCCCCTGATGGTATTAAGGAGGTAGGCCTACTTTGTCACTATTACTGGGGTTGTAATCATTATTTTGAGTTAATTCAATGAAGGGGGAGGGTATTTAATTATTTTCAATTACAAGGGGAGGGTCATGTGAAAATATGTTTTATGTTGGGGAGGGGGGTGCATTTAAAAAAAATGTTAATGACGTCTCGAGTTGGAACCCCCCTCCCATGCAGTAATTTTCGAACGGTCCCTAATAGCTACCGCAGTAAATTACTCCACCTACAATATGTCTGGTACTGCATTGTTTTCAAGGTGTGTTTCCTAAAAGCATTGTAGCTAACATGGTTGATTATTTCTCAAAGTCAATGTACCAATATCATCATGAATTAAATGTCATGCTCAAATCATCCCAAAGTCTCCAAAGGGGATTGTGTAGCTCAATGACTTGGTGAGAAGTCATTGACTTGGTTAGAAGTCATTGCTAATATTGCATTTGATTGGAAAATGCTGTAAGCCGATAGTGGTCAGTAGACGCATAAGCAAACTGATTACGGTTAGGAAGGTTAGGAAGCAAACATGTCATTTTGTAATTTGGTTGTACTATCCCTTTAATCTACGTAAACATTGGGAACATTTTGACGTGTATCATTTTTTTCCCCCCGAATGATCTGCCCGTGGTTAGATCAAAAAGTTGTGATTCTTCCAATCCCCCTCTCCCTAAGGATACACAGCTTTAGTGGGCTGTAGGGAAGTGGGTCATAATAGGTTAACATGCTGAAATTCAACATACATTAAAATCAAACATGTATTCATATCAGAAGAAGAGTCAAATACAATGATAACAGAGCTCATAGATCATCATCTTGCACACAAAGCTAACTGTCTGTATGTCCAAGCTGTCCTTCCTCCTTCATTTCATGCTAAAAAAGAAACCATACTGGACACACTCATTGCATAGTCTATACCTACAGCCCATACCTACGGTTAACTCCACTACATGAACATAGTTGTGTATTATAATGTACAAAATAAGTATAACAAAAATAGCATGAATGTAAATATCAGTATTTAAGACTTGTCTTCTTGACTGTTTATCGTGTGTACAGAGTAAATAACATACTGTATGTTTATAGGATTAAATATTAAGAAACAAAATGTTGATATGCTACCAGTTTGAGTTGAGTAAATGTTGTTGTGTGTCTGGAACAAGCCATTAATGTATATTTGATTAATTAAAGGTTGTTGCACAATGTATGCATCACATACCAAAACAATAAATATATACATATATATTGTGCATTGAACTAATTTAAATTGCAACCTGCTGACTTTTTTTAGTTTTCAATAAAATTGTACTATTGAATATGATCTATTGTCAGTTTGTTCCATATTGCTTCCTCAATGAATCCAAGACTGTATGGAACGTTGTTGGAGGGATTGTACTGTTTCCAATCAATCAGGGATCAACTCTTTGAAAACGCATTGTGCACATTTCTCACTGATATCAATGCATGATTTAAAACTTCTTAGGGATAGGGGGCGACATTTTCACTTTTGGATGAATTGGTGCCCAAATTAAACGGCCTCGTACTCTGTCCTAGATCATATGATATGCATATTACTATTGGATAGAAAACACTCTGAAGTTTCTAAAACTGTTTGAATTATATCTGTGAGTAAAACAGAACTCATATGGCAGGCAAACTTCCAAACAGGAAGTGAAAATTCTGAAATGGGTCGCTGTGAAAGGCATCGCCTATTCAATTGCCTTATATTTATGGATCTGTATGCACTTCATACGCCTTCGACTAGATGACAACAGGCAGTAGCACGTGGAATGAAGCGTCTAGCCTGATGTGGGACCGAATGAGAGCCTTTGGAGTGACAGGTCAGGCATATTGCCAGTTCTTGGCCACGCACACTACACATGTGATGTCCTTCCTTGCTATCGGTTATATAGATATGAAGAAATGCTCCATCTGGGACGTTATTGGATATATATGAGAAAAACATCCTGAAGATTGATTCTCAACTGAGTTTGACCAGTTTATTCGATTTGTAATATCACTTTTTGAAGTTTTCGTTCATTAGCGTAAAGTTTTATGGACACGTGAACTACACATGCTAGCCAAAGTTGCTAATTCGACAGAAGTAATGGACATTATAAAACAAAAAAACGATTTATTGTGGAACTAGGATTCCTGGCACTGCATTCTGATGAAAGATCATCAAAGGTAAGGGAATATTTATGATGTAATTTCGTGTTTCTGTTGACTCCAACATGGCGGAGAATGGCTGAGCGCTGTCTCAGATTATTGCATGCTGTGCTTTTTACTAAAGTTATTTTTTAAATCTAACACAGCGGTTGGATTAAGAACCAGTGTATCTTTAATTATATGTTAAACATGTATCTTTCATCAAAGTTTATGATGAGTATTTCTGTATTTCACGTTGCTCTCTGTAATTATTCTGGCTATTTTGGAGCCATTTCTGAACATGGCGCCAATGTAAAACCACGATTTGTGGCTATAAATATGCACATAATCGAACAAAACATAAATGTATTGTATAACATGATGTCATATGACTGTCATCTGATGAAGTTGTTCAAAGGTTAGTGATTAATTTTATCTCTATTTGTGGGTTTTGTGAAAGCTATCTTTGCTGTGAAAAAATGGCTGTGTTTTTTTGGATATGGTGGTGAGCTAACATAAATATATGTTGTGTTTTCGCTGTAAAACATTTAAAAAATCGGACATGTTGGCTGGATTCACAAGATGTTTATCTTTCATTTGCTGTATTGGACTTGTGATTTCATGAAATTATATTATATTATTAATAAACCCCCCAAAAACCCTGAAAAACTTGATGAACACAACGTTGGAAGGGCACAGAAAGTCAATTCAACGTCTATTCCACGTTTGTTCAATGTAACTTCATTCAAATGACGTGGAAACAACATTTATTCAGCCAGTGTGTGCCCAGTGGGTATTTACTTTTAGTCCTCAAGGCCCTCTATATACAGGCATTTATTGCAACAGCCTTTTTATGTGTGCTTTATTCCTTTGCATAGTACAATATAGGCTTTGTATTGCTTTACGACTGATTGCATTAACGCACTTCAAGGAAACCTGTACAGGTCGCAGGAGTTAACCAGTTAAATGTAACTAAATGTAATCTAAAATGTAATGTACGTAATCCCCAAAAGTAATTATTTATCATGAGAGGGCAGTAAACAATAACTAGTAATGCTGCATACTCTAAGAAAGGTTTAAACCTTTCTGGTCATTTAAAAAAAATATAAATTGCTGAGGTGTAGTCACTTTAGAAGACACAAGTTCAAGTACACAGTACAAATATGATGAAAATATTACATATTTCATTTGATGTATTTCCTATTCAACAAAACTGTATGAATAAGGCTTGGAATGACTTATATGCTTTCTAAATATAGTATAATCTGGGCCGGCTCCAGGCATAAGCAACATAAGCGGCCGATTAGGGCCCCCGGCTGTTCTGAGGGCAAAAGAGGGTGTAACTCAATATTAGGAACGTGTATTTTATGTGGTTGAAAATGAAATACTGTCAGCTTTTATGTTGCTGAAAGAAATTGCACGTTTAGGCTACACAACAGGTCCCTAAACGCACAATCGCATTCTCTTAAGATTATGAAAGGAATAAATCATGTTTCTCAGCTCTTGTTCCCAAAACAAAATGTACATACGGTCTATAATTTGAATGCGAGGAACACTTAATTCTGCAGGAGTTAATATTATAATTTGCTACATGTGAGGCTTACAAACTATTCCAACTACTAGGCTATTCCACTCTAAAATAATTCCTGCATCCATACAGTGCCATTTGATAAATGCAAAGAGATGTCACTTTAAACAAAAAATAGTGTTATGAACGACATTCGGGGATTGTTGTTCATTCATAGTTAGTTGTTTTATAATTTGATTATATTCAGGCCTTTTGCTGGTAACAAGCCTTCGCTGTGTCTTAGACACTGGTGATCAGCATAAACTAAAGCAAAATCAGCATCAAGTCACAATATGCTGGCTTCTAAAGTGATCTTTAATTTCTATTGGAATTCAGCCAGAGTGGACAATCTACGTTCAGAATAACTGCCAGGGATAAAAAAAAATGTATAAATGAGACTACCTAAACCAGAACAACCATTTCAGTAACGGGTTCAATTGGATTAGTTTAGAAGAATGTATGTTATTTATCTTTGTGTAGCAAAATATACAATCATTGATTAATCAATCAATCAGTGTACATGCAAAAACGCAGACACTAGAACATTTCTAAAAATGAAACTGCAGTACAGTGTGCTGAGAAATATGATAATGATGGCCGTGGTTTTGCAGACCAGCAAAATTCTGACTATTTGGGAGCCAACCTCACAACCTCTGTTGCCAGTAACCTGAATTTCCTGATACACCGCTGGAGAGTATGATAAAGATTATTAAAAGATTAGAACCTACAGATATTCCGTCATTTGTCCCTATTGGGGAACCCTTTTGGGTGTCACGTAGAACCCTTCGATTTTTTTAGAACCCTCTCCCAAGGAACCCTCGTGGGTTCTTCATTTTGTCCCTGTAGGGGAACCCTTTTGGGTTCTACATAGAACCCTGTCATGAAGAACTCTCGGGTTACAGAGTTATGTCATTTGTCCCTAATGGGGGAACCCTTTGGGGAGCCATGTAGAACCCTTTGATTTGTCCCTGTAGGGGAAGCCTTTTGAGTTCCAACCCTGTCACGAAGAACCCCTGGTTCCAGGTAGACCATTTGCAGGTTCTACAGTTATACTTATAGTATATAGTATATGTGCGAATGGCAGACACTGTAAACAATTACCTGTAATTTGACAGTAAGTTACCAGCTACTGAGTTGCAGTAAAAATACAGTATTTTTACAGTTGAATTAAGGTTTTATTGTCGTAAAATGAATTGTTGTTTAACATACTTTCACTGCACTTTGAAATGTAGGTAGGGGCAATGTGCTGGTGGGGGCGCCTTTAGAAAGTATTCATACCCCCTGACTTATTCCACATTTTGTAGTGTTACAGCCTGAATTCAAAATGGATTTAAAAAAAAATTCTCTCACCCATCTACACAAAATATCCGATAATAACAAAGTGAAACAAATTATATATAATTTTTGCAAATGTATTGAAAATGAAATACAGAAATATCTAATTTACATAAGTATTCACACACCTGAGTCAATATTTGTAGAAGCACCTTTGGCAGCAATTACAGCTGTGAGTCTTTCTGGGTAATTCACTGGAATGTGCAACATTTGCCCATTATACTTTTACAAATACTTTAAGCTCTGTCAAATTGGTAGTTCATCATTGCTAGATTACCATTTTCAGGTCTTGCCATAGATTTCCAAGTAGACTTTAGTCAAAACTGTAACTCAGCCAATTCTTGGTAAGCAATTCCAGTGTCGATTTGGCCTTGTATTTTAGGTTACTGTCCTGCTGAAAGGTGAACTAATCTCCCAGTGTCTGGTGGAAAGCTAGAATTTTGACTGTGCTTAGCTCCATTCAGTTTATATTTTATCCTGAAAAGCTCCCCAGTCCTTAACGTTTACAAGCATACTCATAACATGATGCAGCCACCATTATGCTTGAAAATATAGAGTTGTAACGTTCGTCGTCGGAATGAGAAGGATCGGACCAAAGCCCAGCGTGGTAAGTGTTCATGATATTTATTTAAACTGAACACTGAGACAAAAGAATAAAATGGAACAACACGAAACAGTTCTGTCTGGTGCAGACACAAAACAGAAAACAACTACCCACAAAACACAGGTGGGAAAATGCTGCCTAAGTATGATTCTTAATCAGAGACAACGATAGACAGCTGCCTCTGATTGAGAACCACACCCGGCCAAACACAAAGAAATACAAAACATAGAAAATGAACATAGAACGCCCACCCAAATCACACCCTGACCAAACCAAAATAGAGACATAAAAAGCTCTCTACGGTCAGGGCGTGACAAGAGTGGTACTCAGTAATGTGTTGTATTGGATTTGCCCGCAAGATAACCCTTTGTATTCAGGTAATTGTCTTGCTATTTTTTTGCAGGATTACTTTAGTGCCTTGTTGCAAACAGGATGTATGCTTTGGAATATGTGTATTCTGTGCAGGCTTCCTTCTTTTCACTCTGTCAATTAGATTAGTATTGTCGAGTAACTACTGTACAATGTTGTTGATCCTCAGTTTTCTCCTATCACAGCCATTCAACTCTGTAACTGTTTTAAAGTGATCATTGGCCTCATGATGAAATCCCTGAGCGGTTTCCTTCCTCTCAGGCAACAAGTTAGGAAGGACGCCTATTTCTTTTAGTGACTGAGTTTATTGATACACCATCCAAAGTTTAATAACTTCAACATGCTCAAAGGGATATTCAATGTATTTTTTTACCAACCTACAAATAGCTACCCATCTTTGGGAGGCATTGGAAAACCTTTCTGTTCTTTGTGATGGAATCTGTAACGCACTGGGCGTAGTGGGTGCGGAGTCAGGCGCAGGAGGCAGCAGGTACAGAAATAGCGCTTTATTATGCACAGGAAAAATAGTACTCGCCAGGATACTGGGCGCACATACACAAAAGCCCCAAACCAGGACATAACCAGTCCAGAGGGAAAACCCAAAAACAACACGCACTACAACACAATAACACAGTGGAAAATCAATAAGCCCGCACAAAGAGCAGGCGGGCCTACCGGCTTAAATAGCCCAACTAAAACCCAAACAAGAAACAGGTGTTACTAATTAGACAAAAACAACAGAAAAGGGAAAAGGGATCGGTGGCAGCTAGTAGGCCGGTGACGACGACCGCCGAGCGCCACCCGAACAGGAAGAGGAGCCACCTTCGGTAGGAGTCGTGACAGAATCTGTGTTTGAAATCATGTTAAACACTATTATTGCACACAGAGTAAGTCCATGCAATTTATTATGTGACTTGTTAAACACATTTTTACTCCTGAACTTATTTAGGCTTGCCATGACAAAGGGTTTGAATACCTATAGGCTCAAGACATTTCAGCTTTTCATTTTTAATAAATGTTAAAAAAATATAAAAAAGTATAATTCCACTTTGACATTATGGGGTATTGTGTGTAAAAATCTAAATGTAATCATTTTTTGATTCAGGATGAAACACGAAATGTGAATACTTTCTGAAGGCGCTGTATGTTATTGGTAATAAAGATGTACTGTACCTAGTGGCACTGCATAAACATGAATGCACTTCCGCCCAAATAAATGCCCAAAGCCTTAATGCACACTGGTGTTGTCAGATAATCGGACGATTATTGACTTGATTCTGGACAACTTTTAGCAAAGTGCAGAAGTGAATTCTTGCCATTAAATCTGTGACCAATCTCTCTCATGCCCACAGACCTGGTGGCACAGCAGTAAATAACCCCCCCCCCCCAAAATATATATATGGTTACGCATATTACCCTCATCCCTGACAAAGTGCCCCTCAATAACCTTATTTTTGTCTATGCTGGTCAAGCTGGTCTGCAAAACCACTCAACATTATTATATTTCCCAGCATGCTGTATTGCAGTTAGATTTTTAGAATTGTTTGTTTCAATATCTGTGTTTTTGCATGTACATTGATTAATTCATCAATTAATTTATCTTATTCTACACAAAATGAAATAACATAAATTTTTCTAAACTAATCCAATCTGTTCGATTTAGTTTGATTTATTGCACCCGTTACTGAAATAGTTGTTCTGGTTTAGATGGTTTAAGTTCCGATTGTTGGCTACCCCCGCTCTGGTGATGGGAAGGTTGGATCCTTTTACTGACTCTTTGGATTAATTTGATGCCCAGAGCACTCGAAATAGTCATGATTCTACAAGGCTCTCATTCACATCTTCTTTACCATACAGGGATTATTGGTGCTGTCATTTGTGACTGAGACGTAAAAGCGTGCATTTCAACAATGCACATTTTGGATTGCTAGGCATACAAATACAATCATTTATTGGTACATTTGAAAAGAGGTCTAGTTGTGGGCGCAACCGGACTAGTTGGTTCTACAAAGATGTGTCCATCATAACATTCAATAATAAATTAATGACATGAATTAATGAGATCAATTATCAGTTCTAAACATGTATTTTTCTTCTCTATGCAGCCTGCAGCATTATCTATTTTGCTTGAGAGCATATATGACAGCCAGTTATTGGTCGGAATACATCTCCGGTGTGGAGGATTGCGTATTAATCCTGCTGTAGAATTCATTGCAGCCAGCAGGTCAAACGAATGACAAAAATGTGTCCCTCAGAAAAAACGAATCATGGCTCTCGAGTCAGTAAAAAGAGTAGTTCAAAAAGAACAAGCTGCACGTCACTACCCCACTCAGGCTGGATTCCAATAGGAATTAAACATCACTTTGTGATGTGATGTTTGTAAAGTGCGGGTGACCAGTATATGCTGGTATGCTGGTGACCAGCTTATACTGGCCACTAGTGTCCAAAACACAGTGAAGGCTAGTCACCAGCAAAAACACAGTGAAGGCTGGTCACCAGCGAAAGCACAGCAAAGGCTTGTCACTAGCGAAAACACAATGAAGGCTGGTTACCAGCTAAAACACAACGTAGTCTGTTCACCTGCGAAAACACAATGAAGGCTGGTCACCAGCGAAAACACAACGAAGGCTGGTCACCAGTGAAAACACTACGAAGGCTGGTCACCAGTAAAAAAACAATGAAGGCTGGTCACCAGTGAAAACACAACGAAGGCTGGTCACCAGTGAAAACACAACGAAGGCTGGTCACCAGTGAAAACAAAACAAAGGCTGGTCACCAGTGAAAACACAACGAAGGCTGGTCACCAGTGAAAACACAACGAAGGCTGGTCACCAGTGAAAACACAACGAAGGCTGGTCACCAGTGAAACACAATGAAGGCTGGTCACCAGTGAAAACACAACAAAGGCTGGTCACCAGTGAAAACACAACGAAGGCTGGTCACCAGTGAAACACAATGAAGGCTGGTCACCAGTGAAAACACAATGAAGGCTGGTCACCAGTGAAACACAATGAAGGCTGGTCACCAGTGAAACACAATGAAGGCTGGTCACCAGTGAAAACACAATGAATGCTGGTCACCAGCCTATGCTGGTCTATGCTGTATGTTTCAGCAGGGTAAACAGGGGACTTGACTGTATACTTTTAGATTTGAAAGAATAGTTTCATGCTGTGGGAAATGGCACATTCCATGTTCTCACTTCCAATGGTCTTAACCAAAACATACTCCTTCCTCCAACGCGCCTTTGGTCAAAACTGGCAAATCAGTTTTTTTTATTCAGGACTCCCTAGATGTAAAGGATTTGTTTTATTAAGCTGTGTCAAAGCAATAGAAGACAGCCATGCAGTTTTGAATTATACCAAGCCAGTGTTTCTGCTTTGCGCCTCGCACAACAAATCAAGCATCCTATCAGCAAAGTGTCAACAACGTGAGCCGACCCCAGACTTAATATTCACGTCCTCATTAGTCGTTGTGGCTTTCCCCCAAAAGTCGTGGAGTGCTGATGGATTGCTCGGTCATACCCGCAGCTCCTTCCTCAGTGGAAGGATAGCTTCACTGTCAATCATGTCGCTGCCTTCGGCAAGAAGATGGTTTGTTATTACGGGCCGCCGCAGGTCAATTAAACTGACAGCTGCGAGTCTGCATGCCAATCAAAAGTGTGTGTGTGTGTACCAGGATCCCTCTAAAATGAAAGCAAACTTTTTGCCTAGGAATGATTTTGAATAGGATTTCAAATTTAGGTCCCACCCATGTATTGTATGGACTTATGCTAAGTCAGCCAATACCAGAGAAGGAAATAGGAACACATGTATCATACCCAGGAAGTAGGATATTTATTTACCGACCTTTGTCAAACATTTCAGAAATGTATAATCCACACATATCTGATATCAGGTGAAGCAGACCACGCACACGTGATGTACTGCATAAGTTATCACCACACAAGTGACACAGTCAGTGTACAAAATCTGTGCAAGTGGTGATAGAGTCAGGAAGGGAGGGAGAGAGGGATGAAGGGATGGATGAGGGGGTACAGTAGAGAACAAGAGCGACCAAAGGAATGCAAATGAGCAATGCTCTGAACCATGCTCTAACCTCTTCGACTCAGATGTACCATTTGAGGATAATGCAATTAGACGGTCTGGGCCATTTGGAACACTCATGCATCGGTCGCACTGCCAGGGAGGCTGGATGGGCGCGGGAACCTAAGGGGAAGTGACAGCCTTTAAATGGGCCGAGGGAAGCAGGGAGAGGGAGGCCCTTGTCTAGTCGTCAGGATGACCCAACTGAAATAGCTCCAGACTAAGATGGGAGGTATCTAAAGAAGCTCCAAAAAGGAGGGGAACGATGTCCTGATGCAGGCAAATACAACACCTTCATATTTGTGAGAAGCTGAAATAGCACGACTGATAGTGTAGTAGTTGGTAGATCGGGTGCGGTGTGGGTCTCTAGTGTGTGTGTGAGTGAGTGAGTGAGCGAGCAAGTGAGTGTGCATGCAGGTGTGTGTGTGTGTGTGTGTGTGTGTGTGTGTGTGTGTGTGTGTGTGTGTGTGTGTGTGTGTGTGTGTGTGTGTGTGTGTGTGTGTGTGTGTGTGTGTGTGTGTGTGTGTGTGTGTGTGTGTGTGTGTGTGTGTGTGTACATGCATGATGGTCTGTGTGTGTACAGCATAATGTATGCACTTCAGTGGGGGCTGAGGAGAACCACCCTCGATTTCCTACCTGGAGGAACCTCCACTTACAAATTATGATGTAATAGACATTTTTCCCCCTTTGAAGCAAGGTCATAAAGTAATTTCCCTTTCAAAATAATCTGCAGGATATCTGTGTCATCTCAGTCCCCTAGTTCCCGACCAAAAGAAATGCACTAATGTTTGTTGTGGTCAACTTATTGGTAAGGGTGAGTCATCAACAACAATAACTTTAACAACAACTTCAGCAAATAGCACTTTAAGCCATCCCCAGACTGTTCCACATGAAACAATACTACAGTTTACTATAGAATACTATAGTACTTGCTATAGAATTTGGTAGTTAACTTTAGTATACTGTAGAATACTATACTACACACTGTGGTATCCTTCGATCTTGTGTAGTAGTTACCATTGAATTTTGTAGAATACTGTAGAATACTATAGTAAATACTAGAGTGTTATCCGGAAAGAAATACTGTTGTAAATACTAAACTAAAGTCCGAAAATACACCACAGTGTCCCGCAAAAATGTAAAAAAAAAAAAACTATACTAACAGTACAGTATTTAATTTAGCATATACCCCACCCATCTCCATCATCCCAATTTGTCCCACCCATTAGTGAGAAACCTACATCCCAAATATAGACCATATAGAGCGTTCCCTACAGGTTATAGAAAAGAGCAGAAGTTCTAAACTCTCTGTTCAGATGCCAGACTTACTTACAGGTTATGGGAAATGTGCTCTTTGAGTATTTGTTAGTGATAGGATTACCAAGGCTTTGGGGCTTTCGCCAATTTGAGCTTAATTAGTGACATCTGCTTGTCAGCAATAAATAGCGGTGTGTGATTATCAGATACACTGTTTTCAGCAAAACTATGTGGTGCAGCAGTAAGTCGTTGGCTTTCATAGCCTATATTCAGATGGGACGCTAGAGTAGGTTCGCATCTTACATCATGCTTCCATTTTTTTCAAAAATGGAATCTATGGCATTATTTAGGATGCTTAAGACAGAATTTTTTATTTTTTTATTTTACCCTTATTTTACCAGGTAAGTTGACTGAGAACACATTCTCATTTACAGCAATGACCTGGGGAATAGTTACAGGGGAGAGGAGGGGGGATGAAAGCTTATACTGTACTAAATAAAGCAAATAATTTGAACAACAGTGCAGAAAGTGTGGTTTCACATAAATCTTTTCCAAAACAGTGCGTCTTCAACGGGATTCTACCTCATACCCTCACATCCATGAATGTTCCGTAGTTCCCTACTGTACCTACTAAGCTACCAGGAGAAGCTTTTAATATAAAATCCTAATTATACCTACGGTGAAAGACCACAGCAAAATCAGTGGAATCTTGCATTTTGCAACACACGGTTTGAAAAAGCATGTAATCAAACAAAGCTTTGGACGTCATTGATGACGTACACTACTGTTCAAAAGTTTGGAGTCACTTAAAAATGTCCTCGTATAAGAAAGAAAAGCAGATTTTTTGTCCTTTAAAATAATATAAAATTGATTAGAAATACAGTGTAGACATTGTTAGTGTTGTAATTGACTATTGTAGCTGGAAACGGGTGATTTTTAATGGAATATCTACATAGGCGTACAGAGCCCCATTTATCAGAAAACATCACTCCTGTGTTCCAATGGCATGTTGTGTTAGCTAATCCAAGTTTATCGTTTTAAAAGGCTAATTGATCATTAGAAAACCCTTTTGCAATTGTGTTAGCACAGCTGAAAACTGTTGTTTTGATTAAAGAAGCAATTAAACTGTCCTTCTTTAGACTAGTTGGAGCATCAGCATTTGTGGGTTCGATTACAGGCTCAAAATGTCCAGAAACAAATAACTTTCTTCTGAAACTCGTCAGTCTATTCTTGTTCTGAGAAAGGAAGGCTATTCCATGCGAGAAATTGCCAAGAAACTGAAGATCTCGTACAACGCTGTGTACTACTCCCTTCACAGAACAGAACTTCCAATAAAGTGATACACGCATCGGCACACTGCTTCGATGCATGCCTCGGAGCTCCGGTATCAAACATGTTTGTCCAGTAGGTTTTCTCAAGGAGAAAGCCCCCACTTCTATGTCAAAGAAAATTTATCAAAATCACTTTAGGAAATATGTAAAGTCTGCAAAAACTACAGAAATACTACAGTATTTATACCGTAGTAAACTGCATATACTATAGAATACTACAGTCATGTCTGCAAAAACACTACAGTGAATACTACAGTAAAGTCTGCTATAACACTCCAGTGAATACTATAGTATATAAATATACCATAGTATTTATTTCATGTGGGGTGTTATGACTGAAGAGTTTGTTTGTTATTTCACATCAATATGTGGAGTGTTTACATGTTTAGTCTTCCAGTCTTCAGTGCAGGATGAAATCACTACTTTTTCAATTTCATTTTTTCTGTTCCCAGCCGCAGTTGGTAAAAATGGCTGCAATGATGTCAAAGTTGTAACAGGACGTTTTGCAAACGTATTTTTTGCAACAAGAAAATTACATGCAGTGCATTCGGAAACTATTCAGACCCCTTCCCTTTTTCCACATTTAGTTATTCAGACCTTTTACTATGAGACTCGAACTTGAGCTCAGTTGCATCCTGTTTACATTGATCATCCTTGAGATGTTTCTACAACTTGACTGGAGTCCACCTGTGGTAAATTCAATTGATTGGACATGATTAGACACCTGTCTATATAAGGTCCCACAGTTGACAGGGCATGTCAGAGCAAAAACTAAGCCATGAGGTCGATAGAATTGTCCGTAGACCTCTGAGACAGGATTGTGTCGAGACACAGATCTGGGGAAGGGAAAAACATTTCTGCAGCATTGAAGGTCCCCAAGAACACAGTGGCCTCCATAATTCTTACATGGAAGAAGTTTTGAACCACCAAGACTCTCCTAGAACTGGCTGCCCAGCCAAACTGAGCAATCTGGGGGAGAAGGGCCTTGGTCAGGGAGGTGACCAAGAAACCAATAGTCACGCTGACAGTGCTCCAGAGTTCCTCTGTGGAGATGGGAGAACCTTCTAGAAGGACAACCATCTCTGCAGCACCCTACCAATCAGGTCTTTATGGTAGAATGGCCAGACGGAAGCCACTCCTCAGTCAAAGGCACATGACAGCCTGCTTGGAGTTATTATATTCTCTGGTCTGATGAAACCAAGATTGAACTCTTTGGCCTGAATGCCAAGTGTCACGTCTGGAGGAAACCTGGCACCATCCCTACGGTGAAGCATGGTGGTGGCAGCATCATGCTGTGGGGATGTTTTTCAGCGGCAGGAACTGGGAGACTAGTCAGGATCGAGGGAAAGATGACGGGAGCAAAGTTCAGAGAGATCCTTGATGAAAACCTGCTCCAGAGCGCTCAGGACCTCAGACTGGGGCGAAGGTTCGCCTTCCAACAGGACAACGACCCTAAGCACACAGCCAAGACAACGCAGGGCTGGCTTCAGGACAAGTATCTGAATGTTTTTGAGTGGCCCAGCCAGAGCCTGGACTTGAATCTGATCGAACGTAGCTGTGCAGCGACGCTCCCAATCCAACCTTACTGAGCTTGAGAGGTTCTGCAGAGAAGAATGGGAAAAGCTCCCCAAATACAGGTGTGCCAAGCTTGTAGCTTCATACTCAAGAAGACTCGATGCTGTAAATGCTGCCAAAGTTGCTTCAACAAAGTTCTGAGTGAAGGGTCTGAATGCTTATGTGAATGTGATATTTCCTGTTTTTTTTTTATATCCATTTGGAAACATTTCTAAAAACTTGTTTTTGCTTAGTCGTTATGGGCTATTGTGAGTAGATTGATTAGAATAAGGCTGTAACGTAACAAAATGTGTCTGAATACTTTCTAAATGCACTGTATTTTGTTATATGGTTGTCTGACCAGATAACAACTAGAATGTTTTATTTAACTTTTGAATTTTATCAGGTTTTATCTTCCTGGGGTCTGGCAAAATTAAGGCAGTTATACAATTTTAAAAACATTCCAATACATTCATAACCGATTTCAGGCCCCTACTCCACTACCACATAACTACAACACAAAATCCATGTGAACGTGTGTGTATGGCGCATATGTTATCATGTGTGTGTATGCATGTGTCTGTGCCTATGTTTGTGTTGCTTCATTATTTCATTGTAAACCAAAGATCCTGTCATTTTATTTTATTTTGTAACTTGTTCCAAGTGGAAGGGGCAGAGAACTGGAACTTTAATGTCATCATGAAAATACATCTTTAGCTGTTTGCAAAAGAAACCCCCCAAATAGTTTATAACCAGAAAATGACATCATTATGATGTCACGTGACACATTCCCACACAGGGTTTGTATTCAAATTTGAACTCTATAGTATTGAATTTCAATGTTCACATCAGCATGTATGCTTGTGTGTATATATACCCAATACATACAGTACGTGTTTGTGAGAGAGCCTTGGTAGCTCAAAATACAGCCTTATTTCACCTTCCTGTGATTGACAGCATGGAAGCAGTGGGCCATGGGCCCGGGTCAGTGAATAAGTCAAATGGGTGTCGGACCACTTTTCAAAGTCTGACAGTCCACACTACCACACTCTACCACAGAGTAGTCACAACTGACAGGGGGTCCCTTTGCGGCCCCCAATACACCACACACCCCAACCAACAGAAGTCGGCATCCATATTTAAACAAAAGACAGCAAAAACAACAACAAAAACATGCAGAAAGGAGGGGTTTTCCTGATTATAAGAAGAGAAAGGTCGCATTTTGTCAATTCACATGTCATCTGTCGTTCTTTTAAAAGGACGGGTGTGAGAAAGTGAGAAAGATACAGAGGTGCAGACTATTCCCGAGCAAGGGTGTTTTGTCCGTCATGTGTGGCTGACGGGTGAAAGAAAGGAGGGGTTTTCCTGAGTGTAAGAAGAGAAAGACCCCATGTTGTCAATTCACGTGTCATCCGTCGTTCTGTTACAAGGACAGGTGTGAAAAAGCAAGAAAGAGACAGGGTGCTGAATGTTCCCTAGCAAGGGTGATTTTTCCGTCATGTGTGGCTGACGGGGGAATTGTGTGACAGAGGTGGCGAACAGTTGGGGCCGTGAGTTCAATGAGGCTCCCTACAGATAAGATCAGAGGCTCCTCTACCTACATTATACACAGATTACGCACATTTTCTCCATCCCATGGCAAAATGAGTAGAATCACATGAAATAATGTTCTCTCTGCCCCATGGAAAAATGTGTAGAATTGCAGACAATTTTCTTAAAAACGGCAACATTTTATCTACACCCCATGGCAAAATGTGTAAAATTGCAGCACAATTTCTCTCCTCCACCAAGAGGGGCCACTAAAATATTTTGTCCTCGAGGTGGGGACTGTGGGCCCATGTCAAAAGTAGTGCACTATGAATGGAAAAGGATGCCATTTCGGGCGCATTCCATATAAATCCTTAAGTATGTATAATCTTTAATGCATTACAAAAAAAATGTCTCATTGAAAGTGTAACCATTATTCCCTGGTCCTTGAGCTGAAAACGAATCATAGAGCTGTTGTAGTCTGACATAGACAACTGTGTATTCTCAACAAAACAATTTCCCAACTAAAACAGTCAGGCCTGTACAACAGTGTTGTTGTAGTCACTCAGGAGAATGTGATAGACTACCCTGCAGTGGACTGCCTTTGGTCAGCATTATTTGTCCACTCCAGACTTTTTCCCAAAACAAAGGGCAATAATCCCAGCCTCGTCCTAACCACTGGTTAGGAGATAATTCATGTTCTTTCTTGACCTCTCTGACACAGACCCAACTTCACAAATGCCTAACTGGGAGTTGGGACTGTGTCCCAAATGGCAAGTGGGAGTTGGAAATATAGAGCACTATAGAGAGAATAGGGTGTCATTTGGGACATACCAAGGGACTGCAGCCTACAGTTGGAATTGTGAGATGATTGGCCAGTTGAAGCGAGTGCCAAAAAGAGTTTCCTCATCTGGCTAATTGAACCAAAACAAGCTCTCTTCCTTCGTTGTTTATTATATATTTTTTCTGTCTTTCTCACAATAAAACACTTTGTCTTTAAAAAATATATATATGTGTTACTTTGTTAATTTGAATGTAAAGTGTGTTGATATGTTTAAATGCTCCTTAAGGGCTCTATTCAATCTGTATTGCTGAAGCATTACAGATAGGGCGCTAGACATTTAAAGGTGATTTCCTATTGAGCTGACATCTGCAGGATTTTCTGTGAATGTGGTCTCCACTAACATGGGAACCTTAACATCTCAATAATGCTGTAACACTGAATTTATGCAATGCGGATTGAATAGAGCCCTAAATAAAGTTGCATTTGATTTGGTTTGATTTGTTCCAGTGCCCTTATGTTATAAAAAATAGTTCAAATGAAATTGGCAAAGGCTTAATTAGTAGTTAATTTGACGAGGTGCAAAGGCTTATATGCCATCCAAGAATACAATATTTTCAGAATGGTCTAGGCCTATGTACTCCGTCATTCAAAGTGTTAATTTCTTAAACATAGATCAAGATAGCATCAGGAAAAAGGAACAATTTAAATTTCAACACAACTTGCAGATATAAGACTGAATATTGTTCTGTTAGTTAGCAATTTGAATGCTCCTGCTGGTCTCTGTGCAATGCAGTGGAGCTATATTACCACCTAGTGGAGTGTAGATGTTCAGTAAGGTCTAAATGTGGTTGTTTTCCCTTGGTGTAGCACAGAGCTGTCCATCCCTCTTCCTGGAGATCTAGCGTCCTGTAGGTTTTCAGTCCAACCCTAACCTAACATATCTGATTCAGCTAGCTAAGGTCTTGGTGAGCAGCTAATATGTAGAATCAGCTGTACTGAAAACCTGTAGGATGGTAGATGGTAGGGAATCAGTGGTGTTACTTGGTACATTTAGCAGAAACTTTAATCCACAGTGATTTAAAGTTAACACATACTGTATTCCGTATTGGGTAACACTTTAATGAAGGGTACCAACATAAGGACTTCATAACACATTCATAATCCATACATAACAATTTAAAAAGCAGTACAAGTCTAACCACAATTATTTTCAGACCCATAACCCTCACGCTAGTTTTATAAGCACTATGATCCAACCATTCAAGCCATGACATTTATTATGAGGTCCCTTCTGGGGTTATACAATGAAGTGGTCCATGTCTACAAATATGTTTATCTTTTTAGCCCTAAGAAAGGGTTTTAGTATGAGGGAAGCTGATTACATTCTGCCTGATTTTCCCCATCAGACCTGGGATTTGAACTAGCAATCCCCTTCCATAAACCTGCATACTCATTGGGGACCCAGGACTGTCGTTGACAAACTCTGTTCTTACAGATTTTCTTACTGGTTCTGTTCTAGAGAGAGCTCAGAACTATCCCTCCTGTGCTCCCCATCAGTACCAAAAACTCACTCGCTCGAGGTAGAAGTCTCCTTTAACCACAGATCTAGGATCAGATTATCAAACAGCAAATCCTAACTTTAAACATCAGGAGGATTAAAGATAATATCTGACCCTGAACCAGCGCTCCGGCCTCTTCTAGCAGGTGGTGGTTATAGTGGCCCATGTATTTTTAGCCGTCCTCATGGGGGAACACAATGATATGCAAAGCCAGCATATCCGCCGCTGCTTCCATCCACTGTGAGCCTCATAGTCCCTTTGACCTTCTGAGAGACACTGGCTGGGGGAGGCAGGTGCAGGGGACTTGAAAGTGCTGGGGGTCAAAGGGCGCAGGGAGTGTTGTGTTCAAAACACTGGGCTCTGTTGTGAAAATGGAATGGAGAAGGGGCTGTAGAGCTTAAGGGGGATGTATGTGTGTGTTATCTGACTTCATGTGGATGTAGTTTACTGGAAGTACAGTTAATTTATTTCCTATGAATATGTAACTTCCCAAGGTTGATTACACCAAAAGTCTTAAAGCTGCAAGCCATTCAACAGTAACTTATGAATAACACAACAAAAATCAAATGTATAACGTGACACGGTGTAGGTACATGTAACATGGATAGACAAATAAAGGTGGGAGCTTATTAAGCATGTGCATTCACACAATAAGTATTGAATATAAGTTTCACTCCATACATAAAAACTAAATAGTGATACGTACATTTTTCACTTCTACTTTAAGAAATAAAAGCAACAAGGTTAAAAAACAATTTTTCATAAAGGGTGAAATCAAGTAAGAGCACCATTGTAACAAAATGCAAGATTTCCTGTTCTAACAAGTCCGGATGACACGCTTTGCGTTGAAATAGAATGCCAGATCTGTCATGCTCCTTCAATTTTCTTTGAATGAAGGGGTTTGTTTGGTACGTTCGGTGGCTTACCACATTGTTTCCTAAATGTTTGTGTGTAAACCAAAATGTAAAAGAATAAGGATTAAATCTGCATTGATTCAGGATGTGGTAAACTCATATGAGCTTTGTCAATCCTTTTATTGCAATTAGCTGCATGTAATCTTATAGAATTTACCTTTAACCAGACACAATCACATGCATAAACAGAATGTTAACAACTCTACAGTATTGAATTCCATGCCAGTGTCCTTATTGTGCTATGGATCACTCCTCATGGTTCAGAAAGTTGACAAGTCTCCCCGGTAGGGGTAAGGTGCTGATCTGCCTCAGTCTGTGGACTCCCACCCGTTGTCGGATCTTCAGCCTGCACAACTGCAAAAGGCTCCGTGGGGGCACTGTTGAATAAAGGATTGGCATGCACAAGTATAGGTTCTCCATAAGATAATCTTAAGTTACAGTGTTATAAAAGCATATGGAAGAAGGAAAATCCTGTACTCACTAGGAAATGTCTTAGGGCAACATTGTCCTGTCGCAAAGCCACCTGCGCTGTAAACTAAGTGAAATTATAATCTGCAACGCAATTTATGTTGTGACTTTGCTTGAACAATTTCTGTGAGGGGGAACTGTGAGGGGAAATGTCACCCTTAAATGTCCTTTTTGACACATTTGAAAGTTGTTGCAAACTTGTGTAAATATATCTAACCTGTTTAGACAGAGTTGGACCCTGATGAAGAAGGTACTCACTCGATTTCTCCTTGATACAAGCCCAGGCCTCGTAGCTGTCCAGATGTTCAGTGAGTCTGGAGCACAGCTGCACATTACCGACGTAGTCTAGAAGTGCATCTATGATGGGTCCTGCCCAATGACGTATTGAGGGACTGGAGATAATGTCACAGAACTGACAGTAGAGTAGAAAAAGGAATCTGTCACACCCTGATCTGCTTCACCTGTCTTTGTGCTTGTCTCCACCCCCCTCCAGGTGTTGCCCAGCTTCCTCATTATCCCCAGTGTATTTATACCTGTGTTTGTCTGTTGCCAGTGTAACGGATGTGAAATGGCTAGCTAGTTAGCGGGTACGCGCTAGTAGCGTTTCAATCAGTTACGTCACTTGCTCTGAAACCTAGAAGTAGGGTTGCACCTTGCTCTGCAAGGGCCGCGGCCTTTGTGGCGCGATGGGTAACGATGCTTCGTGGGCGACCGTTGTTGATGTGTGCAGAAGGTCCCTGGTTCGCGCCCGTGTCGGGGCGAGGGGACGTACTAAAGTTATACTGTTACATTGATGCTGTTGACCCGGATCACTGGTTGCTGCGGAAAAGGAGGAGGTTGAAAGGGGGGTGAGTGTAACGGATGTGAAATGGCTAGCTAGTTAGCGGGTACGCGCTAGTAGCGTTTCAATCAGTTACGTCACTTGCTCTGAAACCTAGAAGTAGGGTTGCACCTTGCTCTGCAAGGGCCGTGGCCTTTGTGGAGCGATGGGTAACGATGCTTCGTGGGCGACCGTTGTTGATGTGTGCAGAGGGTCCCTGGTTCGCGCCCAGGTCGGGGCGAGGGGACGTACTAAAGTTATACTGTTACACCAGTTTGTTTTGTTTCGTCAAGCCAACCAGCGTTTTTTTCCCATGCACCTTTCTGTCTATTGTTCCTGTTTTCTAGCTTTCCCATTTTTTGACCATTCTGCCTGCCCTGACCCTGAGCCTGCCTGTCGTTCTGTACCTTGTCACACCACCCTGGATTACTGACCTCTGCCTGTCCTTGACCTGTCGTTTGCCTGCCCCCCTGTTTTTGTAATAAACTTTTGTTACTTCGAAACTGTCTGCATCTGGGTCTTCTCCTGAGCCTTGACAGAATCAAGAAATGCTATACATAATGCATTTAGAAGCATAATGCCACAAGTTGCCGCAAATGTAACTGCAATTAAGTTATTTGAATTCTGTGGTAAAACTGCTCCCTAGTCTCTGGTTTTGGGGGGCCAGTGCAGTGGTTACCGTTACCATCAAATTTAAATAAACGAGTGGCCAACTTGATCTCACAACAAACACAGAATTCTAAGAGCCTGAGAATCGCTCTCGGATTCTCTGAATCCCAAAATGACAGAAATGTACATGCAAGTTGAACAGGTTATGTTGAGGCATGCTGGTGAGTGGTTGGGGTAAGGTTCTACTTTGGCATGCAAACAAGTGGTTAACGTAAGGGTTAGAAAACAAAACAGTAAAAAACTAAATGTGCCTGGATTCAAACTATTGGCATTCCCATGTCGACCACCCCCAACCAACCACCTAGCATGTAATTTCCTGTTTGATCTCTTTCCCAAACATATTTTCTCTCAAACCACAAAATAACCATATTTCTGCTAATCCCACCTACCTGCACACCGGGCTCCTCATGGCAGAGACCTAGGTCATCCTTGTATACATTCCTCATCGGTGGGTGTGGTTTGGTGCCATGCTCACACTTGAAACAGGATAGGGCGTCACAGCCATTGTCCATGAGGTACTTGAGCAGAGATAGATACTTCATACAGAACATGACACTTGCCGGGAACGAGGTGGGGTGAGTTGGGATTTTAACATTGACGTCTGCCCTGTGCTCCACCAGTAAGCACACCATTTGGACACAACCCTGCTTCACAGCCACCAGTAGCGGGTTGAAGATGTCCAGGTTTGGGTTTGCGCCGGCCTCAAGAAGCATGGCGGCAGCATCAACGTTGCTGTTGGTGACTGCGAAATAGAGTGCAGTGGTTCGTCGATCCTGGTATATGGAAGAGCGGTCGGTGGACAGCTTGGCATTGACGTCGAAGTCTGCCTCGATCAGAACCTCCAGGGTGTTGTCTTTGTTGTGTTCGGCGGCAAGATGGAGGGGACTGATGCCACTGCGTCGCACTCTGAACTTGCTGGTGACTTGGATCAGTCTGGACACGATCCTGAATAGGAAAAGCATAGGGAATAGCCGACAGGATAGGAGATTAGGGAATAGGGAAGAGGTTCAAAGAATCCTAGTGTGGTTAGGTGAAGATCTACAGCACATTCTGCTTTGTCTAACAATAACTTTTGGTTCACTACTTTAGGTACAGACCACATCTTCAACATAAATATGTTTGAGATATTTTAATGCAGGAAAAGGTTACAAGGTATGAATGTGCAATGACGTCATGCAGGCTTCGAATGAGGTTAGATGATTTTTAGGTGGTTGTAGAATGAAAGCTTCTTGGTAGGCATCATGAGAGATGCTGTCGCATGATTGGAGGATGACTCTGGATGACTGAACGAGCATGACAGTTTTGGATGGTTGAAGAAGCTTGATGGTTCAGGATGGATGAAGGATCTTGATAGACCGGATGGTGAAAGGATCTTGAAGGTTCAGGATTGTTGAAGGATCTTGAAAGTTCAGGATGGTCGATAGAGCTTGATGGTTCAGGATGGTCGATGGAGCTTGATGGTTCAGGTTGTTGGTTACTTGGTCATTAAAGGATCGGGAGGGAGAGATGAAGACAGTGTTGGGGTGGGAGTCCTGGTGGTCTCTGCTTCTCGGCCCAGAGTTAATCCCCAAAGAGGAAGGGTCAGGACTCCCGAGACGTGCGAGAACGTGAACATGTCAGAGGGCTTGATGGTTTGAATGGATGGATGGTAGTTCTAATGCCCTGAGTGTCCAGAGGGCAGGGGTAGATGATATGAATGGTAAACGTCTGAGCTGAGATGGGAATCGAGGTGACGCAAAAAGAGGAAGTGCAGTCCTCTTACAGCATTTGGTGGTAAAGATTATGGCGTGATCTTGAGCTCGGATCTTGTAGTTAGAAGAATTACTGAGGAAGAATTGGGCTGCGGCCGATTTGGTGGCGGTGGAATGAATATCAGGCAGTGGAGGCGACAAGGAATGTCATCCCTCGTGAGGGTGGTGTCGTTGGGCAGTGGGGAACATGGTGGAGGTGGATGTACCAACAACACCACCACTCTTGGCAAGAAGGTGCAAAAGCGTCTCCACTTCCTAAGGCGGCTGAAGAAATTTGACATGCCACCACGGGTCCTCTCCAAATACTACCACTGCACCATTTAGATCTTCCAGACAGATTACATCACGGCCTGGTACAGGAATTGCTCAGTCCCTGACCGCAAGGCCCTCCAGTGGGTGGTGAAGTCTGCCCAGTACATCACTGGGACCGTACTCGCACCCATCTAGGATATCTACTAGAAACGGTTCCTGAGGAAGGCCAACAGCATTGTCAAGGACCCCTCACACCCCAGTCACGAGCTGTTTACTCCCTCACCGTTGGGCAGATGGTATCGGAGCATGACGCCTGATCCCAATAGACTCAGTGACAGTTTCTATCTACAAGCAATCAGAATGCTGAACACTTGAACTGGACTGACCACCTGCTCGGATTCTCCGCACCTTAGCACACATGCACTCACACACACATTCATGCTACACACACACACATCACAACTGCTGCTACAAGAATCTTATTATGATTGCTAAATACTGTACAATTTAAACACTTGCCCCCCAATCCCACCTTCCCCAAAACACATGTAAATATTGGACTATAAATTGTGCCTTCCTGTATTACAGTATGTTTATTCTACTGAGCCATTTACTTTTTGTTCCTATTCACTTTTTCTTATTATTTCTTATTATTGTTGCATTGTCGAGAAGGAACCTGAAGGTAAGCATTTTGTTGGATGGTGTATACCATGTGTATCCCGTACATACTGTACAACTAATAACACTTGAAACTTGAAATATGATTGTCGTACCAGTCAACAGGGGCAGCCATAGTCGACTAACCAGAGAGAGGGAGAAGTAGTTGAGTGGAAGATAAATGGGAAAAGGGAGAGAGCAAGATAGCAAGAGAGAGCAAAAACAATCATGGCAGGATGGACGCCATGCCATTACATAAGGATGTTTAGTATTTAGTATTTAGTTGAAATGAGCATAATGCAACAATTTGATGCAAGCTGATGATATATGTGGCCTGCCCTCACATGGACTGTGGTAAATGTGACCCTGGACAATACTTTTTAATTAAATTAATTGCATAATAAAAGTGCCAACAGCAGCACTTTTATCCACAATCAGTGGTGGAAAATGTACCCAATTGTCAAAAAAAGTATTTGGTTTTAAATATACTTAAGTATCAAAAGTCAATGTAATTGCTAAAATATACATATGTATCAAAAGTAAAAATAATTTAAAATACCTTATATTAAGCAAACCTGACGGCACAATTATTATTGTATGTTTTACATTTACGGATAGCCAGGGGCACACTCCAACACTCAGACATAATTTACAAACAAAGCATTTGTGTTTAGTGAGTCTGCCAGATCAGAGGCAGTAGGGGTGACCTGGGATTATCTCTTGATAAGTACATGAATTGGACCATTTTACTGTCCTGCTAAGCTTTCAAAATGTAACTAGTACTTTTGGGTGTCAGAGAAAATGTAGGTGTAAAAAGTACATTATTATATTTAGGAAAGTAGTGGAGTAAAAGTAAAAGTTGTCAAAAGTATTAATAACAAAGTAAGTACAGATACCCCCAAAACTACTTAAGTAGTAATTTTAATTATTGTTACTTTTTACGACTTTACACCACTGTCCACAATGACACAACATGAATGAAGGTAAAACGGGATTGAAGGGAGAATGCTTAGAACGATGAGATTCTTGCCTTAAACGGCACAATGTGACATCCAGAACATACAATGGTTCTTCTGCTGTCCCTGTGGGAGAACCCTTTTTGGTTCCAGGTAGAATCCTATTTCTACATGGAACCCAAAAGGGTTCTACATGGAACCCAAATGTTTTTTCAAAGGGTTCTCTCACAGTGACAGTCGAATAACCTTTTTGGAACCCTTTTTCCTGAGAGTGTAGCCTAGCAGCTGTATGGTGATTGAGCTGTATGGTTTTTGATGCCAGCCCATAATATATAAAATAACTATGGAGTTAACACAGAGGAGAATGTGGAACAGGGACTGCTTTGAGATTAATTACTGCACGCTTTCCCGAGATGAAAAAAACCTCTCATCGTCACTCAATGCCTAGGTCTACCTCAACTGTACTCACATCCTACCATACCCTTGTCTGTACATTATGCCTTGAATCTATTCTTCCGCGACCAGAAATCTGCTCCTTTTACTCTCTGTTCCGAACGCACTAGACGACCAGTTCTGATAGCCTTTAGCCATACCCTTATCCTACTCCTCCTCTGTTCCTCTGGTGATGTAGAGGTTAACCCAGGCCCTGAAGCCCCCAGCATCACTCCCATTCCCCAGGTGCTCTCATTTTTTGACTTCTGTAACCATAAAACCCTTGGTTTCATGCATGTTAACATTAGAAGCCTCCTCCCTAAGTTTGTTTTATTCACTGCTTTAGCTGTGTCTGAATCCTGGCTTAGGAAGGCCACCAAATATCCTGAAATTTCCATTCCTAACTATAACATTTTCCGACAAGATAGAACTGCCAAAGGGGGCGGAGTTGCAATCTACTGCAGAGATAGTCTGCAGAGTTCTGTCATACTTTCCAGGTCTGTGCCCAAACAATTTGAGCTTATACTTTTAAAAATCCACCTTTCCAGAAACAAGTCTCTCACCATTGCCGCTTGTTATAGACCCCCTTCAGCCCCAAGCTGTGCCCTGGACACCATATGTGAATTGATCGCCCCCCATTTATCTTCAGAGTTTGTACTGTTAGGTGACCTAAACTGGGACATGCTTAACACCCCGGCCATCCTACAATCTAAAATAGATGCCCTTAATCTCACACAAATTATCAAGGAAACTACCAGGTACAACCCTAAATCCGTAACCCTCTTAGATATCATCCTGACCAACTTGCCCTCTAAATACACCTCTGCTGTCTTCAACCAGGATCTCAGTGATCACTGCCTCATTGCCTGCATGCGTAATGGGTCCGCGGTCAAACAACCACCCTTCATCACTGTCAAACGCTCCCTAAAACACTTCAGCGAGCAGGCCTTTCTAATCAACCTGGGCCGGGTATCCTGGAAGGATATTGACCTCACCCCGTCAGTAGGGGATGCCTGGTTGCTCTTCAAAGTGCTTTCTTCACCATCTTAAATAAGCATGCCCCATTCAAAAAATGTAGAACCAGGAATAGATATAGCCCTGTCACCATGGATAAATCGACGATAATTGATAATTTCAAGAAGCATTTTTCTACGGCTGGCTATGCTTTCCACCTGGCTACCCCTACCCCGGCCAACAGCTCTCCACCCCTTGCAGCAACTTGCCCAAGTCCCCACCCTCCGCTTCTCCTTCACCCAATTCCAGACAGCTGATGTTCTGAAAGAACTGCAAAATCTGGATCCCTACAAATCAGCCGGGCTAGACAATCTGGACCCTCTCTTTCTAATATTATCCGCTGAAATTGTTGCAACCCCTATTATTAGCCTGTTCAACCTCTGTTTCGTATCGTCTGAGATCCCCAAAGATTGGAAAGCTGCTGCGGTCATCCACCTCTTCAAAGGGGGAGACACTCTAGACCCAAACTGTTATAGACCTATATCCATCCTGCCCTGCCTTTCTAAAATCTTTGAAAGCAAAGTAAAAAAAACAGATCACCGATCATTTTGAATCCCACCGTACCTTCTCCGCTATGCAATCTGGTTTCTGAGCTGGTCATGGGTGCACCTCAACCACGCTCAAGGTCCTAAACGATATCATAACCGCCATCGATGAAAGAAAGTACTGTGCAGCCGTCTTCATCGACCTGGCCAAGGCTTTCGACTCTGTCAATCACCACATTCTTATCGGCAGACTCAATAGCCTTGGCTTCTCAAATGACTGCCTCGCCTGGTTCACCAACTACTTCTCAGACTGAGTTCAGTGTGTCAAATCGGAGGGCCTGTTGTCCGGACCTCTTGCAGTCTCTATGGGGTGCCACATGTTCAATTCTCGGGCTGACTCTTTTCTCTGTACATATCAATGATGTCGCTCTTGCTGATTGTGATTCTCTGATCCAGCTCTACTCAGACGACACCATTCTGTATACATCTGGCCCTTCTTTGGACACTGTGCTAACAAACCTCCAAACGAGCTTCAACACCATACAGCATGCGTTCTGTGGCCCCCAACTGCTTTTAAATGCTAGTAAAACTAAGTCCATGCTCTTCAACCGATTTTTGCCCGCACCCTCCCGCCCACCTAGCATCACTACTCTGGACGGTTCTGACTTAGAATATGTGGACAACTACAAATACCTAGGTGTCTGGTTAGACTGCATACACTCCTTCCAGACTCACATTAAGCATCTCCAATCCAAAATGAAATCTAGAATCGGCATCCTATTTCGCAACAAAGCATCCTTCACTCATGCTGCCAAACATACCCTCGTAAAACTGACTATCCTACCGATCCTTGACTTAGGCGATGTCATTTACAAAATAGCCTCCAATACTCTACTCAGCAAACTGGATGTAGTCTATCACAGTGTCATCCGTTTTGTCACCAAAGCCCCATATGCTACCCACCACTGCGACCTGTATTCTCTCGTTGGCTGGTACTTGATACATATCCGTCGCCAAACCCACTGGCTCCAGGTCATCTATAAGTCTTTGCTAGAATAAGCCCCGTCTTATCTCAGCTCACTGGTCACCATAGCAACACCCACTTGCAGCACGCGCTCCAGCAGGTATATTTCACTGGTCATCCCCAAAGCCAACACTTAATTTGGCCGCCTTTCCTTCCAGTTCTATGCTGCCAATGACTGGAACGAATTGCAAAAATCACTGAAGCTGGAGTCTTATATCTCCCTCTCTAACTTTAAGCATCAGCTGTCAGATCAGTTTACACATCACTGTACCTGTACACAGCCAATCTGTAAATAGCACACCCAACTACCTCATCCCCATATTATTACTTACCCTCTTGCTCTTTTGCACCCCAGTATCTCTACTTGCACATCATCATCTGCACATCTATCACTCCAGTGTTAATGCTAAATTCTAATTATTTCGCCTCTGTAGCCTATTTATTGCCTTACCTCCCTACTCTTCTACATTTGCACACACTGTACATATATTTTTCTATTGTGTTATTGACTGTACGTTTGTTTATGTGTAACTCTGTGTTGTTGTTTTTGTCGCACTGCTTTGCTTCATCTTGGCCAGGTCGTAGTTGTAAATGAGAACTTGTTCTCAACCTGGTTAAATAAAGGTGAAATAAAAATAAATATATAAAAATGAATTAGAAATGAATTGCCGGGACTTGGATGCTGTTTTCAGAAAAGTTTCACGGGTCCACCGAGGAGTGAGGCTTGCATGATGCCGGGAGATGCTCTTTTGCGTTCGTTGAAGCAGGGCCGTGGAGGTGTCGGTCGGGAGATGTGCTCGGGAAAGCGCGGTCTTGAGAATGGGCCGCAGACACCCCGGGTTGAGGCATGTTGGAGCTGGCCGAAGAGTAAATGTCAGGAAGGCTGGTAGCTTGCTGGTCCGTGAAACGAGAGGATCAAGGGAGATAAAGAGCCTGAAGGTAGCAAACGAACCAAAATAAAACTCTAAAGCATGAATCCCAAGAGCCAGCTGATTTCAATCACGAGGTTGTGAGACAAACAGAGTGAACGAGACTTGACAGGAGCAAGTTCGAAATGCAACGAAAGATTACGATAACAGGAACAGAATAGGGTGAGTAAATACAAAGAAGAAGAGGTGAAGTGAGAGGGATATCTCAACCCAAAATCTGTCTTCTCCAGTACGATACGTTTTTTTCTCCATTTAAACAAGTTTTTGTATGGATGTCCATGAGAGTGTCGAATTTAGTTAACATAAAATGTAATGGCCGATTTGCTACGTTTGGCTTACCCCCAAGCCATAAGACTGCTGAACAATTAATCAAATGGCCACCGTACTATTACATTTGTTTTGTACACTGCTGCTACTCGCTGTTTATTATTTATGCATAGTCACTTCACCCCTACCTACATGTACAAATTACCTCACGGTACTCCCTGTATATTGCTCGTTATTGTTATGTTATTGTGTTACTTTTTATTATCTTTTACTTTATTTAGTAAATATTTTCTTAACTCTTCTTGAACTGCACTGTTAGTTAAGGGCTTGTAAGTAAGCATTTCACGGTAAGGTCTACACTTGTTGTATTCGGCGCATGTGACAAATAAAGTTTGATTTGATTTGATCGAAAATAAGTTTCGTAATGATTAGGTTGTTACTATGTTAAGAAGTGCATTAGCTTACAAGTACGAGTATACTGATATAAGTAGGAAACGTGACATCGTGGCAACTTTGAGAAAAAACACTTTATATCAGAATTGTGCCTGGTCGTCACTAGTCATAAAGTCATAAACCTGACCTGATTCTACAATTTCTGTGATTTCTAAACCTAACCCTAACTACACTGCAAACCTTATGCCTAACCCTAACCTTAAATTAAAACCAAAAAGCACATTTTTGTTTTCATACATTTTTACCATATAGTCCATTTTGACTTTGTGGCTGTGGTAACTAGTGGAAACCATTGTGCCTGTTGTTCCCACTTGATCTTGTCTCCTCCCGACTGCCTTCCATTTATGAAGACATTTATTTTCATTGTTAGAGCGGCCACTAGAGTATCTGGTCATATAATGGGTTAACTGTGGTATATATATACAGCCATTGATTGTCGAGAGGGGAGGAGATGTAAATGTTTCAAGGTGTGGTCTTTCCTCACAAACTTTAGTGACGTTACACATAACACCATAAAGTGAAAATGGAGATGAGAATAGATACCTTTATTCACACAAAATCTTTGAATGAAGATTTCCTTGACATCAAATCCATTCATATTGTGGTAAAAATGTAGTTATTGTATGAGAATGTATGATATTTCTACCTACTCATCATATCCACGTTGGGCAGCGATATGAATGGGCAGAAGTCCAGCTTTGGTGGGTTTGTTGGCATCTGCTTTCTGAGACAGCAGGAGCTCCACGATCTCCCCATGTCCGTTCTTACAGGCTTCATAGAGCGGTGTGGCCCCATCGTTTGCCTGGCTGTTAACGTCTGCACCTGTATCATCAAAGGGCCCACACAGACGTTTTACACGAGACAAATGTCACTAAGAACTTTCTTTAGAGTTTAGGATGTACGACTTCAGTGGCATGCTGTTTGGTTTAATTAACACAATCACATTGTCTTGCGGGAGAAAAAACACTTTAAAAAATATAATAAATTCAACCTAAATCATAAATTCAATTTGTGATAGGAGTCACATATCTAATAAAGCTGATGACAAAAGCTTTTATCTGTACTTAAGCAAATCAACACACTTCCACGCTCAAGCCAGCATACTGGTTACCGTTGGTGATGAGGAAGTTCAGGACTTCAGCATGTCCAGTCTGGGCTGCAGCGAACAGGGGAGTGATACCATACATGTTGACTGGACTGAGCTTGGCCCCCGCCCTCATCAGCAGCTCACATATCTCCATGTTGTTGCGGATCACAGCCTCGTGGAGGGCGGTCCAGCCCTGAATACAATGCTTGTTCACCCCGGCCCCAAAGCCCAAAAGCATTGCCACCATCTCAACATTCTCTCCCTCGCAAGCTTTGAACGGGACATATGGATGGATTGTTAGAGAGAGGGAGAGAAACAGTGAACACATGTTTTGTTGAATATAGCCCGATCATCCCATGGCTATGAATCTGAATGTTAAAAAACTAAATGAGCTAGATTGATGCTGTCTTAATATGGACACTGTAAGATTAGGTTATGTGACTTAATAACTTCGCATTACCCAAACTTGCAATCATTGTCTCAAAGAATGACATGCGGGTGTCCTTTATGCATAGGTATGTACCTTTATATAGAGGGGTTTCCCTGTCCTTGTCAGCGAGGACGGGGTTAGCTCCTTTCTCCAGCAGGCACTGAACGCAGGACACATGTTCAGCCACCACAGCTAGGAAGAGAGGAGTCTGGTCCTTCATTGTGCGCCTGTTAATCACCTCAGGATGGGCTGGATTCAATGACAGGACAGGATTAGCAGTTGTGTGAGCAAGTGTGATCATATTGACAGTTTAAAATGTTGGGTGTTTAAGAATCACATGGCATTTAGACATTTAGACGATGCAGAATTGAGAAGATACTGTGAAATCAGACCGTGTCAAGTCAAAAACCTGGCATGGCACTTGATTAGCAAAGTAAACCTTCATACATTATCGCTAGCCTATCCCTGGGTATTCAGCAAGAAGTGGTTTTGAAATTAATGCAGTAAGTATTGTGAGTTAAAAGGTCTCTTTCGACACTAGTGCTAATTTATTTACATTCCATGCTTGGTTGAAGGGGGCTAAAAACAGATGCAACAGGAATTCCAAAAATAGTTTTGATATTTTATAGGGTATGATGGTATGGGGATTGGCACAATCCCAAAACTTTGTGGCTCACCTTCCAGTAAGATATCAAGGCATTCCTTCTTCCCATGGGTTGCAGCCTCGTGCAGAGGCAGCCACCCCAACTTATTCCTCTCCGTCAGGTTTCTCCCAGTCTTCACCATCTCCGTCAGAGCACCCACAGCACCACCCTTAATGGCTTTGACGACCGGGTCAACCAGCCTCAAAGAGAATAGAGAAAATTAAGTGCAGGTTCTCTACTTGAGTTGTATTCAATAACAAGTTATGCAAAGAATAGAACATAGACATTTGCAAACAGACAAACACTTTCACACTCATTGAAGAGCCAAGTACCTAAACTGGCTAATTTTGTTCAGTTCAGTTTTTTCAGTTCACAGACGATTGACCGTCAACATTGATTTGACAATCGTTACTCCCTTGCTGATGTGGGGCTGGGTATTCAAGAGGAGTTAAGTGCTATGGTAGCTATGAAACTTTCAGTTAACAGATCCATGGTTAGGTGATTACTCCTTTATGGTGTACTTAAAATACTGTAATATGGGAACATACTATAGTAAGGTTGAGGTATACTCACTCTTCAGGCTCAGCGGTGAAATACATAGACCCATCGTAGCGTCTCCATGCCACACAGCGCTTCCCCTCATTGCTGGTGAAGGTGTAGCTTCTGGTTGCGTCTGATGAAGGCATGTTCTGTAGATAGTCGACTTTCATTCTTTCCTACCGTAATGAAAACAAATGAAAACATCAGTATTAAAACTTCTTTCAGGGGTGATAGGCATTCGCAAAGTGAATGATCAATGACGGAAACCCAACAAATATCAAAGTATTAGCGCCGGCACCCCGTGAGTGGGTTAAGCATTGGTTCAGTCCATTAGTACTTCCAACAGTCAATGTCTAATTCAAACCTAGGATAACAGCAAATATTGTATGCTAACCACCTCAGAAGATAAACATGACCTATTTAACATGGTTAGTAGATTGATACCTTTGAAATATTACACCTTGAAGGACATGTACTTGCCAGTCAATTGGAGTGCCACCTTAGTTAGCATGATCCCAATGACTTACAACACAACCTCTAATAACCCCACAAAGACCCGGCTCGGACTCAAGTGCACTGCACAAAGTAAGCCTAGTTGAGTTAATTAGCAATTAAGCGAAATGCTGATTTTATCATTTTTGAATGGCTGCCAAGAACCTAATCCTATGCACCTGGTAGATGGTCTCTAACACACATATATGTGTGCGTGCACACACACACTTCCTCTCTCCCTCTCTTACACACACACACACACACACACACACATGCATCACAACCTTCAGTGAAGACACAGGAGATGCTTGACTCTCCAACCTTCTGGTGACAGAATTAGGGCCCAGGCAACAGGAAAACAAAAGAACAAGAACACCGCGACAAGACAGAAGGTCAACAACAACCTCCTCAAGTATCTTAAAGCAGCCTCATCATCAACTCGGTGGAATAATCAAGCCACAGGAGGCATGTATTGTAAAGATAGTAACACACAGGCATGTATTGTAAAGATAGTAACACACAGGCATGTATTGTAAAGATAGTAACACACAGGCATGTATTGTAAAGATAGTAACACACAGGCATGTATTGTAAAGATAGTAACACACAGGCATGTATTGTAAAGATAGTAACACACAGGCATGTATTGTAAAGATAGTAACACACAGGCATGTATTGTAAAGATAGTAACACACAGGCATGTATTGTAAAGATAGTAACACACAGGCATGTATTGTAAAGATAGTAACACACAGGCATGTATTGTAAAGGCACAGTAAAACATAATCCGTGTTACAATTCAGCAATGTATTTTGCCCATCTGGGTGCGTGTAATAATTCCTCATTTCAATATTGTACTAGACAACTATATGCTTACGCTTGACACGACTGATGCTGTGAGTGAAATAAAACCTTTGCTCAACGAAGGAGCATGGTTGTATTATCAACCCATAAAATTCTACTGTGTGGTAAAAAAAATTGTGTGATTTACCATAAAATCTCCTTCAGGTAATGGTTTATAAATAGTTTGAACTTTCATGGTTTCTCAAACTATTTTTACCTGATCACTTTAAGGAGAATGGGGGGAAAAGGTGCAGTGCAACAAATAACAAGAATCATACGAGGTATGAAGAAAATATAGAACACTCTAATTGAGGCATCATCATACACGTATATATATGATAGTTCAACCACACGTGCAATTATATTATTTATATGTTCAGTTATATGAATGCAATTATAGCAATTATATGATAGTTCGACCACATTTGCAATGAAATTGTTATCTCTACATTCACATTTAGCGCAGCATAATAATGACTGCACCAAACAATCCAGAATGTGAAATGACATAGATATGTCTTGCACTCAACTCAAGTAAAACCAAACAACAGCAATGTCACATAAATCCACATCTATTGTGGGTTATCGTCTGTAAAATTCACTGGAGAGAATCACAGAGGAGCATTTAAAAACAATATATCAAAATGCATGTATATAAAATGTCTGCTTCCTAACTTACCGTTATGATTTGCTCTTACTTAGTTGAAATGAGCTGTGAGCTAGTAAAGACAGAGTCAGAGGATCCTAATAAATACTAAATGATGTGGCGTTCGGACAGAGTAGACCACTGTGCTGGAAGTGGAACAAGACTCCCATATCTTACAGTATATGTACTGGATGGATCACATGTGATGGATTATGCAGAAAAGGTGGGCTGTGTTTGTCTGTTCATCTGTCAATCAACAGTTGATTATTAGTTTCCTTTACCTTGACAGGTTTTGTAATTACATACAGTACTAAGTTTATAATGCTGAACAATGTAGTTCTCAATCATGGATACAGAATGGATTGCTTCTCAGATGTGTTTCAAGACTAGAACGTCTGCCTTTACCATATTAATTTTGATCTAATCTAATGATTAATCATAATCTAATTTGACAAACATTCCAAGATAAAAGGTAACCCACAAAGTAGATGATATTTTTGAAAAAATGTGGGCCATCATAACATGGACAGTACATTGCATGATTAATGCACTTGATTGGGTTGTGTGGTATAGCCATGCTACAATCTAACAATATAACTACAGTAAAAAAAGGTGCTGTGAAATGTGTTGTTTTACAGGGTCAGCCATAGTAGTTTGGCGCTCTGTAAAGTTATTTGGCGCCCTCATGAGGAGTTTGTCTGAAGTGAAGTGCAAGCACGCACGCACACACATTCTAATCAAAAAAATTATTACTTATCCAGGAATGCTGGACACATAAAAGTGGAAACACATAAACATGGAAACTATGTAATTATTGCACATCCCAATGAATACAATCGTTTAGTAGTTTTTGGACTATTAAATTACTGGACAAATGGAATATTGCATGATTGATGATCGCTCATACCCATATTTAAGGAAAACCCATAGAAAAAGTTTATCTCCCCACCCCCCAAAAAAATATTTGATTGTTTCCGTGATCAGAAATACATGGAAGTCACCTTCAAGCGAAATATACCCAATTATCAGAAAAAATTCCACAGTGGTCATAAGAAAATACTGTAAATATTGCGATTGGAATCTATTTTGGTAAATCAACAACACTTATCAAATGACATCTACTGTTTTGCTCTCACCGTCTGATATGAAAGATTAACTAATTTGCATAGGCTGAGAATGAATAGAACTGATAACTTGACGAACTGATTAACGAACAATTACCTACTACGAACTGAGCAAAGACTCTATTATGAATGATTGAGGTATAGTGCTTGCTATTCAATTTGCCCTGAAGGGAGGGAGGGTCGGACCGGTACCATACATTGCAACAATCTCCACCCATGTCATGCTGAAGTAGAACATCCGCCAGCTGAACCAGTGGAGCCCCATCAGCTTGCAATGAGACAGCATCACTGTCCTTCAGGAGCAGGTACAGGTAACTGCCAAAATAAAGGAAACGCCAGCATCATCAAATCAAATCAAATCAAGTTTATTTTATATAGCCCTTCGTACATCAGCTAATATCTCGAAGTGCTGTACAGAAACCCAGCCTAAAACCCCAAACAGCAAGCAATGCAGGTGTAGAAGCACGGTGGCTAGGAAAAACTCCCTAGAAAGGCCAAAACCTAGGAAGAAACCTAGAGAGGAACCAGGCTATGAGGGGTGGCCAGTCCTCTTCTGGCTGTGCCGGGTGGCGATTATAACAGAACATGGCCAAGATGTTCAAAATGTTCATAAGTGACAAGCATGGTCAAATAATAATCAGGAATAAATGTCAGTTGGCTTTTCATAGCCGATCATTAAGAGTTGAAAACAGCAGGTCTGGGACAGGTAGGGGTTCCATAACCGCAGGCAGAACAATTGAAACTGGAATAGCAGCAAGGCCAGGTGGACTGGGGACAGCAAGGAGTCATCATGCCCGGTAGTCCTGACGTATGGTCCTAGGGCTCAGGTCCTCCGAGAGAGAGAAAGAAAGAGAGAAGGAGAGAATTAGAGAGAGCCAAGATTTTCAAAATGTTCATAAATGACAAGCATGGTCAAATAATAATCAGGAATAAATGTCAGTTGGCTTTTCATAGCCGATCATTAAGAGTTGAAAGCAGCAGGTCTGGGACAGGTAGGGGTTCCATAACTGCAGGCAGAACAGTTGAAACTTGAACAGCAGCAAGGCCAGGTGGACTGGGGACAGCAAGGAGTCATCATGCCCGGTAGTCCTGACGTATGGTCCTAGGGCTCAGGTTCTCCGAGAGAGAGAAAGAAAGAGAGAAGGAGAGAATTAGAGAGAGCATACTTAAATTCACACAGGACACTGGATAAGACAGGAGAAGTACTCCAGATATAACCAACTGACCCTAGCCCCCCGACACATAAACTACTGCAGCATAAATACTGGAGGCTGAGACAGGAGGGGTCAGGAGACACTGTGGCCCCATCCGATGATACCCCCGGACAGGGCCAAACAGGAAGGATATAACCCCACCCACTTTGCCAAAGCACAGCCCCCGCACCACTAGAGGGATATCTTCAACCACCAACTTACAATCCTGAGACAAGGCCGAGTATAGCCCACAAAGATCTCCACCACAGCACAAACCAGGGGGGGGGGCGCCAACCCAGACAGGAAGATCACGTCAGTAACTCAACCCACTCAAGTGACGCACCCCTCCTAGGGACGGCATGAAAGAGCACCAGTAGGCCAGTGACTCAGCCCCTGTAATAGGGTTAGAGGCAGAAAATCCCAGTGGAGAGAGGGGAACCGGCCAGGCAGAGACAGCAAGGGCGGTTCGTTGCTCCAGAGCCTTTCCGTTCACCTTCACACTCCTGGGCCAGACTACACTCAATCATATGACCTACTGAAGAGATAAGTCTTCAGTAAAGACTTAAAGGTTGAGACCGAGTCTGCGTCTCTCACATGGGTAGGCAGACCGTTCCATAAAAATTGAGATCTATAGGAGAAAGCCCTGCCTCCAGCTGTTTGCTTAGAAATTCTAGGGACAATTAGGAGGCCTGTGTCTTGTGACCGTAGCGTACGTGTAGGTATGTATGGCAGGACCAACTCGGAAAGATAGGTAGGAGCAAGCCCATCTAACGCTTTATATGTTAACAGTAAAACCTTGAAATCAGCCCTTGCCTTAACAGGAAGCCAGTGTAGGGAAGCTAGCACTGGAGTAATATGATCAAATTTCTTGGTTCTAGTCAGGATTCTAGCAGCCGTATTTAGCACTAACTGAAGTTTATTTAGTGCTTTATCCGGGTAGCCGGAAAGTAGAGCATTGCAGTAGTCTAACCTAGAAGTAACAAATGCATGGATACATTTTTCTGCATCATTTTTGGACAGAACATTTCTGATTTTTGCAATGTTACGTAGATGGAAAAAAGCTGTCCTTGAAACAGTCTTGATATGTTCGTCAAAAGAGAGATCAGGGTCAAGAGTAACGCCGAGGTCCTTCACAGTTTTATTTGAGACGACTTTACAACCATCAAGATTAATTGTCAGATTTAACAGAAGATCTCTTTGTTTCATGGGACCTAGAACAAGCATCTCTGTTTTGTCCGAGTTTAAAAGTAGAAAGTTTTCAGCCATCCACTTCCTTATGTCTGAAACACAGGCTTCTAGCGAGGGCAATTTTGGGGCTTCACCATGTTTCATTGAAATGTACAGCTGTGTGTCATCCGCATAGCAGTGAAAGTTAACATTATGTTTTCGAATAACATCCCCAAGAGGTAAAATATATAGTGAAAACAATAGTGGTCCTAAAACGGAACCTTGAGGAACACCAAAATGTACAGTTGATTTGTCAGAGGACAAACCATTCACAGAGACAAACTGATATCTTTCCGACAGATAAGATCTAAACCAGGCCAAAACTTGTCCGTGTAGGCCAATTTGGGTTTCCAGTCTCTCCAAAAGAATGTGGTGATCGATGGTGTCAAAGGCAGCACTAAGGTCTAGTAGCACGAGGACAGATGCAGAGCCTCGGTCTGACGCCATTAAAAGGTAATTTACCACCTTCACAAGTGCAGTCTCAGTGCTATGATGGGGTCTAAAACCAGACTGAAGCATTTCGTATACATTGTTTGTCTTCAGGAAGGCAGTGAGTTGCTTGCCAACAGCTTTTTCAAAAAAATTTGAGAGGAATGGAAGATTCGATATAGGCCGATAGTTTTTTATATTTTCCGGGTCAAGGTTTGGCTTTTTCAAGAGAGGCTTTATTACTGCCACTTTTAGTGAGTTTGGTACACATCCGGTGGATAGAGAGCCGTTTATTATGTTCAACATAGGAGGGCCAAGCACATGAAGCAGCTCTTTCAGTAGTTTAGTTGGAATAGGATCCAGTATGCAGCTTGAAGGTTTAGAGGCCATGATTATTTTCATCATTGTGTCAAGAGATATAGTACTAAAACACTTAAGTGTCTCTCCCGATCCCAGGCCCTGGCAGAGCTGTGCAGATCCAGGACAGCTAAGCCCTGGAGGAATACGCAGATTTAAAGAGGAGTCCGTAATTTGCTTTCTAATGATCATGATCTTTTCCTCAAAGAAGTTCATGAATTTATTACTGCTGAAGTGAAAGCCATCCTCTCTTGGGGAATGTTGCTTTTTAGTTAGCTTTGCAACAGTATCAAAAATAAATTTTGGATTGTTCTTATTTTCCTCAATTAAGTTGGAAAAGTAGGATGATCGAGCAGCAGTGAGGGCTCTTCGATACTGCACGGTACTGTCTTTCCAAGCTAGTCGGAAGACTTCCAGTTTGGTGTGGCGCCATTTCCGTTCCAATTTTCTGGAAGCTTGCTTCAGAGCTCGGGTATTTTCTGTATACCAGGGAGCTAGTTTCTTATGACAAATGTTTTTTGTTTTTAGGGGTGCAACTGCATCTAGGGTATTGCGCAAGGTTAAATTGAGTTCCTCAGTTAGGTGGTTAACTGATTTTTGTCCTCTGACGTCCTTGGGTAGGCAGAAGGAGTCTGGAAGGGCATCAAGGAATTTTTGTGTTGTCTGAGAATTTATAGCACGACTTTTGATGCTCCTTGGTTGGGGTCTGAGCAGATTATTTGTTGCGATTGCAAACGTAATAAAATGGTGGTCCGATAGTCCAGGATTATGAGGAAAAACATTAAGATCTACAACATTTATTCCATGGGACAAAACTAGGTCCAGAGTATGACTGTGGCAGTGAGTAGGTCCAGAGACATGTTGGACAAAACCCACTGAATCGATGATGGCTCCGAAAGCCTTTTGGAGTGGGTCTGTGGACTTCTCCATATGAATATTAAAATCACCAAAAATTAGAATATGATCTGCTATGACTACAAGGTCCGATAGGAATTCAGGGAACTCAGAGAGGAACGCTGTATATGGCCCAGGAGGCCTGTAAACAGTAGCTATAAAAAGTGATTGAGTAGGCTGCATAGATTTCATGACTAGAAGCTCAAAAGACGAAAACGTCATTTTTTTTTTTGTAAATTGAAATTTGCTATCGTAAATGTTAGCAACACCTCCGCCTTTGCGGGATGCACGGGGGATATGGTCACTAGTGTAACCAGGAGGTGAGGCCTCATTTAACACAGTAAATTCATCAGGCTTAAGCCATGTTTCAGTCAGGCCAATCACATCAAGATTATGATCAGTGATTAGTTCATTGACTATAACTGCCTTTGAAGTGAGGGATCTAACATTAAGTGTCCTAATAAGGCGTTGGGCCACCACAATCCAGAACAGCTTCAATGCACCTTGGCATAGATTCTACAAGTGTCTGGAACTCTATTTGAGGGATGCGACACCTTTCTTCCACGAGAAATTCCATAATTTGGTGTTTTGTTGATGGTGATGGAAAATGCAGTCTCAGGCGCCGCTCAAGAATCTCCCATAAATGTTCAATTGGGTTGACCTCTGGTGACTCAGATGGCCATGGCATATAGTTTACATCATTTTCATTTTCATGCTCATCAAACCATTCAGTGACCACTCGTGCATTGTGGATAGGGGCATTGCCTTCCTATGGGACGTAGCCAAAATAATGGCGTGCCCAGCATATCTATACATAAGCATGATGAGATGTTAATTGCTTAATTAACTCAGGAACCACACCTGTGTGGAAAAACCTGCTTTCAATATACTTTGGATATCTCAGTTACTCGATTGTTCCCATTATTTTGCCAGTTACCTGTACCACTGCACTTCCTTTCCTCGTACTGCCTCCACCAGGACCTGCTGTTAGGGAGCTGCCACTTGCCACACTTCCTGCTCTTGCATCCCCTGTAGGGCCACCTGTACCATCCACTGTAGAGCCCCCTGTAAGGCCCCCTTTAGCACCCTGTGTAGGGCCACCTGTAGCAATCTCACCTGTAGCACTGGCTATAGCGCCCCCTGGAGGTTCCTTTGTAGGGCCTTCCATAGTGCCTCCTGTAGGGCCCCCTGTAACCTCTGCCTCTCCTGAGCCAGCCCGCACACATCCCGTAGCTAAGCCACATAGGCCTGGGAGGTTGAGTTCCACAGGTGGGGTCTGTGTCAGAAGGGTCAGGGTCTGAGTTGAGTCACACCCCAGAGTTTGAAGAGGATCAGGAGGTCCAAGCTCTGGTGCTACTTTGATATGCACCGTTACGCTTTAGACATGAAAGATCAACTAATGTGATTAACTACCCACTGGGCACAGACTTCAGTTCAACGTTTAGTTTTAATTTACATTTGGTTGAGTTGTCAACTAACGTGAATTCAACGTGAAATCAACAAAACATTTCACCATGTCATTGGATGTAGGTTTAAAGGCTGGGTGAAAAAAATGACGAAATTGCCTTACGTCATCACATTTCATTTTTGTGTTGAAATGATGTGGAGACAATGTTGATTCAAACAGTGGGTAATGTGCATAGACTGAGAATGAATGGAACTGATAATCATTTGGTGTGTGTTTTTTGCATATCCCAACTCCCTCTTATACACCCTTGGAGAGTGGGGTCACAGCCAATGTCAACCATTATCAACAGTGACCCTGGAGCAATTAGACATAAGTGCCTTGCTCAAGAGCAGATTGACAGATTGTTATACCGTGTCGGCTCGGGGATTTGAACTAGCGACCTTTCAGTTACTGGCCCAACGCTCTAACCGTACCCAGGCCTGATTGATCTGACATGAACTGATTAACAAACAATCACCTACTATGAACTGAGCATAGACTCTTATGAATGATTGAGGTATAGTGCTTGTGCTATTGTTTGGAGAACTTTTCCCCTCTGCAGGTTTCGACACAGAGGTGTTGTTAGCAGACCTCCACCTGGCGTTTCTACATTGGCTGGTTACCTGCATTAAAAAGCAGTGATTCAAAACAGAGGCAAGCAACTCCGGGGAGGAGAAACCTGACCGCTTCTCCCAGCCCAGAGAAAGAAAACGCCTTTCCACCGCCCAGACACGGGAAGCTCCGCTCGCCACCCACGTAGAGCATCTTCACCTCGAATCTTTGAACGCCAATACTACCCGTGACTACAGCCTTCCAGACAACGCTCTATAGCCGTACTATTAAGGGACGATCTTCAGATTACCTAGAATTTTGGCGTGAGTTACTATTATTCATCCAGACAATGGCACTCATCCTGTGGTCTTTGCCGCTCCTCCTGGTGTTGTTGCAGCAGTGTGGTCTCTCCCTCACCTCGTCCTCTCTCAGGAGAGAGACGGGGTCATGCGCATCCGAGAACAATGGACTGCTAAAGGTTGTGGAATATTGGAAACTTCGGCCCAGCCGGCGGGAGGATGCGTCGGCTTCTAGGCAGGGATTTATGGATCAGAGCTATTTTGTAAATCTTTAGCTTTACTTTGTTTTTGTTTTCTTCTTTGGTGTTGCTTGTAGACTAGTGAGTGGGGCTGCTCGTAGAAAACTGGCCCAGGGCATACAGTACAGTCTGGTTTCTCGCTGTTATTGTTTCTTTGCCCACTCCATAGAGCACATGTGTATAACTTGATTATTTATTGCATGATTATAAAAGCTTTTGTTGACTGCATGACAATTGAATGTGAAGCATTTCCAAGTTTTACTGTAAACTCTATACCAAAGGCTGATATATACTGTTTTCTGTGGAGTTTGAAACTATTTCAATTTGAGAATGTTTGTAGTGGGTTTTTCATTTTGTGGGCTGGAAAATAGGACTTGGGTACCAGTTTGTGTCTAGTTGCCATATTTCCTATATCAGCCTGTATGGTCTATTTAAATGTGTTGCTAAATACATTTTTGGACATGTACCCATTGATTCTTAATGAATATAACTTATAAATGACTCATGAGCTTAGTTCAACTGTCGTACCCCATCAGAACCCAAAATATGTGTCACGCCCTGATCTGTTTCACCTGTCCTTCTGCTTGTCTCCACCCCCTCCAGGTGTCGCCCTTCTTCCCCATTATCCCCTGTGTATTTATACCTGTGTTCTCTGTCTGTCTGGTGCCAGTTTGTCTTGTATGTTTTTCAAGTTAACCAGCGTGTTTTCTGTATTCCTGCTTCTATTCTGTTTTTGCTATTCCTCCCGGTCTTGACCCTTGCCAGTCCTGTCTCTGAGCCCGCCTGCCTGACCACTCTGCCTGCCCCCGACCCTGAGCCTGCACGCTGACTTGTACCTCTGCCTCCCTCTGGATTACCGACCTCTGCCTGCCTTGACCTGTCTTCTGCTTGCCTCTGTTGGAACATTAAACATTGTTACTTCGACAGTCTGCATCTGGGTCTTACCTTGATTCGTGATAATATGAGCTTGTTTTACCCCAATATTTGTAAACAAAGACGGCTAAGTAGCTAACTTGATTCTTCTTATATGTACTACCAAAGTAAAAAAGCATTGAATTGGTGTAAACATGGGCAAGAGTTTTCTTCCACCATATTTTTTTGCACCAGTCTCACCTCTATTCCTTTAAAAGCCACATTGAGATTTACTTTATAATTTAAACCTAACCGTAGCACAGTGTTAATTTTGGCACTTTTTTTTAGATTTAGTCTATTATTAGTCATTTTTACTAAAATATCAAGTCTAACATGCTGACCAAACCGGACGTGTGCGTGCATCCGCACGTTGATTTTGTTCACCCACACTAGAAGCGATCAGGACACGCAGGTTGAAATATCAAAACAAACTCTGAACCAATTAGATTAATTTGGGGACAGGTCAAAAAGCATGAAACATTTATGGAAATTTAGCGAGCTAGCTTGCTGTTGCTAGCTAATTTGTCCTGGTATATAAACATTAGGTTGTTATTTTACCTGAAATGCACAAGGTCCTCTACTTTGACATTTAATCCACAGATAAAACGGTAAACTGAATTCGTTTCTCATCATCTCTCCTCCTTCCTTTGGCCTTCTTTTTCTTCTTGGGACTTTATATGGCGGTTGGCACCCAACTTTACAGTATTACTACAACCAACCGGAGTGTGGACCTAAGTTAATCTTTCAATCACCCACGTGGGTATATGCTTTTAAAACCAATGAGGAGATGGGAGAGGCCAGACTTGCAGCGTGTTGAGCGTCACAAATAGAACCAATTTCTATTTTAGCTCCTGGCCACGCAGACGCTCGCTAGCAGTGTGGGTGTAATGATTGAATAACATGTATGTGTACATTTATTTAGCAACGCTCGCGCACGCGACACGAGCGGTGTGGTTAGCATGTTAGTCAAATTTTTGTCATTTGATTAATGATTTAGTCTAGTTATTGTCAAAATTATGAATATAATACATTTGGGAGTAGATATATTTCCTTCCTTGGATAAAGCCATTGCTAGAAACTTTAACAGAACGCTCAAATCAATTCAATCTGACTTCAGTAGATGAAAGAATATACCAGTTGCTTTAACCAGCAGAATATCTATTGTCAATACTAATATATTGCCACGGCTGAATTTTTGTAGTTCAATGCTTTCCATGGCTCCCAATTCTGGCTATTGGGCTAAAATTCATAGTGCGGTTTAAAAATGTATATGGCAAAGTAAACGTTTCCTGATAAAATTTACAAACTCACATAGAGAAAGACGTAGAGAAATTGTATTTCCAGACATTTCCAGCATTTCACTAGCATTTCTCCCCATCCAAAATTGGTTTAGACATGATTCTTCTGCCCCCTGGCTGAGTAAAGAGAGAATGGTGCCTCCTAGAGGTGGTCTTCAGTCTGTCATGTTGGCATGAAGAGATTCGGGAGACAGGCGCAGGAATGCGTAATAGTTTTTTTTATTCAGCCCAAATTACGGCGTACCGTGTAAAGACACAGGGACGAAGACCAAACAAACACGTACACAAAACACAGGGTTGAAACCCAAACTAAAGAGCGAGGAATTCCTCGAATAAATACACACGCACACAATGATTAATGCACAGGACTAGACCCGTAATCATCTGCGCAATCCACAAGGGCACGAAAGCCCAAAACACACAGCACAGGTACTCAAACGCACCAACAGACATTGTAACAATAACCGACAAGACCATGGAAACCAAAGGGCACATACTGTATATACAAATACTAATCAGTGGGAATAGGGGACAGGAGTGCGTGATGAAAGTTCCGGAGGGGTCCGTGACACAGTCATATATCCCTTAAATAACGTAAACTACTCTTTGGTCCTATTATTGCTCACACAATTTCTATTTCTAAAATATGACCTTGGCATCCTATGATCCGAACCATAAATGTATACATTTGAAGTATTTTCACAGACTGTATTTAACACCAAGAAAACGTTTTCCAATTAAATTGATCTCAACTCTCAACTGTTCACTGTGTCCCCTAAATCAGGTAGGCTAGGCACATTCCTTCATATGATGTGGGAGTGCCCTGCATTTAAATGCTTCAGGGGCAAAGCAAAAAAAGGAATTTCGAAGTACATGAATGTAAATATGCAATGCTTTGCATCTATTATGTTACTTAATAATGATGATAGCTCCTTGAATCTCTCAATCAATCAGCAATGCTGCAAAAAGATGTTAGCTCTTAGATGGCAATCACCTCACCCTCTCCCACTGTTACTATTAAAAGCTCTAACATTAGAATTATCGTCAGCGAGAATGAATGGTGCTAGTCAAGGAACAATTGAGGTGTGGACAAATAGACTTGACTCGGTAAAGAATAATCTCAGCTAAAGCCCAACACATACAAATGAACAATCCATAAAGCTCAACACATACAGTGCCTTCAGAAAGTATTCACACCCACTTGAATATGTGTAACAGCATGAATTTGATTCCAAGGCAATACTTACAGTACCAGTCAAAAGTTTGGACACACCTACTAATTCAAGGGTTTTTCTTTATTTGTACTATTTTCTACATTGTACAATAATAATGAAGACATCAAAACTATAAAATAACACATACGGAATCTTGTAGTAACCAAATAAGTGTTAAACAAATCAAAATATATTTATATTTGAGATTCTTCAAAGTCAAAATAAAGAAAAACCCTTGAATGAGTAGGTGTGTCCAAACTTTTGACTGGGCTGTACGTAAATGAGATGTTTCGGTATTTACTTTTCAATAAATTAGGAAACATTTTTAAAAATATATTTTCACTTTGGCATTATGGGGTATTGTGTGTAGATGGGTTCGAAAAAATATATTTAATACATTTTTAATTCAGGCTGTAACACAAAAAAATTTGGAATAAGTCAAGGGGTATAAATACTTTCTGAAGGCACTGTACCGGTGGAGGCTCCTTAGGGGAAGAAGGGGAGAACCATCCTCCTCAATGAATTTCAGAAAAATGTAAATAGTGAAACATTAAAAAAGTAATCATTTTTTAGATTAAACGATACTAAATATATTCACGTCACCAAATTATTTATTAAAACACACTGTTTTGCAATGAAGGTTTACAGTAGCCTTAACAGCACTCTGTAGGGTAGTACCATTGTGTAGCCAGAGGACAGCAAGTTTCCGTCCTGCTCTAGGTACAGGATGGAAATACAGTACAAAACCTAGGAGGCTTGGGGTTCTCATTCCCTTCCATAGACTTAAACAGTAATTATGACAACTTCCGGAGGACGTCCTCCAACCTATCAGAGCTCTTGCAGCATGAACGGAAATGTTGTCCACCCAATCAAAAGATCAGAGAATGAATCTAGTACTGAAAGCATAAGCTACAGCTAGCTAGCACTGCAGTGCATAACATGTGGTGAGTAGTTGACTCAAATGAAATAAAAACAGTAGTTTAACAGTTTTGAACAAATTAGTTTCTTAAAAAATTAAGGTGAAGTTACAGAGAGAGAGAGAGAGAGAGCTAGCTATATTTAGTAATTTTTTCACTTTCACTTACTTAGCTAGCGAATGCAGCTACTGTAGCTAGTTTAGCCTACTTAAACACCTGGTTCCAACAGAGAGGGATGCTATGTTAGCTAGCTGGAAGTCAAGGTAAGATTTTAGTTTTATTAACTTATTGTCACCAGGCCCGCCAGTGTTACTGCTAAACTCCTTGCTGACTGTACACTGTACTTACTGCATGATTATAGCGGGTTTACTAACATGTTAGTTCTAGTAGCTATGTTGACTAGGACTTTCTAATAGGGTGACAACGATGTAGTCTGTGTGTATTTTTATTTTATTTATTTAACCTTTATTTAACTAGTGTAACGATCGTCTTCGGGAGAAAGAGAGGAGGACCAAAGCGCAGCGTGGTAAGTGTTCATGATGATGTTTTTAATTAAACTCAGAACACTAAACAAAACAATAAACGATGTGAACAAACGAAACAGTACCGTGTGGCGACAAACACTGACACGGAAGACAAACCCACAAACCAAAAGTGAAACCCAGGCTACCTAAGTATGATTCTCAATCAGGGACAACGATTGACAGCTACCTCTGATTGAGAACCATACCAGGCCGAACTCAAAACCCCAACATAGAAAAATACACATAGACTCACGCCCTGACCATACTAAATAAAGACAAAACAAAGGAAATAAAGGTCAGAACGTGACAACTAGGCAAGTCAGTTAAGAACAAATTCTTATTTACAATGATGGCCTACCAAAAGGCCTCCTGTGAGTGTAATGGGTCCTATGTGTAGCTGGTGTAGAGAGTCAGGCGCAGGACAGCAGATATGAGTAATCAACGTACTTTTATTCAAAATGTCAAATATACAAAGTAACAAATACACGCACACCATGACAGACCGAAAATACAATAAACAATCACTCAAAAAACCCATGGGGGAACAGAGGGTTAAATAATGAACAAGTAATTGTGGGATTGAAATCCGGTGTGTAAAACAAAGACAAAACAAATGGAAAAGGAAAAGTGGATTGGCGGTGGCTAGAAGGCCGGTGACGTCGACCGCCAAACGCCGCCCGAATAAGGAGAGGGACCGATTTCGGCGGAAGTCGTGACAGTGGGGACAGGGCCTGGGATAAAAAAAATCAAAAAAGAATATAGGACAGAACACACATCATGACAAGAGAGACACCACAACACTACAGAAAGAGAAACCTAAGACAACAACATAGCATGGCAGCAACACAACATGACAACAACATGGTAGCAACACAACATGGCAGCAGCACAACATGGTAGCAGCACAAAACATGGTACAAACATTATTGGGCACAGATATCAGCACAAAGGGCAAGAAGGTATAGACAACAATACATCCCGCGAAGCAGACACAACTGTCAGTAAGTGTGTTCATGATTGAATCTTTGAATGTGTAGCGGTTAGCGGTTATGATATGATGGTTTGGCTCGGAATTTTCTTTGCCTGGCCACAGACAGCTGATGTGTGTTGTGCACTGAAATCCACAAGCAAAGGGAAAAGGTGAGAGGAGGTGACCACGTAGATGCAATAAGAAATTATACAACAATCAAAGGGATCTTTGTTGTATGTATGTTGCTGCTTTGAAAGTGAGCTGTGTTTGCGAGTGATCAGGGGTGTATTCATTCCGTCGATTCTGTTGAAAAACGTTTCTTAAGTGGAAGCAAAGGGACTGAAATGGGGATAAACATACCTGAATTGGTCCAATAGGAACTATTGTTTGCAACTGTTGGACTAATGATTAAACCCTAGATCAGCTAGATGCAGGCAAGAGTGTGCAAGGCGATATTGAATGTGTTGATGTCTGTCACCTTGATTACTAAAATTTCTCTCGACCTTTGCATCTAGTGTATGTTGTAAACTTTCATTCACAGACTAGGTTGAAGCAACCTCCTGATGGGTATAGGGAAAATGTGAGTATCACATAGTAGCCTAAACCTATCAATGTTATATTAAGTTGGGTGAATGGAACATGAATGACAGTCAACCAATATGTTGCAATAGAAATAAGGCCATGCTTATTTAAAAAAAATAGTGTCCTCCATCAGCTTAAATGTCACCGATCGCCACTGCAATTGGGGGGTGGTGAGGAGTGGGGAGGGGGGAAAGGGACTATGGACCAGTCTCCGTCTGTTCATATAATGCCTTCAGAAAGTGTTCACGCCCCTTTACTTTTCTAAATTTAAAACAACCTGAATTTAAAATTGATTACATTGAGATGTTGTGTCACTGTTCTACACACAATACCGCATAATGTCAAAATTGAATTTTGTTTGTAGAATTTATTTTAAATGAATTAAACATGTAAGTTCAGCAGTAAAACTTTTTTTGCTTAACAAATCACATAAGTTGCATGCTCTTATTCCATGTTCAATAATAGTGGTTAACATGATTTTTGAATAACTACCCCATTGCTGTATCCCACAGATAAAATTATCTGTAAGTTCCCTCCATTGAGTAGTGAGTTTCAAGCACAGATTCAACCACAAATACCAGGGAGGTTTTTCAATGCCTCGCAAAGAAGGGCACCGATTGGTAAATGTGTAAAAACAAAAAGAACCGTCGCTAAATATCTCTTTGAGCATGGTGAAGTTACTAATGATTAATTATCAATACACCCAGTCACTACAAGGATTAAGGCGTCCTTCTTAACTCAGTTGCCAGAGAGGAAGGAAACTGATCAGGAATTTCACCATGAGGCCCATGGTGATTTTAAAATAGTTACAAAGTTTAATGGTGCTTATATGAGAACTGACGATGGATTAACAATATTTTAGTTACTCCAGAATACTAACCTAAAAGACAGAGTTAAAAGAAGGAAGGCTGTACAGAATACAAATATTCTAAAACATGCATCTTGTTTGCAACCAGGTACTTAAGTAATACTGCAAAAAAATGTGGCAAAGAAATTAACTTTTTGTCCTGAATACAAAGCATTGTGTTTGGTGCAAATCCAACACAACACATCACTGAGTACCATATGTCACTGACCAGCTCGATTCGATCTTCTGTAGCAAGACCGTAGTAGTCTTATGTTGAGCTTTTTTACATTGGAGAAAAGTAGAGACTCAGAGATAGAAAATAGTATATGGGAAAGTAATTCTGCTTTGAAAGTTGACAAACTCACTTCTGAGAAAATGCCCCTTGAATTTTCTGGTACACCTAATGGAGAGCTATTGTTTGTCTACACCCATTCAGCATCGTTCAAACCCTCTAAAGCCGTAGCCCCACTCATCTCTTTAAGGATTCACATGTGAGGCCATGTACTAAACAACCAAAGATTTCAAGACTAAAGGCTGGTTTATGCTACGGGAGGTTTCGTAAATTTAATCTGGAGTGCCAGTGTGCTCAGAGTGCACTCTGGGCATCCATAAACTCAGAGCGTTTTCAGATTGTCTGTTCATAAATTCAGAGTGTTTCGCTCTCGGAGTGTTCAGAGCGCACACTGGACGCTCTGGCCGAGGAGTAGGGTTGATCCGAGAGTTCTGACCTAACAACAACAGTCAAGCACCCAAGCTAACTGGCTAACATTGGCCAGCTTACAAGTTACTTCCAGACAGAAATGAGAGAACAGCTAAATCTGACCTTTTTACTCGCACTAGCAGAGCTGGTTAGGCTGTTTTTATGTTACCCAGAGTGTTGGTGACTGCAACTGTGCTGCTGGCAACAATTTAATTACAACTTTTTGTCAATGTTTACTGATACCGGCCATATTCAATGGGTGTTGAGCGTTCGTAAATTCGTCAGTTAGAGTGCTCTGAAATCGTAGCAGATAGCCAGAGCGGATTTACCAGCTACTGTATGTCTATCAACAGTTGTTGCAGTGACATAATGAACAGTCTATTGAAATGGTTACTTGCATAAGGGAGTCTTTTGTATAGACATGTAGCTAGCTAGCTAAACAATGAACCATAATCCCAACTCATAACGTTTCTACCCTGCATGAATCTGCAGGTAGCTAACCAACCAGGCTATAAATAGCAATGCAAATGGTTCTGAGATACGAATAATATAACTACACAGATCATGCACGTAACGTTAGCTAGCGAGCCAGCCAGCTAACATTAGCCAGCTAGCTAACAGTACAGTAACTTGAAATGAAAATGACTTTCTGACAAAATTAGAAACGTGCAATATGTAAAAATGTAGCCAGCTAGATTATCTTACCTGTATACGTGGATGGACGCTTCTCCCTCTCTGTCACAGATGCCATGGTTTCCCTTAGCTTGAAGATGTAATCCTGAGACAAATGTTTTATACAACCGTCTTCTGTCTGTTCATTTTCTCCATCTCCTTAGCTGCCATAATTCCACTGATTTCAAAACTCGGTCCTCCAGAAAGTGGAGAGCAACACTTATGCATATACTACGTGATATCTTTCAAAAAAAGACGCGTTAGGGCCTCCCGGGTGGCGCAGTGGTCTAGGGCACTGCATCGCAGCGCCAGCTGCGCCACCAGAGACTCTGGGTTCGCGCCCAGGCTCTGTCGCAGCCGGCCGCGACCGGGAGTTCCGTGCGGCGACTCACAATTGGCCTAGCGTCGTCCGGGTTAGGGAGGGTTTGGCCGGTAGGGATATCCTTGTCTCATTGCGCACCAGCGACTCCTGTGGTGGGCCGGGCGCAGTGCGCGCTAACCAAGGGAGCCAGGTGCACAGTGTTTCCTCCGACACATTGGTGCGGCTGGCTTCCGGGTTGGAGGCGCGCTGTGTTAAGAAGCAGTGTGGCTTGGTTGGGTTGTGTTTCGGAGGACGCATGGCTTTCGACCTTCGTCTCTCCTGAGCCCGTATGGGAGTTGTAGTGATGAGACAAGATAGTAATTACTAGCAATTGGATACCACGAAAATTGGGTAGAAAAAATTAAAATAAATAAATAAATAAAGACACGTTAGAAAGGATTACCTACATATATTGACAAGCGCATGTTATTGACAGAAGAATCCTACATGGCCAACCAATCCGAACTCAGCTCTCGGCATGTCTAGCCCACTCATTATCTCAGCCAATCATGGCTAGCGGGAAGGTTGGCCACTTTTTTTGTGGCTAAACCAACTAGGCTTGTAACTTAACAATTTTATTGTTATTAAGGCACATGAAAGTTCACATGTTCCAGAAGGCATTTCTGCCAAAAAACGCATTTTGATTTAAAAAAAGTTTACGTTCAAATGGCTCTTCTGTGAAGTAGTGATGTGCGACATATGCCTAGTTTCCTGAAACGAGTCACATATTTCATATCATTCTTGAATGGAAAAAGTTTCAAATCACCAAGACTCCTAGAGCTCCTAGAGCTGGCCGCCCGGCCAAACTGAGCAATCAGGGAAGAAGGGCCTTGGTCAGGGAGGTGAACAAGAACCTGGTGGTCACTCTGACAGATCTCCAGAGTTCCTCTGTGGAGATGGGAGTACCTTTCAGATGGACAACCATCTTTGCAGCACTCCACCAATCAGGCCTTTATGGTAGAGTGGCCAGACGGAAGCCAGTCCTCAGTAAAAAGCACATGACAGCCCGCTTGGAGTTTGCCAAAAGGCACCTAAAGACTCCCAGACCATGACAAACAAGATTTTCTGGTCTGATGAAACCAAGATTGAAATCTTTAGCCTGAATGCCAAGTGTCATGTCTGGAGGAAACCTGGCACCATCCCTACGGTGAAGCATGTTTGTGGCAGCATCATGCTGTGGGGATGTTTTTCTGAAGCAGGGACTGGGAGACAAGTCAGGATCGGGGGAAAGATGAGCGGAGCAAAGTACAGAGAGATCCTTGATGAAAACCTGCTCCAGAGCGCTCAGGACTTCAGACTGTGGCGAAGGTTCACCTTCCAGTAGGACAATGACCCTAAGCACACAGCCAAGACAACGCAGGTGTGACATCGGGACGAGTCTCTGAATGTCCTTGAGTGGCCCAGCCACACCCCACCCAACCTGACAGAGCTTGAGAGGATCTGCAGAGAAGAATGGGAGAAACTTCACAAATACAGGTGTGCCAAGCTTGTAGCGTCATACCCAAGAAGACTCGAGGATGTAATCACTGCCAAAGGTGCTTCAACAAAGTCAAGGGGTCTGAATACTTTCCCGAATGCACAAACGTTTCCACTGGCCCGATTTTGACAAAACTTTGCTGAATGATGAGTCTTGCCATAGAGATCCGGTATTTACAATATTACAATGATTGGCCTAAGGAGGGCGCTATAGTAATAATCTGAACTTCCAAAGTTTGAACAAGTGTATCTCCTTTCCCTTTTTTTATCTGCAGTTAATTAATACATTTTGTAAACACATCTCCTAATGAGAAACAAGTTTCCCATAAGGACCTATAAGCTCTGCCCATTATACTTTCTGAAAATTGGACTTTGTCCCCCACCAAACTTTGAAGAAGCTTATCTCCTGCCCCGTTTGAGCTACAGTCATGCTATTTTGTACATATAGTGCCTTCAGAAAGTATTTACACCCCTTTTTTGTGTTTCAAAGTGGGATTAAAATGGATTTGTCATTGTTTTGTCAACGATCTACACAAAATACTCTAATATCAAAGTTGAAGACAAATTCTAACATTTGTTAAAAACTTATGAAAAATAAACACTAATATATCTTGATTAGATTAGTATTCACCCCCCTGAGTCAATACATGTTAGAGACCCCTTTGGCAGTGATTACAGCTGTTAGTGTAACGATCGTTCTCCTCCTCTTCGTCCGAAGAGGAGGAGTAGGGATTGGACCAAAGCGCAGCGTTGTTATATGACATAATGATATTTATTAAAGTAAGACGAAAACACGAAAACACTATAACAGACTACAAAACAAATAAACGATGTAGACAGACCTGACTTGAGAACTTACAAACTACGAAGAACGCACAAACAGGAACAGACTACATACACGAATGACAAACGAAACAGTCCCGTGTGGTAGACATACAGACACGGCAGACAACCACCCACAACAAACAATGTGAAACAACCTACCTATATATGGTTCTCAATCAGAGGAAAACGTAAAACACCTGCCTCTGATTGAGAGCCATACAAGGTCAATTAAACCTGACACTTAACATAGAACAAACAACACAGACTGCCCACCCAGCTCACGTCCTGACCCACTAAACACAACTATACAAAAGGAAAACAAGGTCAGGAACGTGACAGTTAGTATTTTGCTGTGAGCCTCTAAGGGCTTTGCACACCTGCATTGTACAATATTTGCGCATTATTCTTTAAAAAAATTCTTCAATCTCTTTCAAGTTGGTCGTTGATCATAGCTAGACAGCCATTGTTTCTAGTCTTGCCATAGATTTTCAAGCCGATTTAAGTCAAAACTGTAGGCCACTCAGGAACATTCAATGTAATCTTGCTAAGTTTAGCTCTATTCTATTTATTTTTATGCTAAAAATGCCCCTGTCCTTGCCGATGACAAGCATACCCATAACATGATGCAGCCACCACCATGCTTGAAAATATGAAGAGTGGTACTCAGTATTGGATTTTCCACAAACGTATAACTTTGTGTTTATGACAAAAAATATAATTTATCGCCCCAAAAAATTCAGTATTACTTTATTGCAAACTGGATGCATGTTATGGAATATTTTTATTCTGTACAGAATTCCTTCTTTTCAGTTAGGTTCACTTACGTTAGTATTGTTGTTGATCCATCCTCAGTTTTCTCCCATCACAGCCATTCAATTCTGTCACCTTCGCCTCATGGTGATATCCCTGAGTGTTTTGCTTCCAACTGAGTAAGAAAGGGCGCCTACATTTTTGTAGTGACTGGGACCATCCAAAAAACTAATAACGTCACCATTCTCAAAGGGATGTTCAGTGTCTTCTTCTTTTTTTACACACATCTACCAATCAGTGTCCCTCGTTGCGAAGCATTGGAAAACCTCTCTGATCCTTGTGGTTGAATCTGGGCTTGCCATTCACTAGTTGACTGAGGGACCTTCCCGATAATTGTATTCGTGCGGTTCAGAGATTGGATAATCATTCAAAAATCATGTTAGCCACTATTATTGCACACAGAACGCGTCCATACAACTTATTTACAGTAGGCATGCCATAACAAAGGGGTTGAATACTTACAGACTCAAAACATTTCAGCCATTTTTAATTAATTTTATTACAGTGAAGAGGCGACTCCGGGATGCTGGCCTACTAGGCAGAGTTCCTCTGTCCAGTGTTGGTGTTCTTTTGCCCATCTTAATCTTTTCTTTTTATTGGCCAGTCTGAGATATGGCTTTTTCTTTGCAACTCTGTCTAGAAGGCCAGCATCCCGGAGTCGCCTCTACACTGTTGACGTTGAGACTGGTGTTTTGCAGGTAATATTTAATGAAGCTGCCTGTTGAGGACTTATGAGACGTCTGTTTCTCAAACTAGACACTCTAATATACTTGTCCTCTTGCTCAGTTGTGCACCGGAGCCTCCCACTCCTCTTTCTATTCTGGTTAGTGCCAGTTTGCACTGTTCTGTGAAGGGAGTAGTACACAGCGTTGTACGAGATGTTCTGTTTCTAGGAAATTTCTAGCATGGAATCTCCTTCATTTCTCAGAACAAGAATGGGACTGACTGTTTCAGAAGAAAGTTATTTGTTTCTGGCCATTTTGAGCATGTAATCGAACCCACAAATGCTGATGCTCCAGATACTCAACTAGTCTAAAGAAGGCCAGTTCTATTGCTTCTTTAATCACGACAACAGTTTTTAGTTGTGCTAACATAATTGTAAAAGGCTTTTCTAATGATCAATTAACCTTTTAAAATGATAAACTTGGATTAGCTAACACAACATGTCATTGGAACACAGGAGTGATGGTTGCTGATACGCCTATGTAGATATTCCATAACAAATCAGCCGTTTCCAGCTACAATAGTAATTTACAACATTAACAATGTCTACAATGTATTTCTGATCAATTTGATGTTATTTTAATGGACAAAAAATTTGATTTTCTTTCTAATACAGGACATTTCTAAGTGACCCCAAACTTTTGAACGGTAGTGTATATTACAAAAATATTATTTTAAAAAGCTGCCTGAACTTTTGTCACAAAACTTTGAACAATGATAGGTCACTCCAAGGTCACTCCAATTGACCACATGGTGGCTTAAATATGTCTATAGCGTGCTTGGCCCTTGGAATTGCTGGTTGCAGCTACATTTTTGATAACAGATATTGAGATTTGGACCCAAAAAGTATAAACACTATTTCGCTCTGATTACATATCTGCCTGTGAAATAAATACATTTCCCCACACGCCATGAAGTTTGTTGTCTTTGCTTTTCTCCTGTAATGCATCTCCCTATCAAGCAGTGGAGTTGGTTCTCTGACATCGCGTCCATTGTGAGCTATCAAGTTTTTTCTCTCTCATTAATCCACACAGCATACGTTTGAATAATTGTCACTGATTGGTCCAAGGTGAGGCTCTGCATCATTTGTGGGGGAAGACATGTTTACTATTGCCTTGTTTTAGTTTGGTGTCATTGAGTTATGGATAATTGATTAAACGAAATACACACATCTGTTAGGTTTTATGGTTTATGGCCAGATGTGTTGTTAAAACTCCCTTTGTGAAAGGAGATCCTCTGTCTCCGTCATGTACTGAAAGGAGCCATCGCTCCTGTGATATGCCAGCATGTGCTTTCCATTGCCTGTGACAAAATGAGTCACCACAGCCTTGTCACATTTCTTCCTTTCATCACATTTCCTTCTCCTGCTACAGGAGCAGTGAGATATACTCAGTTGACTATTGGATTTCTTAATACATTTTCATTACTGACATGCGTACTATGGAAAGCTCTGTGTCAGTCACTAAAGTAAAATATCTGTCCACTATCACAATCATAGTTCAGATCTCCTCTCTAGTGTTCCTCTGAAAGCTTATCTAAGGGGTAGGCTTGAGACATGCATAGTAAGTTCCCAGCAAACAGGGGCCATCCTAAGGACTTTAGGCAACGTTCCCATCACACTGATGTTCTGAGAACGTTCTAGGAACATTAAAACATGAGGTTAACCTCGGGACGTTCAGTACAGGTCCCGGTTTGGTTGCAGTATAATGTTATAATAAGGTATTTTGATGTCCATTAGGGAACATTAGGAATAGGTTCCTAATTGGTTCTGATAGGAAGTTATCCATGGAACATTCAATGACCACAAGGGGACGTTTCATGATGGTCCCATGGGGGACCTTCGTGTAGTTCCCTGTAAGTTACCAGGACATCACTGAGGACCATGTCAATACTTTTTAGGATGTTCAGGACTTTTATTTTACTAGTCATTAGTACGTTGCATGATCGTCCCAAGGGAATGTACTCTGGGGGAACATTTTTGTAGTTCCCTGAAAGTTACTAGGATGTCGTTGAGGACCATGTGAGGACATCTTCAAGACGTTCTCAGGACATTTGTTTTATAAGTAAAGTCATCAAATGGGATGGGTGTTTTCAAGGTAAGTAGGATGCTGCTTAGCTAAAATAGTGCACAACTTTAATCAATGACAATATGATTACATTTGACATTTTCATTTTTATAGTACAGACTTCGATATGACTCCACCTGGAATTTGAATTCACAACCTCTGGAATGGAGTGTACAGATCTTTCTACATACAAAGTGTATAGCATTCTTCATAAGTCCCCTACACATGTATTACCTATAACACATCTCTGCACTTAGCAAAAGAGTGCACTGCTATTTCAGTTATCAGTTAAAATCTCTTAAGGATACGCCCCCTTTTTTCAATATTCGCTTAAAATCACATACCCAAATCTAGCTGCCTGTAGCTCAGGCCCTGAAGCAAGGATATGCATATTCTTTGTACCATTTGAAAGGAAACACTTTGAAGTTTGTGGAAATGTGAAAGGAATGTAGGAGAGTATAACACAACAGTTCTGGTGAAAGATAATACAAAAAAAGAAACTTTTTGTTTTTTTGTATTATCATCTTTGTTTTGCAAGAGAAAGAACATAATGTATTATTCCAGCACAGGTCCGATTTAGATTTGGGCCACTAGATGGCAGCAATGTATGTGCAAAGTTTTGGACTGATCCAATGAACCATTGCATTTCTGTTCAAAATGTTGTATCAAGACTGCCCAAATGTGCCTAATTTGTTTATTAATAACTTTTCATGTACAAAAGTGTGCACACTCCTCAAACAATAGCATAGTATTATTTCACTGTAATAGCTACTGTAAATTGGACAGTGTAGTTAGATGAACAAGAATTTAAGCTTTCTGACAATATCAGATATGTCTATGTCCTGGGAAATGTTCTTGTTACTTACAAACTCATGCTAATGTTACTCCTGAATCACTATAAAAATAAACTTGTTTTTCTTACGTGTATTTTTAACAGATCTGAGATTTACTTCGAAGTGCAAAGTGTAACAATACAGGTGAAAGCTGGTGTTGACACAGACACGGTGGCGTAACAGGAAGATTGGAAATCTGTGAACCACAAGGTTGTGAGTTTAAATTCCAGGTGAGAACACATTGAATAATAATTACGGTAAATCAACATGCACAATGCAATTATGTATTTAAAATATGTAAGTTGAAAACACTGTATATTAAAAGCACTGCGTGTGGTAGTCCCTAACCTTGTCAACAGCCAAAGCTGTGAATGGATCAGTGGTTCACCAATCAGGTCCTTGATGGGCTCTGAAACAGTAACAAGGGGTGATGTGTAATGAAACGAGGGTGAGCATGCCCGGGTAGGTGGGTCAAATTTTTTTGGGGGTGGAGGAGATCGTTTCTCTTTGACCATAAGACGATGTCCTGACGACTTATACACTGAATGTCCTGCCGATGTCTTAATAATCTCCTGACCCTGTCCTCAATGCTGGGAATTAGACAAAAACCCAGAGGGGACCAGCACAGAACGCTGAAAGAACGTCCTATAAATGCCCTTGGAGACGTCCCCCTAACAAACCGGGAACTAGACAAAAAACCTCCAGGGGACCATGACACAAACTATCGCTAGGAGATGCTAGAGCGCCGTGTTTTACACTTGTAGCAATTGTTCTGCCAGTACTGCAACCTGACCTAGCTAACTTTTTTGAGCCTCCAACCGTACATCCAACTCAGCACGGAGACTTGTTTTCGTCAGTGGTGTTATTTTCCTCCTTGGTGACATGTAAACTTCAGACCGTGTTACTTGGATCTATTCCCAAAATGCCTGTTGGGTAAGAGGCCAGTGCTGTGAGATGCTATGGGACAGGTGTTTTGCACGTGGCCAGCCTGTTAACCAAGTGTTGTATATCAAAACCAATACTCTGGGCGTCTCGGTTTGCCAGCTAGCAGTATTAGTGAGTAAATGTATTTGTCACGTTAGCTTAGCAGGTGTTAACTCTGCACAAGTAAAGTCATTAGTTTGCACATGAGACATGAGTCATTCACGTTTCAAAGTAGTATTGTTACGTGCACTCCATACATCAGGTTTAAAACAATACAATGAAATGCTTAACTTGTGAGCTGTTTCCCAACAATGCAGAATAAAGGTAATATGTAATAATTCAAACCACAGGTTTTCATTGGGGTTCAAGTCCAGAGACTGAGATGGACAGTGGAAAATTTAGATTTTGTGGTCAATTAACAATTTCTTTGGATTTTTATACGTGCTTGGGGTTATTGTCTTTCTGGAATATCCACTTGCGCCCAAGTTTCAGCCTCTTGACAGAGGCAACCAGGTTTTGGGCTAAAATGTCCTGGTACAGGGTGAAGTTCATGATGCCCTCAACCCAGGATCAGTAGACTTTAACCCCACTGAAAACCTGTGGTTTGAATTGAAGAGGGCAGTTCATAAGCGCAGACGAAGGATATGAAGGACCTGGAAAGATTCTGTATGAAGGAATGGTCTAAGATCCTTCCCAATGTGTTCTCCAATCTCATACAACATTTTCGAAAAAGACACTGCCGTTATCGTCGCATGTAATGTACTGAAAACAGGGGTGCCAACAATTTTCTGAAAAAAAGTATTACTTGTTAAACGAAATATCTTTCTCTAAGCAATTGTATGAGTATAAAATAAGATAATTTCCTCCAAAAAATGTAGCATACAATATAGCTCAGTATTCTTATTATATATTTTATACAGTCTTTTTTGCACATCTTTATCGAGGGTGCCAATCATTCTGGACGCCACTCTATATTTAAATTGATGGAGATGTCTGTATAGTGACACATGTTCTTCCTAGAGCCCTATAATAATATTTTCTTGAACATACCGTGACTGGCAATTGTTGCCCATATGTCATATTGGCTATAGCTACTTTGTAATGACTAAATGGAGAGAGACAGATTTACATTTACTATGTAACATCTGAGTCTAGGTTGGTTGTGGAGCCAGGCATGGACATGCTGGCAACTGCCATGCTGGATCTGGAGAGAAAAAGAGAGCATACAGTGTATCAGTTACGCAGTATGTTTTATGCATTATGTCCACCATGTTGGACCATTCCTAAGCACCTACAGTACACCAGGGGTGGCCAAGCCTGCCACTGTATCTTTTGTCTAGAGACCATGATTAAAGCGGTATTTCACCCTAATTACAAAAAGTCATTTTTTTGATTATGCAGCTTACTTTAAAAGGACACATTCCCTAATTTTTCCTCATGCTATTTCCAAATAACAACGTAAATGAAAATATGTCTTACCTTTCCCTGTAGTTCTTAGTTTTCCAAAGGCAAGAAAAAGTTTTCCTCTCTGGTTAGTCTCGCTCTCCTCCACTAAGTCTTCGCCCCACCTCTGTCAGTGGAGGTTTCTGAGCCTGGGCTTCTGCTCCAGCCATCTAGGATATTTCTGGATGCTTCACATGATACTCACAGGGTGGTGGGCCAACTTTTTCTCTTCCCCCCTAGTAGCTCAGATTGCTCCTGAGGGGGAGCTGGCCTAGTTTTTTAAAGAGGGACAGAGGGTACTGAACAACAAAATAAATAGCTGGAGCTCTTGGGAGTGATAGCGAGGTATCCCAAACCGTGTGAGTACAGCTGTGGAGGCTCCTCAGAGGAGGAAGGGGAGGACCATCCTCCTCAGTGAAATTTCATATTTGTTTTTATAGTGAAAAATTAAAAAAGTTAGCCTTTTTAAAACTATACTAAATATATTCATATGTCACCAAATAATTGGTTAAAATACACTGTTTTACAATGAAGGTCTACTGTAACTTCAACAGCACTGTCTGGGCTAGCACCAAGGTGTAGCCAGAGGACAGCTAGCTTCCGTCCTCCTCTGGCTACATTGACTTCAATACAAAACCTAGGAGGCTAGCAGGCCTCACCCCCTTCCATAGACATACATGGTAATTATGACTACTTCCCGGAGGACGTCCTCCAACCAATCAAAGCTTTTGCAGTATGAACTGACATGTTGTCCATCCAATCATAGATGTAGGATCATCCTAGTGTGTTGTATTGGGATTGTGCCACAGAGCATTATGGGGGTTCTATGTTGAGAAGGTTGGTGACATTGTTGGATAGAGATTAAGAGTGAAGAGTGATAGTTGAGCATTTTTGGGACGTTATTCAATTCAAATTAGTTTTTTCAAATTACAGGAGATGTATATTATAAATAGTTTTCTTGGGTTTAGAACTTTATTTTTGTGTTCAGTTAGTGCAATTCATAAACATTTGCCTTGCTAACTTCAGTAGCTAGCTAGCTACCAGCGCCAGTGTGCAGTTTTCTCCGCCAGAATGGTAGAATGGCCAACGCTGCCGAAAATGTGGTGGAGTTTTTGTTGAAGAACCCCTTTCATTCTCTGGGGTACACGGAAAAGGTGTGAATTAAAAGCGAGGGTTGACCTCTGCCTGAGATCAGATTCATGAAGGATGAAAAGGTGAGAGCATTCAATGCCAACTGGTATCAAATGTATAGCTGGTTGACAGGGAGCCTTTCATCAGCCACCTGTAATTGCATGTTACCATGCTTTACATGCTGAACATCTGAACATATAGTCCATTTGTGTGTCAGGAGAAAATGTGAATGTGATCAAATTGAGATTATATTCAAAAAAGGGCTGGCTAGGCTGCCTATACGTTTTTAATCCAAAATAATTACCTGGAATTAATCAATCGACATAATAGAGATGGCAGATGTAATTATTTTTATAAGGCTTACAGTTGCATATGCTTGCATGATGCAAACATGCATAAAGCAAGCTCAGCCCTGTGAGTTCTATTATCTATCCGTTGTTGTCTATGTATCTGGGTAGAGGAAATCCCCCTCCTAATCTAGTCTAAATATCATTTATATGAACAAATATAAGATGGCTGCAGTTTGACAGGGTTTCATCCCCCCCCCCCCCCCCCCCCCCCGCCCCCCCAGAGCCAGGAGTTTTTTTCAGGAGTTAAAAAAAAATATGATATGGAAAAACTGGTCCCATCATAGCCGATATAACACCTTTTTAGAACTGATTAATCACTGTCATACCTTATAGGGTCCAGAGTTTTCCTAGTTAGGTTAACATATAAGGAAAAACTCCAGGCCACAAGGGGTAAAAATTGCCCCACCGCTCTGGGGCCTATGGTGCCACCAGTCTGCTTGCAGTTGTCAGTTCTCGTCAGGTATGTGGATGATCAGGGCTTTATTTAGGAACGTTTCTTGGGCTACTTTGATGTGTCAAGTGGGCGAGATGCACAGTCTGTGTTTGACTTTATGAATTTTGAGATGTCTGAGTTTAACATCATAGAGACCTACGATGGCGCAGCTGTAATGGAATGTATCTGCTATTTGTATTTACAGCTAAGTCCCCTTATGTTCCCTGATTAAGAGGTGATGACTACTCCACTCCACTACCATTGTCAACTTTCTCCTGACATTAACTGAAGCCACAACGTCTCATGTGCCCGCTCATCCACTGGCACATTGAATGTTTCCCTTTCAAGCACTGTGAGTACCCCTATCAATTTTCTCTCATTACTGAATGTAGAGTCAATCACATTATTACACATCAAAGATTTTACTCCTTGCTTGGACTAACTAATTCTTAGCTCTTTTGTCTAACTGGTTCATCCTTGGGAGCAATTTTCAAACGCCTGAAGGTACCACGTCCATCTGTACAAACAATAGTACGCAAGTATAAACACCATGGGACCACACAGCCATCATACCGCTCAGGAAGGAGACGCAGTCTGTCAGTCAGGAGCCGCTAGAGCCGTCCGTCAGTCAGGAGCCGCTAGAGCCGTCCGCCAGACAGGAGCCGCCAGAGCCGCCCGCCAGACAGGAGCTGCCAGAGCCGCCAGCCAGACAGGAGCTGCCAGAGCCGCCAGCCAGCCAGGAGCTGCCAGAGCCGCCAGCCAGCCAGGAGCTGCCAGAGCAGCCAGCCAGCCAGGAGCTGCCAGAGCCGCCAGCCAGCCAGGAGCTGCCAGAGCCGCCAGCCAGCCATGACCTGCCAGAGCCGTCAGCCAGCCATGACCTGCCAGAGCCGTCAGCCAGCCATGACCTGCCAGAGCCGTCACTCAGTCCGGAGCTGCCCCTCAGTCCGGAGCTGCCCCTCAGTCCGGAGCTGCCCCTCAGTCCGGTGCTGCCCCTCAGTCCGGTGCTGCCTCTCAGTCCGGTGCTGCCCCTCGGTCCAGTGGGGTTAATTTGGAGGGTCACCATTATGAGGAGGCCACGGAAGCGGGGATTAACTATGGTGGGGTGGGGGCCACGTCCAGAGCCAGAGCCGCCACCGTGGACAGATGCCCACCCAGACCCTCCCCTATAGGTTCAGGTTTTGCTGCCGGAGTCCGCACCTGGGGGGGGGTACTGTCACGTTCCTGACCTTATTTCCTTTGTTTAGCCTTGTTTAGTTGGTCAGGACGTGAGCTGGGTGGGCATTCTATGTTTTGTGTTTCTATGTTGGGTTCATTGTATTAGCCTGATATGGTTCTCAATCAGGGGCAGGTGTTTTACGTTTCCTCTGATTGAGAACCATATTAAGGTAGGCTGTTCTCACTGTTTGTTTGTGGGTGATGGCTCAAATCAGGAAAATAACCTCACACTCAACGTCAACAAAACAAAGGAGATGATTGTGGACTTCAGGAAACAGCAGAGGGAGCACCCCCCTATCCACATCGACGGGACAGTAGTGGAGAAGGTGGAAAGTTTTAAGTTCCTCGGTGTACACATCACGGACAAACTGAATTGGTCCACCCACACAGACAGCGTTGTGAAGAAGGCGCAGCAGCCTCAGGAGGCTGAAGAAATTCGGCTTGTCACCAAAAGCACTCACAAACTTCTACAGATGCACAATCGAGAGCATCCTGTCGGGCTGTATCACCGCCTGGTACGGCAACTGCTCCGCCCACAACCGTAAGGCTCTCCAGAGGGTAGTAAGGTCTGCACAACGCATCACCGGGGGCAAACTACCTGCCCTCCAGGACACCTACACCACCCGATGTCACAGGAAGGCCATAAAGATCATCAAGGACAACAACCACCCAAGCCACTGCCTGTTCACCCCGCTATCATCCAGAAGGCGAGGTCAGTACAGGTGCATCAAAGCAGGGACCGAGAGACTGAAAAACAGCTTCTATCTCAAGGCCATCAGACTGTTAAACAGCCACCACTAACATTTAGTGGCCGCTGCCAACATACTGACTCAACTCCAGCCACTTTAATAATGGGAATTGATGGAAATTATGTAAAAATGTACCACTAGCCACTTTAAACAATGCCACTTAATATAATGTTTACATACCCTACATTACTCATCTCATATGTATATGTATATACTGTACTCTATACCATCTACTGCATCTTGCCTATGCCGTTCTGTACCATCACTCATTCATATATCTTTATGTACATATTCTTTATCCCTTTACACTTGTGTGTATAAGGTAGTAGTTGTGGAATTGTTAGGTTAGATTACTTGTTGGTTATTACTGCATTGTTGGAACTAGAAGCACAAGCATTTCGCTACACTCACATTAACATCTGCTAACCATGTGTATGTGACAAATAAAATTGGATTTGATTTGATTTGATTTTTGCTGTGTCTGTGTTTGTTCGCCACACGGTACTGTTTCGTTTCGTTCGTTCGTTTGTTCCTGTTCGTGCGTTCATGTTTTACGTTTTCAAGTTAAGGTCTGTTCATGTCGTTTTGTTATTTTGTATTTTGTTTAAGTGTTCTTCATTACGTCGCTTAAATAAATAAACTATGAATACATACCACGCTGCATATTGGTCCGATCCTTGCTCATCCTCAGACGAGGAGGAGGACGAGCGTTACACCAGCTCTGTCAGGTGGAATGGGCCCAAATTTACCCAACTTATTGTGGGAAGATTGTGGAAGGCTACCAGAAACGTTTGACCCAAGTTAAACAATTTAAATGCTACCAAATACTAATTGAGTGTATGTAAACTTCTGACCCACTGGGAATGTGATGAAAGAAATAAAAGCCGAAATAAATCACTCTCTACTATTATTCTGACATTTCACATTCTTAAAATAAAGTGGTGATCCTAACTGACCTAAGACAGGGAGTATTTACTAGGTTGAAATGTCAGGAATTGTGAAAAACTTGAGATTAAATATATTTGGCTAAGGTGTATGTAAACTTACGACTTCAACTGTAGTGCAGTAATATCTAACAAGTAATATCTAACAATTTCACAACAAAACAATACACACAAATCTAAAGTAAAGGAATGGAATTAAGAATATATACATTTTGGACGAGCAATGTCGGAGCTGCATAGACTAAAATACAGTAGAGTAGAATAGAATACAGTATATGCATATGAGATGAGTAATGCAAAATATGTAAACATTATTAAAGTGACTAGTGTTCCATTGTTAAAGTGATCAGTGATTTCAAGTCTATGTATACAGTGCCTTGCAAAATTATTCATCCCCCTTGGCGTTTTTCCTATTTTCTTGCATTACAACCTGTAATTTGAATGGATTTTTCATGTAATGGACTTACACAAAATAGTCCAAATTTGTGAAGTGAAATGAAAAAAATAACTTGTTTCAATAAATTCTCAAATTTGCTATGAGTAGCCTAAATAAGATCTGGTGCAACCATTTACCTTCAGAAGTCAAATAATTAGTTAAATAAAGTCCACCTGTGTGCAATCTAAGTGTCACATGAACTGTCACATGATCTCAGTGTATTACACCTGTTCTGAAAGGCCCAAGAGTCTGCAACACCACTAAGCAAGGGGCACCACCAAGCAAGCGGCATCATGAAGACCAAGGAGTTCTCCAAACAGGTCAGGGGCAAAGTTGTGGAGAAGTACAGATCAAGGTAGGGTTATAAAAAAATATCAAAAACTTTGAACATCCCACGGAGCACCATTAAATCCATTATTAAAAAATGGAAAGAATATGGCACCACAAAAAAACTACCAAGTGAGGGCCGCCCACCAAAACTCCCAGACCAGGCAAGGCGGGCATTAATCAGAGAGAACCCTGAAGGAGCTGCAAAGCTCCACAGTGGAGCTTGGAGTATTTGTCAATAGGACATCTTTAAGCCATACACTCCACAGAGCAAGGCTTTATGGAAGAGTGGCCAGAAAAAAGCCATTGCTTGAAGAAAAAAATAGGCAAACATGTTTGGTGTTTGCCAATAGGCATGTGGGAGTCTCCCCAAGTATATGGAAGAAGGTACTCTGGTCAGATGAAACTAAAATGTAGCTTTTTGGCCATCAAGGAAAACGCTATGTCTGGCACAAACCCAACACCTCTCATCACCCCGAGAACACCATCCCCACAGTGAAGCATGGTGGTGGCAGCATCATGCTGTGGGGATGTTTTTCATCGGCAGAGACTGGGAAACTGGTCAGAATTGAAGGAATGATGGATGGAGTTAAATACAGGGAAATTCTTGAGGGAAACCTGTTTCAGTCTTCCAGAGATTTGAGACTGGGACGGAGGTTCACCTTCCAGCAGGACAATGACTCTAAGCATACTGCTAAAGTAACACTCGAGTGGTTTAAGGGGAAACATTTAAATGTCTTGGAATGGCCTAATCAAAGCCTAGACCTCAATCCAATTGAGAATCTGCGGTATGACTTAAAGATTGCTGTACACCAGCGGGACCCATCCAACTTGAAGGAGCTGGAGCAGTTTTGCCTTGAAGAATGGGCAAAAATCCCAGTGGCTAGATGTGCCAAGCTTATAGAGACATACCCCAAGAGACTTGCAGCTGTAATTGCTGCAAAATGTGGCTCTACAAAGTAGAGTTTAGAGGGTGAATAGTTATGCACGCTCAAGTTTTCAGTTTTTTTGTCTTATTTCTTGCTTGTATCACAATAAAAAATATTTAGCATCTTCAAAGTGGTAGGCATGTTGTGTTAATCAAATGATACAAACCCCCAAAAAATATATTTTAATTCCAGGTTGTAAGGCAACAAAATGGGGAAAATGCCAAGGGGGGTGAATACTTTCGTAAGCCACTGTATAGGGCAGCAGCCCTATATAGAATCTGTTTTTCAGTCTATCCGTCCCAGTTTTGATGCACCTGTACTGACCTCGTATTCTGGATGATAGGCAGTGACTCAGGTGGTTGTTGTCCTTGATTATCTTTTTGGCCTTCCTGTGACATCGGGTGCTGCAGGTCTCCTGGAAAAGATTGAGGGTTTTAGGTGCCAAGCCACATTTTTTCAGCCTCCTGAGGTTGAAGAGGCGCTGTTGCGCCTTCTTCACCACCCTGTCTGTGTGGGTGGACCATTTCAGTTTGTCAGTGTACGCCGAATGAACTTGAAGCTTTCCACCTTCTCCTCTGCGGTCCTGTCGATGTGGATAGGGGGGTGATCCCTCTGCTGTTTCCTGAAGTCCACGATCAGCTCCTTTTTTTTGTTGATGTTGAGTGAGAGGTTATTTTCCTGGCACCACACTTCCAGGGTCCTCACCTCCTCCCTGTAGACTGTCTCGTCATTGTTGGTATTCAGGCCTACTACTGTTGTAGTATGGCGGCTCGTCAGGAAGTCCAGGACCCAGTTGCACAGAGCGAGGTTCAGACCCAGGGCCTGGTGTTGAATGCTGAGCTATAGTCAATGAACAGCATTCATACATAGGTATTCCTCTTGTCCAGATGGGATAGGGCAGTGTGCAGTGCGATGGCGATTGCATCGTCTGTGGATCTATTGTGGTGGTAAGCAAATTGAAGTGGGTCTAGGGTGTCATGTACGGTAGAGGTGATATGATCCTTGACTAGTCTATCAAAGCTCTTCATGACGACAGAAGTGAGTGCTACAGGGCGATAGTCATTTAGTTCAGTTAACTTTGATTTCTTGAGTACAGGAACAATGGTGGACATCTTGATGCATGTCGGAACAGCAGACTGGGATAGGGAGAGATTGAATATGTCCGTAAACACTCCAACTAGCTGGTCTGCACATGCTCTGAGGACGCAGCTAGGGATGCCGTCTGGGCCGGCAGCCTTGCGAGGGTTAACACACTTAAATGTCTTACTCAAGTCGGCCACGGAGAATGAGAGCCCACAGTCCTTGGTAGCTGGCTGCGTCGGTGGTACTGTGTTATCCTCAAAGAGGGCGAAAAAGGTGTTTAGCTTATCCGGAAGCAAGAGGTCAGTGTCCGCGACGTGGCTGATTTTCCCTTTGTAGTCCGTGATTGTCTGTAGACCCTGTCACATACGTCGCGTGTCTGAGCCGTTGAATTGCGACTCCACTTTGTCTCTGTACAGACGTTTCTCCTGTTTGATTGCCTTGCGGAGGGAATAACTACACTGTTTGTATTCGGCCATATTCCTAGTCACCTTGCCATGGTTAAATGCAGTGGTTCGCACTTTCAGTTTTGTGGGAATGCTACGATCTGTCCACGGTTTTTGGTTTGGTTAGGCTTTAATAGTGATAAACTATAGTGATACATTTCCTGATAAACTCAGTCACCGTATCCGTGTATTCGTCAATATTATTTTCAGAGGCTGCCAGGAACATATCCCAGTCCCCGTAATCAAAACAATCGTGAAGCATGGATTCCGATTGGTCAGAACAGCGTTGAATAGTCCGTAGCACAATACTTCCTGTTTGAGTTTCTGCCTATAGGAAGGGAGGAGCAAATGATCAGATTTGTCAAAGGGAGGGCGGGGGAGGGCCTTGTAGGCATTTCAAGAAGTTGAGTAGGAGTGCTCCAATGTTTTCTCTGAGGGAGTACTACAGTCAATGTGTTGGTAGAACTTCGGTAGCGTTTTCCTCAGATTAGCTTTGTTAAAATCCCCGACTACAATAAATGCGGCATGTGTTGGGTTGTGTAGTAGCTTTGCTGGCGTGCATCCCCCCAATTTTTTGCTGTTGTTTGCCCCACCAAGATGTACATGCTAAAATCGCCACTTGTCAGTATAGATAATCTTTGCTACCATGGATTTCTGGAAAGATATATGTCATAACGTTGGCCTGTTGGGGGAGGTTTATGACCCCCATAAATACCTTTCCCCTTTTCTCTCTCTCTACTTTATAGAGTTGACTCTTGGAAAGCCTTTGTTAACATAGAGAGTCTGGTAACATCAAAAGGTGGGAAACGGAACCATAATCCAACCAGTTGAAAATATGCGTTGGTACTTAATGAATATGTCAGGTCAGTTGTTGTCTGAGACATTACTACTAATGATAGTATGTCATAAACTGTATCTTGGAAAGTCTACACATTCTAGTTATCAGATTCACATGGAATTATTGTGCAATTGAAATGTTTAAATATGAAACTATTTGTGAAAAGATTAAATGCAATTTTAGCTTCTTAATGAGAGAACGGTTTGTCATAGAGTAAACTCTGCTCACTCAGAGGCCCCGCCCAAGTGAACAGACATTGGTTGTAAATGAAACACGCCCTTCTCTTCACCACGATATAAGCCCGTTGACAAAAATCCAACTTTGTGTTCCAAGGACAAGAGGACGACGGTCCCTACGTTGAAAGGGCTAAGATAAGAAACTAACGAAATTAGCATTGAATTTCAACGTGAAGAGGACGATCGACACGCCGAAAGGATGAATTTCTACTATACCAGCCAGAATATAGCATGAGCTTAAAGTATGGCAACTTGGTATGAACTTTGAACTCTTATTCACTAAAGAAGTGATACCTCCTAGCCGATTGAGTTAGCCGCAGCAACTGTACACGTAGGCTAGGAGAGGACGGACAGAGTATCCATTCTACCACGCTCCAGTTCACCACTAGACATTGTTCAGAGGACAAGAGATCCATGCTGGACAACCCGGCCTTCTATCTACGACCAATCTACCGAAGCGCAGCTCAGAGTAAATATTTATTGCATTTCCCTTTTCCAAATGGGCGGTTATTTAGAATGCATAAGATACTGTATTTGAGATAGCATAGCTGCCTACGGCCCGATAGAGACACAAAACCTTTTTGTTCCTCAGTCTTCCTGCTCTTTCACTCAAACCCAACCCCTTCTCTTTGTGTAACCAGCCGTCATAACGGTTCCGTCCACCAGGGACGATTTCTTGTATGACACAATTAGTATTCAATGTATGACCATCCTGTGTATGTGTAATTCTGTGTGATTGTTTAGGTATTTAGTAAATAAATAATTAAACCAAATGTGTTATTGCTGATTCAACTTGTTAGCCAGGTTCGTGAAGATAACCAATAATTTAGAACTTTTAGATGAGACTGAATAAGGTGACAATTAAATATTGACTGCTATTGAGGTAAAAGATTACCAGGTCTTTAAGAAGTTATTCGGAAGATAACAGCTCTATAAACATTCTTTCGTGGTGCCCCGACTTTCTAGTTAATTACATTTACATGATTAGTTCAATCAGGTAATATTAATTACAGAGAAATTATTTTATAGAATAGCATGTCATATCACTTAATCCGGCATAGCAAAGACACAACATATAGTTATAGACAACTGCAAAAGTGTTTCTATACCTCTCAACAACATTGCTGCCCAACTTAGCTTGTGCTATCGACAAAAGCACAGTGGAAGAAAGTTATGAGAGACTACTTTCTGGAGGACAATTCCATGCTGGCTCGTGTTAACATGCGAATTCTTAAAGAGATGGGGGGGGGGGGGGGGGGGGAGTCGCCTCTACACTGTTGACGTTGAGACTGGTGTTTTGCGGGTACTATTTAATGAAGCTGCCAGTTGAGGACTTGTGAGGTGTCTGTTTCTCAAACTAGACACTCTAATGTACTTGTCCTCTTGCTCAGTTGTGCACCGGGTCCTCCCACTCCTCTTTCTATTCTGGTTCGAGTCAGTTTGCGCTGTTCTGTGAAGGGAGTAGTACACAGCGTTGTAAGAGATGTTCAATTTCTTGGCAATTTCTCGCATGGAATCTCCTTCATTTCTCAGAACAAGAATAGAACTCCATTGGAACACTGGAGTGATGGTTGCTGATAATGGGCCTCTGTACGCCTATGTAGATATTCCATAAAAAACAGCCGTTTCCAGCTACAATAGTCATTTACAACATTAACAATGCCTACACTGTATTTCTGATCAATTTGATGTCCTTTTAATGGACAAAAAATGTGCTTTTCTTTCAAACACAAGGGAATTTCTAAGTGACCCCGGTAGTGTATATTGAACGGTAGTGTATATTTTTAATCCAGGCCCCCGTCCCCGCAGGCAGCCTTTTGCCTTTTGCGGGGACGTCGTTGTAAATAAGAATTTGTTCCTAACTGACTTGCCTAGTTAAATAAAGGTTAAATAAAAAATAAATAAAGAATGAATGTGGTATAACCATGCTCCAGTCTAACAATATAACTGCAGCAGTGAAGCCTGCTGAGGGGAGGACAGCTCATAATAATGGCTGGAACGGAAAAAATGGAATGGCATCAAACCATGATTTTTGTTATACAAAACTATGTGGACACCCCTTCAAATTAGTTGATTCGGCTATTTCAGCCACACCCATTGCTGACAGGTGTATCAAATCGAGCACACAGCCATGCAATCTCCATAGACAAACATTGGCAGTAGAATGGCCTTAGTGAAGAGCTCAGTGACTTTCAACGTGGCACCGTCATAGGATGCCACCTTTCCAACAAGTCAGATCATCAAATTTCTGCCCTGCTAGAGCTGCCCCGGTCAACTGTAAGTGCTGTTTTTGTGAAGTGGAAACGTCTAGGAGCAATAACGGCTCAGCCGCAAGTGGTAGGCCACACAAGCTCACAGAACATGACCGCCGAGTACTGAAGCGCATAAAAATCGTCTGTCCTCGGTTGCAACACTCACTACCGAGTTCCAAACTGCCTCTGGGAGCAAGGTCAGCACAAGAACTGTTATTTGGGAGCGTAATGAAATGGGTTTCCATGACCGAGCAGCCGCACACAAGCCTAAGATCACCATGCGCAATGCCAAGCGTCGGCTGGAGTGGTGTAAAGCTCGCCGCCATTGGACTCTGGAGCAGAGGAAACGTGTTCTCTGAAGTGATGAATCATGATTCTCCATCTGGCAGTCTGACGGACGAATCTGGGTTTGGCGGATGTCAGGAGAACGCTACCTCCCCCAATGCATAGTGCTAACTAGTTTGGTGGAGGAGGAATAATGGTCTGGGGCTGTTTTTCATGGTTAAGGCTAGGCCCCTTAGTTTCATTGAAGGGAAATCTTAACGCTACAGCATACAATAACATTCTAGACCATTCTGTGCTTGCAACTTTGTGGTAACAGTTTGGGGAAGGCCCTTTTCTGTTTCAGCATGACAATGACCCCACGCACAAAGCGAGGTCCATACAGAAATGGCTTGTCGAGATTGGTGTGGAAGAACTTGACTGGCCTGCACAGAGCCCTGACCTCAACCCTATTGAACACCTTTGGGATGAATTGGAACGCTGACTGCGAGTCAGGCCTAATTGCCCATCATCAGTGCCTGACCTCACTAATGCTTGTAGCTGAATGGAAGCAAGTCCCTGCAGCAATGTCCTAGCATCTAGTGGAAAGCCTTCCCAGAATAGTGGAGGTTGTTATAGCAGCAAAGGGGGGACCAACTCCATATTAATGCCCATGATTTTGGAATGAGAAATTCAACGACCAGGTGTCCATATACTTTTGTTCTTGTAGTGTCTTTGATACCATACCACCAATTCCGCTCCAGCCATTACCACGAGCCCGTCCTCCCTAATTAAGGTTCCACCAACCTCCTGTGATCTACAGCAGTAGTTCTGTCCAACGCTAGAAAGCAAGAGGGATGAAGGTATAAACACAACTTTATCCATAGAGCAATCCTCTGTGAAGTCATTTGGTACCGTCATGAGGATTTTGTCTGAAGTGAAGTGCAAGCATGCACACACACACATTCTAATCAGCAATCACTATTTATTCAGGAATGCTAGACCCTAAAACTGGAATCGCAAACTATGTAATTATTGCATATCCCAATGAATACAATCAATTAGTATTTTTTTAACTGTTAATTACTGGACTAATGGATTATTTGATGACTAATGCTCAACCCATAGAAATTGATATTCAAATTATGTTTATTTTTTTCCAGACACAAGATTGAATTGTTTCCATGATCGGAAATAAAAGTACATGGAGGTCACCTTCTAGAGAAATATACCCAAATATTAGAAAAAGGTGACCCTTACCTCAGATGTCATACAGAATACTGCAAATACACAAATTGGAATCTATTTACACATATCAAATTAAATATAGTGCTTTGTTCTCATATTCTCAATCTCTCCTGTGAAATTTACTTTCAGGAAATGCTGTAAACCTTAATGTTCAACTGCTATCTTTGGCATAAGTTAAAATGTACAAATTTAATATTTACAAAAACACAACGTATATATACAGTTGAAGTCGAAATTTTACATACACTTAGGTTGGAGTCAATAATTCTTGTTTTTCAACCACTCCACATATTTCTTGTTAACAAACTATAGTTTTGGCAAGTCGGTTAGGACATCTACTTTGTGCATGACACAAGTAATTCACTTAATCAAAATTCCAGTGGGTCAGAGGTTTACATACAATAAATTGACTGTGCCTTTAAACAGCTTGGAAAATTACAGAAAATGATGTCATGGCTTTAGAAGCTTCTGATAGGCTAATTGACATCATTTGAGTCAATTGGAGGTGTACCTGTGGATGTATTTCAAGGCCTTCCTTCAAACTCAGTGCCTCTTTGCTTGACATCATGGGAAAATCAAAATAAATCAGCCAAGATCTCAGAAAATAAATTGTAGACCTCCACAAGTCTGGTTCATCCTTGGGAGCAATTTCCAAACGCCTGAAGGTACCACGTTCATCTGTACAAACAATAGTACGCAAGTATAAACACCATGGGACCACGCAGCCGTCATACCGCTCAGGAAGGAGAAGCGTTCTGTCTCCTAGAGATAGAGACTTTGGTGCGAAAAGTGCAAATCAATCCCAGAACAACAGCAAAGGACCTTGTGAAGATGCTGGAGGAAACGGGTACAAAAGTATCTATATCCACAGTAAAACGAGTCCTATATCGACATAACCTGAAAGGCCGCTCAGCAAGGAAAAAGCCATTGCTCCAAAACCACCCCAAAAAAGCCAGACTACGGTTTGCAACTGCACATGGGGACAAAGATCGTACTTTTTGGACAAATGTCCTCTGGTCTGATGAAAGAACTGTTTGGCCATAATGACCATCATTATGTTTGGAGGAAAAAGGGGGAGGCTTGCAAGCCAAAAAACACCATCCCAACCATGAAGCATGGGGGTGGCAGGATCATGTTGTGGGGTGCTTTGCTGCAGGAGGGACTGGTGCATTTCACAATATAGATGGCATCACGAGGAAGGAAAATTATGTGGATATATTGAAGCAACATCTGAAGACATCAGTCAGGAAGTTAAAGCTTGGTCACAAATGGGTCTTCCAAATGGGCAATGACCCCAATCAAACCTCCAAAGTTGTGGCAAAATGGCTTAAGGAAAACAAAGTCAAGGTATTGGAGTGGCCATCACAAAGCCCTGACCTCAATCCCATAGAACATTTGTGGGCAGAACTGAAAATGCGTGTGCGAGCAAGGAGGCCTACAAACCTGACCCAGTTACATCAGCTCTATCAGGAGGAATGGGCCAAAATTCACCCAACTTATTGTGGGAAGCTTGTGGAAGGCTACCCGAATCATTTGACCCAAGTTAAACAATTTAAAGGCAATGCTACCATATACTAATTGAGTGTATGTAAACTTCTGACCCACTGGGAATGTGATGAAAGAAATAAAAGCTGAAATAAATCATTCTCTCTACTATTATTCTGATATTTCACATTCTTAAAATAAAGTAGTGATCCTAACTGACCTAAGACAGGGAATTTTTATTAGGATAACATTTCAGGAATTGTGAAAAACTGAGTTTAAATGTATTTGACTAAGGTGTATGTATACTTCCGACTTCAACTGTACATATAAGGTAGCCTAAAAGAGTAAAATGTTTCCCCAAAAATACTGTGCAATCAAATAGGCAGCTTTCCAAACCTTGACAAAAATCCATTTGTGTATTTCTTTCATATTTATCTTCCATTGAGAAATTGAATAGACTATTCTCAATAACAATATTATGAAGTCTCAACTAAGGTTGAACTTACAAATTCATAAAAGCTTGCCTTACAGGGTCCTATAACGCCCCAAAATTACTGTACACTTAAACATGTAGATTTTCTAAACTTGACAAAATTCCCATTTCAATATTTGTTTAAAAATGTTGCTTAAATTGGTCTCACTGAAACAAACAAGTAATGAATATGTTATTACTATAATTAGCATTTTACCATGTACTTGCGAATACCTAGTAATTTAAATAAAAGTAATTACTAGAAAGTACCTAGTAATGTCTACAACAGTCAAATAAAATGCTACCAACTTTGGTAAGTCTACCTGTCGGGTGAGCTTATTAAATTACTATATAAGTCTGATCTTAAAGTTTAATTGTGAAATGTAACTGTACTCTACATTACTGCTCAAATATCAGTAAAAATATTCACACCATAAACACTGATTATGTCAATCGATTTTGTGAGGCATTCCCTCTGTCATCTCTTGTTTTGACTATGATGTCACTCTCTAGAATGCACAAAACTCTTCTTGGTTGCGCTCTTCGTGGTTAAGGTACTTGATTACTCGTGGTGGGAGGGGCAGTTTGTTGATGCACCTCAGTCTGTGGATTCCAACCTGCTGCCGGATCTTCAGCCTACACAGCTGCATCAGTGGACGCGGTGGCGCTGGAAGACAATGGCAACAGATACGGTAATATGTGACGCTTGTACATTATATAAACAGTGTACATATAACATGTGCACAAGTCACTCAAAATAAGTGCCTGTTTGGGCATTGGCGTGTGTGGCTGTGTGTGCACGCGTGCATGACATCCCCCCTCATCACAGAAGTAACCCCAGCAGCTGCTAGACATTAGCTCTGTGATCCAGGTCACGGCACCACTGTAACAGGCTCTTATTGAACCCTGGTTATCAACCACGCATACAGTACCGCTACACCAAAATTCTACCTTCTGTTGTGTAATAAACTCTTAGAAAAAAAGGGTTATTCGGCTGTAGGGGAACCCTTAAGGGTTCTTTGGCTGTAGGAGAACCCTTAGAATAACCCTTTTTGGTTCCATGTAGAAACCTTTTTGGTTCCAGATACATTTGAAGTCGGAAGTTCACATACACCTTAGCCAAACACATTTAAACTCAGTTTTTCACCATTCCTGACATTTAATCTTCGTAAAAAATCCCTGTCTTAGGTCAGTTAGGATCACCACTTATTTTAAGAATGTGATATGTCAGAATAACAGTAGAAAGTGATTTATTTCAGCTTTTATTTCTTTCATCACATTCCCAGTGGGTCGGAAGTTTACATTCACTCAATTAGTATTTGGTAGCGTTGCCTTTAAATTGTACACCTCCAATTGATTCAAATGATGTCAATTAGCCTATCGGTAGCTTCTAAAGCCATGACATAATTTTCTGTAATTTTCCAAGCTGTTTAAAGGCACAGTCAACTTAGTGTATGTAAACTTCTGACCCACTGGAATTGTGATACAGTGAAATAATCTGTCTGTAAACAATTGTTGGAAAAATTACTTGTGTCATGCACAAAGTAGATGTCCTAACCGACTTGCCAAAACTATAGTTTGTTAACAAGAAATTTGTGGAGTGATTGAAAAATGAGTTAACTTTTACCGCCTCTCAACCCCGTATCCGGGATCACCCCCCACCCCCCCCACACTGATTAGCATCGCTAGCATAGCTTCACAAGTAAATAGTAGCATCTAAATATCATTAAATCACAAGTCCAAGACACCAGATGAAAGATACAGATCTTGTGAATAAACCCATCATTTCTGTTTTTTAAAATGTTTTACAGGGAAGACACAATATGTAAATCTATTAGCTAACCACGTTAGCAAAATACACCATCTTTCTTTGTCCACCATTTTCTCTCTCCACCACTAGCTATCACCAATTCGGCTAAACTAAGATATTGATAGCAACAAACCAAGACAAAAACTCATCAGATGACAGTCTGATAACATATTTATGGTATAGGATAGGTGTTGTTAGAAAAAAGTGCATATTTCAGGTAGAAATCACAGTTTACAATTGCACCGACCATCACAAATCGACTAGAATTACTAGATAGAGCAACGTGTATGACCAATTTACTCATCATAAAACATTTCATAAAAATAGACAAAGCATAGCAATGGAAAGACACAGTTCTTGTGATTTCAGACCATATTTCAGATTTTCTAAGCGTTTTTCAGCGAAAACACAATAAATCGATAAGTTAGCATACCACATGTGAAAACGTTAGTAGAGTATGAATTCAAGGCAAAGGGAGCTATAACGTTATCATCGCCAAAATATATTAATTTTTTCACTAACCTTCTCAGAATTCTTCCGATGACACTCCTGTAACATCATTTTACAACATACATATACAGTTTGTTCGAAAAGGTGCATATTTAGCCATACAAAACCGTGGTTATACAATGGAAATAGTCACAACTCAAGCATCAAAATGAGGGACGTCAGCTTTCAGAGTGATCTAGTTTAATCGAAAGCTAATCATATACTTGACTAAAAAATACAGAGTTGACAGGAATCGAAAGACAAATTAGTTCTTAATGCAACCGCTGACTTACATTTTTAAAATTATCCTTACTTTTCAATACAGGGTTCGCCAAGTGAAGCTATACCAAACAAAATGGCGAAATATGCGTTTAAAATATTTCGACAGAACAACGATTTATCATATTAAATATTGCTTACTTTGAGCTGTTCTTCCATCAGATTCTTGGGCAATGTATTCTTTCTTGGGTTTAATCTTCTTTTGGTCGAAAGATGTCCTTTGTCCGTCTAAATGCCCGCTAACGTTCGACCGGGACCCCGAAATGTGCCCGGTGCTTCACATAGAAATGCATCAAAATCGCACTAAACGGATATAAATTGCTATAAAACGGTTTAAATTAACTACCTTATGATGTTTCTAAGTCCTATATCGAATTAAATTACAGACGGATACATTTTACGTTGATAACCGAGCCTTTGAAAATGGCATCCGGAGGTGTCTTCCTGCGTAAAGGCGAGCGTCGAAAGGGGGGCTACCCTCACTCCTTGGTCCTTTATAACCTCTGAGAGCTACGCAGAAGGCCCATTCCACTTCTCATTGGTTACTGACATCCAGGGGAAGGCGGGTGCAGTTCGTGTCGTTCCATAGGATATACACAGACTTTTAAAACTGATCTGAAATCAGAGCTTCGCTCTCAGACCTTTCACTGTCTGTCATGGATTTCGCTGTAGAAAGAGTTCTGGGTCACCCACAGACATCATTCCAACTTTGTATGAAACTAGAAAGTGTTTTCTATCCAATAGAATTAATAATATGCATATTGTACGAGCAAGAATTGAGTACTAGGCAGTTTAATTTGGAGACGACAAAATGCTAATTCGGAACAGCACCCCCTGTAGTCGCAAGAATTAAGGACGCCAACCTAAGTGTATGTAATCTTCTGACTTCAATTGTATAACCCTTTTAAGTTCCATGTAAAACCCGCTGTAGAAAGGGTTCTACATGGAACCCAAAAGGATTCTACCTGGAACCAAAAATGGTTATTCTAAGGGTTCTCCTGCAGCCGATGAATCCTTAAAGGTTCTAGATAGCACTTTTCTAAGAGTGTGTGTGTGTGTGTGTGTGTGTGTGTGTGTGTGTGTGTGTGTGTGTGTGTGTGTGTGTGTGTGTGTGTGTGTGTGTGTGTGTGTACAGTATGGGTACGTGTGTGTGTGCTTGTTTGCAAGTCTGGGGACACTCACTTGCTTTCTCCTTGATGGCTTCCCAGTCCTCAAAGCTATCTAGGTGTTCAGTAAGTCTGGAGCAGAGTTTCACATGGCCAACATAATCCAGGAGTATGTCTATGATGGGTCCTGCCCAGCGGTTTATTGCCTGAGTTGAGATTATCTCACAGAACTATTGATGGAAACACAAAAAGCGATGGTAGGCTATGGTATATTGTATTTTTAAGTCCCCACAAGAAAGTGTTCCAAATACCTGTGCTAACATGACAGCATGACAGTTACATAGGAGATTACAGTGTAGGTAAACATTGTTACAAAGTACTTACAGCTGTTATACCTGGCTGTGGTATAATTAGTACTACTATGTAGTATAATAACTTTAACTCCCATGTACATTTTGTTTACCTGAACAGCTTTCCCAGTATTCCTGCGTGTATCGTTATTGTAGCGCAAGTCATCCCTCTCAGATGTCTCTTGAATGGGTGGATGTGGACCACTGCCGTAAGTGCAACTAAAACAGGAGTGGGCATCACAGCCATTGTCCATCAAATACTTCAGCATGGACAGGTACTTCATACTGAACATGACAGTGGCCGGGAATGAGGTGGGGTGAGTGGGGACGTAGGCGTTAACGTTGGCCCCGTTCTCCACCAGCAAAGTGACCAATTCGATACTACCCTGCCTCACGGCCACCAGTAGCGTGTTGAAGGTGTCTAGGTTGGGGTTGGCACCGGCTTCTAGAAGCATGGTGGTCGCTTCCACATTGCCGTTGGTGACGGCAAAGTATAGAATTGTGCTGCGATGATCCTCGTACATCTTGGAGCGGTCCTCTGACAGCATGGCATTGACATCATAGCCGGCCTCGATTAGGACCCCCAGGACTTCATCCCTGTTGCACTCGGCGGCAAGATGGAGGGGACTGATGCCACTGCGATTCACTCTGGACTTGCTGGTGGCTTTGATCAGCAACGACACGATACTGAAATAGAAAACCACACAGGGGAAATTAGAGGGTGCCCAGAGTTGAGGATCAAGGGGTAGGGTTGCAAAATTCCCCCAAAACGTCCACGTTTTTCAGAAATCCCAGTTGGAGTATTCCCAGATGGAGAATGCCATCCCTGGTTTTTACCCTCCTGATTGTGGGAATCCTCCAACCGGAATTGTGTGCTCTACAAACTGAATGATTACTGTAGCATTATCATTAGTTGAGAATCCCTTTCTAACTTCTGTTACTTCCAGTTGATGTGCGGACTCCTGGAGGACTGTGCAAGTGAGAGGGAAGTCGATAGAGTTGGAAACATAAACTAGGGGGTAGGGTAGTGTAAAGGATAGAGGCAAGGCGGAGAGCACTATCATTATTTAAAAAAAGATATAACATGTGGTTGCAAGCAGCAATGAACAGGGTTCACTGGATCACAGAAAGGTCAAAAGATCAGTTGAATAACAAAGCAAGCACTCTATCATGTAGAAACTATCTTCCTTTATGTGGAATCAGTGAAAGCATTACCATGTTTATCTCGCAATACCACAAGGATGACGCAAGTTAAGTTTAGTCTAGTGCTGTAGGTTGGTTATATTTCTCAAATTCATTAGAGGCGACTTCACTGAATCTATAGGTACAATACTCCCATATTAGAATGTAGCAACTATTTTTTTCTCAAAACCATTAAAGACTGATGTAATGAGTCTAAATACAAAATCTGGAGTGAATCTGAAGTATGGTTAATGAGGAAAAGATGATTGCAGATGATTTTCAGCATTAGTGTTACATATGCAAATTAGTTGTTAATAGTTTCTTTGTTTTTTGAGACATCAAAAAGTCTGGTTAATCTTAGGGATGTCCTCGATAGCGATGACACGTTTCAAGTTGATAAGCCACTGTGGAGCCATTTTACAGGGGTTTAAATGGACACCTAAAATCAGATTTTTGATTTGTCAATAACTCAGTCATCTTTTTACCAATCCCTTAGATTTTCTGAAACTAAGTTAAGAAATGTACCATGGGCATACATTCCAAATTGTTGCATTTGGTCCTAGTGTTCATGACAATAAGAATTTTTAAGTGTTTTTAGCGTATCGTAGCATATCAATTTTATTTTCTGAAACTCTTTACGGACTATTGTGATGAGTCCAAAGACCACATTTGGAGTGAATCTGACTTTTAGTCCACAAGAAGATTTTTTATGATTATTTAAGCACTAGCGTTATATAGGCAACAATTAACGATGCACTATGCAGAAATCACACCAACATTTCCTTTTTGCTCAAATTTGAATAAGTTGCATAATTTCAGTTCATGTGACAAAAAAGCAAGTATAGTATAGATAATCATTGTATCATCTTTCCGTAACCAAAAATATTGTATTTTCAGCTGTGAAGCTGGTGTACAAGAAATGTACTTAATAAGGGGAAGCATAGCAATAGCACACACAGAACAGATCTACTGCTTCATAGACTTGCTTTCAATGAGAATGACAGATCTATAACTCACATTTCTATGTGGATTTGGTCAGGTCTCCCAAAAAGTTACACATTGCTGCTTTAAAGGGATAGTTCAAGTTTCCAAAATTACATATTGGTTTCCTTATCTTGTAAGCAGTCTATGGACAAGGTATGAAAGGTATTCGCATTTGTGGCAAAAACCCAAATTGAAATCATGGGACCGATATTAAAACATTTTCGTGCATCATGTACAAATCTGAACGTATCGAAAAATGTATTACAATGCTTAACATAGTCACTTATAGATGATTTGGGTGAGCTACCTTAAAATGGTAAAAAAGAAACAGAAATAGCTTCTTAGCAAATAGCAAACTCTCAAGCAAGAATGTTGCTAGTACTGTCTGGGAGTGGTCTGTGTGGGGATGGGAAAACTGAAAAGTAGCAGTAATTGGCATAGAGATTTGGAACTATTTTATTAACAAATTTATCACCAGGCATGCCAAAACTCCATCCTCCCAAAACAGGCTGAAAACAGGCTGAAATTGTTAAGTATTCCTTTTAAAATAATGACGTAATGGTGGAAGACTGTATATAAGCAATTTGCTCACCTTGTTCAAGCCCATGATTACATACAGTGCCTTCGGAAAGTATCCAGACCATTTTACTTTTTACACGTTGTTACGTTACAGCCTTTATCTAAAATGGATGAAATAAATCCTCAGTAATCTACACACAATACCGCATAAATGACAAAGCAAAAACTGGTTTTAGAAACTTTTGCACATTTATTAAAAATAAAGAACAGAAATACCTTATTTATATAAGTATTCAGCCCCTTTCATATGAGACTCGAAATTTAGCTCAGGTGCTTCCTGTTTCCATAGATCATCCTTGAGATGTTTCTTTCTGTGGTAAACTCAGTTGATTGGACATGATTTGGAAAGGCACACATCTGTCTATACAAAGTCCCACAGTTGACAGTGAATGTCAGAGCAAAAACCAAGACATGAGGTCGAAGGAATTGTCTGTAGAGCTCCGAGACTGGATTATGTCGAGGCACAGATCTAGGCAAGGGTACCAAAAAATGTCCTCGAAGACAGTGGCCTCCATCATTCTTAAATGGAAGACGTTTGAAACCACCAAGTCTCTTAATAGAGTTGGCCGCCTGGCCAAACTGAGCAATCGGGGGAGAAGGGCCTTGGTTAGGGAGGTGAACAGGAACCCAATGGTCAGTCTGACAGAGATCTAGAGTTCCTCTGTGGAGATGGGAGAACCTTCCAGAAGGACAACCATCTCTGCAGCACTCCACCATTCAGGCCTTTATGGTAGAGTGGCCAGACGGAAGCCTTTCCTCAGTAAAAAGCACGACAGACAGCTTGGAGTTTGCCAAAAGGCACCTAAAGACTCTCAGACCATGACAAACAAGATTCTCTGGTCTGATGAAACCAAGACTGAACTCTTTGGCCTCAAGGCCAAGAGTCACTTCTGGAGGAAACATTGCACCACGCCTATGGTGAAGCATGGTGGTGGGAGCATCATGCTGTGGGGATGTTGTTCAGCGGCAAGGACTGGGAGACTAGTCAGGATCGATGCAAAGATTAACGGAGCAACGTACAGACAGATCCTTGATGAAAACCTGCTCCAGAGCGCTCAGGACCTCAGACTGGGGCAAAGATTCCCCTTCCAACAGGACAACGACCCTAAGCACACAGCCAAGACAACGCAGGAGTGGCTTCGGGACAAGTCTCTGAATGTCCTTGAGTTGCCCAGTTAGAGACCGGACTTGGAACACGATCGAACGTCTCTGGAGAGACCTGAAAATAGCTTGAGAGGATCTGCAGAGAAGAAATGGGAGAAACTTCCCAAATACAGGGGTGCCAAGCTGGAGCGTCATACCCAAGAAGACTTGAGACTGTAATCGCTGCCGAAGGTGCTTCAACGAAGTATTGAGTAAAGGGTCTGAATACTTTTGTAAATGTGATAGCAGTTTTTATTGTTAATAAATGTGCAAAAATGTCTAAAATCCTGTTTTTGTTTTGTCATTATGGGGTATTGTGTGTAGATTGATGAGGGAGAAAAAACGATTTAATCAATTTTAGAATAAGGCTGTAACCTAAGAAAATGTGGAAAATGTCAAGGGGTCTGAATACTTTCCAAAGGCACTGTAGATGGCCATGACATGAGCGGCTCCCACGAAGGGAGTCAATAAATCATCAGTATCACCACAAGGGGAACAGCAACATTACCAGCTATTAAGACTATTTATATTATATATCTTAAATATATCTTAAATTAGCTCTTGCTGAAGCAAGCACACTGTTTTTTAGTGTTTTAGTATTATATAAAACTAGAAAAGTACATTTCCTGAAGAAAATGTGGTGTGCTTGCTAACTTGTTTTACAGTATTTATGGTTTTGAAAAGTTTAGAAAATGTTAATGTTATTTTAATGTTTATAGCTTAAACGGTTAAAGAGCAGTGCTAATAATGCTAATTAGCACTGTTTATAGTTTATAAAGGTGTTATATAATTTGAAGTTAGGATAGCCTGAACATGTGAAAGTTGGTTTGGTGTCACTAGCTTGAATGGTTCAAGAGTTACCGTCGATTAGTTATTTTATGCTAATTTATGCAAATATATACAGTACCTGTCAAAAGTTTGGACACACGTTCTCAATCAAGGGATTTTCTTTATTTTTACTATTTTCTACATTGTAGAATAATAGTGAAGACATGAAAACGATGAAATAACACATATGGAATCATGTAGTAACCAAAAAAGTGTTAAACAAATATGTTTTATATTTGAGATTCTTCAAAGTAGCCACTTTTTGCCTTGATGACAGCTTTGCACACTCTTGGCATACTCTCAACCAGCTTCACCTGGAATGCTTTTCCAACAGTGTGCTTTTACAAACATTTAAAATGGTTATAGTTCTAGCATGCTAGCAGATACCCATAGTCTTTGCGCCAACTCTAGTTTGCAATTACGCTAGTGCTAGTTAGCAACTTCCTTCAAACTGCAATCAGAGACATTAAAATGGTGTCCACGAGTTCTTCTGACTCTGGGGAAGTAGATAAAGGGCCTCATCGCCAAATTCCCGAAGTGTCCTTTTAACGTTGAGTTGGAGTTGATAAATGGTGAAAGAGTTTAGGGGCCTTTGAAATCGAAATGCATTGGGAGCTTATTTAAATATTGTTGTACTTCAAAAAGTATAAATGCTGTCAAAAATATTTTTTCAAGCAATCTAAGTTGGGGAAGTCTGGACATTTGGAAGTTGGTTTTGTCTTAATAGCTTAAATTGTTGAAACTCTAGAGCGGGCGGAAGAAATACAATAAGAAGAAGACAGAGAAATCTAGAGTTGTGCTTTGCCTTTAGCAAGCACACCTAATTACACTGAACAAAAATATAAACGCAACATGTAAAGTGTTGGTCATATGTTTCATGAGCTGAAATAAAAGATCCTAGAAATGTTCCATACGCACAAAAGCTTATTTCTATAAAATGTTGTGCATAAATTTGTTTACATCCCTGTTAGTGAGCATTTCTCCTTTGCCAAGATAATCCATCCAACTGACAGGTGTGGCATATCAAGAAGCTGATTAAACATCATGATCATTATACAGGTGCACCTTGTGCTGGGGACAATAAAAGGCCACTCTAAAATGTGCAGTTTTGTCACACAACACAATGCCACAGATGTCTCAAGTTTTGAGGAAGCGTACAACTAGCATGCTGACTGCGGGACTGTCCACCAAAGCTGTTGCCAGATAATTTAATGTTAATTTCTCTACCACAACCAGCCTCCAATCTCATTTTAGGGAATTTCGCAGTACGTCCAACCGGCCTTATGATATGGGCAGGCATAAGCTATGGATAACGAACATGATTGCATTTTATTAATGACCATTTGAATACACAGAAATACCGTGATGAGATTGTGAGGCCCATTTTTTTAAGGTGTCTATGACCAACATATGCATATCTGTATTTCCAGTCATGTGAAATCTATAGATTAGGACCTAATGAATTTATTTCAATTGCCTGATTTCCTCATATGAACTGTAACTCAGTAAAATCTTTGAAATTGTTGTATGTTGAGTTTATATTTTTGTTCATTTATATATTAATTTACTTCTGCCCAATGCATTCGACAAACATTTAGCATTTTCATGCATTTTTGCACTTGAAGTCTATTCAAAAGAATGGACACCAGCAGTGAAATCACAGCGTTGGACCGAGGTTACCTGAACGTATCCTCCTGAACTTGAATTGCGTCATCAGTAACCAATCAGAATGGTTATCTGTGGCAAGCTTACATAATGTAGAATGATTCATTATATTTCTATAGACAAGATGGCATCTTGCATAGCATCAAACTGAAGTTGTTTGCACTTTTAAAACTATCTTTTGCTAAATATATGGAATGTAACGTCTTTCCATCTTGTTGGTTTGGAAGTTATAATCCATGTGTCAGCGGAAAAATTTGTCCACTTTAGTGAGGCAAAGGTTTGATGGTAAATTGTTCCCTACAAGCCCCTGATCAAATTTATATCTGATACCCTCTCCAAGAAATGTGCTTTCTATGTTTTCCACACCTTTATATATCTTGTTGTAGTGAGTCTATGCAATAGAATGTTCACAGGCTGATAAAGGAATGTTAAAGGAATAATTAATAAAGGAATAATTATCATTGGACACATTCTACCTACAGTATTATTGAAAGAGTTGTGTCAATGTTAGACCAATCCAATTAAAACCAATGGAGCCGTTTGGTGGCCATATTGGAAAATGTGTACAATAGCAAGCCATCAATGTTTAGGCTTTTCCTAGCTTCATGTAAAGTTTGGTGCACTCATTATGATCTAATTACACCAATTATTTTAAACATTTTTGGGACCAGATGGTGAATCGATTTATCAGCTTTGGAGCCGTTTTCCAACATCCAACTCACTTTGTGTGAGCAGGTCTCCTCTGATACTGTAATGCTATAATGCTAAAAGCTTAGATAATTCTGTTGTCATACCACACACATTGAACACATGGGGATGAACATCATGGATATCATGCCACTCAATGGATTGAGTGTGAATGATTACATTAACCGACATTAATGACAAAAAAAACACATTAAAAAGCTAACCCAAAGTAAACCTCCATAAACAAAGCAATGGTTACAGAAAACATGAAAATATTAATATACAACAATATTACAGAGGACCAAAAAACATTCCAGAGATAACGTTTAAATAACGCATAAATAAATATTCTACTGAGCAAAGCTTGGGTTAAAGTCACATGTTAAAGGAGCGCTTATCTACCACATCTTCGTTGGCAACTCCAGTCAGACATAGGCACTTACTTAACTGACTTGTCATAATTGTAGAAGTCATAGGTCAGCAGGGTTTTTCTGGAAACAATAAAACAATGTATGATATTAATATATATATATAATAATAATAATAATAATAATAATAAGTGGGCCAGGGGTAAGCAACATAATTATAATAATTTGGCTATCCCTGGTGTAGGCTATTTGTAAAATGGAAATTGAGAATAAACATATAGTGTCTTCAGAAAGTATTTATAGCCCTTGACTTATTCCTTTATCGTTACACCCTGAATTCAAAATGGATTAAAAAAAAAAAAAAAATCTCACCCAGCTACACACAATACCCCATAATGACAAAGTGAAAACATGTTTTTAGAAATGTTGCAAATTTATTGAAAATAAAGTACAGAAATATCTAATTTACTTCAGTATTCACACACGTTGCTATGACACTCCAAATTGAGCTCAGGTTCATCCAATTTCCTTTGATCATGCTTGAGATTTCACTACAACTTGATAGGAGTCCACCTGTGGTCAATTCAATTGTTTGGATATGATTTAGAAAGAAACACACCTGTCTATATAAGGTCCCACAGTCCAAGGTACTGTCCGTAGATCTCCGAGATATAATTGTGATGAAGCATATATCTTGGGAAGGGTATAAAACAATTTCTAGTGTTGAAAGTTTCCAAGAGCACAGTGGTCTCCATCATTGAGAAATTGAAAAAATATGTAACTACCCAGACTCTGCCTAGAGCTGGCCGTCCGACCAAACTGAGCAGCTGGGCTAGAAGGACCTTGGTCAGGGAGGTGACCGAGAACCTAATGACCACTCTGACGGAACTACAGAGTTCCTTGGCTGAGATAGGAGAACCTGTAGAAGGACAACAGTCTCTACAGCACATCCCCAATCTTTGCTTTATGGGAGAGTGGCCAGATGGACGCCACTCCTGAGAAAAAGGCACATGACAGCAAGCCTGGAGTTTGCACAATGGCACGTGAAAGACAGAGAGCATAGGCAAAAATATAACTCTTTGGCCTGAATGCCAAGCGCTATGTCTTGTGAAAACCAGGCACAGCTAATCACCTGTCTAACACCATCCCTACCGTGAAGCATGGTGGTGTCAGCATCATGCTATGGGGAAGTTTTCAGTGGCAGAGACTGGGAGACCGAAGATAGAGGGAACAATGAATGGAGCCAAACACAAGAAAATCCTTGATGAGAACCTGTTTCAGTGCAAATTACCTTCGACTGGGTCAAAGATTTACGTTCCAACAGGACTGACCCAAAGCATACTGCCAAAGCAATGCTGGAATGGCTTCAGAACAAGAATGTGAAAGTCCTTGAGTGTCCCAACCAAAGCCCAGACTTGAATCCCATTGAAAATCTATGGAAAGACTTGAAGACTGCTGTTTGTAATGTCCCGCTGTTTAGATTGAGGTTCTGGCAGATTCTGTATGGCTTTGATTTTCTTTGGATCAAATGCCCTTCTCTGAGAAAACATAGCCATAAAACTCAAGTGTTGTTTTGCTGTATTCGCATTTTTCTTTGTTCAGCGTGAGATTTTTCTCTCTCAATCTCTGAAACACAGCTTTGAGACTTGTGTTGTGTTCATCTTGAGGTCTACCTTAGACTAGGATGTCATTGCTCATGTTTCTCACATTGGGAATTCTCACATTGGGAAATTTAGGCCAAAGTTCAGTCTGGTGTATCTCCAGCGGCCAGTATGTGTAGTGACGGTTGTGATATATCTTGAGTCTGGATGTAACTTAAGCTGGTGGTATCCAGCATTAAGATCTAGCTTGGAGAACACCACTGCCCCATTCAGATCATGGATGAGATCATCAACCGTTGGTGTGATTTGTCATTCACGTTGTATTGCTGTGTTCAGAAGGCGCATGTCGACACAGACAAACTTTACCAGGGGTCTTGGGTTTTGGTCTGGGATACCCATAGTGTTGGCCCGCTGATTTTTTTCAACGATGTCTTGGCTTTGTAGTGTGTAAAGCTCCTGTTGAACTTTTTCTTTCATGTGGAAAAAAATCCTCCTATGTGGTTGTACTGCTGTTTGAAATGTGTCATCAATGTGCAGCTTCACTTGAAAGTCTTTGAGTTTTCCAATGCCTTGGAAGAGGTCCTGGTATTCGTTTGTAAACTGGCTTATGAATGAACCATCAGCTGGTTCACTTGGAGTGGACAGAGAGTTTATTATTTTCAGAAGTCCAAGGTCTGTTGCTGTCTGACAGCGAAGTAGTGAGCCAGAGTCACATTTGACTGCATAGAAAGTGGTATCCACCATCTTAGTCTTGGAGCAGACTGGTACTGTGCATTTTCCTTTCAGTGGAAGTGGTTCGGAGCCATAAGCAAAGATGTTTGTTTTAGCCTGTTTTAATTCACAGCTGGGCTTTAACTTGTCATATGTGACATCAATGTTAACGCTTGCTCCCGAATCAACAATAACATCCATAGTTGTGTTCAAATTGGTAACTTGGATGTGTGGTTGGGATGGTTTCTGTAGTGTACACACAACATACACATAATCATCATCAGAGCTTGGTGAGGTGTCTTGTTTTTGTGTCTTTTTGTTGTCTTGTGATTGCACTTTATGCACTTTGTTTCGGACGCTGTTGGGTTAGTTTGTCAGCAACTGGAGGAGTGGACTCGGTGGTTTGTGATCTACAGCATTTTTTAAAGTGATTCAACTTTCCACATCTTTTCCTTTTTTTCCCACTTGCAGGGCAATTTGCTTGTCCTCCTTCGTTGTGGGAATTTTTCTCCACAGTTATTGCGTATTCTGTTTTGACTTTTGTCGCTTTCATTTTTGTAGCCCTGGCTTTTGTTATATTTTTTATTTTGTACAGTGCACACTGAAAGTTATTTTTGTGATTTTGAATGAGCATTCTCCATGCCTGCAGCTTGTTTATCCGACATCTCTTGTGCGCTGCATGTATCAAGTAGTTGTTGGAGAGCCATTGAACCATCTTTTAGCCCCATCCGGTGGATGCTAATTGCTTCAATCTTGTGTGGTAAGCATCCAAGGTTTCGTTTTCATTTTGTCTCGCTTGTCTGAAAACGTAGGTTCCATATTCTGTGTTGACTTTTGGACAGAAATTTGCATTGAGCTTGGCTACAGCTGTAACATAGTCATCAGCTGCTCCGGTATCTTGCAGTTTGTCAAGTATACCGTACACATCCGACCCTGCATAGTGTAACAGTAATGCCATTTTCTGTGTGTTATCCGCAATGTCTAATGCAACTAGAAAATTCTTGAATCTGTTGATCCATTTTTTCCACCTCGAGCCGATTGAGTTGGGCTCTAGCTTTCGTGGTATTGTACCGTAATGTACGATGTTAGCTGAATATTATGTTAGCTAGGCTGTTGTTGCTATCTGTGTTTACTCACATAGGTACGTAGTTTGTCTTGTATATTGCGTTCTTCTCTTGCGCGTTTCACTCGTCGCCAATGGTAACATCCCGCTGTTTAGATTGCTTATGTTTATAAGAACTGAGGTCGGAGGCATTCGTATACTTTAGTTTAACTTTACTCAGAAGTATGCTGACATTACATGGTTCACATGGCATATCACTCCCACTGTCTGGCTACTGTAAAACTTGGAACTGGAATCCCACAGTATGAATACAGACTGGATTATGGCATAATGTTCACTACATTACACTGTTCACCTTCTCTCCCCATGTAATTTAACAGAGTTTGAGAAAATCTGCAACGGGGGAAATCCCCAAATCCAGATGTACAAAACTGATACCCACGTACCCAAGATGACTCAAAGCTGTAATCTCTGCCAAAGGTTTTTCTACATAGTATTGACTCAGAGGTGTGAATAGTTATGTAAATTAGATATTTCTGTATTTCATTTTCAATAAATATGACAAATTCTAAAAACATGGTTTCACTTTGTGGTCTAGAGCACTGCATCGCAGTGCTAGCTGTGCCACCAGAGTCTCTGGGTTCACGCCCAGGCTCTGTCGCAGCCGGCCGCAACCGGGAGGGCCGTGGGGCGACGCACAATTGGCATAGCGTCGTCCGGGTTAGGGAGGGTTTGGCCGGTAGGGATATCCTTGTCTCAGTATGTAAATGTAATAAAATGTATGCACTCAACTGTAAGTCGCTCTGGATAAGAGCGTCTGCTAAATGACTAAAATGTCAAATGTCAAATGTTGTTGTCATGGGGTTTTGCGTGTAGATGGGTGAGAGAAAAAAAACAGTTTAATCAATTTTGAATTCAGGCTTTAACACACAAAATGTGGAATAAGACAAAGGGTATGAATATTTTCCGAAGGCACTGTGCCTCTCATATAATGAGACATACAGCATCAAAAATCATCTATAAGTAACTTCATTGAGCTGATTTGGACTTGAAGTGCGAAAAATGCTAATATCGGTAGCATTGCCTTGGATTTGTGCCACAGCATTTGGAAACAGTGGCCAGGCAAACAAAACATGGATTGCTGTCATACCTTGTCCACAGACTGCTCACAGGGTAAAGAAACCAATATGTAATTTTGTAATTTGGGCAAACTATCCCTTTAAGTGTACTGTGCGGGGATGTCTGTGCGGGGATGTCTTCCCATATTTCAAGGTTATTTAAGCTAATTGCGCCTACCCATCAGTTCCTCGTTGGGCAGCGATATGTAGTGGCAGAAGTCCTTTCTTGCCCGCTTTGTTGGCATCAGCATTCTGAGAAAGAAGAAGCTTCACAATGTCTTCATGGCCATTCTTAGCCGCCTCATACAGAGCTGTGGCCCCATCGCTGGCCTCGCTGTTGATATCAGCACCTACAACATATATTCAGTGTAACATACAGTAAGAAACGTCAACCAAAGATCCATGGTTAGAGCTCCATAACAGCTCTATGTGGTGTGTGGACTGTCTCAATTCGGTGTAATGTCATTTGGCCTACAGAATTCACCCGCTTTTCGAAGGGAAAATCGTACCGTGTTTAATGAGAAATCGAAGTGTTTCCACGCATCCACTCTGGGCTGCAGTAAACAGGGGCGTGATACCGTACATGTTGGTTGGGCTGAGCTTAGCCCCGGCCTGGACCAACATCTCACATATCTCCACACTGTTGCGGCTCACAGCCTCCTGGAGAGCCGTCCAGCCCTGGATGCAGTGTTTGTTCACCACAGCACCGTGATTCAGAAGCATGGCCACAATCTCAGCATTCTCCCTCTCACAAGCTGTGGAATACGGTCAAAGATTGACAGACAGGGGAGAAATGGAAGATTTCCCAGCCTTTGTTAGTCATGGTAGGCAGTGTTTCCTAAACAAGGGTTTGAGGTTATTCCCAGGGTACAGCTTGCAGGTACTGGGAGAGCGAATCTGTAATGGCAGATTTTGGGTGTAGTTGTATTGGTCTTCCAATCACCTCTCCTTCTCCGGAAGTGTGCACTTGTTCACTAGTACTCCCCACAAATGTAAAAGCATTCGATCGGTGTAGGCATGGTCTGGAGGGATTTTCCACCACCATGTTTCTTATACCAGTGATTTTCTTTCAAATCTGCAGCCCAGCCAACCCAAAGGCTAGTTTTTCAGCCAAGGTTTTCTCACAGTGTTGCTGCCCAACAAGTTATTTTACTGTCAGTCAAGTAGTCTATGACTTACTACGCTTAGAATAAAAGGATAATGACAAAGAGGTTGGAAGATATAGGTCTTAGTTGGTCTCTAAGGCAAATGTGTTACCTTTGTAGAGGGGGGTCTCTCTCTCCTTGGTGGCGAGTTCTGGGTCTGCCCCTTTCTCCAGAAGCGCCTTTACACAGGCCACCCTTTCCCTGCCCACCGCCAAGATAAGAGCAGTCTGGCCTTTCAGGTCGCATTTGTTAATCATTCCAGGTTGAGCTTGAAAAGTGGAAAGAAGAACACAGGAGACAAACATGAGAATTTTTACTTTATTTTATACCGTTTTTTTAAATCAGCTATTTAGCTGGCATTTACATGGAAAACTGTAAAATACTTGGTAATTAAATGTTAACCATAAAAGCGCCCACAGGGGTACATTTAGAATAACATCATTTCGAAACCCTTTTTTTAATGCTTCTGAATGTTTTTTACTTTGTCAACCAACTACTTACAGACAAAAATATATAATTTATCATGAGTTCTGTGTTAATATGGAGGAATGAAAAATTATATTTATTTTGTATACTAGTGAGGGGTGGCACGTTGCGTAATGGTTAGAGCATTGGGCCAGTAACAGAAAGGTTGCTAGTTCAGTATTATTAATGTTGTATGGCTAAGCTGAAAATGTGGGCTCAATAGTAAACTTTGTGGTAAAAGCACAACATTTGGCACAGTTGTACATGTATGTACCCTGAAAACGTAAATCTATTTACTTGTATTACAAAAGGTTAATAAATGAAAAGTGTTAATGCTTGACAGACAGTGTTTCTTTGCAATGAATACCAATTTGGGGTAAAAAATGACCCCCGTGCTTTTAAGCAAAAAAATATGTTGGCGTTTTTAGGGTTAAAATGGGTGTACTATTTGGTATGGACTACTATTGCGTTCAATTGTAAAAAAAATAATAATAATAATTGTCGTGAGCCCAGAAAATGTCCATTGTTAAACCAAAAAGGACAACAATAATCCAATTAAGGACTTTGCATCACTATTAACATCTATGGAGTTTTGAATTGCACTTACCCCCAAGAAGAACCCTGACACACTGGTCTTGGCCATAATATGCAGCCTCGTGCAGCGGGATCCATCCATACTTGTCAGGCCGCAGTATGTTATTCCCGGTGTCTTTAGCCATAGCTCGTAACGTAGTCACATCACCATTCATGATCGCTTTCACAATAGTGTCCTCTTCTCTAATAGGCAAACATACCCACCATCATCCACTTACCCTTTTTCACCTAGTCCACATACAATGCCTTCAGAAAGTATTCATACCCCTTGACTTATTCCACATTTTGTTGTGTTACAGTCTGAATTCAAAATGGATTCACTTTTTTTACCCATCTACACAATACCCCATAATGACAAAGTGAAAACATGTCTTTAGACATTTTTGCTAATTTATAAAAAATGAAATACAGAAATCTAATTTACATAAGTATTCACACCCCTGAGTCAATACATGCTAGAATCACCTTTGGCAGCGATTAAAGCTGTGCGTTTTTCTGGGTAAGTCTCTAAGAGCTTTGCACACCTGGATTGTGCAATATTTTAACATTATTATTTAAAAAACTCAAGCTCTGTCATGTTGGTTGTTGAACATTGCTAGACAGCAGGCTGAGGGGAGAACAGCTCATAATAATGGTCAGAATGGAGTGAATGGAATGGCATCAAACACTTGGAAACCATCACATTAAACATCTCCAATCCAAAATTAAATCTAGAATCGGCTTCCTATATCGCAACAAAGAATCCTTCACTCATGCTGCCAAACATACCCTCGTAAAACTGACCATCCTACCGATCCTCGACTTTGGTGATGTCCTTTATAAAATAGCCTTCAACACTCTACTCAACAAACTGGATGCAGTCTATCACAGTGCCATCCGTTTTGTCACCAAAGCCCCATACACTACCCACCATTGCGACCTGTACGCTCTCGTTGGTTGGCCTTCGCTTCATACTCGTCGCCAAACCCACTGGCTACAGGTTATCTACAAGTCTCTGCTAGGTAAAGCCCCACCTTATCTCAGCTCACTGGTCACCATAGCAGCACCCACTTGTAGCACGCGCTCCAGCAGGTATATCTCACTGGTCACCCCCAAAGCCAATTCCTCCTTTGGTCGTCTTTCCTTCCAGTTCTCTACTGCCAATGACTGGAACGAACTGCAAAAATCTCTGAAACTGGAAACACTTATCTCCCTCACTAGCTTTAAGCACCAGCTGTCAGAGCAGCTCACAGATTACTGCACCTGTACATAGCCCATCTATAATTTAGCCCAAACAACTACCTCTTCCCCTACTGTATTTATTTCTTTATTTTGCTCCTTTGCACCCCATTATTTCTATTTCTACTTTGCACATTCTTCCACTGCAAATCTACCATTCCAGTGTTTTACTTGCTATATTGTATTTACCTCGCCACCATGGCCTTTTTTTGCCTTTACCTCCCTTATCTCACCTCCTTTGCTCACATTGTATATAGACTTATTTTTCTGCTGTATTATTGACTGTATGTTTTGTTTATTCCATGTATAACTCTGTGTTGCTGTATGTGTCGAATTGCTATGCTTTATCTTGGCCAGGTCGCAGTTGCAAATGAGAACTTGTTCTTAACTAGCCTAACTGGTTAAATAAAGGTTAAATAAATAAATAAATAAAAATGTGTTTGATGTATTTGATATCATTCCACTGATTCCGCTCCAGTCATTACCACGAGCCCGTTCCCAATTAAGGTGCCACCAACCTCCTGTGCTAGACAGCCATGTTCAAGTCTTGCGATAGATTGTCAAGCCAATTTAAGTCGAACTGTAATTAGGCAACTCAGGAACATTCAATGTCGTCTGGGTAAGTAACTCCAGTGTATATTTGGCCTTGTGGTTTAGGTTATTGTCGTGCTGAAAGGTGAATTTGTCTCCCAGTGTCTGGTGGAAAGCAGACACAAGCAGGTTTTCCCTCTAGGATTTTGCCTGAGCTTAGCTCTATTACGTTTCTTTTTATCCTAAAAAACTCCCTAGTCCTTGCCGATGACAAGCATACCCATGGTACATGATGCGGCCACCACCATGCTTGAAAATGTGAAGAGTGGTAATCAGTGATGTGTTGTTTTGGATTTGCAAAAAAAAAGCGGTTTGTATTCAGCACATAAAATTCCTTTCTTTGCCACATTTTTTTCAGTTTTACTTTAGGGCCTTATTGCAAAAGAGGATGCATGTTTTGGAATATTTTTTATTCTGTAGAAGCTTCCTTCTTTTCACTCTATCATTTAGGTTAGTATTGTGTATTGACTGAGGATGGATCAACAACATTGCAGTTTTCTCCTATCACAGCCATTAAACTGTAAATGTTTTAAAGTCACCAATCCCTGGAAGGACGCTTGTATCTTTGCAGTAACTGAGTATTGATACACCATGCAAATGGCAATTAATAACTTCACCATGCTAAAAGAGATATTCAATGTCTTTTTTTTTTTTTATACCCGTCTACCAATAGGTGCCCTTTGTGAGGCATTGGAAAAGCTCCCTGGTCTTAGTGGTTGAATCTGTGTTTGAAATTCAGTGCTCGACTGAGGGACCTTACAGATACTTTAATTGTATATGTTGGGTACAGAGATGAGGTAGTCATAACAAAACAATGTTAAACACTATTATTGCACACATAGTGAGTCCATGCAATGTATTACTTGTTAAGCACCAAGTATGTGTCTTGTTAATCACATTTTTTATAACTTATTTTTACTTGCCATAACAAAATGGTTGGATACTTATTGACTCAAAACATTTCAGCTTTTCATTTTTTATTAATTAGTAAACATTTCTAAAATCATAATCCCACATTGACATAATGGGGTATTGTGTGTAGTAGGCCAGTTACACAAAATCTCAATTTAATACATTTTAAATGTATTGGTTAATTTAAAGGGGAATTCCACTACTTTTCAACCTCATATTCATTATCTCCAGCACCATAGTGTCTATATAAAGTATGTGAAAGTAGTGTTGTAGTTTAAATAAGATTAAAAAAGTGTCATTTTTTATTAATTATTATCATCATCATTGTTATTATTTTGAACCCACCTCCCACATATGGGGGATTAAACTATATATATATTTTTTTTATTCTTTATTATTCCAAATATTTAAAGTATTTTTTTTTGCAAGGAGACGTTTTTTTACTACATTATTTGGGGTATTTCTTTCCTTGTCTTCCTTCCCATCACTAACATGTCAGAGCCTGCAGGGTGCTCTTTTAATGAAGTTAGATCAAAGCTAAATCAATGTCATGATCACATAATGATTCATTAGTGTTCTGCATAACATAACCGAATATAATAGTATAACATTACCGTTAAGACAAAAGCACCACCAAATTTCTTATGACATTTAGGATGATAGTTGGAATGTTCTCATTTCTCTCTCAGCGCACGCCACCAGGCCTGCTCTAAAATTCACTCACGATGCAACACTACATAATTCAAGAAAATATTAATTCATATTCCCATGAAACTGATCGAGATCAAATGGTTAGCAGGAATGATCAATTCACGATTGAGAGTTACTAAAGGGAGAGTAAGCAGCAGCTAAGGAAAAAAGATGTGTTTGTAAAGTAGGCCTCCAGGGGAGGAACTGGTGGTTTGATCACACAGCCTTAGCCTTTTAACTACAGAATGTAGAAATGCGTCCAGAGTGTGAATTATACCATGAAATCCGAGGGAGCCTCTATATTGGGCCTTAATCGTAAAGACGTAATGTAAGGGTAAAAATGTATTACATTTGTGGCATGAACACAACCAGTCATGATGTTTTCATCTGATTGTTAAACAAATCACTTAAAAAAAAGTAGGATACCTGCGGCATCAAAATAATTCCAGCATCCAACTGTGCATGCTCCATTTGATGAATGTAACAGATGTCTCTTTCCAAACACCATAAGTGTAATGACATTCAGCGATTGTCATAAGGCCTACTACAGAGGTGTGTATTCATGGATGCCAAGGCAAGCCATGCTCCCCCAAAATGTGAACAATAACATTTTTAAAAACCTATCATGTATCATAATTTTCCTTCAGTTTGCAGTAAGTGGCTGAAAGCATCTGAGCGAGTGAAACAGCGCCCCCTCTCTCAGTATATGCAGCCCATGTATCAAAAAGAGTATGATGTGAGATTGATGCATCTTGCTGTCGGCACGGGTCTCTGTCAAATTCTGTATATTTAGAGACCCCCTAAAGTTGGACATTTGTTGCCTTTAGAGGAGCCTATTTCTCATTCTGTCCCGTAATTCGCACTTGGAATGCGTCATTTTAACATATGTAGACACTGATATGGTGCCAGAGATGAGGTTAAAAGTGGTGGAATTTCCCTTCAACAGATCTTTCCCAGCAGGTTTGTATCCTATAAAGTGGGAAAATAATGTAAAACGTACAACAAATGTCATCACATATAATATACAAACATCATTACATATCCTAAAGTGTTCAAGTCTTGGTGTGAAAGCAATATTTGTTGTCTTTTGTGAAAGGACACACTTACTCCTTTGCCTCTGGCACGTACTAAATGGAGCCATTGCCTGTGATATGCCAGCATGCGCTTTCCACCAAGTGAGTCACTGCAACGTCGTCATATTTCCTCCTCCTGCTAGATGTGAGATACAGTGCCTATTATAAGTATTCACCCGAGTTGAATTTATTAATATTTTAATGAAACAATATATACTAATATATCTTGATTAGATAAGTATGCAATACATGATAGAAACACCCTTCACAGCGATTACAACTGAGTCTTTTTTGGTAAGTCTCTAAGAGCTTTGCATACCTGGATTGTGCAATATTTCAACATGGGTCTGGCTCCAGCAGTTACCTTTTCACGCCACAGACGCTGTGAGACATGCAAGGTCAGGCAGGATGTCGAATGGTGCCAGAGAGTATGGTGTGTTACCACCACCAACAGCATGTGTAGTGAAATTACATTTAGAATGTGCTAGTGTACTAGCTAGCTCCACAAGCAACAGTAAGCAACAGTATTAAAACCTACCCTAACCAGAAACCGTGGATAGATGGCGGAATTCAAGCAAAACTGAAAGCGCAAACCACCGCATTTAACCATGGAAAGGTGACTGGGAATATGGCAGAATACAAACAGTGTAGTTATTCCCTCCGCAAGGCAATCAAACAAGCGAAATATCCGTATAGAAAAAAGTGGAGTCGCAATTCAACGGCTCAGACACGAGACATATGTGGCAGGGTTTACAGACAATCACAGACTACAAAAGGAAAACCCGCCACATCACGGACTCTGACGTCTTTCTACCAGACAAACTAAACACCTTCTTTGCCCGTTTTGAGGATAATACAGTGCCACTGACATGGCCCGCGACCAAGGACTGTGGTCGCTCCTTCTCTGTGGCCGACGTGAGTAAGACATTTAAACGTGTTAACCCTCGCAAGGCTGCCGGCCCAGACGGCATCCCTAGCCGCGTACTCAGAGCATGCGCAGACCAGCTGGCTGATGTGTTTACGGACATATTCAATCTCTCCCTATCCCAGTCTGCTGTCCCCACATCCTTCAAGATGGCCACCATTGTTCCTGTACCCAAGAAAGGAAAGGTAACTGAACTAAATGACTATCGCCCCGTAGCACTCCTGTCATCGTGAAGTGCTTTGAGAGACTAGTCAAGCATCATATCACCTCCACCTTGCCTGTCACCCTAGACCCACTTCAATTTGCTTACCGCCCCAATAGGTCCACAGACGATGCAATCAGCATCACACTGCACACTGCCTTATCCCATCTGGACAAGAGGAATACCTACAGTTGAAGTCGGAAGTTTACATACACCTTTGCCAAAAACATTTAAACTCAGTTTTTCATCTAATCCTTGCAAAAAAATTCCCTGTCTTAGGTCAGTTAGGATCAATACTTTACTTTAAGAATGTGAAATGTCAGAATAATAGTACTGAGAATGATTTATTCCTGCTTTTATTTCTTTCATCTTTCAAACACAAACAACGCACTGACATGAAAAGAGTGAATAACACCGGAGGAAAGAACCAAGAAGAGTGACCGATATAGGGAAAATAGTCAAGGGGGTAATGGAGTACAGGTGAGTGTCATGAGGCGCAGTTGCGTGAGAGGATGGTGACAGGTGTGCGGGATAATCAGCAGCCTGATGACCTAGAGGGGGGAGTATACGTGACCAAGCAGCCTTCATTAAATTCTTGGGTCATTTTAGAAAAACCTAACTTGTTTTGATAAAACACAGAGTATGTTGCTGTAGTTGGTCCATAAATCAGAAAAATGGTATACTAGTTGAAGTTTACATTAAACTATAATATGTATTACTTAAAAACACAATGTCTTTGGACATGTTTCTCTTTACCGTAAATTGCTGTAAAAACTTCCGTAATTGTTTTAATAAAGTTGAATTCACCCATGATGCATCTTCTAGAGGAGTAGTCCTTAGCATACTTTCATTACATTTTTTTCATGTATATGCCTTCAGAATAGGGTTGCAAAGGGTCAGAATTTTTTACCCTGGAAATTTTCAATGGGAAGTTAGGCTGGGAATTCTGCTTAAATTCATCAAGAAAGTTAGCTTATAACAATGTACACATAAGGCAATTCTAGGTCTTGTGGCATATTTTGGTTAAACTATCCCCAATTCAATGAAATTGCAACCCTCTGCATGCACAGTGCATTCTTCCATCACATGTGCAGTGCACTCTTCCACCACATGTACAGCTGATTCTCAAGATCTTGCACACTAATGAGATGCTATTGAGCCCACACTACTACACTGTCTGAGCAAAGGACTACATGCTTTCTGGTAAGTTTTTATTACAATACTGTCACGATCGTCGTATGGTGGAAGAGAGGACCAAGGCGCAGCGGGATAACAATACATCTTCTCTTTTAATGAAACGAAGACGAAACGAAGAACACTTTACAAACTAAACAAAAACAACAAACCGACGAACGTGAAGTTATATAAACAATGTGCTGACATGCAACATAGACATAGACAATCACCCACGAACTACCTAGTGAATATGGCTGCCTAAATATGGTTCCCAATCAGAGACAACGATAGACAGCTGTCTAATTGAGAACCAATCTAGGCAACCATAGACATACACCTAGACTAGACACTTTAACCAACTAAGCCACAGCACCCATAAACATACAAAACTCCTAAACAATACAAAACACATACATCCCCCATGTCACACCCTGACCTAACTAAAATAATAAAGAAAACAAAGCTAACTAAGGCCAGGGTGTGACAAATACTGGGTGGGGTGAATATATTTTATATGACATACATGATTTTTTGTTAACCAGTTAATAGTAGCCTACAGCAAAGTGTGTTTAAATTATTTTTGCTACTGTAACGGCAGTCTAGCTCTTCCTCCTCCTCGGACGAGGAGAGGCGAGAAGGATCGGAGGACCAATGTACAGCGTGGTAAGTTTCCATGATTTAATATATACGAAGACAAGACACTATACAAAATAACAAACGTACTAACCGTCACAGTCCCGTGTGGCACAAACACTGACACAGGAAACAACCACCCACAAAATCCCAACACAAAACAAGCCACCTATATATGATTCTCAATCAGGGACAACGATTGACAGCTGCCTCTGATTGAGAACCATATTAGGCCGAACACAGAAACAGACAAACTAGACACACAACATAGAATGCCCACCCAGCTCACGTCCTGACCAACACTAAAACAAGCAAAACACATAAGCCCTATGGTCAGGACGTGACAGCTACCATGTGGGTTTTAGCTTGCTTGAGCCTGCTAACTGAGTGGTGTTAATTCACCTGTTTCTATACATGTTTCATTTTAAAACATTTATCTTACAAAGGAGTTGTTTAATCTAACTACTTAACTATTTATCTGTACATGGAATTGTGTGTGTATATATATATATATATATATATTATTATTTATTGTTTTACTCATTCTTTTCTAATCTTTACAGGAAAATGCCACGGGCACTATCTGATGTGTGGAGACATTTCACTGCAGCTAATGTAGAAGGAAAAGCTGTGTACATTTGCAAATACTGTGCCAAATCATATGTGAAGAATGCAACAAAGATGCAGAATCATCTGGCCAAGTTCATAAAGTTCCCTCAGCGCTCACAACAAGCAACTTCTGACAAAAGTCCTTCTACTTCTATTCGAGGTGAAAATGATGAATCAGACACCTTATCGATAGCAACAGCTCATAGTCCTCCTGGAATCATATGTTTTTTGACTCAATGGAGGAACGGAGTCAGAGAAATGCTGATAAATGTCTTGCTCGAGCTGTGTATGCAACTGGTTCACCTCTGATGCTCACAGGCAATGTGTATTGGAAGAGATTTCTGAATGTTCTTCGCCCAGCATACACCCCTCAAACCAGACATCCTTTATCTACTAATTTGCTGGATGCAGAGTTCAACAGAGTTGAAGTGAAGGTCAAGTAAATCATAGAGAAAGCAGACTGTATTGCAATCATTTCTGATGGGTGGTTGAATGTTCATGGGCAAGGAATAATTAACTACATCATCTCCACCCCTCAACCAGTATTCTACAAGAGCCCAGACACAAGGGACAACAGACACACCGGTCTCTACATTGCAGATGAGCTGAAGGCAATCATCAATGACCTTGGACCACAGAAGGTATTTGCACTGGTGCAGCATTATCTGTCGAACATGAAGGCTGCTTGGTCTACGGTTGAGGCATCCTACCCTCACATCGCACCCATTGGCTGCGCACCCATTACTGCTCATGCATTGAATCTGCTCCCCAAGGACATCATGGCACTGAAAACAATGGATACACTTTACAAGAGAGCCAAGGAAATGGTTAGGTATGTTAAGGGTCATCAAGTTATAGCAGTAATCTACCTCACCAAGCAAAGTGAGAAGAATAAGAGCACCACATTGAAGCTGCCCAGCAACACTCGTTGGGGTGGTGTTGTCATCATGTTTGACATTCTCCTGGAGGGGAAGGAGTCTCTCCAAGAAATGGCCATATCACAGTCTGCCGATATGGACAGCCCCATCAAGAGGATCCTCCTGGATGATGTATTTTTGGGAGAGAGTGGTAAGCAGCCTGAAACTCCTGAAACCTATAGCAGTAGCCATTGCACGGACTGAGGGAGACAATGCTATCCTGTCTGATGTTCAGACTCTGCTTGCAGATGTAAGAGAAGAAATCCTTACTGCCCTGCCCACTTCACTGTTGCTCCAAGCAAGGAAACTGCAGTTCTGAAATACATCAAAAAGCGTGAAGACTTCTGCCTGAAGCCCATACATGCCGCAGCATACATGTTGGACCCCAAGTATGCTGGCATGAGCATCCTGTCTGGTGCAGAGATCAGCAAGGCCTATGGTTTCATCACTACCGTGTCTCGCCACCTTGGCCTGGATGAGGGCAAGGTTCTTGGCAGTCTGGCGAAGTACACTTCCAAGCAAGGGCTTTGGGATGGAGATGCATTATGGCAGTGGCGCTAGCATATCTCATCAGCTACCTGGTGGAAGGGGCTTTGTAGATATGAGGCTCTTTCCCCTGTTGCCTCCATTATTCTCCAAATCCCACCAACATCAGTCGCTTCAGAGTGCAACTGGTCCTTGTTTGGGAACACGCAAGCAACAGGCTGACCAATACAAGGGTTGAAAAATTGGTGGCCATCCGGGCAAATTTTGGGCTTTTTGAGCCTGATATAATATTCCGTATCTTTTCTTGTTCAGTGAAATCATCCCATGTGAAGAGTCAACTCATTAAATTAAAGTTCAATTCGTAACTAAATCGTTTAAAAAAAAATTCTATTGGAGGGATTTAATCATTTGCCATTATGTCTACTTATGACAAGGTAAAAGGTTTATGTTTCTGTCTCCATATGATATGGTAAATATATCCAATGCAAAAAACTAATATTAATTCCCATATATTCCCATTTTGAATCCCACCGTACCTTCTCCACTATGCAATCTGGTTTCTGAGCTGGTCATGGGTGCACCTCAGCCACGCTCAAGTTCCTAAACGATATCATAACCGTCATCGATAAGAGACAGTACTGTGCAGCCGTCTTCATCGACTTGGCCAAGGCTTTCGACTCTGTCAATCACCACATTCTTATGATTTTATTGTCAAAATACTTTTTGTCAAGTGCCAGTTTCATGAGAATCACCCAAGTACATATAGGTAACTACCAAAATAATGGAAACACTTGAGTAAATCAGGGATAAACTGGGTATATTGAAAGCAGGTGCTTCCACACAGGTGTGGTTCCTGATTTAATTAAGCAATGAACATCCCATTGTGCTTTGGGTCATGTATAAAAATGCTGGGCAGGCCATTATTTTGACTACCATGGCTATGCCACCAAGTGAATGGTTTGATGATCATGAAAAAGATGTAACCCATATGCCATGGCTGTCTCATTCAACAGATCTCAACCCAATTCAAATCAATATTGACAAAGCGGAAACAGGTTTTTAGAAATATTAATATAAGTATTCAGACCCTTTGCTTTGAGATTTAAAAATTGACCTCAGAGGAGATCACGTGACCCCTGAACGAGATGGCCGCATGAACTAGGAGCTCTGCACAAGTAGTTTCCAATTCCTAATCTTACCTCCACTTCAAGTTTAAACTCATTTAGCTTTAGTCAAAAAGTCATGGCGGCTACAAAAGGCGACACTGCAGGTGACATTTTTACCCGGACTCGAGCACTAGCGACGGAAAAAGCCTCCAAGAAGCAGCTAGCTTCAGAAAAAGCTAGCGCCATTAGCCAGGAGCAAGAGGACCCGTTCCCCCCCGAGGCCCAACGAATGCCAACCTCGCACTCTGTCAAAGACATCTTTTCTGAGCTGAGATCCCAACGTACAGAACTCAACACTAAACTAGATGCCATTAACGCTCAGCTCAGTGCGATAGGGGGCAAGGTGACAATCCTGGAAAATGCTTTGCCTGACATAAACAACAAGATAACCATAAACGCGGGGCGCCTGGACGAGGCAGAGGGGCGAATCCTATCCACATTTATTTTCTCCCATTTGTAATGGGGTCTGGACGGGGGCTACGTTGTCACTTACTCAATGCGGGGCGGAGAGGATGAGGCATTTCTTTGGTGGGGAGGGGGAGACGTTGTGCGTTGCTAACTGTTCCCGGTTTTTTGTTGTTGTTGTTGGAACACAGAATTGTGACTGAGCGGGGAGGTAATAGATCCAACGGGATATGTCGAGTTGTTTGGGAACTCGGCTGGGGTGTTCAGAGATTGTTATTTTATGTAAACCATTTATTTTCCTTTTATGTGAACGCAGCTGTAACTACTATCCACCTTTACCCAGAGATGACTTGCACTAAAGTTCGATTACTGTTCGATGACGATGACTAGTACCTTAAATCTATTGACATGGAACTGCCATGGTCTAGGTCATGCAATAAAACGGAAAAAGATACTATGTGCTCTAAAAAAGGAAAAAGCAGACATCGCGCTATTGCAAGAGACACACCTCTGTGATGCTGAACATGTCAAACTCCGCAGAGCTTGGGTGGGACAGGTGTATTTCTCATCTTTCAAATCAAACAGTAGAGGTACAGCCATACTTATCCATAAGAATGTTCCATTCATAATTGACAAAAACATATCTGATCCGGAGGGGAGATTTATTTTGATAACTGGGTCACTGTATGGGCAACCAATTACTATTTTAAACATATACGCCCCTAACATAGATACTCCTGCTTTTATGTCGAAAATGATAACCCTGTTCAATGAGCATTGTGTTTCCTTTGGAGTTTTGGCCGGAGATTTTAATTGTACCCGGAACCCAACCATAGACAAATCATCTCAAGTCCCCACCACAAATCCTAGATCTGCAAAGATGTTGAACTCTCTTACTAAAGAGATGGGACTGATAGATATCTGGAGAGAGACTAATAGCTCATCTATGGACTATACATACTACTCTAATGTCCATAACACCTACTCCCATATAGATTACATTTTTATCCCAACGAGTTTCATAAATTCAGCCACGTGTACAATCGGACCCATAGCGCTTTCGGATCACGCCTTTGTCCACCTCCGCTTTGACCTCTGCAAAAACATCCCGAGGTCAAAGAGCTGGAAATTCAACACCTCCATGCTATCAAACGAAGCATTCCATACATTGGTAACTACATGGATAGACAACTACACACAAGACAACAAAGATTCTCCTGTTTCTCCGGCCACAATGTGGGACGCTGCTAAAGCCACACTAAGAGGTCATCTAATTGCATATGCTTCCTCTAAGAAAAAAGCAATGGAAGCACACAGGCTAGATCTGGAGAGGGAGCTGGAACGCTGTGAAAAAGTACATAAACAATCCCCAGACAGCACCTCCTGGAGTCAACTCAAAGCAGCCAAAGCCAAACTGAATTTGGACTATACTCGGGAGATAAAAAAAAAGGTTTTCTTTACTAAACAGAAATACCATGAGTATAGCAATAGGCCTAGTAGATTGCTTGCTTATCAATTAAAAAAAGAGCAGTCAGAGCGTACAATTATGGCTATCCGAACAGCAGAGGACGAGGTCACATATGACCCAAAAAATATAAATTTAACTTTTCATGATTTTTACTGCAAACTATATACCTCTGAGAGAAAACACACGGAGGCAGAACTCCACTCCTTCCTAGAGGGAATCTCGCTACCTAAACTATCAGAGACCGACCAAGAAGATCTCAACTCCCCCTTCACTCCTGAGGAGATCCTGGAGGCAATTACCTCCATGCCACCTAACAAGTCCCCAGGCCCAGATGGATTCCCCAGAGAGTTCTACAAAGCTTTTTGGCCCCAGCTTAGCCCTATTTTCATGCCAATGCTGGAGGATTTTTGCAAAAACGGAGTTCTCCCAGACTCAATGCACACAGCTCGCATTACAGTGTTGCTCAAAAAAGACAAGGACCCCCTATCCTGCTCCTCCTTCCGTCCCATAAGCTTGTTGGATTTCGACTACAAAATAATTACCAAATTGCTCGCCAAAAGACTAAACACTCTTCTTCCCAAAATAATAAAAGCGGACCAAACGGGATTTATTAGAGATAACTGATAACTCTTCTGATAACATTCGCCGTCTTTTTGATATTATTGATCAAGTAAACGCACAGAAGACCCCTGTCCTGCTGGCTTCACTGGATGCTGAGAAGGCGTTCGACAGGATGGAGTGGAGCTTTCTGTTCTCAGTCTTAGAAAAGTTCAATATGGGCCCAAACTTTATTAAATGGATCAAATCACTATACTCTCATCCAAATGCCATGGTGACTACTAACGGACTGAACTCTGACAGATTCCCTTTGGGACGGGGCACAAGACAAGGGTGCTCGCTGTCCCCCCTGCTCTACTTGTTGGGGGCGGAGCCTCTGGCAGAGTTGATAAGGAGCAATCCAAGTATTATAGGTGTTCCTGCAGGCGGCCTGCAGCACAAGATTTCGCTTTACGCGGATGATGTCTTGCTCTACATATCCAACCCTGAGAAATCCCTTCCTCCCATTTTAGACACAATTGCTCAGTATGGCACGTTTTCAGGTTATAAGATTAATTTTAACAAATCCACTGTCTGCCCTCTCAATATTACACTCACCAGTTCTATGAAGACACTATGCCCATTCCAATGGAAGACACAGGGGTTTCAATACCTTGGGATATTCATAACACCAGATCTGAATAGGCTTTTCAAGGAGAATTATCTTCCACTCCTGGATCGAATCAAGAACAACCTCCAAACCTGGATCTCCCTCCCAATTAGCTTAGTAGGAAGAATTAATGTAATCCGTATGAACATCCTCCCTAGACTGAACTATTTATTTCAGATGCTCCCATGCTATCTCCCAGCTTCCTTTTTCAAAACAATTAACCAAAGCATCACCAAATTTATATGGGGCAATAAAAAACCTAGGATCAAGCTCTCCACTCTATCGAAACCTGAATCTAAGGGTGGTCTTGCCCTTCCCTCCCTTCAATTGTACTACTGGTCTGCCCAAATCCGCAACATGCTAACATGGATCACAAACAGACAAGAGTCAACGTGGATCCAGATAGAAGCCCAATCCTGTGGTTCATTGCCACTAAGCTCAACTATATTCATTAATAACTTTAGTGAAGTGGGCAACATAGCCAAAACATTTGTGATTTACAGCACCCTACTAGCGTGGAGGGACTGTGAGAAATACCTCGGCATCTCCTCCCAAATATGTTCTCACTCGCCTATAGTAGGCAACCCAGACTTGCCAAAAGCCCTGAGGGATGCCAACTTTAATCTTTGGCATACTCTAGGAATCAGGACCTTTTCAGACCTATTTCATCAGAAGACCACTACACTGAAATCCTTTCAAGAGCTCTGCAGTGAATTCAATGTGCCAAGATCCCATTTTTTTAAATATCTTCAAATTAGACATGTCATCTCCTCACTTACTTCCAAGAGGAGGTTTAGAACTCAGTTGAATGAAGTTGAAACCCTTCTTGTCACAGCACAATCCATTAAAGGCAAAATATCCTATATCTATAGACTCCTTTCTGAGAAAGGAGGCTCCTCCTTTACTCCTTTGAAAATAATCTGGGAAAAGGACCTTGGTCTGTCTATCAGTGATGAGTTATGGGCGGAGGTGTGCGACAGGGTATACTGCTCCTCTACTAATGTAAAAATGAAAGAATCTAATTACAAATTTTTGTACAAATTTTATTACACTCCCTTGAGACTCCATAAAATGAAAACAGACATTTCTCCTAACTGTAAAAGATGTACCTCTGAAAGTGGAACCTATATGCATGTATTTTGGAGCTGTAGAGAGATTGCCAGATTTTGGCAATCTATACATACTGCTGCACAGAAAATACTAGATGTACAGTTTGATATGACCCCGTGTCTCTATCTTCTTAATGCCCAGCAGGACTTTGTTCTTGATCCTGACAGAGAAAATTTGCTCATGACCATTACATACTTTGCTAAGAAATGTATTCTTCTATTGTGGGCCTCTAGTACCTCTCCTACATTTAAAATGTGGATTGACCAGATTGTTGACTTTCTCCCTCTTGAAAAGCTCACTTATGACCTCCACAAGAGACAGCCCAAGTTTGATAGACTCTGGTCTCCACTACTCAACTATATCTCAAATTGGACAGAGTGAATGGGGGGATCGGGGAGGTAAGCAGATGCGTGTTGTGTAAGGTGCTGTAAAATCTAAAAACTAACCATCGGCTCGTCATCTCAGCTAAGGCTGGAAATAGCTAATAAGAACCTTGATAGTGCTGCTGCAAGTTCTATATTTTAAATGTTGTTATAATTATTATTTGTGTGTGTGTATGTATGTATGTATGTATGTATGTATATATATATATGTATATGTATGTATATATATATATATATATATATATATATATATATATATATATATATATATATATATATATATATAAAACTTTTTTATTTTATTTTATTTTTTTTATTATATATATATATTTTTTTTAAGTCTGTCACATCTGTGAATGTGGAATGTGTTTGTTTGGTTGATTGAAAACTTAATAAAACTTTAAATTGAAAAAAAAATTGACCTCAGGTGCATCCTGTTTCCATTGACCATCCTTGAGATGGTTCTACAACTTGATTAGAGTCCACCTGTGGTGAATTAAATTGATTGGACATGGTTGGAAAGGCACACACCTGTCTATATAAGGTCCCACAGTTGACAGTGCATGTCAGAGCAAAAACCAAACCATTAGGTCGAAGGAATTGTCCGTAGAACTCCAAGACAGGATTGTGTTGAAGCACAGATCTGGGGAAGGGTACCAAAGCATTTCTGCAGCATTGAAGGTCCCCAAGAACACAGTGGCCTCCATCATTCTTAAATGGAAGAAGTTTGGAACCACCAAGACTCTTCCTAGAGCTGGCCATCTGGCCAAACTGAGCAATCGGGGAGAAGGGCCTTGGTCAGGGAGCTGACCAAGAACTCGATGGTCAGTCTGACAGATCTCTTGAGTTCCTCTGTGGAGATGGGAACATGCTAACAAAATTGCAAAAGGGTTTTCTAATGATCAATTAGCTTTTTAAAATGATACACTTGGATTTGCTAACACAACGTGCCATTGGAACACAGGAGTGATGGTTACTGATAATGGGTCTCTGTACACATATGTGGATATTCCATAAAAAAATCACCAGTTTCCAGCTACAATAGTATTTTACAACATTAACAATGTCTACACTGTATTTCTGCTCAATTTATGTTATTTTAATGGACAAACATTTTTGCTTTTCTTTCAAAAACAAGGACATTTCTAAGTGACCCCGAACTTTTGAACGGTAGTGTATGTATGGGGAGCAGTCTGGACAGAGGAAGGGGTAGTCATTCAAAAATCATGTTAACCCCTATTATTTCACAGAGTGAAACCTTCTAACTTATCATGTGATTTGTTAAGCCAAATTTGACTCCTAAGCGAATTTAGGCTTGCCAAAAACAAAGCGCGTGAATACTTATACAACTATACTGAACAAAAAATATAAACGCAACATGCAACAATTTCAAAGATTTTCTTGAGTTACAGTTCATATATGGAAATCAGTCAATTGAAAAATAATGTTATTAGGTCCTAATCACAACTGATCAGGGGTGCAGCCATGGGGGAGGGCATAGGCCCACCCACTTGGCAGCCAGGCCCACCCAGCCAGGCCCTGGTCGACATTCCTGCAATCAGCATGCCAATTGCACGCTCCCTCAACTTGAGACATATGTGGCATCTCGTTGTGTGACAAAACTGCACATTTTAGAGTAGCCAATTATTGTCACAAGCACAAGCTACACCTGTGTAATGATCATGTTTAATCAACTTCTTGATATGCCACACCTGTCAGGTGGATGGATTATTTTGGCAAAGAAGAAATGCTCACTAGCAGGGATATAACAGGGATATAAACAAATTTGTGCACAACATTTGAGAGAATTAATATTTTGGGGTGCGTATTAAACATTTCTGGGATTTTTTATTACATGTTGTGTTCATGTTTTTGTTCAGTGTATATTAAAATGATTTGACATTAGAGTATTGGGTAGATCAATGACCCAAAAAGAAATCACAATTAAATCCATTTCAACCTACTTTGTAACAAAATGTGTAAAAATCCAAGAGGGGTGAATACTCAGTAATATAGCTGACTGCTGCAAATGTGTACTTTAAATTAACTAAACTAATATGGAGGGATCCCAAACTCAATAGATAATGTGTGTTTCTTCAAAAGTTAATTGTTTGATTCCTTAATCAATTCTCATTGCTCTTATTACATCTAAAATACCTGTCCACTATCATAATTTTAGTTCATATCTCCCTTCAAGTGTTTCTCTGAATGCTTTTCTAAGGGGTAGACTTTAGACATATGCATAGTATGTTAATATCCAACATGTACAGTTGGAGGGCACAATTATTATACTTTTTTTTTAAACAATTTCCCTAGATGCTAGAATGCCAATTTACACACACCATCCAGAAATTGTCCTGCCAATACTGTAACGTGACATAGCTAACTTTTTAGAGCCTACAACAGTACGTCCAACTCTACACCAAGACTTGTTTTCGTTAGTGTTTCTATTTCTCTCCATGGTGGCATATGAACTTCAGACTGCTACTTGGATCTATTCCTAAAATGCCCGTTGGGTAAGAATCCAGTGCCATGAGATGCGATAGGACAGGTGTTTCGCACGTGGCCCAACGGGAAGCAATGAGGACAGCATGTTAACGAGGTGTCGTATGTCAACAACTGATACTCGGGGCCTCTTGGTTTGCCGGCTAGCAGTATTAGCAGGTAGATAGTTTAGTCACGTTAACTAAGTCATTCATTTAAGAAAACAGTCACTCGTGCATACATCTGCAAATAACATGTCAAGAAATTTGAATTGCATGTAACTATCTGTAGCCTACAACTTAATGTAAAGGGTGTCCCAATGACCCTGTGGATAATGAAAAACAATGAAGGATCTTTTCAGCTGGTACATACGCGTCAGTTGGTTTGGCAGTAGGCGGCCTGTGGCTTGGTTCCTGCCTTGGTGGATTTGGTGGGTTCACCCTGGTTGGGGGTGGATTTTCCCTATACTGGACTATTCTTCTTCCTAGAGCTGTGGTGGTGTTGCTGGCTTCACCCGGTGCAGTGGCATCGTGGGTCTCACTGAGGCTGCGTTCGATAGCCAGCTGCATCAGCTCATCATCTGACAGGTTGCTGTAGAGACTGTAGTCATCAAAACCCAGTGTGGGGCCTGCTGTGGAGCCAGGCATGGCCATGCTGGCAACTGCCATGTTGAATCTCGAGAGAAAAAAAGGGCATGCAGTTACGTATTATGCATTATGTTCACCAAGTTGGATCTTGCGAGACCCATTCCTAAGCACACCAAGCCAAAATATTATTTTACCCAAATTACAAAATGACATATTGGTTTTAATTGTGTAGTTTAATTATGTTACTTTAAGATGACTTGGACATGAAGTGTGAAAATGCTAATATCAGGGATATTGCAAAAAAACTTGGCCAGGTAAATAAAACTAGCATGGATTGCTGTCTAACCTGTCCATACTGCTTACAGGGTAGTGATATCAATATATAATTTTGTCCTGGGTTCAGTGGCAATTTTAGCATGCAAATCTTGGTGGGGCAAAAAAAAAAAAAAAACACTAAACAATACATGAATTGCACTATAACGGTGACAAATGGTGCCCACAAACTGTTAAGGCCTACATAAAGCTGTCCTAACAGCAGTCCTAACATCTTACCACTGCTACACCTGGCTTTCAGCGGAGCCTTGTCTGGCAGCGAAACAGTTCATTCAGCCTCATTTACTGCCTTTTTAAAGAAACATAGCTGGTATGGCTGACTTGCTTGAACAAAGGTGGTTTCTGCTGACAATTGAGATGTACAAACTATGGCATATGGGGACGACAAGCAGATAAAAGGCAATCCGTCATTTCGATTAAGACATTAATAAGCGAGCGACAACAGACGTAGTCAATAACTATTTGTTCAGCACTTTTGAAATGTACAGCGACAATTCAGAACATGGGCCGTTCTTACAGTACACTACTATCCGTAGCACTGTCAAAGCTGTAACAAAAGGTTTGCAAACAAGCACACACCGGCCACGAACAATGTGTTTACAATGTGAAAATAGACCAAATTATTAGGGTGAGGCACATGGGCTACTAACAGCTTACTACACAACAAACTTATGTATACTGTAGCTAAGAAAGTAATACTATCTCACTGGCATCCTACATCATTTAAGAAGCAACATAAGACATTTTTGGACTCATGTTGCGATGTGCTTGAACAGGAAAGTGGCGAGGCTGTCCTTCGTGGGTAAATTTTGTCATCAAAGAGAAAGATGCCGGATTTACAATTCCGAGTTGAATGACTGTTCAAAACGTATCATTCCCGACTTCCCAGTTGCAATGCTTGCAGTTAGCCACTGTCACCGATTCCTTACAAACCACTCATTGTTGAATGTGAAATCTCAACTGTTGTGTAATGTTTATGTCCAATGGCCGATGAGCACTGATATGTTTTATCTATATTTTCTCTTCATTTTTTTCTCTTCATATGACAAGCATTAAAAAGGATTTGCCAGTAGACTTGATTCATGACGATGACTGCTAGCTAAGATTGTGAAAGTAAGATGTTGACATGAATCAAAGCTACCCTGCATATAACGTGATTTGACGTCATTTCTGTGGCCAATTTGAGCCTTCTTGGAAGGGCACTTCTAATGTAACTCTATGGCAGCACCCAAAGGGCTCACATTCTTGTGTCTACCCTTACTAAAGGCAGGTGACAGTGTCCCCATGAGTGACAGAACACTGAGCCAATCACGGTGCAATGCTGAGCCAATCACGGTGCAATGCTCCTGTTTTCTGCTGGCCTGCCCCACCACCACAGAAAGCACCTAGCTAGGCTGAAACACCTGCATTTTGGAGCTGTTTGTATGCGGCTCAATTCTATATTTATTTTTTTACATTGTTTGCAAACTGATATGTGACACGTATTAATGCCAAAATAACATGCAAAAAGAGGCACAATACCATATAATGACAATGCAAAAACTGTTAAGAAATTTTAGCAAATGTGTATATATAAAAAAGAACTGATATCACATGTACATAAGTATTCAGACCCTTTCCTCAGTACTTTGTTGAAGCACCTTTGGCAGTGATTACAGCCTCAATTCTTTGTGGGTATGGCGCTACAAGCTTGGCACACCTGTATTTGGGGAGTTTCTCCCATTCTTCTCTGTAGATCCTCTCAAGCTCTGTCCGGTTGGTTGGGGAGTGTCGCTGCACAGCTATTTTCAGGTCTCTCCAGAGATGTTCAAGTCCGGGCACTGGCTGGGTCACTCAAAGGCGTTCAGAGACTTTCCCCGAAGCCACTCCTGTGCTGTCTTGGCATTCAGGCCAAAGAGTTCAATCATGGTTTCGTCAGACCAGATAATCTTGTTTGTTAAGGTCTGAGAGTCCTCTTTACTGAGGAGTTGCTTCCATCTTGCCGCTCTACCATAAAAGCCTGATTGGTGGAGTGCTACAGAGATGGTTGTCCTTCTGGAAGGTTCTCCCATCTCCACAGAGTAACTCTAGAGCTCTGTCAGAGTGACCATCGGTATCTTGGTCACCTCCCTAACCAAGGCCCTTCTCCCCCGATTGCTGAGACTGGCCGAGTGGCCAGCTTTAGGAAGAGTCTTGGTAGTACCAAACGTCTCCCATTTAAGAATGATGGAGGCCACTGTGTTCTTGGGGACCTTCAATGCGGCAAAATATTTTTGGTACCCTTCCCCAGATCTGTGCCTTGACACAATCGTGTCTCGGAGCTCTACGGACAATTCCTTCGACCTCATGGCTTGGTTTTTGCTCTGACATGCACTGTCAACTGTAGGACTTTATAAAGAAAAGGTGTATGCCTTTCCAAATCATGTCCAATCAATTTATTTTATCACAGGTTGACTCCAATCAAGTTGTAGAAACATCTCAAGGATGATCAATGGAAACAAGATGCACCTGGGCTCAATTTTGAGTCTCATAGCAAAGGGTCTGAATACTTTCCAAATATACTGTAGAATCATCATTTTCAAACCTTTACAGTCCTTTGCAAATATTGTATGCTCCCCAATAAAATGGGAAATATGTTTTTACACTTTTACTATTGCTCAGAAAAAGAGATTGATATTACTTGTTAAACATTTTTTCTCAAAATGTAGGGGTAAAAATTGACACCTAAAGATTCAAAAGCTTAGTATTTGGTCCCATTTTCCTAGCACGCAATGACTATTGTACATTAAGCTTGTGACTCTACGAACTTGTTGGATGCATTTGCAGTTCGTTTTAGTTGTTACAGATTATTTTGTGCCCAATAGAAATGAATGATAAATAATCTATTGTATCATTCTGGAGTCACTTTTTATTATAAAGAATAATATGTATATCAACACTTCTTCATTAATGTAATCCTGAATGAATTGTGAATAATAATGAGTAAGAAAGTTAAAGGGTCAAAGACATGCTAACCTCTCATCATTACCAATAACAGGGGAGGTTAGCATGTCTTGGGGATATGATCTTTGACCCTCTAACTTTCTCACTCATCATTATTCACGATTCAGTTGGGATTATCCGTAATCATGGTAGCATTCAGATTAATGTAAAAGTGTTTAGAAACATATTATATTCTTATTTATAATAAAAGTGACTCCAGAATAATATAATACATTATTTACCATTCATTTCTATTCGGCACAAAATTATCTGAAACAACTAAAACGAACTGCAAATGCATCCAACAAGTTTGTAGAGTCACAAGCTTGATATAGTCATTGCGTGCTAGGAATATGGGACCAAATACTAAACTTGTACTACCTTATTCACAAGACTCTTTAGGGGTGTGAATAATTTTGAACCCTACATTTTAGGGAAAAAATATGATTTGTTTAACAATCGCTTTCTCTGAGCAAGTGAATAAAATAATATAAGTTCCCCTTTTTTTTTTTTTTTGAGCATACAATATACTGGAGCTCAGTATTTGAATTATTTATACAGTCATTATTGCTCATCTTTATCAAGGATTTCAGTCAGTTCAGACACCACTATTTCTCAAGCAAGGAATTAGGACAAGCACACTCAGCATTTGAAGTAAAAAATACTTTAAAAGAAAATAAATACTCTGTTCTATAAATTGTTTTGTCACGTACTGTTCATTCATTCATTCAAACAATCAGGCATAGTCTTCAACACACCTTATTGCCAAATAAGTTGCCCTACATACTTACAAGTGCCCAGTTGAAGGGCAGCGTATAATTTGCTCCATATAAGATGTGTTTTGCAAGACAGCTACAGTATCCGATTAGCCCATTTGCAAATATCGCCCTGCGTGCAATGTAGATACAATTTATAAATAGACCTGCAAACCAAAATCCCATGGGTCCATTGCACAGGACTGTTTTAGGCTCTCAAGTGCATATGTATTAATGTACTCACTGCTGAACATTGGCTGGCAGGCAGAAACTGCAAGAGCAAAGTAAAGGAACATATGTACAGGTGGGCTTGTCAATTAAGGAGAACTCCCTTTGAACCCAAGCATGCCATTCAAATGGATAGATTTGAAGAGAACAAAATTGAAGGTTGTATTTAGGTTGGCTAATGCTGGGATTATGTTAGGATTGGACCATGAAATGAGGATATGCTCCCCTTGAAAAAGTGTTAAAATCTTAAATTCTAATAATTTAAGGATTTCTGAAATAACTAATGGAGTGTACTACTTCTAATAATAATTCTAAAATGCTCATTACCATCGGGTCCATGTAGAAAAAATGTCAATAACTAAAAAATAAAAAAAAGAGTGCACCAACGTTGTCAAATAACAATTTAATAGAAAAATATGTCTTACCTTTCTCCCAAACTTTTACTGTTTTCCTAAAAAAAAGTGTCCAAGTTTTCCTCTTTGGTTAGTCTCCCCTACTAAGACTTCTCCACTTCTCTGTCAGTGGAGGTTTCTGAAACTGGGCTTCTGTCTGGGATATTTCTTGAGGCATATGATATGGTGGGGGGGGGGGTCAACTTTTCATCTACCTCCTTCATAACTCAGAATGCTCCTGGGGGGGAGCTGGCCCACTTTTTTGAAGAGGGACGGATAGTACTGAACAACAAAACAAATAGCTGGAAGTCTTGGCGTAATAAATTAAACACGTTTATTTGTCACGTGCACAGGACACAGTGAGTGTAAATGGTACAGTGAAATCCTTACACACAAAAAAATAGCAAGGTTGAGGAGGAGCTAGCAAAACGGACACCATCTTGTCTAATAATAATGTGGTGAATATCTTCATCAGGTAATGTGACTCATAGAATTCGTACATATTACAATTGAGTGATATTGTCTGTGTTCAATGTAAACCAACTGGTGTGAGTAGTCCCAAGTACAGTGTTTTGGATTGTAGTCCTCCTGTGCTAGGTCAATCATCTGCTGAGTCTGGATCAGGTTTTGTTGCGGCGAGTCGGTGTGACTTGTTCCTTATGTTGAGTAGTCTGGTATTGTCTTGTGTTACAATCACTGCAATGCAAAGAGGTGTTAAAATTCATTGTGGATGCCTGTTCCGTATTTTTAGACAACAAAAAAAAGGGTCAAGTTTATTGACAAGGTAACCTTCCCGTTGTGTTGGCAGGCCAATCTGCATCATGTGTTAGTTTAAATTCTGAACCTTGTACACTTTACATGTATTCTCGTATGAGGGAAAGGTCACAGATACCCCACAGGCTGGATTCCAGAATACCAGCCACTAGAGTTACAGTTGTATCATCAGTAAGTCTTTTAATACCCTGTTGAGTGTAGAGCTTGGAGGTTAGTTTAGCACTGACCTCAGTACTATGGTTAGGGGTTAGTAAAGTACTTGCTTAATTGTTTGTTGTGGTGCAGAAGAAGAAGTTAAAGGCTGTTGCAGAAAGCCTGGCGTTGACAGAAAACACAATTTATATAAATGTTTTCATTTAGCAGACAGTCTTATCCAGAGCAACTTACAGGAGCAATTAGAGTTAAGTGCCCTTCTCAAGGGCACTTTGACAGATTTTTCATCTAGTCAACTCTGGGATTCAAACCAGCGTCCTTTCGGTTACAAGCCCAACACTCTTAACCAGTAGGCTACCTGTTGCCCAGTTTTGCCTACAGTATCAAAGTGGAAATATAAGTGTGAAAATTACAAAATTACATTGGTTTCCTTACCCTGTAAGCAGTCTATGGACAAGGTATGACAGCAATTCATGCTTTGGCAGAGGTTCCTTCACCTAATGTTTTAGTATTTGTGGCACAAATCCCATTCAAGTCATGGTACCATTATTAGCATTTTTCACGCCTCATGTTCAAATGCTCTGTGACTTTTTTGACCTTCAAAATTTGTTTTTAGATACTTTTCTGATGATATGGGCATAATGCGCTGAAAATGCTAATATCAGTACGTAGTGGCACTCGAGGCGTCGGAGGAAGCATTTCGGTGGACGTCTTTTCCCTCCAGGAGCAGGCCAAGACTAAAGTTGAAAACAAAATGTTGAATTGTTTAAAAAGTAGCTTGTTAGTCAATCAGGCCCAGGTGTAGCAGACCTAGGCCAACTCCTGTCTCCTTTACTAAACAACTACTAATATCCAACTTCGGCTTGGAGAATGTCTGTTCTTTACTATAAATATTTAGCTAGGTAGCTGTCCATTGCTAGCTGGTCGGATGGGAATCTAGGCAGGTTGGAACTGCATAGCTAGCTAGCTAGTATTAAAGATCAACAAACAAGGCAAACAGTATTATGCAGGCTAGATTAAGCTAGCTTGCAACCTTCGCTAGATGGGTTATGAAACAAATGCCTAATTGGAAAATAGTTAGCTAGCTTGCTGTCTTTGGGTTGCTAGAAAGTTGTCACAGTCAAAGTGCTCAACAGCTACCTAGCTAGCTCAGCCGCTTAAAGGGGCAATCAGCAGCTGCTACATAAATTGTTGTTAATGATATGTGTCACGTTCCTGACCTGTTTTCTGTTATTTTGTATGTGTTAGTCGGTCAGGGCGTGAGTTTGGGTGGGCAGTCTATGTTATGTGTTTCGTGTTGGTTAATGGGTGACCTGATATGGTTCTCAATTAGAGGCAGGTGGTTTTCATTTCCTCTGATTGAGAGCCATATTAAGGTAGGTGTTTTCACATTGTTTGTTGTGGGTGGTTGTCTTCCGTGTCTGTGTCTATGCACCACACGGGACTGTTTCGGTTTGTTCGTTCATTTTATGTAGTCTGTTCCTGTTCATGCGTTCTTCGTGTATATGTAAGTTCGTTAGTTCAGGTCTGTCTACGTGCGTTTGTTATTTTGGTAATTATATAAGTATTTCGTGTCAGTGTTCGTCTTGTCAAATAAATCATTATGTATTCATCACCCGCTGCGCCTTGGTCCACTCTCTCACCCAAAAACGATCGTTACAATATGTACCCATTGATTCTTGAAGAATATCACTTATGAGCTTAGTTCAACAGTCGTACCCCATCAGAACCCAAAAATATAAGCTTGTTTTACTTCAATGTTTGTAAACAAAGAAAATGTAAACAAACACTACAGTGGCTTGCGAAAGTATTATATTGGCATTTTTCCTATTTTGTTGCCTTACAACCTGGAATTAAAAATTATTTTGGGGGGATTTGTATCATTTGATTTACACAACATGCCTACCACTTTTTTTTATTGTGAAACAAGCAAGAAATAAGACAAAACAGTGCATAACTATTCACCCCCCTAAAGTCAATAGTTTGTAGAGCCACCTTTTGCAGCAATTACAACTGAAAGTCTCTTGGGGTATGGTATGTCTCTATAAGCTTGGCATATCTAGCCACTGTAATTTTTGCCCATTCTTCAAGGAAAAACTGCTCCAGCTCCTTCAGGTTGGATGGGATCTGCTGGTGTACAGCAATCTTTAAGTCATACCACAGACTCTCAATTGGATTGAGGTCTGGGCTTTGACTAGACCATTCCAAGACATTTTAAATGTATCCCCTTAAACCACTTGAGTGTTGCTTTAGCAGTATGCTTAGGGTCATTGTCCTGCTGGAAGGTGAACCTCCGTCTCAGTCTCAAATCTCTGGAAGTCTGAAACAGGTTTCCCTCAAGACTTTCTCTGTATTTAGCACCATCCATCATTCCTTCAATTCAAAGTCCCTGCCGATGAAAAACATCCCCACATCATGATGCTGCCACCACCATGCTTCTCGGGGTGATGAGAGGTGTTGGGTTTGCGCCAGACATAGCATTTTACTTGATGGCCAAAAATCTACATTTTACTTTCATCTGACCAGAGTACCTTCTTCCATATGTTTGGGGAGTATCCCACATGCCTTTTGGCAGACGCCAAACGTGTTTGCTTATTTTTTTCTTTAAGCAATGGCTTTTTTCTGACCACTCTTTCGTAAAGCCCAGCCCTGTGGAGTGTACGGCTTACAGTGATCCTATGGACAGATACTCCAATCTCCACTGTGGAGCTTTGCTGCTCCTTCAGGGTTATCTTTGGTCTCCTTGTTCCCTCTCTGATTAATGCCCTCCTTGCCTGGTCTGTGAGTTTTGGTGGGCGGCCCTCACTTGGCAGGTTTGTGTGGTGCCATGTTATTCCATTTTTTAATAATGGATTTAATGGTGCTCCGTGGGATGTTCAAAGTTTTGGATATTTTTTTAGAACCCAACCCTGATCTGTATTTCTCATGTGACAGATCATGTGACACTTAGATTGCACACAGGTAGACTTTATTTAACTAATTATGTGACTTCTGAAGGTAAATGGTTGCACCAGATTCTATTTAGGGGCTTCATAGCAAAGGGGGTGAATACATATGCATGCACCACTTTTCCGTTTTTAATGTTTTAGAATTGATTGAAATTCTTCTTGAAACACCAGTCTCAACGTCAACAGCGAAGAGGCGACTCCGGGATGCTGGCCTTCTAGGCAGAGTTGCAGAGAATAAGCCATATCTCAGACTGGCCAACAAAAATAAAAGATTAAGATGGGCAAAATAACACAGACACTGGACAGAGGAACTCTGCCTAGAAGGCCAGCATCCCGGAGTCGCCTCTTCACTGTTGACGTTGAGACTGGTGTTTTGCGAGTACTATTTAATGAAGCTGCCAGTTGAGGACTTGTGAGGCGTCTGTTTCTCAAACTAGACACTCTAATGTACTTGTCCTCTTGCTCAGTTGTGCACTCGGGCCTCCCACTTCTCTTTCTGTTCTGGTTAGAGCCAGTTTGCACTGTTCTGTGAAGGGAGTAGTACACAGCGTTGTACGAGATCTTCAGTTTCTTGTCAATTTTTCACATGGAATAGCCTTCATTTCTCAGAACAAGAATAGACTGACGAGTTTCAGAAGAAAGGCCTTTTTTGAGTCTGTAATCGAACCCACAAATGCTGATGCACCGATACTCAACTAGTCTAAAGGAACGTTTTATTGCTTCTTTAATCAGGACAACAGTTTTCAGCTGTGCTAACATAATTGCAAAAGGGTTTTGTAATGATCAATTAGCCTTTTAAAATGATAAACTTGGATTAGCTAACACAACGTGCTGGAACACAGGAGTGATGGTTGCTAATAATGGGCCTCTGTACGCCTGTGTTAATATTCCATAAAATATCTGCCGTTTCCAGCTACAATAGTAATTTACAACATTAACAATGTCTACACTGTATTTCTGATCAATTTGATGTTATTTTAATGACAAAAAATTTGTTTTTCTTTCAAAAACAAGAACATTTTTAAGTGACCCCAAACTTTTGAACGGACACTTGATAGAGGAAGATTGGAAAAAAGTGTTATGGATAGACAAATCTAAGTTTGAGGTGTTCGGATCACAGAGAAGAACATTCGTGAGATGCAGAACAATTTTAAAGATGCAGGAGGAGTGCTTGACACCATCTGTCAAGCATGGTGGTGGCAATGTGATGGTCTGGGGGTGCTTTGGTGGTGGTAAAGTGGAAGATTTGTACAGGGTAAAAGGAATCTTGAAGAAGGAAGGCTGTCACTCCATTTTGCAACGCCATGCCATACCCTGTGGGTGGCGCTTAATTGGAGCCAATTTCCTCCTACAACAGGACAATGACCTAAAGCACAGCTCCAAACTATGCAAAAACTATTTAGGGAAGAAGCAGTCAGCTGGTATTCTGTCTATAGTGGAGTGGCCAGCACAGTCACCGGATCTCAACCCTATTGAGCTGTTGCGGGAGCAGCTTGACTGTATGGTACGTAATAAGTGCCCATTAAGTCAATCCAATTTGTGGGAGGTGCTTCAGGAAGCATGGGGTGAAATCTCTTCAGATTACCTCAACAAATTGACAACTAGAATGCCGAAGGTCTGCAAGGCTGTAATTGCTGCAAATGAAGGATTCTATGACAAAAGCAAAGTTTGAAGGACACAATTATTATTTCAATTAAAAATCATTATTTATAACCTTGTCAATGTCTTGACTATATTTCCTATTCATTTTGCAACTCATTTCATGTATGTTTTCATGGAAAACAAGGACATTTCTAAGTGACCCCAAACTTTTGAACGGTAGTGTTAATTGATTATTGCAGCCTATTTCTGTAACTCAGGTCTAACTCATTATAATAGTTTATTTATTGTTCTAAATGAAAAGTAGATATATATCCTTTATAGAATTAGCCTTGAGTTTGGTTTGGATGTGGTTGATAGAAAAGGTATCCAAGGCACGGCTGGAAATGGAGCACCAAAAGGTGACTTTTTCAAATCATCATACTGTCTGTCGTATGCAGGTAAATCTTTTTACATCAGAAATAGACTAATCTTTTAAAGTTACCATATCACCTACCTTTGCCAAACAATGCATAAAAAATGTGCAGATCGGTTTCAAAATATAGGCCTAACTTTTTGGCCCACATGTAGGCACTCTTAACACTTAAGTACAGTAACGTAATTCAACTCAAATATGCTATTCTGTTCTTTTAAAAATAATTTTCTTATATTCATAATGTTCCTTAAGACCTGCCTAAATGAAGAAACATGGGTTTCTTTGATGATGTATATTAAATGTAGCCTATGTATTAACACTTGAATTGTGGTGTTTTAGAGGTTTTACATTTTTACTTTGAATGTTACCTAAGACAATTGTAAACACAGCGAAATGATTCATTTTGCGATATCATATATGAAATGTATTTATTAGGCTGTTGGAATGTTGAGGCGCGCATCGGCTGAATTGGGATGCCTCGAGGCCGGCTATTCTAGTGAATAAACGTAACATTTTTGTTTGTTGTTTAGGAACCCTCTTGAAGCTAGGGGGCAGTATTTTTATGTTTGGAAAAATAACGTTCCCAAAGTAAACGGCCTATTTCTCAGGCCCAGATGCTAGAATGTGCATATAATTGACAGATCAGAATAGAAAACACTCTGAAGTTTCCAAAACTGTCAAAATATTGTCTGTGAGTATAACAGAACTGATTTTGCAGGCAAAAACCTGAGGAAATCCAACCAGGAAGTGCCTTTTATTTTGAAAAATCCCCATTCCATTGCCTGCCTTTCCTCCATTTAAAGGGATATCAACCAGATTCCTTTTCCTAAGGCTTCCACAGGGTGCGAACAGTCTTTAGACATAGTTTCAAGCTTTTATTCTGAAAAATGAGCGAGATTTATCAAATCGCGTCAGTGGACTGCCAGATGTCCTTCGATTAGTTCATGCGCGCGAAAGTGGTAGCTCAACATTTTCTTTCTCTCTTGTATTGAATAGTTTACCATCCGGTTGAAATATTATCGATTATTTACGTTAAAAACAACCTGAGTATTGATTATAAAAAAACATTTGACATGTTTCTACGAACTTTACGGATACTTTTTGGAATTTGTGTCTGCCCTTCATGACCGGCACGAGCCTGTGGATTACTGAACATAACACACCAACCAAATGGAGGTTTTTGGATATAAAAATTATCTTTATCGAACAAAAGGAACATTTATTGTGTAACTGGGAGTCTCGTGAGTGCAAACATCCGAAGATCATCAAAGGTAAGTGATTCATTTTATTGCTTTTCTGACTTTCGTGACCAAGATACTTTGCTGCTAGGTGTTTGTAATGTTTTGTCTACTGATCGATAAACTCACACAAACGCTTGGATTGCTTTCGCTGTAAAGCATATTTTCAAAATATGACACGACAGGTGGATTAAAAACAAGCTAAGCTGTGTTTTCGTATATTGCACTTGTGATTTCATGAAATTAAATATTTTTTTGTAATTTTTTTAAAATTTGGCGCTCTGCAATTCAGTGGATGTTGACGAAAATGATCCCGCTAAAGGGATCGGTGCGCCAAGAGGCTATTAGGAACTAAACTCTTGTAATCTAATTTCGGGTCCTGTCTGTATTTCACATTTTTACACAGACTCGAGGTCCATGGCCACCAAACAGGACCCGACCCATATCCGAGTGTCAACTACAGAATTTCAGACTGACAAATGCTGATGGACAGACAAGTATAGGGCAAAAGATGCAACTGAAATTGTGCGGGTGTGGGGAGAGAGGGGTGGACATGGGAGGCTTGGCTTGACACGCTGGGCATCATGAAATTAGTTGCATTATAATGTATTTAGGATATTAGAAGTAGGCCTATCATTAATTAACTGAATTACATAATTATACTAGCTAGATACCTACGGAGGAGCGACTAATATGGAGAAACTTTGAACATCCGAGAGTTGGCTCAACACCCTAGACCAGAGCCAGCTAACAAGCTTACGGCACCAGAATAAAAAAATGTAAAACGCTTGGCATGTAAAATAACATTATTAACCAGTTCCAATGCTTTTAAAATAATGGTTCTGTTTCAGAACACAAGAGATCCCTTTCGTTCCCGGTTCTGTTTCATTCCTCTGAAAATGTCATAATTTTTCTGTGTTTTGGTTCTGTTCCCTGAACCGGTTCCAACCCCTAGCTCTCATCCAGTTTATGCAACCTGTTCAACAACTCCCTACACACTGTGCAGGTGCCATCACTGTTCAAAGTATGCTGCCGTCACCCTCTTGCTCAAGAAACCATCCCTCGACCAAGACCTCCTCTCAAACTACAGGCCTATTTCCAACCTCCCATTTCTATCTAAAGTCCAGCTTCACTCACACCTCACTGCTAACCAACTTTTACCAGTCTGGCTTCAGGCCAGCTGGCTAACATCAGGCCAGTTAGCTAGCTAACATTTAACCTAGTTGGTTAGCTTTAGCTACATATTTATGTAACGTTATGAGTTGGAATTATGGTTCATTGTTTAGCTAGCTAGCAAGTAACCATTTCAATATACAGTTTACACCTTCTGTATCCTGTGCATGTGACGAATAAACCTAGATTGTATTTGATATAGTGTGTTTACCAGAGTCGGTAACATGAAGAAGAACATAACCTGCACCAAAGTCAAGTTAGGATATAACGTTAGGCCGATTAGACAGTGTCCAAGTTCTAAAATTCTCAGGTAGAATGCCATGTTTTTATTTCGTCACACTCCCAACCGTAAGCTATTTTCTGTAATTAGCTTTCCATTAACTTCTACTTGGTCACCATCCCGGATCCGGGAGCATCCTCATCAGTAAAAAGCTGACTAGCATAGCCTAGCATAGCGCCACAAGTAAATACTAGCATATAAATATCATGAAATCACAAGTCCAAGACACCAAATGAAAGATACACATCTTGTGAATCCAGCCATCATTTCCGATTTTTAAAATGTTTTACAGCGAAAACACAATATGTATTTCTATTAGCTAACCACAATAGCAAAAGACTCAACTGCATATTTTCACAATTTTTTTACCGCTTAGTTAGCTATCACAAAACCACCCAAATAGAGATATAATTAGTCACTAACCAAGAAACAACTTCATCAGATGACAGTCTTATAACATGTTATACAATAAACCTATGTTTTGTTCGAAAATGTGCATATTTGAGGTATAAATCATAGTTTTACATTGCAGCTACCATAAAAAATATCACCAAAGCAGCCGGAATAATTACAGAGAGCAACGTGAAATACCTAAATACTCATCATAAAACATTTATGAAAAATACATGGTGTACAGCAAATGAAAGAAACATCTTGTGAATCCAGCCAATATTTCAGATTTTTTAAGTGTTTTACAGCGAAAACACAATATAGCATTATATTAGCTTACTACAATAGCCAAACACACAACCGCATTCATTCACCGCAAAGGTAGCGATCGCAAAAAAACAGCAAAAGATATAAAATTATTCACTAACCTTGACAAACTTCATCAGATGACAGTCCTATAACATCATGTTACACAATACATATATGTTTTGTTCGAAAATGTGCATATTTAGCGGTACAAATCGTGGTTTTACAATGTGAATACGTAGTCAAAATGCACAAAATTCTCCGGAGATATTTTGGACAGTCACCTAATCTAATCAAATAACTCATCATAAACTTTACTAAAAAATACATGTTGTACAGCAAATGAAAGATACACTAGTTCTTAATGCAACCGCTGTGTTAGATTTTTAAAAATAACTTTAGTAGGACATACAGCTTACGTTATAGCGAGACAGCGCCCGCAATAAGTGTGGAAAATATGACTAAACATTTTCCACAGAAATACGAAATAACATCATAAATGGTTCCTACTTTTGCTGAGCTTCCATCAGAATCTTGTACAAGGAGTCCTTTGTCCAGAATAATCGTTGGTTTTAGAATGTCCTTTTCTCCTGTCGAATTAGCAACCATAGCTAGCCATGTGGCGCAAACGTGCCCAACTTCACATGACGCAAAGAAAAGAAAATTCCAAAACTCGCAATAAACGTTCAATAAACTGATATAACTCGGTTTTAAAAAACTACTTTATGATGTTTTTATCACATATATCAAATAAAATCAGAGCCGGAGATATCTAACGTGTATACCGAAAGCTTTTCAGAAGGCAATCGGGGGTTCCTTCTCGCGCCTTCGAAGACAATGACATTTCCAGACACGTCATTCCAAAAGCTCTTGTTCGGCCTCAGATCAAGCTAGACACCCCATTCCACCTCTCACTGCCTGTTGACATCTAGTGGAAGGCGTATGCAGTGCATGTATATCCATAGATTTCAGGCAAATTAATAGGAAGGCCCTGGAACAGAGCCTCGATTTCAGATTTTTCACTTCCTGTCAGGAAGTTTGCTGCAAAATGAGTTCTGTTTTACTCACAGATATAATTCAAACGGTTTTAGAAACTTGAGTGTTTTCTATCCAATAGTAATAATAATATGCATATTGTACGAGCAAGAATAGAGTACGAGGCAGTTTAATTTGGGCACGATTTTTTACAAAGTGAAAATAGCGCCCCCCTATTTGTAAATAAGGATCTTGTGAGTTTATTTTTTTGTAACAATGAATACAAATGAGTTACAGTTAAGACGTTGTCAGCTATATGATATGGTCATTATTTGAACTGGCTAGCCAGCTAACTTCATGTTAGCTAGCTTAGCAAGCTAGAAACTAACCAAAACATTCTTTAGAATGTTGATTTTAGTTGCCTGGTTAGCTAGATTGACATATACTAAATTCATTTTTAAACGGATGGGTTTATTGGTGTTAAAATACACCACTTTTGCTATTTTGGACCACCAAGCTGCTGATGTCATGCAGCCTGTCATTTTTGTTTTTATACTTTTTCATAAAGACAATGACAAGTTTGATGCCGGATGGCAATAGAATGTTCAAGATGTCACTGCGACAACAGTCTACAGACATGTCGATAGGCGTAGTACAAACCTGCCTTTAGTCTTGACATTTTTGGTTGTTTAGTACAGTACCATACTCACTCTGTTTAGCACATGGCCTCATATGTGAAGATGGGTGGGGATAAGGCTTAAGAGGGTGTAAACAATGCTGAATGGGTGTAGACAAAAAAAAAGGTCTCCAGGAAATGTACCAAAAAATTAAATGGGCCATTTTCTCAAAAGTGGGGTTACAAGTTTATCAACTTTCAAAGCAGAATTACTTTCCCATTGTTCCTCAACTGTAATGTATGATCGAGCCAGTCGGTCACAAATGGTTAAGGTTAGGTACCTTCTCATCCAGAGTCACAGGAATCATTCCAAATGGTTAAAGCAAGGGTTAAGGTTTGGGATAGGGTTAAAACCTACATTTAAAAACCTGTGTCCATGACTGGGATCGAACACACAACCTTGTGATCCAGAGTTACGGGATTACATAAATTTGCTTGGTGGTTGTGTGTGGGGAAAAAACAGTATCTATGACTGTAATCAACTTGAATCAAACACACAACCTTCTGATCCACGGGATTACAACAATTTGCTTGGCAGTTATATGGGGGGGGAAAGTGTCCACGACTGGGATCGAACACACAACCTTGTGATCCAGAGTCACGGGATTACAACAACGTGCTTGGTGGTTTTGGTGGGGGAGGGGGGGGGGGAACAGTGTCCACAACTGGGATTAACTGGGATCAAACACACAACCTTCTGATCCAGAGTCATTGTTGCCTCTAGTGGCTGGATTTAAAGGCATTTCCTGACATCCTCAGGACATTTTATAGACGTCCAATTTTGCCATCAATCTTCAACGACTTTGCTAGTATCTTATGTGTGTGTTCACAGGTGGGAAGAGTTAGCCAAATAATTTCACCAATTAGCCGGCTGGTTTGCAACCGTGGCAAAGTTGGTTAGACTTTGGATATCTCTGGGGATAGTTAGGGACCATCAATGAATTACACAATGTAAATAGGGTAATATTTTCATGTTGCACATCTTTTAGTTGTCTCATTAAATGCTCAATATTTGTATATGAATTTATAGTTGGAGTTTTTTTGTCATTGAAATTTGGAGCTATTGACCTTTTAAAATATTGTCCCGTGTAATTTACTGATGGTCTCAAACTAGCCCCATAGGGATATCGCATGTGGAACTAAATTGACGATGAAAGTTACGATTGGGTCGCGTGCAGCTGCACTCCGAATTGATGATTACCTGAGTGCTGCCGGCTGAGGGCATGAGGGCAGGATTAAAATAAATCCAACCCACAGAAAACTGTTACGATACCCTTCATTCCATGACAAATACTTCACCTGAAGGCTGCATCTGCTGTGTTTGCCTGGGTTACGGTTTACCCCGAATCTTCACTTTTGCTCCTACTCTTTCTCCCTATTCCTCACAGACTGGCATTGTACAGGTATACGTAAGCAAACCCCTTCATTGTCCTTCTCTCCTGAAAAGCCTCCTCCCTCCTGAATGCTTTCGGCTACTCACTTCTTCCTCTTGTCTTTTAGGATCGAGCACCTGACGACCACACTGACGCAGTTTAACTTTTACTTGGTACTCATCCCGGATCCGGGAGCACCCTCATCAGTAAAAAAGCTGACTAGCATAGCCTAGCATAGCGCCACAAGTAAATACTAGCATCTAAATATCATGAAATCACAAGTCCAAGACACCAGATGAAAGATACACATCTTGTGAATCCAGCCATCATTTCTGATTTTTAAAATGTTTTACAGGGAAGACACAATATGTATTTCTATTAGCTAACCACGATAGCAAAAGACCCAACTTTTTTTTTTCACCATTTTTTTACTGCATAGGTAGCTATCACAAATTCGACCAAATAAATATATAATTAGTCACTAACCAAGAAACAACTTCATCAGATGACAGTCTGATAACATATTTATTGTATAGCATATGTTTTGTTTGAAAAATTTGCATATTTCAGGTATAAATCATATTTTTACATTGCAGCCACCATCACAAAATCTCACCAAAGCAGCTAGAATAACTACAGAGACCAACGTGAATTACCTAAATACTCATCATAAAACATTTATGAAAAATACACAGCGTACAGCAAATGAAAGACAAACATCTTGTGAATCCAGCCAATATTTCAGATTTTTTAAGTGTTTTACAGCGAAAACACAATATAGCATTATATTAGCTTACTACAATAGCCTACCACACAGCCCCATTCATTCAACATAACGTTAGCGATAGCGAATAAACCAGCAAAAGATATTAATTTTTTCACTAACCTTCTCAAACTCCATCAGATGACAGTCCTATAACATCATATTACACAATACATATATGGTTTGTTCGAAAATGTGCATATTTAGCGGCACAAATCGTGGTTATACAATGAGAATAGTAGCCAAACTGCAAACAAAATGTCGGGAGAAATCTTGGGAGAGGCACCTAATCTAATCAATAACTAATCATAAACTTGACAAAAAAATACAGGTTGGACAGCAAATGAAAGATACATTAGTTCTTAATGCAACTGCTGTGTTAGATTTTTAAAATTAACGTTACTACGACATACAGCGTGCGTTAAAGCGAGACCGCACCGAAATTAATGGCGGAATAATAGTTTAACTTTTGACAGAAATTACGAATTAACATCATAAATAGTTCTTACTATTTGATGAGCTTCCATCAGAATCTTGTACAAGTTGTCATTTGTCCAGAATAATCGTTGCTCGGTTGTAGAAGGTCGTCTTCAACTGTGGAATTAGCAGCAAACGTTAGCCATGTGGTGCAGACGTGTCCAACTCAGCATAACGCAGAACAAAGAAAATCCCGAAAATCGCAATATACTGATATAAACTGATATAACTCGGTTTTAAAATAACTACATTATGATGTTTTTAACACGTATATCGAATAAAATCAGAGCCGGATATATCTAGCGCCTATAACAACAGCTTTTCAGGACGCAATCCTGAGGTCTTTCTCGCGTCATGACGAACGTAGAAAAGACTGCACACCCGGTTCCAAGAGCTCTTGTTCGGCCTCAGATCTACCTAGACACCCCATTCCAATTCTCACTGCTTACTGACATCTAGGGGAAGGCGTATGCAGTGCATGTAGACCCATAGATTACATGCAAATTAATAAACTGACCCTGGAACAGAGCCCCCGATTTCAGATTTCACACTTCCTGACAGGAAGATTGCTGCAAAATGAGTTCTGTTTTACTCACAGATATAATTCAAACGGTTTTAGAAACTAGAGAGTGTTTTCTATCCAATAGTAATAATAATATGCATATTGTACGAGCAAGAATTGAGTACGAGGCAGTTTAATTTGGGAACGAATTTTTACAAAGTCGAAATGGCGCCCCCCTATTGAGAAAAGGTTCAAGTACAGGCTTAACTGAATGAACAACGAAGACAGAATGCAATATGGAATTTTATTAAATAGTTTGGGGCACGGCCTCGTCCCCGAGGAGCCAGATGCTGATGACAGCTAGCCCTTTGGTGGGCAGCTGGAATTGAGGCCCTCCAAAATAGATAACATACTCACAAGGAAGAAGGGACATAGCGGAGAAATGGTTCAATCTAAAGGTAAGAGAACACAATGATCATTAGAGGTAAAGGAGATGCATGCGAAGAATAGAACAAAAGTGCAATTATGCTGTTATGGAAAGTATTATATGAAATGTTTATCAACGCAAGTACGCTGAGAGCAGGATTTAAGCATCGTTATGTGTTAGAATAAAATGAGACGTCTGCATGTACATCTACCCAACCACGCCTGCCGTAATGTGATATGTATGATTAACGTGAAACGCTAGCTGAGCAAGATGCTGACTGTTAGAACTGTTAAGGCTCCATGGATTGATGAGGAATTGAAAAACTGTATGGTTGAAAGAGATGGGGCAAAAGGAGTGGCTAATAAGTCTGGCTGCAATTCTGACTGGCTGACTTACTGCAAATTGAGAAATTATGTGACTAAACTGTATTATGACAACACAACAGTGTTGATCACCGACAACGATGAGTCAGCCTATAGGGAGGAGGTCATAGACCTGGCAGTGTGGTGCCAGGACAACAACCTCTCCCGCATTGTGAGCAAGACAAAGGAGCTGATCGTGTACTACAGGAAAAGGTGGGCCGAACAGGCCCCCATTAACATTGACGGGGCTGTAGTGGAGCGGGTCGAGAGTTTCAAGTTCCTTGGTGTCCACATCACCAACAAATTATCATGGTCCAAACACACCAAGACAGTCGTGAAGATGGCACGACAACACCTTTTCCCCCTCAGGAGACTGAAAAGATTTGGCATGGGTGCCCGGATCCTCAAAAAGTTCTATAGCTACATCTTCGAGAGCATCCTGACCGGTTGCGTCACCGCCTGGTGTGGCAACTGCTTGGCATCTGACCGTAAGGCACTACAGAGGATAGTGCGTACGGCCCAGTACATCACTGGGGCCAAGCTTCCTACCATCCGGGACCTATATACTAGGCGGTGTCAGAGAAAGGCACAACAAATTGTCAAAGACTCCAGTCACCCAAGTAATAGACTGTTCTCTCTGCTACCACACGGCAAGTGATACTGGAGCGCCAAGTCTAGGACCAAAAAGCTCCTTAAATTAAATTATGGTCAGAAAGACATTGAATCAGATGGCTTATTCATCACAAAACCATTTGATGTTGCCAGTTATTTTTTAATTACTTAATTGGCAAAGTGGGCAAACTTAGGCAGGAAATGCCAACAACGAACAGTGCGCCATTGTATTCAAGCATAAAAAACAAATAATGAAAGAAAAGCATTGCGAGTTTAGATTTTGTCAAGTTAGTGTGGGAGAGGTGGATAAATTATTGTTATCAATCAATAATGACAAACCTCCTGCCATTGACAACTTAGATGGAAAGCTACGGGTTGATGGCACAGTCCCAGCGGCGATGAAGAGGAAGACCGGTGGCGGTGGTCTTGGACAATACCTCCCGCAGGTCCTGGTATACCTCCGGGATGTTGGGCTGAAGGGCAACCACAGGACTCTCAACTGACATGGAACCACATGGGATGGGGATGCAGGTCCTCCGGCATTCAGGTGACCAGTCTGATTTTCATCCACGACCATGAGATGGTGGGGTTATGGCGTTGAGGCCAAGGATCTTGTGAACGGGTGCACTGGTGATGAAGAAAGGGATGTTCTCCTGATGAATGGACTCTACGGTGAGGTTGAGTGGTTGGGTGATGTGTATGATGGTTCCGGATCTTAGTGGCCGATTTATTGAGGGCTTGAACCAGGAAAGGAGAGGAGAGCGGGTATGAGATGATGTTAAGAGAGGAGGCAAGGGTCTGGTCACTGGCACCGGAATCCACTAATGCTGTAGACACTGTACATGAGGGACAGTCAACTAGTGTGATGGACACCAAAAAGAGTTTAGCAGAAAGTGATGAAGTTGGAATACTCACTCCTGCCCCAAGAGGTGGAAGATCATGTGACCGTCCCTCTGCTCTTGTGGATCCCAGATCAGGAAGCGCCGGACACCACTGGAACTAGTGCCCTCCTTGACCACAATACAGACAGAACCCCAGCTGTCTCCGTCTGCGTTGCTCCACCGCGGGGAGGCGTGTGACCCCTACCTCCATGGGTTCAGGCTCTGATCCAGAGTGTTAATTGAGGGAGGGAGGGGGAGAGAGAGAAGCAATGAGAGTACTGATGCTCCCGAAGTAGGTTATCCAGACGGATGGCCATCGCAATGAGTGAGTCCAAGGAGAGGTTGTCGTCTCAACAAGGCCAGTTCTGTCTGGACCTCCTCGCGCAGACCTCTTCTGAATAGTGTACGAAGTGCCAGCACGTTCCATCCGCTGGATGCTGCTACTGTCTGGAAGGTGAGCGCATACTCGGCAGCTGTCTGGTCCCCCTGCCTTAATTGGAGTAGGCGCTCACCCCCCTCTCTGCCCTCCGGGGGATGATCAAAGTTGCATTTGACCAGAGCCATGAACCCCTCATATGAATCTAGCTCCTCCTCTCCTCTCTCCCAGTAGTAGTACCAAAAGATTCAAAGGCCATTTTCTTAAAGTGAGTTTATCAACTTTCAAAGCAAAATTACTTTCCCATTGTTCCTTAACTGTTGTGTAAGATATGGCATTTTGTATCTCTGAATCTTTACTTTTATCCAACGTAAAAAAACGTTAAAAAAACAAACATTTTAAATGTTTCTACGTATGACCAATTTGAGCCAGTCGGCTTTCCCCACCAGACATGCCACCGGGGGTCTTTTCACAGCTCCCAAATCCAGAACAAATTCAAGAAAGCGTACAGTATTATATAGTCATTATTTCCATCTCATATTGCTCAAATAAACAGCAAACCTGGTTTTAAAAAACAGATGAAACAACACCTCACGGCACAACGCCTCACCCCTATTTGACCTAGATAGCTTACATATCAATACATACACACAAACTAAGTGTGCCTTTTAAAAAATTATGAAGTTCTGTCGTTGAGCTGTTCATGTCTATTAAAGTTCTGTAACGGCTGTCGTAGTCGTTCTCCTCCTCAGACGAGGAGGAGCATGGATCGGACCAAGATGCGGATTGGTAAGTATTCATGTTTTAATGGGAAAACAACAAACACTACAAAATACAACAACCAACAAACGTGACTAACCTGAAACAGTCCTGTGTGGCCCAAACACTGACACAGGAACAAACACCCACAAAACACAAGTGAAACCCTGGCTGCCTTAGTATGATTCTCAATCAGGGACAACGATTCACAGCTGTCTCTGATTGAGAATCATACCAGGCCGAACACAAAATCCCAACATAGAAAATCAAACCTAGACCAACCCACCCAACTCACGCCCTGACCAACTAAAACAAATACATGACAAAGGAAAACAGGTCAGGAACGTGACAGAACCCCCCCCCTTAAGGTGCGAACTCCGGGCGCACCAGCACAAAGTCTAGGGGAGGGTCTGGGTGGGCGTCTGTCCACGGTGGCGGCTCTGGCGCTGGTCGTGGTCCCCACCCCACCATAGTCAACCCCCGCTTCCGTGGCCTCCTCCCAATATTCACCCTCCATGTCAATCCCACTATTCCAAAGGGCAGTAACAGACTGAGGGGTAGCACCTGACTGAGGGGTAGCACCTGACCGAGGGGTAGCACCTGACTAAGGGGCAGCACCAGGATAAGGGGCAGCACCAGGATAAGGGGCAGCACCAGGATAAGGGGCAGCACCAGGATAAGGGGCAGCTCATGACTGGAGGGCAGCTCATGACTGGAGGGCAGCTCATGACTGGAGGGCAGCTCATGACTGGAGGGCAGCTCATGACTGAAGGGCAGCTCATGACTGAAGGGCAGCTCATGACTGAAGGGCAGCTCATGACTGAAGGGCAGCTCATGACTGTAGGGCAGCTCATGACTGTAGGGCAGCTCTAGACTGTAGGGCAGCTCATGACTGTAGGGCAGCTCATGACTGTAGGGCAGCTCATGACTGGCTGACGGCTCTGGACGCTCATGGCTGGCTGACGGCTCCGGCAGCTCCTGACTGGCTGGCGGCTCCGGCAGCTCCTGACTGGCTGGCGGCTCCGGCAGCTCCTGACTGGCTGGCGGCTCCGGCAGCTCCTGACTGGCTGGCGGCTCCGGCAGCTCCTGACTGGCTGGCGGCTCCGGCAGCTCCTGACTGGCTGGCGGCTCCGGCAGCTCCTGACTGGCTGGCGGCTCCGGCAGCTCCTGACTGACGGACGGCTCTGGCGGCTCCTGACTGACGGACGGCTCTAGCGGCTCCTGACTGGCGGACGGCTCTAATGGCTCGGGACAGACGGGCGGCTCTGAAGGCTCGTGGCAGACGGATGGCTCAGATGGCGCTGGGCAGACGGATGGCTCAGATGGCGCTGGGCAGACGGATGGCTCAGACGGCTCTGGGCAGACGGATGGCTCAGATGGCGCTGGGCAGACGGATGGCTCAGACGGCGCTGGGCAGACGGATGGCTCAGACGGCGCTGGGCAGACGGATGGCTCAGATGGTGCTGGGCAGGCAGGCAGTTCAGACGGCGCTGGACAGACGAGCAGTGCAGGCGGCGTTGGGCAGACGGCCGACTCTGACCTGCTGAGGCGCACAGTAGGCCTGGTGCGTGGTGCCGGAACTGGTGGTACCGGACTGGAGACACGCACCTCCAAGCTAGTGCGGGGAGCAGGAACAGGGCACACTGGACTCTCGATGCGCACTAAAGGCCTGGTGCGTGGTACCGGCACTGGTGGCACCGGGCTGAGGGCACGCACATCAGGACGAGTACGGGGAGAAGGAACAGTGTGTACAGGGCTCTGGAGACGCACAGGTGGCTTAGTGCGTGGTGCCGGAACTGGAGGCACTGGGCTGGAGACACGCACCATAGGGAGAGTGCGTGGAGGAGGAACAGGGCTCTGGAAACGCACTGGAAGCCTGGTGCGTGGTGTAGGCACTGGTGGTACTGGGCTGGGGCGGGGAGGTGGCGCCGGAAATACCGGACCGTGCAGGCGTACTGGCTCCCTTGAGCATTGAGCCTGCCCAACCTTACCTGGCTGAATGCTCCCCGTCGCCCGACCAGTGCGGGGAGGTGGAATAACCCGCACCGGGCTATGTAGGCGAACCGGGGACACCATGCGTAAGGCTGGTGCCATGTAAGCCGGCCCGAGGAGACGTACTGGTGGCCAGATATGTAGGGCCGGCTTCATGACATCCGGCTCAACGCTCAATCTAGCCCTACCAGTGCGGGGAGGTGGAATAACCCGCACCGGGCTATGAACACGTACAGGAGACACCGTGCGCTCTACTGCGTAACACGGTGTCTGCCCGTACTCCCGCTCTCCACGGTTAGCCTGGGAAGTGGGCGCAGGTCTCCTACCTGCCCTCGGCCCACTACCTCTTAGCCCCCCCCCAAGAAATTTTTGGGTGAGCCTCTCGGGCTTCCAGCCGCTCTGCCTTGCTTTCGCCTCGTAATACCTCCTCTCCGCTTTCGCTGCCTCCAGCTCCGCTTTGGGGCGGCGACACTCCTCTGGCTCTGCCCAGGGTCCTTTCCCGTCTAGGATTTCCTCCCAAGTCCAGTCCTCTTTTCCCCATTGCTGTTGTTCTTGCCTTTCTTCTCCAATCCGCTTGGTCCTGTTATGGTGGGTGTTTCTGTAACGGCTGTCGTAGTCGTTCTCCTCCTCAGACGAGGAGGAGCATGGATCGGACCAAGATGCGGATTGGTAAGTATTCATGTTTTAATGGGAAAACAACAAACACTACAAAATACAACAACCAACAAACGTGACTAACCTGAAACAGTCCTGTGTGGCCCAAACACTGACACAGGAACAAACACCCACAAAACACAAGTGAAACCCTGGCTGCCTTAGTATGATTCTCAATCAGGGACAACGATTCACAGCTGTCTCTGATTGAGAATCATACCAGGCCGAACACAAAATCCCAACATAGAAAATCAAACCTAGACCAACCCACCCAACTCACGCCCTGACCAACTAAAACAAATACATGACAAAGGAAAACAGGTCAGGAACGTGACAAGTTCTGTATTATGTCATGTTTCATGTGGACCCCAGGAAGAGTAGCTGCTGCTTTTTCAACAGCTAATGGGGATCCTAATAAAATACCAAAACCAAATAGTGCATGCCAAAATGCGGGACGATATGGGCACCTGCTAAAAGTCCCGGCCCAATGCTGATATGCTGAGTGCCTCACATTGTTACAATATGATAAGGTGTATTGATGAATGACCGCCACTTCTATAAGCATGAGTGTAATTTGATAATGTGACATTCCTCAATCAAGCATGGCGCGCTGAGTGCCAGATAAACATTTGCTTATGTGTTTAGATGAAATAATATCTATGCTTGTACTTAGAACTTAAGCACGCATGCTGTAAAACTACTTAAGTAAAAATACTTTAAAGTACTATTTAAGTACTTTACACCACTGGCTACCTACAAACCAATTAGCCTGTGATGTAAACCAATGAACAGCAGACAATGAGCCTGAAAGTCCCCCAAAAGTACATGGATGGGAAGCATCCATAGTAAAACCTGTCCTCGAGAGTCAACTGGGGTCAACAACCACAGATAATGAGATTGAGATCAGGCACTGTTTCAACAACCATAGTAAAAGTGTTACCCCTCAATCACACCGACAGTGTCATTGTGCAAAATGGTACGGATCATCATCTGGATATGTGTGCAACAAAAGTTCAACATTCACCTTCTGATACCATTTCTGTCAAGCATTCTATGCATACAGTTTGATGCATATGTTCGATAAATGCAATGTATGCACCACACAGAACGCACTTCAACTGCCTCTGCAATGCAATGCTGCAAGGCAAACGCAGCGTTCCATTGGAAATCAATGTACTTCTGGTGTACCAAAATGCAAACTGGGTGCTAACCAAGAACACACTGGTGCCAGATTAACCTTGCATACTAGCAGTAAAGGAACCAACGTGGTGAAACCCATTGCTGGGTAGCCTTAATATGCAAAGAGGTGGTGACTGTGGGACCAATTATTGTTAAATGAGTAGGATGTTTGAAGCTTGCATAGAGAAGCATTTCTCAGAATCAATTCAAGCAAGGTGTAACCCGGTTCTTAAAAACTGAAACTCCACCTGTAACAATGAACACATTTATTAGAATGATGATATGAAAAACAGGAAATTATGCTATAGGCAACATAACTGAAGCTAAAAGTCACAGTTCTTATTTGATATATTATTGGCCACCCTGCCACTTGGTTTGCTGCTTGGAGGCTGGAGAATAAAACCATTATTCGAGATGGAACTGATTGCAAGGACTGGCTCAACAGTTATTGCAAAACAGGTTCATAGCAAGTCCTATATTGCACTAATAGTTCCTTAAAACAAACTCACCTTTATACATGCATAAATATCAATAATGTATTTATAATGCATTACATAACAGGTAACTTAGGAAGTGTTAGCAAACTTGTTTGTGTCTCCCAAGCTGACACGAGACATTCCTGAAATACTTCACGATGGTATTTCTGTCACGCCTGCTCCCGCTCCTCCTCCCTGGCACTCGAGGGCGCCAGGCTGCCCTTCATTACGCACACCTGTCACCTTCATTACGCGCAGCTGCGCAATATTGGACTCACCTGGACACCATTACTTTATTGATTGCCCTTCTATATCTGTCTGTTCCTCAGTTGGTTCCCCGTGTCAGCAATATTGTCTTTATGTCGTTTTGTTCCCCCTGTCCATAAACTGTTCTTGTTTTGGTTTGATGTCCATTTTCCAGTAAATGTTCACTCCCTGAACTTGCTTCTCATCTCCAGCGCCGATCCTTACAATTTCAAATAGTGTTAAGTAGAGCTATGCATTTCTAAGACGTCATCTGAATTATAAGGGATAATGTTTGAACGTTTACTTCAAAGAAAATATCAATATGATGTATGTCACGTAGAGTAGGCCAGAAGGCTAAACTGGAAAACTTAACCGCTATCAAAATAAAAAGATGGCGGAGCCGCAAAAGTTATTCTGTGCAAGGGTGTTTATTTACAAAGTGATTCCGGAACAAAAACAACAGTACTGCCATCAAACATATACCTTATGGGCCAGCTAAAAACAATGCTACCCCATCCACAGCTCAATCCAAAATTGCCTCTCCATGAACTGAAAGAGAGGCTCCTTTTGTAGGGCTAGCCCCTCCCCTCAGAACAATTAACCCTAATTAATTGAGCAATTACCTATACAAACCTACATTTACCATTTAACTAAACATACTAAAGTATATACATTGCAACACGTTTATGAAACAATATCACAACATAACATTTACAAAATTACCTCACTACTGACAGTGTCTTTCAATATGCCCGTTTACATTAATGAGCCAGTCGGGACAGGCACTACAAAGTCAGCCCATTCCCTTAGCTCGGGTCCTTATCCAGCATACCCGGAAGCTACAGAGATGGAGAGAGAGAGGAACAGAACAAACAAACAACGCGCTCATCCATAACATCGATAAGTATAATAAATGTTATATTTATATTAAATATGAACACTTGTTTGTTTATTTCTTTATACCATAACCGGTTACTGACGTAAGTGTGAAATGTATGTACTAAGATAGATAAGTTAACTTGTGTGTCGACCCACATTGTTAACTTATCTGATAACGGAGCAGGGAGGAGTGATGAATGTGTGCGTGCGTTAAAGTACCAAATGCTGCCCACAGCCAGTGACGGACTTCTACATAGATGATGCTATGTAAGTTGTTTAGTTGGTCAAAGGTCAACTTGGTCTGAAGGCTTCACCTCATTCTTGTTCCGCCCCTCTTTCACATTATGTAATAAGCACACACAGACACACAAAACAAACTCCTTTTCAGATACTCAACCTCGTTTATTTTTCAATTTTTTCCAAATACAAAACACAGACTGTACATTTTCTACAAGTTCCCAATCAACATCAAAATAATGAAAGTTCATATTACATGGTTTGAACACCAGATATATACAGCCTGATGCACGTCGACTCTGACCTCAACTACTGTAGTAGATCAAATAAAATAATTTACTTTTTAAACAAAATGTTAAGACTTTGTTTACAGTGTTTGTTTTTGTTTTTAGACATTGTATGGCTGTGCTTTAAGCAAGCACTGGTGATATCATAATAAATCTGTCAATCTGCAGTATCCATCAATAATTTTACTTCAGTCTATTTGTTTGTTTTTTTTAAGTTGAAATAAAACACTGAAATAGCTCCACCCGCCTATGGCTGCCAACCAACCTACACAATACAAATAACTATATCACTTCAATTATAAAATAGATGTTTCCGTATTGATAATTTGATCTGATTGCCCAAGAAGCGTTCCAAGCTGTGCTTCATTCTCTGATGCGGTCACATCTACCAAGCAATTTCACTTTCTTTTAGTGTAAAAAAATAATCTCACTGCGCAGGGTAAACATTAATTTAGTAGGCCATAAGAGTCCGTGTGGCTGTTGCTAACCAAACCCAAGGATTCTACACTCTTAGAAAAAAGGGTTCCAAAATGGTTCTTCGGATGTCCCCATAGGATAATCTCTTTTGGTTCCAGGTACAACACTTTTTGGGTTCCAGGTAAAACCCTCTGTAGAAAGGGTTCTACATGGAACTAAAAGGGTTCTTCCTGCAACCAAAAAGGGTTCTTTAAAGGGTTCTGCTATGGGGACAGCAGGGGAACCCTTTAAGGTTCTAGATAGAAAAAAGGTGCTAAGAGTGTACCTCTAAAATATTAAATGTATACATACAATTTACAATAGGTTCATTAAAATGTTACTCTTGCCATTGTAATATCAAATCAAGCCTATTAAACAGTATGCAACTGGGCAAAGATACATTCCCTCTTCATCTCAGCTGGCTTATACAATATACATTTTTGTTTTATTGGAGACGATTCATGGAATCAACAAATGAAAAATACATTTTAGACATTCAGTCAATCTCCCTTTTTATAGTTAAGGAACTTGATTAGTATTGGTGGGAGGGGCAGGGTGTCGATGTGCCTCAGTCTGGGGATTCCAACCTGCTGACGGACCTTCAGCCTACACAGCTGCATCAGTGAATATGGTGGCACTGAAAGAAAGTGCAAAGAAGTTGCTTATTAAAGGGACTGTGCGATTGGAGAGCAACATATTTATCTGCTTAACACACATGAGAATAGTCAAGTATGCAACAGTACAAAAATAAGGGCATAACCTTAGAAAATAGATGCTCATGTGCAACCTGACATTATGCAGACATATCCCATTGACACCCATGCATAATTTACATGAAACTTTGCGATACATGCTAATTTCTTTAGGTAATTGACCCTAAGTGATCACAGACCCTAATGATTATATCATGGTAAATGAAATACTCCAAGCTCTGTTATTAGTGGAGATCGCTGGCATAAGCTCACTTACTTGCTTTCACTTTGATCCCTGCCCAATCATGGTTGCTATCCAGGTGCTCGATCAGCCGGGAGCAGAGTTTCACATGGCCAACATAATCCAGGAGCGTGTCTATGATGGGTCCAGCCCAGCAGCTTATCGTCGGATCGTTGATCGTCTCACAGAACTGAAAATAAAGGGTTCAAATTGGATTCAAAGAACAGCCAATAATAGGTGAATTGAGCTGAGATGGAATTGGAAACTAATAGACCAGCAAACTGTCTGTTTTGCATATTAACCCAACCTACCTGGATGCACATGTTGATTGGAGCTTCGTCCTCATCCGTAGCGTAGTGCAACATTTCGGCGAATCCTCTGCCCCTACTTAAAGTTTTCAGGGGTGGGTGTGGCTTGCTGTCATATGTGCAGTCGAAACAGGAAAGGGCATCGCAGCCATTGTCCATCAGATACTTCAGGATTTGTGAATACTTCATACCGAGCATGACCACTGCCGGGAAGGAGCAGGGGTGTGTGAGGATGGACGCGTTCATGTTAGCTCCGTGCTCCACCAGCATTGTGATCATTTCCATGCAACCCCGCCTCACAGCGATAAGAAGAGGGTTGAACATGTCAAGGTTGGGGTTAGCGCCGGCCTCCAGAAGCATTTCGGCAGCCTCTAGGTTGTTGTTGGCGACAGCGAAGTAGAGCGCTGTGCTGCGACGGTCCTCATACATTTTGGATCGGTCTTCTGCCAGCTGGAGATTGACGTCATATCCTCCCTTGATAAGCACTTCTAGAATCCAGTCCCTGTTGTGCTCAGCAGCCAGGTGGAGGGGACTGATGCCACTGCATTGAACTTTGGCCTTACTTGTGGCAGGGATCAGCATGGATACAATGCTACAAAAGGGAAGCAAAGAGATCACTTTTCAAAGAGAAGCCAATGCTTTGAATTAACCAATCAATTAATTCACTGCACTCACTCAAAATGTCCTTTCTGGACAGCAACATGAAGAGGCACGAGGCCAGACTTGGTTGTTCGGTTTGCATCTGCTTTCTGAGATAGAAGCAGTTCCACAACTTCCTTGTGACCATTCTTACTTGCCTCGTACAAGGGTGTTGCCCCATCACATGCCTGGCAGTTCATATCAACCCCTACAATACACAGGAGAATAGTCAAAATATTTACAATGTTGAAATACTGGAAAAGTGGCAACACTAACACCACCAGCATCAGATCGTCTGGATGCTTAATGGTTATTTTTGAATCTATTCATGGCGTTGTAAGGAATGGAATACTGTTTTTCAAGATATAGGCATCTGATACTAGGAAACCGAATAGGTTTTGCACATAGAAGTCATTTTCAGGTTCAGTTTGGGTTGTAGGATTTCATTGTCATGCCATTGGGACGATTTAATGGATCAACAATTGTATGTGTTCGCCACAGACACTGTGCTGTTCAAAGTCATAAAGGGTCATGCATTCCCAAAAGGGTATTCAATAAGGGCTTGTCATGACCTGTTTCATGACTTTGGACATTATTGACATGATTTGAGGGTGGATAAAGTGATATTGCTTATTTAATATAATCAATTCAAATAATCTTAAAGTTGGTTGTCAAAATTCGAAAACCTTACCTTTGCTAATCAGGAAAGACAACACCTCCACTCTCCCGTTCTGTGCTGCCATAAAGAAAGGGTCTATCCCGTAGATATTGGCTGTATTAAGCTTGGCACCGGCATCCAACAACATCTGGCAAATTTCCACGTTATCATGCCCGGCTGCTTCATGGAGAGGTGTCACACCCTGAACACAAGCCTTGTGCACTGAGGCTCCATACTTTAGGAGGTGGTCTACAATCTCTGCATTGGGCTTCCCACAAGCTGAAAACGGAATGTGAGAAACAACACAGATAACTTTGGTTGGATTTGCTGTTTGTAAAACATAAGCTGATTGTATAACAGTGATGGACTTCACTGGTATGACCAGTAACCTAGCTTGAGACCTCGAGACTTGTGTTCGCCCCAGAGCTAACACAGAGTTGAGTCACACAGACAACCTGGCTGCGTTTCATATCACACTGTTCACTATTGAACCTCTTGACAGAACAGCTTTGAAATCAGTTATTTACCTTTCAAGAGTGGTGTTTCTCCGTCGTTATTGGCAATGTTGGGATTTGCACCTCTGTCTAGAAGGCATTCCACACAATTCACATGGTGAAAGATGGCAGCCAAAAGAAGTGGGGTCTGATTGCATGTACCACATGTGTTCACTATCCCAGGATGGGCTGTGGGAAAAAATAACAGACCCAAGCAAGTTAAAAACAATCAGCATGTACTGATAAAGGGTCTTCCTGAGATTCAGGAGAACTGTGTGTATAAAATAGAAACCATTCTCAATTACACTTTTCTTTGTTTCACCCTCACCTCTTAATATTATCTTGAGGCATTCCTCTTGACCGTAATATGCAGCTTCGTGTAGAGAAATCCATCCATCCTCATTTGGTACAAAGAGACTCTTTGGATTGCATTTCACTATTTCTTTTAAGGCCTTTAAATCACCATTCTCAATCACAGGCACCAGGGGTCTCACATTTCTAAGGCATAGACAAAGATTAAGGGGAAAATGGTCATAAAATGTTGGCAAGATAAAAAATGTAAGTGCCTTTGAATGGGGTATGGTAGTAGGTGCCATGTGCACCGGTTTGTGTCAAGAACTGCAACTCTGCTGGATTTGTATACTCAACAGTTTCCTGTGTGTATCTTGAATGGTCCACCACCCATAGGACATCCAGCCAACTTTTGTGCGAAGCATTGGAGTCAACATGGGCTAGCATCCCTGTGAAAAGCTTTCGACACCGTGTAGAGTCCATGACGAATTGAGGCTGTTCTGCGGGCAAAAGGTGGGATGCAACTCAATATTAGAAAGGTGTTCCTAATGTTTGGTATAGTCAGTGTACACTGAGTGTACAAAATATTAGGAACACTTTCCTAATATTGAGTTGCACCCTCTTATCAGAACAGCCTCAATTCGTCGGGACATGGACTCTACACTCAAACCGGTGCGCTTGGCACCTACTACCATACCCTGTTCAAAGGCACTTAAATCTTTTGTCTTTCCCATTCACCCTCTGAATGGCCCAACATACACAATCCATGTCTCAATTGTCTGAATTTTAGAGCAAATCGGAGAACACCATCGTGTTCGTGAGAGTCTCCCCTTTCCATAGTTTCTAGGTCAAACCGTTCAGATGCTACAGACGTTTTTGTGAGAAGACTAATTTTCGTGAATGTCTCATGGTGTGACAAACACCGCTCTAGCTCTCTCACCTTTCGCCGCAGATGCAGAAGTGCAACACTGGTGGATGCGGTGGATTGAGATGCATCCAATGCAAAAATAAACCTGATATCTCTACCTTAAACTGCTGGGAGGTTTTTGTTATGTAACTTAGATTGACGCACCGGTGTGTCAATCGACTCTAGGGGGTTAAAAGGTGACATCAATAAGGGATCATAGCTTTCCCCTGGATTCCCCTGGTCAGGCTATGTCATGGAAAGAGCAGATGTTTCTAATGTTTTGTACACTCAGTGTATCTCATGTTATGTAAACATTAGCCGCATCAGGAGACACCCTTGTGGAACCCCTGTGTTACTGCTGGCCCTGTTAGAGAGAGCTGTCACCCACCATCTGATTTCTACTGTATGTTTGGCATTTTGGAATTATAATAAACCTGCTGTATTTATACTCATCCTATCTGGCATACATATTGTCAAAATAAGATAAAGGGTTGACAGACTCACATAATATGGTCTGCTAAAGGTGGGTTTGCAGTTGAGGGGTTTGGAGGTGGGTTGGCTGGGTCCGGGTTGGCTCTGGGAAAGTCATACATGTGCCTTGTTGCAGAGGGGTGCCTGACACCAGTCATAAATTGGTTGGTGGTAAATTGGTTTGGCTCGTAATTGGGTTGCCAATACACAGGTGGGGATGATTGAATGGCGTTAATAGAGGTGTGGTCCTCAGTGAGGCTGCGTTCAATGGCCAGCTGCATCAGCTCCTCATCTGACAGGGCGCTGTAATGACTGTAGTCATCAAGATCTCTAGGGGTGCCCATCCTTCCAGGCATGGACATGCTGGCCACAGCCATGGTTGATCTATTTGCAAGGATACAAAAGTCATGACAATGAAATTCACTAAAACTGAACTACACTTTTAAAACACGATTCAGTATGCAACCAAAACCACTAACAGCACGTGCATGTCAAAGTAAAACTGCTAAAACTATTTTTTTATATTTATATATGAAAGTCAAGACTGTGAGACATGTGTACTGCATGTGCTATTGCCAAAGAGGTAATTCAAAAAATGTTGAGTTTAAAGATTGAGGATAAAAACCTTTTGCAAAGTCAGTGTTGTGAACATAGTGTGGATACCAACATGTTTCAAACAGAACACCATAGTCCCTGGGACCAAGAAAGCGAAGGTAACCTGTAAATGACTACCGCCCGTAGCACTCACGTCTGTAGCTATGAAGTGCTTTGAAAGGCTGGTCATGGCTCACATCAACACCATTATCCCAGAAACCCTAGACCCACTCCAATTTGCATACCGCCGTAACAGATCCACAGATGATGCAATGTCAATCCCACTCCACACTGCCCTTTCCCACCTGGACAAGAGGAACACCTATGTGAGAATTCTGTTCATTGACTAGAGCTAAGCGTTCAACACTATAGTGCCCTCAAAGCTCATCAATAAGCTAAGGACCCTGGGAATAAACACCTCCCTCTGCAACTGGATCCTGGACATCCTGACGGGCCACCCCCAGGTGGTAAGGGTAGGTAACAACACATCCGCCACGCTGATCCTCAACACAGGGGCCCCTTAGGGGTGCGTGCTCAGTCCCCTCCTGTACTCCCTGTTCACTCATGACTGCACGGTCAGGCATGACTCCAACACCATTATTAAGTTTGCAGATGACACAACAGTGGTAGTCCTGATCACCGACAACGACGAGACAGTCTTTTGGGGGGATGTCAGAGACCTGGCCGTGTGGTGCCAGGACAACAACCTCTCCCTCAATGTGATCAAGACAAAGGAGATGATTGTGGACTACAGGAAAAAGAGGACCGAGCACACCCCCATTCTTATCGACGGGGCTGTAATGGAGCAGGTTGAGAGTTCCAAGTTCCTTGGTGTCCACATCACCAACAAACTAACAAGCACACCAAGACAGTTGTGAAGAGGGCACGACCAAACCTATTCCCCCTCAGGAGACTGAAAAGATTTGGCATGGTCCTCAGAAGTTTCTACAGCTGCACCATTGAGGGCATCCTGACTGGTTGCATCACTGCTTGGTATGGCAACTGGTATGGCAACTACCCTACAGAGGGTAGTGCATACGGCCCAGTACATCACTGGGGCCAAGCTTCCTGCCATTCAGAACCTCTATACCAGGCGGTGTCAGAGGAAGGCCCCAAAAATTGTCAAAGACTCCAGCCACCCTAGTCATAAACTGTTCTCTCTGCTACCGCACGGCAAGCGGTAGTGGAGCGCCAAGTCTAAGTTCAAGAGGCTTCTAACCAGCTTCTACCCCCAAGCCATAAGAATCCTGAACATCTAGTCAAATGGCTACCCAGACTATTTACATTCTACAGGTTGATAGAATTGCCCCCCCCCCCCTCTCTTTTACACCGCTGCTACTCTCTGTTGTTATCATCTATGCATAGTCACTTTAATAACTCTACCTACATGTGCATATTACCTCAACTAACCGGTGCCCCCGCACATTGACTCTGTACTGGTAGCCCCCTGTATATAGTCTCGCTATGTTATTTTACTGCTGCCCTTTAATTACTTGTTACTTTTATTTGTAAAAGTAACTTTTATTTTTTAAATATAAGAATTTCACGGTCTACACAAAATGTATTCGGCGCATGTGACAAATAAGATTTTATTTAACAATTATTTTTTTTACCTAGCACTAACACAATTTTACACAAGAGTATTAGGGCCAGGTGAAGAGAAAAAATTGAATGTATTCACAAAATGTAATTTTGACTTACATTTTTTTTTAATTATTTCAACTTTATTCTCAATTTCAACTATTTCAAGCATTTTGAGTTTTAAAAGTACTATCCGTGCAACAAATAAAATCACATCACTGCTTATTTATCTCTTCACTTGGCCCTAATATTCTTCCGTACATTTAACTTACCACCAAGCTCTTGATAAGTGTTAGTGCTGGGATTTACCAAAAATCAGCATCATACAATAGTAATCCTATATCAAACCGACGGGAGGGTACTTTAGCCAAAAGCTTAATTGAGAACAAAGATTTGATTTTAAGCTGTACATCATTTGTTTACTAAGTCTCATATGACAACAAAAACATAACTAATGGAGAAGAATGTCCTTAGTTTTTGGTTATGATAGAGTAAGACAGCTGTACCAATCGCATTACATCATATTCCTCCAAATTAGTTAATCATTTCATAAATTGAAATGAGAGAATCTTAGACTGCATACCACATGCAGGCTAAGATAGGTTGATCCATGGCGTGTCTTGATGTGATTTCTCTACAGTAACTATGCTAGTATACAATTATAAACAGTCATTTAACCATTCATTTCCACAAAGTCATTGTTTTGTGTACCATTGTTTTTTGGATCTGCAGTTACAGCTTAATAATGACATTGTAGCTGGTGACCAAATAAACAAAATCATGTGGCTAAAGGCAACTTAGTGTAAAGTGCAATTAATGAAAGCATGCATGCTGTCCCTATACAGCTGAGTAATAACATGGCTGTTAACATAAGCATAAATTAATGTGGCTGAAGGCAACTTGAGTAAGGTTAAAGGAATACAAACCCTACTGGCATGCTATACCTACTTTGTAGTGTCTGCAGTGTGCAGTCAAAACACTTTAACAGTAGACTAGCAGTTATCAGATTGCAGTCCTCGTGAGGGGATGAGGATTTGAAAATGTCTTGCACTCTGTGTTGTCCTCCAGGCGAATGAAGAAAAAGCAGCAGCTCAATGTTAATGACATATTCCAAAGGGGTCTTGATTTCATTCTCTGAAAAGCTGACCCTTGATGGCAAACTTTGCTTCCATGTGTCGCTCAGAATAGGAATGCCCTACTTCAGATATGGCACGGTTGATGCTGACACTTAAAGTGCCTAGAGAGCGGGGGAAACCAAACATAAACTTGTGCAACACACACACTATTGTGGAAAAAGGCCCAGGTTACTCCCAAGGCTGTCATTTTTTTATTTTTTTTATTTCACCTTTATTTAACCAGGTAAGCTAGTTGAGAACAAGTTCTCATTTACAACTGCGAGCTGTAGATAAAGCAAAGCAGTGTGACACAAACAACAACACAGAGTTATACATGGAATAAACAAACATACAGTCAATAATACAATAGAAAAATTATATATACAATGTGTGCAAATGAGGTAGGATAAGGGAGGTAAGGCAATAAATAGGCCATAGTGGCGAGATAATTACAATATAGCAATTAGACACTGGAGTGATAGATGTGCAGAAGATGAGTGTACAAGTAGAGATACTGGGGTGCAAAGGAGCAAAATAAATAAATAAATACAGTATGGGGACGAGGTAGTTGGATGGGCTATTTACAGATGAGCTATGTACAGGTGCAGTGATCTGTGAGCTGCTCTGAAGGCTGGTGCTTAAAGCTAGTGAGGGAGATATGAGTCTCCAGCTTCAGTGATTTTTGCAGTCCGTTCCAGTGATTGGCAGCAGAGAATTGGAAGGAAAGGCGGCCGAAGGAGGAATTGGCTTTGGGGGTGACCAGTGAAATATACCTGCTAGAGCGCATGCTACAGGTGGGTGCTGCTATGGTGACCAGTGAGCTGAGATAAGGCGGGACTTTACCTAGCAAAGACTTATAGATGACCTGGAGCCAGTGGATTTGGGAATGAATAGGAAGCGAGGGCCAGCCAACGAGAGCATACAGGTCGCAGTGGTGGGTAGTATATGGGGCTTTGGTGACAAAACGGATGGCACTGTGATAGACTGCATCCAATTGCTAGGTAGAGTGTTGGAGGCTATTTTGTAAATGACATCGCCGAAGTCAAGGATCGGTAGGATAGTCAGTTTTACGAGGGTATGTTTGGCAGCATGAGTGAAGGAGGCCGATTCTAGATTTAATTTTGGATTGGAGATGCTTAATGTGAGTCTGGAAGGAGAGTTTACAGGCTAACCAGACACCTTGGTATTTGTAGTTGTCCACATATTCTAAGTCAGAACCGTCCAGAGTAGTGATGCTGGACGGGCAGGCAGGTGTGGGCAGCGATCGGTTGAAGAGCATGCATTTATTTTTTTTATTTTTTTATAAATTTTATCCCATTTTCTCCCCAATTTTCGTGGTATCCAATCGCTAGTAATTACTATCTTGTCTCATCGCTACAACTCCCGTACGGGCTCGGGAGAGACGAAGGTTGAAAGCCATGCGTCCTCCGAAGCACAACCCAACCAAGCCGCACTGCTTCTTAACACAGCGCGCCTCCAACCCGGAAGCCAGCCGCACCAATGTGTCGGAGGAAACACCGTGTACCTGGCCCCCTTGGTTAGCGCGCACTGCGCCCGGCCCGCCACAGGAGTCGCTGGAGCGCGATGAGACAAGGATATCCCTACCGGCCAAACCCTCCCTAACCCGGACGACGCTATGCCAATTGTGCGTCGCCCCACGGACCTCCCGGTCGCGGCCGGCTGCGACAGAGCCTGGGCGCGAACCCAGAGACTCTGGTGGCGCAGTTAGCACTGCGATGCAGTGCCCTAGACCACTGCGCCACCCGGGAGGCCCGAAGAGCATGCATTTAGTTTAACTTGCATTTAAGACCAGTTGGAGGCCACGGAAGGAGAGCTCGACTGGAGGTTAATTAACACATTGTCCAAAGAAGGGCCAGAAGTACACAGAATGGTGTCGTCTGCGTAGAGGTGGATCAGAGAATCACCAGCAGCAAGAGCAACATCATTGATGTATACAGAGAAAAGAGTCGGCCCGAGGATTGAACCCTGTGGCAGATTGTCTAGCCCGGCTGATTTGTAGGGGTCCAGATTTTGCAGCTCTTTCAGAACATCAGCTATCTGGATTTGGGTGAAGGAGAAATGGGGGAGGCTTGGGCATGTTGCTGTGGGGGGCGCAGGGCTGTTGAATGGGGTAGGGGTAGCCAGGTGAAAAGCATGGCCAGCCGTAGAAAAATGCTTATTGAAATTCTCAATTATCGCGGATTTATCGGTGGTGACAGTGTTTCCTAGCCTCAGTGCAGTGGGCAGCTGGGAGGAGGTGCTCTTATTCTCCATGGACTTTACAGTGTCCCAGATCTTTTTGGAGTTTGTGCTACAGGATGCAAATTTATGTTTGAAAAAGCTAGCCTTAGTTTTCCTAACTGCCTGTGTATATTGGCTCCTAGCGTCGATGAAAAGTTGCATATCGAGGGGACTATTCGATGCTAATGCAGTACACCTGTCACGTCCTGACCTTAGTTATCTATGTTTTCTTTATTATTTTGGTCAGGTCAGGTTGTGACGAGGGTGGGTATGCTTGTTTTTGTCTAGTTTTGTTTTGTAAGTCTAGGTAATTGTAGGTCTATGGTGACCTGAATTGGTTCCCAATCAGAGGCAGCTGTTTATCGTTGTCTCTGATTGGGGATCCTATTTAGGTTGCCATTTTCCCGTTTGGTTTCGTGGGTTCTTGTCTATGTGTAGTTGCCTGTCAGCATTCGTTTTATATAGCTTCACGTTCATTTTGTTACTTTGTTTAGTGTTCTTTCTTCATTAAAAGAAGAATGTATGCATATCCCGCTGCGCCTTGGTCTCCTCATTACAACGATCGTGACAACGCCACAGGATGTTTTTGTGCTGGTCAAGGGCAGTCAGGTCTGGAGTGAACCAAGGGCTATATCTGTTCCTGGTTCTACATTTTTTGAATGTGGTGTGCTTATTTAAGATGGTGAGGAAAGCACTTTTAAAGAATAACCAGGCATCCTCTACTGACGGAATGAGGTCAATATCCTTCCAGGATACCCGGGCCAGGTCGATTAGAAAGGCCTGCTCGCTGAAGTGTTTTAGGGAGCGTTTGACAGTGATGAGGGGTGGTCGTTTGACCGCAGACCCATTACGGACGCAGGCAATGAGGCAGTGATCGCTGAGATCCTGGTTGAAGACAGCAGAGGTGTATTTGGAGGGCAGGTTGGTTAGGATGATATCTATGAGGGTGCCCGTGTTTACGGATTTGGGGTTGTACCTGGTAGGTTCATTGATCATTTGTGTGAGATTGAGGGCATCAAGCTTAGATTGTAGCATGGCCGGGGTGTTAAGCATGTCCCAGTTTAGGTCACCTAACCGCACAAGCTCTGAAGATAGATGCTGCTGTATTGTACTGTACATCTTGATTACCAGCAGATTTGCCAACCTTACAATGACTCCGCTTAACGGCACTATGAAATGTTGACCTGTTGTACTTCCACACACGAACACTAGTCAATAGCTCATCAAAACGAAAGGAGGACCAAGGCACTCTTCATATAATTAATTAAAATGCCTATATTAGTATGGCATGTTCAATAGAAACAAAAACCGTCGCGTTTCGGCTGCATGGCCTTCGTCAGGGAGTACTCCCTGAAGAGCCCAAAGAGCACCTTCTATCTACCAAAATGTTCTATTGTGTACCTTAGTAGCACTTCCCTTCCTCCTCTTTCTACTAATCAATAGCTGTTGAAATGTTGTCTATTTGGATTTAAAAAAATCATCAGTTTGTGGGAATAGGTGTGCTGAAACTTTTCTTCCCATACTGTGTTCTGTTGCCACATTTCCAAGTCTTGTTCATCACTCAACTAAATGGAAATTAAGTTTCACTGTGACTAGACACTTACCTCAGTTGTACAATACCACTATATGCTATAATATTTTGTACTGCTTGAAAATCAGAGACATGGTTTGAATATTGCCGTCCATCAACGATTCCCAACCAAATAATTTGGTTTAATTTAGTGAGCTTGAGCAATTTTGACAAAAATAATAGATACATGTTGCCCTTAGATTTGTGCAAGGTTGGTAGAATCTTATCCAAAATGATTCACAGCAGAAACAGCTAACAAAGGTGCTTCCACCGAGTATTAACTCTGGGGTGTGAAGACATAGGCTATGCCATCAATACATCTTAATGTTTTATTTTTTGTTAATTAAATGTTAAAATACAGTATCAAAATAACACAAGGTGATAGTGTATTGTATTTAATGCAACATTACTATCAACTGCTCTGCAATACAGTACCAATCAAAAGTTTGGACACACCTACTCATTCCAGGGTTTTTTACTATTTTCTAATACAACTATTTTCATTGTAGAATAATAGTGAAGACATCAAAACTATGAAATAACACATATGGAATCATGCAGTAGCCAAAAAATGTTTAACAAATACAAATATATTTTATATTTATCATGACTCAGGGTGAGACCCAGATGCAGACACGTGAGGCAGATGGTTCAAGTCTCTGAGATTTATTGAGTACACAGGGGTAGGCCAAAGGGACTAAAGAGAACAGGAGAACCGGAAAAAACATGCTGGTAGACTTAACGAGACAAGACGAACTGGCAACAGACACACAGAAAACACAGGTAAATGCACAGTGGATAATGGGGGAAATAGGAGTTACCTGGTGGGAGGTGCAGACCAGTTGCAGAGGATAAATTCATTTTAGTTACCAGCCTCAGAAATTGCAGCCCAAATAAATGATTCAGAGTTCAAGTAACAGACACATCTTAACATCAACTGTTCTGAAGAGACTGCGTGAATCAGGCCTTCATGGTCGAATTGCTGCAAAGAAACCGCTACTAAAGGACACCAAAAAGAAGAAGAGACTTGCTTGGGCCAATAAACATGAGAAATGGACATTAGACCGGTGGAAATCTGTCCTTTGGTCTGGTGAGTCCAAATTTGAGATTTTCGGCTCCAACCGCCGAGGCTTTGTGAGACAAAGAGTAGGTGAATGGATGACCTCTGCATGTGTGGTTCCCACCGTGAAGCATGGAGGAGGAAGTGTGATAGTGTGGGGGTGCTTTGCTGGTGACACTGTCGGTGATTTATTTAGAATTCAAGGCACACTTAACCAGCATGGCTACCACTCAATTCTGATGCGATACGCCATCCCATCTTGTTTGCGCTTACTGGGACTATCATTTATTTTTTCAACGGGACAATAACCCAACACACCTCCAGGCTGTGTAATGGCTATTGACCAAAAAGGAGAGTGATGGAGTGCTGCATCAGATGACCTGGGCTCCACAATCACCCGACCTCAACCCAATCGAGATGGTTTGGGATGAGTTGGACCACAGAGTGAAGAAAAAGCCGCAAACAAGTGCTGAGCATATGTGGGACCTCCTTCAAGACTGTTGGAAAAGTTCCAGGTGAAGCTGGTTGAGAGAATTCCAAGAGTGTGCAAAGCTGTCATCAAGGCAAAGGGTGGCTACTTTGAAGAATCTCAAATATATTATTATTCTATAATTATTATTCTATAATGTAGAAAATAGTACAAATAAAGAAAAACCCTTGAATGTATCCAACTGTTTGACTGGTACTGTATATTAGAATCAATATAATATTATAAGCACTGCAAAGTTGAGGTGGATTGGTGGACTGCAAGAAATATGTATACAGTAGACATAATAATTAAGGAAGACCACTGCACAAGTGATGAAAAGTTTTTCACATTTATTAGTTTGATGTGTTATTATTGTTTTGTTATTGTTGTTGTTGGCTAGAAGATGAACACAAAAATGGAAACATGATGCTGCTTCTTTAGAGTATGACACCCTCAGATGGACTATTGAAGGGTGGAGGCCAACATGTACAATCAGGTCCATAATTATTGGCACCCTTGATAAAGATTAGCAAAAATGACTGTATAAAATGAATCAAACAAATACTGAACTATATTGTATGCTCAAAAAAATGGGGAAATTATATTATTTTATACTAATGCAATTGCTAAGAGAAAGAGATTTTGTTTAGCAAGTAATCGAAAAGAAAGCAGTCAAAATGATTGGCACCCGTTTTCAATATTTATTTATTTGACCTTTATTTTACTGAGACCAAGGTCTCTTTTACAGATGAGCCCTGAATTACATAAATTACAGACAATACACACATCAATATCAATACAAAATGCAAACATAAAGAAAAACACCGTCATAAAAAACAAACACATTAATTGGTAAAAAGGTCCTCTTTCAGCATTCTGAATTGCCCTACAGGCACCAAAACTTCAAATATCTGAACATTTTGAAGATTGTTCCACAAATAAGGTGCAAAAAAAGTAAAAACTGATTTTACCTAACTCGGTAGAGACCAAAGGAATTTCCAGAGTTAGCCATCCCTGAGACTGGATGTGGTAACTCTTACGTCTAAAGTTTAGTAATTATGTTAGGTACAGTGGGACTTTTGGTAAAAGGGCTTTACAATGGAAAACATAGCAAAGTATCAACCTACGTGACATCAAAGAGGGCCAACCAACTTTCTGGTAGAGAATGCAGTGATGAGTGCTAAAATTGTCACCTGTAATAAAGTGCAGTGCGCTATGATAAACTGCATCCAACAGCTTTAATGAAGTAGCAGCTGCGTTCATATAGATGTCTCCATAGTCTAGGACCGATAGGAACGTTGACTGAATAATCTGCTTTCTACCATTTATTGAGAGGCAGGACCTATTTCTATAAAAGAAGCCAAGTTTTATTCTCAGCTTCTTAACTTGTCAATATGCTTTTTAAAAGACAGCTTTTCATCTATCCATATACCCAAATACTTGTATGCAGGGATACGATCAATATGGACACCATCCAAAGTACATATGCTTAAATCATCAGAGTTATTTTTCTGCGCTCTAGAGAACAACATATACTTAGTTTTACCTGCACTAAATACTAATTTCAGGTCAATCAAGTTTTTCTTTAATACAATGAAGGCAGACTGTAGTTCAGGTAGAGCCTGGTCAACCGTGGGGGCAATAGCATACACAACAGTATCATCGGCATACAAGTGCAGGTTACAATTTTTTACAGACAAGTCGATATTGTTAATGTAAACAGTAAAAAGTACAGGACCCAAAATCGACCCCTGCGTGACAACTTTCGTAATATCCAGGAAACCTAATTTAACACCATCAGTAGATGCACATTGAGTTCTAGTAGATACACATTAAGCAAGTTTAGACAGAACTTGCTTAGGCAGGGAAAAAGAGGAATTTGTACGCTTTAGTGCATCTACCGTTCCAAAATTTAGAATGATTACCAGTCAGAGATAGAGCTTAAAAGTAGCTTGATTTAGCTTTCTTAATCGAGATTGTACATGTTTTCAATTGTGGAAAAATTGCCAGTCTACTACAGAGTCAGATGTCCTTTGATTTCTCCTCTGAATGAGCTCAGATAACCAAGGGTTTGATCTTTCTTCTGAGCTATCTTTCACTCTGAATTGTTTGAAAGAGGAGTGTTTATCTGCCAGAGAAATAAATATGGAGGAGTCATTTTCTAGAGCCACGGTCAGGAATACAGGAGACAGTGGCTAAATCAGAGTAGAACGTCATGTCAATTAAACGAGGATTAGTATTTTGCTGTTTCATATCTCTAATACATAATATGGGACAATGATCACTGAGATCATATCCAAATGCTCCATTTGACAAATATTTATGGGGGTTATTAGTAAGAATAAAATCAATCAATGAGGAGGTAAGAGTTTTTCACATTTAGCTGTGTGGGTTTTGAGATCAATTGAGTCAGATTAAAATCAATGCATATACTCTTAAACTGACCTGAGGACGGGGATAGCCAATCCAGATTCAAATCGCCTAAAATGACCAACTCCGAGGACAGAAAAGGTGTTAAACACACAGATATAGCACCAATAGCATCCGCTATGGCAGCAGGGGGGCGGTAAATCCCAGCAACAAATAAATGTATATTCTGGTTTGTGGACAAATCTACAACCAGGAGCTTCAATTTCATGGCAACAGACATATTTAAAGATTGTGATGCCATGAAAATTGATTTTACTTATATGGCCATTCCTCCCCTTTCTGCAATCTGTCACATCTAAATACATTATAATAATTAACTTCAATGACTTTATCAGAGACATAACCATAACCAAGTTTCCAAGAGAACCAGTATGTCAGGACATGAGTCCTGTACCCAAATGTAAATTGTGTCCATTTTGTTTTATCATACTTCACACATTTAGGTGCATTAGCCCAAGCCCCCTATGAGATTTAAAGTCAGAGGGGGTATTCAGATCATTCCCATCAGAACTAAAAGGAACAGGGTCATCTGCAGCTATTTGTTGAGTGGGCTGAGACTTTGCCAAGGTCTCTGTCCAACCACGTAACAGCAAAGCAGACTAAGCTAATTTTGACAGAACTCCCTCAAGTCACTGGATGTGAGAGCAGAGTTGGCAGAGTTCAGTCCACCCAGATGAAGCTCCCACCAAAGGAGTGGAGCTGCTGCAGGGAACCGGAGTGGCTGCCAATGCTCCATTCTGGGTGTACACGGGAGGCCTTGGTGTGGTTCCTGTTGCAGGGTTGGGGCTGCCATTGCGGGCAGGAGTGTCCCAGGCCTGTCCTAGAGATGGAAGTAGGGAGGGTAACCAAAACTAACCTGGGAGGGAGGTTGTGGGGGGAATTGAGGAGGGTGGTTTGGAGGGCTGATGATGTGAATGATACATGGTGTGGACTGCATCATGTGGTGCACTACCCTCAATAGAGTTTTGCCAGACCCCAGGGTAGTGGTCAGTGCTGTGTAGAGCTGGGCTGAGTTGAGGTGGGCCTGGTCTAGTAGAGCTGTGCTATGAGGGGCCAGGTCTGGCAGAGCTCTGAGGTATGGTCTGGGCTGGGGTACCCACCAGTTGGCCACTATTTGTCCCACCCCATGAGTACAGTCCAATGCTGTGAAGGGTTGTGTTGGGCTGAGCTGATCTGTGTCCAGCACCGCTGGGTTGAGCTGGGCTGCTTCTGGTACCACTGGGTTCAGCTGGGTTGGTTCCGGCACTGCTGGGCTGAGCTGGTCTGTGTCTAGTGTTGCTGGGCTTTTTTTTCCCTTTTTTTCGTTCAACTTTTTCACTCCGGACGTTTTATCTGGACGTGGTTCGTCAGGACTTCCAACAGCCGAAGCTAAGTAATAACATTAACATGATGCCTTCTAATTGCAGTCGCTGTACTCACAATATACAGGAGAACGATCGCCTTACAGTGAGGATAGCTGTGCTGCAAGCCCAGCTTCAGACGTAATCGTTAGGCAAGGGTAATTTCAGTGTAGGAAAGGATGAAACAGCATCTGTGCCACCAGTAAGTACAGATAGTAACGTTAGTATAAATCCCCTCACACGGTCCCCGCAGCCGGACAACTTTCTCATGGCTTCTGGAGGGAAATGCTGTAGAAATGCTCAACCGGTGTCGCTCATTCAGCCGACAGAAACTTTCAACCGGTTCTCCCCATTAAGCAGCGAGTCAGAGGCTGAGCCTTCTCTGGTCTCTACTCCTCCCGTTACGGGGTCTGAGACGTCGAAGCTTCCCACCATTAGCTCTGACAAATTGAAAACCCTAGTCATTGGCGACTCCATTACACGCAGTATTAGACTTAAAACGAATCATCCAGCGATCATAAACTGTTTACCAGGGGGCAGGGCTACCGACGTTAAGGCCACTCCTGGGCTACAATATCCGGACCCCTTCTACTGCCGGTACGGGGCACGGACCCCGCCGATCCTCTACGACTGGAATACCAACATAATCTGCCCGAGGATTCCAACAGGCCCCTCAGGCGCGACGCCCGCTGAAGGCCCATTCTGCTAACCTGCTAGGCCTGCTAGCTACCTAGAGCTACTTGGAACCCTACTAATTCCACGACTGGTCTATCGACGTCACTGCACGAAGAGGCAAAAACAGACTTACCCCCATCTGCTAACTGCTAGCTTGCCAGCCCCGGTCTGCTAACTGCTAGCTTGTTTAGCCCCGGCCTACTAACTGTTAGCTTGTCAGCATCGGCCTGCTAACTGTCTGAATCGCTGTGTCCCCAGTCAGCCCAACCACTCACTGGACCCATATGTTCACTTGGCTACGCATGCCTCTCTCTAATATCAATATGCCTCGTCCATTACTGTCCTGGTTAGTGATTACTGTCTTATTTCACTGTAGAGCCTCTAGCCCTGCTCAATATGCCTTAACCGACCATGTTGTTCCACTTCCTACATATGCGATGACATCACCTGGTTTAAACGTCTCTAGAGACTATATCTCTCTCTCATCATTACTCAATGCCTAGGTTTACCTCCAATGTACTCACATCCTTCCTTACCTTTGTCTGTACACTATGCCTTGAATCTATGCTATCGTGTCCAGAAACCTGTTCCTTTTAATCTCTGTTCCGAAAGTGCTAGATGGCCAGTTCGTATAGCATTTAGCCGTACCCTTATCCTACTTCTCCTCTGTTCCTCTGGTGATGTAGAGGTTAATCCAGGCCCTGCAGTGCCTAGCTCCACTCCCCCTCCCCAGGTGCGCTCATTTGTTGACTTCTGTAACCGTAAAAAGCCTTGGTTTCATGCATGTTAACATTAGAAGCCTACTCCCTAAGTTTGTTTAACTCACTGCTTTAGCACACTCTGCCAACCCGGATGTCTTAGCCGTGTCTGAATCCTGGCTTAGGAAAACCACCAAAAACCCTGAAATCTCCATCGCTAACTATAACATTTTCCACCAAGATAGATAGATGCCAAAGGGGGAGGTGTTGCAATCTACTGCAAAGATAGCCTGCAGAGTTCTGTATTACTATCCAAGTCTGTACCTAAACAATTCAAGCTTCTACTTCTAAAAATTCACCTTTCCAGAAACAAGTCTCTCACTGTTGCCGCTTGCTATAGACCTCCCTCTGCCTCCAGCTGTGCCCTCGATACCATATGTGAATTGATTGCCCCCCATCTATCTTCTGAGCTCGTGCTACTAGGTGACCTGAACTGGGACATGCTTAACACCCCGGCCATCCTACAATCTAAGCTTGATGCCATCAATCTCACACAGATTATCAATGAACCTACCAGGTACAACTCCAAATCCGTAAACACGGGCACCCTCATAGATGTCATCCTAACTAACTCGCCCTCCAAATACACCTCTGCTGTTTTCAATCAAGATCTCAGCGATCACTGCCTCATTGCCTGCATCCGTAATGGGTCTGCGACCAAACGACCACCCCTCATCACTGTCAAACGCTCCCTAAAACACTTCTGCGAGCAGGCCTTTCTAATCGACCTGGCCGGGGTATCCTGGAATGACATTGACCTCATCCCGTTAGTAGATGATGCCTGGCCATTCTTTAAGTGCCTTCCTCACCATCTTAAATAAGCATGCCCCATTCCAAAAAAATTGAACTAGGAATAGATATAGTCCTTGGTTCACTCCAGACATGTCTGCCCTTGACCAGCACAAAAACATCCTGTGGCGTTCTACATTAGCATCGAATAGTCCCCGTGATATGCAACTTTTCAGGGAAGTTAGGAACAAATATACACAGGCAGTTAGGAAAGCTAAGGCTAGCTTTTTCAAACAGAATTTTGCATCCTGTAGTACTAACTCAAAAAAGTTCTGGGACACTGTAAAGTCCATGGAGAATAAGAGCACCTCCTCCCAGCTGCCCAAGGCTAGGAAATACTGTCACCACCGATAAATCCACTATAATTGAGAATTTCAATAAGCATTTCTCTACGGCTGGCCATGCTTTCCACCTGGCTACCCCTACCCCGGTCAACTGCCCGGCACCCTCCACAGCAACCCGCCAAAGCACCACCATTTCTCCTTCACCCAAATCCAGATAGCTGATGTTCTGAAAGAGCTGCAAAATCTGGACCCCTACAAATCAGCCGGGCTAGACAATCTGGACCCTCTCTTTCTAAAAGTATCTGCCGAAATTGTTGCAACCCCTATTACTAGCCTGTTCAACCTCTCTTTCATGTCTAGAATCGGCTTCTTATATCGCAAGAAAGCATCCTTCACTCATACTGCCAAACATACCCTCGTAAAACTGACCATCCTACCGATCCTCGACTTCGGTGATGTCATCTATAAAATAGCCTCCAACACTCTACTCAACAAACTGGATGCAGTCTATCACAGTGTCATCCGTTTTGTCACCAAAGCCCCATACACTACCCACCATTGCGACCTGTACACTCTCGTTGGTTGGCCCTCGCTTCATACTCGTCGCCAAACCCACTGGCTACAGGTCATCTACAAGTCTCTGCTAGGTAAAGCCCTCCTTATCTCAGCTCACTGGTCAGCATAGCAGCACCCACTCGTAGCAAGCGCTCCCGCAGGTATATCTCACTGGTCACCCCCAAAACCAATTCCTCCTTTGGTCGTCTTTCCTTCCAGTTCTCTGCTGCCAATGACTGGAACAAACTGCAAAAATCATATCTCCCTCACTAGCTTTAAGCAGCAGCTGTCAGAGCAGCTCACAGATCACTGCACCTGTACATAGATGGGCTGTTTACAGATGGGCTATCTACCTACCTCATCCCCATACTGTATTTATTTATTTATTTATTTATCTTGCTCCTTTGCACCCCAGTATCTCTACTTGCACATTCATCTTCTGCACATCTACCATTCCAGTGTTTAATTGCTATATTGTAATTACTTCGCCACCATGGCCTATTTATTGCCTTAACTCCCTTATCTTACCTCATTTGCACTCACTGTATATAGACTTTTTGTTTTCTATTGTATTATTGACTGTATGTTTTGTTTATTCCATGTGTAACTCTGTGTTGTATGTGTCGAATTGCTATGCTTCGTCTTGGCCAGGTCGCAGTTGCAAATGAGAACTTGTTCTCAACTAGCCTACCTGGTTAAATAAAGGTGATTTTTTTTTTTTTTTTTTATAATCTGAAGATGGTGCTGGCTAAAGCTAAAACTGGCGAGTGTAGAGAGTATAGAGATATTGTTATCCACGTCGGCACCAACGATGTTAGGATGAAACAGTCAGAGGTCACCAAGCGCAACATAGCTTCAGCGTGTAAATAAGCTAGAAACATATGTCGCCATCGAGTAATTGTCTCTGGCCCCCTCCCAGTTAGCGGGAGTGATGAGCTCTATAGCAGAGTCTCACAACTCAATCGCTGGTTGAAAACTGTTTTCTGCCCCTCCCAAAAGGTAGAATTTGTAGATAATTGGCCCTCTTTCTGGGACTCACCCACAAACAGGAACAAGCCTGACCTGTTGAGGAGTGACAGACTCCATCCTAGCTGGAGGGGTGCTCTCATCTTATCTACGAACATAGACAGCGCTCTAACTCCCCTAGCTTCAGACAAGTCCCGTGGGGGTTGTTGAGAAAAACGGAGAACACCGTCATTAGTTTGTAGGCCAAACCATTCTGACGCTACAGAAGATTTATGAGAAGACCTATTTTCGGGACGTCTCTTATGTTTGACCCAAGTTAAACAATTTAAAGGCAATGCTAACAAATACTAATTAAGTGTATGTAAACTTCTGACCCACTGGGAATGTGATGAAAGAAATAAAAGCTGAAATAAATCATTCCGTCTACTATTATTCTGACATTTCACATTCTTAAAATAAAGTGGTGATCCTAACTGACCTAAGACAGGGAATTTTTACTAGGATTAAATGTCAGGAATTGTGAAAAACTGAGTTTAAATGTATTTGGCTGAGGTGTATGTAAACTTCCGACTTCAACTGTAACTCAGTATTTTTATTATTTATTTCATACAGTCTTTTTTGCTCATCTTTATCAAGGGTGCTAATAGTTATGGACCTGACTGTCTATATTTAAAACAGGTGGGGTGGTGGGTTCTACCTACTAAGCTAACATATGGATTGTTTTAAGATGGTCATGCCATGGATCATTTAGTGATTTGATTGAACATTTTAGGACCCCTGGCTGTGTCACCGGGGTCTGATATACAGCGCTGTAGCTCTGCCACTTCCCACCACAGATGCAGAAGTATGACAAACTGTAAGCGGATGTGGTGGATTGAGACGCTGCCCATTCAACAAAAAAATATATATATCTAGTTTTAACAAACGGATTTTGATGGAAAATGTTAATTAGATTGACGCACAGATGCATCAATCGACTCTAAAGGGACTGGAGATCATCTCACAAAAATTGTTAAAGGAAAGGAAGAGGATAAAACTATTAAAAAGTAATTTTATGTTTTCCTTGCAACTGCTTGACCCTGTAAATGCAATCAAATGTCCTAACTTAAATATAGTTTTGTGCACTGTACTCAATTTTAGTTATCTGATGACAGGTCTTGATTTGGCTATGTCCACTGCACTTTAACGGCAAACATATTATCAACTCAATGTAATTAGTTCATAACAGTGTTACCATTTCAACACATGATCTTTCAGATGTTGACCATTTTATCCAGCAGTAGTTGCCGTCAGAAGCGAAAGGTGGGTGTGAAAACGAATGGCCTTTATGACATGTTATTTACAGTGCCTTCAGAAAGTATTCAAACCCCTTGACTTTTTCCGCATTTTGTTCTGTTACAGCCTGAATTCAAAATGTATTAAATTGAATGTTTTTGTCACTGGCCTACACATAATACCCCATAATGTCAAAGAGGAATGATGTTTTTCGAAATTTTTACAAATTAATAAAATATAAAAAGCTGAAATGTCTTAAATATTCAACCCCTTTGCTATGGCAAGCCTAAATAACTTCAGGAGTAGAAATGTGCTTAATAAGTCACATAGTAAGTTGCATGGACTCACTCTGTGCAATACTAGTGTTTAACATGATTTTTGAATGACTACTTCATCTCTGTACCACACATATGCAATTATCTGTATGGTCCCTCAGTCGAGCAGTGAATTTCAAACACAGGTTTGACCACAAAGACCTGGGAGGTTTTCCAATGCCTCGCAAAGAAGGCCACCTATTGGTAGATGGGTAAAAATAAAATATCCCTTTAAGCATGGTAAAGTTGTTAATTACACTTTGGACGGTGTATCAATACACCCAGTCACATCAAAGTTAGTCGTCCTACCTAACTCAGTTGTCGGAGAGGAAGGAAACCGTTCAGAGATTTCACCATGAAGCCAATGGTGACTTTAAAACAGTTACAGAGTTTAATGGCTGTGATAGGAGAAAACTGAGGATGGATCAAAAACATTGTAGTTACTCCACAATACTAACCTAATTAACAGAGTGAAAAGAAGGACGCCTGTTGTCACGGCCGTCGAAAGGAGGAGACCAAGGCGCAGCGTGTTATGCGTACATTCTTCTTTATTACAAGAATGAACACTGAACAAAACTAACAAAATAACAAAACTAACCGTGAAGCTATACAAATGCTGACAGGCAACTACACATAGACAAGAACCCACAAATACCCAAGGGAAAATGGCTACCTAAATATGGTCCCCAATCAGAGACAACGATAAACAGCTGCCTCTGATTGGGAACCATATCAGGCCACCATAGACATATAAATACCTAGACCTACAAAACCCCTAGACATACAAAACCCTAGACGAGACAAAACTAGCATACCCACCCTAGTCACACCCTGACCTAACCAAAATAATAAAGAAAACATAGATAACTAAGGTCAGGGCGTGACACCTGTAAAGAATACAAATATTCCAAAACATTCATTCTATTTGCAATAAGGCACTAAAGTAATACTGCAAAATCTGTGGCAAAGCAATTAACTTTTTGTCCTGAAAACAAAGTGTTATGTTTGGGTTAAATCCAATGCAACACATTACTGGGTACCACTCTCCATATTTTCAAACATAGTGGTGAATGCATCATGTTATGGGTATGCTTGTAATTATTAAGGACTGGGGAGTTTTTCAGGATAAAAAAGGAAACAAAATGGAGCTAAGCACAGGCAAAATCCCAGAGGAAAACCTGGTTCAGTCTGCTTTCCACCAAACACTGAGAGATTAATTCACCTTTCAGTAGAACAGTAACCTTAAACACAAGGCCAAATCTACACTGGAGTTGCTTACCAAGAAGACAGTGAATGTTCCTGAGTGGCCGAGTTACAGTGTTGACTTAAATCTACTTGAAAATGTATGGTAAGACCTAAAAATGATTGTCTTGCAGTGATCAACAACCAATTTGACAGATCTTGAAGAATTTTGAAAATAATAATGGGAAAATGTTGCATAATCCAGGTGTGGAAAGCTCGAAAAGACCAACCCCAAAAATACTTACAGCTGTAATCCCTGCCAAAGGTGCTTCTACAAAGTATTGACTCAGGGGTGTGAATACGTACAGTATGTAAATGAGATATGTCTGTATTTCATTTTCAATAAATGTGCAACATTTCTGACAATGCAGTAATAACCAACGGGTAATCTAACCTAACAATTCCACAACTACTACCTTATACACACAAGTGTAAAGGGATAAAGAATATGTACATAAAGATATATGAATAAGTGATGGTACAGAACGGCATAGGCAAGATGCAGTAGATGGTATTGAGTACAGTATATACATATACATTATATTAAGTGGCATTGTTTAAAGTGGCTAGTGATACATTTTTGATCAATTCCCATCAATGTCCATTATTAAAGTGAGCTGGAGTTGAGTCAGCATGTTGTGGTGGCTGTTTAACAGTCTGATGGCCTTGAGATAGAAGCTGTTTTTCAGTCTCTCGGTCCCTGCTTTGATGCACCTGTACTCACCTCGCCTTCTGGATGATAGCGGGGTGAACAGGCAGTGGCTCGGGTGGTTGTTGTCCTTGATGATCTTTATGGCCTTCCTGTGACATCGGGTGGTGTAGGTGTCCTGGAGGGCAGGTAGTTTGCCCCCAGTGATGCGTTGTGCAGACCTCACTACCCTCTGGAGAGCCTTCCGGTTGTGGGCGGAGCAGTTGCCGTACCAGGCGGTGATACAGCCCGACAGGATGCTCTTGATTGTGCATCTGTAGAAGTTTGTGAGTGACAAGCCGAATTTCTTCAGCCTCCTGAGGTTGAAGAGGCGCTGCTGCGCCTTCTTCACAACGCTGTCTGTGTGGGTGGACCAACTCAGTTTGTCAGTGATGTGTACGCCGAGGAACTTAAAACGTACTACCCTCTCCACTACTGTCCCGTCGATGTGGATAGGGGGGTGCTCCCTCTGCTGTTTCCTGAAGTCCACAATCATCTCCTTTGTTTTGTTGACGTTGAGTGTGAGGTTATTTTCCTGACACCACACTCCGAGGGCCCTCACCTCCTCCCTGTAGGACGTCTCATCGTTGTTGGTAATCAAGCCTACCGCTGTAGTGTCGTCCGCAAACTTGATGATTGAGTTGGAGGCGTGCATGGCCACGCAGTCGTGGGTGAACAGGGAGTACAGGAGAGGGCTCAGAACGCACCCTTGTGGGGCCCCAGTGTTGAGGATCAGCGGGGTGGAGATGTTGTTACCTACCCTCACCACCTGGGGGCGGCCCGTCAGGAAGTCCAGTACCCAGTTGCACAGGGCGGGGTCGAGACCCAGGGTCTCGAGCTTGATGACGAGTTTGGAGGGTACTATGGTGTTAAATGCTGAGCTGTAGTCGATGAACAGCATTCTCACATAGCACTGCCTGCTCCTCAGTCCCAGTTGCTAATATATGCATATTATTATTCGTATTGGATAGAAAACCCTCTGAAGTTTCTAAAACTGTTTGAATTTTGTCTGTGAGTATCCTCTTGTCCAGATGGGTTAGGACAGTGTGCAGTGTGATTGCGATTGCGTCGTCTGTGGACCTATTGGGGCGGTAAGCAAATTGGAGTGGGTCTAGGGTGTCAGGTAGGGTGGAGGTGATATGGTCCTTGACTAGTCTCTCAAAGCACTTCATGATGACAGAAGTGAGTGCTACGGGGCGATAGTCCTTTAGCTCAGTTACCTTAGCTTTCTTGGGAACAGGAACAATGGTGGCCCTCTTGAAGCATGTGGGAACAGCAGACTGGGATAAGGATTGATTGAATATGTCCGTAAACACACCAGCCAGGTGGTCTGCGCATGCTCTGAGGACGCGGCTGGGGATACCGTCTGGGCCTGCAGCCTTGCGAGGGTTAACACGTTTAAATGTTTTACTCACGTCGGCTGCAGTGAAGGAGAGTCCGCAGGTGTTGGTAGCGGGCCGTGTCAGTGGCACTGTATTGTCCTCAAAGCGAGCAAAGAAGTTATTTAGTCTGTCTGGGAGCAAGACATCCTGGTCCGTGACGGGTTGGTTTTCTTTTTGTAATCCGTGATTGACTGTAGACCCTGTCACATACCTCTTGTGTCTGAGCCGTTGAATTGCAACTCTACTTTGACATCATGTCAGTGATTCTCTTGTTAACACAGGTGTGAGTGTTGATGAGGACAAGGCTGGAGATCACTCTGTCATGCTGATTGAGTTCGAATAACAGACTGGAAGCTTCAAAAGGAGGGTGGTGCTTGGAATCATTGTTCTTTCTCTGTCAACCATGGTTACATGCAAGGACACACGTGCCGTCATCATTGCTTTCCACAAAAAGGGCTTCACAGGCAAGAATATTGCTGCCAGTAAGATTGCACCTAAATCAACCATTTATCGGATCATCAAGAACTTCAAGGAGAGCGGTTCAGTTGTTGTGAAGAAGGCTTCAGGGCGCCCAAGAAGTCCAGCAAGCGCCAGGACCGTCTCCTAAAGTTGATTCAGCTGCGGGATCGGGGCACCACCAGTACAGAGCTTGCTCAGGAATGGCAGCAGGCAGGTGTGAGTGCATCTGCACACACAGTGAGGCGAAGACTTTTGGAGGATGGCCTGGTGTCAAGAAGGGCAGCAAAGAAGCCACTTCTCTCCAGGAAAAACATCAGGGACAGACTGATATTCTGCAAAAGGTACAGGGAATGGACTGCTGAGGACTGGGGTAAAGTCATTTTCTCTGATGAATCCCCTTTCCGATTGTTTGGGGCATCCGGAAAAAAGCTTGTCCGGAGAAGACAAGGTGAGCGCTACCATCAGTCCTGTGTCATGCCAACAGTAAAGCATCCTGGGACCATTCATGTGTGGGGTTGCTTCTCAGCCAAGGGAGTGGGCTCACTCACAATTTTGCCTAAGAACACAACCATGAATAAAGAATGGTACCAACACATCTTCCGAGAGCAACTTCTGCCAACCATCCAGGAACAGTTTGGTGACGAACAATGCATTTTCCAGCATGATGGAGCACCTTGCCATAAGGCAAAAGTGGCTCGGGGAACAAAACATTGATATTTTGGGTCCATGGCCAGGAAACTCCCCAGACCTTAATCCCATTGAGAACTTGTGGTCAATCCTCAAGAGGCGGGTGGACAAACAAATTCTGACAAACTCTAAGCATTGATTATGCAAGAATGGGCTGCCATCAGTCAGGATGTGGCCCTGAAGTTAATTGACAGCATGCCAGGGCGGTCTTGAAAAAGAACGGTCAACACAGCAAATATTGACTCTTTGCATCAACTTCATGTAATTGTCAATAAAAGCCTTTCACACTTATGAAATGCTTGTAATTATACTTACAGTATTTCATAGTAACATCTGACAAAAATATCTAAAGACACTGAAGCTGCAAACTTTGTGGAAATTAGTATTTGTGTCATTCTCAAAACCTTTGGCCACGACTGTACAGTAGATGGGTGAGATGTCAAAGTTTTTTAAATCCATTTTCAATTCAGCCTGTAACATAACAAAATGTATAATAAGTCAACGGGTATGAATACTTTCTAAAGCACTGTATAAATGCAGTATATTGAGACAGTTAAAATAAACTATTATTTATGTTAGACCAGTTGAAGTAGTGTTATCTTTCTTGGCCTGTTTGAATAAAACATTGGGAAACATCACCCACAACCCTTATTTTGTATGGTCTGTGCCCACAATATTGAAGCTACCTGCAAACAGGAGCACATGTACACTTGAGGCCTCTATCGCAGATCGACAAAAGTCAAAGTCCTCGACCAGAGGTTGTGGTCTGCAGCCATACTTGCACTGAAAACAGGAAGCGGCATCACAGCCATTGTCCATGAGGTTTTTTAGCAGAGACAGACATCTTATACAGATCATAACAGTGGCAGGGAACATAGTAGGGTAGTATGGGATGCAGGCGTTAATGTTGTCTCGGTGCTACACCAATAGGGTGACCATGTCGATACAACCCCGCCTCCTGGGTGCTAATAATTTGGAGTACTTTTTCAATACTTGCACTTTATTGGCCCCTCTCCTCCTCAAACATTAATAACATATCATAAACTATTTAATCTGTAAAACTTTGCCACCACTGTTGCTTCAAATGTTTTTGCTGAGCACGAATCTCTGAATTGTGTCTGACCTACAGTAGGAATCTGACCTAGTCTAATAAAATATTTTGTTTTCCCCTTACTGGCATGTGATATTCAGAGCCAAGGCCACCCACTTGGACTGATGCCACTTGGACTCAGCCCTTAAACATTGACTGTGTAATAACAGTTGTCACAGGGGGTATGGCCTTGTGTACAGCATGCCAAGGGAAAGTCCCATGCGGTGTACATATTGGTCCATGTTTCCATGCCAGCAAGTAAATAAATAAATGCTGCAAGCATGCACTGGCAATCTAGGGCAAGCTTTCCATTTGTAAGCAATAAATATGGTCAACTGATATTAGTTTACGCATGCCAAATTCATGTCACTTCATAACTAAGAATACGTTTGATCTCATAGGCCCTCTGAGAGATGTTTTTAGTAATACCTCTTTAATGAATTATATTATATTTATCTTATTAAGTATTTTTGTGTCAATTTTTAACCCTTGCGCAACCAGGAACGTTTCCATTAAACACAGACTCGAATATTGAATATTACTGTATTTGTTATTGTTACTACTTATCAGAAGTAACTGCACAATTACCTTAACCACAAAAACGTTTGAAATGTTATGTTTCTAAAAGGTTATAGGTAAATAATCAATTTACCTGCAGTTGAAATTTCATGCAGGCTCACCTGTGTGAATTAGGAGGGCCGGGGTTGGCAAAAGGGGGTACATTGTTAGGGAATGCCCAGATGGGTTGGGGGTCCTGCCAGATATAGCTGTGGAGGATCTCATCAGGCCCCCAGTTCTCTGGGCATCAGCCAAGCTCCTCTCCACAGCCAGCTGTAGCAGCTCCTCATCCAACAAGCTACTGTAAAAGCTGTAATCGTCAATGCCCAGAGTCCTGTACCCTGCTGACTCTGGCATGTACAAACTGCCAGTGGCCTTGATGTAACTGTGGGAGGAATTAATGAGTCACTAATATCAACTATACGTATTATAATTATACTTATTTGTATTCATGTGTAGTACAATATAATAATAATAATATACTGAATATTATATACAGGGTAACACTTTATTTGGAGGGTATCTACAAGGACTTCATAAAACATTGATAACCCATACATAACACAGTCACTATAATCACGGAAAGGGTTTCAATGTTTGGTCTATTTCAAGCTGAATTCACATTTGCTGACAGCTCAAATCAATTATTTACCAAAATTGGATGTTGATCAGATGTCTTTGCTCGGTAGGACATTTGATTTATAGTACAAGCAAATACAGTAGGCTATGTTAGTGCCAAACAAACTAAAAATACAATCTTCTTTCAACAGACCCTTCCATTTTGGCACTATTGTGTCATGCCATAGTAAAACAAGAATAAGTCATTTGTCCAGATCTAGAGGTTATGCATACTGGAAACACATGCAATGCAGTATGAATAAATAGATGTAACATATTTGCGATTTGATAATACTAAATTTGAAATCAATGTAAACAATATTATCCACACACAAAAAGTTATTCAAACGTATTCTACCAAAATGTACTATTGTGTACCTTAGTAGCGCTTCCCTTCCTCCTCTTTCTACTAGTATTCAACAGCATGTTTGTGTCTGAAACAATTCATACAAACTGATGAAGGACATTTAAAGGCCCAGTGCAGTCAACAATGTAATTTGCCTGTGTTTTATATACACTGCTCAAAAAAATAAAGGGAACACTTAAACAACACAATGTAACTCCAAGTCAATCACACTTCTGTGAAATCAAACTGTCCACTTAGGAAGCAACACTGATTGACAATAAATTTCACATGCTGTTGTGCAAATGGAATAGACAAAAGGTGGAAATTATAGGCAATTAGCAAGACACCCCCAAAAAAGGAGTGATTCTGCAGGTGGTGATCACAGACCACTTCTCAGTTCCTATGCTTCCTGGCTGATGTTTTGGTCACTTTTGAATGCTGGCGGTGCTCTCACTCTAGTGGTAGCATGAGACGGAGTCTACAACCCACACAAGTGGCTCAGGTAGTGCAGTTCATCCAGGATGGCACATCAATGCGAGCTGTGGCAAAAAGGTTTGCTGTGTCTGTCAGCGTAGTGTCCAGAGCATGGAGGCGCTACCAGGAGACAGGCCAGTACATCAGGAGACGTGGAGGAGGCCGTAAGAGGGCAACAACCCAGCAGCAGGACCGCTACCTCCGCCTTTGTGCAAGGAGGTGCACTGCCAGCGCCCTGCAAAATGACCTCCAGCAGGCCACAAATGTGCATGTGTCTGCTCAAACGGTCAGAAACAGACTCCATGAGGGTGGTATGAGGGCCCGACGTCCACAGGTGGGGGTTGTGCTTACAGCCCAACACCGTGCAGGACGTTTGGCATTTGCCAGAGAACACCAAGATTGGCAAATTCGCCACTGGCGCCCTGTGCTCTTCACAGATGAAAGCAGGTTCACACTGAGCACATGAGCACATGTGACAGACGTGACAGAGTCTGGAGACGCCGTGGAGAACGTTCTGCTGCCTGCAACATCCTCCAGCATGACCGGTTTGGCGATGGGTCAGTCATGGTGTGGGGTGGCATTTCTTTGTGGGGCCGCACAGCCCTCCATGTGCTCGCCAGAGGTAGCCTGACTGCCAATAGGTACCGAGATGAGATCCTCAGACCCCTTGTGAGACCATATGCTGACACATGCACATTTGTGGCCTGCTGGAGGTCATTTTGCAGGGCTCTGGCAGTGCACCTCCTTGCACAAAGGCGGAGGTAGCGGTCCTGCTGCTGGGTTGTTGCCCTCCTACGGCCTCCTCCACATCTCCTGATGTACTGGCCTGTCTCCTGGTAGCGCCTCCATGCTCTGGACACTACGCTGACAGACACAGCAAACCTTTTTGCCACAGCTCGCATTGATGTGCCATCCTGGATGAACTGCACTACCTGAGCCACTTGTGTGGGTTGTAGACTCCGTCTCATGCTACCACTAGAGTGAGAGCACCGCCAGCATTCAAAAGTGACCAAAACATCAGCCAGGAAGCATAGGAACTGAGAAGTGGTCTGTGGTCACCACCTGCAGAATCACTTCTTTTTTGGGGGTGTCTTGCTAATTGCCTATAATTTCCACCTTTTGTCTATTCCATTTGCACAACAGCATGTGAAATTTATTGTCAATCAGTGTTGCTTCCTAAGTGGACAGTTTGATTTCACAGAAGTGTGATTGACTTGGAGTTACATTGTGTTGTTTAAGTGTTCCCTTTATTTTTTTGAGCAGTGTATATTTCCACACTATGAGGTTGGAATAATACTGTGAAATCGTGAAAATTTGGATAATGTGCTTTAATGTAAGAGCCTTTTGAAAATGCTGCATGAAATTTCAGCCTGTTTTGGTGGGATGGAGTTTTGGCCTGCCTGGTGACATCACCAGGCGGTAAATGAGTTAGACCAATAAGAAAGAGAGTTCCAAACCTCTCTGCCTATAACAGCTAGTTTTCTTTTTTCCCCTCTTCACTCAGACCACTCCCAGACAGTCCTAGCAAAAGTATTGCTTGAGAAATTGCTCTTTGCTAAGAAGGAATTTTTGTTTCTTTTTGACAATTTTAATTGAAAACAATCACAGTAAGGTACTTAATTGTTATACAGAAATTATTTGATATTGAGGCAAAATCGGCTGCATTTGGAACTTTATAAGACCCACCCAAGATGAAACAATCAAGGTCACCTACCTCTTTCCCCAAAAAAACATTCTTAAAATATTTGCTATTTGCTATGCTCTATGATAACAATAACATAAAGTAGTATCCCCTTTTCTAATACCCTACTTGTCTGATATCTGGTTATTAACTGGTAAAACTAGTGTTTGTGTGGCAAATATTGTGTGACCTCAGTGTCACAAAAATGATGACCCCACTTGTTTCCACTTCACTTGGGTTGCAAGGCAATTGAGGTGGGGTGGGGTGAGTGGCCAACGCAGCCTACTATTGATGTGGCCCAATAGGCAAATACTGTTTGAAGCACTATAAACCAGGGGTATTTATATTTATTATGGATCCCCATTAGCGGCTGCCAAAGCAACATACTCTTCCTGATGTCCAGCAAAATTAAGGCAGTTTATGCTATTTTAAAAACATTACAATACATTCACAGATTTCACAACACACTGTGTGTCCTCAGGCCCCTACTCCACCACTACCACATATCTACAGTACTAAATCTATGTGTATGTATAGGGCATATGTTATCGCGTGTGTGTGTGTGTGCCAATGTTTGCGTTGCTTCACAGTCCCCACTGTTTTTTCATCTGTTTTTTAAATCTAATAGTCTGTCCTGGACTTGGGGACTGTGAAGAGACCTCTTGTGGCATGTCTTGTGGGGTATGCATGGGTGTCTGAGCTGTGTGCCAGTAGACAGCTCGGTGCATTCAACATGTCAATACCTCTCATAAATAAAAGTAGTGATGAAGTCAATCTCTCCCCCACTTTCAGCCAGGGGAGATTGACATGCATATTATTAATATTAGCTCTCTGTGTACGTCCAAGAGCCAGCCGTGCTGCCCTGTTCTGAGCCAATTGCAATTTTCCTAAGTCCTTTTTTGTGGCACCTGACCACACGACTGAACAGTAGTCAAGGTGCGACAAAACTAGGGCCTGTAGGACCTGCCTTGTTGATAGTGTTAAGAAGGCAGAGCATCGCTTTATTATAGACATACTTCTCCCCATCTTAGCTACTACTAGCGTTACTCCAAGCAGTTTAGTCATCTCAACTTGCTCAATTTCCACATTCATTATTACAAGATTTAGTTGTGGTTAAGGGTTTAGTGAGTATTTTGTTCCAAATACAATGCTTTTAGTTTAAAAAATATTTAGTGCTAACTTATTCCTTGCCACCCACTCTGAAACTAACTGCAACTTTTTGTTGAGTGTTGCAGTAATTTCATTTGATGTAGTAGCTGACGTGTATAGTGTTGAGTCATCCGCATACATAGACATTCTGGCTTTACTCAAAGTCAGTGGCATGTCGTTAGTAAAAAGAATTAAAAGCAAGGAGCCTAAACAGCTACCCTGGGGAATTCCTGATTCTAACTGGATTATATTTGAAAGGTTTCCATTAAATAACACCCTCTGTGTTCTGTAAGACAAGAAACTCTTTATCCACATTATAGCAGGGGGTGTAAAGCCATAACACATATGTTTTTCCAGCAGCAGACAATGATCGATAATGTCAAAAGCTGCACTGAAGTCTAACAAGACAGCCCCCACAATCATTTTATCATCAATTTCTCTGAGCCAATCATCAGTCATTTGTGTAAGTTCTGTGCTTGTTGAGTGTCCTTCCCACATACAGTGCTTTCGGAAAGTATTCAGAAACCCTTGACTTTCCACATTTTTTTTACGTTACAGCCTTATTCTAAATGTATAAAATTATTTTTTCCCATCAATCTACACACAATACCCCATAATGACAAAGCAAAAATAGGTTTTTAGAAATGTTGCTAATTTATAAAAATACAAAAATATTTATCACATTTATATTCAGACCCATTACCCAGTACTTTGTTGAAGCACCTTTAGCAGCGATTACAGCCTCGAGTCTTCTTGGGAATGACGCTACAAGCTTGGCACATCTGTATAAAAAAATGTATAATAATAATATGGGGAGTTTCTCCCATTCTTCTCTGCAGATCCTCTCAAGCTCTGTCAGGTTGGATGGGGAGCATTGCTCCACAGCTATTTTCAGGTCTCTCCAGAGATGTTCGATCGGGTTCAAATCCAGGCTCTGGCTGGACCACTCAAGGACATTCAGAGACTTGTCCTTAAGCCACTCGTCGGATGTGGCAGGGCCTGAAATCTATTACGGATTACAAAGGGAAACCCAGACGCAATCTGCCCTGTGACACGAGCCTACTAGACGAGCTAAATGCCTTTTATGCTCGCTTCGAGGCAAACAACACTGAAGTATGCACAAGATTACCAGCTGTTCTGGATGACTGTGTGATAACGCTCTCGTTAGCCGATGTGAACACAGCCTTTAAACAGGTCAACATTCACAAAGTTGCTGGACCAGATGGATTACCAGGACGTGTACTCAAAGCATGCACGGATCTGTCAAGGGTCTTCACTTACATTTTCAACCTCTCCCTGACCGACTCTGTAATAGCTACACGTTTCAAGCAGACCACCATAGTCCCTGTGCCCAAGGAAGCAAAGGTAACCTAGCTAAATGATTACCGCCCCATGGCACTCATGTCGGTAGCCATGAAGTGCTTTGAAAGGCTGGTCATGGCTCACATCAACAGCATCCTCCCGGACACCCTAGACCCACTCCAATTCGCATACCGCCCCAACAGATCCCTTTCTCACCTGGACATAAGGAACACCTATGTGAGAATGCTGTTCATTGACTACAGCTCAGCGTTCAACACCATAGTGCCCACGAAGCTCATCACTAAGCTAAGGACTCTGGGACTAAAGACCTCCCTCTGCAACTGGATCCTGGACTTCCTGACGGGCCGCCCCCAGGTGGTGAGAGTAGGCAACAACACATCTGCCACGCTGATCCTTAACACTGGGACCCCTCAGGGGTGTGCACCTCTCCTGTATTCCCTGTTCACCCACAACTGCGTGGCCAAACACGACTCCAACACCATCATTAAGTTTGCTGACAACATAACAGTGGTAGGCCTGATCACCGACAATGGTGAGACAGCCTATAGGGAGGAGGTCAGAGAACTGGCAGTGTGGTGCCAGGACAACAACATCTCCCTCAATGTGAGCAAGACAAAGGAGATGATCGTGGACTACAGGAAAGGCGGGACGAACAAGCCCCCATTAACATCGACTGGACTGTAGTGGAGCGGGTCGAGAGTTTCAAGTTCCTTGGTGTCCATATCACCAACAAACTATCATGGTCCAAACATACCAAGACAGTCGTGAAGAGGGCACGACAAAACATTTTCCTCCTCAGGAGAATAAAAAGATTTGGCATGGGTCCCCAGATCCTTAAAAGGTTATACAGCTGCACAAATTGAGAGCATCCTGACCAGTTGCGTCACCGCCCGGTATGGCAACTGCTCGGCATCTGACCGTAAGGCACTACAGAGGGTAGTGCGAAGGCCCAATATATCACTGGGGCCACACTTCCTGCCATCCAGGACCGATACAATAGGCGGTGTCAGAGGAAAGCCCATGAAATTGTCAGAGACTCCAGTCACCCAAGTTATAGACTGTTTTCTCTGCTACCGCACTGCATGCGGTACCGGAGCGCCAAGTCTAGGACCAAAAGGCTCCTCAACAGACAAGCTGGATTCAGTCCTATGTACCAAATATGAAATTGTGTTTTTTACATTGGATAAAAGTAGAAACTCAGAGCTAGAAAATTGTATATCATACACTGCAGTTGAGGAACAATGGTAAAGTAATTCTGATTTGAAAGTTGATAAACTTGTAACCCCACTTTTGAGAAAATGGCACATGAATTTCTTGGTACCCATACTGGACTGCGCTTCTTTGTCTACACCCATTCAGCATTGTTCACACCCTCTTAAGCCTTAGCCACGCCCATCACTTTAAGGATTCATGTGTGGCCATGTGCTAAACAGAGTGAATATGGTGATGTAGTAAACAACCCAAGGTTTTAAGTCTAAAAGTGGTGAAAGTAGTAGCAAAAAAGTAGCAGTAAAAACAGACTGTCTAGTCCTTGGCCTATATCCTAATCTGATTGTGGTGCAGGTCATGTTCTTCACATTACCATCTCTGGTAAACACACACTATATCAAATATAAATGTCCTCTCACTGTCAACTGTGTTAATTTTCAGCAAACTTAACATGTGTAAATATTTGTATGAACATAACAAGATTCAACAACTGAGACAAACTGAACAAGTTCCACAGACATGTGACTAACAGAAATGGAATAATGTGTCCCTGAACAAAGGAGGGGTCAAAATCAAAAGTAACAGTCAGTGTCTGGTGTGGCCACCAGCTGCATTAAGTACTGCAGTGCATCTCTTCCTCATGGACTGCACCATATTTGCCAGTTCTTGCTGTGAGATGCTACCCTATTCTTCCATCAAGGCACCTGCAAGTTCCCAGACATTTCTGGGGGGAATGGCCCTAGCCCTCACCCTCGATCCAACAGGTCGCAGACATGCTCAATAGGATTGAGATCCGGGCTCTTCGCTGGTCATGGCAGAACACTGACATTCTTGTCTTGCAGGAAATGACGCACAGCACAAGCAGTATGGCTGGTGGCATTGTCATGCTGGAGGGTCATGTCAGGATGAACCTGCAGGAAGGGTACCACATGACGGAGAAGGATGTCTTCCCTGTAACGCACAGAGTTGAGATTGCCTGCAATGACAACAAGCTCAGTCCGATGATGCTGTGACACGCCGCCCAAGACCATGACAGACCCTCCACCTCCAAATCGATCCCACTCCAGAGTACAGGCCTCGGTATAACGCTCATTCCTTCGACGATAAACGCGAATCCGACCATCACCCCTGGTGAGACAAAACTGTGACTCGTCAGTGAAGAGCACTTTTTGTCAGTCCTGTCTGGTCCAGCGACGATGGGTTTGTGCCCATTGGCGACATTTTTGCCGGTGATGTCTGGTGAGGACCTGTCATACAACAGGCCTACAAGCCCTCAGTCCAGCCTCTCTCAGCCTATTGTGGACAGTCTGAGCACTGATGGAGGGATTGTGCATTCCTGGTGTAACTTGGGCAGTTGTTGTTGCCATCCTGTACCTGTCCCGCAGGTGTGATGTTCGGGTGTACCGATCCTGTGCAGGTGTTGTTACACATGGTCTGCCACTGTGAGGACAATCAGCTGTCCATCCTGTCTCCCTGTAGCGCTGTCTTAGGCGTCTCACAGTACGGACTGGCCACATCTGCAGTCCTCATGCCTCCTTGCAGCATGCCTTAGGCACGTTCACGCAGATGAACAGGGATCCTGGGCATCTTTCTTTTGGTGTTTTTCAGAGTCAGTAGAAAGGCCTCTTTAGTGTCCTAAGTTTTCATAACTGTGACCTTAATTGTCTGTAAGCTGTTAGTGTCTTAATGACCTTTCCACAGGTGCATGTTCATTAATTGTTTATGGTTCATTGAACAAGCATGGGAAACAGTGTTTAAACCCTTTACAATGAAGATCTGTGAAGTTATTTGGATTTTTATGAATTTTCTTTGAAAGACAGGGCCCTGAAAAAGGGACGTTTATTTTTTTGCTGAGTTTAGAATCTAAGTTTATTTGACACATGCAAAGGATACAGCTAACATTAGGCTATAACTAGCAATGCAAATGGATTTCTGAGATACAAATAATATTACTATACAGATCATACACGTAACATTAGCTGGCTAACAGTACGCTTTAACTTGCAATGAAAACGACTTTCTGACAAAATTAGAAATGTATTGTAATGGACATTTTAATGTCCGTGCTTTTCTTATAACTAATGTCTGTGTTCTATTTATGTGCTGTTCTGCAAACCAATTTCAGTGTTCATGCAAGTGACTGACTGAACGAATCCTCACTATCAGAAGCTGCAATTTGGCAGTACGCCCAAACCTTGTTTTCAGAACGAGAACGAAAGATATCTCAGTTTCCAGGTCTCAGCTTAGATAAAAGAAGCCTGGTCTGTCACCTGTCACATGTTATGAACCAGTATTGGTCGGTCACATGAATTAAACAAAACGGTAATGATGAATTGATTTAGCTAAATCATGCAAATATAACTTGTCTGTGTGTAGCCGTAAATAAGACAACTGCTGGGACTGCCCAGGCGGAGCTCCTGATTGACATGTGTACTATGGTGCATTGAGTTGGTTGGAACCTCTCCAGCGCCCTGACAAATAAAGAATGATTCATTTAAGATTGACTTTGAGAGTCCCTGTGTAAGAATTTCCACGACAGTATAATACCTGAAGTTGTAGCTAGACTCTTACTCATATACATGGATGAACACTTCTCCCTCTGTCATAGTTGCCCTTAGTTTGAAAATGTAACCCGGAGACAGGTGTTTTATACAACAGCCTCCTGTGTTCTCCTTTCAACTCTCATTTGGCAATCATCTCCCTGCTTCCACCAAGCATTCCATTGATTTCAAAACTCGGTCAGCTTCTTCCGTAACAAAAACACTGTTGATCGCCGTTTCATCTGATGACAGTGATGGGGGAAGACTCTACAATGTCTGGTTCAATGAAAATGTTTTTACTAAATCAGGGATTTCCTCAAAGTCTGATTTATTTCAGTCAGTGAGTTTAAACAAGGCACGATCGTCCTCCAGAAAGTAGTCCATCACAACTTTTTCCCAGTGATATTTGTCGATAGCGCTATTAAAACCTGTTTGGGATAGGGAGAAGCATTTACACTTTTGCATGAAATGCGTGCCCAGAATAAACTGTCTGCTACTCTGTCCCAGATGCTAATATATGCATGTTATTAGTGTTATTGGATAAAACACACTCGGAAGTTTCTGAAACTGTTTGAATAATGTCTGTGAGTATAACAGAACTCATAAGGCAGGCGAAAACCTGAGAAAAATCCAACCAGGAAGTGGGAAATCTGAGGTTTGTTGTTTTTCAAAGCTTGGCCTAACAAATACACAGTGTCTTTGGGGTTATGTTGCACTTCCTAAGGCTTCCACTAGATGTCAACCATCTTTAGAAACTGGTTTCAGGCTTCTGCTATAAAGGAGGGGGGAATGGTAGCTGAATGAGTCATGGGTCTGGCAGAGTGTCTCAGGCTCGTGACGCGCGCTCCCGACAGAGTTAGCTCTCGTTCCAGTGCTTTGCTACAGACAATGGAATTCTCCGGTTGGAACATTATTGATGATTTATGTTAAAAACATCCTAAAGAATGATTCCATAAATCATTTGATATGTTTCTACGACCTGTAATGGAACTTTTTCGAGTTTGTCTGGACGTAGTGCTCATGAAGATGGATTACTGGGCTGAACACGCTAACAACTAGTGGCTATTTGGACATAAATGATGGACTTTATGGAACAAATCAGTTCAAATCAAATCATTGTCGAACTGGGATTCCTGGGAGTGCATTCTGAAGATCATCAAAGGTAAGTGAATATTTATAATGTTATTTCTAACTTCTGTTGACTCCAACATGGCGGATATTTCTTTGGCTGGATTGGGCTCTGAGCGCCGTACTCAGATTATGCTTTTTCCGTAAAGTTTTTTAAAAATATGACACAGCGGTTGCATTAAGGAGAAGTCTATCTTTAATTCTGTGAATAACACTTGTATTTTTTATCAATGTCTATTATGAGTATTTCTGGGATTTCTGTGGCTATCTGCAAAATCACCGGATGTTTTATAATCAAAACATTACTGCACGTAGCGCGCCAATGTAAACTGAGATTTTGGATATAAATATGCACATTATCGAACAAAACATACATGTTTTGTGTAACATGATGTCCTATGAGTGTCATCTGATGAAGATCATCAAAGGTTAGTGATTAATTGTATCTACTATACTTCTGCTTTTTGTGACTCCTATCTTTGGCTGGAAAAATGACTTTTTTTCGACTTGGCTCTGAACTAACATAATCCTATGTTGTGCTTTCGCTGTAAAGCCGTTTTGAAATCGGACGCGATGGGTAGATTAACAAGATGTTTCTTTCATTTGCTGTATTGGATATTTCCCAAAAATATTTTTGAATTTCGCGTGCTGCCTTTTCAGCGGAGTGTTGTTGAAGGGTTCCGCTAGCGGAACGCCTGCGCTAGAAAGGTTAACTTCAAGGCAGCAATGCAACACTTTTTTAGTTCTTCATGATATCTTTAAAAAAAGCCTCGGTAGACAGGATTAACCACACATACTGAGCAGCTCATGTTATAGACAGAAGCATGCTACATGCCAGACCAATCCGAACTCATCTCTCGGCATGTCCAGCCCATCCATTATCTCAGCCAATTGTGGCTAGTGGGAATGTTCCTGTATTTTTCCATAGCTAAACCAACTAGGCTTGTAATTGAACAATTGTATTCATATTTACAGATGGCGTACACGTATGTTATTAAGGCAAATGAAAGTTCACATGTTCCAGAAGGCATTTCTGCCAAAAGACGCATTTTGATAAAAATATTTTTCTAAAACGTTTAAATGCCTGTGCTGTGAAGTAGTGACGTGCAACACACACCTAACTTATTGAAATTGGTCACATATTGTACATTTTGCACATATAATGCACATATAATACGAATTGTAATTTGTAACATCATATGAAATGAGTGATGGGCATCCATAAATTAATACATACCATATGAAACATAACATATCATACTAAATGGAGTGCCTCGGATTTACATACAGAATAATACGAAATATTCTGAGACCAAGTTGCAGCACATGTACAGTACCTACGGGGGAAGGATGGCCAACCACACAGGAGGGTGATTTTCACTAAGGAGGAAGGAGGCTGTGCTGACCAAGATGCATGCTGGCCATTTCGGAGTGAAATGCATGATTGCCAAAATCAACCTACGCTTCTTCTGGCGTGGGATTGTCAAGGAAGTGGACAGCTGGCCAGGTGAATAACCTTTTGTTTATCAATCACATTCTATTATATGTGAAATGAGTAGACTTTCAATGAATGTCATATCATAGAGAACACAATGTTTCGACCTGTCTAGCCTGCCAGAAGTTTGAGAGGGTGAAGACTGTGGCATCGGAGTTGAAGCCATCAAAGTTTTTTCACCATGTCATATGATCGGTAAGTGTGTCACAATGAAAGTTTTGCACTGATAAGTTGTTTTGTAATGGTTGATTTATTTGACCACAGCAGAGTTCAATATTATATCATGTGTGCGTGTGCCAGTATCCTTACATACATGAAAATATGCATACTGTATGACACAGAACAAAGTAATCTTCTCTCTAACACTTTCAATGTTAGGGGTGGACCTGATCGGACCCTTCACGAAATCCAGGAATGGCAACCGCAGGTGTCTGACGGCGACTGATTACTTCACCAATACCTGTTAATGTCAGTAAATAAAGAGAACGTGCTTAACTCTAAATTCCTTTCTGTAACGCATTAAATAGGATGCTTGGAAGCAAAATTGATTTGCATGTTGAATAATACCTATCAAGGACAAGACTGGCGAGGCCACCTCCAAGTTGATGATTGACATCTTCAACACCCACGGTGCTCCTGAGGTCATCTTGAGTGATCGAGGTCATGAACTCTGGAACAAGGTAAGGATATTATAGGCTATACTCTGTCACCAAGTATACTGAACAAAAATATAAAAGCAATATAAATGTAAAGTGTTGGTCCCATGTTTCATGAGCTGAAATAAAAGACCCTAGACATTTTTCAATTCACACAAAACACTTATTTCTCTCAATTTCTTTGCACAAATTTGTTTACATCCCAGTTAGTGAGCATTTTTCATTTTTTGTTTATCTTTTTTGACATTAGTTTTTATTTTTTTCCTATAATCAGACATATTTCAATATCCTACATTGTCAATCGATATCCCTTTCCTACCCCCTCCAGGTTTGGATGAACGGACCAACCAGACCGCTAAGACTGCCATGGGCAAGTCGCTTGACGGGTACCAGGAAAGGTGGGAGTACAACCTGAAGGTAATTCTCTTTGCACACAACAGCAGTGTCCAGGCCTCCACCAAGTACCCACCCTATTGCCTGCTGTACGGACGGGAGCCGCTGTTGGCTGAAGTAAACAATACAATTGTAAATACAATTAAAGCAAATTATTGCATATACTGTGGTCATTCAAATTTGTGATTGACTTAATGTGTTGTTGTTTGTCTATTGCTATTTTTGTATAACGTACTTTCAGATCACTGAAACTCCACCTGATGTGGTGGAAGTTGTCAAACCAGATCAGAACGCCTTCGAGGACCACCTTCAGGTACGGGCTAAGAAGTAGATGGAGGTTTTTGACCAGTAAAAAATGATTGTCTGTTATTAATTTATTTTCTGGCCCTCTAAGAGATATGTAAGAGATGGCTTTGTAATAATATAAAATATATATTTTATTTATGTTATCAAACAAAGTGAGACTGAATATCGACAAGGCACAGGAGAAGCAGAAGGAGAGCTACCAGAGGAGGATCAAGAATGGGACCAAGTGCTTCGACATCCGGGCGAATGACTTGGTTTGGAAGAAGGACGAAAGGTAGGCAAGACTTGGAAAATCTTGCTGCTCTTTCGCTCCTAGCTGGGGTTCACCATCCGTTAAGGTGAATATTAAAATCTCATATAATAACTATTTGCATTTGCACACAAAATAACCTGAAGCTAGTTTTAGACTTTCCTAACACTGATATTTTTCTCTTTGTCTTCCTAGGGTTACCTCGTGGAAACAAACAACCTCCAGTTGGAGCAGTTGGACGTTTGGCTCAAAAGCATTAAGAAGTAAAGAAATTCCACAAATTAACTTTTAACAAGGCACACCTGTTAATTGAAATGCATTCCTGGTGACTACCTCATGAAGCTGGTTGAGAGAATGCCAAGAGTGTGCAAAGCTGTCATCAAGGAAAAGGGTGGCTACTTTGAAGAATCTCAAAAATATATTTGTTAAACACTTTTTTGGTTACTACATGATTCCATATGTGTTATTTCAAAGTTTGGTTGTCTTCATTATTATTCTATAATGTCGAAAATAGTAAAAAAAATAAAGGAAAACCCTTGAATGAGTAGGTGTGCCCAAACGTTTGACTGTATCTTGGCCTATACCTTGACGTGGTGAGAGAGCTTTCAACTAAACCAGGCCCGTTATTGAAAATTACATAACCTTTGTGTTTGCTTTTTCATCCCGCCACCCCTGCCTCCTCCTCTTCCCTTTACTCTGCTTTTGATCTCCAGGGGTTCTGCCATATTCCGAGACTGAGGCGACTGGACAAGACAACAACCAGCTTGAGAAAACTTCAAGCCCCCATTCTGAGACTGGCTACCTGTCGAGGACAAGTGACAGGAAGAATTAGCCCCTGCAGCTCCTGTCTCTTGATTCTGCCTATTCCCCCTCTCCTCATCCTTTAACTCTTTCTCTCCTCTCCCTCCAGACAAAATTCTGCACCTAGTGACATCTGACCAAAAATCTGCCCACTCATCCCATTCCCTCCTCTCTTCTTCATCTCTGGAGAGCTCCTCCCATTCCTTACTCCCCTCATCAACTCCTCTAATGTAAAAAATAACAGACATGTATCCTTTCTTTTATTTTCTATGTCTACCATTAACATTATTGCATGTCTAATCAAACATTTAATTTAAATTAAAGAAATAACAATATTTTGACATACCGGATTACCTGGAACCTGTGTGTTTGCTTGTTTACGTCTCATCCCCTGTTCCCTTTAACTGCTCCTGTTCACCAGGACCTAGGGGTTCTGCCTAACACCCAGACGTGGCTCCACCTGATGTCCTCCATTACCAACCATCCTCCAACTTTTCATCATCTACAATTACTGTTATTGTCATGTTGTCATTATCTGCTAAAAGAGTTTGCTTGCTGTATCATACTGGGCACATAATATGTGAGATACACAGATGGACTAAAAACACTAGCAGTGCAAACACACAAAGAGAGCAGCAGTGCCTGGACTTCGCAGTCTCCCTCTTCAAGTCCCCCTTTTGAGACTGGCTGCCTGTTGACAACAAGTGACAGGCAGAACTACCCACCCACACAGCATCCATCTCCTCTCTATTTCACACATCAGAATGGAGTATTTCAGTCTATGATTGCCATGTGAGTGTATATAAAATCTGTGAAAATAAATGAGTGACACACCTGTACCACTAAAAGATCAAAATGTATATATTTAAATCTTAAATATTGCCATGTTGGTTTTCATATCTGTTCACAAGGTGTTCATTGTTGTAAATTGTAATGTATCCCTTGATGCTATTTGTTAGTTCAACATTATTCATTGTTGTATTTCCTAGGACCTACGGTAGGTACATATACAGTATATTCAATTCAACCACAAGGGTGTACTAATGAGCTATGCAAGATAGGAAAAACTGTATCATAATGGAGGACTACTTTCAGTGTAGACAAGACAAGGCGAGGGAAGCTAAAAAAAAAAAAAAACATGTTAAGACAGTGAATTAATCAAATTGATTTGCATATGAATGGAGTGGAAATTCGATGACTTTGTGATCTGTAAGTCACATTAATGTGTCAAACAGATTACACGTTTTTTTTGCTATTTCTGAAACGTAGCAACGTTCATATTGTTGAAATGTTAACAAGGTACCCAAAAGTAGTTTGAAGTTATGTTTTCATCTTATTAGCTGAACAAAACTAGTTTAAATCAGCTTTTTTACATAGCGGGATGAAAAGAAAGTCATTTTGGCTGTAATGATCTCCAATATTCAACGCATTAGGTCGTCACACAGTGGCGATTTTAGCATGTAAATCTTGGTGGGGCAAAAAGAAATTCTGGGATGCATGCCAGCAAAGCCACTACACAACACACCACTAAACAATATTAATTGCACTATACCACTGCTACACCTGACTATCAGCGAAGCCTTGTCTGGCTGCAAAACAGTTCATTCAGCCTCATTTACTGCCTTTAAAAGAAAAATGCTGATATGGCTGACTTGCTTAAACACATGTGGTCTCTACTGACAATTGAGATGTATAAACTATGGCATAAGGGGACGACAAGCGGATAAGAGGCTATCCGTAATTTCGATTAAGACATTAATGAGCAAGCTAGGATGGACGTAGTCAATATAACTATTTGTTAAGCACTTTTTAAATGTACAGCGACATAATTCAGAACATGGGCCGTTCTTACAGTGTTCTCCCTGTACACCAAGTCAGAACCGATAAATAATGGGGGCATATAAGCAGACAAGCAGACAATGAAAGCGAAATTAGAGGTGAAAAGGGACCAAATTATTAGGGTGAGGCACATGGGCTACTAACAACTTACTACACAACATACACTTAGTGTTACTTTCTTAGCTACAGTATACATATCTGCCTGGTATATTACATAATTTATGCAGCAGCTTACAAGACATTTTTAGACTCACTTTGTTGTGCTGTGCTCACTTGAACAGGTCCTGCGTGGGCAAATTTTGTCATCAACTGTCATCAAAGTCTAGCATTTATGGTGCTTTATGGTCCCAGACAACTGGGAACTCCAGGAAAAAAAAGTTGAATCATGATGATGTCAGTGATCTTCAGGTCGTAGCTCTATAAAGAGGCCTGAGTTCCTGATTTACAATTTCGAGTTGGATGAAAGTTCAAAACTTATTTTCCCAGTCGTAGCTCGTTTTTCCCGAGTTCACAGTTGCCTTGAACTCACTAAAGATTTTGCAGTTCCGAGTTAACAGTTGTTTTGAGCACGGCACAAATCATGCTTCAATGACAGCATGGCCAATGTTGAATGTTTATCATTTTAAACTAGGAAAAAATACCCTTAATCTTAGACTTGGGACCACACAGCCATTCCACTGAATAGCAGGCTAATGATTGCTTTGCAATGCTTGCAGTTAGCCACTGATTCCTTCCAAACCACTCATTGTTGAATTTGCGATTTCCAACTTGTTGTGTAATGTCCAATGGCCGATGAGCACCGATACATTTTATCTCTAATTTCTCTTAATTATTTCTCTTCATATGACAAGGATTAAAAAGGATTTGCCAGTAGATTGTCGACTTGATTCATGATGATGACTGCTAGCTAAGATTTTGAAAGTGTAATGTTGACATGATCAGTCCAAACAACGCTACTGTAGATATAGCGTGATTTGACGTAATTTTATCTTGAGCCTTCTTGGATGGGCACGTCTAATGTAACTCTATGGCAGCACCCAAGAGGCTAGAATTTTCGAGGTCTACAGTTAGACTTTGCGGTGACGTAGTGTCCCCATGAATGACAGAACACTGAGCCAATCACGACGCAACGCTCCGTATTTTCTGCTGGCTTGCCCCACCATCACAGAAAGCACTGTGTTAGACTGAAACATCTATATTTTGGAGCTGCCTTTCTCAAGAAAACAAAAAGAGACCATGTTTGTATGCAGCTTTATTAACTCAATTATATATATTTTTACCGTGCGGTAATCTGGTCCTGCATACATCCCATGCATTTCTGTTTGGATAGCATGTTTATCTCATGATCACATATCTCTTAAATTATGTTACGACGCCTGTTTGATGACTTATGTATTTGAGGAAGCAGATTTTTTTTTTCACGCCTTAAAGTTTAATCTAAAAAGGGAATCAATTAGAAGTTTTTCCTTCCAATCTACACATTCTGCTCTTATACGTACTGTGGTGGCAGCATTATGTTATGGCTATGCTTGTCACCGGCAGGGACTGGGGAGTTTGTCAGGATCAAAATAAATTTGAAAGGCGCAAAGCCCAGATAAGAGAGAGGAAAACCTGCCTCAGTCTTCTGAATACCTAATCCTGGTAATTGTGATGCCAAAGACACAACAGAACGGCTTTCCAAAAGGTGTTTAGTGTTCCTGAGTGGTCCAGTCTCAGTCCTGACTTAAATCTGCTTGAAAATTGCTGTCTATCAATGTGTGTGTGCGGACAACATGGATATATGTTGCCCTAAGCATTGTGCAAAGTTAGTAGAATCTTATTCAAAATGATTCACAGCTGTAATGGCTGGCAAAGTTGCTTCCACTAAGTATTAACTCTGTGGTGTGAAGACATAGGCAATCAAGACATCCTAGTTTTCTATTTTGAATTAATTTGGAACATTTTCTATCATTGTTCTTCACACTGACAATATGGAAGTAGGCTGTGTAAATCATTAGGGGGAAAATGTAGTTGAATTTTAAGGCAGCAAAATGTGAAGACTGTGCAAGGGGTGTGTAGACTTTCACTATGCACTGTAATTCCTAGTTGTTTTTAATGTTATTATTTAATCTGATGCTTTCAGGCAGTTATGAACAAATCCCAGAAATGGACAATAGGCTATATAGCAATCCACCGTCTTACTGAGTGATAACACAACCAAAACAACCAACGCATGGCACCCAGTAGGTTGGTTCGATTATCTTAGTTTAGAATGCTACTGGAGCCAAGAGGACGATAGGTTTCGAGTAGTAAGATTTTTATTTAAAAAATTGTCCTGAGTAGTAAGAATGAATTATAAAGCACAAGCTGCAATTCACTATCATCAAAGCAAGCCAACTACCAAATTCTTATTGGAAATGTAGACCTATGGAGCTTCTCTTTACCTTTTTATCCATGTACTGAGTACAGTAATCTATCCATACACCAGGTGGCGGTATAGTCAAATAAAAACCTTCAAGAGAATGTACAGTGCATTCAGAAAGTATTCACACCCCTTGACCTTTTACACATTTTGTTGTGTTACAACCTGAATTTAAAATGTATTACATTGAGATTTTGTGCCACTGGCCTACACAAAATACCCCATAATGTCAGTGTAATTATGTTTTTATACATTTTTACAAATTAATAAATAGTTTTCAGGAGTAAAAATGTGCTTAACAAGTCACATAATAAGTTGCATGGACTCACTGAGTGCAATAATAGTGTTTAACATGATTTTTGAATGACTCTCATCTCTGTACCCCATACATACAATTATCTGTAAGGTCCCTCAGTCGAGCAGTGAATTCCAAACACAGAATCAACCAAAAAGACCAGTGAGTTTTTCCAATGTCTCGCAAAGAAGGGCACCTATTGGTAGATGTGTAAAAGAAAAAAGGGCAGACACTGAATATTCCTTTGAGCATGGTGAAGTTATTAATTACACTTTGGCTGCTGTATCAATATACCAAGTCACTACAAAGATACAAGCGTCCTTCCTAACTCATTTGCAGGAGAGGAAGGAAATAGCTTAGGGATTTCACCATGAGGCAAAGGGTGACTTTAAAACAGTTACAGAGTTGAATGGCTGTGATAGGAAAAAACTGAAGATGGATCAACAACAAACAAATCCAATACAACACATTACTTAGTATCACTCTCCATATTTTCAAATCTGGTGGGGGCTGCATTATGTGATGAGCAATGTTCCCTGTAATTGTTTTCGACAAATTTCAGGTCTGCTGAGCAACTTGAACATTGTGAACACTGAGGTTGTACCCGCTTTAAGTTACAGTTTTAACAGTGGCCAAGTAGGGTACTGTGGCTATTTGATCAGAATCTAGGCCTACCAGAATGGCCTACCATCAAACACAATGGAGAAAATGTATCCCATAACATTTTAACATGGAAATAGCTGTTCTATCATTCAGCCTACAGTAGCAGCCAATGTGTGGTGTTCAATGTAGGCCTACATTCCATGAAACTTTTGAAAAAAACATGCATGGCTTGACATTAACCTGTTTATCCACTTGTCCTTCAGACAAGGAGGTAACTGAAAATGTTGTGTTGTTTGATGCAAGAAACCTTTACAAAATAAAATGCATTATTACAAAATGTGCACACGTGGCTACATGCAGCTCTCGCTTTGATCTCAAAACAAGCACATCTACTCACAACCACTCATGCTGTAAACACAGTCCAGTTCAAAGTAAATAGTACAGATCCATATATGTCAATGGTCTGTTTGCATATAGGCCTACTGCAGCTCTGATTGTTTACGACGCACTGGTCTGTGTAGAGTACGGGCTGTGGTGCGTGTCAATGCAATAGAATCCTACATTTAAATAATTGGCTTTTTATTTGTGTTTTACTGGGCTGATGGTGCCTGAATCTGATGGTCAGTCTCAGCGGAGGGAGAGAGCAGCAGACTGAGGGTCCGCCTCTCAACATCCATCCGCTCTCTCTTTCCTCCACTGACACTGACCAAAAAGGGACACTGTCTTCCAGCTGATGGGTAAATTTGAGTCGCACCTCATTATTTCTGCCTCATGCACAAATTCATGTTGTTGCTCCTATGAACAGAAAAAGTTAAATATTCCTTGATATTAAAAAAGACCAAAGCTGCTAATAATAACAACGCAAGACAATAGAAACATTTTCCTTCATTCATTACTGCTACAGTGCTTGTTGTAGTACTGACAGGAAATAGGAAGAAAGCGCATTATATGGCTTATAAAAGTATTGAATACAAAGTGCTGTCAGTGAGTAAACATGAACTCACTCATAAAAACAACAGCTTTTTGCTGTATTAGTTGACAGTCTCTCTCTAGTCATGGTTTCAAACATATCAACTTTGCTGTAGCTTTCTTTTACGCCTGCTACATTATTACAGACACAATAATCTGAGCCATCCGATTGGCCAGCGGTAGTCTTCTAGTGCACTTGATTTGCTCTCTGGGCCACCAGAAAGGCAGAGTTTGTACCTTTAGACACATGAAATGGTTAAAAATGGCAACAGTTCTCTACCCGGCCGCAGGGCAGCAGAATCGTGTTCACCTACCACCAACAGCATGAGACTAATAAAAAAAAAGTATTTATTGTTTTACATAAATGTTTGGCAATGGACTAGGAAGGCCTTGGAGATCGACCAGTCAATCGCAATCGACCGGTTGGTGACCACAGCTCTAGAAAGTTTAGTGCAGTTCAATCTCGTGCTTCTCTCTATGGGCTAATATTTGTTCTGCGTGGCAGTCCTGGGGTAGCTGCATGGCAGTCTCGGGGCTACTATGCGCCCGCGCACGACTGCAGCTTAGAGCGAACATTGGTTATGGGTATGCTTGTCATCGGCTTTTAGGTTAAAAAGAAACGGAATAGAGCTACAGTAAGCACAGGCAAAATCCAAGAGGAAAACCTGGTTCAGTCTGCTTTCAGCAGGACAATAAGCTAAATCACAAGGCCAAATATACCCTGGTTGCTTATCAAGACGACATTGGTAGGTTCCTGGATTCAAAATCTATGGCAAGACTTGAAAATGGCTGTATAGCAATGATCAACAACCAATTTGACAGAGCTTGAATAATGTTATGTAAATGAGATATTTCTGTATTCTTTTGTAAATTAGCAAAAATTTCTAAAAACATCTTTTCACTTTGTCATTATGGGGTATTTTGTGCAGATGGGTGAGATATATATTTTTTAATACACTTGTAATTCAGGCTGTACCACAATTACATGTGGAATAAGTCAAAGGGTATGTATACTTTCTGAAGGCACTACAGATGTGGAAATGTATCAGTAAAGTATTGACTTGGTGAGTGTGCAGGAAGGAGTACTGACAGCTGTGAAATGGGGCTATCGGCCATGCTCATTTAAGTTGTTAGTAAAAGAGGATGTGGTTGTGTCTCAAACTGCACCCTATTCCCTCCATAGTGCACTACCTTTTACCACTATTCCCTACATATTGCACCAAGTTTTGCTAGGGTCAAAAGTTGTGCGCTATGTAGGAATTAGGGTGCCATTTGGGACGCCCACCCACATTTCCATGATACATTTCTAGTGCACCTTTGCTCTACAATTATTTGTTGAAAACTGTTAAATCAAATCAAACTTTATATATGGAGCACATTTCTTACAAGGGATGCATTTTAAAGTGCTTAACAAATACAATAATAAAAGGTGGTAAAAAATGTAACAATACATTTTCTGAAAGAGACAAATTCAAATAGTAAAACAATAATAAAAAGTGGACATGAGACTAATGCATTAAAATACATATAAATAAGCAAGATACAGTATATAGAATAAAATAAATAAAATAGATAGTCTGACTAAAAGCACCATAATTAAAAGCTTGGCTAAAAAGTTGTGTCTTAAGATGTTTCTCCATCATCCCCTGAATATATAATTTCCATAGTCATGGTACGCTTTGTTTAAGAGCTATTGAAGATTCAAATACAGAATAATGTTATTTTTTTGAAGGCTTGGATTTTTCTCCCTCCTCCCCTGATTCAGAATATATCATTTTCATAGGCATGGAACACTTTGTTTAAGAGCAATTGAAGATTGATATCCAAAATCGTATTTTATTTGTACTTTTGTTGTTGTTACAGGATTGTTTCCAATCCACCCCTGATTTAGAATATACCATTTTCATAGTCATGGCAAACATGGTTACCTATTGAAGATTGAAATCCCTCCCCCCACCCAAAATAAATCAAAACCAAAATTTCAACAATGAAAAAAGGTATGGATTTTTCTCCATTCTCTCCTAATTCAGAATATATCATTTTCATCTTGATGGCACACTTTGTTTCAGAGCTATTGATGATCGGAAAAAAAAAGAGAAGACATTTCAACAAAAGAATTGGTGTTGGTTTTTCTCCATCCTCCCATGATTTAGACTATACCATTTCACAGTGATGACATGCTTGGTCCAGTACCTATTGAATATTGAAATCCCCCCAAAATCAACAATTCTAAATTTCAACAATAACAAAAATGTATGGATTTTTCTCCATCCTACCCTGATTCAGAATATATACAGTGCCTTCGGAAAGTATTCAGACCCCTTGACTTCTTACATACTTTGTTAGGTTACAGCCTTATTCTAAAATGTATTAAATTGTATTTTTTCCTCAGCAATCTACACACAATACCCCATAATCACAAAGCAAAAACAGGTTTTCAGAATGTTTTCCTAATTTATATATTTTTAAAAGGAAATATTACATTTACATAAGTATTCAGTACTTTGTTGAAGAACCTTTGGCAGCGATTACAGCTTTGAGTCTTCTTGGGTATGATGCTACAAGCTTGGCACACCTGTATTTGGGGAGTTTCTCCCATTCTTCTCTGCAAATCCTCTCAAGCTCTGTCAGGTTGGATGGGGAGCATTGATGCACAGCTATTTTCAGGTCTCTCCAGAGATGTTTGATTGGGTTCAAGTCCAGGCTCTGCCTGGGCCACTCAAGGACATTCAGAGACTTGTCCTGAAGCCACTTCTACGTTGTCTTGGCTGTGTACTTAGGGACGTTGTCCTGTTGGAAGGTGAACCTTCGCCCCAGTCTGAGGTCCTGAGCGCTCTGGAGCAGATTTTCACCAAGGATCCCTCTGTACTTTGCTTCATTCATCTTTCCCTCGATCCTGACTAGTCTCCAGTCCCTGCCGCTGAAAAACATCCCCACAGCATGATAATGCCACCACCATGCTTCACCATAGGGATGGTGCCAGGCTTCCTCCAGACATGACGCTTGTCATTCAGGCCAAAGAGTTCAATCTTGGCTTCATCAGATCAGAGAATCTTGTTTCTCATGGTCTGAGAGACCTTTAGGTGCCTTTTGGCAAACTTCAAGCGGGCTGTCATCAAGTTGTAGAAACATCTCAAGGATAATCAATTTCGAGTCTCATTGCTAAGGGTCTGAAAACTTAAATAAGGTATTTCTGTTTTTGTTTTATTATAAATTTGCAAACATTTCAAAAAACATGTTTTCGATTTGGCATTATGGGTTATTGTGTGTAGATTGATGAGGAAAAAAGTATTTAATCAATTTTAGGACAATGCTGTAAAGTAAAAAAATGTGGAAAAAGTGAATGTGTCTGAATACTTTCTGAATGTACTGTATAGTGCCATTGTAGAGTTAGCCTATTACACTATATGCAGCAATTTCCCAATATGGCCGCCATCCAGCTCCCCGGGGCCAAATTAGAGCAGTTCCACCTGTTTTTTATGATTATAAATTTGCAAACATTTCTAAAAATCTGTTTTTGCTTTGTCATTATGGGGTATCGTGTGTAGATTTATGAGGGGGAAAAAACTATTTTAGCATTTTAGAATAATTCTGTAACGTAACAAAACGTGGAAAAAGTGAATGTGTCTGAATACTTTCTGAATGTACTGTATAGTGCCATTGTAGAGTTAGCCTATTACACTATATGCAGCAATTTCCCAATATGGCCGCCATCCAGCTCCCCGGGGCCAAATTAGAGCAGTTCCACCTGTTTTTTATGATTATAAATTTGCAAACATTTCTAAAAATCTGTTTTTGCTTTGTCATTATGGGGTATCGTGTGTAGATTTATGAGGGGGAAAAAACTATTTTAGCATTTTAGAATAATTCTGTAACGTAACAAAACGTGGAAAAAGTCAAGGGGTCTGAATACTTTCCGAATGCACTGCATAACGTTAATTTAAATGTCCAAAAATAGATGTACCGACTGCAGATTACCCCTTTAAGACATCACATTTCAGCCCCTGCGTAGTGATAAAATGTTCAGTGATACTTGTAGATAACATGTTCCAAAACTGTTTTTCATATTAAGCAATATGCTAAGAATGGTTTATCATAGATGTATCCCTCTTGATTTAAATTAAGACAATACTTACAATATTGCTTCATATGAAAGCCCTATTTTGGGACGCATTACATATCATTCTCATCCACAGATCTAATTCAACATTTTGAGATCACTATAGCCATGTTCCTATTGGCAGTTTGAAGTGACTCAAATCCCATTGATTTGCATATGCGATTCAAATCTATATTTTTCCTGCAGTCTGAACAGTCTCTGGTCGTGTGGCTCAGATGGTAGAGCATGGCACTTGCAACACCACGGTTGTGGATTCAATTGCACAAAAAAATATTTTCTGGATAAGAGAGTCTACTAAATGACTAAAATACAAATGTAACTAGCACATGGAATTTGATATTTCAAGCCACCTTTTTAGGTGGTTTGAAGTAAGATACAAATCTGGTGACTTGTGTCTGAATGGTAAAATCTGATTGATTTGCTCTCTAGTGGTTTTTAGACTGTTATTTGGCATATCTTGTCACTTGCTAGCTGCTCTGTTGACAGTTTGACAAGAACATGTGGTAGATAACTAGCTTGTTAATTGTTTACAAACTAGTGAATGCGCTGGAAAACCAAACAGCTACCTAACTACTGTGGCTAGTTAGCTGACTGCTGTGGCTAGCCAAAAACTATTTGTTTTGAAAGTTGGATCATCTTATCCTTTGAGGCTTTAAATGTGTTCTTACCCTATGATTTTAACATTCAATGCAACTGGGAAATGTCTATGGCAGGCATTGTTGTCACCTTAGCTTGCGGCATAACTTCTGAGTGATAGGAAACACCAGCACCGCCACCAATCAGCCTACACCACTGCACACATTGTCTGTCGTTACTATGACAACTAGTTTAGCCTTGTCAGCAAATTACTGCTGTCTGAACACACATCCGATTTGGTCACTTGTAACCTTCTGTTTGGACAGTCAGTAGTCCAAAACGGATTTGAAAAACAAAACTGATTTGAGCATTAAAGCCTGCAGTGTGAACAAGGCTTTAGAGGGGGCTGAAATGTGAAGGGTCAAAATAAAAAAAATCTGCTGCTGGAGGGAGGACGGCTCATAATAATGTCTGGAACAGTGCAAATGGAATCATTTGCATAAGTATTCACAACCCTGGGTCAATACGTTGTAGAAGCACCTTTGGTGGCGATTACAGCTTTGAGTCTTGGGTATGTCTGTATCAGCTTTGCACAGTTCCAATCTAGATTTGTTTCGAACAATAATGTCCACAGTAAGATGTACAGTAGGCCTGATCATTTTTCATCTTCATCTGTATTTACTCTTAGTTACGGTTGCAGTAGCTTGCTAGCTTGTTGTGGCTAACGTTAGCTATTAGCTGTGTAAAAGGCCAGGGGACTGTTTGAAAGAGTAACTCACATATACTAGAATGAGAGACAGTACTCCCTTATTTCTGCTTATCATCACCTGTTATAAAATGACAACAATACCTTGCTAACTGACTTTCTTTTCCACTGTCGAAGCACTGTTTCCTTTAGCATTCTGCCCTGTTCTGAAATAACTCCCTGGGTTTACCGTCATGCTGTGGATGTTTGGACAGGACGTGTCGTCTTATTTGTTTGTTGTTTTTTAGAGACTAATTACCAGTGGCGATTTTAGCATGTAAATCTTGATGGGGCAAAAATAAAAAATTAAGTTTGATCCATGCCAGCAAAGACACTACAACACTAAACAATACATTAATTGCACTATAACTAAGAAAAGCGGTGCCCACAAACTGTTAGGGCCTACATAAAGTTGTACCAACAGCAGAGCTTTCCAGCACAATGGAGTGAATCCTTACCACCGCTAATCCTGGCTATCAGTGGAGCCTTGTCTGGCAGGGAAACAATTAATTCAGCCTTGTTTAGTGTCTTTTTAAAAACCATAGCTGATATGGCTGACTTGCTTAACTAAGCACTTCCCCCACAAAACAAATTGTGAGTGCTCCTCGTTATTTCTCAAAGTGTGTATGAAACCAAGAGAGAGAAACTAATTGCTGTATTTGCGTTTCATGACGATTGAGCTCAGTCAGAACTTGTGGCTGTCTTGAGTCCATTTGATGACAGTGGCGAGTGGGATTGATAAATCAGTGGCTGACAGCGCATCATCTGCTGCTGAACTGCAGCGTGTGGGTCGCGGAGGGATCTTCAAGAAAACTGCAACAAAAAAAAGATCTGGTAAACCGCGAAGCACACGGGCATCTCCCACTTGCGTAGCTGCCAAATTTAGCAGAGACCGCTGCTAAACATAGAGCTCACTGAACAGTGAAGGCAGTTGCACTTGACCAAATCAATTCCAGTAATCAATAAAATAATTATACATTTACTCTGACACGTTGCGACCCACCATTAACAGGTATGCGACCCATTACTTTAAGAAAGGCTGATCTAGACCCAAAACGTAAAAGCAGGTAACTGCATTTTCACATTGACGTATAGATGACGCTAAAGGCCGACCAGAGGCTTTGCTGAAATTGCATTATATCAGGGGGTTTTCAGCGCGAAAAAGTATATACGTGTGGCCATTTTCACGCTTCTATACCAAAACTAACTATTTTCAATCTTATCTAGCTAGTACTGGACTAGAATTTGATGAGAGGTGCATTACGTTCTTTCAGCCAGGCACTGTAGCATGTCGTCGCCATGGAAACCTCTTTAGTCGCTGCAGTGCGTTTCCGTGGTGTAAACAGTATGTGCGTGGATTATGTTGAAAATTACAGGGCCGAGAGAGATATTTTCAAGGTGTCTGGAAAATGAACACGTAAACTATAACATTGTTTTTTGTTTGCTTGGAGTAGAGATATATTTTTCTGTTGTTGATAGTAATGTTTGTAACACAGCAAAAAGGGCATAATCTGCTACTCACTTCACTTCAATTAAACTCCAACCTGGCTAGCTAGCTACAGTATTAACGTGTTAGCTAGCTAACGTTACGTTTGTAGGCTAATTTGAATCTTGATAGGTAGCAACTGTGGGTAGATGGATTTCAAAGCTTAGCTTTGGTAGTTATGTTGTTGTAAGATAGCTAGCTAACGTTAGCTATTTTGGCAAACTATTTTTCGGTTTACATGTAGAGTTTTGCTTTGGCTAAGTCTGTCTCAGCTGTTTATTAGTCAGCAGCAATGAATCACTTTCATCCATCGAAAATGACTTCATCATTCTGTCACTTGGAACAGGTCGAAACTACTCTAATATAGGAAGTGAACTTGGAAACATTACTTCTGCTATGAAGTACTGTAGCTAGTTAGTTATTTCAAGATAATAAACAACGTCTCTAAGTGCACCAGGGAACGTTAGCAATCTCGTAGGTCGTGTTATTCTAAAAAACTAGCTAGGTAGCCAAACCAAACCAGTTGACGATGAGAGCTTGTCGTGGGAATTGAGTGCATCACTGTTTGCGATAGGTGACAAGGTGGGATATTAGGTGACATCTCACCTTGTGAGATTTAAGCATAACTACAGCATTTTTTCATTATTTATACATAGATAGAAAGCTGTCAAATCAGAGAGGGAGATGATCATGCTTTTCGGATGTGCTTGGAACTAACGTTACTCAGCATCATCATCTATCACCACTGCTACCCATCAAGTTCCAAGGCAGTAACGTTAGCTAACATCAAATAAGCTTTCTCGTGGGTGGATCAGCTTTCCCCAAATCAAAGAATTCATCTTACACATTCACAGTTTGGAGCCATGACCATGACAAGGCTTTAACACTTGCGACAGCTGTTCCTAAAAGGAGACTAAAAACACAGATGTTCGTCAGCAAAATGACTTTGAACCAGTCCAGCCTGTTTGGTCAGGTAGACGATCTGCAAGACTTAACATTCATCGAAAGACCTATACGCAGGAGTCTAAAGGTATTTGACAAGAAAGTGCATAGCTAACGTTATGTTTGAAATATTGATCTTCTGCTATTTGTTTACTATATTCCGCGTGATGTTTTGTATGCCTTTTTCTCAGAAAATTGTCTTTGTAGAAATGTAATTGAAATAATTTCATACATCACTAAAAACAGGATTATAGGCTATGATTAGATATTCTGATATCAAAGCCTAGGTTGGTTAATGTTACGAAGAGCCTATATGAAAATGTATATGTAGCTATGCTGACAATGCTTATTGTCACCTTCATCTGCCATTTGTATTTTCCTTTTCTTTTCAGTTATGGTTCTGCTTTATTACAGCAAAACATAGGCACCTGCCTACACTTAGCCATTGTCATGACTTAGCCTATATCATAACTTTTAGTTCCTCGCACAAATAGTCAATGGAACATGCTATCGCACTGTAGCCTGGCGACACGGCAGCGACAGTTATCATTTCAGCATCAGTGTAGGCTACCCCTGTGAAATCGTTACTTGCACGAACCAAAGCCGCGTTCAAAACAACTGGGAACTCGGAAATCGCCGACTTCCGACGTCAATGCGTTCAAGACAATTGGGCACTCGTGGGGAAAAAAATCTCCGACTGCGAAAATCGGTTTGAACGGTCATCCGACTTGGAATTTCAAGTCAGGAACACTTTATGATTTGACCTAGTTTTTTCACAAGGTCCCAGTTGTCTTGAATGGTGCTTTCCGAATTCCCAGTTGCTTTGAATGCAGCATAAATCACTACAATAACCGACTATGTAATGGGGTTGCCCACACGTTTGCTTTCTCCTGTGACGCAGCTTCTGTCAGCTGTTTGCATCACTGGCTCTCTTTCTCCCCCTCACTTGCCCGCTCCTCCACTGCGGACAGTATCTGCAGAACAGTCGAGGATTTCCTCTCCATCAAAAATAGTCACCCTCCTCTATGCTGTAGTTCAGGGGTTAGCAAGAGGCAGCCCACAAGCGTTTTTTTTATTCTCCCTGCTGTAGTTTGTGGATCCTCTTGGTGCAAATGTGATATTAAAACATGGACAACCTTAGGGAATGCATAAAGGGTTAGAGTCTCATCTTTCTCCTCGTCCTTTCTTTAAATACTTGTTAGGCTGACAGTGGGGTAGTGAGGAAAGGGTTAGGCTACTTTAACTATCTTATTCTGTATGCATGGCTGCTGCTTCCGAGGTGGGCGTGTGTTTTCTGTGCTCCGCTTTCTTTTTTTCTGTGTCGAGGAGGATCCAGAGTGAGGCGGCTCAGATAATGAGAGAAGCTTCAACGTAAGAGACTACGCACACACACACCCACACTCCCCCTGGTCCCCCACGCACACTCCCACACAAGCAAACAGGGACAGAGAGAAATAACTGCAGTCAGTCTGTCGTGCCTCACTGCAACCCCCTTACTTATGACTCGCTGAATCAATTTAGAACCGTGCTCAGAATCCTGTCCAGCCCTCACCACATCAACCCAGAATTTGCCCTCCTCCCCCTCCTCCCCCACTCAAGTCTGGGTAAACAGGTCATTACTAGTGCAATAGGATGCCCAGTCACAGTGGTAGAGCCAGTGAAGCGACAGACGGGGCCAGAATGTAGTTAACCTTCCCTCCCTCCCATTCACATAATGGAGTCCCTTTGCACACAATGGTTGAATCAACATTGTTTCCACGTCATTTCAATTAAATGCCATTGAACCAATGTGGAATAAAGGTTGAATAGACGTTCGTGCCTAGTGGGTGAGCATCCTCATAAGTTACTTAGTTATCGATTTGATCAGCAGCACAGTGGTTTTGTAGATGGCGATGTGTCCTTTATAAAGTTGTCCAATGTCTGTTTTTATTTGGCTTGAACTGATTAATCTCTCATTATCTTCTGTCTACTGTTCTACTTTCAGACTGCTGAAGAGATAGAGAAGCTGACTGTGGATGAGGATTTGAATGACATTGAGCGGGCGGTCTACCTCCTCAGGTAAAGGGGAATGGAGGGCTATTGTAAGAGACCACAGTCATTTTTAATCACAAACAGTCTCTAGACCCTTATGAAAACTTTTGAAATGATTGAATAGGTGTAGCCTAAGTAATGCGGTCAGAGGGCAAGGTGGAGCTATTATCTGATGTCTGCAATAAACATTAGCTCAGGGGTTTCGTTCAATTTAGCTTCCGACTAACCGACCCTCATTAACCGGTCAACAAACGGTTAAATGTTTTTCATTAAGAGATTCATCAAAACAAGCAACTATAGCAAGACTATTGCCTTAGTCAAAAGGCTATAGTCTATAATTGAACATGAAACTGCTGTAATGAAGCAGCTAATAAAAAGTCATTTTCAAACATTTGCCAAAATGCAATTTGTGTGAAATCACGGTTGTAAACAGTAGGGTTGGGGCGTATCCAGATTTTCATATCGTCATACAGTCCTTGTCTCATCCCAGGATTTACAGTATTACTGGCTTAGTACACAATTGGATGTCTATTACCAGAATGCTAACAAAATTAGCACAAGTAATAGTGAATTTCCATGGACAGGGCAAGAACAGATGATTAAAAAAATGCAAGGAAATCAAAAGATAGCTGTGGCAGCTGTACAGATAACTCATCCAAAGGGCTTTGACTTTTCAAACGCGACAAAGCTAACACATTTGGATGACCCTTCACTTTATTAATTCAGCCACTTACTTAGATAACTAGCAAGTTTAAATTAGAGGTCGTGTTAACTCAGAATTTTTTGTTTTTGACACAGGTAAAAAATATAAAACGCCTAAGAATTATCTTGCTGCTTTTTGTTAACGCAGATCTAAAATGCTTCTTATTGTAATTTCTGCTCAGCATCAGAGAAATGTTGTGCTTCAGTTGCACTTCTCCACTCAGATGAGAATTTACAAATGGGCATTCTATCAACACCACTCTGACTTTTCTCCTGTACTTTTCTCGGTGTAGCCAGTCTACTTTTCTCTGGTAAAATGCAAAATTAACTTCAAGTGAAACATTAGGAAATGTAGCTGGCTACATTCTTTCTATGATAAATATTAGAAATATGATAGCCATGCATCGTCTTTGCAAAAAATACCTTGCTTTTTCATTGTAAGATCATTTTCTTGTGTGGCTGCCAGCCAAATAGCGTTGCACTTCTGTTTGTCATCTGATGAAAATTAAGCTATTTTTTGCTGAATATGTTGCATTAATGTATAGTTGCATGTCCCTGGTCACTCTATTCAAGCAAAAAAAACTGTTCACTTTCAATATAAAATGCGACCCCTGTCAATACACAGCTGGATTCACCTTCTCCCACTTTCTCCCGTTGTGCTATTTACAAACAAACACTAGACTGGCTCAACTGTTCTGGGGAACTATGGTAAGCTTCATAATGTAAAATAATGTGACAGGTGAAATGAAGAACACGATCAGCTTTATCTCCTAACGTATTGCACAAGTTGACTGCAGGTATTTACTGTAAAAGTAGCCACAAATATGAACATTTATTGAAGAAATTCAAATAAATAGTTTCAATGGTATTGAAATACGATCCCGTGGCTATTTCCAAATACCACAGTATACGGTATATAGGGTACACCGCCCAAGCCTACTAAACAGCACACCTTAAGCATGCATTTCCATAAGTGACAGAGACTCTTAGAAAGAGGGGGATTCTAAAAGCAACAACTATGATGGGTTGCTAATATGACTAGGATTGTGCCTTTGGCTTCTGGACAATGAAAGAAAGTTAATATGAAAACCAATAAAACAGGAGAGAAATGCTGGTTAATGGCAAGAGGAAGTCTCTGTAAAATAATTGCCTCCACGTTTCTATGGTTGGATTTTGGCTAGGCTACTTTGAAGCAAGGTAAGACATTCATCATTATTTGAAGTAAAGTAAAACGTTCAGGTTTCAAACAATTATACTGCCTCAAGCTCACATTGCGAAGTGGTGGGTGTCTCGCTGATAGCATGCCTACCGTTGACTATATAGCCTATGCACTCAAATGGCGAATGGGAGTAGCACTTTAATTACGAGTTGAGATTGAGAAATACAAATACTAGCTCTTTTTAATCGTGGCCATCAAAACAGTTTTAAACACGCGATTACATTTGGAATTGTTCTTTTTTTGCTCAATGACTGGGCTTATAAAAGCACGTTTCACTCTAGTACCAGCTTTTTGAGGAGCTGCTCTCACGCTGTCTGACAAGTGATGGGCCATTCCACTCCTTAAACTAGGCTCTGTATGCTGTGCATATGTGATAAGATACATGACGACTAACAAAAATACACACATGCCAATTTACTTCCTCTAAATTATGCTAATTATTCTATAGACCAATAGCAGGACCGGTCAATGTATTTTCGGCAACTAACCAATTAACGGTTAACCGTTAACATCCCTACCATGACCCCATTTTTATATAATTTTTCAGAGTTTCTCTCGCGACCCCATTTTCTAATCAGGTCTCAACACCTACAGTTGAAGTCAGAAGTTTACATACACCTTAGCCAAATACATTTAAACTCAGTTTCACAATTCCTGACATTTAATCCAAGTAAAATTCCTTGCCTTAGGTCAGTTAGGATCACCACTTTATTTTAAGAATGTGAAATGTCAGAATAATAGTAGAGAGAATTATTTATTTCAGCTTTTATTTCTTTCATCACATTCCCAGTGGGTCAGAAGTTTACATACACTCAATTAGTATTTGTTAGCATTGTCTTTAAATTGTTTAACTTGGGTCAAACGTTTCGGGTAGCCTTCCACAAGCTTCCCATAATAAGTTGGGTGAATTTTGGCCCATTCCTCCTGACAGAGCTGGTGTAACAGTCAGGTTTGTAGGCCTCCTTGCTCGCACGCGCTTTTTCAGTTCTGCCCACACATTTTCTATGGGATTGAGGTCAGGGCTTTGTGATGGCCACTCCAATACCTTGACTTTGTTGTCCTTAAGCCATTTTGCCACAACTTTGGAAGTATGCTTGAGGTCATTGTCCATTTGGAAGACCCATTTGCGACCAAGCTTTAACTTCCTGACTGATGTCTTGAGATGTTGCTTCAATATATCCACATAATTGTCCATCCTCATGATGCCATCTATTTTGTGAAGTGCACCAGTCCCTCCTGCAGCAAGCACCCCCACAACACAATGTTGCCACCCCCGTGCTTCACGGTTGGGATGGTGTTCTTCGGCTTGCAAGCCTCCCCCTTTTTCCTCCAAACATAACAATGGTCATTATGGCCAAACAGTTCTATTTTTGTTTCATCAGACCAGAGGACATTTCTCCAAAAAGTACAATCTTTGTCCCCATGTACAGTTGCAAACCGTAGTCTGTCTTTTTTATGGCGGTTTTGGAGCAGTGGCTTCTTCCTTGCTGACCGGCCTTTCAGGTTATCTTGATTTAGGACTCGCTTTACTGTGGATATAGATACTTTTGTACCTGTTTCCTCCAGCATCTTCACAAGGTCCTTTGCTGTTGTTCTGGGATTGATTTGCACTTTTCGCACCAAAGTACGTTCATCTCTAGGAGAGAGAACGTCATACCGTTCTTCCTGAGCGGTATGACGGCTGCGCGGTCCCATGGTGTTTATACTTGCGTACTATTGTTTGTACAGATGAACGTGGTACCTTCAGGCGTTTGGAAATTGCTCCCAAAGATGTGGAGGTGTCCACATTTTTTTCTGAGGTCTTGGCTGATTTCTTTTAATTTTCCCATGATGTCAAGCAAATAGGCACTGAGTTTGAAGGTAGGCCTTGAAGTACATCCACAGGTACACCTCCAATTGACTCAAATTATGTCAATTAGCCTATCAGAAGCTTCTAAAGCCATGACATAATTTGGGGAATTTTCCAAGCTGTTTAAAGGCACAGTCAACTTAGTGTATGTAAACTTCTGACCCACTGGAATTGTGTAATAATCTGTCTGTAAAAAATTGTTGGAAAAATGACTTGTGTCATGCCCAAAGTAGATGTCCTAAACGACTTGCCAAAACTATAGTTTGTTAACAAGAAATTTGTGGAGTGGTTGAAAAACAAGTTTTAATGACTCCAACTTAAGTGTATGTACATTTCTGACTTCAACTGTAATTTTGAAAACGCTGCTGTAGCTAATGAACAGAGGAAAATCCCTGTCTGGACATCTAGGCTACAACTTAGTTGCCAAATGAGTCACATGGAGAAGTCTGGCTTTGTTTGGAAAATGTGGGAGTTTACAACCCATTGAACATTGACTGTTATTACATATTGATTGTGTGTCGAGGGGGTCCATCTCTGCCACTGCAGACCCAGCATTCGAATCTGCATTCTCCTAACATAACAACACACTTGAGTCAACCGTCGAACGTTCTGGAGCAAGAAGCTAGCTTGTCGCTTCTTGAGTTCTCAGGGAATGTGTGGAGATCACTGTGCGATGCTAACTTAGCCGTCTGCTAGGCCTGCATGTGTCCCCTTCTAATGACCTTGATTTATTTGGAGTTCTGAGTAAGACATTGGATTTATAGGGGATCAAGCAGCAAAGCTGCGAGAAATCCTATTGTATTTGTTGGCGTTGGTTATTATTATTGTTCTTCCGTAAGGGGAAATTCAATGGTAAGGTCAATCTGAGCATGAAAAAACTAAATAGCTAATTTCCTAATTACACTACTTTCATATTTAATTGAATGTGTGTATTTTGAAGTACAGACTATAGTTGGCCTTTATATTTTCGAAATGTTGTGTTATTGTTAATACAAGGTAGGATACGAAGTCTCAAAATAAGGCTTTTCAGTCAACCGGATTTCATAGCTTTTGGCAATGGCTCACAGAACTTGTTTTGGTACTCACATCTGTGTTTCTGACAAAGTCAGAAGGTTAATGAAACAATATCAAACACATTTTAGTCCATTGAGTGCTAGTATAGAATTTTACAATCTAGTAAAGATAGAACGCTGATTTGGACAGGCGGTGTCACATCCGTAACATTTTTGAAAAAAGTTATTGTAGATGCATTTCGAGTATGAATGTATTCAAATTTTCTATGCAAAGCTAACTTTCATCAAGGGCTGAGGGGATGTGTAATTGGTTGCCTTTCTATCTTTGTCAGTACTCATTCTAAGCGTAACGGATTTGACTGTTACATACGCTTCATAAAATGATTATGGAGTCACTAGTCAGCATCACTGCATAACGCGATCATAATAAAATGTTCATGCACTTCCTACTGCTTCCGAAGTGTGTTTATGTTAGATTAAGATAGTAAGCTAGCTGGCTATCTGTGTGAGTGATCCGTTACGGGTGTACGCACGTTCTCTTATGAACTGCAATGATGCGTTGTTCTGCTAACCGGAGCATTGCATGTGATCATAATAAAGGTCTTAAACTTTCACCGGTCATGCTGAGTTTGTTTACTTCCTGAGTAAGCACGGGTACCCCCCAGTGACAATATTTTTCAGTGTCTGTGTGGTACTTGAGAACTGCAGCTGTCAAGCCTGAGGTGATTTACGATCTGACAAGAAATTGACGAAAGTGCTAACCCTGTGCCATTGGTAGGTTATAAAACTTTGTTTTACCCCTTCACATGATGACAATGAAAAATAGTTTAACCCTTCATAGGAAAGACATCGACATAATGAAATATGTCAAGATATAGTAGAATCATAAAACACGGGACGAGATGTTAAAACTGTCCATTGTGCCAATAGATGGTATGCACTCACATGAGATTTGCCGTGATGTTGACAGAGTGGCATGGGAGGTTTATTTCTTAGACTGGGTTAAGATATTAATTTTGGGACACATCCTCAGTAGTGTGCCTTCGAATCAGTGGGTGTTTCGGCCTTTAATCACTAAACACCCTCATCAAAGGTGGCCAGCTAAAGGGTGATCAAGCCTTAGCTTGTGTCCCATGCCCAATTAAGATTTCCCACGGGACTATGCAAGGCAGGGGCGTCCTCTTCCCTGAGCCAGCCCTACAGCTGACCGCATACCTCATATGCCCTCAAGTTGGAGGGATCTGAATTGGGTTCTCAGGTGGGGGTGGGGGGGTCATGAAGTTATAGCCCAGCAAGGGTCCTTCCGTTTGATCCAGATCCACTGGCTGCTTGAGAAACTGCTCTGACGGTCTGCCGCAGAGCCTGTCCATGGATTCCAAGTTCTTTCAGCAACCTGATGGTGGAAGAAGCCACGAATCCTCTGCATCCCACTTCAACTGGCCAGACTTTTGCATTCCAGCCACGCTGAGTTGCGTCTGCTGCCAACTCTGTGTAACGCAGTTTCTTACGCTCGTAGGCCTCTTCAACAGAGTTTTCCCACGGGACTGTGAGCTCTATGATGTACACAGCCTTTCGTGAAGGGGACCAGAGTACCATGTCTGGCTTAAGGTTGGTAGAAGCAATCTCAGGTGGAAAAATGAGTTGCTGGCCAATATCGACAATCATCTTCCAGTCCCGGGCCATGGCTAGGTGTCCAGTTTCTGGCTTCGTAGGAGGATGCTTGGGCCTTTTCTGTCCCTCCCGGATGAATGTTGTTGTTTTGACGGGATTGCTTGTTTTTGGAGGTAATGAATTGGTTGCACTCCGCTTGGTCTCAAGTGCTGCAGCCAGGCTCTTGAGGACCTGATTGTGCCTCCAGGTGTAGCGGCCTTGTGAGAGGCTGGTCTTGCAACCTGTCATTATATGCCTGAGAGTCGCTGGAGCTGGGCAGAGGGGGCAGGTCGGGGCCTCGCCATACCATTGATGTATGTTTTTTGGTGATGGAAGCACATCATAAACAGCTCTTATGATGAAGCTGATGTTGCTTGCCTCCATTTGCTAAAGCTCACTCCAGTTGATCTTTCTCCTCTCCAGGCCTTCCCACCGCGTCCATTGCCCTTGTTTAGCAAGAGAGACAGCCTTTGCACTTCTTGCAGTCTCCTCCTGTCTGTGCACCTCCTCGACCACCAGCTTCCTGCGTTCAGATGTTGCCTTATGGAATGTTGGTCTGCTTGCTGCCCAGCCAAAGCCTCCTCTTCCATGCTGGATATTGCCCACAATGTCTTGGTGTCTCAGGGCTGATGTTGCTTGCTGCACAGCCTTGGATGATGTCCATTTCCGTCCAGTTTGTAGGGGAGGTGCATCCTTGCTAATGGTCTGGTCTTTGTAGTCCTTCAATGTCATCTGAAGTCTTACTTTAGAGCACTTGTACTCCTCCGTTAGACTTGTAAGAGGTAGTTCAAGGACCCCTTTGCCATAGAGGCCGATGTTACTCGGGCATCGTGGGACACCCAGCCATTTCTTCACGTATGAGATAATGGTTCGCTCCATCTTCTCCACTGTTGTTATTGGGACCTCATAGACAGTGAGTGGCCACATTACCCGGGGGAGAAGTCCAAACTGTAGGCACCAAAGCTTGAGCTTCCCAGGCAGTAGGGTCTTGTTGATGTTCTCAAGACCGTCGGCGATGTTCTGCCTTACTTGCTGCACTTGATCTTTATCCCGGAGGCTTTCGTTGTACCATCTACCCAGGCTCTTGACGGGTTGCTCAGACACCGTTGGTATCGGGTCATCTCCAATGCAGAACCTCACATCTTTAAGCTGTCCCTTGACTATGGAGATGCTTCAAGATTTGCTTGGCTTGATTTTCATCCGGGCCCACTTGATGTTATCCTGCAGTTTTGCAAGTAGCCGCCTGGTGCATGCTGCAGTGGTGGTCAGTGTAGTCATGTCATCCATGTATGCTCGGATAGGTGGGAGACGGAGCCCTTCCTTAGTTCTCTCACCGCCGACCACCCATCTCGATGCCCTGATGATGACTTCCATGGCCATAGTGAAGGCCAGAGGTGAAATTGTACAGCCTGCCATTATGCTTACTTCCAAGCGCTGCCATGTTGTTGTGAAGTCAGGTGTTGTGAAACACAATTGCAGGTCTTGGAAATAGGCCTTTACCAGTGTAGTGATGGGTTCTGGTATGTGGAAAATGTTGAAGGATTCCCAGAGGAGTTCATGGGGAACTGAGCCAAAGGCATTGGCCAGGTCGAGGAAGATGACAGAGGTCTCTCTTGTCCTTCTTAGCTGTTTGGATCTGGTGCCAAATCATACTAGTATGTTCCAGGCAACCAGAGAAACCAGGAATGCCTGCTTTCTGTACAGATGTATCAATGTACTTGTTCCTTTTCAGGTAAGTGGACAACCTCTGTGCTATTATACTGAAAAAGATCTTCCCTTCGACGTTGAGAAGGGAGATTGGTCGGAATTGACTGATGTCTGTCGCATCCTTCTCTTTCGGGATTAGCACACCACCAGCCCTTCGCCATGCCTTTGGTATTATTTCCTTCTGCCACACTATCTTCATGAGCCTCCAAAGAAAGCGTAGAACATCCGGGGCGTTCTTGTAGAGCTTGTATGGTATTCCATTAGGCCCAGGAGCCGAGGCCGCTCTTGCTCGTCGGACAACGTTCTCTACTTCCTTCCATTTTGGAGGGTCAGTGTCCAAATTGAATTCTGGTGGTTGAATAGGTGGGATGTCATGTGGGATGATTATCTGCTCATGCCTTTTTGTGTCCTGGTGGACCTTTTCCAGATGTTCTTCCAGTTCTGGCTTTGGAGTTTTTAGGATTCCGCACTTTTCCTTTGCGAAGAGGTCTTTGACAAACTTAACGTTTTTTTTATAGAACCGTGTTCTTGAGTGCTCCTTCTTCCTATGAAGTTTCCTTAAGTTTTCCGCTCTTCGCAAGGTTGCCAGCCAACATTTGATGTCTGTTTGGAGTAGCATGAGACCTTCTCTCTCTGCATCAGAGGCCTTCTTCCACTGCTTTCTCAGCTGCCTTCTCTCTCTGACAAGTATCTCGATCTCTTGCTGCCTCCTAGATTTGGCTGGCGCGGGTGGTGTCTTGCCACTTCTCCTTTCGTTTACTCCAAAGCGCTCTTCGTAGTGGTAGATAATGTCTCCCATCCTTTCAAGCTTTTTCTCTGTTCCAAGATTTGTCAGGTCGTTGTTGATTGTTTCCCACTCTCTCTTTTCAACAGCTTTGGGCCACTTCACACTCGGTCTGTGCCCTTTGATCTTTTCCTCTTTTAGAGGTCTCTGTGGTTGGGTGAGTTCATCCACCGGCATTTCTGTGCTTGTGTTATCCTCCTCCGTTACAGGGGTGCTGATGCTCTGCGAACTTTGGTTTGCGTCCCGTCGCTGTGCTTCATTCGACTGATTTGACTGGCTGCTTCGTAAGAAGTACTGGTCAATGCGAGGTCCCTGTCTCTGCTCTCCCAAGCACCTTTTCCTCCCTTGATGGATCCTTAACCCTCTTGCCGATGTTACTCTCTCCCAACCACAGCTGCACACCTGAAGTGTGTGTCCTGCTGCTGTTATGGTTGTTTCATGTGCTGTGTTCCTACTCGTAGTCGTTTCCGTTCCTGGGTCCGTAGCCGTGTGATCAGTCGTTGAGCCATCTTGCGCCCCAGCTCTCGCAGGCTCTAGGGGTATGTTCCTTTGTTGACTTTCAGTAGCACTTAGCGGGTGTCTCCAACATACTGAAGCAGCGTCGGAGACTGCCAACATGGGTAGCTATGAATGAGGAATAAGTGCAGCTAGCTCAAATAAATATGGAAATTAAAGTATCAATCGCAGAGTCTAGGGTTAGGCGTATATCACAGAAACATGTGTTTGATGTATTTAATACCATTCCACTTATTCCGCTCCTGTGGAGTTGTCACGCCCTGGCCTTAGTTATCTTTGTTTTCTTTATTGTTTTAGTTAGGTCAGGGTGTGACATGGGGGAAGTATGTGTTTTGTATTGTCTAGGTTTTTTTTGTATGTTTATGGGGCAGTGTTTAGTCTAGGTGTATGTATGTCTATGGTTGCCTAGATTGGTTCTCAATTAGAGACAGCTGTCTATCGTTGTCTCTGATTGGGAGCCATATTTAGGCAACCATAGTCATTAGGTAGTTTGTGGGTGATTGTCTATGTCTATGTTGCATGTTAGCACTTAGTTTGTATAGCTTCACGTTCGTCGGTTTATTTTTTTGATTAGTTTGTATAGTGTTCGTTTCGTTTTCGCTGCGCCTTGGTCCTCTTCTCTTCCACGTTACGACGATCGTGACAGGAGTATATACTGTACAGTGCATTCGTTAACTATTCAGACCCCATCCCCTTTTCCACATTTTGTTACGTTACAACCTTATTCTAAAATAGATTAAAACAAGAATACATCCTCATCAATCTACACACAATACTCCATAATGACAAAGCAAAAACAGGTTTTTAGAAATGTTTGCAAATGTATACATTTTTTAAAAACCGATTACTTATTTACATAAGTTTTCGAAACCTTTTGTTATGAGACTCGATATTGAGCTCAGGTGCATCCTGTTTCTATTGATCATCCTTGACATGTTGATTGGAGTCCACCAGTGGTAAATTCAATTGATTGGACATGATTTGGAAAGGCACAAGCTCGTATCTATTTGTGACTCGTTTCAGGAAACTAGGTGTATGTCGCATGTTTTTTGGCAGAAATGCCTTCTGGAACATTCCACTTAACGGTCCCTAAACGTAGCTGCTGCTCATTCCGTCTGCTGGAAAATGGTTAAAAGTAAGGCCCGCATAGAGACACATAACAGCTTTACTGGTAGTACTGCTACTACCAGAAATACTACACCTGCACCTGTCGGACACAGGTTGTTCTGCTTCCACGAGCACATCTACTGCTAGCATCAGTAATTCTACATTTGTTGTTATCCTAGCCTACATGGACATTGACAGTTGTGAATCTGATGTAGCCGAAGAGCTACTGGCCCCTTACCCGGGAAAGCACCGAACAGACAGGGATGTTGGACCATCGAAGAGGCGCAAATATGATGAGAACTACATTGATTTGGGGTTCACTTATATTGGGAGTAGTGCCTTTCCTCAGCCACAGTGTGCTATATGTGCAAAAGTACTATCTCACAACTCAATGAAACCTTCACTCTTGCGCAGACATTTAAAAACAAAACATGACATTTTAGAAAAATAAGCCAAGTTTTGAGTGAGAATAAAGACAACTTTCGAAGTAGTAAGACATGTATAAAAGCAACAGATAACATTAATGAGAAGGGGCTAGAAGCGTCTTATATGGTGAGCTACCGAGTGGCGAGGACAGGCAAGCCCCATACTATTGTGGAGGACTTAATTCTTCCTGCTGCCGCGGATATGGCTGGGACAATGCTGGGGGAAAACGCTAAAAAAAAAACTATACAGACAATGCCTTCATCAAACAACACGTTTCACGACTCATCAGTGACATGGCAGGAGATGTTTTGAAGCAATTACTGCTTTGCGTACAAGCCAGTGAATTATATGCGTTACAGCTGGATGAGTCAACAGACGTGGCGGGCCTGGCACAGCTCCTGGTATATGTCCGTTATGTTTATGGGGGGGTCAGTTAAGGAAGACATCCTCTTCTGCAAAACACTGGAAACCAGGACAACATGAGAGGATATTTGTAAAGTACTGGACAGCTTGTGACATCAAATGGACTTTGGTGGTCAAGATGTGTTGGTATCTGTACTGATGGCGCAAAGTGGAGTGGTAACGTGCGTGCAAGCAGTTGCTCCCGATGGCACTTGGGTACACTGCAGCATCCACCGAGAGGCTCTTGCTGCCAAGGGAATGCCTGACAGCTTGAAAGACGTTTTGGACACAACAGTGAAAATGGTTAACTTTGTTTAAGCAAGGCCCATGAACTCTTGTGTATTTTCATCTAATGATATGGGCAGCGACCATGTAACGCTTTTATAACATACAAAAGTGCGTTGGTTATCAAGGGGCAAAGTATTGACACGTTTTTTTTAATTGAGAGAAGCTTAGTTTTCTTTACTGACCATAATTTTCACTTGTCTGACCGCTTGCATGATGACGAGTTTCTCACACGACTGGCCTATCTGGGTGATGTTTTTTCTCGCCTGAATGATCTGAATCTAGGATTACAGGGACTCTCCGCAACTATATTCAATGTGCGGGACAAAATTGAGGCTATGATTAAGAAGTTGGAGCTATTTTCTGCCTGCATTAACAAGGACAACACACAGGTCTTTCCATCATTATATGATTTTTTTCTGTGCAAATGAACTCAAGTTTACGGACAATGTCAAATGTGATATAGCGAAGCACCTGAGTGAGCTGGGTGCACAATTACTCAGGTACTTTCCCGAAACGGACGACACAAACAACTGGATTCGTGATCCCTTTCATGCCCTGCCTCCAGTCCACTTACCGATATCTGAACAAGAGAGCCTCATCGAAATTGCAACAAGCGGTTCTTTGAAAATTGAATTTAATCAGATTTCTGGATAGGGCTGCTCTTGTCGTGGAACATCGTCTCAGAAATATAACACTCGTAAGAACTTGTGAAATCAATTAGGCTTTTAATACAGATCATTGCCAGCCGGAATGTCCCGCGGAACACCCAATTTCCCAGAACCCTAGCTGTTATATTTATATACACATAGTATTATGTCCATCCCTTATGCAAATGACCTTTCTTTTCTTAAGTCTTTCACCACCATTATCTTTTAGTTCAAGCTTCCTACTTGTTCACGCCCAATAACGCCCATATCTGTTTTCAGTTAGATTATAATGGTGGCTGGACCCTCTATCTTTTAGTGTGTCAGCATAATGTCTCACTTCCTTTCATTAATGTGTCAATGTACTCTTTGTTCAGTTTGCCTTTATTGGAATCAGCAGATTCTGTCCTATAGGCCTTCTTTTTAGAAGCAGCTGACTATGAATCTCTTTATCATTAGTGTCAGGTCAGCAGACCATGTGTCTCTCTATCATTAGTGTCAGGTCAGCAGACCATGTGTCTCTTTATCATTAGTGTCAGGTCAGCAGACCATGTGTCTCTTTATCATTAGTGTCAGGTCAGCAGACCATGTGTCTCCCTTTCATTACTGTGGTCTATTTTTAATGTTCAGCCATTTTATACATCTATGTGCTGTCCTATACATCTCATTTACTCCTACACTCTGAGTTTCTTGCCTTGGCAAATCGTGCTGTTAACTTCTCTGCGCTACGGATCCCTTTTACGGGATCACTTTCCTAAACAACCGCTAGAATTGCAGGGCGCCAAATGCAAAAATATTACTACAAATATTTCTAATCATGCAATCACAAGTGAAATATACCAAAACACAGCTTAGCTTGTTGTTAATCCACCTATCGTGTCAGATTTTGAAAATATGCTTTTGTGAGTGTAGCAATCAATGCTACAACCGTTAGCCTTATATTAGCTTGGTTAGCTTGGTCACGAAAGTCAGAAAAGCAATAAAATTAATCGCTTACCTTAGATAATCTTCGTATGTTTGCACTCACGAGACTCCCAGTTACACAACAAATGTTCTTTTTGTTCGATAAATATTACTTTTATCACAAAAAAACGCCATTTGGGTTGTGCGTTATGTTCAGAAAACCAAAGCCTTGTTCCGTTCGACAAATTCCCAAAAGTATCCGTAATGGTCGTAGAAACATGTCAAATGTTTTTTTATAATCAATCCTCAGGTTGTTTTTAACAAACATAATCGATAATATTTCAACCGGACCATAACCTATTCATTAACTTCTTATGGCTGCAATCCCGTTAACGGGATGATATGACAACAGCCAGTGAAAGTGCAGGGCGCCAAAACGGAAATGGACAGGCATTTTTTGGAGAACAGACACATCGGCAAAGTCTGTGAATCTCAAAGTCTTAAGGTAAATATTAACAGACACTTTGAACGGAAGGCTTGGCTACACACAAAAACAACAATGATGAAAATATAAAAAATGTCATACTTTAGAGAGGAAAATTGACTGTTGTGGATGAGACACTCAGTTATGGATGTGACCATTATATTAAAAAGTTATTGCATAGGCTATCAAAGTGCACTCATGGGTCCCGTGTTAACCAACCAAAACTGCACAAATGTTACCGACCAGCTCAATTCGGTCTTATGCAGCAAAATTTGAAAGTATTTTTTACATTGGATTAAAGTAAAGACTCAGAGCTAGAAAATTGTTTATCATACACTACAGTTTAGGAACAATGGAAAGTAAATCTGCTTTGAAAGTTGATCAACTTTAACTGCACTTTTGAGAAAATGGCCCTTAAATGTTTTGGAACACCTCTTCTTTGTTTACACCATTTAGCATGGTTCACACCCTCTTAAGCCTTAGCCCCACCCATCTCTTTAAGGAGTCACATGTGAGGCCATGTACTAAACAACCAAAGATGTCAAGACTAAAGGCTGGTTTATACTACGGGTGTGTTTGGAAATTCAATCTGCTAGCTAGCTAACAGTACGCTTTAACTTGAAATGAAAACGACTTTGACAATTTGAAAACTGTAACACCTGAAAATGTAGACATTTACAGCTGCCTAGAAGGCCAGCATCCTGGAGTCGCCTCTTCACTGTTGACGTTGAGACTGGTGTTTTGCGGGTACTATTCAATGAAGCTGCCAGTTGAGGACTTGTGAGGCATCTGTTTCTCAAACTAGACACTAATGTACTTGTCCTCTTGCTCAGTTGTGCACCGGGGCCTCCCACTCCTCTTTCTGTTCTGGTTAGAGCCAGTTTGCGCTGTTCTGTGAAGGGAGTAGTACACATCATTGTAGGAGATCTTCAGTTTCTTGGCAATTTCTCGCATGGAATAGCCTTCATTTCTCAGAACAAGAATAGACTGACGAGTCTTTGTTTCTGACCATTTTGAGCCTGTAAACTACCCCACAAATGCTGATGCTCCAGATACTCAACTAGTCTAAAGGCCAGTTTAATTGCTTCTTTAAATCAGAACAAATGTTTTCAGCTGTGCTAACATAATTGCAAAAGGGTTTCCTAATGATCAATTTTCCTTTTAAATGCTAAACTTGGATTAGCTAACACAACGTGCCATTGGAACACAGGAGCGATTGTTGCTGATAATGGGCCTCTGTACGCCTATGTAGATATATTCCATAAAAATTCAGCCGTTTCCAACATTAACAATGTCTACACTGTATTTCTCATCAATTTGATGTTATTTTAATGGATAAAATATGGACAAAAAACAAGGACATTTCTATGTGACCCCAAACTTTTGAACAGTAGTGTACGTGGTTGCAAAGGGCATCCATGTCTTAACTTGCAATGAAAACGACCAATCCAAACTCATCTCTTGGCATGTCCAGCCCATCCATTATCTCAGCCAATCATGGCTAGCGGGAAGGTTCCTGACTTTTTCCATGGTTTAACCAACTATGCTCGTAATTGAACAATTCGTATTTACAGATGTCATACAAGTTTTTTTATTAAGGCACATGAAAGTTCACATGTTCCATTTTGATAAAAAAAATGTATGTTTATGTTCAATTGCCTCTCCTGTGAAGTACTGACGTGTGACATGTGCCTAGTTTCCTGAAACGAGTCACATATGTACTTTGGATGTTGCCCACTTTGATCACCTCCCTGTTTATAAATATCTTGGCATCTAGATATGAGTTAGTTAAGAAGCTGAGAAAAAAAATGCTACTTCTATATAAATAGGTCATACCTCTCACTAAATAGTAGAAAGCGGATAATTTAGTCGACGTTCCTACCGTTCTTAAACTATGGCGACATCGTCAATATGAATACAGCTGACACTTCATTAAAGCTTTTGGATGCAGTTTATCATAGCGCACTATGCTTTATTACGGACGACAGGTTTACTACACATCACTGCATTCTCTAACAGTAAGTTGGTTAACCCTCTTTGATGTCACGTAGGTCGATACATTACTCTTTTAATTTAAAAATATATTTTACAAAAACTCGCTGTGCCTAACATCCCCTTTAGACGTGCGAGCTACCATACCTGGTCTCAGGGATGGCTAACTCTAGGAATTCCTTCGGGCTTTGCAGAGTTAGGTAAAACAGCCTTTAGTTTTTTTGCATCTTATTTGTGGAATAATCTCAAATTCTGTATAAATGTCCCTTCGCTAAGCTCCGCCCCCCCATGATTAGTGTTGCAACCTCGGACAATAAATCCCCTCACAATGATCTCAAACTGTTTCTAATAGACAATTAAATTTAACACAGACTAACCCTTGCTAATTAGGAAACTATTTGGGTATATTGTGGTGGACTGTCATTACAATTGCTTCACGGGAACCTGGAAAAATTATTTTTATTGTAACTAAATCACTGAATGACTCTGAATTCATATGCAGTCAAAGCTATAACCACTAACCAGCTGAGCTAGCAAACAATATAACAAAAGTATAATTTCAGTTTAGAAAAAAATACTCTATCAATACGCTCTGCATTTCAGGAATCACATTAGTACTCCTGGTTCACTGTTAAATTATTTAGCTCTCATGCTAGAAATGGTTGGAGATCCCTGTATTAGTGCCTCTAGGACAATTCAGACTGCTGATTCAATACCTTTTTATGAAATAAGTGTTTTTTTTCTTCAATTTTTTGGGGGTAATTGTGTTGCATTTTGTATAGTTTGTATTTATTGTGTGTATCTTTGTTACAGGGCTAATTTGTAAAATAAACCTTAGTCTCAACATGACTCCCTGTCAAAATAAAGGTTAAATAAATAAAATACCCATGAGATTGTAAGGCGTAGCAGAATGCAACCTTGCATGATGGTAAAGGGCCATGGGCCACACCTTCTTATACAATGGCATGCCAATTGGCCACATGGTGGCGCTATAACATATGATTGAACTTGGAAAGCTCACGCCCCTTTCCCCTTGAAACGTAGAGTCAAGAAATGCAGTACATACTGTAGGTCCCTCTCCTCACAAGGAACAAAATTGCCTCAAAGACCCATAAGGGCTGCCATAATGGACACACATAACACATAAAATGCTACTCCTCTGGCTCCAAATGACTAATCTACACAAAACTTGATATATAACATCTATGGACCAAGGTCTCAACTCAAAATTGTACAGGCTAGTATGTAAAACAACATGGCCCCTATTGACCAACGAACATTCACATGGTCCTGGTTTGACAAGTAAATTCAGACACGGTTATTCGTATTGTAGCCTTGGCTTCCAGGCCTCGCTCACATTGTTAACGAGAGCCTGGGTCATATTGGAAAAGTAAGTATGAGTGGAGTGCTGATTGCCAGCAGCTGCTGGCTGATTGGCTGTGAGTAGACAGATTCTTTTTAAACAACCACCCCTCCCCTTCCTCTTCAGAAGCGCAAAATATCCAAAGTAAGCTAATTTACAGTGCTAGCATTGCTAGTATAATATATACAGTGCATTCGGAAAGTATTCAGACCCCTTCCCTTTTTCCACATTTTGTTACTTTACAGCCTCATTCTAAAATAGATTAAATAAATGTTTTTCCTCGTCAATCTACACACAATACCCCACAAAGCGAAAAACGAAACAGAAATTACTTATTTACGCAAGTATTCAGACCTTTTGCTATGAGACTCTAAATTTAACTCAGGTGCATCCTGTTTCCATTGATCATCCTTGAGATGTTTCTACAACTTGATTGGAGTCCACCTGGGGTAAATTCAATTGATTGTACATGATTTGGAATGGCACACCCCTGTCTTTATAAGGCCCCAAAGTTGACAGTGCGTGTCAGAGCAAAAACCAAGCTATGAGGTTGAAGGAATTGTCCGTAGAGCTCCGAGACAAAATTGTCTCAAATGCACAGATCTGGGGAAGAGTACTAAAAAATCTCTGCAGCATTGAAGGTCCCCAAGAACACAGTGGCCTCCATCATTCTTAAATGGAAGAAGTTTGGAACCTTCAAGACTTTTCCGAGAGCTGGCTGCCCGGCCAAACTGAGCAATCGGGGGAGAAGGGCCTTGGTCAGGGAGGTGACCAAGAATGCGATGGTCACTGACAGAGCTCTAGAGTTCCTCTGTGGAGATGGGAGATCCTTCTAGAAGGACAACCATCTCTGCAGCACCCTACCAATCAGGTCTTTATGGTAGAATGGCCAGACGGAAGCCACTCCTCAGTCAAAGGCACATGACAGCCTGCTTGGAGTTTGCCAAAAGGCAATATTCTCTGGTCTGATGAAACCAAGATTGAACTCTTTGGCCTGAATGCCAAGCGTCACATCTGGAGGAAACCTGGCACCATCCCTACGGTGAAGCATGGTGGTGACAGCATCATGCTGTGTGGGGATGTTTTTCAGAGGCAGCGACTGGGAGACTAGTCAGGATCGAGGTAAAGATGAATGACGCAAAGTACAGAGAGCTCCTTGATGAAAACCTGCTCCAGAGCGCTTAGGACCTCCGACTGGGGCAAAGGTTCACCTTCCAACAGGACAATGACCCTAAGCACACAGCCAAGACAACGCAGGAGTGGCTTCGGGACAAGTCTCTGAATGTCCTTAAGTGGCCTAGTCAGAGCCCGGACTTGAACCCGATCAAACATCTCTGGAGAGACCTGAAAATAGCTGTGCAGCAACGCTTCCCATCCAACCTGTCAGAGTCTGAGAGTATCTGCAGAGAAGAATGGGAGAAACTCCCCAAATACAGGTGTGCCAAGCTTGTAGCGTCATATCCAAGAAGATTCCAGGCTTGCAATCGCAGCCAAAGGTGCCTCAACAAAGTACTGAGTAAAAGTTCTGAATACTTATTTAAATGTGATATTTCAGTGTTTTATTTTGAATACATTTGCAAAAAAAAAAATGGGGCATTAATGGGGCATTATGGGGCATTAAAAAAACTATTTAATCAATTTTAGAATAAGGCTGTAACATAACAAAATGTGGAAAAAGTCAAGGGTTCTAAATACATTCTGAATGCACTGTATCAGCGCCAGATGCAGGTACGTTATAACTGGCCCTGTGAAGCGTATCAAGAACTCATACTGACCCATCCTTAACTTCTCCATCTTTATCTGCTGATAAGATCGTTAATCTCAGCGTATCGCCGTCTCTTTCCATCTTCTCTTCACCACCTCGGCAATGTCCATTCATATGCTGGGAGTGATGGCATTTGATTGAACCCATATGTCCCCGACAGTCAGCCGGCCGTGTCCCGCTTTGGGGACGTCAGAGTGTGAGGAGTCACCTGTTCCTCACCTTGACTTGTCTTCTTCCTGTCTAGACCCATCACTCAAAAGAACAAGATCCTGGTCAAGCTGTGGCCACACTGTTGCTAGTATGTAATGGGATGTTTTTAGGTCCATCAAAGTTTTATGGGCTGGGCTCTAATTACAGGAGTGATAGAGTTAAGGTTTGATCATATTCCCCAACGAGTCATCCCAACATCCTATCATCCAGTCCATTTGTCTAACAATTAACTCCCCATACCATTCACAGTTAAAGGGAGGGAGATACTGTGCTTACTTTCATCAGTTCTGTGAGCAGGGTAATTAAAGGCTATTAGGTGGCTAGTTTGCTCCTTTGCTTATATGTACAGTAAAGTCCCTGTCCCCAAACCCATGTGCTGCCCCTAGCTCCTAGGCACAAGTGTAGATCTGAAAGGATTGAATGAGTATAATCAATATGGGGAAAATTCGACCTAGTCTAAGTTGCAGCTACAACCAAAATGTTTATACTTGTCCAGTTCTTTCAGATATCCATGAAGTGCTAGGTGTTAGGTGTGGTTTCTGGAGCCTGCATTGGACATTTATTAATAATTTAGTTGATATTTCCTGTTCAAGAGAGATTAGATGCGGTGAGAAAGAAACAGATTGTGTTGTCTCTCTCATCTATGTTTCATGAGGACAAGAGTGGGTTGACATGTTAACTATGAGTTATGAAACTGGAAGCCTGACCTTAAGCTTACTACGGTATTTATGAGTGTCTATTGACTCTACCCGGATTGGACATTGTCTAAACAAAGTTAAACTGTGGCTAGAGAGCACCTAGGGTAAGTATTTAATCTTGTTTTTATACCCTATGAAAATGTCAATTTTACTTCCATAGTCCCAGTTTTGTTTGCTAAGAATGGGCTTCAAATTTGCATCGTCAAATTCATTAAAACGCAGTCATTTTAAGATATACTGTGCCTTCAAAAAGTATTCACACCTCTTGACTTTTTCCACATGATGTTGTGTTACAAAGTGAGAATAAAATGGATTTAATTGTCATTTCTTGTCAACGATCTTCACAAAATACTCTACTGTCAAAGTGGAAGTAAAATTCTAACAGTTGTAAAAAATATATGGGGAAAAAAACACCAATATCTTATTTGATAAGTATTCAACCCCCTGAGTCAATACATGTTAGAATCAATCACATTTGGCAGCAATTACAGATGTGAGTCTTTCTTGGTAAGTCTCTTAAGAGCTTTCCACACCTGGATTGTTTCAACATTTGCCCATTATTCTTAAAAAAAAAATATTCATTGTTAGGTCTTGCCATAGATTTTTCAAGCAGAAAGGCCCCAAACTGCTAGTAAAGACTCGGTGCACTACATTTGTGAAAATATCTAAACTAAATGTATTTGAGAGTTTACCAGCATTTGTAACTTGAGTCTGATAATGTTCTGTACAAACAGTTCATCTAATAATATTTGCGGAATATAAAAATACTTGCATGATATGTTTTATTTATTTGCACCAAAGAAAACTGATAGACAACAATACAGATAAAATTATATAAAAACGTTGTGCAGGTGTGGTTGGAAGCCCAAGGGCTCATATGAAACGTGGCACCGTCATAGGATGCCAGCTTTCCAACAAGTCAGTTCGTCAAGTTTCTGTCCTGCTAGAAATGCCCCGGTCAACTGTAAGTGCTGTTATTGTGAAGTGGAAACCATTTGTAACACTCACTACCGAGTTCCATACGGCCTCTGAAAGCACGTCAGCACAAAAAAACTGTTCGTCAGGAGCTTCATGACATGGGTTTCCATGGCCGAGCAGCCACACACAAGCCTAAGATCACCATGCACAATGCCAAGCGTTGGCTGGAGTGATGTAAAGCTCGCCTCACCGCCAGTGGACTCTGGAGCAGTGGAAACGCGTTCTCTGGAGTGATGAATCACGCTTCACCATCTGGCAGTCCGACGGACAAATCTGGGTTTGACGGATGCCAGGAGAACACTACCTGCCTGAATGCATAGTGCCAACTGTAAAGTTTGGTGGAGGAGGAATAATGGTCTGGGTCTGTTTTTCATGGTTCGGGCCCCTTGGTTCCAGCGAAGGGAAATCTTAATGCTACAGCATACAATGACATCCTTGACGATTCTGTGCTTCGAACTTTGTGGCAACAGTTTGGGGAAGGCCCTTTTCTAGATGGCCAGCCTATGTACCATACAGTAATGTACAGAATGGTAAATTAAAAGTGTTTGTTTTCCATGTTATTTGATCAAGAAAAACATTTGATGTAGATGTTTTGTGTCTTTGCCCATAACTTTGCACCTTTTTGATGTAAACGTTTGAGGACAGGATTTTGTTTTTTTTCTGGATTCCATTAGAATGACAATCGCAGAGAAAGGGAAAGGTCAACATCTTACAATTCCAACCATTGAATCCTGTAAGATACTGTTCTTAATTTTCAACTACCTTTTTTGCCAAAGCGGAGATGCAGAATTTTTTTTTATTTAAATTTGTAATTTTTTTTGCTTGTGCTACAGATGTCTATATCGGTCCGATATTAATTTTGGCATTCATGGGTAAGATGTCTATTTCACAGGTGGTCAGGGCTCCACAGTGCAAGCATTTCACTCGCATTTGCAAATACAAATATAAGTTAAGTATGAGTGCATTTATCGCAAAATAAAGGTGCAGTAGCTGTTTTCAAAGTGTTTGTCATTTTGTTTCATAACTGGTAGCTAACCACACAAAGAACTACGAATCCAATAATACCCGACCTTGCGCACAACAACACTGTCTGGTTGGGGAGCTGTGAGCACTGTGATTGAAGTAAGATACATTTTTAGAAGCTCTGCGCACAGGCATAAAAGTTGGTCTAATTTACTTGAAAGTCTACTAAAGTGATACTTTGTTCTTCTGTTTCTTGTCAATTTATATACATTGTTTTGTTCACTACTAGGTTATTTTTCAATGTTTGAGTTTGCTTCAACTATTAGCGAAGACACAGTTTACTAGTCAGATTATCTATCTCACAGGGACACTGAAAAATACAAAATATTGCTGCTGCTTACTGTTGTCATGTCTTTTGAATTATAGCCGAATGTCAAAACACAGGTTTTAAAATGTCCAAATTCATAGTCAATATGTTGAAATAAGTCATGATATGTTGAAGACCAAGACATAAAAACTATTCTCCACACACACACACACACAGTGTCACACACACACACGTGTCACACTTGTGTTCAGATTACTTGTATTTTGCTAAATTAGTACCTTAACTGGTCATGCACCAAAATTTACCACGCAGTCAACTCCAGACTGTAATCAATAGACGGTGCAAATTAATCACTAACATCGATATAGTATTGAAATCAATGGAACTGGGACAATAACTGCGGCAACAAGTACCATTTGCGCTCTTCTAAAAGACAAACCCCAACAAACTTGGGTATACTACATTTAACTGTCGTTAGATGAGAACCTGTGGTATGCTTTTATCAACTCGTCTCGATATGGTCAAATGTTTACAGTAGATGGCCAATACGAAATAGGAAACGCAACACTTTTTTAATTGGATAATTTAAATTTAATTTAAATGAATAATCCCTCTAAATATTGACAGGGGTTGCCTTTCGTTTGAGTAATAGCTTGACAGTAAAATGTGTGTATTAGCTTGTGGCCAGCGACTTCTATACAGAGAAAGCTGCAAATTGTCTGTGCTATTTGAGTTTGAAAATGAGTACCAAATTAAATATATAAATCTGATTTAAGCAATCAATTTTTCCAATACACTTTTCTAATAATATACCCAATCGGAGGTAAAAAAGGATGTGTAATTCCACAAAATGTTATGTGTACAGTACAGCTCCCACAATCTTCTTATTATACATTTATTTCAACCAATCATCAGTCATTTGTGTCAGTGTAATACATGTTGAGTGCCCTTTTCTGTAAGCATGCTGAAAGTCTGTTGTCAATTTGTTTGCAGAGTCATAGCATTGTATTTTTTTGTATCATCATTTTATAATTTTTAACTTATGTTTTAGTAATATACATTTTAACAGGATTCTACTTCGTCAAATAGGAACTACTAAATGAGCCCAAAAACGTGCTATGATTTTGATAATAGTGAAATCGTGGAAATTAGTTTGTCTTGCGTATTGAAGGACAGTAGGACACACACGCAAGTATAAATTAGTCAACAGTTGAGTCATCTACTTTATGAAATAACAACCTGATGTGCCCGCATCGGTGTATTCACTTTAAGCAGTGGACTGGATTGAGACATTTTGAGCGCACCATGATACAGCAATGCTGCTTTCAATTGCACCAGTGATCCATGCAGAATTCTACAATTTTTAAACATATTTTAAGTTTAATTGTTACAACAACCTACTTATGTTTTTGTTATTTAAAGTTTTTTTTTATTATTATCTTGGATTAAGTTAGCAGCATATTATGCACATCTGCAAACAGCAGCAACGGATTGACAAATATTATTTATCTCTGGAGTCTTTTGTTTTATATATGTTAGAATGCTATATACAGCATCCTATGTGTGTTTATACATAGAATTATAAAGAGGCATAAAAACACTGTGGCCAGTTTTTTCTAGTATTGGGTCGTACCCCCAGCCTGAATTCTTTCCAGGCATTGTTCAGTTGGTATCAAGGGACCTAACGTGTGCCAGGAAAACATTCCCCACACCATTACACCACCAGCCTGTACCGTTTACATCAGGCAGGATGGGGCCATTGACTCATGCTGCTTACGCCAAATCCTGACTCTGTCATCAGCATGATGCAACAGGAACCGTGATTCGGTTCCGTCGGACCAGGCAATATTTTTCCACTCCTCAATTGTCCAGTGTTGGTGATCGCGTGCCCACTGGAGCCGCTTCTTCTTGTTTTTAGCTGATAGGAGTGGAACCCGGTGTGGTCATCTGCAGCAATAGCTCATCCATGACAAGGACCGACGAATTGTACGTTCCGAGATGCTGTTCTGCACACCACTGTTGTACTGTGCCGTTATTTGCCTGTTTGTGGCCTGATTCTTGCCATTCTCCTTCAACCTCTCATCAACGAGCTGTTTTTGCCCACAGGACTGCTGCTGACTGGATGTTTTTTGGTTTGTCGCACCATTCTCGGTAAACCCTAGACACTGTCGTGCGTGAAAAGCCCAGAAAAGCCCTTTTCTGAGATACTGGAACCGGCGTGCCTGGCAATCATACCACGCTCAACGTTGCTTAGGTCACTCATGTAGCCCATTCTAACGTTCAATTAAACAGTAACTGGATGCCTGTCTGCCTGTTTTATATAGCAAACCACGGCCACGTGTCTCACTGTCTGTATGAGCGAACCATTTTAGTGAACGGCGTGGTGTACCTAATAAACTGGCCACTGAGTGTATATAATAATGGGCCGTTTGGGTTGCATTTGTATGCGCACTGTATAGAATTGCAGTGACAGTCAGTGTTTGTTTAAAAAAAAAAAAAAATCTGACTGGGCACAAGGCTAATGGCAACACCCACGCTTTGGTCATTGGGGGAACCCATCCCACCATACAATCAACGGTATAGGGGAAACACTGGTCTATCTATTGCACTGCCTATGCCTAGGATGTGGTGGAGAGCTGACCCTCTAGTTATCTCCTCCCCTCCCTATTTTTAATCTACAAAACGAAGGGTTCCTCCATTGCTGAGCTAATTAAGGGAGCAGATTGGTGCGGCACCCTCCACTCCCACGGGAAGCAAACTAGTTCTTTCAGAACAATTTAATTGCTCCTGTTGGCTCGTTATACTTGAGAAGTTGAAGCAGACCAGGATACCAGACTAGAGATTTGTATGTCGAACAGACAGGGTTGTGTGTGTGTCCTTGTTCTGGTGTGGACAGAGGGCTTAAAGGGGAAGGTCAGGATTTAAACTACAACACATTTTCATTGATTGTTCGCTAGTAGTGGCTAAATTTAGCCGTTGTAGTTCTTGAACACTTAAAATGTCGGGCCTCTACCCCCGTACCTAAGCCAATGACGTGTCTTCATGACATTGTTACAAATAAATGTCATATGTTAACCCCAAAAAATCATTGTTTGGTTGTGTTTATGAATGAACACCCCCACAACACGATGCTGCCACCCCCGTGCTTCACGGTTGGGATGTTGTTCTTCGGTTTGCAAGCCTCCCCCTTTTTCCTCCAAACATAACGATGGTCATTATGGCCAAACAGTTCTATTTTTGTTTCATCAGACCAGAGGAAAGTACGATCACTGAGTTTGAAGGTAGGCCTTGAAATACATCCACAGGTACACCTCCAATTGACTCAAATGATGTCAATTAGCCTATCAGAAGCTTCTAAAGCCATGATATCATTTTCTGGAATTTTCTAAGCTGTTTAAAGGCACAGTCAACTTTGTATGTGAATTAAGTGAAGTAATCTGTGTGTAAACAATTGTTGAAAATTTACTTGTCATGCACAAAGTTCCTAGGCCGTCATTGAAAATAAGAATTTGTTCTTAACTGACTTGCCTAGTTAAAAGGTTAAAAAAATATATATAATAAAAGTAGATGTCCTAACAGACTTGCCAAAACTATAGTTTGTTAACAAGAAATTTGTGGAGTGGTTGAAAAACGAGTTTTAATGACTCCAACCTAAGTGTATGTAAACTTCCGACTTCAACTGTATGTACTGTCCCACAAAATGGCTAAACATAGCAAGCCATTCGCTGAGGGCGAATTCATTAAATAATTTTTTATTGACTCTGCAGCAGTACTTTGCCCCCGACAAGAAAGAGCTGTTTGAAAATGTTTCCTTGTCAAGACGAACCATGACACGGCGTGTTGAGGACATCGCAGAGAATATGGAATAACAGTTGAAACACAAGGTAAAGGATTTCACCTATTTCTCCTTGGTCCTGGATGATAGCAGTGATGCACGTGACACGGCGCAGTTGTTGATATTCTTACGAGGCATAACCCCAGACTTTGAAATTACAGAGGAGCTTGCTTCAGTGCAGCCAATGAAGAGCACAACCACAGGAAAATATTTATTGGAGGAGGTTAATAAATGTGTGGCAAAGCTGGAACTGAGTTTTGAAAAGTTATCTAGTGTGACCACTGACGGGTGCCCAAATTTGACAGGAAAAAACACCTTTTGAAAAGGATACAAGATCAAGTAGCTGAGCTGAACCCAGATCAGAAAATGTATTTCCTGCATTGCATTATTCATCAGGAGGTGCTCTGTAAATGTGTTGTGAAAATGAGCCATGTTGTGGATACAGTCACTAAAGTGGTAAACTTCATAAGAGCAAAATCTTTAAACCACAGGCAGTTTGTCTTACTGTTGGAAGTGACAGAGTCGTCGGGTCATGCATTTCTCCCCTACCACACAAACGTGAGATTGCTGAGTTTGGGGAAGGCGCTTAAAAGGGTGTGGGACCTGAAGTCGGAGATTGCTGAGTTTTTGCAAATGAAAGGAAAATGTGGATTTCCCTCAACTGCAAGATAAAGAATGGTTAGCTGATTTTGCATTCACCGTGGACATCATGGCCCTCATGAATGAACTGAATTCCAAACTACAAGGGAAGGGCCTTTTTGCACATCAGATGTACAGCCTTGTCAAAGCCTTCAAGGGACAATTAATCCTCCTGACCCGCCAAGTAGAAGCCAACAATCTCACCCACCTTCCGACACTACTAGTCTGTTCCCTATCAGATGACCAGTAGGAGAAGTATATATATCGCTGCTGCGTGCTCTGAACGGTGAGTTCTCATCGATTTGAGGATTTCGAAGTGTTGGAAAATGACATGCTGTTGGTTTCCTCTCCTTTCACCTTCAATGTGGATAATGCTCCCACTGACCTGCAACTTGAGCTTATCTTCAGTCTGATGCAGTGATTGTTTTGAATAGTTCTCCAATGTCACTGACGAGGTTCTATGCATCTCTCGATGAACAGGAGTCATGTTTAGAAGATGTTTGTACTGTTTGGGTCAACCTATGTATGTGAACAGACATTTTCAGTGATGAATATAACAAGTCAAGGTACAGATCATCTCTTACTGACTCTCACCTCTCACCAATCCTGCTCATAGCGACGTCAGAAACTATACGTGACTTCACTGCTCTAGTCAATGCCCATCAGACTTCACTCCTCACACTGATTGAGTAGTTTAAATGTAATGTTGAGCTCTCTCTTTCTTGTTTTTGTGCATACCCGTTAACAAGAGTTCTGTCCATGGGGCTGAATGCACAGGGTACTTTTCCCTCCGTGTAGTTCATTGCATGTTTAATAATGAAAATACCTACCAAAAGGAGAACATGGATGTGGTTTATTTATGTGCATGTTAAGTAAGTAAGTAGCATATCTGGATGTGATTTACAGTAGATATGTCAACACAGTCATACACATTATGTATAATCCTGTAATATGATTCTGGCCCGCGATGGCAACAATATATTCTAATGTGGCCCTCCATGGAAAATAATTGCCCAGGCCTGGTCTATAGCATAGTTTTGTCATTTTGAATAGATCACATCTAGCCTACTTTTTAATTCCAGTAGGCCTTATTTGGTAAAATGCTTAAAAATATATACATCACAAATTGAACCTACTATACTGAACACAAATATAAACGCAACATGCAACAACGATTTTACTGAATTACAGTTCATATAAGGAAATCAGTCAATTGAAATAAAGTCATTAGGCCCTAATACGTGGATTTCACATGACTGGGCAGGGGTGCAGCCATGGGTGGGCCTGGGAGAGCATAGGCCCACCCACTTGGCAGCCAGGCCCACCCACTGGGGAGTCAGGCCCTGACAATCAGAATTAGTTTTTTCACACAAAAGGGCTCTATTACAGACAGAAATACTCCTCAGTTTCATCAACTGTCCAGGTCGTGGGTCTCAGACAATCCCGCAGGTGACAAAGCCGGATGTGGATGTCCTGGGCTGGCATGGTTAGACGTCGTTTAACGTGTGAGGCCGGTTGGATGTACTGCCAAATTCTCTTAAATGACCTTCGAGGCAGCTTATGGTAGAGAAATTCACATTAAATTCTCTGGCAACAGCTCTGGTGGTCATTCCTGCAGCCAGCATGCCAATTGCACGCTCCCTAAAAACTTGAGACATCTGTGGCGTTGTGTGACAAAACTGCACATTTTAGAGTGGCATTTTATTGTGCCCAGCACAAGGTGCACCTGTGTAACGATCATGCTGTTTAATCAGCTTCTTGATATGCCACGCCTGTCAAGTGGATGGATTATCTTGGCGAAGGAGAAATGTTCACTAGCAGGGATGTAAACAAGTATGTGCACAAAATTTGTGAGAAATATGATTTTTGTGCAAATGGAAAAATTCTGGGATCTTTTATTTCAGCTCATGAAAAATGGGACCAGCGTGATTCTCATATGAGTTTGTGAATAAATAAGCACACTTACCGGTGCACTGGAGAAAAGATTTTGAAAAAGTTTGCTTACACGTGCCTATCATGCGACTATCTGCACGCATTGATGTGTGCATAGAGTGGGTTCGGTTTTTATACCTTAGCACAGGGTTCCCCAACTGGTGGCCCGCAGTTGATTTTATTTGTCCCCCTGTGCAGGGAGGGGGACATAAGACTGCAGCAAATAAGAAAGGTTTGAAATTATTGTTTTAGTTAAATGTTATCTGTTTGGGTTTCTTGCGGTCAATTTGCAATCTACAAATTATTTGTAATTATGTTCCGGCCCCCTGATCAGCCGCTCAAGTAAAAATCAGCCCGCTGCTGAATCTAGTTGGTGCCACCATGCAGGAAGTGTCACACACCACTGTGTCCACTATTGCTCCAGGGATTATGCACAGAGACTAAGACACACTATTGCTGTTTACACAGGCAGCCCAATTCTGATATTTTTTCCATTAATTGGTCTTTTGACCAATCACATCAGATCTTTTCACATCAGATCTTTTTTCAAATCTGATTGGACAAAATACAATTTGTGAAAAAAATATCCAAATTGGGCTGCCCGTCTAAATGGAGCCTATTAGCGGCAAGATGTGTGAAGCGTTTACGCTGTTATTTTCGGTTAGGAAAACTGGAAGCATCTACTTAATTGAAGTCTGTTTACCCCAAAACCATTATACAATTTGATATGACCACAGGGAAAAAAATATATATTTTGACTGTATGCTACTACTCAATAATACTTCACAGAAGGTTTGATTGAATGGAGCCCTTAGACTTATTAGCCTAATTAGAGAAATTCCGCGAAGTCTCTGGTGTATTCTGGTGTACGAGAGAAGTGGGAGATTCTCCCCACTATAGCTACTGCTGCCTGAGACACCACCTGTCCATGAGCGTCCTATGGGAAAGGCTATAGAGAGCTGGTCTGGCTCCCAAATGGCACCCTATTCCCTACATAGTGCACAACTTTTTACCAGGGTCCACAGGGCTCGTCAAAAATAGTGCACTTTATAAGGAATAGTGTGCCATTTGGAGCACAGCTCTGGAGCCTGCCAGATACAAAGCTGTGGCCAGCAATGCGTAACAACAGACTGCTGCCTGGAGAGAGTGAAGCTTCAGCAGGGTCACAAGTCAGATTCGCTGCAGTGCTTGGCATCTCTCCCCAACTGGCCCTCTCCCTCTGTACTGTCAGGAATTGACCTAACTAAAGCAGTAGAGAATTAGATTTACTTTATCACTGGTAGTAAAGGCTGTGCAGTGCATGAAAAATGCAGCTATATTGGAGAACATTGGAAGTTGAATGCTTCTTTATTAGAAAACAACAGTCGGCAATACTTTTATTTAGCCCTCCACCCTCCCCAGCTCACCCCATTCATAGGTCTGCCTTTACCATAGGCCTAAATTATATCACAGTATCATAACAGTAGTTTAGAACAGAATAATGGGCAGGGCTCGACATTAACCCTTGTCCGCATCCCTAGCCAAGTAAAAAAGTCTGACAAGCAGAATATCAAATAATTACTCCGAATTGGATCAGAGTGTCCTCTGGAAGCTGTATTGCTGTTCTCCTAATTTCTGTAGTGCATCATAGTATAATTGTATGGCATTGATAGGCAGGAGCGGTCTTTCAAATCATTCGCAGTTGCGAGATATGCTTTGGAGATCAAAGCACAGAGCTGCATTTATGTTGTTGATATTCCTTGCAAATTAGTGAGTTATTTGCAAAGTTATAGCTGATTTCTTCTCAGCAAACAGGGTTCGTACGGTCATGAAAATCTGTCAAAAGTCATGATGTATGTAAAAATATATATATCCATATTGCGATAAATTGCCTGAATTGATGCGATAACGATAAATAGATTGATAAGTTTATAACATTAATGTGCACCAGTTTTATTTATTTATCCTTTAAACTACTACTAGTTTGATGGTTGTAGCCATCAATTGTCCCATAATTTCATTTTTTATTTTTATTCTCTAGTATAGGCTGCTTACCATAATGAACAATATCATTAAAATACCTGCAATAAGTGTCCTTTATGGTCAGTGTCAATCATTTGTTTCATCGTCCCAGCTCTCATGTGTGCATCACCTGTGTATTATCTATCCTGATGCCTAGTCACTTTACTCTGCCTTCATGTACATATCTACCTCAAATACCTTGTACCTCTGCACATTGATCTGGTACTGGTACTCTTTGTACAGTTGAAGTAGGTTGACTGTGCCTTTAAACAGCTTGGAAAAGTCCAGAAAATTATATCATGGCTTTAGAAGCTTCTGATAGGCTAATTGACATCATTTGAGTCAATTGGAGGTGTACCTGTGGATGTATTTCAAGGCCTACCTTCAAACTCAGTGCCTCTTTGCTTGACATCATGGGAAAACCAAATGAAATCAGCCAAGACCTCAGAAATGTTTTTGTAGACTTCCGCAAGTCTGGTTCATCCTTGGGAGCAATTTCCAAATGCCTGAAGGTACCACGTGCATCTGTACAAACAATAGTACGCAAGTATAAACACCATGGGACCACGCAGCCGTCATACCGCTCAGGAAGGAGACGCGTTCTCTCTCCTAGAGATGAATGTACGTTGGTGCGAAAAGTGCAAATCAATCCCAGAACAGCAGCAAAGGACCTTGTGAAGATGCTGGAGGAAACCGGTACAAAAGTATCTATATCCACAGTTAAACGAGTCCTATATCGACATAACCTGAAAGGCCGCTCAGCAAGGAAGAAGCCACTGCTCCTAAACCAGCATAAAAAAGCCAGACTACGGTTTGCAGCTGCACATGGGGACAAAGATCGTACTTTTTGGACAAATGTCCTCTGGTCTGATGAAACAAAAATAGAACTGTTTGGCCATAATGACCATCGTTATGTTTGGAGGAAAAATGGGGAGGCTTGCAATCCGAAGAACACTATCCCAACCGTGAAGCATGGGGGTGGCAGCATCATGTTGTGGGGGTGCTTTGCTGCAGGAGGGACTGGTGCACTTCACAAAATAGATGGCATCATGAGGATGGACAATTATGTGGATATATTGAAGCAACATCTCTAGATATCAGTCAGGAAGTTAAAGCTTGGTCGCAAATGGGTCTACCAAATGGACAATGACTCCAAGCATACTTCCAAAGTCGTGGCAAAACGGCTTAAGGACATCAAAGTCAAGGTATTGGAGTGGCCATCACAAAGCCCTGACCTCAATCCTATAGAACATTTGTGGGCAGAACTGAAAAGGCTTGTGCGCTCGAGGCCTACAAACCTGACTGTTACACCAGCTCTGTCAGGAGGAATGGGCCAAAATTCACCCAACTTATTGTGGGAAGCTTGTGGAAGGCTACCCAAAACGTTTGACCCAAGTTAAACAGTTTAAAAGCAATGCTACCAAATAGTAATTGAGTGTATGTAAACTTCTGACCCACTGGGAATGTGATGAAAGAAAGAAAAACTGAAATAAATCACTCTACTATTATTCTGACATTTCACATTCTTAAAATAAAGTGGTGATCCTAATTGACCTAAGACAGGAAATTTACTAGGATTAAATGTAAGGAATTGTAAAAAAATAAATAAAAATAAACTGAGTTTAAATATATTTGGCTAAGGTGTATGTAACCTTCCATTCTTGTGTATTTTATTCCTCTTGTGTTACTGTTTTATGTTTTAAATCTGTATTGTTGGGAAGGGCAGTAAAGTTTACACGCGTTGTATTCAACGCATGTGACAAATATATATTTTTCCCTCACAGAGTGTGTGCCAGTGCGAGTCACTGGCACAGAGAGAGAGAAACATAAACCTAACTAGATAACAATTTAACACATAGTGTAGCCTGGCTAGTTATCTCGGTATTTAACTATGCATGTATTAATGTCATTCATGTCCGATGTCCTAAAAACTTTCGACCGGCACTCTTGAATAACCCCAAATTGCCGACATGCAGTTGATGAACGGGTCCTTTCACTGTAAGACTGTAAAATACCTTTAATGTGTTTTACAGAATTAATACTGTGGATTGTATTGCATTATGGGTAAAATGCAGAAAAATACTGTTATTAACTGTAATTGGAAGCCTCCTGTAAAAATTACTCTAACATACTGGATTTATTTACAGTAATAGCTTATGCCTACTGTAGATTCAAATTTTCAGTTTCAGGGGCCAACCTCATGCTGTCGGGTGAGAAAATCACTCTGGGTGATTTTAAGCGTACCTGGTAAATTATACCATAAATTCCAATGAAACGTTGGTTTAACATTATACACATTTCTGTGAAGTAATATATTTCAAATGGTACTGTAATTCCACCATAGAATACAGTACCCAACAATATTTTTGGAGTGCCAAAACCTTGTGACAACTAGTGGGTGCATGGTATTGTTGTTTGTCTCATTAACATATTTTGAGGCGTGCCTTGTAGAGGCTACATTTGTTGCACCCGTGAGTGAGAGTGCTCTTCCAATTGAACTGATGTGGTAGTAATGTCCAAACAATTACATTTGTATAAAGGACATATTGTAGTGGAAGCAAGCCTCAAACTTTTAATGGCTAAGTATTTGCAATGTTCTTGGTCTGTTTTGCCCTGTAGTCTCTGGAAGCCTTTTTAAGGACTCTAAAAGTGCAAGTTGTAAAAAATCCTAAAATCTGTCACGTTTAATCTAGAGATAAGTTTGTTTTGAAAGTGTATTGGAAGGTTTTTAGTAGCTAGCTAACTTTTTAGTTTGGATCCCGCGACGCAGTTGGCATCAGTTGCTGGGACGGCTACTCTCTGTCCAGTGATCCTGCCGACCAAGGCCGAGTCTGAGGAGCTATTTGGCGTAGCAGCTAGCTTTGGCGACGCAGTTAGCTATTTGTGGCTGGGACCGCGGGTTGTCTCGGGTTTGTGGCTGTCTAGATCTCTGTTGTTCATTGTTGTTTTCAATCTTCCTTGCGACCTCCCTTTTCTGGCACTGCGAGGAGTAACAACGTAACCTACATTGCTAGCTACCATGACAAAGACCAAATCCGTCAGGAGTACCATTGAGGACAGTGGTGTCTCTCTATCACAGGTGAAAGATCTATTAAAACGAACAGAAAGAGTTCTACAAGCAGTTGTTACAACAAGAAAATAGCTTCAAGTGTTTTGTCCAAATACTGGTGGATTCAACTAATAAAAGAATGGGCAATCTGACCAGATAGGTCCAGGACCTGAAGAACAGTTTGCAGTTCTCCCAGAGTCAGCTCGATGAGTTGAAACAGGAGAACGGCGAGATGACAGCAATATGTAGGTCATTGAGAGAGGACATCAGTTCTATTTGTGAATCTATGATAAAAATTGAGAAATCTCGAGGGACGATCAAGGCACATGGTTGTGGACAGAATTGAAGAATCTCCACATGAGACCTGGATGGAGTCTGAGGACAAAGTGAGGGAAATGATCTTGGAGAAATTGATGATGGACCACAGGAAGATTGAGGTGGAGCGTGCCCACAGGACTGGAAAACCAACCACCGGCCCAGGTGACAGGCCCAGGCCGATTACTGGTCAAGTTCCTGAGTTTCAAGGACATGGTAGCTGTTCTGGAAAGAGCCAAGAACTTGAGGAACTTATCTTCCTCAACGAGAACTATCCTAAAGCTGTGCGCCAAAAGAGGAAAGAACTTATCCCAGCCATGAAAGCTGCCAGAGCTCGTGGGGACAGGCCTATTGTCCACCCTCCCTCCCAGAAGCCTGGAAGGGATGAGAGAACCAAGCCTATGTGTTCGTAGCTTCAACCCCACAGCGCACACACACACCAATTGATTAATGGACGGCTGAATGTATATATTTTTTCTTTTGCATTGTTTGCTCTTTCCCATATTATGTCTATCTTTGATAATTTACCCAGGAAAGGGCTGAAAATAGGCCATATTAATATATGTAGCCTTAGAAATAAGGTTAATGAAATCAACAACTTGCTAACATCAGAACATTTGTATATTAGCAATTTTGAGACTCACTTAATTTGATGATACAGCAGTAGCAATACAAGGGTATAACATCTATAGAATAGACATAAATGCTTATGGGGAGGTATTGCAGTATATATATTCAGAGCCATATCCCTGTAATGCTTAGAGAAGATCTTATGTCAAGTGTTATTGAAGTGTTGTGGTTGCAGGTTCACTTGGCACATCTAAAGCCTTTTCTTTTGGGGTGTTGCTATAGGCCACCAAGTGCTAACAGTCAGTATCTAAATAATATGTGTGAAATGCTTGATAGTATATGTGATGTAAATAGTGGTCTACTTTCTTGGGGACCTGAATATTGACTGGTTTTCATCAAGCTGTCCACTCAAGAGGAAACTTCTCACTGTAACCAGTGCCTGTAATCTGGTTCAGGTTATTAATCAAACACTACAGGAACAAGATCATCCACATGTATCAATCACATTTTTACTAATACTGTATCCGTACTCATTGGATGCAGTGATCAAAATATAGTGTCTATATCCAGGAACGCCTAAGTTCCAAATGCTGGGCCTAAAATAGTGTATAAGAGATCATACAAAAGATTTTGCTGTGCCTCTTATGTGGAGGATGTGTTGGTCAGATATGATTAATAAAGAGCATCCAGACGCTGCCCTTGATGAACTTATGAAATTGCTTCTTCCAATTATTGATAAACATGCACCTGTTAAGTCTCCATGGATTGATGAGGAATTGAAAAACTGTATGGTTGAAAGAGATGGGGCAAAAGGAATGGCTAATAAGTTTTGGCTACACATCTGACTGGCTGCAAATTTGAGAAATGTGACACCTCAACAGAAAAAATAAACTATATTATGAAGCCAGGATCAATGATAAAGAATTGATGAAAAAAAACACTAGTACTTTAAATTAGATTATGGGCAGAAAGACAAATTCAACTCCCATCTTTCATCAAATCGGATGGCTTATTCATCACAAAACCACTTGATGTTGCCAATTATTTTAATGATTGCTTCATTGACATAGTTGGCAAACTTATGCAGGAAATACCAACAATGAACAGTGAGCCATCGTATTCATGCATAAAAAAAAAAAGAATGAAAGAAAAGCATTGCAAGTCAGTGTGGGAGAGGTGGAAAAATTATTGTTCAATTATGACAAACCTCCTGGCATTGACAACTTGGATGGAAAGCTACTGAGGATGTTAGCTGACTATAGCCACTCCTGTCATATCTTTAATCTGAGCCTAGAGGAATGTCTTTGTCCTGAAGTCTGGAGGGAAGCCAAAATAATTCCACTACCCAAGAGTGGTAAAGCAGCCTTTACTGTATCTAGCAGCAGATCTATCAGCTTGCTGCCAGCTCTTAGCAAACAGCATTAAACTGGCAGCAGAGTTGCCAGCCAATTACTGTAATTGTATAATTTCTTATTGTAAAACATACAACATCCCTGCTGTAAAGCAACATTACAGTATTTACCTGGCAACTCTGCTGCCAGTATAATGTTGTACATTTACAGCAAAAACTTTTATAGTGTTAATAAACCAATTGCACATACTTCTGTTGTAAAACCGCCTCAAGCACTCTATTGGGAGTTGAGAAATAAGTCTGTCGTAATGACAATGTAAAAACATATTCTTAGAGTAGCCTAATTGACAAACTCCCATGCTGTCAACAGAACTTCCCTGAAACCTGCATATTTTAGCCTTACAAGTTTATAGATAAGCATGTCTTGGTTTCCTTGAATGAGGAAATTATTTGATATATTTGGTTGTAATTGTAATGTTGAAATATTTTATAGGCTAAAAAGGATGGCCAACCATCCTCCAGGCGAACCATAATGGAAGTGCATCATTCTTGTTCAAGTGGCTAAAAAGTTATTGTCAAGCCCTGTATGGTATATCCTCACTATATGCAAAAAACAACCTTATGGGTAACCTTAGAGTCCCAGCTACACTAGTAAACACAAAACTAGTAGATAATCTGTCTACAATAGCATGTCACTTTACAATGATTGATTGCATATGGCCCTTGTACTTCTGCTTCATTGCTAGTTTACCTTGGTTTGTTAACTGTTACATACAACTCTTGGAGGGAACGCAATCCCTGCTATACTCAACTCCCCGTGGAGTGAAAGAGGTATGTGATTGTAGGTGCAGGTAAGGATGAAAGAAGCAGAGAATATTACCATTAACAGGGATTCTATTTCCTTAACACAGTAAATGTGGGGAAGGGGCTGGACAGAACCAAAGAAAGTAAAAGTTAATCCCCTCTCCTACCTACCTCTTAACACCACCTGGCACACTAACCAAAATACAGGGGGTGGTCCACCCAGGTCTTACCTAGTGTGCATAGACAGAGTATATACTATGGGTATATGTATGCCCGCAGACCTCTTGCCTAAACACTCCCAAGGTGCCTTCCCCTTCCCCCCTGGGAACAAATGAAACAGAATAAGTCACCAAACTCAGTGAACAATTTGAATAAACCAAAAACACCAGGTACTATAGCAAACACATACCTCTGCAGGACCGGCTACAAAATACTTTACAACAAATTTACCAGCCGATACAAAGACGCTCTCCCTCTTTTTGACAAAGGAACACTGGCTTTTATCCAGCTGGAGAAGGAATTGGTAATTGAAAACAGCTGTTTCCCCTGACGAGAGGGAGGGTTCAGAGCTCCAATCATCGATGGAGCCGACCAATCAGCTGCTTAGAATCCAGGAAGCCATTTCCTGAAATACACACATACAAACACATACATACCCAAAACATATAAACTGGGGAACGTAACATTAACAATAGATGGAATGCAATTTACTCCACTGGGGTAATAACTTTTTGACCCTCACCTCTGCAGATGAGCCTTGTGCCTCTTATCTACCTCATGCTCTCTCACTCACACACACTCTTTCTCTCTCTCTCTCTCTTTTTTCCCTGCTGGAGGATTAGGCGATGCCTAGGCATGAAAAGAATAGTCATGCTTTTTATCCCTGCCCAAGAGTTTAGAGAAGAATGGATTTGCCTGGTCACTAGAACTGCGTCAACAAACGTGTGTGGTTGAAGTCAAGGATGGCACAGTGAGCGCATTGTTGCCTTTTAGTGCACAGTTTCCTCTTCATCACATTCAGACAGCGCTTTGAAAAGTGACAGCTCCCAAGAGTTAGCGCGAGCCTGTGAGGCAGCAATAGACTGACACGAGGAGAGCGCCATCTCCCGCTAACCTCATCCAGACCTGAGGTGTCAATCTCACAACACAGACACACACACACACACACACACACACACACATACAAACAAAAACACAGAATGCCATAAAAGGGCCTAGCCGTTCAACCTCCCCTCTGTGTCATGTGCATTCCAATCAGCTTTTAGCACTTATGCTCAATATGCACAGCTAACTAATGGCCAGGAAACAACAGGGGTTGTGTACACCACTCCTCTGAAACTATTTAACTGTTCAAACTCCATTGAACTCCAACTATCCATTCCTCAGTCTCAGTTCCTTAATATGAAGCCTTGTGAAGTGGGGGTTAACGATAGATCAGTAAAGTACATAAAAGTGCCATAGTTCTAACAGATCCTGCGAGAAATCAACCGTTTATCGACTCCCACAAAGTGGACTCAAGTAGCCTAAACTTTGGTGTGTTGACTGTAACAGGACTGCTACACTGCAAGTGTAACTTGTACAGAGTGTGAGACGCTCCCATTCATTTCAATTAACCTTGGGCGTAAGCGGCATGGCTCTGCGAGAGGCTCGCGCTGCTCAGTGTAAAATTTTGCTCAGGTTTCATTTTCAAGAATTCAAGTGGCGCTTACGCTCTACTCACTCTGGAAAAAGTGACAAGTCCGCTGGAAGTCAGTTGTCAGTTTGATTACAAGGTTTTGTCATATGGAGACATGTCAGTATTGTTGATGTTTTTAAGAATTAGGTGTGTATGATAATGTCAAATGGGTGCTTATGTTGTTGCCAATAGGCTACGTGCCGTTAACCATAGGCTCGATGCTGTAGCCAAATTACTTGAGACACTAGCCTATTTAGGCAGTCTTCCATAGCCATCTTTCACATCCACCTAAAGCGACACTGATCTGGTTTATCCAAAGTTTGGCTCTTATCTGAAGTTGTTTCATCTTCCTTCTCTGGGGTTGGGTTTCTTTTGGATATCTGGACCCACTCCTGTTCATACGTAATTGGCAAGTTGTTGACCTGGTTTTTGTTTCAATTCCACTGTGTCAAATTAGGAGCCTGCCCTTGATCTGTAGCACTTTGTTGCTTTATTGAATAGGTCAATCACAGGTAATATGTTTTGTTTTGTTGTGCATGTCTGTGTTTGCGTATATTCCTCTATGTTTGTATGGGTCCATCATGTCATTAAATGACTGGTTTGTGCAATACTTTATATAGGGTAGATTGTTCTCTTCAAAGCTATCAAACTACTAATTTACCAAGGCTCATGCATTGATTTACTCTATTAAAATACTACAACAACTAGGCGCAAGTTGACACCCTGGTTTGATTATCAGACTGTGATTGGGAGTCCCATAGGGCGGCGCACAATTGGCCCAGCGTCATCCGAGTTTGGCCGGTGTAGGCCGTTATTGTAAATAAGAATTTGTTCTTAACTGACTTGCCTAGTTAAATAAAGGTTAAATAAAAATAAATAAATACGTTTACCTACTAACCCCTCGTTGACATTAGACTACATTTGAATTGACATGCATAAATCACATTGACTGTATCTGTGGATCATTAGTTGATACAGTAGATCAAGTTATTCAAACAAAGTGTTTGGCTTGTTAGCATGTTTATTGCAGTGCTTATGTTGACTCTTCATGTAGATGGATGTTGGCAATACTTTCCCTTTGTTTTTCCAGTTTATCTTTTTTCATGGCCTGTGGACTGCGTCATAGTAACCTGTGGGGAGACAATGACTAAGAAGCTCTGTGAATTCTCTCTCTTGCTCTCTCTCACTTTCAATTCAAGGGATTTATTGGCATGGGAAACATGTTTATATTGCCAAAGCAAGTGGAAATGATACTAAACAAAAGTGAAATAAACTATCAGAAATGAACAGTAAACATTACACTCACAAAAGTTAAAAAATAATATTTAAAATGTTGTATTATGGTTATGTATAGTGTTGTAACAATGTGCAAATAGTTGAAGTACGAAAGGGAAAATAAATCTCTCTCTCTTACATGGCTTACATGGTTAACACAACCCAAAACGGGTCTTCCATTTTACAGTCTTTCCCCCTTCTGCAAGAATGGAAAGTTCACCCAGGGTAGGGCCCGAAGCCTACCTCCATTTGTCAAATGTAACCCAAGTCCGCCTTGCATCGCTCATTCAGCAGTCAAGCCTAATTACAAATGCGCGTGTGTCTTTTTACTTTCTGAAGGGCTTCCAGGTGTATCGTTATAGGGCCCCAGAGCACACCGAAGAGATCAAAGCGCTGGCCTACGGGCGTCAGCTCCTGTTACCCCATGCGCTCAGCTCTTGCCCTTTAATTGATTAATTCATTCTCAAGCCGATACCCCACCCCAGATCGCATATGGTACTGCAAAGTGCTCTCTTGCCTCCACCTTTTGAAACACTACATAAACAGCACTAAATCTCCAGGCTCTGGACAATACAGTCAACAACCTCAACAGCCGTTACCACATTTCTCTCTGTCCCAAATGGCACCCTATTCCCTATATAGTGCACTACTTTTTACCAGGGCGCATAAGCGTGCCAATCCTGGACGCATCCACTATTTCATATTGCTAGTGTAGCTCGGAGCCGGGACAGCAGGCAAGGCTGTTCCCTGTTCCCACCTCATTATTAACTACCCCTCTGCCAACAAGGCCACTGGACGAAAGTCTATTCTTGAAGGTAATGAATACTTGTCTAGAGTATATTATTTAGAGCGACACAGCAAAGGAGAGAGGCTGACACACAGCGAGAGGAAATCTCCTGGGGTTATCTGGTGAAAAGATATTTCCGCTCCCCAGGGGTGAAACGGGCAGATGGGGTTAGGGCAAAAGTAGTGTTGGGGAAAGTAACCAATATCCCCTGTAAGGCTTCAATGACTTGCAAGTTGCATTCCTTGCAAGGTAGAGAGACAGTTAGGGCCATGGTCAACTAACCATGTAGCCTTGCAGACTTATTGGCTCAATCGTCTCTTTAGGAACCTGCTGGCATAAACAAACATGAATTGGGGTGTGCGTGTGTGTACGCGTGTATACGTGCATGCAGTGTTTTCCCTAAGCGTCGGTCAAATAGCCAGTTAGAGACTCATCTTCTCCAAGATTTTTTTTTAATTCACACTATCTTTTAAAATATTGGTGTGCCTGACTAGTGCAGCCTGAGTGTCGTAGATTAATAACCGAGCACAAAAATGCTAACCTCTGTTATTGTAATCAATCAATCAATCAATCAAGTTTATTTTATATAGCCCTTCGTACATCAGCTAATATCTCGAAGTGCTGTACAGAAACCCAGCCTAAAACCCCAAACAGCTAGCAATGCAGGTGTAGAAGCACGGTGGCTAGGAAAAACTCCCTAGAAAGGCCAAAACCTAGGAAGAAACCTAGAGAGGAACCAGGCTATGAGGGGTGGCCAGTCCTCTTCTGGCTGTGCCGGGTGGAGATTATAACAGAACTATGCCAAGATGTTCAAAAATGTTCATAAGTGACAAGCATGGTCAAATAATAATCATGAATAATTTTCAGTTGGCTTTTCATAGCCGATCATTAAGAGTTGAAAAACAACAGGTCTGGGACAGGTGGCGGTTCCATAACCGCAGGCAGAACAGTTGAAACTGGAATAGCAGCAAGGCCAGGCGGACTGGGGACAGCAAGGAGTCATCATGCCCGGTAGTCCTGACGTATGGTCCTAGGGCTCAGGTCCTCCGAGAGAAAGAAAGAGAGAAGGAGAAAATTAGAGAGAGCCAAGATTTTCAAAATGTTCATAAATGACAAGCATGGTCAAATAATAATCAGGAATAAATGTCAGTTGGCTTTTCATAGCTGATCATTAAGAGTTGAAAACAGCAGGTCTGGGACAGGTAGAGGTTCCGTAACCGCAGGCAGAACAGTTGAAACTGGAATAGCAGCAAGGCCAGGCGGACTGGGGACAGCAAGGAGTCATCATGCCCGGTAGTCCTGACGTATGGTCCTAGGGCTCAGGTTCTCAGAGAGAGAGAAAGAAAGAGAGAACGAGAGAATTAGAGAGAGCATACTTAAATTCACACAGGACACTGGATAAGACAGGAGAAGTACTCCAGGTATAACCAACTGACCCTAGCCCCCCGACACATAAACTACTGCAGCATAAATACTGGAGGCTGAGACAGGAGCGGTCAGGAGACACTGTGGCCCCATCCGAAGATACCCCCGGACAGGGCAAAACAGGAAGGATATAACCCCACCCACTTTGCCAAAGCACAGCCCCCGCACCACTAGAGGGATATCTTCAACCACCAACTTACAATCCTGAGACAAGGCCGAGTATAGCCCACAAAGATCTCCACCACAGCACAAACCAAGGGGGGGCACCAACCCAGACAGGAAGATCACGTCAGTAACTCAACCCACTCAAGTGACGCACCCCTCCTAGGGACGGCATGAAAGAGCACCAGTAAGCCAGTGACTCAGCCCCTGTAATAGGGTTAGAGGCAGAGAATCCCAGTGGAGAGAGGGGAACCGGCCAGGCAGAGACAGCAAGGGCGGTTCGTTGCTCCAGAGCCTTTCCGTTCACCTTCACACTCCTGGGCCAGACTACACTCAATCATATGACCTACTGAAGAGATAAGTCTTCAGTAAAGACTTAAAGGTTGAGACCGAGTCTGCGTCTCTCACATGGGTAGGCAGACTGTTCCATAAAAATGGAGATCTATAGGAGAAAGCCCTGCCTCCCGCTGTTTGCTTAGAAATTCTAGGGACAATTAGGAGGCCTGCGTCTTGTGACCGTAGCGTACGTATAGGTATGTACGGCAGGACCAACTCGGAAAGATAGGTAGGAGCAAGCCCATGTAACGCTTTATAGGTTAACAGTAAAACCTTGAAATCAGCCCTTGCCTTAACAGGAAGCCAGTGTAGGGAAGCTAGCACTGGAGTAATATGATCAAATTTCTTGGTTCTAGTCAGGATTCTAGCAGCCGTATTTAGCACTAACTGAAGTTTATTTAGTGCTTTATCCGGGTAGCCGGAAAGTAGAGCATTGCAGTAGTCTAACCTAGAAGTAACAAATGCATGGATACATTTTTCTGCATCATTTTTGGACAGAACATTTCTGATTTTTGCAATGTTACGTAGATGGAAAAAAGCTGTCCTTGAAACAGTCTTGATATGTTCGTCAAAAGAGAGATCAGGGTCAAGAGTAACGCCGAGGTCCTTCACAGTTTTATTTGAGACGACTTTACAACCATCAAGATTAATTGTCAGATTTAACAGAAGATCTCTTTGTTTCTTGGGACCTAGAACAAGCATCTCTGTTTTGTCCGAGTTTAAAAGTAGAACGTTTTCAGCCATCCACTTCCTTATGTCTGAAACACAGGCTTCTAGCGAGGGCAATTTTGGGGCTTCACCATGTTTCATTGAAATGTACAGCTGTGTGTCATCCGCATAGCAGTGAAAGTTAACATTATGTTTTCGAATAACATCCCCAAGAGGTAAAATATATAGTGAAAACAATAGTGGTCCTAAAACGGAACCTTGAGGAACACCGAAATGTACAGTTGATTTGTCAGAGGACAAACCATTCACAGAGACAAACTGATATCTTTCCGACAGGTAAGATCTAAACCAGGCCAGAACTTGTCCGTGTAGACCAATTTGGGTTTCCAGTCTCTCCAAAAGAATGTGGTGATCGATGGTGTCAAAGGCAGCACTAAGGTCTAGTAGCACGAGGACAGATGCAGAGCCTCGGTCTGACGCCATTAAAAGGTCATTTACCACCTTCACAAGTGCAGTCTCAGTGCTATGATGGGGTCTAAAACCAGACTGAAGCATTTCGTATACATTGTTTGTCTTCAGGAAGGCAGTGAGTTGCTGCGCAACAGCTTTTTCAAAAGATTTTGAGAGGAATGGAAGATTCGATATAGGCCGATAGTTTTTTATATTTTCCGGGTCAAGGTTTGGCTTTTTCAAGAGAGGCTTTATTACTGCCACTTTTAGTGAGTTTGGTACACATCCGGTGGATAGAGAGCTGTTTATTATGTTCAACATAGGAGGGCCAAGCACAGGAAGCAGCTCTTTCAGTAGTTTAGTAGGAATAGGATCCAGTATGCAGCTTGAAGGTTTAGAGGCCATGATTATTTTCATCATTGTGTCAAGAGATATAGTACTAAAACACTTAAGTGTCTCTCTTGATCCCAGGCCCTGGCAGAGCTGTGCAGATCCAGGACAGCTAAGCCCTGGAGGAATACGCAGATTCAAAGATGAGTCCGTAATTTGCTTTCTAATGGTCATGATCTTTTCCTCAAAGAAGTTCATGAATTTATTACTGCTGAAGTGAAAGCCATCCTCTCTTGGGGAATGCTGCTTTTTAGTTAGCTTTGCAACAGTATCAAAAATAAATTTTGGATTGTTCTTATTTTCCTTGATTAAGTTGGAAAAGTAGGATGATCGAGCAGCAGTGAGGGCTCTTCGGTACTGCACGGTACTGTCTTTCCAAGCTAGTCGGAAGACTTCCAGTTTGGTGTGGCGCCATTTCCGTTCCAATTTTCTGGAAGCTTGCTTCAAAGCTCGGGTATTTTCTGTATACCAGGGAGCTAGTTTCTTATGACAAATGTTTTTCGTTTTTAGGGGTGCAACTGCATCTAGGGTATTGCGCAAGGTTAAATTGAGTTCCTCAGTTAAGTGGTTAACTGATTTTTGTCCTCTGACGTCCTTGGGTAGGCAGAAGGAGTCTGGAAGGGCATCAAGGAATTTTTGTGTTGTCTGAGAATTTATAGCACGACTTTTGATGCTCCTTGGTTGGGGTCTGAGCAGATTATTTGTTGCGATTGCAAACGTAATAAAATGGTGGTCCGATAGTCCAGGATTATGTGGAAAAACATTAAGATCTACAACATTTATTCCATGGGACAAAACTAGGTCCAGAGTATGACTGTGGCAGTGAGTAGGTCCAGAGACATGTTGGACAAAACCCACTGAGTCGATGATGGCTCCGAAAGACTTTTGGAGTGGGTCTGTGGACTTCTCCATATGAATATTAAAATCACCAAAAATTAGAATATGATCTGCTATGACTACAAGGTCTGATAGGAATTCAGGGAACTCAGAGAGGAACGCTGTATATGGCCCAGGAGGCCTGTAAACAGTAGCTATAAAAAGTGATTGAGTAGGCTGCATAGATTTCATGACTAGAAGCTCAAAAGACGAAAACGTCATTTTTTTTTTGTAAATTGAAATTTGCTATCGTAAATGTTAGCAACACCTCCGCCTTTGCGGGATGCACGGGGGATATGGTCACTAGTGTAACCAGGAGGTGAGGCCTCATTTAACACAGTAAATTCATCAGGCTTAAGCCATGTTTCAGTCAGGCCAATCACATCAAGATTATGATCAGTGATTAGTTCATTGACTATGACTGCCTTTGAAGTGAGGGATCTAACATTAAGTAACCCTATTTTGAGATGTAATGGTGAGAGGTTAGCATATTTTGGGGGTATGATATTTGTGCGTCTGTAATTTTCTCACTCATCATTATTCATGATTCATTCAGGACTATCCATAATCATGGTAGCATCCACATTAATGTAGATGTGTTTAGAGACATATTATATTCTTATTTACAATAAAAGTGACTCCAAAATGACACAATACATTATTTACCATTAATTTCTATTGGGAACAAAATCATCTGTAACACAACCAAAACGAACAGCAAATGCATCCAACAAGTTTGTTGAGTCACAAGCTTGGTGTAATGATTGCATGCTCGGAATATGGGACAAAATACTAAACTTTTGATTACTTTAATACAGATATAAGTGAATGTATTCCAATACTTTTGGTCACCTAAAATGGGGGGACTATGTACAGAAAGTGCTGTAATTTCTAAACGGTTCACCCGATATGGATGAAAATACCTTCAAATTAAAGGTGACAGTCTGCACTTTAACATCATAGTCATTGTATCATTTCAAATCCAAAGTGCTAGAGTACAGAGACAAAAAAAGTAATAGAAAATGGTCACAATACCAATACTTTTGGAGTTCATCCTAAACTAGAGGAAAACCTGCTTCATTCTGCTTTATACATAACACTGGGAGAGGAATTTACCTTTCAGCATAACCTGTAACACAAGGCCAAATCTACACTAGTTGGTAAAAAAAATGACAGTTAATGTTCCTGAGTGGCCAAGTTACAGTTATGACACAAATCTTCTTGAAAATCTATGGCAAGACAGTCTAGTCATGATCCCCAACACCTTGACAGAGCTTGAATAATTTTGAAAAGAATAATGGGCAAATATCGCACAATCCAGGTGTGCAGAGACTTGCCTAATAATACTTTAAGCTGTAATCGTTGCCAAAGGTGTGTCACGTTCTGACCTTTATTTTCCTTTGTTTTGTCTTTAGTTAGTATGGTCAGGGCGTGAGTTGGGGTGGGCAGTTTTATGTTGTCTGTTTCTATGTGGGGTTTTCTAGTTTGGCCTGATATGGTTCTCAATCAGAGGCAGGTGTTTTGTGTTGTCTCTGATTGGGAACCATATTTAGGTAGTCTGTTTTGTATTGTGGGTTGTGGGTTATTGTCTATGTCTATGTGTAAGTTGCCTGTGTCTGCACTTTTCATATATAGCTTCACGTTCGTTCGTTTTGTTGTTTTTGTAAGTTTGTTTAGTGTTCTTCGTCTTCGTTATAATAAATAGAGAAGATGTATTCAAACCACGCTGCGCTTTGGTCCGATCCTTACTCCTCCTCAGACGAGGAGGATTACGACGAACGTGACAAGGTGTTTCTAACATATATTGACTCGGAGGTGAATACTAATCTAATCGAGGTATATTTGTGTTTTATTTTTCATAAATTAAAAAAATATATAATTTTTCTTCCACTTTGTCATTACAGACTATTTTGTGTAGATCAATGACAAAAATATCTGTTAAATTCATTGAATACTTATGGTACCCATTGTTGGTTATTTAGTTTGCTTGTCAGCAAGAACAGTCGTTTTTTTCGGTTTCAGTCCCTCTTTGCTTGACATCATGGGAAAATCAAATGAAATCAGCCAAGACATGGGGAAAAAGATCGTACTTTTTGTAGAAATGTCCTCTGGTCTGATGAGACAAAAATAGAACTGTTTGGCCATAATGACCATCGTTATGTTTGGAGGAGAAAGGGGGAGGCTTACAAGACGAAGAACAACATCCCAACCGTGAAGCATGGGGGTGGCAGCATCAGGTTGTGGGGGTGCTTTGCTGCAGGAGGGACTGGTGCACTTCACAAAATAGATGGCGTCATGAGGATGAAAAATTATGTGGATATATTGGAGCAACATCTCAAGACATCAGTCAGGAAGTTAAAGCTTGGTGGCAAATGGGTCTTCCAAATGGACAATGACCCCAAGCATACTTCCAAAGTTGTGGCAAAATGGCTTAAGGACAACAAAGTCAAGGTATTGGAGTGGCCATCACCTCAATCCTATAGAAAATGTGTGGGCAGAATTGAAAAAGCGTGTGCGAACAAGGAGGCCTACAAATCTGACCCAGTTACACTGTTACACCAGCTCTGTCAGGAGGAATGGGCCCAAATTCACCCAACCTATTGTGGGAAGCTTGTGGAAGGCTACCCGAAACGTTTGACCCAAGTTAAACAATGTAAAGGCAATGCTACCAAATACTAATTGAGTGTATGTAAACTTCTGACCCACTGGGAATGTGATGAAAGAAATAAAAGCTGAAATAAATCCTTTTCTCTACTACTATTCTGACATTTCACATTCTTAAAATAAAGTGGTGATCCTAACTGACCTAAAACAGGGAATGTTTACTAGGATTAAATGTCAGTAATTGTGAAAAACTGAGTTTAAATGTATTTGGATAAGGTGTATGTAAACTTCCAACTTCAACTGTACATTGAAACTTTTGTTTTTATCCCCTGGATTTCTAACCCCTAGATTATCTTGTTGGATCTAATTTTAATAGCTAGCATTTCAATGGCCATAATAAATAGATATGGAGACAACGGACAGCCTTGTTGTACTCCTCTTAAAAGCGCAATACTTTCTGAGAAGTAACCATTATTTACTATTTTACATCTGGGGTTGCTGTACATAACTTTAACCCAGTGTATAAGAGATTCATCAAATTTAAAGTAATCCAGGCATTTATATATAAATTCTTGTCGTACTTCATCAAACGCCTTTTCAAAATCTGCTATGAAGACCAGGCCTGGTATCTTCGATGTTTCATAATATTCAATTGTGTCAATTGTCGTATATTATCTCTATTTAAAAAACCTGTTTGATCAGGATGAACAATATCTGGTAAAACCTTTTTTATTCTAAGTGCTATGCATTTCGCCAAGATTTTCACATCGCAACATTGAAGTGTTAGAGGCCTCCAGTTTTTTTTATACTTTATACTTACCACCTGTGTCCTGTTTTAGTTGTAATGAAATCAGACCTTCTTGTTGAGTACCTGAAAGTCTACCATTTGTATAAGAGTAATTAAAACATGCTAATAATGGATCTTTGAGTACATCAAAAAAGGTCTGATATACTTCTGCTGGTATGCCGTCAAGCCCTGGTGTTTTTACAGACTGAAAAGATTTTATTGCCTCAAAATTCCCTTTCTGTAAGTTGGCCTTCACACAGGTCTTTCTGTAAATTTGTTCATTTCACATTATTACTAGGAAGGAAATCCTTACAGTTAACATCATTCAGTGGAAATGGAGGAGACTGAAAAGAAAACATATTCTTAAAAAATTTTGCTTCCTGGGTAACTCCATCATTTGTAACGAGTTTCTGTAAATTCTTTTTGGTAGAATTTCTATGTTGAAGATTCAAGAAAATGTTGTGCATTTTTCACAATTTTCCATCCAATTCGCTTTATTTTTGTAATACATTACACTTGATCATTTTTGAATAAGTACCTCCAATTTGTTTTTCCTCTAACCTATTTTGTGCCTATAGTACAGTTTCCGTTACCATCTGCCTGCGCTGTAGCTTCCTCTATTTCCTTTATTATTCTAATCTCTTTTGTCCTAAACTGCTTTTGTTTTAACGATGAGTATTGTATTGAATGGCCTCTAAAAGTACATTTCAAAGTGTTCCATACAACAAGGGGATCTGCTGTACCTATGTTGTACAAAAAAAGTAATTTATGAATTATTTTGTCATAGTTAAGAACAAATTGTCATCCAATAGGCTTTGATTAAATTTCCAATATCCCCGTCCACGTGGAAATTCTGTAAGAGTTATATGGAGGCCAATTAGATGGTGGTCCGATCGCATTCGTTCTCCTATTAATACTTGTTTTACTTTTGATGCCAGCAAGAACGAGACTAGGAAGTAATCAAGACGGCTAGCTTGATTAAGCCTCCTCCATGTATATCTCACTAGGTCAGGGTTTTTCAACCTCCATATATCCACTAGTTTTAATGTATCCATGATCTTTGTGATCTCCTTAAGTGCTTGAGGGTGATAGTTTGTAGAGTGATTTCCTTTACGGTCCATTGAGGTACTTAAAATCGTATTATAATCTCCCACCATAATAATAGATTCTTCCATTGCTTGTGAGCTCAATAGATCATATAGATAATTTCGAACAAGTGTGGATCATCATTATTTGGCCCATATAGATTAATTAGGCAAATCTGTTTTTGGTCCAATAGCATATTTAAAATAGTCCACCTTCCTTGCGGATCTGTTTGCACAGTTTGCACAATCGGATCAAAATTTGTATTAATTAGTATAATCACCTCTTTTGAGTTTCTTTGCCCATGGCAAAAATATATTTTTCCCTCCCAGTCCTTTTTCCACCCAACCTCATCTATATTTGATGAATGAGTTTCCTGTAAACAATAGATATCATATTCTTTCTAGCCATGTAAAAATGTATCGTCTTTTTTTGATCTGCAAAGCCATTACAATTATAACTTGCTTTACTTATTTTCCCACTTACCATAATGATACCCAAGTTTCAATTAAACTAAAATAAGTCAAACCTTGTCTTAAGTCCACGGTTCCATACGGCATGAATATAAAAAAAATTATAATTAAAAAAAAACTTTTTTATTGTTCATGCAAAAAAATACAAATAAAATGTTTTTGTAAAAAACGAATGAATCCATATTTGTACAGTGTAATGCGGTGCAGATATGTATCCTCAACAGGAGGTAGCTATCACTCACAGCCACGTTGTAATCTTCGAGTCCTTGAACATTTGGTTGTTTACATATAATTTATCCACCACTAGACAAACATTCTGCTTCTCTGCTCAGAGCCTTTTGAAACAATATTATTTTTATACTTCTGCACTTTAGATCAAGTAATTAGGATTTCATTGTTTTATTATAATACCGTAGCCTCTCTGTAGTGTCTTTAAGGGAGTTCATGGTAGTTTTCAATATCTTATTTTCCGCTCGTATTTCTTCCGTCATTTTATTACTGTAATCCAATCCTGTTTTTAAGGCCTCAACCTCCCCCAGTAGCCCAGGCAATATATCCAGTTTTTTTAACTGCTCGCTCATGCTTGTAAGCAATGCTCTGTCTTCTGGAGACATAGTCATAAAAACGACCCCCTCCAATGTTAAATTAGGAATTTTGGATTCGGCTTTCCTCCTGTTTCGCTCACAGAACTCAAGGAAAGGTCTTCTCATGTTCGCTTCGATGTATCCGTTTCTTTTCCGAGCATATCAAAATGCTGATCAATAAATAGTTCCAGATTCTCTATATTATCCAGAATGTTGGTTTCGTAGTTATCAGTTAATCCTCTATTTTTGTGGATAATTCATGGGACACGCTGTGCCTACCACGCTGCCACCTGCCACATCATGACGTTAGTAACTGTCGATCTGATGTCAAAAAGTGTTTGGTGGTCATAGGAGATAATAGCATAAACTTTCTGTATAAAAAAAATATGACTAAATAGCAAAGTTGATTTGGAGCGTGTAAAACGGCAACCTTCTGCATCTGCGCCATCTTGAATGACGCCTCTCTCCTGTAACTTCTCCCTGGCTAATACCCAAGACTAGCTAGCATGATACTTGAAACCTATGCTGTCATTTAGTCACAAGATGGGTTTAGAAAATGACATGTTTGTAACCATGAACAACTCAACACAACTGAAAAACACTTCTTTATCCGTTTTTCTATTTATGTCACTCAAAAACACTTTTTGTTGATAACTCGGCGAAACATTGTCAGACTGTGCTGCTTTTTTGCAGGAAGGTTGTCCTCCGCATTAGGAACATGCTGGCTTCACTACAACATTTCAGCTTCTGTGTTATCTGAGAAAATTGGCTCGTTACTTTTGCCCCGTGTTACTTTCGTCCCGGTTCTCCCCAAGCTAACAGGATCAATGAGCTTGAAATCGATCAGCTCACTGGTGGTGTGTGAGATGAATCCAATCTCTTGTAGCCTCATGGTCTCATTAGCCTGATCCAAGATCTATATTTCTAGTGGATAGACGATATGATTAATCAGAAAATAGCCTAATTAGTGGGAAGAAAACATCTAAACAACAATGCTATCACATCAAAGCAACTCTACCACTTTTCACCTATGGACTTTGAAGAACATTTGAACATTTACAGCAAATATACGGTGCCTAGTGAGTCTACACACCCCTTGCACTGTTCTTCACATTTTTGCTGCCTTAAAACTAAATCTAAAACAAGTTTAAATTTGATTTTCTTTCTACAGATCTACACAACCTACCCCACATCTTCAAAGTGAAATAAAATTATAGAATTTTTTTCTAAATGCATCACAAGTGCATCTTGTTATGGGTATGTTTGTCATTGGCAAAGACTACAGAGTGTTTTAGGATAAAAATAAACTAAATAGAGCTAAGCACAGGCAAATACTAGAGGAAAACCTGGTTCAGTCGGCTTTCCAACAGACACTGGGAGACAGATTCACCTTTCAGCAGGACAATAACCTAAAACACAAGGCCAAATCTACACTGGAGTTGCTTACCAAGACCACATTGAATATTCCTGAGTGGCCTAATTACAGTTTTGACTTAAATCAGCTTGCAAATCTATGGCAAGACTTGAAAATTGCTTTCTAGCAATGATCAACAACCAACTTGACAGAGCTTAAAGAATTTTAAAAAATTATGATGTGCAAATATTGTACAGTTCAGGTGTGCAAAGCTCTTAGAGACTCACAGCTGTAATCGCTGCCGAAGGTGATAGTATGTCATTTTCAATAAATTTGCACAAATTTCTAAAATCAAGTTTTCACTTTGTTATTATGAGGTATTGTATGTAGATGGATGTATATATATATTTTTAAATACATTTTGAATTCAGGCTGTAACAACAGTGTGGAATAAATCAAGGGGTATGAATACTTTCTGAAGGCATTGTTTTTGTCAAAATTGCTCAAGCTCAGTAAATGTGTTTGGGAATCATTGATGGACAGCAATATTCAAAGCTTGTGCCTAATCTTCAAGCAAATTTAAGTCAGGACAGGGACTGGACCACACAGGAACACTCAACACCTTAGTGTGTCTTTGGCATTAACATTTGAGTAATTGTCCCACTGAAAAATAAAACTACGTATGATATAAATGGTCAGCAGTGTGTCGCTTTGGTGGTGCTATCTTCCACACCTAACAAAAGAGTCCCAAGTTTAGCTCTGATTGAGAAAAATAAACTCAGCTAATAATATACAGTGGGGAGAACAAGTATTTGATACACTGCCGATTTTGCAGGTTTTCCTACTTACAAAGCATGTAGAGGTCTGTCATTTTTATCATAGGTACACTTCAACTGTGAGAGATGAAAAATCCAGAAAATCACATTGTATGATTTTTAAGTAATTAATTTGCATTTTATTGCATGACATAAGTATTTGATACATCAGAAAAGCAGAACTTAATATTTGGTACAGAAACCTTTGTTTGCAATTACAGAGATCATACGTTTCCTGTAGTTCTTGACCAGGTTTGCACACACTGCAGCAGGTATTTTGTCCCACTCCTCCATACCGACCTTCTCCAGATCCTTCAGGTTTCGGGGCTGTCGCTGGGCAATACGGACTTTCAGCTCCCTCCAAAGGTTTTCTATTGGGTTCAGGTCTGGAGACTGGCTAGGCCACTCCAGGACCTTGAGATGCTTCTTACGGAGCCACTCCTTAGTTGCCCTGGCTGTGTGTTTCGGGTCGTTGTCATGCTGGAAGACCCAGCCACGACCCATCTTCAATGCTCTTACTGAGGGAAGGAGGTTGTTGGCCAAGATCTCGCGATACATGGCCCCATCCATCCTCCCCTCAATACGGTGCAGTCATCCTGTCCCCTTTGCAGAAAAGCATCCCCGAAAAATGATGTTTCCACCTCCATGCTTCACGGTTGGGATGATGTTCTTGGGGTTGTACTCATCCTTCTTCCTCCAAACACGGCTAGTGGAGTTTAGACCAAAAAGCTCTATTTTTGTCTCATCAGACCACATAACCTTCTCCCATTCCTCCTCTGGATCATCCAGATGGTCATTGGCAAACTTCAGACGGGCCTGGACATGCGCTGGCTTGAGCAGGGGGACCTTGCGTGGGCTGCAGGATTTTAATCCATGACGGCGTAGTGTGTTACTAATGGTTTTCTTTGAGACTGGTCCCAGCTCCCTTCAGGTCATTGACCAGGTCCTGCCGTGTAGTTCTGGGCTGATCCCTCACCTTCCTCATGATCATTGATGCCCCACGAGGTGAGATCTTGCATGGAGCCCCAGACCGAGGGTGATTGACCGAACTTCTTCCATTTTCTAATAATTGCGCCAAAAGTTGTTGCCTTCTCACTAAGCTGCTTACCTATTGTCCTGTAGCCCATCCCAGCCTTGTGCAGGTCTACAATTTTATCCCTGATGTCCTTACACAGCTCTCTGGTCTTGGCCATTGTGGAGAGGTTGGAGTCTGTTTGATTGAGTGTGCGGACAGGTGTCTTTTATACAGGTAACGAGTTCAAACAGGTGCAGTTAATACAGGTAATGAGTGGAGAACAGGAGGGCTTCTTAAAGAAAAACTAACAGGTCTGTGAGAGCCGGAATTCTTACTGGTTGGTAGGTGATCAAATACTTCTGTCATGCAATAAAATGCAAATGAATTACTTAAAAATCATACAATGTGATTTTCTGGATTTTTGTTTTAGATTCCATCTCTCACAGTTGAAGTGTACCTATGATAAAAATGACAGACCTCTACATGCTTTGTAAGTAGGAAAACCTGCAAAATCGGCAGTGTATCAAATACTTGTTCTCCCCACTGTATATTAAAATAATACTAACATAAACTAATAACTTATCAATAAAATTGTTTTCTAGGTGGACAGCATCAAAGCTAGGGTTGCAAATCCCGAAAGTTCCCAGGTTTCCCAAAAAATGACCGGAATTTGGGGAAAGTGGACGGAATGTTGCAACTCTAATTTAAGCTTTTTTATTGATTACTCTTTGAATTTCAGTTCACTTCCTGTATTGACTGGACATGAAATGAATTGACTGAAAATCAAATCAAATTGTATTCATCACGTGCCCAATACAACACCTTAGAATGAAATGCTTACTTACAAGCTCTTTCCCAACGATGCAGCGTTAGATAAGAAAAAAATACATGAGAAATAAAAACACAAGAATGAAGCTATATACAAGGATTACCAATACCATATCAATGTCCAGGGTTATGTGGTAGATATGAACTTGTTTCTTTAATTCTTTTTTATCTGGTAATTTGACTGCGAACAAATTCTCATTTACAGCAACAACCTGGGGAATAGTTACAAGGGAGATTGATGAGCCAATTGGATGCTGGGGATGATTAGGTGGCCATGAGGGCCAGATAAGGAATTTAACCAGGACTGCAGGGTTAACACCCCTACTCTTAAGATCAGTACCATGGGATCTTTAGTGACCATAGAGAGTCAGGACATCCCATCCTACTGCCCTGGGATATTTTTTTCTTTGACCAGAGGAGAGTGCCTTCTACTGGTTCTCCAACACCACTTCCAGCAGCATCTGGTCTCCCATCCAGGGACCAACCCTGCTTAGCTTCAGAGCTAAGCCAGTAGTGTGCAGCAGGGTGGTATGCTGCTGGCTGCAGGGTTGTATGCTGCTGGCATACCTACATGTAGGCAGGGGTTAAGTGTCTAGGCATCAGGATAGATAATAATAAGAGTACAAAGTAGCAGCATTGTATATGGTGGGTGTATATATGTGTCAGTGTGTGTGTGTGTTTATGTGTATGTATGTTAGCAAAGTATTAATTGATGAACACTGTTTGTGTATTGTATGGTTGCATTCACCCCCAATTCTTACAGGAAATGTAACATGCTTGCTATAGCTGTGCTCTGTTCTTTGGTTCTCCTTCCCCAGCTCAGGTCAGGATGTCCAGAGAGCCAGTGTAATCATCAACCTGCCAAACCTGGTGCGTCAGAATCCAGCAGAGACCTTCCGACGGGTAGTGCCAAAAGTTCGGGTGGGCCAATTAATCTGTTCTACTCTAAAGCCTAATATTCATATTAACCACTGTACTGTGGTAAAACTGACATTTTATGACTGAATAGAAACATTAACTAATGACAAATGTCCATTAAATTATAATTATTCCTTTTTGGTGTGTCTTGTGACTACATGTCCATAGTAACAAATGGTCAATAAACCTCTTCACTCCTAACCCTTCCCCACTTTTAACCCCCTCTCGCCCTCTGACACAGGAAGTACTGCACGTAGCCGGGGCAGACATGCAGCTAGCGGCGGCAGGCTCCTTCCTGACCTTGCTCCAGGATGACATTGTCCTCATCCAGACGCACACCCACTCCATCCTACAGATCGTTCTACTTAACCTGGACCACCGGGACACAGGTCAGCATGGTTCTTCTAAGCATAACATAAGAGATGTCATAAGCAGTCGTGATGATAATAACTTATTACAGGCTACCACAACTGATTCGACAAGACCATGGCAGGAAGTTAAAGTTGTCTTCACCGTGTCATTAGCATGGCATTAGTAAGCAAATAACTCATGCCAAACTAGACTGATTTGACAAAAACCAAGGCGGTAAAGTTTGGCGATGTCAACCTTTGTCCTATCGTGATTATATACCCATAAAACATTGTGATATACAATGATATCGCCCCTATTGGCAAACTCCCCCCAAAAAAGACAAACCGCAACAACAAAAAATCCGCTATAGTGTGAGGTCGAATGATACAACCAATGGTCCCTCTAAGCTGCACACGTGCGCGGGCGCGCAGCTCCCATCTGACTGCCACACAGAAGAATTATCAGCCCGCGCAGAGAAGCACGAGATTGAACTTCCCTCAACTTTCTGGAGTTTTCCCCTTTAGTTAACACTATCAACGTTTTGTTCTACTGTGGGAATTGTGATCTAATCAACGCAATATAAAAAATTAACTATGCAAGACTTGGTATGCAAAACTAACTGTGCAAGAGATTTTCTTGTAGGCAGAGGGCATTGAAGTGGGACTCTATTGAATTGACAGGCACGCTCAGACCTGACTGGTGCGTCATAACCAATCAGAGCTGCAGTAGGCCTATATGCAAATAGCCATTGCCATATATGGATCTGTGCCATTCACTTTGAACTGGACTGTGTTTACTATAGGCTATTGATATTGTCTGTTCTCATTATTAGTCCCCTGGCTACCTTACGTTTTTAGGCTATTCAAACAACTTTTTGAGATTGAATTCATTGTTTGATTGGGAGAAAGCCATGCATAAGATGAGAAAAGGATAGCATATAGGCCAATTTCATAACCTATCGGATGGAGAGAAAAGGGAATATAGGCTCGTTTTTTTTACACAGCTAGACACAAGATAGTTAAGGAGTGTCTGTTATTTAAAAAATGTACAGTATAGGTTTTGGCTATAGCTAAAAGGGAAATTTCAAAAATGTTCAACTTCATATTCGTCATCTCCAGCACCACCCCAACATCAACATAAGTGAAAATGGCGCGTTTCTATGTTTTGTAGTAGAGGAAGATAAGTGTTTCCAATGAAATAATCATCCAATTAGTAGGCAATACCTACAGTTGAAGTTGTACGTTTTACATACCATTAGGTTGGAGTCTACATGACACAAGTAATTTTTCCCACAATTGTTTACAGACAGATTATTTCACTTATAATTCACTGTATCACAATTCCAGTGGGTCAGAAGTTTACATACACTAAGTTGACTGAGCCTTTAAAGAGCTTGGAAAATTCCATAAAATTATGTCATGGCTTTAGAAGCTTCTGATAGGCTAATTGACATCATTTGAGTCAATTGGAGGTGTACCTGTGGATGTATTTCAAGGCCTACCTTCAAACTCAGTGACTCTTTGCTTGACGTCATGGGAAAATCAAAAGAAATCAGCCAAGACCTCAGAAAAAGAATTGTAGACTTCCACAAGTCTGGTTCATTTTTGGGTGCAATTTCCAAATGCCTGAAGGTACCACATTCATCTGTACAAACAATAGTACGCAGCCGTCATACCGCTCAGGAGGGAGACGCGTTCTCTCTCCTAGAGATGAATATACTTTGGTGCAAAAAGTGCAAACCAATCCCAGAACAAAAGCAAAGGACTTTGTGAAGATGCTGGAGGAAACAGGTTCAAAAGTATCTATATCCACAGTTAAACGAGTCATATATCGACATAACCTGAAAGGCCGCTCAGCAAGGAAGAAGCCACTGCTCCAAAACTGCCATAAAAAAGCCAGACTACGGATTGCAACTGCACACGGGACAAAGATTGTACTTTTTTGAGAAATGTCCTCTGGTCTGATGAAACAAAAATAGAACTGTTTGGCCTTAATGATCATCGTTATGTTTGGAGGAAAAAGGGGGATGCTTGCAAGCCGAAGAACACCATCTCAACCGTGAAGCACGGGAGTGGCAGCATCATGTTGTGGGGGTGCTTTGCTGCAGGAGGGACTGGTGCACTTCACAAAATAGATGGCATCTATGGCATCTAAAATGCCAAAATAGATGGCATTTTCCATGAGGATGGAAAATTATGTGGATATATTGAAGCAACATCTCAAGACCTCAGTCAGGATGTTCAAAGCTTGGTCGCAAATGGGTCTTCCATATGGACAATGACCCCATAATGGCTTAAGGACAACAAAGTCAAGGTATTGGAGTGGCCATTACAAAGCCCTGACCTAAATCTTATAGAAAATTTGAGGGCAGAACTGAAAAAGTGTGTGTGAGCAAGGAGGCCTACAAACCTGACTCAGTTACACCAGCTCTGTCAGGAGGAATGGGCCCAAATTTACCCAACTTATTGTGGGAAGCTTGTGGAAGGCTACCCGAAATGTTTGACCCAAGTTAAACAATTGAAAGGCAATGCTACGAATATAATTGAGTGTATGTAAACTTCTGACCCACTGGGAATGTGAAGAAAGAAAAAAAAGCTGAAATAAATCATTCTATCTACTATTATTCTGACATTTCACATACTTAAAATAAAGTGGTGATCCTAACTGACCTAAGACAGGGAATTTTTACTAGGATTAAATGTCAGGAAATGTGAAAAACTAAGTTTAAATCTATTTGGCTGAGGTGTATGTAAACTTCCGACTTCAACTGTATGCATAATTGGATAAAATAACACGATGCACAGGCCTCCCGAGTGGCGCAGCAGTCTAAGGCACTGCATCACAGTTCTAGCTGTGTCACTTTTTTGTGTAAACATTTTTCATGAGGTGGCCATAAACAATAACTACTACATTTGCATAGTTTTAGAAAGGTCTGGAACTCACATTTCTTGTAAAAATATATGTATATAAATATTAGGAAAATGTGAAGAATCATATATTTTTTTCCTATTGAACAAAAGTCTTGAAATTACTGAAATCCTTTCTAAATGTAGTAACGATGAAATTATAAATGACTTATAAGAAATGTGATATCTTATACTATGTGTAAAATAAATATGGTCATACTTAGTACAATATTGGCACTATTTAATATAACTGCAGACAGAGAATTTTCTCCTCAATGTCCACTGAGAAGCACAGAGACACCATTTAAATGTGTGCAGACTCGTAACTTCAGCTTTAAGCACAAAGTGGTTTTGTCCGTCTGTGACCAAGAGAAAGTGGTCTTGTTCAATTCTATTACTTTATTTACTTACGTTGAGGGCTTTAATTCCTGCTGAGAATATCATAGCGAGATTAAACTATTATTGTTGCATCCGCTAGATTCTCCCGTTTATTATGCACTATTGCAAGCGAAGCTGTAAGTTTCACAGACACAGGAAATCGTTCCTTTATCTGGATAGGCCCGGAAATGTGACACGTCCCTATGCAAATGTGGGGTCTGATACCTGACACTTCAAGTTAGCCCCGCTGGGAGAGTGGGAGCAGAGAGACAGGGCTTTCTTGCACTATAAGACACATGACCCTACGATGTTCACAGAGCGCTTTGTACACCAAAACCGGTCCAGAACCACTCAAAGCCCCCTAAATAGGGGACTTAACATCTAATCGGTATCATAATAACCAAATGTAGCCTATTAATTGCTGAATATAGAAAGAAGCATTCCAATCTATGGGTCCTGCATAACACCAATTCATTTAAAACTACACCATCTCCAGGCCCGTTGAAATTCTGTTCGGGACAGTAGTTTTTTGACCAACTTGCTCAATTAGGCCAGTAAGAAAAAAGTTAATGTTGGACCCTGAATGTAAACAATGTCATGTTTTGGCAGGACATAAAGCTGGGTATATTTTATTTGTGTAATGTCTTCCAGTGGCAAATTAAGCCTGTCCAAAATGACATTGCAGAGACTTGTGGGTTGTTTAGTAACAACCGGGCGAGTTGGATGCAGCCAGACCTACACAGCCCCGCTTTCAGCTTTGCAGTTTTCCTCTCCTAGCTCAAGATTTAACTTTAGATTGAACGTTAAGTAACATACCCTCAAAAGTCTCAAATAGCATGCTTTAAGCTTGTGTACAATTCATGTGGCACCTTACTCGGCAGGAATCAATCTTTAGCCATTGTTGGCACGAGAGGAACAAGCCTGTTGCTCACTCAGGTTTTCAATTCAGCATCCTACTGTTCCAGGATTACAGTCGATGAAAGCTTCTTCTCACAGATTTGTTCAATGTAGCTGGTGTCTGCCTGGCATTTCGCCCACAGTGTGAGCGAGGGAGTGAATGCAGCAGTTTGAATTCGTGACAGAGCTTAACCGTTGTGACTTACCGTCACTGGTGGGCTGTAGGTTGGCAGGGCATCATACTCTCTGGCACAGGGATGTTCCATTTCGAAACTTCAAAGGCCCTGGCATCCTTATTAAATATTGGTAGCAGTTTTTAAAATGTCAGTTTTTCTCTGTTTCTCTTCGACAGTGGTGAGCAACGCATGGCTGGAAACTTTGCTGTCTGCAATCGATGCTTTACCAAAGGAAACCATCAGACAGGAGGTAACAACAACCTGAAATGTACACTAGCTAACACATTAACGTAACACATACAAGCTCCTGTCTCCTTCCGTGGCCTCCAACTGCTTTTAAATGCTAGTAAAACTAAATGCATGATCTTCAACCGATTGTTGCCCGCACCCGCCTGCCCGACTAGCATCACTACTCTGAACGCTTCTGACTTAGAATATGTGGGCAACTACAAATACCTAGGTGTATGGTTAGACTGCAAACTCTCTTTCCAGATTCACATTAAGCATCTCCAATTCAAAATTAAATCTAGAATCAGCTTCCTATTTCGCAACAAAGCCTCCTTCACTCATGCTGCCAAACATACCCTCGTAAAACTGACTATCCTACTAATCCTTGACTTCGGCGATGTCATTTACAAAATATCCTCCAATACTCTACTCAGCAAACCGGATGTAGTCTATCACAGTGGCATCCATTTTGTCACCAAAGCCCCATATACTACCCACCACTGCGACCTGTATGCTCTCGTTGTCTGGCCCTCACTACATATTCGTCGCCAAACCCACTGGCTCCAGGTCATCTATAAGTCTTTGCTAGGTAAAGCCCCGCCTTATCTCAGCTCACTGGTCACCATAGTGCGCTCCAGTAGGTATATTTCACTGGTCATCCCCAAAGCCAACACTTCCTTTGGCCACCTTTCCTTCCAGTGATCTGCTGCCAATGACTGGAACGAATTGCAAAAATCACTGAAGCTGGAGTCTTATATCTCCCTCTCTAACTTTAAGCATCAGCTGTCAGATCAGTTTACCGATCACTGTACCTGTACACAGCCAATCTGTAAATAGCACACCCAACTACCTCATCCCCCTATTGTTATTTATCCTCTTGCTCTTTTGCACCCCAGTATCTATCTCTACTTGCACATCATCTATCACTCCAGTGTTAATCCTAAATTGTAATTATTTCGCCTCTATGGCCTATTTATTGCCTTACCTCCCTACTATCTCTACGTTTGCACACACTGTACATAGATTTTTCAGTTGTGTTATTGACTGTACGTTTGTTTATGTGTAACTCTGTGTTGTTGTTTTTGTCGCACTGCTTTGCTTTATCTTGGCCAGGTCGCAGTTGTAAATGAGAACTTGTTCTCAACTGGCCTACCTGGTTAAATAAAGGTGAAATAATTTAAAAAAAAAATAATAATACAGGTAATTATAAAATGAACCAAATAAATTTGACCAGTCATGCTTACCGGTCTATACGTTAATTAGCATAATTTATGGAATTAAATTGGCACGTGTGTATTTTCGTTAGTTCGTCATGTATCTATTTATCAGTCGTGCACAGTGCCTAGTTTGAGCGTAATATCACCTGTCGGACAGCGAGAGCTGCATCTTCTCAAACAGCTGGTTGCTACTGGAGTGAAACGTGTTCTTATAAGCCCAGTCATTGCGCAAAAGTTCTAAATGCAATCGCGTGTTAAAAACAGTGTTTTGATGGCAACGTTTAAAAAGAGATAGCGTTTTTATTTTGAACCGTGTGCTCCATTCACCATTTGTGTGCATAGGCAACACAGTAGGCAGGCTACCTTGCAATCTGAACTGGAGACCGTATGCATTTTAAAAACATATACTTAATTGTTTGAAACCTGTATGTTTTACTTCATATTATGAGGTATGTCTTACCTTGCTTCAAAGTAGCGTAGCCAAAATCTGGCTATGCGCATTTGTGTAGGATAGATTATTGCGCAACCCCAAACATTATATTCAGATTAGACTCAGGTTTGTAATGGTGGTTAATTGTCACACTTACTTTTGATTGCTAAAAGTATCTTATATAAAATATATTAATAACCCCAAGCACACATCAAAATCCATAAAGAAATGGTTAATTGACCACAAAATCACAATTTTGAAATGGCCATCTCAGTCTCTGGACTTGAACCCCATTGAAAACCTTATGGTTTGAATTGAAGAGAGCAGTCAATAAGGCAGACAAAGGATATCAATGATCTGGAAAGATTCTGTATGGAGGAATGATCCAAGATCCCTCCCAATGTGTTCTCCAGTCTCATAAAAGATTTTAGATAAAGTGCCGTTATCCTCCCAAGTTGAGGTATTGAAAACAGGGATGCCAATAATTAACGTTTAAAAAATATATATATATTCTTTTAAATGTATTACTTTTTCTCCCCAATTTCGTGGTATCCAATTGTTAGTAGTTACTGTCTTGTCTCATCGCTACAACTCCCGTACGGGCTCGGGAGAGACGAAGGTCGAGAGCCATGTGTCCTCCGAAACACAACCCAACCAAGCCGCACTGCTTCTTAACACAGCGCGCATCCAACCCGAAAGCCAGCCGCACCAATGTGTCGGAGGAAACACCATACGCCTAGCGACCTGGTCAGCGCGCACTGCACCCGGCCCGCCACAGGAGTTGCTACTGCGTGATGAGACAAGGATATCCCTACCGGCCAAACTCTCCCCTAACCCGGACGACGCTAGGCCAATTGTGCGTCGCCCCATGGACCTCCCGGTCGCGGCCGGCTGCGACAGACCCTGGGCTCGAACCCAGAGTCTCTGGTGGCACAGCTAGCACTGCGATGCAGTATATGACACATATAGGGCCGATTTGCATTCAGTTGGTCAACTGACTACCTCCATTTTTGCCTCAACTCCCTGACATTTAGATTGTTTTGTATTTTGTTGCATCTCATTTTATTAATTTAAATGTGTTTCTTGTATGTGTTACTGTAATTCTCCATTCAGCTTGCTTTTTAGTTCAAAACTAGGCTTACTGGGAAACCGTTCCATCTTACCTGAGAATTATGCCATGCTTCTAAGGAATTTCTGGGCATATTTCTGGGCATTAAAACAGTACTTTTTCAAAATGCTTTGCTGTGCCAAGGTCCATTTGTAAATATGACAAACTCTCTCACAGGGAGATGCCAAGCACCATGTTCATTAGCAATCATTTAACAATAACGCATGTTATGAAATACATTTCTGAAATAAGCCCCTGACAATGCAGATACATCCAGGTTGAGGCAATTGTTTTATACTACTCTGCAGTACAGGTTCGCTTTTTAATGCCCATGACTGTATAACCATTAGTATATCTTATATGGGGAATTAAGATGGCTTCTAATGGAACAGTGCCATTGGAAGAAACTAAGTTGGCTATCATTTCTCAGTATGACAATACTGTGCCCGACAACTCAAGTCAGCCGCAATTACTTGTAAAGAACTGTGGTTAGTTAGGAAACTAAACTTGGCAACATAATTTAGCATGGTCCCGGTGGAGCCCTGGTAAAAAAAAAGTGCACTATAAATGGAATAGGATGTCATTTGGGATGCAACCCATGGCGTCCTTAAACAGGCTGTTCCTTCCCTAACACCCTAATAGCCTGTACCCATTGGTTGATCATGCAGATCCTCAGCCCGCTTGTGTCCAAAGCTCAGCTGTCTCAGTCCCTGCAGGCCCGTTTAGCCAGCTGTCGTATCCTGGGGAAGGTGGCCTGCAAGTTTGAGTCTCCCATGTGAGTTTGTATCCCTGGAGTTTGTATCTTGCTCAATCACCAAACAGAAGGTCTGATGCTTGTTTTTCTACAAGGGAATGTCTTGATTAAATGCTTATTTTTCTGTAAGAAAATGTCTTCATTAAATTAGTGAAATAGATGTAGGGGCCATAGATGCTACAGTGGGATTAACTAGTTAATGATAGAAAGTCTAGACCAGGGGTGGGCAAACTTTTTGGCTCTAGGGCCACATCGGGATTTAAAAATTCAACGAGGAGCCACACATTTGTTCGTCAAAATCAATTTGCTGGCCAGAAAAGGGCAATTCTTTGAAAATATATGTCTACATACTTTCTATCTAGTTTTAGACTTTCAAGTGTGGCCTGGAGTGTTTTTTCAACCCAAAATAATAATTTCTCCTAACAACAATAAAAATATCCCCCACAGGCCGCATTTAATTGGCTGGCGAGCCCACCCCTGGCCTGGACGATAGATGTAGGACCCATAGATTCTAGGCTAAATTAGTTACAATCATTTCACAGCTCATCTGAATTAGTTTCAATTCAATTAGTCTTTTTTAATATCTCGTAGAAAAATCTTTATTGTGCCCTTTGGGACACCTTTCCAATAATCAATCATAATTTGATTTCTCTTGATATGCCCCAAAATTGTGTGAACCCCTTTTGGCAGAGTGAAGAAGGACCTCCTGCCCCTGGTGAGGTCCCTGTGCCAGGACGTGGAGTACGAGGTGCGCTCCTGCATGTGTCGCCAGCTGGAGAACATTGCCAGAGGAATCGGGTAAAAGAAAAGAACAGAGAAGAAAAAAAGAGGAGAATAATCCTTTCAAATAATGTGGTGTCACATTAAAATCAGAGGAGAGCTCATTGTAATGGCTGGAATGAAATAAATGGAATGGTTTCCATGTGTTTTATGTGTTTGATACCTTTCCATTTATTCCATTCCAGCCATTACATTGAGCCCCTCCTCTGATTTTTCCACCCACAGACTCCACTGGTAGAAACAGTCACATTATTCAAACCGAAAGGCATAACGGTTAAATTGAACGGTGTCTTTGAAAAGGCTAAACACACCTTGCTGACCTGAGGAAATAGGCCAGTATGCAAGACTAAATACTCCTGAACTTTTGTTTGAATATGAAAACAATTCTTAGAAGCTTTGCTTTACGTTGAAGCTTATGTGTTGGGTGGGGGGGGGTCTTTTTTCCTATCATGAGCCTCCAACAGATGACTGTAAACGCAGGCTTATCGCAGCCCCACCCCTCCCCATTGCCCACTGCCCACCCTAAGCTGAGCAGAATGTCAATGATAGAAGGCACACTGCAGAGGGTCTGCAATCCATTTCTCTCTGTGGTAGAGGATCAGTCAGGGTCGTGTTAATTAGGGCACTCAACAGAAAACAAATATGAACGTTTCTTATTGGACCAAACCAGATCGTCCCTCCATGTTTCATTCCGTTTTCTTCTGTTTGGTGCCTAATAAACATGGCCCAGTTGCCCAGAGCTCCCGCAGATTCAGTTTGCCTCTCTCCATGGAACGCAGCAGAAACACTGTGTCACAAATGGCACCCTATTCCCTATATAGCGCACTACTTTTGAGCAGAGCACTATGGGCCCCCACTATGGACACTTTATAGGGAATAGGGTGTCATTTGACAATCACACACTATCAACCATGATAGACTGCAGCAGCCCCCTGGGAACAACCGGCCCAGTCAAGAAAAACGATTTATAAAATGCTGCCCAGTTACCCGTGTAGCAAATGCTTTATTTTGCAATCAGGAAAGTGGCAGGGGGAAGGTAGTGCTTACTTTGGTATTCATGCTTAGTGGCACTACAACTAATGGATACATATTGACCAAATAGATAAACTCACAGGACGGCACACTACTGGGCATCCTAAGTGTGCAGTATACTCTTTGGGCCGGTTTCTCAGACACAGATTAAGCCTAGTACTGGACAAAAAGCACTTTCAATGGAGAATCTTCATTGAGCATACTTTTAAATCCAGGACTATGCTTAATCCGATGTCTGGGAAACCGGCCTCTAGAGTGCATCTCAGTATCATTTGTCTTATCGTCTCCCCTTTCCTGTTATTTTATTATGTCCTATTTCTTATCCCCATCCTCATAGAGATGTTCTCCTTCGATAACATATATAACATATACATATACATATAACATATACATATATTGATCCATTAGTTGAATAGAACATCTTTGAGCTACTGACAGGTGCAATGAATTGAAACACCAACACTAATTGGTGCACAGAAACAAATTACCTGATGCTTTGAATGGATCTTTTCGTGTTTTGTTCATTAGTCCATCAAACTTTAACAAAATACAAAAATATTTTTTTTGTGTGAACTATCCCTTTAACAGTGCTACATTAATACAGTATGTGCTAGGTTTAGTTACTGTCAAACCCACTGTTGAATATTGGTATTGGAGTATTGCAGGCAACCAACTGTGCAACAGTGAGTTATCAGAATATGTATTTTGTCAGAGGGTGAGTGACTTATTAAGGAGAAGGTGTATTATGTGTCAGTCACCAACACAACCCTGTAACCTTGACATGATACGTTCTGTAACTTGACTCTCTTGTTATCCTTCATTGATCTTTTGGATGCAGTTAATGAAATGTGCTGTTTTATATTGCCAATGTTGGGGGAGGAAGATTCTATTCTTCTTAGCTCCTACACTTAGGGATAGCCTAGTTCACAATAAAATAGTATCATGTTTCCATACATCAGCAGTGGTCTTAAACTAAAGTCAAGTCCATTTCCTTTTTTTGACACTTGTTGGATAACAGGCATATATAAACACAGCAAATAGGCAGTGACTCATGTTCGTAGCATTCATAGTGATAGTATTGTTTTTACAAAAGAGATGCAGCAAAATATGACATCAGCTTTGCACGCTAAAATAAACGAAATTGGCATACAGAGGCAGCTCTGACTCGGTATCTCAATGTGAATGGCATCAGCATGCTTTTATTTGGAATTGTATTTTTGTCAACCTTATTTTTTATATACATTTATTATCCATTGACAGTTAAGTATATGAATATGAAAAAAAGGGGAGAAAACTAAAGAAAGATAAATAATAATTAAAGAAAGAGGTTGCGTTAAATTGAGAGCACAGGGAAGATCATCTTCCAGAATGATTTTATCCCCGGGCTTTCCCACATCATATGGATTAAGGTACCTTGGGTGTCATTAGAGCATAGAGTACAATTGGGTGATGGTTTGGCTTTAATGTAATAGAATTTCCGGGGAGTAAAGTACATTCTGTGAACAAAATTAAAGTGAATAATTTGGTGATTTGGATTTCTGGAAGATAGAGATATATTGTGCCATATTGTTTGCCAATTAAGAACATTGTTGGATGTTTGTAGATCTTTTTTCCACAATTTGTCAATTGAAAGTGGCTTGGATGAGGACTTTACTAGACGGGAATTAATTTCAGAGACGTGACCTCTTTTTCCAAGCACCTTATGAAAGGGATGAAGGTGAGGCTTTGTTTTCCAAGATACCCCATGAGCGTGCATAGCAAAACGTAATTGTAAGTAGAAAAGTAATGAGGTGCCAGGCAGGTTGTACTTTTGTTGAATATCTTGGAATGCACAGAGACTGTCATGCCACATGGGAAATAAGATGGGGCACCCTCCCAATTTGGAGACCAAGATTATGGAAAATTGGTGATTGGAGGTACCAGTTCAGTGTGATTCCACATATTTTTTCAGTTAGACGCCAAACAGAAATGAAGTGAGAAATAATAGAGCCGAATCTTAATTTAGATTGTTTCAGAGCTACGTTGGAATAGATAAGGTTTTGTAATCTGTGTTGGTGAACACATTTTTATTCTATTGGATGCAATGACAAGCAAGTTTCTGGATTTAGCCAAGTAGCGAGAATGCAGAGAAAATGACCAAAAGTACCATTGGAAGTTTGGGAGGCTTTTGTCTCTGTAAAATGGAGAGTTTAATTCTTGTTTCATTGTTCGTCCAGATACATTTTGAGATTAGGGAGTGCATTTTCTTCCAGTGGCCATCAGGTGGTGCTACAAGGAGCATTGGACTTTTTTATGACAAAATGGTGGAACCTGCCCCAGGCCTGTTGGATTGCTCAGAGGGGTATACTACAAAGCAGGTGTGAGGAGTTGGCGAGGTAACTTTGGTCAACTCTGAGTTCAACTCGGGATAACCGCTCATACGAAAGTGGCTCACCTTTTAGCCATGTAAATTTCTATGGCAATTAATTATTCAGAACTAACCTGCTCCGGGGGAGGCTAACTCACAAGTAACTCCACTGAAATGACTGAGCCAATATGTTGAGGACCAATGAAATAATATTCCCTCCCTTGCAAAGATTGAGTCATCATCCCCTTCATTTGAGGAGACAATTGATTTGAAAAAATATATATATTTAAGAAAATTATAATGTTAAAATATATGAAATATACAGTTGAAGTCGGACGTTTACATACACCTTAGCCAAATACATTTAAACTCAGTTTTTCACAATTCCTGACATTTAATCCTAGTAAAAATTCCCTGTCTTAGGTCAGTTAGGATCACCACTTTATTTTAAGAATGTGAAATGTCAGAATAATAGTAGAGAGAATGATTTATTTCAGCTTTTATTTCTTTCATCACATTCCCAGTGGGTCAGAAGTTCACATACACTCAATTAGTATTTGGTAGCATTGCCTTTCAATTGTTTAACTTGGGTCAAACGTTTCGGGTAGCCTTCCACAAGCTTCCCACAATAAGTTGGGTAAATTTGGGCCCATTCCTCCTGACAGAGCTGGTGTAACTGAGTCAGGTTTGTAGGCCTCCTTGCTCGCACACGCTTTTTCAGTTCTGCCCACAAATTTTCTATGGGATTGAGGTCAGGGCTTTGTGATGGCCACTCCAATACCTTGAATTTGTTGTCCTTAAGCCATTTTGCCACAACTTTGGAAGTGTGCTTGGGGTCATTGTCCATATGGAAGACCCATTTGCGACCAAGCTTTAACTTCCTGACTGATGTCTTGAGATGTTGCTTCAATATATCCACACAATTGTCCATCCTCATGACGCCATCTATTTTGTGAAGTGCACCAGTCCCTCCTGCAGCAAAGCACCCCCACAACATGATGCTGCCACCCCCGTGCTTCACGGTTGGGATGGTGTTCTTCGGCTTGCAAGCATCCCCCTTTTTCCTCCAAGCATAACAATGGACATTATGCCCAAACAGTTCTATTTTTGTTTCATCAGTCCAGAGGACATTTTTCCAAAAAGTACAATCTTTGTCCCCATGTGCAGTTGCAATCCGTAGTCTGGCTTTTTTATGGCGGTTTTGGAGCAGTGATTGGTCTTCCTTGCTGATTGGTCTTTTAGGTTTCGATATAACTCGTTTTACTGTGGATATAGATACTTTTGTACCTGTTTCCTCCAGCATCTTCACAAGGTTCTTTGCTGTAGTTTGGTTTGCACTTTTCTGTCTCTAGGAGCACCTTCATCTCTAAGAGACAGAATGCGTCTCCTTCCTGAGCGGTATGATGGCTGCGTGGTCCCATGGTGTTTATACTTGCGTACTATTGTTTGTACAGATGAACGTGGTACCTTCAGGCATTTGGAAATTGCTCCCAAGGATGAACCAGACTTGTGGGGGTCTACCATTTTTTTTCTGGGGTCTTGGCAGATTTCATTTGATTTTCCCATGATGTCAAGCAAAGAGGCACTGAGTTTGAAGGTAGGCCTTGAAATACATCCACAGGTACACCTCCAATTGACTCAAATGATGTCAATTAGCCTATCAGAAGCTTCTAAATCCATGACATCATTTTCTGGAATTTTCCAAGCTGTTTAAAGGCACAGTCAACTTAGTGTATGTAAACTTCTGACCCACCAGAATTGGGATACAGTGAATTATAAGTGAAATGATCTGTCTGTAAACAATTGTTGGAAAAATGACTTGTGTCATACACAAAGTAGATGTCCTAACCGACTTGCCAAAATGCACAGTAACACTTTTGTATGACTTAATAAATTATTTTATCGATATGAGTGGGATTAAAGGTGCTTGTGGTTGTGCATTGATTAGCACGCCAAAGATGGCATTAATGATAAGTAATAAAATAAAGTTGGCACTTTTAAAAGCCTGTTTCACACAATATCCTAATAAAAAAAAAATCCTTTTGATTTCAGCTGAAATGAAATGTGGCACTGTCTCGCCCATGGATTCATTTTTCACCATTGTCTCAATGAAGAGTGTGGCGTTCGACTAGCCATTATGCAGTTACAAGCGCAGAAGGACGTGCGATATCAACCGTCGTAGTACTATTAAGCCTGAGCTGGAATGTGAAGCTGAAACTTGTTAGCTTTAGAAAACCCTGAGTAGATATAGCTTGCTTTGTAGGATACCCCTCTGTTGGTTGAGAGATCTCATGTGGATCAGCCATGACTAGGGCTGTTGCGGTGACCATATTACCGCCTCACCAGCGGTTACATGTCATGAAGGCAGTCAAATTCCACATGATCGTTTAGTTACGGTAATTAGGCTTCTCCAAGCTCTCATGTTGCTGCTGGTCATTAGTAGCCTACCAAACTTGCTAACTTTCCTCGTACTCAGCCCTCTATTGTCCCTCTAATCACTCTGACATTGCAAATGTATTTGAAAATCTAATTGAGCGCTTCATGAGAGCCCATGAGCTCATGTTGCGCAACATTTCTATAGGCTATGCAATTGCGGGAGAAAACAGAGTGATGGCCGCTAATAAAAAGACAAGGCTCTCATCAGCTTTCTATAGGCTAGGCCTACTATATTTATTGCTCAACTTTCCTAATATTAAACACATTGTTTATATTTACAACAGGAGTATAGCCTACCTGACTGGCATGAAAATAAACCACGGGGAAAAGCGTCCTCCATTCTCTATTTAAGTGCATAGATGACATGTATTTTTTCCCACTGCCACTGTTTCGATACAGGTGCATGATAATGGTCCATTCTAAATCAAAACAAATGTCACATATATATATATATATATTATTTAGTATATGTAAAGACAAGATTAAATCAAGAATAGTCTAATATGTGATCCACAGACTATGATCCACATCGCACTGAACACTGCCCTATCCCATCTGGACAAGAGGAATAACTATGTAAGAATGCTGTTCATTGACTATAGCTCAGCATTCACCACCATAGTACCCTCCAAGCTCATCATTAAGCTTGAGGCCCTGGGTCTGAACCCCGCCCTGTGCAACTGGGTCCTGGACTCCCTGACAGGCGCGCCCGCAAGTGGTTAAGGTAGGAAACAACACCTTCACTTCGCTGATCCTCAACACTGGGGCCCCACAATGCGTGCTCAGCCCGCTCCTGTACACCCTGTTCACCCATGACTGCGTGGCCACGCACGCCTCCAATTCATCAAGTTTGCAGATGACACAACAGTAGTAGGCCTGATTACCAACAATGACGAGACAGACTACAGGGAGGAGGTGAGGGACCTGGGAGTGTGGTGCCAGGAAAGTAACCTCTCACCCAACTTCAACAAAACAAAGGAGCTGATTGTGAACTTCAGGAAACAACAGAGGGAGCGCACCCCTATCCACATCGACGGGACTGCAGTGGAGAAGGTGGAAAAGCTTCAAGTTCCCCAGCGTACACATCACTGACAAACTGAAATGGTCCGCCCACACAGACAGTGTGGTGAAGAAGGCTCGACAGTGCCTCTTCAACCTCAGGAGGCTGAAGAAAATTGGCTTGTCACCTAAAACACTCAAACTTTTACAGATGCACAATTGAAGCATACTGTCAGGTTGTATCACCGCCTGGTACGGCAACTGCACCGCCCGCAACTGCAGGGCTCTCCAGAGGGTGGTGCGGTGTGCCCAGCGCATCATCAGGGGCAAACTACCTGCCCTCCAGGACACTTACAGCACCCAATGTCACAGGAAGACCAAAAAGATTATCAAAGACAACAACCACCCAAGCCACTGTCTGTTCACCCCGTTATCATCCAGAAGGCGTGGTCAGTACAGGTGCATCAAAGCTGGGACCGAGAGGCTGAAAAACAGCTTCTATCTCAAGGCCATCAGACTGTTAAAATAGCCATCACTAGCACATTAGAGGCTGCTGCCCTATATACACTACCGCTCAAAAGTTTGGGGTCACTTAGAAATGTCCTTGTTTTTGAAAGAAAAGCAAATTTTCTGTCCATTAAAATAACATCAAATTGATCAGAAATACAGTGTAGACATTGTTAATGTTGTAAATGACTATTGTAGCTGGAAACTGCAGTTTTTTTAATGGAATATCTACATAGGCATACAGAGGCCCATTATCAGCAACCTTCACGCCTGTGTTCCAATGGCACGTTGTGTTAGCTAATCCAAGTTTATAATTTTGAAAGGCTAATTGATCATTAGAAAACCCTTTTGCAATTATGTTAGCACAACTGAAAACATTTGTTCTGATTAAAGAAGCAATAAAACTGGCCTTCTTTAGACTAGTTGAGTATCTGGAGCATCAGCATTTGTGATTTCGACTACAGGCTCAAAATGGCCAGAAACAAAGAACTTTCTTCTGAAACTTGTCAATCTATTTTTGTTCTGAGAAATTAATGCGAGAAATTGCCAAGAAACTGAAGATCTTGTACAACAGTGTGTACTACTCCCTTCACAGAACAGCGCAAACTGTCTCTAACCAGAATAGAAAGAGGAGTCGAAGGCCCCGGTGCACAACTGAGCAAGAGGTCAAGTACATTAGATTGTCTTGTTTGAGAAACAGATGCCTCACAAGTCCTCAATTAGCAGCTTCATTAAATATTACCCGCAAAACACCAGTCTCAACGTCAACAGTGAAGAGGCGACTCCGGGATGCTGGCTTTCTAGGCAGAGTTGCAAAGAAAAAGCAATATCTCAGACTGGCCAATAAAATAAAAGATTAAAATGCGCAAAAGAACACAGACACTAGACAGAGGAACTCTGCCTGTTCATTGACTATTGCATAAAACATTTTTTATGATGGTAGTGGTTGTATTAATTTGGGATCTATCGCATCCCACAACTGTTTGGAATATTTATTTCCCTCACAGAATAAAATAGGTCGACTTTTGTACTATGGGGGATAGTAGATTGACATCGGCTAGTGCTTTTGCTCTTTGTTAGGCCTACTCATCTTGTTGGCTGACGAAAAGTAAATGTGGACAGTTCTCCCAATATCTTCAATATTCACCTTGGATGTGTCTGTCTTAACTTGTATTCTGTGAGAAAGACCCGATCACGTGATGGAGAGCTGTGTGAGTGTGTACAGAGTGTGTACAGCCTGCGCAAAAAAATGTAGCGGAGCTCATGCCTTTCAATAAACTTTTTTCAAATCTTCATTAGAGTCTCATCATGCAGCCTTACAATGTATTAAACATCTAAACATGTAGCCCAATGTTTGTAGAACAACTAAAAGTTACGTTAATAACTATAAATTAAGCATATAGGATTACCTATTTCTTTGTTAACCGCTTAACACAGAATAGCCGCATGTGCGCACTCCCTCAAATCATTTGGAGAAAATATTTATATTTTATTCAGCTTTGTTCAATTGTATTCTTCATACTATAAAATAATGGCATGAAATTATAAGCAAATCTTGTCTGCTAAATGAACTAGTGTAGCCCACAGCCATTTGGCATAGCCAGATCAGGGCCTAACATAAAGACAACTCGGAGTATGCTATTCTTTTCTTCTGAAATAGACTACATTTTCTTCATATCATGCTTCTTTAGAACTGTCTAAAATAAATTATGGATTTATTGGGAAGGTGTAGGCTATATTACATGGATTTATTAGACTTTTATTAGACTTAGGATATGTGTGGAAGCCAGGAGATGCAAAATGTGCTTATGTTAATTAGCGGTCAATTACTGTGAGACCGACAGTTATTTGCTTGACAATCATCGGCTGTGTCTTCCTGGTTGTTTCTGAGCAGTCGGTTGTCTATTTTTGATAGTGTTATTTTAGAAGCCACGTTCAAGTTTGTAGCTTGTAGATGCGGAAGTTTGTCTAAAGTTTGGACAAACAAAGGGAGGTTGGTGAACAGAACTCTGTTGCCATCTTACTCATGCCACAATTTTTTTCTTGCCACACAAGTCCATTTTCCATGCATTCTGAGGAATAAAATGATTGAACTTTGATTTTGGGGAAACTCAAACGATCCCTTTAATGGGAATGTGTGTTTGTTATATAATTGTGTCTCCTCTTTCTCCTCTGGTGTCTCAGACTGGACCACACCAAGGCGGCAGTGCTGCCTGAGCTCGTAGAGTTGGCTCGGGACGAGGGGAGCACAGTGCGCCTGGCTGCCTTCGACACCATCATTAACCTGCTGGAGATGTTCGACAGTGGTGAGAAACCTCATACAATGACACCACATCACCTATGTCATGCACCCTCATCACCTCATATAAAACTCATACAATCTTATCACCTCAAACAGTCTCACCTCTCATACAAAAAACCTTCTACAATCTTACCACCTCATACAAACTCTATGTGATTACCCTGCCCCCTCACACAGCCGGCCCACATGGCTTTTCCACTGCTGGCACGGTAACGTCATTCAGCCCACATACTTCTGTCTGCGTGGCAGGCCATGCTACACCCTCGTACAGCCTACATAGCCGTCTCTGTGGCCATGTTGTTCTCACATTCAACTTACACTTCTGTCTTCTTACTACAGCGTGCCTCGCAAGCAGCCCACACTACTCCCGATCTGGCGGCTCTTGTTCGCTGGCAATTTTCTACTCATTGATGTTCCAAGAGAGGACAGACGCCCACACGTTCATATTGTTCCGGAAAAGTCTTTAAGCCAAAGCAGTATTTTGACTGGAAAAGCTTTATAAAAGCACTTACAGAAAATACGGTTATAATGTTCCTATTCAATGGTTTTGATGTTCCTATTGATCCGTTTTTTTACCTGAGATCTATCTTAGGGTTGCATATTTTTTATTCTAGCTCTGCACAAGCACAACTGATTTCACTACTCAACTAATACTCAAACCCTTGATTAGCTGTATATGGTGTGCTTGTGCTCTGCAAAAAAAATATGCAATCATTGGGATTCCCAAGAACCAGTCTACTACAGACATAAACCTGGCTCATTAAAACCAATGCACTTCACAACCTTGTCTCTACATTGTCTGTGCGAAACACTTACTTGTCTGGCTTAGCGACACTCTTCCAAGACACCCCTGCACCCGCAGAGTTTCTTTGATATGCAAATACTATACTCGTTACAGTAGTTGGCAAACTGGCTCCAACTAAGCTGTCGGTCTTCTATCTCTTCACGAGGCTTTTGCACGCGTGTCGGGCCATCAAGGACATGGGCCGTATTCCATTCTGAAAACTGGCTACCTTCCCCTTTATAGTAGACGACTCACCATTGCAGATCCAAAATGGACTGATTAGTGTATAATCAATCAGATTCGGCTCCATCTAACCATTCAATTCGCTACGTGGAGTCCCGGACCTATTGTGTTCATCTTTCAGATGTCCTTTCAGATCTGTCCAGGCAAGTTGACAGGTCAGAGAAATGGTACCAAGATAGCTCTTATACACTCCATGGCCGCATGATGAGTGATAACGTCATATTGAGTTGAAAATAATTGCTATGTTTTGGAATGGAATGCGGCCACTGTGTGTATGAGGGCTGACAATTCCGATTGTCCTCTCTCTGCCAGATGCCCGTTGCATTGGGAGGCAGCCCCGTCATGTCAAACTGTCTTTCTCTCTTCTCTCCCCCTCACTTTTTAGACGACAGGACGCGTGTTATCTTTCCGCTGGTGAAGACGTTCTGTGAAAAGTGCTTTAAAGCTGACGAGGCGGTGCTGGCTTCGCTGTCATTTCAGTATGGCAAGCTCTGTCACGGACTCTCAGGTGGGTTTCAGACCTCTTAAGGCTAGGCACCACACCCTAATAGGGTATTTCTTCCCCTTATTCATATCACAATTAACTTTTACCACTTGAATGGGTCGATGTCCTCATTGTGGTTTTACAGACGGGTTCATTACGTTTTATGTACACACTTTATTCTAATATTTATGAAATGCACATTGTTATATTTGGTAACACTTTTCTTTTCCCTCAACTCCAACCCCATTCGATGCATGGACACTACGTATGATGGCGCAGACAGAGATGGTCGCCTCGCTTCGCGTTCTTAGGAAACTATGCAGTATTTTGTTTTTTTATGTATTATTTCTTACATTGTTACACCAGGAAATCTTAAGTCTTATTACATACAGTCGGGAAGAACTATTGGATATAAGAGCAACGTCAACTTACCAACATTACGACCAGGAATACGACTTTCCCAAAGCGGATCCTCTGTTTGAACCACCACCCAGGACAATGGATCAGATCCCAGTAGGCGACCCAAAACAACAGCGCCGCAGAAGCGGCAGGCGGAGCGGTCTTCTGGTCAGGATCCGTAGGCAGGCACATCGCTCACCGTTCCCGAGTATACTACTCGCCAATGTCCAGTCTCTTGACAACAAGGTAGACGAAATTCGAGCAAAGGTTGCCTTCCAGAGAGACATCAGAGATTGTAACATTCACTCGGGGTATGTTATCAGAGTCGGTACAGCCACCCGGTTTCTTCATGCATCGCGCCAACAGAAACAAACATCTCTTTGGTAAGAAGAAGGGCGGGGGTGTATGCCTTATGATTAACGAGTCGTGGTGTGATCATAACAACATACAGAAACTCAAGTCTTTTTGTTCACCTGAACTAGAATTCCTTACAATCCAATGCCGACCACATTATCTACCAAGAGAATAATCTTCGATTATAATCACAGCCATGTATATCCCCCCCCCCACAAGCAGACACCTCGACGGCCCTGAAAGAACTTCATTGGACTCTATGTAAACTGGAAACCATATATCCTGAGGCTGCATGTATTGTAGCTGGGGATTTTAACAAAGCTAATATGAAAACAAGGCTCCCTAAATTTTAGCAGCATATCGAATGCGCGACCCGGGCTGGCAGCATTCAGGATCATTGCATTCAGGATCATCATACTCTAACTTCCGCACGCATACAAAGCCCTCCCTCGCCCTCCTTTCGGCAAATCTGACCACGACTCCGTTTTGTTGCTCCCAGCCTATTGTTGCTCCCAGCCGACAGAAACTAAAACAGGAAACGCCCGTGCTCAGATCTGTTCAACGCTGGTCCGACCAATCAGATTCCACGCTTCAAGATTGCTTCGATCCCGTGGACTGGGATATGTTCCCGATAGCCTCAGACAACAACATTGATGTATATGCTGATCCGGTGAGCGAGTTTATTAGCAAGTGCATCGGTGATGTTGTACCCACAGTGACTATTAAAACCTTCCTCAACCAGAAACCGTGGATTGATGGCAGCATTCGCGCAAAACTGAAAGCGCGAACCACTGCTTTTAATCACTGAAACATGACCGAATACAAACAGTGTAGATTTTCCCTCTGCAAGGCGATCAAATAAGCTAAGCGTCAGTATAGAGTCAAAGTAGAGTCGCAATTCAATGGCTCAGACACGAGACGTATGTGGCAGGGTCTGCAGTCAATCACGGATTACAAAAAGAAAACCAGCCTCGTCGCGGACACCGACGTCTTGCTCCAAGACAAATTAAACAACTTTTTCGCTTTGAGGACAATACAGTGCCACTGACACGGCCCGCTACCAAAACCTGAAGTCTCTCCTTCACCGCGGCCAATGTGAGTAAAACATTTAAACGTGTTAACCCTCGCAAGGCTGCCGGCCCTGACGGCATCCCGAGCCGCGTCCTCAGAGCATGCACAGACCAGCTGGCTGGTGTGTTTACGGACATATTCAATCTCTCCCTATCCCAGTCTGCTGTTCCCACATGCTTCAAGAGGGCCACCATTGTTCCTGTTCCCAAGAAAGGAAAGGTAACTGAGCTAAACGACTATCGCCCCGTAGCACTCACTTCTGTCATCATGAAGTGCTTTGAGAGACTAGTCAAGGTTCATATCACCTCCACCCTACCTGACAACCTATTTCTTACCGCCCCAATAGGTCCACAGACGACGCAATCGCAATCACACTGCACACTGCCCTAACCCATCTGGACAAGAGGAATACCTATGTAAGAATGCTGTTCATCGATTACAGCTCAGCATTTAACACCATAGTACTCTCCAAACTCGTCATTATGCTCGTGACCCTGGGTCTCGACCCCGCCCTGTGCAACTGGGTCCTGGACTTTCTGACGGGCCGCCCCCAGGTGATGAGGGTAGGAAACAACATCTCTACCCTGCTGATCCTGAACACGGGGGCCCCACAAGGGTGCGTTCTCAGCCCTCTCCTGTACTCCCTGTTCACCCTTGACCGCGTGGCCATGCACGCCTACAACACAATCATCAAGTTTGCAGACGACACTACGGTGGTAGGCTTGATTACCAACAACGACGAGACGGCCTACAGAGAGGAGGTGAGGGCCCTCGGAGTGTGGTGTCAGGAAAATAACCTCACACTCAACGTCAACAAAATGAAGGAGATGATCGTGGACTTCAGGAAACAGCAGAGGGAGCACCCCTCTATCCACATCGACGGGACAGTAGTGGAGAAGGTGGAAAGTTTTAAGTTCCTCGGCATACACATCACAGACAAACTGAAATGGTCCTCTTCAACCTCAATAAGTTGAAGAAATTTGGCTTGTCACCGAAAACACTGACAACCTTTTACAGGTGCACAATCGAGAGCATCCTGTCAGGCTGTATCAACGCCTGGAACGGCAACTGCTCCGCCCATAACCGTAAGTCTCTCCAGAGAGTAGTGAGGTCTGCACAACGCATCACCGGGGGCAAACTAGCAGACCTCCAGGACACCTACACCACCCGATGTCACAGAAAGGCCAAAAAGATCATCAAGGACAACAACCACCCGAGCCACTGCCTGTTCACCCCGCTATCATCCAGAAGGCGGTCAGTACAGGTGCATCAAAGCTGGGAACGAGAGACTGAAAAACAGCTTCCATCTCAAGGCCATCAGACTGTTAAACAGCCATCACTAACATTGAGTGGCTGCTGCCAACATACTGACTCAATCTCTAGCCACTTTAACAATTAAAAATTGGATGTAGCAAGTGTATCACTAGTCACTTTAAACAATGCCACTTAATGTTTACATACCCTACATTACTCATCTCATATGTACAGTTGGAAGTCGGAAGTTTACATACACCTTAACCAAATACATTTAAACTCAGTTTTTCACAATTCCTGACATTTAATCCTAGTAAAAATTCCTTGTCTTAGGTCAGTTAGGATCACCACTTTATTTTAAGAATGTGAAATGTCAGAATAATTGTAGAGAGAATGATTTATTTCAGCTTTTAAAAAAATCATCACATTGCCAGTGGGTCAGAAGTTTACATACACTCAATTAGTATTTGGTAGCATTGCTTTTAAATTGTTTAACTTGGGTGAAACGTTTTGGGTAGCTGGTGTAACTGAGCCAGGTTTGTAGGCCTCCTTGCTCACACACGCTTTTTCAGTTCTGCCATCCAAATTTCTATGGGATTGAGGTCAGGGCTTTGTGATGGCCACTCCAATACCTTGACTTTGTTGTCCTTAAGCCATTTTGCCACAACTTTGGAAGTATGCTTGGGGTCATTGTCCATTTGGAAGACCCATTTGCGACCAAGCTTTAACTTCCTGACTGAAATCTTGAGATGTTGCTTCAATATATCCACATAATTTTCATCCTTATGATGACACCTATTTTGTGAAGTGCACAAGGCCCTCCTGCAGCAAAAAGCACCCCCACAACATGATGGTGGATGGTGTTCTTCGGCTTGCAAGCATCCCCCTTTTTCCTCCAAACATAACGATGGTCATTATGGCCAAACAGTTCTATTTTTGTTTCATCAGACCAGAGGACATTTCTCCAAAAAGTACGATCTTTGTCCCCATGTGCAGTTGCAAACCGTAGTCTGGCTTTTTTATGGCGGTTTTGGAGCAGTGGCTTCTTCCTTGCTGAGCGGCCTTTCAGGTCATGTCGATATATAACTCGTTTTACTGTGGATATAGATACTTTTGTACCTGTTTCCTCCAGCATCTTCACAAGGTCTTCCTTTGCTGTAGTTCTGGGATTGATTTGCACTTTTTGCACCAAAGTACGTTCATCTCTAGGAGACAGAACGCGTCTCCTTCCTGAGCGGTATGACGATTGCGTGGTCTCATGGTGTTTTTACTTGCGTGCTATTGTTCGTACAGATGAACGTGGTACCTTCAGGCGTTTGGAAGTTGCTCCCAAAGATGAACCAGACTTGTGGAGGTCTTGGCTGATTTCTTTTGATTTTCCCATGATGTCAAGCAAAGAGAAGGTAGGCCTTGAAATACATCCACAGGTACACCTCCAATTGACTCAAATTATGTCAATTAGCCTATCAGAAGCTTCTAAATCCATGACATCATTTTCTGGAATTTTCCAAGCTGTTTAAAGGCATGGTCAACTTAGTGTATGTAAACTTCTGACCCACTGAAATTGTGATACAGTGATTTAGTAGATGAAATAATGTTTGTAAACAATTGTTGGGAAAATTACTTGTGTCATGCACAAAGTAGATGTCCTAACCGACTTGCCAAAACTGTAGTTTGTTAACAAGAAATTTGTGGAGTGGTTGAAAAATGACTTTTAATGACTCCAACCTAAGTGTATGTAAACTTCCGACTTCAACTGTATATACTGTACTCTATACCATCTACTGCATCTTGCCTATGCCGCACGGCCATCGCTCATCCATATATGTATATGTACATGTTCTTATTCATTCCTTTACACTTGTGTGTATAAGGTAGTTGTTGTGAAATTGTTAGATTACTTGTTAGATATTACTGCAAGCTAGAAGCACAAGAATTTCGCTACACTCGCATTAACATCTGCTAACCATGTGTATGTGACCAATAAAGTTTGATTTGATTTGGAACGGATGTGGGTGGAGCTATGTCTACATAAGGATGCAAAAAAAAAATGTTTTATCACAAAGCTCTGACCAAGACCTTGAGGCTGATACATAAAGCTTTTTAAAGAGCAGTGATACTATCAAGAGCAGTGTGCGGGCTTCTTTTTTTTCATGTTATTCAACTGTTACCATGCACCTGCAAAAAGATAGCTCAGATGTGCGAGTGCCTTTTGAATGTTGAACCACTTGAATGTAGACATAAATACAATACGTTTAAAATTAAATACAGTCCTTTTTGTATTAAAATTCGCAAATGAGGTAATACACATACACAAAAGTATGTGGACACCCCTTCAAATTAGTGGATTCGGCTATTTCAGCCACACCCGTTGCTGACAGGTGAATAAAATCGAGCACACAGCCATGCAATCTCTATAGACAAACATTGGCAGTAGAATGGCATTACTGAAGAGCTCAGTGACTTTCAACCTGGCACCGTCATAGGACGCCACCTTTCCATCTAGTCAGTTTTACTTGAGTAAAGTAAAGATACCTTAATAGAAAATTACTCAAGTAAAAGTGAGTCACCCAGTAAAATACTACTTGAGTAAAAGTATAAAGTATTTGGTTTTAAACATTAAGTATCAAAAGTCAAAGTACAAGTATAAATAATTTTAAATTCATTATATTAATCAAACCAGACAGCACAATTGTCTTTTTCTTTTTTTGTTTACGGATAGCTCGGGGCACAGTCCAACACTGAGACATCATTTACAAATGAAGAATTTGTGTTTAGTGAGTCCGCCAGATAAGAGGCAGTAGGAATGACCAGGAATGTTCTCTTAAGTGTGTGAATTGAATCATTTTCCTGTCTTGCTAAGCATTCAAAATGTAACAAGTACTGTTGGGTGTCATGGAAAATGTATGGAGTAAAAAGTACATCATTTTCTTTCGGGATGAAGTTAAGTAAAAGTTGTCAAAAATATAAATAGTAGTGACGCCCGGGTTCGATCCCAGGCTGTGTCGCAGCCGACCGCAACCGGGAGACCCATGACCGGGAGGTGACCGGGAGGCCAGGCTGCATAAACACACACAGGTCCCTTTGTGTGATTCTGATTCCTGTCTGCTAGATTTGGTCCTATCTGGTCCTAATTCTTCTCTCCTGCAGCGTCTTTCACGGAGGAGCAGCACCTGTGGTTCCTGGAGTTCTATAAGAAGCTGTGTGTACTGGGCCTGCAGCATGAAAACGGCCACTCAGACAACCAGGTCTACCCGCTGGAGCTGGAGAGCAAGTACGCCCTGGTGCGACGCAATTGCGCCTACAACTTCCCCGTGAGTGACTGCTGACCAACACACGCACACATATACGCATGCAAACACAAGTTTCCTACCAACCCTCCCTCCCACTCTTGAACAGTCTCTGAAGTCTAGCAGCGTGTTTGAAGGAATCAAGTCTGTAACTGTACCATCTGTCTTTCTGCCTCTGTTTGAAAATGCTCCTGGTCAACTCTTGGTGATTGTTGCCATATGGGTGGCTTAGTGTTTTATAAAAATGTCTTAAGTGTTACGGCTACATGTTGCAAACACCTTACAAGTTTGAAAAGCTTAATAAAGCTTGAACTTTTTGAGTCTATAGAGGGGAATAGTGTGCCTTATAGTCAGTTATTATTTAAATCACCTACAATAGTGTATGAACTGAAATAGTCTTGGCAATAGCGTGTGTGTGTGTGCACGCACGTGCACGTGGAGTGCATGTGTTGTGGACGTTGTAGAGAGTGTATAGTAGGATCGAAACCAGTATCGCAATACTCGTTTGTGTTGTGGCAAGGAAACAAAACATGAAGCAGAATTAACTTCTTTAGGAAAACAGCCCTAATGTTGGAAACAAACATCAGTACTTTGTTGAAGCACCTTTGGCAGCGATTACAGCCTTGAGTCTTCTTGGGTATGACGCTACAAGCTTGGCACACCTGTATTTGGAGAGTTTCTCCCATTCTTCTCTGCATATTCTCTCAAACTCTGTAAGGTTGGATGGGAAGGGTCGCTGCGGAGCTTTTTTTCAGGTCTCTACAGAGATGTTCAATCATGTTCAAGTCTGGACTTTGGATGAGCCACTGAAGGACATTCAGAAACTTTTCCCAAAGCCACTCCTGCATTGTCTTGGCTGTGTGCTTAGGATCGTTGGCCTGTTGGAAGGTGAACCTTCACCCCAGTCTGAGGTGCTGAGCACTCTGGAGCAGGTTTTCATCAAGGATCTCTCTGTACTTTGCTCCGGTCATTTTTCCCTTGATCCTGACTAGTCTCCCAGTCCCTGCCTCTGAAAAACATCCCCACAGCATGATGCTGCCACCACCATGCTTCACTGTAGAGATGGTGCCAGGTTTCCTCCAGACGTGATGCTTGGCAATCTTGTTGGTTATGGTCTGAGAGTCTTTAGGTGCCTTTTGGCAAACTTCAAGCTGCAGGGACTGGGAGACATGTGCCTTTTACTAAGGAGAGCCTTCCGTTTGGCCACTCTACCATAAAGGCCTGATTGGTGGAATGCTGCAGAGATTGTTGTCTTTCTGGAAGTTTCTCCCACCTCCACAGGGGAACTCTGTAGCTCTGTCAGAGTGACCATCGGGTTCTTGGTCACCTCCCTGACCAAGGCCCTTCTCCCGATTGCTCAGTTTGGCTGGGCGGGCAGCTCTAGGAAGAGTCTTGGTGGTTCCAAACTTCTTCCATTGTAAAAATGATGGAGACCACTTTGTTCTTGGGGACCTTCAATGGTTCAGAAATATTTTGGTACCCTTCCCCAGAGCTGTGTCGACACAATCCTGTCTCGGACCTCTACAGACAATTTCTTCGACCTCATGGTTTGGTTTTTGCTCTGACATGCACTGCCAACTATGCGACCTTATAAAGAAAAAGTGTATGCCTTTCCAAATCATGTCCAATCAATTGAATTTACCACAGGTGGACTCCAATCAAGTTGTAGAAACATCTGAAAGATGTTCAATGGAAACATGATGCAGCTGAGCTCAATTGAGTCTCATAGCAATCATTTCTAAAAACATGTTTTCGCTTTGTCATTATGGGCTGTGTAGATTAATGAGGATTTAAATGTGTATTTAACCCATTTTAGAATAAGGCTGCAACGTAACAAAATGTGTAAAAAGTCAAGGGGTCTGAATACTTTCTGAATGCACTATACCTGCACGTGTTGTCATGAGTCAGGCACGGGTGTATTTTTAGCACATGGATCCACCCCCTGACCTGCTGAATGACAGTGTCTCTGTCATACTCTGTCAGCACGGGGAAGTTAAAATTGTTGTCCCATGGTCATGGGGCTTTAGAGAGTTACACACACACGCATATCATCATACACACAACACAGCCCATGTAATGGGGTCAGGAGGGTAGAGGAGCCGTCTGTAACAATAGGCCTGATGAGAGGCCTTGTCCACAGCTCTTTTGTTCCCACAGGCAGGGAGGTTCTCCTCCCCTGGTCCAGCTAGGTGTCTCTGCGTCACAAATAGCACCCTATTCCCTACATAGTGCACTACTTTTGACCAGGGCCTATAGCTCTGGTCAAAAGTAGTGCACTGTTGGGAATAGGGTGCCAATTGGTATGCAGCCTAGGTGTGCCCGCTTCGCTCAAGCCCTCAATAATGTATCATTTGGGACTAACTGTGGTGGCAGTTCAAGGCCGTGGATATTCGGGCACACCGTAGCAAAACGTTTTGCAACAGAATATGAAAACGAAGACCTCCCGAGTGGCGCAGCGGTCTAAGGCACTACAGTCTGGGTTTCGATCCCAGGCTGTGTCATTACTGGTCATGACCGGGGTGGGGTGGGGGGAGGGGTTTACTTGGCTCATCGCGCTCTAGCGACTCATTGTGGTGGGCCGGGCCCTTGCAGGCTGAGTTCGGTCGTCAGTGGAACGGTGTTTCCTCCGACACATTGGTGCAGCTTGCTTCCGGGTTTAGCGAGTGGATGTTAAGAAGCGCGGTTTGGCGGGTTATGTTTTGGAGGACGCATAACTCGACCTTCGCATCTCCCGAGTCTGTTGGGGAGTTGCAGCGATGAGACAAGATCGTAATCACGAAACTGGGGAGAAAAAGGCGGTAAAAATGTGTAAGTACCTTCCTGTTTCCTTCCGTTTGGTGGCCGATGAACTCGACCCAGCTGTCTGCAGAGTTAAACCTCGCCAACTGTCTCAAAAGAGAAGGCAAGCATCAGGGAAACTGTCAAAGTTAATTGCATTTTAGTGTCTGGTCACCATTTTAGTATGGAATTGTTTTAATTCAAAAGAGTGTTGTTCACACACTACAAGACTTACTGCTCTTAGTACTTGTAGATAAGAACTTTATATTCAAATTAGAAACTCCAGCACAATGGCATTATTGTGTATGTTCTACAAAGTTTCTACTGAATCTTAGTAAATTAAAGGATTCTTGCATTATGTGGATTATACTAGCCTATGCTGGGGTAGAAGATTCCATTTTGATTATGGCAAAACATATGTATCTCAGATTTCCACAAGTGCATAGGGATTCATTTTAAACAAGTTATCACTCCCTGTGACGTCACTTCTTCTTCAGGCCATGGTGTTATTCGCTGACCCCAACCACTTCCTGACGGAGCTTTACCCCACCTTCTCCAGTCTGTGTCATGACCCCGAGATCACGGTGCGACGCACAATGGCCGAGGGCTTCCACGAGGTAAGGTGGCTGCTGTTTGGACACTGGCTTATTCTGTTCTGTCAATAAAACACATAAAGGATGTCCATAACTCTGATAGATTGCCAATGTGATTTGTGTCATTAATTAATTTTGTCAAAAAAATAACTATTTAAGTGACAGGGTTGACCATTTAATCTTAAATCAGCCATAACTCCCCTTGTGACAGGGGGAATGGAAGTGTGTTGTGTGCAACAGAGAGGGGCTATTGAATGTACAAAGTACCCCCCCCCCCCCCCCCCCGGGATTTTTTCAGAATTTGTTGCGTTACAAAGTGGGATTGAAATAGATTTAATTGTGATTTTTTTTTGTCATTGATCTACACAAAATACTTCATAATGTCAAAGTAAAATACAATTTAAAAAATAATCTAATTATTAACAATTTAATAACAAAAATATATATGTCACTTAAGTATCCAACCCTTTTCTTTAGGCTTAACAAATCACACAGTAAGTTACATGGACTCACTGTGTGAAATAATAGGGATTGACATTTCTGAATGACTAACCCTTCCTCTGCCCCCCCCATACTTACATCAGTAAGGTCCCTCAGTCAAGTATTGAATTTCAAGCACCGTTTCAACTACAAAGACCAGGTAGCTTATCGAAACCCTAATTAAGAAAGGCAGTGATTAGTAGATAGGTAACAATAACAAATCAGACATTGAATATCTCTTTAAGCATGGTTAAGTTAAGACACAAAGATACAGTTGACCTTCTGAACTGAGCTGCAGGACAGGAAGGAAACTGCTCAGGGTCCCACAGTTGACAGTGCATGTCAGAGCAAAAACCAAGCCATGAGGTTGAAGGAATTGTCCGTTGAGCTCCAAGACAGGATTGTGTCGAGGCACAGATCTGGGGAAGGGTACCAAAAAATGTCTGCACCATTGAAGGTCCCCAAGAACACAGCTGGCCGCCGGGCCAAACTGAGCAATCGTGGGGAGAAGGGCCTTGGTCAGGGAGGTGACCAAGAACCCGACAGAGCTCTAGAGTTCTTCTGTGGAGATGGGAGAACCTTCAAGAAAGACAACCGTCTCTGGAACACTCCACCAATCTGGCTACAGTCAAAGTGTTCAATCTGGCTTTTGGCGCACTTGGAGTTTGCCAAAAGGCACCTAAAGGACTCTGACCTTAAGAAACCATATTCTCTGGTCTGATGAAACCCAGATTGAACACTTTGACTGAATGCCAAGCGTCACGTCTGGAGGAAACCTGGCACTATCTCTACGGTGAAGCAGTGGTGGCAGCATCATGCTGTGGGGATGTTTTTTAGAGGTAGAGACTGGGAGACTAGTCAGGATCGAGGGAAAGATGAACGGTTTAAAGTACAGAGGGAGCCTTGATGAAAACATGCTCCAGAGTGCTCAGGACCTCAGACTGTGACGAAGGTTCCCCTTTCCAACAGGACAACGACCCTAAGCACACAGCCAAGACAATGCAGGAGTGGCTTCGGGACAGGTTTCTGAATGTCCTTGAGTGGCCCAGCCAGAGCCCGGACTTGAGCCCGATCGAACATCTCTGAAGAGACCTGAAAATAGCTGTGAAGTGACGCTCCCATCCAACTTGACAGAGCTTGAGAGTATCTGCAGAGAAGAATAGGAGACACTCCTAATATACAGGTGTGCCAAGCTTGTAGCGTTATACCCAAGAAGAATCGCAGCTGTAAATCGCAACAAATTACTGAGTAAAGGGTCTGAATACTTAGGTAAATGTAGTATTTCAGTTTAATTAAATTAGCAAACCTGTTTTTGCTTTGTCATTATTGGGTATTGTGTAGATTTAAATCAATTTCAGAAATAAGGCTGTAATGTAACAAAATGTGTAAAATCTCAATGGTCTGAATGCACCGGAATTACCTAAATGACAGTGAAAAGAATACAAATATACGAGATAAAATATTCCAAAACATGCAACGAAGCACTAAAGTAATACTGCAACAAACAAAAAAACACAACACTGCTCAGACCCAGATGCAGACAGGAGGCGAATAGTACGAGTCTCACAATTTATTTCAGTAAAACGGGCAGGCAATCGGAAGTCAAGGCAGGCAAAGAGTCATTATCCAAATCAGAGTCAGGCAGGTATAGGACGCCAGGCAGGGTCAGGACAGGCAGAAAGGTCAGAACCGGGAAGACTAGAAAAAGCTAAATATAGAGCACAGGAAACACGGGAGCACACTGGTAGGACTTGACGGGACAAGACAAACTGGCAACAGACAAACAGGAGTCAAAGGGCTGTGAGACAGGGGTTTGGAAACAGGAGACAAAAAGCTGTGAGACAGGGGTTTAATTCTAGATACATGGAAGGTGGGATGTATACGGAGGGTGCAGGGCAACAGAAGGTCAACAGTAGAGGGGCTAAGGACCTTAGAGATGGGGAAAGGGCCGATAGAACGGGGGGAAAGTTTGTGGGACTCCACCCAGAGGGGCAGATCCCGAGTGGAAAGCCATACCTTCTGCCCAAGACCGTAGCGGGGAGCAGGGTCTGGTGGCGGTCCGCCTGTCATCGATACCTGGAGGTGGTCTTGAGAAGGGCGGCCTGGGCTCTCTTTCAGGTATGGTGACAGCGACGGACGAACATCTAGGCAGAAGGTATGCTGACGTCTTCCTCCGGGACAACCAGGGGCTGATATCCCAGGGAGCACTCTAAAGGCGAGAGACCAGTAGCAGAACAGGAAAGGGTGTTGCGGGCATATTCCATTCACATAAGTTGCTGGCTCCAGGTGGTGGGATTGGTGGAGATGAGGCAACGAAGAGTTGTCTTCAGGTCCTGATTGCTAGCTCCGACAACGTTTTTGGTGGCCCACCATGGTTTCTGTCGTCTCCGCGTTCGTTACCGCCTGCACTGTGTGTGCGCAGAACAAGACTCCGCAGCAAGCTCCGGCTGTCCTCCTTCAACCACTCCCTGTTCCTCACAGGAACCTGGTCCCATATATCCTTGGACTTCGTCACGGGTCTCCCTCCGTCAGAGGGCAACACCACCATCCTTACGGTGGTGGATAGGTTTTCCAAAGCCGCCCATTTTATCCCCCTTCCTAAGTTGCCCTCAGCTAAGGAGACGGTCCAGTTCATGGTGCAGCACGTCTTCCGGATCCATTGACTTCCGGTCGTAATGGTTTCCGATCGCTGTCCTCAGTTCTCATCCCGGTTCTGGAAGGCGTTATTCATCCTCATTGAGTCGTCGCCCAGCCTGTCCTCTGGTTTTCATCCCCAGTCTAACGGCCAGTTCGTATTATCACAACTCAGGCTAAGACCCAGATGCAGACACAGGAGGCGGATAGTACGAGTCGAGTCTGAGTGTATTTCAGTACAAGGGGCAGGCAATCGGTAGGTCAAGACAGGCAAAGAGTTGTTATCCAAATCAGAGTCAGGCAGGTCCAGGACGGCAGGCAGGATCAGGACAGGCAGAAAGGTCAGAACTGGGAAGACTAGAAAAAGAAAAAACTAGAGCACAGGAAACAAGGGAACACGCTGGTAGGACTGGCAACAGGACAAACTGGCAACAGACAAACAGAAAAGGCAGGTATAAATACACATGAGGTAATGGGAGACACCTGGTGGGGGTTGGAGACAATCACAAGACAGGTGAAACAGATCAGGGTGTGACAACATCAAAGCAATACACATTTTGGCATGAAGTTAAAGCCTTACAGTACCAGTCAAAAGTTTGGACACACCTACTCATTCCAGGGTTTTTCTTTATTTTTACTATTTTCTACATTGTAGAATAATAGTGAAGACATCAAAACTATGACATAACGCATATAGAATCATGTAGTAACCAAAAAAGTGTTAAACAAATCAAAATACATTTTATATGTAAGATTCTTCTTCCACCCTTTCCCTTGATGACAGCTTTGCGTACTCTTGGCATTCTCTCAACCAGCTTCATCATGTAGTCACCTGGAATGCATTTCAATTAACAGGTGTTCCTTGTTAAAAGTTTTCTACAATTTAGGTGTGTCCAAACCTTTGACTGGTACTCTATGTTTGGGGCAAATCCAACATAACATATCACTGAGTTAACTGCCTCCTTATTCTCAAGCATGGTGGTGGCTGCATCATGGTATGGATATGCTTGACATTGGATATAAAGAAACAGGATGGAGCTAAGCACAGGCAAAATCAAAGACGAAAACCAGCTTCAGTCTGCTTTATACCAGACACTGGGAGAGGAATTCACCTTTCAGCAGGACAATAACCTACAAAACAAGGCCAAATCTACGCTGGAGTTGCTTACCAAGAAGACAGAGACAGAGTGGCTAAGTTACAGTTTTGACTTAAATCTGATTGAAAATCTATGGCATGACTTGAAAATTGCTGTCTATCGATGATCCCCAACAACTTGACAAAGCTTGGAGAATTCTCAAAAGACTAATAGGTAAATGTTTCACAATCCATGTGTGCAAAGCTCTTACTTAATAAGACTCACAGCTGTAATCGCTGCAAAAGGTGTTTCTAACATGTATTGACTCAGCGTGGTGAATACTTATAAAAAAAACGTTTTAATCAATTTTAATACCACTTTGTAACACCATAAAATGTGAATAAATCCAAGGGGATGAATACTTATAATAACCACTGTAAGCTTAAAAAATTATAATAATTTGTTATCTACCCTATATATCTATGGGTAACAGGGTTGACGTGTTACGCTCAACATTCTCAGTTTTCCAACACAAAATACCTGAAAATGGCAAAAAAGAGTAGGACCAGCTCACCTGCTTGTAAACCATGATTTGACTATAATATGGTCAATGCAGTGAAAATGTTTTTTAAAAAAGCCTTTGTGTCTTAGCCAATCCATGGCAAGGACAAAAAGACCCACCAATGCCTTGCGGCTGAAGAAACATACCCAATTTGACAACATGTTTCTTGAGTTATATTAGCTACAAATGTTGTGTGTGTCCCAGATCCTCATCCAAAAGCAATTTCTGTGTGCTACATTTCAGAACAATTCAAAATGTGATAGATCACACTGACACAACCCGATGGAGTTTGACAGCCTGAATTCCAATTCGAAGTAGTCTGAATCGATTAGTCTAATTCCTTGAAATAGAAATGGATTTGACCTCAAAATCTGGTTGTGTATGCCAACACATAACGTCACAATTTCTCTTCTCCCCCTCTTGATCGCTCAGATTGTCAAGCTGTTGGGCCCCAATGTCCACTTCATTCACAAGGAGCTGGTTGTGTTACTGCAGGACGACTCACTTGAGGTGAGACACGCAGAAGACTCACTTTGTTAAAAGTATGTTTGAAATATGTAGTAAACTAGAAAAGTGCTTGCTAGCTTGTCTTAAAGTATTTATGATTGTGAAATAAGTTATGGTATTGGTAGTGACTTCAGTAGTAATGGTAGTGAATGGTTATAGTGGAAAAAGTACTTACATGGACAGATTGATTGATAGAAGGATGGCTAGGATAGCAAGGACATGTGAAATTTGATTTTGTGTCTAGATTGAACGGTTCAAGAGATACTGTTATTGTTGGTGGGTTATTATATGCTAATTTATGATCAAACAAATAATCTGAACGGAGCTACGTAATTTACACTAGAGTGGTTTTTATATATATATTTTTTTTTTAAATATTTTATTATTATTTTGTATAAAAAATGTTTACCCCTTTTTCTCCCCAATTCTGTGGTATCTAATTGGTAGTTTACAGTCTTGTCCCATTGCTGCAACTCCCGTACGGAGAGGCGAAGGTTGAGAGCCATGCATCCCCCAAAACACAACCCAGCCAAGCCGCGCTGCTTCTTGACACAATGCTGCTTAACCCGGAAGCCATGTCGGAGGAAACATAGTACACCTGGCGACCGTGTCAGCGTGCATTGCGCCAGGCCCGCCACAGGAGTCGCTAGTGGACGATGGAACAAGAACATCCCTGCCGGCCAAACCCTCCCCTAACCCGGACGACGCTGGGCCAATTGTGCGCCGCCCCATAGGTCTCCCGGTCGCGGCCGGCTGCGACAGAGCCTGGACTCGAACCAGAATCTGTAGTGGCACAGCTAGCACTGCGATGCCGTGCCTTAGACCACTGCGCCGTACGGCACTAGCATCGAATAGTCCCCGCGTTATGCAACTTTTCAGGGAAGTCAGGAACCAATATACACAGGCAGTTAGGAAAGCAAAGGCTAGCTTTTTCAAACAGAAATTTGCATCCTGTAGCTCTAACTCCAAAAAGTTTTGAGACACTGTAAAGTCCATGGAGAATAAGAGCACCTCCTCCCAGCTGCCCACTGCACTGAGGCTAGGAAACACTGTCACCACCGATAAATCCACAATAATCGAGAATTTCAATAAGCATTCCTCTAAGGCTGGCCATGCTTTCCACCTGGCTACCCCAACCCCGGCCAACAGCTCTGCACCCCCAGCAGCAACTTGCCCAAGCCCCCCCCCCCCCCCCCCCCCCCCACACACACACTTCTCCTTCACCCAAATCCAGACAGCTGATGTTCTGATAGAGCTGCAAAATCTGGATCCCTACAAATCAGCTGGGCTAGACAATCTGGACCCTCTCTTCCTAAAAGTATCCTCCGCCATTGTTGCAACCCCTATTACTAGTCTGCTCAACCTCTCTTTCGTATCGTTTGAGATTACTAAAGATTGGAAAGCGGACGTGGTCATCCCCCTCTTCAAAGGGGGAGACACTCTAGACCCAAACTGTTACAGACCTATATCCATCCTGCCCTGCCTTTCTAAAGTCTTTGAAAGCCAAGTCAACAAACAGATCACCGACCATTTCGAATCCCACTGTACCTTCTCGCTATGCAATCCGGATTCCGAGCTGGTCACGGGTGCACCTCAGCCACGCTCAAGGTCCTAAACGATATCATAACCTCCATCGATAAAGACAGTACTGTGTAGCCGTCTTCATCGACCTGGCCGAGGCTTTCGACTCTGTCAATCACTGTATTCTTAACGGCAGACTCAACAGACTTGGTTTCTCTAATGACTGCCTCGCCTGGTTCACTAACTACTTCTCAGATAGAGTTCAATGTGTCAAATCGGAGGGCCTGTTGTCCGGACTACTAGCAGTCTCTATGGGGGTGCCACAGGGTTCAATTCTCGGGCCGACTCTTTTCTCTGAATATATCAATGATGTCGCTCTTGCTGCAGGTGATTCTTTGATCCACCTCTACGCAGACAACACCATTCTGTATACATCTGGCCCTTCTTTGGAAACTGTGTTAACAAACCTCCAAACGAGCTTCAATGCCATACAACACTCCTTCCGTGGCCTCCAACTGCTCTTAAATGGTAGTAAAACGAAATGCATGCTCTTCAACCGATCTCTGCCCGCACCCGCCCGCATGACTAGCATCGCTACTCTGGACGGTTCTGACTTAGAATATGTGGACAACTATAAATACCTAGGTGTCTGGTTAGACTGTAAACTCTCCTTACAGACTCACATTAAGCATCTCCAATCCAAAATTAAATCTAGAAATGGCTTCCTATTTCACAACAAAGCCTCCTTCACTCATGCTGCCAAACATACCCTCATAAAACTGACTATCCTACCGATCCTTGACTTCGGCGATGTCATTTACAAAATATCCTCCAACACTCTACTCAGCAAATTGGATGCAATCTATCACAGTGCCATCCGTTTTGTCACCAAAGCCCCATATACTACCCACCACTGCGACCTGTATGCTCTCTTTGGCTGGTCCTTGCTTCATATTCATCGCCAAACCCACTGGCTCCAGGTCATCTATAAGTCTTTGCTAGGTAAAGCTCCGCCTTATCTCAGCTCACTGGTCACCATAGCAACACCCACCCGTAGCACGCGCTCCAGCAGGTATATTTTACTGGTCATCTCCAAAGCCAACACCTCCTTTGGCCGCCTTTCCTTCCAGTTATCTGCCAATGACTGGAACGAATTGCAAAAATCACTGAAGTTGGAGACTTATATCTCCCTCACTAACTTTAAGCATCAGCTGTCAGAGCAGCTTACCGATCGCTGCAGCTGTACACAGCCCATCTGTAAATAGCCCATCCATCCAACCAACTACCTACCTCATTCCATATTTGTTTTTGATTTTATGCTCTTTTGCACACCAGTAGTTCTACTTGCACATCCTCATCTGCACGTCTATCACTCCAGTGTTCATTTCTAAATTGTAATTACTTTGCCACTATGGCCTATTTATTGCCTTATCTCCTTACTTCATTTGCACACACTGTATCCAGATTTTTCTATTGTGTTTTTGACGGTGTAACGATCGTCGTAATCCTCCTCCTCGGACGAGGAGGAGAGGCGAGAAGGATCAGACCAATATGCAGAGTGGTTAGTGTCCATGGTTATTTAATGAATACAGACTGAACACTTAACATACAAAAACAACAAACGTGACAAACCGCAAACAGTCCCGTGTGGTGCGACATACACAGACACGCGATACAACCACCCACAAAACACACGTGAAACCCCGGCTGCCTTAGTATGATTCTCAATCAGGGACAAACGATCTACAGCTGCCTCTGATTGAGAATCATACCAGGCCGAACACAAAAACCCCAACATAGAAAAACACACATAGACAACCCACCCCAACTCACGCCCTGACCAACTAAATAAATAAAAGAAAAAGGAACAATAGGTCAGGAACGTGACAGACGGTACGTTTGTTTATCCCATGTGTAACTCTGTGTTGTTGTTTATGTGGCACTGCTTTTGCTTTATCTTGGCCAGGTCGCAGTTGTAAATGAGAACTTGTTCTCAACTGGCCTATCTGGTTAAATAAAGCTCTGGAGGCTACACTAGAGTGGATTTGAAGTTGGTTCCGTGTTTGTAGCTCAAAGTGTCTAGAAAGTAATTGGAACCCAAGTTAATTTATGCAAATGTATGCAAACCTAAATATCACTTTAAGTTAATAGTTATGAATCTTTAAAGTGTTTATATCATCCTGAAGTTAGTTTGGTGTTTCTATCTTAAATGGTTAGAAAGCAGTATTTTGAACATCTACCTCTCATGGTCGCCATTGACTCCGATGTTAATTATGCATATTTAAAACCAATATCAAATCAAATTTTATTGGTCACATACATATATTTAGCAGATCTTATTGCGGGTGTAGCAAAATGCTTGTGTTCCTAGCTCCAACAGTGCAGTAGTATCTAACAATTCACAACAATACACACAAATCTAAACGTAAAATAATGGAATTAAGAAATATGTAAATATTAAGATGAGCAATGTCAGAGTGGCATTGACTAAAATACAGTAGAATAGAATACAGAATATAAATATGAAATTAGTAAAGCAGTATGTAAACATTATTAAAGTGACTAGTGTTTCATAATTAAACTGACCAGTGATCCCATGTCTATGTACAGTTGAAGTCGGAAGTTTACATACACCTTAGCCAAATACATTTAAACTCAGTTTTCCACAATTCCTGACATTTAATCCTAGTAAAAATTCCCTGTCTTAGGTCAGTTAAGATCACCACTTTATTTTAAGAATGTGAAATGTCAGAATAATAGTAGAGAGAATGATTTATTTCAGCTTTTATTTCTTTCATCACATTCCCAGTGGGTCAGAAGTTCACATACACTCAATTAGTATTTGGTAGCATTGCCTTTCAATTGTTTAACTTTGGTCAAATGTTTCGGGTAGCCTTCCACAAGCTTCCCACAATAAATTGGGTGAATTTTGGCCCATTCCTCCTGACAGAGCTGGTGTAACTGAGTCAGGTTTTTAGGCCTCCTTACTCACACATGCTTTTTCAGTTCTGCCCACAAATTTTCTATAGGATTGAGGTCAGGGCTTTGTGATGGCCACTCCAATACCTTGACTTTGTTGTCCTTAAGCCATTTTGGCACGACATTGAAAGTATGCTTGCGTTCATTGTCCATTTGGAAGACCCATTTGGTGCCAAACTTTAACTCCCTGACTGATGTCTTCAGATGTTGCTTCAATATATCCACATAATTGTTCTTCCTCATGATGCTGACTATTTTGTGAAGTGCACCAGTCCCTCCTGCAGCAAAGCACCCCCACAACATGATGCTGCCACCCCTATGCTTCACGGTTGGGATGGTGTTCTTCAGCTTGCAAGCGTACCCCTTTTTCCTCCAGATATAACGATGGTCATTATGGCCAAACAGTTCTATTTTTGTTTCTTCAGACCAGATTAAATTTTTCCAAAAAGTACGATCTTTGTCCCCATGTGCAGTTGCAACCCGTAGTCTGGCTTTTTTATGGCAGTTTTGGAGCAGTGGCTTCTTCCTTGCTGAGCAGCCTTTCAGGTTACGTCGATGTAGGACTCGTTTTACTGTGGATAAAGATACTTTTGTACCTGTTTCCTCCAGCATATTCACAAGGTCCTTTGCCGTTGTTCTGGGATTGATTCGCACTTTTCGCACCAAAGGTCGTTCATCTCTAGGAGACAGAACGCGTCTCCTTCCTGAGCGGTATGATGTCTGCGTGGTGTTTATACTTGCGTACTATTTTTGTACAGATGAACGTGGCACTTTCAGCCGTTTGGAAATTTTGCCCAAGGATTAACCAGAGTTGTGGAGGTAAAAAAAAAATCTGAGGTCTTGGCTGATTTCTTTTGATTTTCCCATGATGTTAAGCAAAGAGGCACTGAGTTTGAAGGTAGGCCTTGAAATACATACACAGGTACACCTCCAATTGACTCTAATGATGTCAATTAGCCTATTAGAAGCTTCTAAAGCCATGACATCATTTTCTGGAATTTTCCAAGCTGTTTAAAGGCACAGTCAACTTAGTGTATGTAAACTTCTGACACACTGGAATCGTGATACAGTGAATTATAAGTGAAATGATCTGTCTGTAAACAAGTCGGAAAATCCGACTTGCCAAAACTGTCGTTTGTTAACAAGAATTTGTGGAGTGGTTGAAAAACGAGTTGTAATGACTCCAACCTAAGTGTATGTAAACTTCCGACTTCAACTGTATATAGGGCAGCAGCCTTTAAGGTGCAGGGTTGAATAACCGGGTGGTAGCCGGCTAGTGATGTCTGTTTAACAGTCTGATGGCCTTGAGATAGAAGCTGTTTTTCAGTCTCTCGGCTTTGATGCACCTGTACTGATCACGCCTTCAGGATGGCAGCGGGGTGAACAGCCCGTGGCTCGGGTGATTGACATCCTTGATGATCTTTTTGGGCTTTCTGTGAGATTGGGGGCTGTAGGTGTCCTGGAGGGCAGGCAGTGTGCCCACTGTGATGCGTTGGGCAGACCGCACCACCCTCTAGAGAGCCCTGCGGTTGCGGGCACTGTATGTGTGGGTGGACCATTTCAGATTGTCAGTGATGTGTATGCCGAGGAGCTTTTCATCTTCTCCACTGCGGTCCTGTCGATGGATAGGAGTGTGCTCCCTCTGCTGTTTCCTGAAGTTCATGATCAGTTCCTTCGTTTTGTTGACGTTGGGTGAGAGGTTATTTTCCTGGCACCACTCCGCCAGGGCCCTCACCTCCTCCCTATAGGCTGTCTCGTTATTGTTGGTAATCAGGCCAACTACTTTTGTGATGTCTGCAAATTTGATGATTAAGTTGGAGGCGTGCTTGGCCACACAGTCATGGGTGAGCAGGGAGTACAGGAGAGGGCTGAGCACGCACCCTTGTGGGGCCCCTGTGTTGAGGATCAGCAATGTGGAGGTGTTGTTTCCTACCTTCACCACCTGGGGGCGGCCCGTCAGGAAGTCCAGGACCCAGTTGCACAGGGCAGGGTTCAGACCCAAGGCCCCAAGCTTAATGATGAGCTTGGAGAGTACTATGGTGTTGAATGCTGAGCTATAGTCAATGAACAGCATTCTTACATAGGTATTCCTCTTGTCCAGATGGGATAGGGCAGTGTGCAGTGCGATGGCGATTGCATCGTCTGTGGATCTATTGGGGCGGTATGCAAATTGAAGTGGGTCTAGGGTGTCAAGTAAGGTAGAGGTGATATGATCCTTAACTAGCCTCTCAAAGCGCTTCATGATGACAGAAGTGAGTGCTACGGGGCGATAGTCATTTAGTTCAGTTACCTTTGCTTTCTTGGGTACATGAACAATGGTGGACATCTTGATGCAAGTGGGGACAGCAGACTGGGATAGGGAGAGATTGAATATGTCCGTAAACACTCCAGCCAACTGGTCTGCGCATGCTCTGAGGACGCGGCTGGGGATGCCGTCAGGGCTGGCAGCCTTGCGAGGGTTAACACGCTTAAATGTTTTAGTCAAGTCGGCCACGGAGAACGAGACCCTACAGTCCTTGGGAGCGGGCCACATTGGTGGCACTGTGTTATCCTCAAAGCAGGCGAAGAAGGTGTTTAGCTTTTCCGTGGAGCAAGACTTTAGTGTCCGTGACGTGGCTGGTTTTCCCTTTGTAATCCGTGAATGTCTGTAGCCCCTGCCACATACGTCTTGTGTCTGAGCCGTTGAATTGCGACTCCACTGTCTCTGTTTGACGTTTTGCCTGTTTGATTGCCTTACGGAGGGAATAACTACACTGTTTGTATTCAACCATATTCCCAGTCACCTTGCCATGGTTAAATACGGTGGTTCGCTCTTTCAGTTTTGCACAAATGCTGCCATCTATCCACGGTTTCTGGTTTGGGTAGGTTTTAATAGTCACAGTGGTAACAACACCCCCTATACATTTCCTGATGAACTCAGTCACCGTGCCCGTGTATACGTCAATGTTATTCTCAGAGGCTACCCGGAACATATCCCAGTCCGCGTGATGAAAACATTCTTGAAGCATGGATTCCGATTGGTCAGACAAGTGTTGAAAAGACCTTAGCACGGGTACTTCCTGTTTGAGTTTCTGTCTATAGGAAGGGAGGAGAAAAATGTAGTCTTGATCTGATTTGCCGAAGGGGGGGTAGGGGGGGGGGCCTTGTAGGCATCCCGGAAGGGGGAGTAACAGTGGTCGAGCGTTTTTGCAGCGCGAGTACTACAGTCAATGTGTTGATAGAACTTCGGTAGCGTTTGCTTCGTTTAAACCCCCAGCTACAATAAATGCCGCCTCAGGGTATATGGTTTCCAGTTTGCACAAAGTTCAGTGTAGTTCAGTCATGGAATTGGCTTGAGGGGGAATATACATGGCTGTGACTTTAACCGAAGAGATTTCTCTTGGAAGGTAATACGATCGGCATTTAATTATGACAACTATGAAGACCATGATGTTAACGATGATGATGCTGATGACGATGACGTTGTTTATGAAGATGACAATCATGATAGTAATGATGATGTTTTTATTCTGTGCAGGTATTAGATGCATTGCTAAGCCATCTTCAGGAGACTCTGGAGTTGGCCACATCGAGAGGAGAAGGGCCAGGACCCGAGAGCAAGGTACGTACCCCCGTCTATGGTCTACTGCTCTGGGCCTGAATCCACAAAATATCTCAGAGTAGGAATGCTGATCTTGGATCTGTCCATATAATCTTATAATGATTTAAACGGATCCTAGATCAGCACTCCTACTCTGAGCGGCTTTGTGGATACTTACCCAGGTCTAGTAGTCTTTGTGAATGAGCTAACCCCCTCTGGTGGTTGATTCTGTGTGGTGCAGCTATCATATATAAAGATATATACATGCACACGATTGAATGCTCCCAGTCTTATTCAACGTGTGTGTGAGTACCTATATTTCAGACTTTTTGTACCCTGAACCTACTAGTTGTGCGTACACTACTGTTTATCTCATAAAATCAGTTTTTGCACTACTTTTTAAATTTTTTATAACCTATGTCCCACTCATACTCTCTTCATCACTCTCTCTAATGTTTCACTCTGTTGTTTCGTTCATTTTATCTTTCCTCTCTTTGCCATCTTCTCACTCTGGCGATGTTTCTGTATCTCAATCTTTTTTTTGTTATTCTTATCTGTGTGCTCCCTCTCTCTCCCCCTGCCCCCTCTCCCTCCCTTCCCTTGCCCCCTCTCCCCCCTGACCCCTCTCTACTCATTATTGTATTTCTCCACCCTCTGTCTCTGTCTGTACCTCTCTCACCATAATATTTTTTAACTCTTATCTACACACTTCCATCTCTTTCTCTCCCTCCTTCTCCCTTTGTCTACCCCACCTCCTCGCTGCCTTTTTTCTCTCCTTCCTCTCTCAACCTCACCCCTCTTTCTTATACTCTTTGTGCCTCCCCCTTCCTCCATGCCCTTCTACATTTCTCTCTCCCACCTGTCTCCCCTCCCAATGGTGGGTCCACCAGCTGATTGTCCCCGAGCTGGTCCCGGCGCTGGCGGCGGCCGAGCAGAAGGCTGCCTTGTCGCTCCGCTGGCGGGTGCATGAGAGACTGCTGCAACGCTATGCCTGCCTGCCCCGTGTTGTTTCCGCCGACCAGATCTACTTCCGCTTCCTGCAGAGGATGTTCGCCATCGTCACCACCAACGTGAGACTAGCATACATAGGGAGAATCTAATGGGACAAACTCACTTTGAATGACGTAATTGATTATAGTTAGGGTTTGGTTTAAGCTCAGGGTTAGGGTTAGAGTTATGGCTGGCATGCCAGTCACATATTTTATACATATTGTAGCTACACACATACGTTGATGAACTAGCCTGAGACCTGAGTAACCTTGCCTAAGACTTGTGTTAGCTCCCTGAGCCAATGCCTAATCTTCAGCTCAATGACCTTACACATTCTTGCATTGTACAGTGTACGACCCGGGTACTTTCTATTCTGACATCAATTCCCAATGAAAAACACAATGTTACATTGTTAAACGATGTGTTCATCTCTGGCATTAGATGAGTTGATGTAGGATAGAACTTTATTCAACTATCCCACAAGGGATAGAAACTATCAAATGGAAATCCTACATTGTGTTAACAGCAGGCTGAGGATATATCTCAAGTGGCACCCTATTCCCTTCATAGTGCACTGCACTATCAAAGGAATTGGCTGCCATTTGGGACAAACACTCTGTCTCTGCTCACTAAGTGTGTCTACTCCGTGTTGTTGCCAGAATGTTCTCCCAGTCCAGAGAGAGGCGGCCAGGACGCTGTGTATGTTCCTACGCTACAACCGCAAGCAGGAACAGCGGCAAGAGATCATCGGCAAAGTGCTGCAAGGTCTGTGTCTGTCTGTCTGTCAATACGTCTGTCTGTCTAGTGTCTCTGTCTGTCTATACATCTATCTATGTTGTTTGCCAACAAGGTTGACAAAAATAAACAATACAATGCAGACATCTATATGGAAAAAGTGTTGTCACAGATGCCAGTACAACCTGTGCCATGATAGATTTGCTAAGCAAATGGCTCCCAATTCCCCAACGGTTTTACCTAGAATAAAAGAGAAGACTCTTAATGTTTCGCGCAAACGTGGCAGTTTGTGTGACTTTTGTAATGTAATGTATATCCTGCCTTCTCTCCCTTCCCTCCCCCTCATTTCCAGAGCTTGCTCAGGGCAGAAGTTACTGGAACAGGCTTCGCTACCTGGACCTGTGTGAGATTGCCATGGAGCTCTTCTCAAAGGCCTACTTCTGCAAACACTTCCTCATCCAGGCTCTGGAGCTGGTCAATGACCCTGTAGCCAACGTCAGGTACTGGATTCAGTAATTAATAAGTTACTTAAAGGGACAAACAGGGATTCAAACGACACACGTCTGTCCCGCCACTTTTTTTGGTGAACATCTGAGGGATGGGCATGGAGAAATGTAACACTCTCAAATTCATATACGGAGTTATGGATTCATGGACGTCATCCATTTACCCATGTTTTGAGGCTATACCGGATTTGTTTAGAATTAAATTGTTCACAAATAATGGAGTGAAACAAGCTTATATTTTGGGTTCCGTTGGGGTACGACAGTTGAACTAAGCCCATGAGTCAGTTATAAGTTACTGTATATTCTTCAGGAGTAAATGGCTATATATAATTAATTTAAAAGTCAAAACCAATCCCAGATTGCTCCTTTAATTCCTTAATTAGATTTTTCGAGTGCTTTTCTAGATGCTTTGCTTCATATGGGGACACCTCATCCATCATCAATGGCATCCATTTCTTGGCAGCCATTTCTTGTACAAGCTCACCACACATCCGCTTGTACGTTTGCTCTCGTGGTGGGACATCTAACGTAGCGTGCTGTTGTAGACAATGGATGAAAGATGATCTTAATACTATGAAGCTTTAGAGAAATTCATCCTCTGAGTATGCCATGTATATTGACCATGGTCATGTTCAGTAAGCACTCCCTTGCAAAACGTTTTGCAACAGAAAATGAAAATCTGCATTCTTATTGGACACACTCAGGTTGTGCCCTCCCTGTTAGAATTGTTTTTCCTGTTTTGTGCCGAATAAACATGACCCAGGTATAAGCTGTGCCACATGCTGCCCCGGCTGAGGTCCACCATCAGGCTGCCTGCAGACAAACACCTCCTGCAACAGCTGGAGTTCTGCGTCCGCAAGCTACTCTGTCGGGAGAAGGACAAGGATGTGGTGGCCACCGTCCGCAAGGTGAGGGAGGGAGGGAGGGGTGGATGACATTACTGAGTACAATTTCAATCGGGGTCACTTAGAAATGTCCTTGTTTTTGAAAGAAAATAAAATGTTTTGTCCATTAAAATAACATAACATTTATCAGAAATACAGTGTAGACATTGTTAATGTTGTAAATTACTATTGTAGCTCGAAACGGCTGATTTTCTATGTAATGTCTACATAGGCGTACAGAGGCCCATTATCAGCAACCATCACTCCTGTGTTCCAATGGCACGTTGTGTTAGCTAATCCAAGTTTATCATTTAAGTACATTAGAGTGTCTGGTTTGAGAAATAGACGCCTCACAAGTCCTCAACTGGCAGCTTCATTAAATAGTACTGTCAAAACGCCAGTCTCAACGTTAACAGTGAAGAGGTGACTCCGGGATGCTGGCCTTCTAGGCAGAGTTCCTCTGTCCAGTGTCTGTGTTTTTTTCCCATCTTAATCTTCTATTTTTATTGGCCAGTCTGAGATATGGCTTTTTCTTTGCAACTCTGCCTAGAAGGCCAGCATCCCGGAGTCGCCTCTTCACTGTTGACGTTGAGACTGGTGTTTTGCGGGTACTATTTAATGAAGCTGCCAGTTGAGGACTTGTGAGGCATCTGTTTCTCAAACTAGACACTCTAATGTACTCTAATGTACTTGTCCTCTTGCTCAGTTATGCACCGGGGCCTCCCACTCCTCTTCAGTTTCTTGGCAATTTCTCGCATGGAATAGCCATCATTTCTGAGAACAAGAATAGACTGACGAGTTTCAGAAGAAAGTTATTTGTTCCTGGCCATTTTGAGCCTGTAATCAAATCTATAAATGCTGATGCTCCAGATACTCAACTAGTCTAAAGAAGGCCAGTTTAATTGCTTCTTTAATCAGGACAACAGTTTTCAGCTGTGCTAACATAATTGCAAAAGGATTTTCTAATGATCAATTAGCCTTTTAAAATGATAAACTTGGATTAGCTAAACACAACGTGCCTATTGGAACACAGGAGTGATGGTTGCTTATACTGGGCCTCTGTACGCCTATGTAGATATTCCATTAAAAATCTGCCGTTTTCAGCTTCAATAGTCATTTACAACATTGACAATGTCGACACTGTATTTCTGATTAATTTGATGTTTTTTTAATGGACAAAAAATTTGCTTTTCTTTCATAAACAATGACATTTCTAAGTGACCCCAAACTTTTGAACTGTAGTATATGTGTGTGTGTGTATATATATATAAACATTTTTTATTTTTTTATTTTTTTAGACAGTGCTGGAATTGGACAAAATGGACATCACAGAACCTGTAAGTAATCCTTTACTTTCTTCACTCTTTTTAGAACACTTGGAAGAATGGTTATGTAGCAGATAGCAATGTCCTATAAGCATGAGTGAATTGTTTCGCCCCACAGCTAAGATGTTTAGCTAGCCAGCTAAAATTGCTTACAGTTAGTTAGCAACCGTTTCTACACTCTTTTGCAAGCTACCATAATGCTGTCGTTTCAAAAACCTCTCTCCAAAAATGACGAGGTGTCACCAGTTGTATTTACATTTTAATTTATTATATTTATTTTACATGTATTGATATGGTGGGCAGCAGGTAGCCTAGCGGTTAGACCCTAGCGGTTAGCGCATTGGGCAGTAACCGAAAGGTCGCTGGTTCGAATAACCAAGCCCACAAGGTGAAAAATCTGTCAACATGCCTTTGAGCAAGGCAGTTAACCCTAATTTGCTCCAGGCTCATTCGGAAAGTGTTCAGACACCTTCCCCTTTTCCACATTTTGTTGTGTTACAGACTTAGTCTAAAATGTATTAAATAAAACATTTTCCTCATCAATCTACACACAATACCCGATAATGACAAAGCGAAAACAGGTTTTTAGAAATGTTTACAAATATACTAAAAATAAACAGATACCTTATTTACATCAGTATTCAAAACCTTTGCTATGAGAAATTTACCTCAGGTGCATCCTGTTTCCATTGATCATCCTTCAGATGTTTCTTCAACTTGATTGGAGTCCACGGTTGGTAAATTCAATTGATTTGACATGATTGGCACCGGAGAGGATGGCTGCCGTTTTATGGGCTCCTAACCAACTGTGCTATTTTGTTAGTTTTTTCACATTGTTTGTAATTCATTTTTTTACTTATTTTGTACAAAAATGTTGCTGCTACCGTCTCATATGACAGAAATGTGTTTCTGGACGTCAGAACAGCGATTACTCACCTTGAACTGCACAAAGATTTTTTCTTTAACGAGTATCCCTGTCATTTGCGTGAAGAAAAGACGGAGAAAAAGGGGGCGGGAGTCAGGCTGCCTTCTGAGAATTCGTAGGCGAGTGAGTAATCCTCCACTACCATCCGTTCTATTGGCCAACGTGCAATTACTGGAAAACAAAATGGATGCTATACAATCAAGACTATCCTACCAACGGGACATTAAAAACTGTAATATCTTATGTTTCACCGAGTTTTGGCTGAACGACGACACGGATAATATAGAGCTGGCGGGATTTTCAATGCATCGACAGGACAGAGAAGAGAAGCTACGTCTGGTATTGCTTGCCTGAGGTAGAGTAGCTTATGATAAGCTGTAGACCACACTATCTACCAAGAGAGTTCATCTATATTATTCATAGCCATCTATTTACCACCACAAACCGATGCTAGGACTAAGACCGCACTCAACCAGCTGGATAAGGCCATAAGAAAACAAGAAAATGCTCATCCAGAAGCGCCGCTCCTAGTGATCAGCAGCGGCGCTCCTAGTTAATGCAGGCAAACTTAAATCCTGTTTTACCTCATTTCTACCAGCATGTCACTTGTGCAACCAGAGGAAAAAAACTCTACCACCTTTACTCCACACACAGAGACGCATACAAAGCGGTCCCTCGCCCTCCATTTGGCAAATGTGACCATAAATCTATCCTCCAGAAGGACAACCCCTCAGCACTCCACCAATCAGGCCTTTATTGTAGAGTGGCCAGACTGAAGCCACTCCTCAGTAAAATTCACATGACAGCCCGCTTGGAGTTTGCCAAAAGGCACCTAAATACTCTCAGACCATGACAAACAAGATTCTCTGGTATGATGAAACCAAGATTGAACTCTTTGGCCTGAATGCCAAGCATCACGTGTGGAGGAAACCTGGTACCATCCCTACAGTGCAGCAAGGTGGTGGTAGCATCATGCTGTGGGGAGTAAAAAGCACATGACAGCCCGCTTGGTGTTTGCCAGAAGGCACAAAAAGACTCTTTCAGACCATGAGAAATAAGATTCTCTGGTCTGATGAAACCAAGATTGAACTCTTTGGCCTGAATGATGGAGGCCACTGTGTTCTTGGGGACTTTCAATGCTGCAGAAAACCTGTTTTGACTTTGTCATTATGGGGTATTGTGTGTAGATTGCTGAGGATTATTATTTTTTTACTCTATTTTAGAATAAGGCTGTAATGTTACAAAATGTGAAAAAAGTCAAGTGGTCTGAGTACAGCTCTATTATTCCTAAAGGTTGCCTTCTATTGTTACAACATGGAAGTGCTACCATAGGTCTGATTTGAATACAGTCTAATATGTACTTTTCCATTTTAGTACCATAAGAGACACGAGAGAGATCTACTAGACCAGAAGAAGGAGAAGGAAGAGACACTACTGCTGGAGATGGTGAGGGACTTGTATAAAAATAACTCCTGCACACACGATTTTGCCAATCGTGTGCCAGGAGTTATTTTTATACAATGTAGATTTTGGCGCAGTAACTCGTAGCACCACACACACAAGTTAAGCTTGTTAGTGTATGTACTATTAACCCTCTTCTAAAGATGGTGAGGGATTTTACACCATCCTGTCAATACCGAGCACTATGTCATCAAACATCGCCTTGTTCTTGTTATTTGTAGAACCAATATTTTATAAGCCCCCTTTATGCGTACAGCACTGTCAGTTTATTATTAGTGGAAAATAAAACAAGCAAACATTATTGGTATTTTTAACATGACATACTCGTGCATATATTTGCATGAATTAACCTTTTCAAAAAATCTATTTTCATTTCTTTCTTCAGAAAGCTTTTTTGACTCTCTTTATTTATAAAGAGATGGATTGATGTTCTGTTATTCAATTCCTCTAGCACCCGCTCTAGTCCAGTGATATTCAAACTTTTTCAGCGGGGACCCTATTTTTCCAGCTAGAATTTCTGGGGACCCCATTTCTTTGGCAAGAATTTCTCACGAAGCCACCCCAAATCTTATGACACAACCTTAAAATCAGTAAATAAACAAATAACCTTCAATTATTACATTTTCAAAATAGAAGCAAACCAATAAATAAATGTATTCAATACAATTTCATATTGTCCCATACAGTAATCTGTACTCTTATTTTTTGGTTCCCCCAAAAATACAATACTTTTGAATATCACTGCTTTAGTGTATAGCCTATTCCTTTGTCTTCTGAGGCACTATAGCCGTTGTCATTTTCTTTGGTATCTAGTCAATGAAAGAATACACAAACTTTATTATGACTTCAAAACTAGGTCAAAAGTCCATAGTGTGTGTGCGTGTGTGTGTATCCTTGGTATCTATTCCTGGTTGTTGTGAAATTTATTTTGTCACAATTCTTAGTTGTAAATATAGCAGCAAGAAAGGGCTCTTTTGAAGGGGATATATGGGCTTGGTTGTACAAGGCACAATATGTTTGGAAAGAAGAAACGTCACAAACGTCAACATGTAAAACAATTTTAATTTATAACCTAAGGTTATTAGTAATCTATAATTATATTAGCATTGTGTTTGCTAGTAAAGAGGGGTGCAGTATCTAGCTAGTTAACTATAAATAAATATAATATTAATACAGTATAATAAATAGTTGGCCCCACCGTTAGCCAAGTTAGTTTGATAGCTAGCTAAAGCTATTTACAGTTGGTTAGCAACTGCATCAACACTATTTTGCTAGCTACCATAATGTTATTGTGTCAAAACATGCTCTCTAAGATGACAAATATGTCACAGTTGTGTTTACATTTTACAGATTGTAATAACTGCCTTTGTTTCTTTTTTTTAACCCTTTGAGTCGCTTCTCTTGTCCACCACAGGAACAGCTAGAGCGACAGCAGAGCGAAGCCAAGCTCACCAGTGAAAAACACACCGAAAAGAAACGTACGTTCCCACACACATCTGCGTTGAGATTTTTGCTAATATACAGTTGAAGTCGGAAGTTTACATACACTTAGTTGGAGTCATTAAAACTAGTTTTTTTTCAAACACTCCACAAATTTCTTGTTAACAAACTATAGTTTTGGCAAGTCGGTTAGGACATCTACTTTGTGCATGACATAAGTCATTTTTCCAACAATTGTTTACAGACAGATTATTTCACTTATAATTCACTGTATCACAATTCAAGAAGTTTATATACACTAAGTTGACTGTGCATTTAAACAGCTCGGAAAATTCCATAAAATGATGTCATGGCTTTAGAAGCTTCTGATAGGCTAATTGACATAATTTGAGTCAATTGGAGGTGTCCCTGTGAATGTATTTCAAGGCCTACCTTCAAACTCAGTGCCTCTTTGCTTGACATCATGGGAAAATCAAAAGAAATCAGCCAAGACCTCAGAAGAAGAATTGTAGACCTCCACATGTCTGGTTCATCCTTGGGAGCAATTTCCAAACGCCTGAAGGTACCACGTTCATCTGTACAAACAATAGTACGCAAGTATAAACAACATGGGACCACTCAGCCGTCATACCGCTCAGGAAGGAGACTTTGGTGCGAAAGGTGCAAATCAATCCCAGAACAACAGCAAAGGACCTTGTGAAGATGCTGGAGGAAACAGGTACAAAAGTATCTATATCCACAGTAAAACGAGTCCTATATCGACATAACCTGAAAGGCCGCTCAGCAAGGAAGAAGCCACTGCTCCAAAACCGACATAAAAAAGCCAGACTACGGTTTGCAACTACACATGGGGACAAAAATCATCCTTTTTGGAGAAATGTCCTCTGGTCTGATGAAACAAAAATAGAACTGTTTGGCCATAATAACCATCGTTATGTTTGGAGGAAAAAGGGAGATGCTTGCAAGCTGAAGAACACCATCCCAACCGTGAAGCACGGGGGTGGCAGCATCATGTTGTGGGGGTGCTTTGCTGAAGGAGGGATTGGTGCACTTCACAAAATAGATGGCATCAAGAGGATGAAAATTATGTGGATATATTGAAGCAACATCTGAAGACATCAGTCAGGAAGTTAAAGCTTGGTCGCAAATGGGTCTTCCAAAGACCCCAAGCATACTTCCAAAGTTGTGACAAAATGGCTTAAGGACATCAAAGTCAATGTATTGGAGTGGCCATCACAAAGCCCTGACCTCAATCCTATAAATTTGTGGGCAGAACTGAAAAAGCGTGTGCGAGCAAGGAGACCTACAATCCTGACTCAGTTACACCAGCTCTGTCAGGAGGAATGGGCCAAAATTCACCCAACTTATTGTGGGAAGCTTGTGGAAGGCTACCCAAAACGTTTGACCCAAGTTAACTTTTTATGGCTGCAGGGGCAGTATTGAGTAGCTCTGATTAAGGGTGCCCATTTCAAACGGCCTCGTACTCAATTCTTGCTCGTACAATATGCATATTATTGTTATTATTGGATAGAAAACACTCTCTAGTTTCTATAGCCGTTGGAATTTTGTCTCTGAGTGAAACACAGCTCCTTCTACAGCACTTTTCCTGACAGGGAGTCAGATTTCAGAAATCTTGGCCCCTGATCTGGGGTCGGTTTTAAGGTCCCTGTAAATGCTATGAGGATACAAACACTGCTTACGTCTTCCCCTGGATGTCAGTACGTGGTGACGCTTTGAATGGAGTCGATTGCGCAATCATGGCCTGTATAAAACAAGAAATACCGGAAGTACCGTTCTTTTCCTGCTGCGCCTGACGCACGATGTACGTTGGACCTGCTCTCTTTCCAAGCTTGGGTTTAGCCAGTAATATTTCGCCGGTCATGTTTTTACTCGTTAGAGGTGTTAAAAACATCATAAGGTAGTTAATTTAAACCGTTTTATAGCAATTTATATCCGTTTAGTGCGATTTTGAGGCAGTTCTATGTGATGCTCTTTGAAGCTTTGGGCACGTTTCGGGGTCCCGGTCGAACGTTAGTGGGCATTTCGACGGACAGAGGACATCTTTCGACCAAAAGAAGATTAGACCCAAGAAAGGATACATTGCCCAAGATTCTGATGGAAGATCACCTCACAGTAAGAAATATTTAATATGATAAATCGTTGTTCTGTCGAAAAATTTTAAACGCATATTCCGCCATTTTGTTTGGTATAGCTTCGCTTGGCGAACCCTGTATTGCACAGTAAGGATAATTTTAGAAATGTAATTCAGCGATTGCATTAAGAACTAATTTGTCTTTCGATTCCTGTCAACCCTGTATTTTTTAGTCAAGTATATGATTAGCTATTGATTAAACTAGATCACTCTGAAAGATGGCGACCGACATTTCCAGGCTTGTTTTGCTACTATTTTCATTGTATAACCACGGTTTTTTATGGCTAAATATGCACATTTTCGAACAAACTCTATATGTATGTTGTAATATGATGTTACAGGAGTGTCATCGGAAGAATTCTGAGAAGGTTAGTGAAAAAATTAATATATTTTGGCGATGATAACGATATCGCTCTCTTTGGCTTGAATTCATGCTGGGGTAACGTTTGCATATGTGGTATGCTAATATAACGATTTATTGTGTTTTCGCTGTAAAACACTTAGAACATCTGAAATATTGTCTGAATTCACAAGATCTGTGTCTTTCCATTGCTGTGAGCTGTATATTTTTATGAAATGTTTTATGATGAGTAAATTGGTAAAACACGTTGCTCTCTGTAGTAATTCTAGTCGAGTTGTGATGGTGGGTGCAATTGTAAACTATGATTTCTACCTGAAATATGCACATTTTTCTAACAAAACCTATCCTATACAATAAATATGTTATCAGACTGTCATCTGATGAGGTTTTTTCTTGGTTAGTGGCTATCAATATCTTTATTTGGCCGAATTGGTGATAGCTAGTGGTGGAGAGAAAAAATGGTGGACAAAGAAAAATGGTGTATTTTGCTAACGTGGTTAGCTAATAGATTTACATATTGTGTCTTCCCTGTAAAACATTTTAAAAAACAGAAATGATGGGTTTATTCACAAGATCTGTATCTTTCATCTGGTGTCTTGGACTTGTGATTTAATGATATTTAGATGCTACTATTTAATTGTGACGCTATGCTAGCGATGCTAATCAGTGTGGGGGGGGTGGGGGGATGTTGTCATAGGTGTACCGATATCGGGCTTGCAGCCATAACAGGTTAAACAATTTAAAGGCAATGCTACCAAATACTAATTGAGTGTATGTAAACTTCTGACCCACTGGGAATGTGATGAAAGAAATAAAAACTTAAATAAATAATTCTCTCTACTATTATTCTAACATTTCACATTCTTAAAATAAAGTGGTGATCCTAACTGACCTAAGACATGATTAAATGTCAGGAATTTTTAACCTGTTTACATGTATTTGGCTGTATGTAAACTTCTGACTTCAACTGTATTATAGATAATACACAGATCTCAATTTCATTGAGACATGGTGCCCTGTGACATGTTGTGACTGTGTGGGTGGCTGTGTTGGCAGGGAGGGACAGTAAGACAGGGTTGTCAGGGACCAAGGGCCTGTCTGGATCCACGTCCGGGGCCACTTTGTCCACCTCCTCCGGTAAGACTGGGAATCAATCAATATCTTTATTTTTCCAATTGGGAAATTTGTCAACGTGGGAAAGAGAAACACTGGCAACACCTTATACTAATAAGCATTCATTAACTCTTTATGAACAATTAATACATTTGTATTTTATTATTTGTAAACACACATTTTTGAAGATTTAATTTATTGTAAAGTGTTACCAAAGCACCTTGACCATGGATAGAAATGTATATGCCATTCTAGCATAACCGTAAGGGGTTTTGATAAGTCTGTTCCTACAGCAACAGTAGCAGATTGTTACACACGACAAAGCGCTTTCAACTCACAGTGAATCAAGACAAAAAAACATGACCCAAAAAGCTATCCTGTTCAACTTGGTGGAGATAGTGTTTGATCATGGTGATGGTGAATCTACAGGTAAAGAGTTGAGGAAGGCCAAACTGGCACGGAGTCGGTCGCTTAGCAGCCACCCTACTACACCCAAGATGGCTAATCCAGACAAAACTCTGTAAGTAGTACCCTGTCCAACCATATCCCTAACCCAAAACATCACTATATAATTTTGCTGAAATATATTTTGATATAATATATTTAATCAAACATAAATGTATGGATATATTTTAAAGAAATACTCTTTATAGGAACAACTATGCTTTTCGATTGTTATTTTAAGAAAATAAATCTCGCACACACACATTCCAGTAACATTTATATTTATGGGACCACGTATACTTTTTAGCCACTTGTTATTGTCTTGACATGTTCTTCCATCTTGGTTTTCCTCTCCAGAAAGGTCAAGGATTCAGGAAGCTGTCCTGGAAAAGGGAAGAACTTGCTTCCTATGAATGGTAATCAAGTATTCCTATTTGAGTGCAGCGCTCATCCTATTTTAGTGCAAATCATCCTATTTTAGTGTAGCTTCCCAGCTAGTTCCTTGGAAGTTGTGGGAACCAACCTGTGTTGTTGGTTTCAAACGAAGCACTACATTTCCAAACCGGTAAAACAAAAAAGTACATTCTGAGAACAAAAGCGAGGGAGGTTCTGAGAATGTTTTACTCTAGTTACTCCTGGGAGGCTTTATTGACGCTCTGAGAACGGAAATTATAGGTTATTTGAAAACCATTCTGAGAACATTCTCTACATGTTATAAACGTTTTATGGTTATTTTTGAACATTTTCTTAACACTAAGAACGAAATTTAAAGTTTTTATTTTTTATTTTTTTTATAACTTCCTTTAATTAAACTTTCACTGAATAAGACTTATTTTGGGTTAATGTTTTTAAACACAGGAATTAATTTTCTTTGGCATTAATTATACAAACACATACATTTTTCATCAGTGGTGGAAAAAGTACCCAATAATCATACTTGAGTTACCCAAAAATGATTTTATATTGAGTGTAAGGGGTGTGTAACTGGTGGCAGGGAAGTCAGACGCAGGAGAGCAGAACTAGGTAATTGCCAGAGCAGTTTAATTCCAAAACCAACGTCATCAAGAAAATAACAACTTGGGTACAAAACCCGACGCGCACCAGGCAACATGTGCACCAGCACTTACAAACAAACAATACCACACAAAGACATGGGGGGAACAGAGGGTTAAATACACAACACGTAATGAGGGAATGAAAACCAGGTGTGTGGGAAAACAAGACAAAACAAATGAAAAATGGATCGGCGATGGCTAGAAGACCGGTGACGTCGACCGCCGAACACCGCCCGAACAAGGAGAGGAACCGACTTCGGCAGAAGTCGTGACATTGAGATAAAAACAGCTGCATTGGACCTTTAAAGTTTGATGTTAATGTGTAGAATTGAATTTCATTTTAGAATATTGGTAAGAACTGACATGAAATATACATTCTCTGAACGTTCTGAGAACATCGCTTAAGTCACACAATTTTTGGGAATGTTCCCAGAATGTTGTAAAAATGTTACATTAAAGATGGAAACTTTTAGTGGTAGTACTGAAATTCCCACAGAAGAATGTTGTTTCTTAAAGTTCTCTGAACAATTTGAGAACATAACTTCAAAAAGAACCATGTTGGAAACGTTATCTTGAAAGTACTGACATTTCCACAGAAACAGTCCCTCAGAAGAACATTGTTTCTTAAAGTTCTCTGAACTTTTTGAAAACATTCCCAATGTCAAACCATTCATAGGACCTTCCTAGAATATTACAACAAATTAAATTAAATCTAACCATGTGTGAACCTTCTGTTAAAGTAATGCAACACCCCAAAAAGCTGGGTCATTCTTGTAAGTGCAACTCCTATTTTAGTGCAACTCTCATCCTATTTTAGTGCAACTCATCTGATTTTAGTGCCAATATTAAATAAATAAATACAGAAATATGAACACAATTCCTTGATAACCATTTGTAAATCTCAAATCGGTATGGTGTCCACATTCCAGCCCATCAGATTATAAGCATGAGGAGAAATGTACAGATCTCAAAGTCAAATTACAGAAAAGATCAGCCCTATCTAATTTTTGGAGTGAACTATCCCTACATACATACATACAGACTCGGGTGACCTTCCAAACCCCTGATTTGGAGAGCCCTGGAGCATGTGCTCTCTCCCTGTCAACTAAATTAGCATAAATAAAATAACAATTATTTTAAATCCAAATTTTCCACTCTGTCACTTCCTGTGGTCACCTCATCACTTAGTCTGTCACATCATCAGTCACCTCATCACTTCCTGTGTGTGTTGCAGCGGACGAGGCTCTGCGGTCGCACCACTTCAGCGTGGCAGCAGCGTCATCAGTGCTGTCTCCAACTCCCTCGGCTTCCTCCATGCCCGTCCTGATCCGCAGCAACACCACCAACACCCTGGTGGACCACCCGCACCAACACCAGCACCGCAGCAGCACCCTGGACCACCGCACCACCAACGGGAGCAAGGACACCCAGTCCAGAAAACTCTCCATGTAGGTCCTCTCTCAGCACTCATCGTCCTCCGTCCAATTCCAATAACCCTATTTTACTATGGCATCACTGTTTGAAAAACTGTGTGCCAGCCAGGGATGTGTTCACTAGGAACCAAACAGACCGAAACGGGGAGGGTGCTACCTGAACTTGTCCAATATGAAACTCTGGTTTTCGTTGAAAAACGTTTTTCTACGGTGTGAACTAATGCATACACCCCAGGTTCAATAGGAGACGTTAGTTCATCAAGTTTAGATATCTGCACTCACACCTATAGCTTGTTGGCTCCTTCATGATTTACACTATGAGTGAATCCACAACAATACCAAATCCAAACCAAATTAAATGGATTTTGGAAATTGCAATAGACACCATCCTACACCGATGCATTATTTTACCTCTGAGTACACAAATTATGTCAGTGATTTTTTGCATTGACACAATCAAAACCAACTTGAACGGCATATCTTTCAGCGTGACTTCTTTGATATTAGTCTTAAGTGACTTTTTGGAACTGCAGTGAAGGAAATACACCCCAGGTTCCAAATAGTAGCGAGTTGTTACTATTTAGCAAATGAGACATTCCTGTGAACAACTTAACTCTGAGGAAAGAGATAAAACATTCAATTAATGCATTTTAGAGCGACAGAGTTGGGACAAACCAGTTCACTTTTAGTATTTTATGATGCTAAAAATGTAACTTGCAACTGTTTACCCCGCTTATACAGTCATTGTTTACACAGTGATGTAAGAGTGAAATAGGGTTACTCAAAGTCCACCCCCTACAGCCTCTGGTCTAGTCAACCCTCTAGGCCTGTGGTCACTAAGCCTGGTCCAAGGAGAGACCCATATGGATTACAGGCTTTTGTTCTCACCCAACACTAACAAACCTGATTTGCCTAATCAAGTGGTTGGCTTTAGAGATAAGTTAAAGCAGGTGTGTAGGTGCTGGAGAAAAAGCCTACGAAGTACACAGTGGGTCCCCAGGACCAGCATAGGAGAGCACTGCCCTAGAGAGCTACAAGGTGGACAGGCTTTTGTTCCACCACTGAGATGCCTGATTTACCTTGGATAAGCAGTTGGTTAGTAGAATCAGGTGTGCCAGTGCTGTGCTGGACCCTTTAGCGCTCCAGGATTACGGTCGGTGACCCCTGCCCCGTGGCGCTTGTGTAGATCTGAAAGGATGGGATAGGTGTAAGAAATATGGAGATCATTTCAACCTAGGAGTCACAGGGCAAGATTCATCTGTTTTCATATTGCTAATGCTAACACCCAATTTATCAATTTAGATATACATGAAAGGGTGGGGGGGCTAAGCATTGACGATCATCTTCCATCAAGTCCACTATACAGATGCATCATAAAACAAGGCAACACAAACCTTTACATTACATGGGCATTATTTCAGGTTTAGTAGTATAAGTTTATTAGGAATAACTTTAACTTATGTGATTAGAAGTACAGGCAGGTAACAGCACTTAGCATCCCCCAATTCTGTTTTCCAAGGCAAAAATTGAGCGCAAAGACAAACAAGTGAGGGCAAACGTGGTAAGTATTGCACATCAGCATGTTCTTAGAAGGCAGGATAAATATATGGGTTATTCCACTTGTACTGTAGTTCCTCTGGTCTAAAGCCTATGTAATGTGAAGTGTGGCCAAAAAGAATGTCCTGCCTTACTGCAGTTAGTCAGTTATTACCAGTGTTGTGTTCATTAGGTACCAAATTGGGGGGAAATCAGACTGAAACAGGGATGGTTTATATGGACTTTTTGTTTATGTTGAAAAACATTTTTGAAAGATTTCCCATGCGTGCCCTAATGAACATGACTCTGTTGAACTGTTGTCTTTTTGGATGATTACACAATCCCCACGATTCTGTCAATATATGTTCAGATATCTGCACTCGCACCTATAGTTTGTTGGCTTCTTTATGTTATACACTTTATAATATACTTTGTGAGTCAATCCACACAAATACCAAATCCAGACCAAAATGGTAAATGCATTTTGGAAATTGCAATAGACACCATCCGACACATGCATTATTTAACTTATGATGAGTACACAAATTGTCAGTGACTTTTTGGAACTGCATTTAAACAATCAAAACAAACTTCAACGGCATATCTTTCAACGTGACCTTTGATATCAGTCTAAGGGACTTTTAGGAACTGCAGTGAAGCGAACTTTCCAATCCCAAATCGACCCATGCCCAGTACCCTCAGTACTTGTGTAGATACTTGTGTATATAAACTCAGCAAAAAAAGAAACGTCCTCTCACTGTCAACTGCATTTATTTTCAGCAAGCTTAACATGTGTAAATATTTGAATGAACATAACCAAAATCAACAACTGAACAAGTTCCACAGACATGTGACTAACATAAATAGAATAATGTGTCCCTGAACAAAGGGGAGGTCAAAATCAAAAGTAACAGTCAGTATCTGGTGTGACCACCAGCTGCATTAGTACTGCAGTGCATCTCCTCCTCATGGACTGCACCAGATTTGCCAGTTCTTGCTGTGATATGTTACCCCACTCTTCCACCAAGGCACCTGCGAGTTCCCGGACATTTCTGGGGGGAATGGCCCTAGCCCTCACCCTCCGATCCAGCAGGTCCCAGACGTGCTCAATGGGATTGAGATCCGGGCTCTTCGCTGGCCATGGCAGAACACTGACATTCCTGTCACTGACATTCCTGCAGGAAATCACGCACAGAACAAGCAGTATGGCTGGTGGCATTGTCATGCTGGAGGGTCATGTCAGGATGAGCCTGCAGGAAGGGTACCACATGAGGGAGGAGGATGTCTTCCCTGTAACGCACAGCGTTGAGTTTGCCTGCAATGACGACAAGCTCAGTCCGATGATGCTGTGACACACCGCCCCAGACCATGACGGACCCTCCACCTCCAAATCGATCCCGCTCCAGAGTACATGCCTCGGTGTAACGCTCATTCCTTCGTCGACTCGTCAGTGAAGAGCACTTTTTGCCAGTCCCGTCTGGTCCAGCGACGGTGGGTTTGTGCCCATAGGCGACGTTGTTGCCGGTGATGTCTGTTGAGGACCTGCCTTACAAAAGGCCTACAAGCCCTCAGTCCAGCCTCTCTCAGCCTATTGCGGACAGTCTGAGCACTGATGGAGGGATTGTGCGTTCCTGGTGTAACTCGGACTGTTGTTGTTGCATCCTGTACCTGTCCCGCAGGTGTGATGTTCAGATGTACCAATCCTGTGCAGGTGTTGTTACACGTGGTCTGCCACTGCGAGGACGATCAGCTGTCCATCTTGTCTCCCTGTAGTGCTGTCTTACGCATCTCACAGTACGGACATTGCAATTTATTGCCCTGGCCACATCTGCCTCCTTGCAGCATGCCTAAGGCACGTTCACGCAGATTAGTGTTTTTCAGAGTCAGTAGAAAGGCCTCTTTAGTGTCCTAAGCTTTTATAACTGTGACCTAAATTGCCTACCGTTTGTAAGCTGTCTTAACGACCATTCCACAGGTGCATGTTCATTAATTGTTTATGGTTCAATGAACAAGCATGGGAAACAGTTTTTAAACTGTTTACAATGAAGATCTGTGCCGTTATTTGGATTTTTACGAATTATCTTTGAAAGACAGGATTCTGAAAAGGGGGCGTTTATTTTTTTGCTGAGTTTATTATGTTTTGGGACACCCCTTCAAATGAGTGAATTCGGCTATTTCAGCCACATCCGTTGCTGACAGGTGTATAGAATCGAGCACACAGCCATGCAATCTCCATAGACAAACATTGGCAGTACTGTTTGTCTATGGAGATTGCATGGCTGTGTGCTCGATTCTAATTCACTCATTTGAAGGGGTGTCCAAAAAAATTATAAACTCAGCACAAAAAAAAGATCACCATGCGCAATGCCCCTTAATGAAGAGCTCTGTGACTTTCAACGTGGCAGCGTCATAGGATGCCACCTTTCCAACAAGTCAGTTCGTCAAATTTCTGCCCTACTAGAGCTACCCTGGTCAACTGTAAGTGCTGTTATTGTGAAGTGGAAATATCTAGGAGCAACAACAGCTCAGCCGCGAAGTGATAGGCCACACAAGCTCACAGAACGGAACCGGCAAGGCTGATGCACGTAAAAGTCATCTGTCCTCAGTTGCAACACTCACTAGCGAATTCCAAAGTGCCTCTGGAAGCAACATCAGCACAAGAACTGTTCGTCAGCAGCTTCATGAAATGGGTTTCCATGGGCAAGCAGTCGCACACAAGCCTAAGATCACCATGCGCAATGCCACGCGTCAGCTGGAGGGGTGTAAAGCTCGCCACCATTTAACTCTGATGCAGTGAAAACACATTCTCTGGAGTGATGAATCACGCTTCACCATCTGGCAGTCCGATGGACGAATCTGGGTTTGGCAGATATGGCAGATACCAGGAGAATGCTACCTGCCCCAATGCATAGTGCCAAATCTAAAGTTTGGTGGAGGAGGAATAATGGTCTGTTTTTCATGGTTTGGGGTTGGCCCCTTAGTTCCATGAAGGGAAATCTTAATGCTACAGCATACAATTAATGACATTCTATACGATTCTGTGCTTCCAATTTTGTGGCAACAGTTTCAGGAAGGCCCTTTCCTGTTTCAGCATGACAATGTCCCCGTGCACAAAGCGAGGTTCATACAGAAATGGTTTGACGAGATAAAAAAAAAAAAAAAAAAATCGGGGGTAGATCAGCTTTAATATTGCAGATAGATTGTGGCTTCCATCAATGTAATTGTTTGCACCCTTTCCAATCCCCCCTATTATATATATATATATTTTGTAAATATATTTTCCTTTATTATTTTCCCCTAACCCAACCACCCCTCCCCTAATTGGAGTAAACTAATGGACAACAGCAACAAATTCTAAAAAACAGTTTTTGGTTTGTCATTATGAGGTATTATTGTGTGTTGAGGGAAAAATGTATTTAATCAATTTTAGAATAACACTATAGTGTAACAAAATATGGAAAAAGTCAATGGTTCTGAATACTTTCCGAATGCAGTGTATTATACAATAGTTATCCGTTGTTTGTTTTTAATCCCATTCTTCAGCTACCCTCAATCCCTTCCTTCTATCTCTGAAGACCACATAGTTTCTACAGATTGTAAATTAAAGATACATTTTTTGCTAAAAGTGTTATATTATTGATAAATTTACTGACTTTTCAAATCACAGAGCAGTGCTATTTACAGAGTAAGCTCCAGGTAAATGTTGCAATTTTTCAGCCATTCCTGAACCTGTGACCAAAAACAAGCTACATATGGACAATACCAAAACAATTGGTTGCAAGAATTTTGTATAATTTAAATTGAGAAATTCTAAGTTTTGAATCCGCAGCATTTTGTGTATCGGTTCATAAACCATGTGCCATGGAATCGGTACATTAAAAATCTCTTCCCAACTATTTTGCAATCTACAGTCGTGGTCAAACGTTTTGAGAATGACACAAATATACATTTTCACAAAGTCTGCTGCCTCAGTTTGTATGATGGCAATTTGCATATACTCCAGAATGTTATGAAGAGTGATCAGATTAATTGCAATCCCTCTTTGCCATGCAAATGAACTGAATCCCCAAAAAACAGTTCCACTGCATTTCAGCCCTGCCACAAAAGGACCAGCTGACATCATGCCAGTGATTCTCTCGTTAACACAGGTGTGAGTGTTGACAAGGACAAGGCTGGAGATCACTCTGTCATGCTGATTGAGTTCGAATAACAGACTGGAAGCTTCAAAAGGAAGGTGGTGCTTGGAATCATTGTTCTTCCTCTGTCAACCATGGTTACATGCAAGGACACACGTGCCGTCATCATTGCTTTGCACAAAAAGGGCTTCACAGGCAAGGATATTGATGCCAGTAAGATTGCACCTAAATCAACCATTTATCGGATCATCAAGAACTTCAAGGAGAGCGGTTCAGTTGTTGTGAAGGCGGCTTCAGGGCGCCCAAGAAGTCCAGCAAGCGCCAGGACCGTCTCCTAAAGTTGATTCAGCTGCGGGATCGGGGCACCACCAGTACAGAGCTTGCTCAGGAATGGCAGCAGGCAGGTGTGAATGCATCTGCAAGCACAGTGAGGCAAAGACTTTTGGAGGATGGCCTGGTGTCAAGAAGGGCAGCAAAGAAGCCACTTCTCTCCAGGAAAAACATCAGGGACAGACTGATATTCTGCAAAAGGTACAGGGATTGGACTGCTGAGGACTGGGGTAAAGTCATTTTCTCTGATGAATCCCCTTTCCGATTGTTTGGGGCATCCGGAAAAAAGCTTGTCCGGAGAAGACAAGGTGAGCGCTACCATCAGTCCTGTGTCATGCCAACAGTAAAGCATCCTGGGACCATTCATGTGTGGGGTTGCTTCTCAGCCAAGGGAGTGGGCTCACTCACAATTTTGCCTAAGAACACAGCCATGAATAAAGAATGGTACCAACACATCCTCTGAGAGCAACTTCTGCCAACCATCCAGGAACAGTTTGGTGACGAACAATGCATTTTCCAGCATGATAGTTACCACTTTTGCCTTATGGCAAGGTGCTCCAAGTGGCTCGGGGAACAAAACATTGATATTTTGGGTCCATGGCCAGGAAACTCCCCAGACCTTAATCCCATTGAGAACTTGTGGGCAATTCTCAAGAGGCGGGTGGACAAACAAAAACCCACAAATTCTGACAAACTCCAAGCATTGATTATGCAAGAATGGGCTGCCATCAGTCAGGATGTGGTCCAGAAGTTAATTGACAGCATGACAGGGCGGATTGCAGAGGTCTTGAAAAAGAAGGGTCAACACTGCAAATATTGACTCTTTGCATCAACTTCATGTAGTTGTCAATAAAAGCCTTTGACACTTATGAAATGCTTGTAATTATACTTCAGTATTCCATAGTAACAGCTGACAAAAATATAAAGACACTGAAGCAGCAAACTTTGTGGAAATTAATATTTGTGTCATTTTAGAAACTTTTTGCCACGACTATATGGGATGGAAGAACTTGAGTGGCCTGCACAGAGCCCTGACCTCAACCGCATCAAACACCGTTGTAATGAATTGGAGCGCCGACTGTGAACCAGGCCTAATCGCCCAACATCACTGCCCAACCTTACTAATGCTTGTGGCTGAATGGAAGCAAGTCCCCGCAGCAATGTTCCAACTTCTAGTGGAAAGCCTTCCCAGAAGTGTGGAGCCTGTAATAGCAGCAAAGGGTGGACCAACTTCATATTAATGCCCATGATTTTGGAATGAGATTGGCCAGGTTGAATTTGTACCATATCGCATACACCTCATCCTCTCAGCTTTAACACCCCCTATTCAAATAATCAGAACCTGCACTCATACCAGCCTTTGCCAGGAGAAATTGCCCAACTCGTATGTAGGGGCGGGAGCTAGAGGTCGATTTGGCATAGGTCACTCCTTGTTTACTACTTATTAACTTGTTTACCCAATGCTTACCTGCACCTCCTGTATTCTGTTCTGTTTTCCAGACAAAGGAAGTCCAACTCTTTCGGTATGCAGTCGGGGAGGGAGTGAAGCTGGCTATATGGGGGCGATGACAGACCCCTTAGTCCCCGGCGATGACCTTGAGGTCAAGGCATTGTGAAGAACCGGGTGGCCACGACCACTACACCCCTGCTCCGATGGTCATCCTCCTTCATCTATCTCAAGTTGTCAAAAGTGTGCATCTGTCCTCCCCCTGCTTCAGGTTCCAAATGACAAACAAACCCTAATAAACACTTCAACATTGGCTTGCGGGGGAAAGACGTCCGGAGTCTTAATTACGCCAATGGGAAACAGAACAGACATCAAACCCATCTCTGCCTTATTCCACAAATACTCGTAACTCGTTCCATTCAACAAAAAATAAGTAATTACAAACAAAATATGTAACAGTATGCATTTTATTTGTACCTTTATTTATTGGCAATTATTTTCTGTATTATAGCATGCTTTGAAAAGTCTCTTCTCTTATGTTTTATATTTTCCCAAATGGCTATTTGAAGACCAAATGATCCAACACTTGTGATTGGTACCGGAATTTCTCCATCCCACAAATGAGATTGTGCCTGGTGCCTCTGAAGCGCCTGAGTGATCCACCCATGCCAACCCTCACCACCCAATCAATAAACCTGTGTTGAATATGTGAAATGATAATGAGCTCAACTTACTTTCTTTTTCTAATATAAAGCATAAGTCAGTGAATTACTTTTTGGGGCAGGTTCTCTCGGACACAGATTAAACCTAGTCCTGGACTAAAAAGCATGTTCAATGGAGAATCTCCTAAAGTCGTTTTTAGTCCAGGACTAGGCTTAATCCGTGTCCCGGAAAACACCACAGAGTTTGTTAGTCCTTTGTTCTGTTTTAAACACAATTGGTCCCTATAGGTTACATAGTGCAAATGTTATAATTTTAGAGTACAGCAGGCTAAACATGTTCAGCGCCTTTAAAATGACAAATTAAGCCTCGTAAAGGGAGGGAGAAAAAAAGATGGAGAGTAGTACTTAAGATGAAGGCAATTACATAACTGCTCAGCATATTGGTATGCAAATACTGAAAACTAGACATTTTGTCCAATTGCAATCTGACCTCATGTCACTATATCTGAATATGACCTATAGTTCACCAAGTAAATCACCAAAAGGATGCATTAATACTATCTACACAGACTCCTATGGTGCCCTGCAACTTGAGTGTTTATAAGAGGACAATACAGGCAGACAAGACCATTAGTTACAGTGTTATTACTCAACCACAAACACCTATATGACACAATGGTTACGGTTGCAGTTACTTCTTGGTGGGGTCGATCACCCTGCCCATGAAGAGAATGCTGCTGGTGGCCTGGTGGTAAATGAGGAAGAGGAAAGGCCGGTTGACGGTGAGCCGAGGAGGTAGACTAGCGAAGATGTTCGGGGCATGAGCATTCCCGGTGCTGCTGGTCTCGTCCACGGTGATGGCCGCCTTGTGCACAACCTGAAACCACAGAATAAAGCTAAGAAAGGATTGTATGGTTAAGATGTCAGGAAAGTGAATAATGCTGCCAACTGGCCCCAGATCTGTTTGTGCTCTTGCCTACTCCATTGGTGTCCAGTATCCTGGTCAAGCCAATTGCCATTGTCATGACATTGACAAAGAGTGGCAAGGAGTTGGCATAATAGTGCTAATAGACAACTGGCAGCACGAAGCTGATGGAAGCCTAATGATGGCCTTTCGAAAAGGCAGCTTCCTTGTTTATTTAGATCCCCCATTAGCTTTTGGGTCCACAAAAAACACAACATGACAAGGAACAAAACACTGCCTAGACAAGGAAAGTCACACAAATGTAAAATACAACAATATACAGTGGATTTGGAAAGTATTCAGACCCCTTGACTTGTTCCACATTTTGTTACGTTACAGCCTTATTTTAAAATTGACAAAAAAACTAAAAAAAGGTCAATCTACACACAATACCCCATAATGACAAAGCGAAAACAGGTTTTTAGATATTTTGGCAAATGTATTACAAATACCTTATTTACATAAGTATTCAGACGCTTTGCTATGAGACTCAAAATTGAGCTCAGGTGCATCCTGTTTCCATTGATCCTTCTTGATGTTTATACAACTTGAATTTTGAAAACCCTTCTTTTGCTTTGTCATTATGGGGTATTGTTTTATTCCTGATCAATCTACAAGCAATGTAAATCAATTTTAGAATAAGGTTGTAACGTAACAAAATAAGGAAAGTCAAGGGGTCTTAATACATTCCGAATGTACAAACAATGCAAAAACAAATGTGTGTGTCCCCTTATAGTCCCCGCCGTTCCATGAGTTGTTTTTTAATCAGTTTTTTACAGGTAATTTTACTGTTTGCTTGAGTAATTGGAGAATTTCTATGCAATTATGGCTCTGTATAAAACTGCGTTGCTGTGAATTTGTTTTGGGCTTGGGAAGAGACCCCTGGTGGCATGTCTTGTGGGGTTTGTATGGATGTTTGAGCTGAATTTTATTTGATTATGCAGACAATCTGAAATTTGTCACAGTAATATTTCTCATACCTAGAAGAGAAGCAGTTAAATCTCTTGTTTAACCCTCAACCAGGAAAGACTGACATGCATACTGTTGATGTTAGTTCTGTATGTGCAGTTAAGGGCAAGGTGTGCTGCTCTGTTTTAAGCCAGCTGCAGCTTTGCTAGGTCTTTCTTCGCTGCACTTGACCATATTACAGGACAATAATCAAGATGGGACAAGACCAGAACCTGAACAACTATTGCAGTTGGTTTGTGTAAAAAAATGCATAACATCTTTTTATAACAGTCTTCACATCTTTTTATGACAGTCTTCACAACAACTTTGTCAGTATGACTTGACCATGATAATTGACCATCCAATGTTATACCTAGGAGTTTAGCTTCTTCAACTTGCTCAATGGTCACATGCTTTAAGTACAACTCCAGTTGGTTTAGGTCTTCGAGCACTGGTATTCAAAGTCAGGGTCGGGGAAACTGCATTTTACATACATTTATTGGGTAAATGTATTTATTGGTTTCTTTTAATTTTGATAAGAGATGAAACTGTAATGAATTGAAGGGTATTTGTTGATGTAAAAATAGCATTGTATTTGGCAAAACACAATCCTTGCCATCATTTTACTAAGAACAGGCAGAAAACTGATTGAGGGGCTGTTAGAGCCAGCAAAGGGTGCTTTACTATTTTTTAGGCAGTGGAATTACTTTAGCTTCCTTCCACACCTGTGGACACATACACAGTCCTGTATAACTAACCTTGTGGGGACACACAATTCAGTCCCATTCAAAATCCTATTTTCCCTTACCCTAACCTTAAACCCAAAATCTAATCCTAAACCTAACTGTATCTCCTAACCCTAAAACTAACCCTAGCTAAATCTAATTCTAAACCTAACACTAATTCGAGCCTTAACCTACTAGAAATAGCATTTGACCTTGTGGGGACTAACAAAATGTCCCCAGTTGGTCAATTTGTTTCTGGTTCACTATACTTATGGGGTCTTCTGGTCCCCACAAGTATAGTTAAACACACACACACTCCTTTATGCTTTGGTTAAAAATATAGAAAATAGCGGTGGCAATAAAGTCTGCTACCATTCTCAATAGTTTCCCATCAAGGTTGTCTATACCTGGTGGCTTATCATTATTGACAACAATAGTTTTTCCACCTCTCCCACACTAACTTGACCAAATTCAAAACAGCAATCCTTCTCTTTCCTTATTAGATAGGTTGTTCAAAAATACTGTGATGGTTCAATGTTGTCATTTCACTACGGAGTTTTACTAGTGAAATAGTCATTGAAATGACTGGCAATATCGAAAGGTTTTGTTATAAATGAACCATAAACTTCAATGAACAATGAAGATGAATTGGGTTTTCCACCCATGATATTATTTAAGGTACATCAAAGTTTTCTCCATTGTGTTTTATGTCATTTACAGTGGGGCAAAAAAGTATTTAGTCAGCCACCAATTGTGCAAGTTCTCCCACTTAAAAAGATGAGAGAGGCCTGTAATTTTCATCATAGGTACACTTCAAATATGACAGACAAAATGAGAAAAAAAATTCCAGAAAATCACATTGTAGGATTTTTTATGAATTTATTTGCAAATTATGGTGGAAAATAAGTATTTGGTCACCTACAAACAAGCAAGATTTCTGGCTCTCACAGACCTGTAACTTCTTCTTTAATATGCTCCTCTGTCCTCCACTCGTTACCTGTATTAATGGCACCTGTTTGAACTTGTTATCAGTATAAAAGACACCTGTCCACAACCTCAAACAGTCACACTCCAAACTCCACTATGGCCAAGACCAAAGAGCTGTCAAAGGACACCAGAAACAAAATTGTAGACCTGCACCAGGCTGGGAAGACTGAATCTGCAATAGGTAAGCAGCTTGGTTTGAAGAAATCAACTGTGGGAGCAATTATTAGGAAATGGAAGACATACAAGATCACTGATAATCTCCCTCGATCTGGGGCTCCACGCAAGATCTCACCCCGTGGGGTCAAAATGATCACGAGAGCGGTGAGCAAAAATCCCAGAACCACACGGGGGAACCTAGTGAATGACCTGCAGAGAGCTGGGACCAAAGTAACAAAGCCTGCCATCAGTAACACACTACGCCACCAGGGACTCAAATCCTGCAGTGCCAGACGTGTCCCCCTGCTTAAGCCAGTACATGTCCAGGCCCGTCTGAAGTTTGCTAGAGAGCATTTGGATGATCCAGAAGAAGATTGGGAGAATGTCATATGGTCAGATGAAACCAAAATATAACTTTTTGGTAAAAACTCAACTCGTCGTGTTTGGAGGACAAAGAATGCTGAGTTGCATCCAAAGAACACCATACCTACTGTGAAGCATGGGGGTGGAAACATCATGCTTTGGGGCTGTTTTTCTGCGAAGGGACCATGACGACTGATCTGTGTAAAGGAAAGAATGAATGGGGCCATGTATCGTGAGATTTTGAGTGAAAACCTCCTTCCATCAGCAAGGGCATTGAAGATGAAACGTGGCTGTGTCTTTCAGCATGACAATGATCCCAAACACACCGCCCGGGCAACGAAGGAGTGGCTTCGTAAGAAGCATTTCAAGGTCCTGGAGTGGCCTAGCCAGTCTCCAGATCTCAACCCCATAGAAAATCTTTGGAGGGAGTTGAAAGTCCGTGTTGCCCAGCAACAGCCCCAAAACATCACTGCTCTAGAGGAGATCTGCATGGAGGAATGGGCCAAAATACCAGCAACAGTGTGTGAAAACCTTGTGAAGACTTACAGAAAACGTTTGACCTCTGTCATTGCCAACAAAGGGTATATAACAAAGTATTGAGATAAACTTTTGTCATTGACCAAATACTTATTTTCCACCATAATTTGCAAATAAATAAATTAAAAATCCTACAATGTGATTTTCTGGATTTTTTTCCCTCATTTTGTCTGTCATAGTTGAAGTGTACCTATGATGAAAATTACAGGCCTCTCATCTTTTTAAGTGGGAGAACTTGCACAATTGGTGGCTGACTAAATACTTTTTTGCCCCACTGTATCTGTGTTTGGTAATATAATGTATTCTTCTTTTTGTTAAGTTTAGTCACATTTCTCAATTTACAGTATGTCAACCAATCAGCTGAGCAGCCAGGCGTGTTTGCCACCTCTTTTGCATAATTTCCTTGAACCATACAATTTTGCAATTCATCATCAATCCAGGGGGCTACAACAGTTCTCACAGTTAGTTACTTAACAGGTGCATCTTTATAAACAATTGGCATTAATACTTTTACAAATACTTGCAGTGCTGCATTTGGATTCACTTCCTCAAACACATCAGACCAACATACATTGTCTTCAACAAACAAATCCTGAGGAAACATTTTGTATTATCTCTTATAAATTACTTTAGGCCCAACATTTGGCACTTTGTATTTCCTTGTTATTGCCACAATGTTAGGGTCACTACATCCGGGAATGGAAACTGATATTGCTTTGGAGCATAGCTCTGCAGCATTAGTGAAGATATGATCAATATAAGTGGATGTTCAACAGTCACTACAAAGATACAGACCTCCTTCCGAACTGAGTTGCAGGAGAAAAAGACAACCACTTGGGGATTTCACCATGAGGCCAATGGTGATTTTTAAATAGTTAATGGCTGTGATAGGAGAAAACTGAGGATGGAACAACAATATTATAGTTACTACAAAACACTAACCTTAATGACAAGAGTGAAAAGGAAGCCTGTACAGAATTTTTTTAAATACCCCAAAAGAAACATCCTGTTGGCAACAGGGCAATAAGTAATACTGTAAAAAATGTGGCAAAGGAATTAACTTTTTGTCCTAAATACAAACTGTTATATTTGGGGCAAATCCAGCACAACACATCACTGTGTACCACGCTCCATAATTTAAAGCATGGTGGTGGCTGCATCATGTTATGGGTATGCTTGCCATCGGCAAGAACTGGGGAGTTTTTCAGGATGACCAGAAACTGAATGTAGCTAAGCACAGGCAAAATCCTAGAGGAAAACCTGGTTTAGTCAGATTTCCAACAGACACAGAGACAAATTCACCTTTCAGTAGGACAATAACCCTAAAACACACAGCCAAATCTACACTAGAGTTGCTTACCAAGATGACATTGAATGTTCCTGAGTGGCCTAATTACAGTTTTTACTGAAATCTATTTGAAAATCTATGGCAAGACTTAAATGGCTGTGTAGCGATGATCAACAACCAACTTGATAGAGCTTGAAGGATTGTACAAATAATAATGGGCAAATATTGCACAATCCAGGTGTGCAAATCTCTTAAGAGACTCATCCAAAAATAAATAATTGCTGCCAAAGGTGTTTCTATAGTTTGTAAAATCAATAAAAATGTTCCTTTCACTTTGACTTTAGAGTATTTTGTGTAGATTGTTGACAAAAAAAGTCAATCAATTTTAACCCCACTTTGTAACGCAACAAAATGTGGAAAAAGTCTAGGGGAGTAAATACTTTAACTACGGCTAACCGCATCACAGGATTCAAATTCAAAAGGTAGCTAGTAACCACATTTTTTGGGGAACTTTCAAAACGTTCAATACAACAAACCGAGCTCTCCCTCGTGTCATACCGGATGTGAATGCACTAACCTTTTTGAATGTACTAACCTTTTTAAACGTACTAACCTTTTTGAATGTACTAACCTTTTTAAACGTACTAACCTTTTTAAACATACTAACCTTTTTAAACGTACTAACCTTTTTAAACGTACTAACCTTTTTAAACGTACTAACCTTTTTAAACGTACTAACCTTTTTAAACGTACTAACCTTTTTAAACGTACTAACCTTTTTAAACATACTAACCTTTTTAAACATACTAACCTTTTTAAACATACTAACCTTTTTAAACATACTAACCTTTTTAAACATACTAACCTTTTTAAATATACTAACCTTTTTAAACATACTAACCTTTTTAAACATACTAACCTTTTTAAACATACTAACCTTTTTAAACATACTAACCTTTTTAAATATACTAACCTTTTTAAACATACTAACCTTTTTAAACATACTAACCTTTTTAAACATACTAACCTTTTTAAACATACTAACCTTTTTAAACATACTAACCTTTTTAAATATACTAACCTTTTTAAATATACTAACCTTTTTAAATATACTAACCTTTTTAAATGTACTAACCTTGACTTGTCTTACTCTGGAAGGCTTTGTCTTTACTGTGAATGAATGCATGACATTCTGAGAATAATGTTACCAAAGAAATCGGTTTGCCAATTTAACTTTGGGAAAGCACTGATATATATTATCACATAATATATTATTATTTTAAATCACTTTATAATGATTTTGTAGCAACTCACTTGTATTCACTTGGGGCTCTGATGAGACACATTGCTTTGGGAATATTATGAAGCTTTTCATTTTCTGTTAGTAAAAAGTATTTCTCAGTGGCCACAAGTTACCAAAGAGCCCTTGCTTAGACATTAAGGACACCACAAAATGCAGGCCTTCAGCAAGATGCCTATTCCTGTCTTCCCTTTCACAGAGACAATTAACCCAAACAGTATAAAGTAACCACAGGTGGACATTCAAAACACTCCCGGAAGTGGGATGCATCTAAAATTATTTATAGTCCCCCACCCACCCCACAGTGGGTATCTATCACTCCTCCATTATCTCAGTCTAACACTTGAGCAAGAGGCCGTCAAGTGACATATGGAGACACACTGTGACAGACACGTACATGAGGGAGAAACACATACACACTGATGAACAACACACAGATATGCACACTCAATGACGGATACACACACACACTAATGGAGAAACACCAGCTCACACACACACACTGACCTCAGAGAGCCTCAGGCCCGTTTCCCCACCGATGCCAGAGAAGTCAGCGCTGTCCTGGAAGACCTCGCTGATCCCCAGGCCTGGCAGTACCTTCTGCAGGGAGTATGACTGCTCCAGTATAAATCTAGGCAGCTGCACCTCCAGCCTTCTGCAAAGCACCGGAAGTGACATCATAATCATTAGGAATGGGTCATATGGCCAATGGTTGAGTGTTCGAAGTTCTAAAAAAGCAAATGAGTAAATTATTATAATATATACTCCAGCATTTTGGATTTGAGATCAAATGTTTTATATGAGGCGACTGACACCTTTTATTTGAGGGTATTTTCATGCCCCCAAAACATGCTAACTCGCACCATTACCAATAACGGGAGGTTAGCATTTTTGTTGGGGTATGATATTTATGCCTTCCTTTTTCATCAACCCCAATTCGGCTGGCGGCACAGAATATTCTCATCCTAGTCCATTGTTGATTCATACTACAGTTTACTAAATAGCATAAACTACAGTAACAACCCATTTGGCTTCAACGAGTATAGGCCTTTATGCATTGCACTTCTCAAATAAAAAATACTATGAGCTCCCGTAAATTGTATTGTATGTGTGAGGCACGTTCTCAATAAGCAAAATATAGCCTAGGCCTACCGTTGATATGGCGTTATAGGACTGAAATAATCTGAATAGCCTATGCTTGAAGGAGCACTCCTCTGGTAACCGGACAAGAGGCACTCTGGAAATGGTGACAGATACAAGCCAAATTGAGTATGCATGAGTAGAACATTTAGAAACCTTTTATGGATAGGCTACTTAGCTAATGAATGGCCAGGATAAGAAAGACACCAGATGCTTTGGTGTTGAACCAACTTTCGTTATAGTAGGGTAAGGGTGGCCTACTACGGCTTGGTTTTTTCCACATTTTGTTACGTTACAGCATTATTCTAAAATGTTTTAAATAAAAATCTCTAATCTACACACAATATCCCATAATGACAAAGCGAAAATAGGTTTTTCGAAATGTTTGCAAATGTATAAAAAAAACAATAAACAGAAATACCTTATTTACATAATAATTTCAGACCCTTTGCTATGAACTCGAAATTGAGCTCAGGTGCATCCTGTTTCCATTGATCATCCTTGAGATGTTTCTACAACTTGATTGGAGTCCACCTGTGGTAAATTCAATTGATTGGACATTGATTTGTAAAGGCACATACCTGTCTATATAAGGTCCCACAGTTGACAGTGCATGTCAGAGCAAAAACCAAGCCACGAGATCGAAGGAATTGTCAGTAGAGCTCTGAGACAGGATTGTGTTGAGGCACAGATCTGGGGAAGTGTACCAAAAAATGTCTGCAGCATTGAAAATCCCCAAGAACACAGTGACCTCCATCATTCTTAAATAAAAGAAGTTTGAGCTGGCCGACCCGGCCAAACTGTGTAATCGGTGGGGAGAAGGGCCTTGGTCATGGAGGTGACCAAGAACCTGATGGTCACTCTGACAGACGTCCAGAGTTCCCGCAGTGGAAATGATAGAACTTTCCAGAAGGACAACCATCTCTGCTGCACTCCACCAATCAGGCCTTTATGGTAGAGTGGCCAGACGGAAGCCACTCCTCAGTAAAAGACACATGAAAGTTTGTCAAAAGGCACCTAAAGGACTTTAAGACCATGAGATACAAGATTCTCTGGTCTGATGAAACCAATATTGAACTCTATGGCCTGAATGCCAAGCATTACTTCTGGAGGAAACCTGGCACCATGCCTATGGTGAAGCTATGCGGTGGCCTCATCATGCTGTGGGGATGTTTTTCAGTGGCAGGGACTGGGAGACTAGTCAGAATCAAGGGAAAGATGAACAGTGCAATGTACAGAGAGATCCTTGATGAAAACCTGCTCTAGAGCCCGGACCTCAGGACCTCCGACTGGGGCAAAGGTTCACCTTCCAACAGGACAACGACCCAAAGCACACAGCCAAGACAACGTAGAAGTGGCTTCGGGACAAGTCTCTGAATGTCCTTGACTGGCCCAGCCAGTGCCCGGACTTGAACCCGATTGAACATCTCTGGAGAGACCTGAAAATAGCTGTGCAGTGTCGCTCCCCATCCAACCTGACAGAGCTTTAGGATCTGCAGTGAAGAATTGGAGAAACTCCCCAAATACCAGTGTGCCAAGCTTCATACCGAAGAAGACTCGAGGCTGTAATCTCTGCCAAAGGTGCTTCAACAAAGTACTGAGTAAAGGGTCTGAATACTTATGTAAATGTGATATTTCAGGGTTTTTTTTAAATCTGTTTTTGCTTCATCATTATGGGGTATTGTGTGTAGATTGAAGACAAAAAAACAATTTCATCCATTTTAGAATAAGGCTGTAAAGTAACAAAATGTGGAAAAAGTTTAAATACTTTCCGAATGCACTGTATAGCCTACATGGAGGGGTTTTTACGCACATCCAAAATAATAACAGGAGCTGGCTAAATAGCCTGCATAGATAAAAAGGAGGATGTCCAATCACTGTTCTTCTGCTGACAATCTACATATTTTATTAAATCTTTTTAAAGATGAATTTTAAAGCGGTCTCACATATTGATAGTCTTGACTACTTGGTGAATGCATTGGGCATAACAACAAAAAACATATTTTTTTCTGTTTCTAAATACGAGGTTTACGGGCACAAAGAGCACATCTTTCTTGTTCCATGTGCATATGGGCACTGTGTATCACAGCTGGATAGGCTGAGCTTCTGTAGTCAGAATCCATGGCATAACTAACCACGTTGCCGCTAAGACCAGCTTTCGGTTGGTCTTAAACATCTCCACCAGCGCATACTGAAATTGGTGCTTTGGCGCACGTTTTTAAGGACACACCTCAGATATTGCCACCCCTCCCACATCAGCGCGCTCATATAAGACAGGTAAATTACCAATCCTGGCACTAGCGTTTGAGAATTGAAGAGCACTGGCTTTATCAGGTCGAAATCACAAACTAGTGTGCCTTTGAAAATTCAGCTGACTTAACACCAGACGAAAATAGAGCTCTACCAAAGTTAGGAAGAATTTTGGTCCAAATCGGAAGTTAGGTACTATATTTATTGAAAATTATATGAATCCTAGAAATTAAAATGGCAAAATTGGGTGCAATTAATTAGCTTAATTTCTCAGATCAAATTATATTTCAACTAAATAATGTTTCAGGAATGCTAATCTTATTTGTTTTTAACTACAGAAACGATTTCAGCACAATCTGATGCATTTTTAGGTTGAACGACCCATGAACTACATATAAGCAACCCATTCCATTGTTGTAGTCCAATCCAACCTACGTCCTCTTGAGTTGTTTGAGCCAGCCTTGGAAGCGTTCTCCTGTGATCTCCTCGTCGATGGAGGTGTAGTCCACGTCCTCGTCGGGCAGAAGCACCAGCATGGCGGCACCGCCCGTCATGGGCAGCTTCAGGACACCCAGTTTGAGAGAGCGGTCGTACGCCAGGTGGTACTTGTCGGAGCGGAACATCATGGGGACCATGGCAATTTTGTACTTGTTCACGTAGAAGCGCTCGTCCTGGGTGAAGCTGGTATTGAACGTGAGGGCAAACTGGCCTGGTGAGAGAAACAGAAAAGGGAATCAAATAGAAAAGAGACATGTTGCTGTCACAACTGAAATACATGTTGATGTCACAATACCCAACCTCACTTACACACGAACAAGGCTGGGAGCAGCACAGCATCACCCACAAAGCAGTGCTAATAGAGCATTTGTAGATGTTAGGTGCCTTGTTCAATGCAACAACGGCAGTGAATGGCACCTGGAAAGATATGTTTATAAACAGACTGTGCTTACAATAATCTCATTCCCAGACACTTCTGCCCTTTGCGCTTCAGCCTGGGGGCATGGTTATGTTTACAAAAGGTCATAAAATAAGGTGTAAAATACTGTATAATATAATAATAATAATAACATTTGCCATTTAGCAAAGCAACTTTTTTGCGTATGGGTGTTCCAGGTAATCGAACCCATTATCCTGGAGTTGCAAGCACCATGTTCTACTGAACCCCTGTGCCTACTCCTCACCTTGAAAGAAGACGGCAGTGATTAGCATCATCTGGGTCTGGGGGTCGATGGCGCTGACCACCTCCTTCACCTGCTCCCTGGTGTAGGTGGAGAAAAACTGGTTGATGGTGTCCTTGGCAGCCCCGTCGCTGTAGTCCAGCCCCTGGACATTTCCTCCATACTTGGTCTGCACAACGTCTCGGTAGGTCGAGTCCACTTTGAACTGCTGGCGGGGAAGGATGCCGATACCCTGGTTCACAAACCCGCTCTGGGCCATGCTATCCCGGACACTCTGGAACAGTTCTGGCATAGAAAACAATTGAAAATGTACATTTGTATTTTTTTATTTTTTATTCTGACAAACAAACAGAAAAATGATGGGAACAATACAGGGTCAGCCGCAGAGCAATGTAACTTTTTTGAGGTGAAGTCCCTTGCTCAAGGGCACAACGGCAAAATAATCTGATACCAGGAACTCTTCGGTTACTGGTTCGTTTTCTCCTCTAGCCTGGGATTTGAACCCACCATCACCCTCCCACTTACTGGTCTGCGTCTCTATTCTCTAGGGCCAAATACCTGGGATCCTTAGGTGGTCGAGAGCATTCAGACTCAGGCCCTGAAGGAGTTGCTCGCGTGTAGAGCCGTCGGCGCCACTCATCAATGCAGCTAAACCCAGAGATACGGTGAATGGGGAGAGAAGGACGTTGTCATCAGTGGTGCTAGCAATGGCACGGTACAGCCGGGCGGCGAAGTCAGCATTTCTGGTGCTCAGGTCCTGGATTTCCACAGCGCTGGGCTCCTGTGCCAGGAGGGGCATGGCGAGGAGTGGGATGCACGCCAGGAGGGGGAGGAGTCTGGACGTCATGGTTCTTCTTCCGCTTTTCTCAGCTCGCAATGGAAACAAAAGATATATGTTTTAAGCAAAGTGTCCTCAGAAAGTTAAGTTCAACACTAACACATGAACATTTAATTTGTCTAGCGTTTAAGGTATAGTACACTCCAAAATCAAATGTTGCCTGACATTTTCATACAAAACAAATGGTCTAAAATCGAGCTGAGAAATATTTGACAAATTTTGGTTTTGGGGTACACTATCTTTTTAATATTTATATAATTATGTACGATATGTAACAGGCTATTAAAATTACAATATTTTATTAGGAAAGTAAAGTACCTACATATTACAAATAATACATTTGATGGGCAATGCAGACAGTGCTACAGTAGCTTCGGGACCACAACTATGATCTTGTATATAGTATGAGATCCTAGTTGCGCGTCATTCAGGTGCCTGTCATCCGAAATTCATTACAAGTGTTCTGTAAACAAAAACTGATTCCACAAAATAGGGTCACTAATCTAAAAAACTGTCGGTGTCCAGAGTAGCTGAGTAAACTCCACTTCATAAATCTCAATGGAGTTGACTTGCGAAGTGTCAGCGGAGTGTACCTCCGACTACATTGAGTCGGTATCAGTTGATACTTTTTTAATGCGTACCTTGTACCTAAGTCTGTCCTGTGTAACTGCATTATTTTCTTTGGGTGCTGAAATCCTTCATTTTTGTTCAAAGGTCTGTGGCACCGTGAAAGACATGGGCATAGGCGTAGCTGAAGGACTCCCAGTGCATCACTATGGACAGCGGCACTGGCTGCAGCACAGTCAACAGTGGCACTCAGTTTAGCAATGTGGAAGGCTGCATTACCTTCAGCACCAGGCCAGCCGAAGACTGCGCCACAGCTCTGCTCACCCAACACACCTGTGCAGGATTACTAAATCAGCACACCTGCAAGGCATTCCCTAATCAACTGACTGGCACAAGACTGCAGGCTGGACCTCGCTCAAGTAGAACAGTTAGGAAGACAACCAGAGTGTGCCTATGCTCCCACTTCTGTAGTCGGGCACACCTCACTCTTCCCGACAAGGTTCAATGCAGACTTTTTTTAAAGAATATCCAGTCACTTCTGGGTAACAATTAAGTACCTTACTGAGATTCTTTTAAATTAAAATAGTAAAAAAATATGTTAAAAACTGCTTCTTCGCAAAGAGGATTTTCTCAATTATGAATTTTGCTAGGAATGTCTGAGAGTGGTCTGAGTGGGGAAGGGAAAACTGAAAACTAGCTGTTATTGGCAGAGAGATTTGGAACTCTTTCTTATTTGTCTATTAACTAAATTTACCACCAGCTGATGTCACCAGGCAGGCCAAAATAAATTTCTCTTACACTTAAAGGGCATTATCATTTTCATAATTTGACAGTAATAATCCAACCTCCATACAAAATATTAGGAACAACTTTCTAATATTGAGTTGCACTCTTTTTCCCTCAGAACAGCCTCAATTCGTTGGAGCATGAACTCTACAAGGTGTCAAAAGCATTCCACAGGGATGCTGGCCCATGTTGACTCTAATGCTTCCCACAGTTGTGTCAACACTATTTTCTCTATGCAGATTTTAGAATATTTGTATGAAAATGTATCTCCAATCAGATGGAAACCAATTATTTATATAAACCCTGGATTGCTGATGCTATGTATTGGACATGAATATAATAATAATAATAATAATAATAATAATATATGCCATTTAGCAGACGCTTTTATCAAAAGCAACTTGCCGCCATGCGTGCATACATTTTATGTATGGGTGGTGCTGGGAATTAAAACCCCTTACCCAGGCTTTACAAGTGCCATGCTCTACCAACTGAGCTACAAAGGACTACCATCGAGAGGCTTTAAAGCCACCAGTTAGTCAGCCATATTGGCACTCCCCAGTAGGAAAAGTCCTCCATAGGAATTAATGGAATTCTACATTATTTCAATGAAATGTTTTAAGAACAAAATTACATATACCATTAGTCATCTCAAATATATAGACTTTAAGGAAAATATCTTTATATATTGTTTTGTATGTTTAGCAACACATAACATAATTTAAAAGTATGCATTAAGGTGTTTGTAATATAATACATGTGGCAAAAACGAATGAAGACAATAATAAATGCATTTATATAGCTTCCAAAGAGTGACAAGATGGAGGCGTGGTGGCTTCAACACAGCGCCCCCTATCAGTCATCTATTGTATATACAAATCATTGATGGAAACCTAGCTACTGAGACATAAATAGGATGGGCTGGTAGGTTGTATCAGGCTCGTTGACCTTTATTAAAGTACCTTTTTGAATTGATTTTGGGGGGGATTTAACAGATTATGGCCCTGATCTTGGAAGATGGGGTGCTATTTATGTGCACATTCCACAACCATTTAAACCATTCAAGAATAGACAAATAGGCGGCTATTACGCAAGAGTGCATCAAAACACCGTGATATCGTTGTATAAAATAAAATGGAACCCTAATCTAGCTTTAAAATTTACATCAATTTGAGTTATGGCAAGAGACATGGCAATAATATTATTATGCGTAGGCAATTTCAATAGCATGGGTGTAACGAACGGGGTTTCTTCACCGAAGATGATGCGACACAATAGCAACTCATATTTTAAAATAGAAAGGACGATAGAATACTTACTTTTGCACTAAAAAGCCAGCCTGGAAATTGATCAGGATAACGTCACAGATAACATAAAATACGTCTGTGAAGACCTCCGTTCCGCAGGCAGGAATAAACAAGACCGAGCAAGAATAAGGCCATGAACTTGGCGATTTTTCTTCAAAGTAAAAGTCATGCAAAGAATAATACAAAGAGTAGAAATTCGTACAAATTTATGAGGAAATGTTAGCAGTTTAACAATATGAAAACAGGAATAAAGTGAATCGCCTTTATAACACAAATAATATTATACTATTGACATTATTTTTAACAGCATTAAAAGTGATGATTACTAGATAGTTATCAAGGTAACAACAGTAATACAAATAAAACATGATTTATAATGCTACTCTTAATAATAACAGTAATAACAATATTAGAAATAACATATTTATAATAATCAACTTTAGAAAACACTTTAAATCCCATTGTTAATTAGCCCATTCATATTGGACGTAGTAAAATGGACACTCCTTTTATAGAGACACAACGTACACATAATTGTGTATGGTGCAATATGTATTTGCAGTATGAAAAAATGATTGGATTTAATCTGATTGGCCACTCTTTATGGGCCGACAAATGAGCAGCGACACTCCTCTTGGTGTAAACTCTGTGGATTTGGAAACTAGAAGTGCTCTTGAGTAGAATGGACCCCCCTTTTACTGTGACACAAGCTACAGATAATTTTGTGCAGTGCAATAAATGATAGGAGTACACGCACAACAAATAATGTTGACCATTTAGGCTTAAAAAAAACATCTTATAGAAATACTTTTAATTATTCTTTGTATGATAACTAGTAGGAAATATATAAATAATTGTGCACATTTTCCATCATTTTCGCACTAATTATTAATTTACAAAGTAAACAGAACGGGACATTTATTCTGAAGGATTCCAAATATCCATGACCCGGAAGTACATAGTTATTCTTGCCTGCTTCACAGTGGTATCAAATCATTTTATAACAACGCCAGGATAGACCAGACCCTGTCGTTTCCAATGGGGAGCAAATTAATCCTAGTGCGCAGGACTAGCATTTTTTTTCAACTTTGGCAAAGTGTAAAGTCTATAAAATGCAGTCCACTCTGTTTGGTACAGATTTTAGTTTGGAAACAGAAAACTGTATGGAAATCAAATGTTTTATCGATGAGAAAATGTGCAGAATGTCGGCCAAAGTCCATCTCGCTCCATCTTCTCCCACTTCCGGCCACTGGGCTTCCTATCTTAAACATATTTGCTATGAATGGAAACGCCAACCGGATGCTTCACATTTATACATCCGGTGAAATATCTGGCCCATTGGTTGCAGTCCAAAGTCAAAGTAGACAACCCTTAGCCATAGAATGACGTTTTACGTCCGAGTGTACCTTAAAGTGTACCCCGAGTGTACCCTGCATACCACTGCTGGCTTGCTTCTGAAGCTAAGCAGGGTTGGTCCTGGTCAGTCCCTGGATGGGAGACCAGATGCTGCTGGAAGTGGTGTTGGAGGGCCAGTAGGAGGCACTCTTTCCTCTGGTCTAAAAAACAAAGATCCCAATGCCCCAGGGCAGTGATTGGGGACACTGCTCTGTGTAGGGTGCCGTCTTTCGGATGGGACGTTAAACGGGTGTCCTGACTCTCTGAGGTCATTAAAGATCCCATAACACTTGTCGTAAGAGTAGGGGTGTTAACCCCGGTGTCCTGGCTAAATTCCCAATCTGGCCCTCAACCATCACGGTCACCTAATAATCCCCAGTTTACAATTGGCTCATTCATCCCCCTCCTCTCCCCTGTAACTATTCCCCAGGTCGTTGCTGCAAATGAGAACGTGTTCTCAGTCAACTTACCTGGTAAAATAATGGATAAATAAAATAAAAAATAAAAATGTCCCTTGCCCAAGCGAGGGGAGTGATGATCGGAGAGGCAACGTCCTTGGTGGAAATCTTAAAGTTGAGCTTAAAAACAACCAACCTAAAGCTATGAATGTACCTAGGAAGAGGGCTGAAGGGTAAACAACGTGTTAGGACTGCAGCAATCAGTGCGGGGTTTGGGGTTTTAGAAATCAACCACTTTTCTTTAGATGTTAATTTTCTCGAAATCTAAAGAGACAAACTAGATTCGAGCCAATGGCTTAAGCTGTTGAACATATTATCACTCCAACCTCTTGAAAGTGACAAACTGACAAGTTTACATTTTTGTCAAAAACTACTTTATATTGAAGGAGTGCCTTTGATTCGACGGCCTGCACATGCGTAGTTCGGCCCGAGACGACCGTTAGACGCGAAGACGTGTTCATGTGCATGAGTTTAGCTAGCCAACATCGCTTACAAGTGTGATTGGGGATTTCGATTGGAGAAGCAGTTTTAGCCTATCTTCATACTGTACTGTCTTTGGTGGTACCTTCACCTATTGAGTTTTTAAACCTGTCTTTTATACTGGATAGCTAGTAGCCAATAGCTAGCTTTTGGGAAAGAAAATTCCACAGGCTTTTGGAACGAAAGAACAGTTTAATAAGTATTGTTTTTATTTATCACCACCGAACATTTGGAAATAGAGTGCTGAGGAGTGGAAGTAATTTAGCTATTCATTGTATTAATTGGATCTGTAGATTTGCTATTTTCTAGAGTATTCTTGTGTCAATTAACTCGTGACATTACTGGATTGCTCATTATATTAATAAAGTCAAATTTAATAAACAAATACTATAGTCAGTTTTAAAATGTTTAAGGGTACAAGACTGTAATATATGTAAATCACCATGAATCCAATGTTTACCACTGCATTTTAAACAAATAGGAGAATGATTAAATTAGCATTATTTTGGGTTCTGGAGGAGCTGCAGCACCCCTGATAAATTGAATACATTTGCCAAAGTTATATAATTACTGCTGACTGTTCGGAAAGTAATGTAATAATTCAGAATAGCCTACTACACCATGAAAAGGCCTATAATTTAGCCACAGAGGATCATTAGCTTAAAAAAAGTGCCTAGCTGTGGATTGCATAGCCTACAGTTGGGAACGAGGGCAAATCTTTAAGTGAACAGCATGCAGACATTAAAGACGAGGTCGTTTTTATTGATCTCAGTGTCAGAGTGGCCTGTTATTTCAATCATTTGTGCAATATTAAAGATTCTGCCAAAGTCTCCAGTCATGTAAAATGAAGCATCATTGTATAAAAGGCCACATTTTCCCCTGACCGTAGGCTACTAAAAATGTTTCCCCATGTGTACAACTTCTGTTATGCCCTACTGCACTATGCACGTACAATGAGCTCTTCTTATACTTTTTTGGGGTTTATTGGCAGACTACACTCAGCGTATTGCCGCCACCTACTGTACGGGGATAGTAAAATATTCCCCAAAACAAAATATGTTTTGGATGAACAAATTAATACTAAACTACCAAAACAAAAAATACTAACCAAAATTCACGGTTTTCTGTTAAAATCACAAAGTCTACACAGGCTCAAATGCGATGCTTTGTTATTGAGTAGATTTTTTTCTCTCGTGCGCTATGTTACCTCACGCTTCGAACACACCGACTGCGTCATTGCATCACTGCTGCATAACATTTTGCGCAGCTAGGCAACTATACTGATGCAGGTACCTTTTGCAAATGGTCGCATGCGGTTGGACACATGGAGGAGAGAATCATTTTCGCAGTATCCTCAAAACCGTGTCTTTTTGACACAACTGCTGACAGCTACAGGGACATAAACACAAAAAATGCTGCTTGGAGACAAGTGTCCACGATAGTAGGATTGCCAGGTCAGTTTAGTAGTGAGCTTGTGCTAGATGTGGCTAGTTAGCGTTAGCTAGCTTTCGGCGGGGCTGGTCCCGGCCCAACAGCGCGATCAAGACCACCTTCCTCAACGTTGGTCTCATTGTTGAAAGAGCCTACTCTGCCTATCTTGACTATTTATTATTGCATTTCGCTCCAAAACTGCATTTTGGAGGGAAATTATATTATAGGCTCTCACAATTAATTTGAGGATGTCATCGAATAAATAATAAACTTGGCAAATAAATAAATAAAACATTTAAAGAAATTATGCAATCAAACTGTTTTTATGTAATCCCAAATTTTTACTGAATGTGTGCAAAAAAAAAATCTACATTCATATTTTGCTACTTTCTGTCAAGTCCACTCATACAATTTGATGCATACGTTCGATTTATCGAACGTATGCACCACACAGAACGCACTGCAACTGCCTCTGCAACGCAATGCTGCAAGGCAAATGCAGCGTTCCATTGGAAATGAATGTGCTTCTGGTGTATCGAAACGCAATGACGCAGTCGGTGTGTTCGAAGCGTTAGAGCTTCCTCGCGCGTGCACACTTTTTGTTCTGGTACCTCCTAAACACTGGCTGGATTTATCTGACTCGTCTTGTAACTGTGACAACGGGCAGCCTCTCCCCGCTTGGCTCGATGGCATATGTAGGGATTTTGCCAACACAGCCATATATGTACACAGTCATGTATCCTTAACCTTTTTTCAACTGACTATCTTATTTGTTCATTAAATCGGGCTTTATTCATATAATGCGTAATCCAAGAATGTCACGACTTAATTGACACGAGAAAACTCGAGAAAATAGCAACTCCACAAATCGCAATGACTACAATGAATGGCTAAATTACTTCCGGACACTAAGGTTCCGCGGAGCTCCTCCTCACAATTCTTTATATTAGCGACACCCATTCAGTAGATATTTCAGCATTTTTTAGTTATCATTTGTTCATGTACCAGATTGGAATGCAAAATTTGTTTGCTCAAGTAAGTAATGTTTCCTTCATTTGTGAGTAGTTTTACTTGTGTAACGTTAACAATTTAGCAAGCAAGCAAGCTAGCTAACGTTACTTGGCTAGCTTGCTAACGTTAGCTAGCTAGAAACATGAACAGTTGCTAGCTAACTCAATGGTAAGTGCGGTTAAGTTGGATAGTTAACCATCTGATTGTGTCCTTGCTAGACGAGTTATTTAGCTAACTAACTGGCTAACGTTAGGTTTGTTAGCTTGATATCGATGTTTTATTCGTTTTAAATCAATATAGGCCCGATGTAGTGTAGTGGTAAATAACTAATAGGTGGTAAACTCTGATTTTGTCGGTCGCGGTGAAACAGTAACACTTGCTGTACTTTTAATGCATTTTTCCGCAAAAGGTGTGTAAACTGTAGCGCAAAATATAAAGGTGAGTAAAGTGCTTTTACCCTCCACTACCACTGCATAGGCCAAGTATTGTATTTGCTGTTTTTCTTCTTCGGGACTGGGTTGGTGGATCGTATCCATTTTCATGGTGCATACACCGCCATCTACTGTACTGAAGTGTGAGGCCAGTTACGGCCTACCTACATTAAATTCTCTTCATTATTCCTGTTCCTAAAAGGAGAAGGGAAAAAATGCACCACCAACTAATCTTACACCTACACTATATATACAAAAGTGTGTGGTCACCCTGTCAAATTAGTGGATTCGGATATTTCAGCCACACCCGTTGCTGACAGGTGTATAAAATCGAGCACACAGCCATCAAATCAAATGTTATTTGTCACATACACATGGTTAGCAGATGTTAATGCGAGTGTAGCGAAATGCTTGTGCTTCTAGTTCCGACAATGCAGTAATAACCAACAAGTAATCTAACCTAACAATTCCACAACTACTACCTTATACACACAAGTGTAAAGTGATAAAGAATATGTACATGAAGATATATGAATGAGTGACGGTACAGAACGGCATAGGCAAGATGCAGTAGATGGTATAGAGTACAGTATATACATATGAGATGAGTAATGTAGGGTATATAAACATAAAGTGGCATAGTTTAAAGTGGCTAGTGATACATGTATTACATAAAGATGGCAAGATGCAGGAGATGATATAGAGTACAGTATATACATATACATATGAGATGAGTAATGTAGGGTATGTAAACATTATATTAAGTGACATTGTTTAAAGTGGCTAGTGATACATTTTTACATAATTTCCATCAATTCCCATTATTAAAGTGGCTGGAGTTGAGTCAGTTTGTTGGCAGCGGCCACTAAATGTTAGTGGTGGCTGTTTAACAGTCGGATGGCCTTGAGATAGAAGCTGTTTTTCAGTCTCTCGGTCCCTGCTTTGATGCACCTGTACTGACCTCGCCTTCTGGATGATAGCGGGGTGAACAGGCAGTGGCTCGGGTGGTTGTTGTCCTTGATGATCTTTATGGCCTTCCTGTGACATCGGGTGGTGTAGGTGTCCTGGAGGGCAGGTAATTTGCCCCCGGTGATGCGTTGTGCAGACCTCACTACCCTCTGGAGAGCCTTACGGTTGTGGGCGGAGCAGTTGCCGTACCAGGCGGTGATACAGCCCGACAGGATGCTCTCGATTGTGCATCTGTAGAAGTTTGTGAGTGCTTTTGGTGACAAGCCGAATTTCTTCAGCCTCCTGAGGTTGAAGAGGCGCTGCTGCTCCTTCTTCACAACGCTGTCTGTGTGGGTGGACCAATTCAGTTTGTCCGTGATGTGTACACTGAGGAACTTAAAACTTTACACCTTCTCCACTACTGTCTCGTCGATGTGGATAGGGGGGTGCTCCCTCTATGCAATCTCCATGGACAAACATTGGCAGTAGAATGGCCTTACTGAAGAGCTCAGTGACATTCAACGTGGCATCGTCATAGGATGCCACCTTTCCAACAAGTCAGTTCATCAAATTTCTGCCCTGCTAGAGCTGCCTCGTTCAGCTGTAACTGCTGTTATTGTGGATTGGAAAGGTCTAGGTGCAACAACGGCTCAGCCGCGAAGTGGTAGGCCACACAAGCGCACTGAACGGGACCGCCAAGTGTTGAAGCGCATAGTGCATAAAAATCTGTCCTCTGTCCTCACTACTGAGTTCCAAACTGCCTCTGGAAGCAACGTCAGCACAATAACTGTTCATCGGGAGCTTCATGAAATGGGTTTCCATGGCCGAACAGCCTAAAATCGCTATTCGCCATGCCAAGCATCAGCTGGAATGGTGTAAAGCTCGCCGCCATTTGACTCTGGAGCAGTGGAAATGCTTTCTCTGGAGTAAATTAATCACGCTCTACCATCTGGCAGTCCAACGGACAAATCTGGGTTTGGCAGATGCCAGGAGAACACTACCTGCCTGAATGCATAGTGCCAACTGTAAAGTTGGGTGGAGGAGGAATAATGGTCTGGGGCTGTTTTTCATGGTTTGGGCTAGACCCTTTAGTTCTAGTGAAGGGAAATCTTAATGGTACAGCATACAATGAAATTCTAGACGATTCTGTGCTTCCAACTTTGTGGCAACAGTTTGGGGAAGGCCCTTTCCTGTTTCAGCATGACAATGCCCCCGTACACAAAGCGAGGTCCGTACAGAAATGGTTTATCGAGACCGGTGTGGAAGAACTTGACTGGCCTTCACAGAGCCCTGACCTCAGCCAGGCCTAATTGCCCAACATTAGTGCCCGACCTCACTAATGGTCTTGTGGCTGACTGGAAGCAAGTCCCCGCAGTAATGTTCCAACATCTAGTGGAACGCCTTCCCAGAAGAGTAGAGGCTGTTATAGTAGCAAAGGGGGGGACCAACTCCATTTTAATGCCCATGATTTTGGAATGAGATGTTTGACGAGCAGGTGTCAACCTATTTTTGGTCAGGTAGTGTGTTTACCACTATTTCATGAAAATATAAATCGCCACCCCATTAACTCTTCTGCAGTAAAATCTCATACACCCAGGTACTTCTCTGCAGTTGCCACCTACACTCATTAAAAACCCACTACCCCATTACACTACTTTGACCCTATCTGCTCCTGCCCATGCCAACAGCCTGGGAGGATGGGACACCACCCCTCAACACATCCCGTAACACTTCTGAAGTCAAATCTCATATACCCAAATACTTCTCTGCAGCTGCCACCACATCTATTTTCTGTGATTTACGCTCCGTTTCTGCAGTACAGTTGATAACCATTGCTATGACATCTAAGAAGCCAACCTTACTGAAGCATAACTCACTCCTTACCCTATCCCTCTGTACTGGCACAGATCTACTACTCACAGGGATCCTCTCGGAAGCCCTCACCCTTGATCCAGCCTCAGCATGCGACACCCTCTGCACTACTTTGACTCTGTCCACTTAAATCTTCCTGTCTTGCACCGGACACTTCCGATCTCCAGCAACATGAGCACCCCTACAATTGACGCAACTTTATCCACCTAAACTACACAATCCTCTATCCCATGCCCTCCAGCACACTTCCCACATCTCCCTCCTACACACTGCTGCAAGATGGCCATAAACGTTGCACCTGAAACACCTCAGTGGATTCGGCACAAAAGCTCTAACAGTATAACTGATATATCCTAACATTTCTTTGTCTGGTAGAGACTCAACTCAAAAGGACTGACAATGACTGTTTCACCACGCTACCCACCGGGTCTGCGTCGTACCAAACAGCGGGCATCACAAACAACAAGAATTTTCAACTTCAATTGTACCACCTCCACACTTAATGCTACCCCATAAATCACTTCTTTCAATGGTGCCCTGTTCCTAAGAGCAAAGCAAGAAACAGATCTTGACCCAAGTTATGTGACACGGAGTGCTTTCGCCCTCTAGTCAGAAGAAACACAAACAAATATCACAAGTCCACTACAGGTTACCTTCACAGATTCAACTTTTCTCAAATCCTTTCTCACCCACCATGAAACCACAAATGGTTCCGCCAAAAGGCAAGGGATCCACTTCCTCCCAAAATTCCACTCCTACTGGTCCAGATTCTTCTTTATCATGTCTGACACCATTCTTCCTCAACACACATCTTCCCACTACACTCGGCTCTTCTCACTGTTCATAACCATGTCTATACCTCGCCCTTGCCGCGCCTTCATCCTCTACATTGCTTGCAAAGAACGCACTGATGGCGTTTCTCCTAAACACAACTTCTGTTCCTTAGCCCACTTTACAATTCTGTCTACGTCTACTCTCTCCTTCAACAATTTTCACTGCCTCCGCATAGGAGACCTGCTCGACAGCCCTGATCCTCACTACTTTGACCTCCTTCACCCTTCTCTGGAACATGATTCCCATCACAATTGCAGCATTGTGCATCCTCAGACTCAAACTGATATTCCGTCTGCAAATACTTGACACATGGTCAAACTTTTTAAAAATTATATTGTATTGGTTTTTGTACGTATACAACTTCATATACAGTACAGAAAGCCTTTCCTCCTTTCCATTCACAGTACGTGTTAATCAACTAGCCCCAACTATTCCCGGCATGTTATCCCTAAACCATGAAGTCTCGATCCAGTGAGACACCAGATATGACACCTTTCTTCGGTGCCTTACTCTGAAAATCATAACTCTCCACCTCGTACATTGAAAGTTTATAGCGCCACAGAGCTTTCTCCTTTTGCTTATTCGATACACATGAAACACCAACATACTGCTCCTGGTCAATCTGACCGACTCCACCTTTCACAATTCTTCCTTCACTGTCTTCGTAACTGCAAACGGGTCTCCCAAATAAAAATCCTTATTCATGAAGAGTACTCCAACCAGAAACTGCGATTCAATTCCAATTTCAGCTTTTTTATAGCTCCATTCTTATTACCATCGTTCAGTTATTCTTACCAACTTAACTAGCGCCAACAGAATCAAACATTGCATCCCCTTCCACCATTAAACAACCTGCCAAATTCAAGCTCATCAGAGATTTGGATATAATGATGATACCTACAGTACCAGTCAAAAGTTTGGACACACCTACTCATTCAAGGGTTTTTCTTTATTTTTACTATTTTCTACATTGTAGAGGAATAGTGAAGACTTCAACACTAGGAAAAAACACACCGGAATCATGTAGTAACCAAAAAAGTGTTACTCAAAGCCACCTTATTGCCTTGACAGCTTTGCACACTCTTGGCATTCTCTCAACCAGCTTCAATAGGTATTCACCTGGAATGCATTTCGATTAACATGTGTGCCTTGTTAATTTGTGGAATTTCTTCCCTTCTAAATGCGTTTGAGCCAATCAGTTGTTGTGACAAGGTTTGGGGTTGTATACAGAAGATAACCTTATTTGATAAAAGACCAAGTCCATATTTTGACAAGAACAGCTCCAAATAAGCAAAGAAACAACAGTCCATCATTAGTTTAAGACATGAAGGTCAGTCAATCCGGAAAATTTCAAGAACTTTGAAAGTTTCTTCAAGTGCAGTCGCAAAAACCATCAAGTGCTATGATGAAACTGGTTCTCATGAGGACCGCCACAGGAAAGGAAGACCCAGAGTTACCTCTCCTGCAGAGGATAAGTTCATTAGAGTTACCAGCCTCAGAAATTGTAGCCCAAATAAATGCTTCAGAGTTCAAGTAACAGACACGTCTCAGAGGAGACTGCGTGAATCAGGCCTTCCTGGTCGTATTGCTGCAAAGAAACCACTAAAAGGGCACCAATAATAAGAAGAGACTTGCTTGGGCCAAGAAACATGAGCAATGGACTTTAGACTAGTGGAAATCTGTCCTTTGGTCTGATGAGTCCAAATTTGAGATTTTGGTTCCAACCACTGTGTCTTTGTGAGATGCAGAGTAGGTGAACGGATGATCTGTGTATGTGTGGTTCCCACCGTGAAGCATGGAGGAGGAGGTGTGGGGGTGCTTTGCTGGTGACACTGTCAGTGATTTTATTTAGAATTCAAGGCACACGTAACCAGCATGGCTTCCACGGCATTCTGCAGCGATACACCATCCCATCTGGTTTGTGCTTAGTGGGACTATCATTTGTTTTTCAACAGGACAATGACACAACACACCTCCAGGCTGTGTAAGGGCTATTTGACCAAGAAGGAGAGTGATGGAGTGCTGCATCAGATGACCTGGCCTCCACAATCACCTGACCTCAACCCAATTGAGATGGTCTAGAATGAGTTGGACCACAGAGTGAAGGAAAAGCAGCCAACAAGTGCTCAGCATATGTGGGAACTCCTTCAAGACTGTTGGAAAAGTATTCCTGGTGAATCTGGTTGAGAGAATGCCAAGAGTGTGCAAAGCTGTCGTCAAGGCAAAGGGTGGCTACTTTGAAGAATGTAAATATAAAATATATTTGGATTTGTTTAACACTTTTTTTGGTTACTACATGATTACATATGTGTTATTTCATTGTTTTGATGTCTTCACTATTCTACGATGTAGAAAATAGTAAAAATAAAGAATGAGTAGGTGTGTCCAAACTTTTGACTGGTACTGTATGTCTCCACTCTAACAATGGGATTCGTTGTCCACAGAGCGGAATGGTGGGCTGTCAAGCTCCCGCCTCTTCCTATTTGGATTGGTGGATACATTTAGTTATTTTAATACTTTTTTGAATATTCGATGAGGGGTGTTGACATCAACCACCTATATTCAATGGAAAGATGCTATGCTACTAGCTTGGTCATGAATATGCATAGCCATCTCAAGGCAACGCCGATATAGTACTTTTCTCTCAAAGTTGTCGGGATGTCACGTGTCCTACTTATATCAGTACAATCGTCAGCTGGTCCTCCTCAACACTTAACGCCACTCCAGTTATCATTTCTTTCAACGGCGCCCTGTTCCGGAGAGCAAAGCATGTCACAGGTCTTGTCCCGAGGCATGTGGTGTGGAGCGCCCGCTCCCTGGATGGAAGACACACAAAAAATAATCACAAGTCGGCTTCCCGAATGGCGCAGTGGTCTAAGGCACTGCATCGCAGTGCTAGCTGTGACACTAGAGATTCTGGTTTGAGTCCAGGCTCTGTCGCAGCCGGGAGACCCATGGGGCGGTGCACAATTGGCCCAGTGTCATCTGGGTTCGGTTGGGGGTTTGGCCAGCAGGGATGCCCTTGTCCCATCGCGCACTAGCGACGCCTGTGGCTGGCCGGGCGCATTGCACGCTGACACGGTCGCCAGGTGTACTGTGTCTCCTCCAACACATTGGTGCGGCTGGCTTCCGGTTTAAGTATGCATTGTTTCAACAAGCAGTGTGGCTTGGTTGGGTTGTGTTTCGGAGGACGCATGGCTCTCAACATTCGCCTCTCCTGAGTCCGTACGGGAGTTGCAGCGATGAGACAAGACTGTAACTACCAATTGGTACCACAAAATTGATGGGAAAAAGGGGTAGAAAAAAATATAACTAAAATAATAATAATCACAAGTCCACTTCGAGTTACTTTCACCGACTCAACATTCCCCAACCTCTTCTCCACCCACCCTGACACCACATGGATCAGCCAGAAGGCAAGGATCCATTCTCTCAAAAAATCTCACTCCCACTGAGCCAGAATCAGAATCATCCTAGTCATTATCCTGATGAGGCTTGAACTCGGTGGTCTTCCCCACATATCCCACCGCAGGTAATTCCTCCTCACTCTCACCAGGTTTGTTTTCTGAGCTACCGAAAACATGTTTTTTGATCTTATTATTTTTGTACTTTGACGCCAATCTTTCTCACCACACCGCTTCCCTCTACACTCAGCTCCTTTCCTTCTTCTCCACGCTCTTTCCGCTCCTTCATCTGCTGTAATAGCAAATGGTTCTTGTATTTTGAATATGACCATATTCCTCCACTCCGGAAACCTTTTATCCTTCTCATCCTCTCGTTGTAGCTAGCTAGCTGCTCCTTCTTTTATGGTATATTAGCGTTCACACTTTAATGTGCATGCCTGCACCTACTGTCTGGGATGGAAACAGGATTCCCAAAAAACTGAACCAATGTGAGTTCATATATTCATACAAACTACCAAAAGAAATAAACAAAACTAAATCAAACTACTTTTCTGTTAAAAATAAAACGGATAACTAGGTCTCCATTCCGTCCGACATTGTTTCAACTTCTTCTGTGTTCTAGTCCTTAGAATCACTCTCTTCTATAGTATAGCGTACCACAGTATGAGTCATAATACCCATAAACCTAGCGGTAAAACATGGAAATGGTTCCAATAGTTTTTCCGCCATTCATTTTTCCCATAGTGGTTTTTAAAAACACTTAAAATAAGGGCTGTGCTCCGTGTAGGCTTACCCTGGCGTGACGTTTAGATACCTTGTACTAGAGAGATTTACACAATTGACTTTCATTAACATATTCGGCTGTATTTAACACCCAAAAAGGAAATGATATTTAGCTGCTAATGTAGCTATCATAAACAACTTCAAATGGCATGATGATCTAGATAAGACTGCCGAATCAGGGCAAAGGTAAGAATCTATGGATTAACTATCTAATGTTAGCTAAATGTAGTAATGAATAGATTAGCTACATTTCTTTGAATTGACAATTCTGTGAACTGTCTTACGCAAGTTTTAAATTGACACAATACCTGTTAACAAAGTTGTCAGATGACTTACAGGAGCTTGCAGGGATTTGTAGTCTTGCATGATGTCTACTTTGATGCTAAGTAGCATTTTCAAATTTGGAGTAAATAGAGCTGAATATATTGATAAAATGTACCTTGTCTGAGAGAGATTTACATGGTTATCAAAACGTCAAGCCAGGGTAAGCCTACACTAAACAGTCCTTATTTTAAGTGTTTCTAAAATCCCCTATGGAAAAAATGAATGGTGGAAAAACGATTGGAACCATTTCCTTGTTTTGACCGCTAGGTTTTGTGGGTATTATGACAACTCCACTGTGGGGCTCTATTATGGCGGTCCCCAAACGCAGGTTTTAGGTACATGCCACCACCTACTGTATGGGGTGAAAACTGGGGAACTTTAACGCAGAAAAACACAGGAGAAAGGGTGAAGGGAAAAAAACACTCATATTATTGCAACAGTGCTTGATAATGTAGCCTAGCTTGTGAGCTTTGTCACACCTGGAAGTTAAACTAGGGGGAACAAAGGGTTGTCACTAGTTACCACAGCCACTATATTGTAAAAGTTCATGAACAGTTTTTCACCATTTGGTCTTCATTTAAGGGTAGGGTTAGTCATAAGGTTAGCAGTGTGGTTAAAGAAAAGGGCGATACCTAGTCAGTTGCACAACTGAATGCATTCAACCGAAATGTGTCTTCCGCATTTAACCCAACCCCACTGAATCAGAGACCATAAGCTTGGCACCTAAGGTTAGGGTTAGGTTTCAAATCAATTGAATATCAATTGTAGAAATAGGTGGGGTTTAGCCATTTGTGGCTGTGGTAAATAGTGATGGCCAGAACAGTGTCCAATATCTTGAAATGTCTTTGCTTGCTTACACTCTGATAAACAATGCCAACTGTTATGTCTTCTGCCTAGGTGGTGTCCACTGTCCGTCCAGTGCATCAGGGGGAGTTTTAATTGCTGGTGCAACCTATATAGTGGTCTGATGCATTGCCGAAACGTCCAGACTGGAACCAAACAATGGACAGAGTAGGCTGCCCTGCACGGGTGTCACACCAGTCCTTGAGGGCAGCTGCAGTGTCTGTGGGTTTTCCTTTCTCCATTGCACTTAACTGATCAGCCAATGTTATTGATTTGAGGCCAATGTACACCAGTGATGTACTATATTAGTTAATGTGCAACATCCTGAACTTTACAGATAGAAATGGAATGAAAAGACTCTAGACGATTCCCATTTCTAGATGACAGACAAAATGTATACTGCATAAAACATTTGTATCTGAGCATACGGTAATGTTGCAGCTGAACGGGGCCCTGTTCTAAATTAGACACTGACTAAAAGGGAAAAAGGAATACCTGAATTGTGTTCATTAGCGCGTACTGTAGAAAAACATTTTAAAATAGGAAACACAAACAAGCTTATTGAACAACATTTCACTCCGTTTTGCGTCACTGTCTTCCATTGCGTGCCTACTGAACATGATCCAGCAGACACTGCGGCAGCCCTCCAGGTATTGAGCCCAGCTGTACAGGCATTAGCCCTGCAGGGTTTTAGTATGGCTTCAGAGAAGATGGATGATTGCAGTGGGACACTGGGGCTGAATGTTTACGTCAAAGAGGAGGAGGAAGAGGTGCAGGTGGAGGATTTCGCAATGAAGGACAAGGAGGCATTCACAGTGAAGGAGGAAGAGGAGGAGGAAGCTTTCACAGTGAAGGAAGAGGTGTTGACTTTCACATTTAAAAAAGAAGAGGAAGAGGTTTCAACAGTGAAAGAAGAAGAGGACGAGGTTATCACAGTGAAAATTGAGGAGGGTGGAGGTAAGAATTGCACAAGTAGTCCTAAGCGATGGCTTGAAAACGACATTTCAACTCTTCAGTAGGACTGGAAGTGTTGTTTAAAAAGGCATTATGACGTTCTTCATTTAAGTTCTTAAGGGGATGTTCCACTCAAAATACAATTTAGCATAATTCTAAACACAACTTGGCTGTTGATTCCCCAAGACAATACTTTTTTTTGTATTTAGTTCTCTTATATTGACATGATTTTGTTGAGTCAGTATTGCCATAGAGCTCCATTCAATTTAATTCAGAACATTTGTCAACGCCAAACACGTGTCTGCATTAGAACGTGTCTGCATTAGATTTGAAAAAAGTAACTATTGCTAGAGAAATTCTGTACTTGCTTCAGCTGCTAAAAATGCTAAATGCTAACTGGAAAAGGGAGAAGTGGTAAGGAGCTGACAACTGTTGTTATAACGCCTTCTAGCAAATATGTTATTTTATTTATTATTTTATGCTGATTCTACATTTTTTACTTATTTACAAAATGATTCTCATCCTCACAGGAGAGAGGCCTAGCCCCAGCACCGAGACTAAATGGGGCTCAAAGAGTGGAAAAAGTTTGATACAGGAACTGGACTGGCGAGCTCCTGTGGAGAAACCTCACTGCTGTTCCCAGTGTGGCAAAACATTCTCAGAGTCCGGAAACCTGAAGCAGCACATGCGGACGCACAGCGGAGAGAGACCTTACCACTGCTCCAAATGCGGGAAACGCTTCATACAATTGGGACACTTCAACAGCCACCAGCGCACGCACACGCAGGAGAAACCGTTCAGTTGCGGTGAGTGCGGGAAGAGTTTCTCTCAGAGAATCAATTTGAAGAAACACCAGCTCACACACTCCGGTGAGAGGCCTTTCCTGTGCTCTGACTGCGGGAAGAGTTTCTCTTCATCTACCAACCTAAAAAGACACCAGAGCACGCACAGCAATGAAAAGCCTTTCCAGTGCACCAACTGTGAGAAAAGTTTCACTCATATACACCACTTGACACGTCATCAGACCGTACACACGGGGGAGAAACCTTACACTTGCTCTGACTGTGGGAGGAGTTTCTCCCTCCAGGGGACTTTAAAGAAACACCAGCGCACACACACCGGAGAGAAACCGTACCAGTGCTTGCTCTGCGGGAAGAATTTCTCTCTTTCGGTGGCACTGAAGAGACACCAGCTCATGCACACGGGAGAGAAACCGTACCAATGCTCTCAGTGCGGGAAGAGTTTCACCCAAAAGGGACAGTTAACTCAACACCAGGGCACACATGAACTAGAAAAGCCTTACCCCTGCTCCCAGTGTGGGAAAAGTTACTCCTCAGCCCCCTCGTTAAAAGCACATCAGAGGACTCACAAAGAGTCAACGTCACTCGTAATGACAGCACATTTCAGAAAGTAAATTATTGAACTGGTTGTCTCTGATTGGGATTGATAGCCTACATTTGAAACTATAGATTGTGCCTTAAATGCTTTGTCACGTTCATGTTCAAACAAAACTCTTAGTCCCAATTTCATTTTCTCCCTGAAATGTTCACTTGCACACTCCTTACAGATTTAAAAGGAATGGACTGGTTTGCATTCAGTACCACAGAACGGTGAGCAACCTTGAATTCAATGGAAACGGCACTTAAAAACTTTGGGCCAATTGCAACCATCGATGGCCACCAGATTATCGCCAGCTGATCTTTAGTTAAACCAGTAATTGGCACTAAAATCACCTACACAGCTGATCTCAATTGCAACCATTATTGGACACCAATTACCTCTCCCTAAAGTGGATGTTGGGCTTTACTCTTAGTTCTGCTTTTAAGACTATGTTGCCCTCTTGGGTATTATCAGAACAATTTAATCCAGTTTTTTTAGCAGATTCAAGGTGATTTTAATCAATTTGATAATCATTCCATACATCTCAAATAAAGTATTTAATTTCCTTGTTTTCCACAGCAAATCTTCTATTGCAGTGTAGCCTACCCTACACATTTTATGATTGGAAAAATCATGGTGTAGGGTAAATTTATTTCCATTTTATGTAATCCATTAATGATTTAACTTGTCTAAATAAAATATGGCATTTTTTTCCATCAAGAGAGGTGAAGAACATTTTCCTGAACTGTAGGATACACATTTGAAACTGTATTGTAGGCTATTTTTTTATAAAATTATCTTGTATTGTATTTGGAAGTCGTTATCTTAATTTAATTAAAGTGCTTCATTTTATATTGATATTTAAATTGTTTATCATGTGTTGCCACAGTCCATATCACTTTTATTTACAATATGGTAATTAATTAAGTTGGTCTTCAATAACTTTATTTCTTAGAGTCGCCTCAATGGAGGCATAATTTGGCTTAAATGTGTTTTGACAGGCTACATTTCCAGTCAAATCTTTATTTCAGTATTAATATGTCATTCTTCTATTGATCTATTTCCTATTTTCATTTCGTTCTTCCTGATAGGATATATTACTTCATTGGGACGGAAGTAGTGAACGCAGACAATGACCATTTTCGTTGTCTGGTATCATGCGGGCTTGACACTAACAACATATCAGTCGGTCTGTTAGTTTATTTGGGTGTTCTTTTCATTGCAATCACTGTTATTCTAGCTCAGAGCTCCGTGTAATCTCCCAGAAGTATTGTTTTAAGGAAACCAGGGTTAACACAGTGGTGAGTGCGAAGTTTGTTGCTTGTTTGTTGCAATGAACACGTTGTGACTATGGTGGCCCAGAGAGCAGATCCCATATGGTTTGCTGCATGATTTTCCGATGGTCACACCAATATTGATCAGGCAACACCTAACCACACCCACCAAACAGGAGTAAACGTACCTCAAAGGTTGTTGAAGAAAGGTGCGCACTGTTTTGGGCAACGTGTCGTTCAATAGAAACCATCACGCAACTTAGCAAACGTTGAAGGGAACTGAATGCACCCCTAGTGTTATGCTGCGTTCGTTCGTAACCAAGTGGGAGGTGGGAATTTCCCACTTTTACAGTCGTAAATACCAGTTGGATGCATTCGCATGTTTTGAACTCGTTAAGAAACGTTGCTTGGCTAATGTCCAACAAGCTAGGTAAACCATAAACTAACAGTACAGCTACCATGCTTGTTAACAAATTAGTGTTCAAAAACCATATTAGTAGATGTCTTTTTATAAATTATGTGTTGTTGCATTTAAAGGTCCAATGCAGATGTTTTTATCTAAATATTACATTTCTGGTTAGCAATTAAGTACCTTACTGTCTAAAAACAAAAATAACTTCTTAGCAGAGAGCAATTTCTCAAGCAATGAATGTTGCTAGGAGGGAAAAACTAGCTGTTATTGGTAGAGAGGTTTGGAACTCTCTTTCTTATTGGTCTATTAACTAATTTACCGCCTGTTGATGTCACCAGGCAGGCCAAAACTCCATCCCACCAAAACAGGCAAATATTTTAGGCTGTCTTTTCAAACAGCTCTTACACTAAAATGGCATAATCACAATTTCACAGTATTATTCCAACCTCATAGTGTAGAAATATATATAAAACACAGGAAAGTCACGTTTTGCGCTGCCCATGCTGTCAGTTTAGAACAAATTCTTATTTAGGGCCTACATTGGCAAAACCCGGACAACGCTGGGCCAATTGTGCACCACCCTATGGGACTCCCAATCACGGCCAGTTGTGATACAGCCTGGATTCGAACCAGGGTGTCTGTATTGACGCCTCTAGCACTGACATGCAGTGCCTTAGACCACTGCGCCACCCAGTTGCTACAATAGCACAAATACAAAGATGAGTCCTCTATATATCTATGATTTTCCCTAGTGGTATGTGGTAAATTCCCACCTGCCACTTGGTTACAAACTCAGCATAAGGAATGTGTTGAACTCCCTCAAGCCAGTGCATACACCAATCCAATGGCACTAAGTCTTTAGGGGAGTGAACAAGTGCACAACTTGGGGGAGAAACTAAATTGGGTGTGCACCCCTTCACTAATCCCACTTCTCTGATATTGGACTGCACTAAGTAAGCAGACTGAAGTTCAATGCTCACTGCATGTAATTGCTTATTGATGATGCTATACTGTATTTTATTCATAGGATCTTACTAATATGGTTGTATATATTATTTTTCCAGCTTTGTAAAACCAAGCAAATTCCTGTCAACATTGTTATTGTAAAATGTAATCACCTCAACAGATAGATCAGAACTTCAAGCAACTTTGTCCAACATACAAGTTAGGCATTATCGCACAAATGAATAAATATATCAATGTAATCAGCACAGATGTTACTGATCGGGTTCTCTTATTGATTCTCTTCATTCAAAACATGCTTGAAAAGTTATTTCTTGAAAATGATAAAAGGGGGGAAGAAAGGAGATTGGAAGTTGTAGTTAAGTATTAGGGCTCTATTTTCAGATTACCTTAAACCAGCGCAATTGTCAAATGCATCCTCATTTGCAATTTCAACCTGTTAAAGCCGGTGCTCTTCTACACTGAACATAAATATAAACACAGAATGCAACGGTTTCAAAGATTTTACTGAGTCACAGTTCCTATAAGGAAATCAGTCAATTGAAATAAATAAATTAGGCCCTAATCAATGTATTTCACATGACTGGAGATCAGAAAACCAGTCAGCATGTGGTGTATTTGGTATTTTATTAGGATCCCCATTAGCTGTTGTAAAAGCAGCAGCTACTCTTCCTGGGATCCACATGAAACATGACATAATACAGAACAACAATAGACAAGAATAGCTCAAGGACAGAACTACATACATTTTATTTTTAAAAGGCACATGTAGCCTACATATCAATACATACACACAAACTATCTAGGTCAAGTAGGGGAGAGGCTTTGTGCTGTGAGGTGTTTCTTTATCTGTTTTTTAAAACCAGTTTTGTTGTTTACTTGAGCAATACAAGATGGAATAGCGTTCCATGCAATATTGTCTCTATATAATACTGTACGCTTTCTTGAATTTGTTCTGTATTTGAGGACTGTGAAAAGACCCCTGGTGGCATGTCTGGTGGAGTAAGTGTGTGTGTCAGAGCTGTGTGTAAGTTGACTATGCAAACAACTTGGGATTTTCAACACAATGTTTCTTATAAAAATAAGAAGTGATGCAGTCAGTCTCTCCTCAACACTTAGCCAAGAGAGATTGGCATGCATAGTATTTATATCAGCCCTCTGATTACAATGAAGAGCAAAACGTGCCGCTCTGTTCTGGGCCAGCTGCAGTTTAACTAGGTCTTTCCTTGCAGCACTCAACCACACAACTGGACAATAATCAAGATAAGACAAAACTAGAGCCTGCAGAACTTTCTTTTTGGAGTGTGGTGTCAAAAAAGCAGAGCATATCTTTATTATGGACAGACCTTTCCCCATTTTTACAACCATTGAATCAATGTTTTGACCATGACAGTTTACAATCTAAGGTAATGCCAAGTAATTTAGTTTCCTCAACTTGTTGAACAGCCACACCATTCATTACCTTATTCAGCTAAGGTCGAAAACTTAGGGAATGATTTGTACCAAATACAATGCTTTTAGTTTTAGAGATGTTCAGGACCAGTATTTTACTGGCCACCCATTCCAAAACAGACTGCAACTCTTTAAGGGTTGCAGGGATCACGGGATCCAAACTAAAAAGTTAGCTAGCCACTAAGAAATTTTCCAATATACTTTCAAAACAACAAACTTTTAAAAAACGAGCTCTCCCTCGTTCTCACCATTTGCCTCATGCAGCGCGGCACATCTCCTTTGCATAGATCAAACTGTTGATTGTGGCCTGTGGAATGTTGTCCCACTCCTCTTCAATGGCTGTGCAAAGTTGCATTACATTGGCGGGAACTGGAACACGCTGTTGTACACGTTGATCCAGAGCATCCCAAACACGGTCAATGGGTGACACGGCTGGTGATTATGCAGGCCTTGGAAGAACTGGGACATTTTTAGCTTCCAGGAATTGTGTACAGATCCTTGCGACACGGGGCCATGCATTATCATGCTGGAACATGAGGTGGTGGTGGCGGATGAATGGCACGACAATGGGCCACAGGATCTTGTCACGGCTTGTTGGCATTGATAAAATGCAATTGTGTTCGTTGTCTGTAGGTTATGCCTGCCCATACCATAACCCCACCTCGACCATGGGGCACTCTGTTCACAACAATGACATTAGCAAACCGCTCACCTACACCAAGCCATACTGTTGAAGTCGGGAAGTTTACATACAATTAGGTTGGAGTCATTAACTCGTTTTTCAACCACTACACACATTTCTTGTTAACAAACTACAGTTTTGGCAAGTCGGTGAGGACATCTTCTTTGTGCATGACACAAGTAATTTTTCCAACAATTATTTACAGACGGATTATTTCACTTATAATTCACTGTATCACAATTCCAGTGGGTCAAAGGTTTACATACACTAAGTTGACTGTGCCTTTAAACAGCTTGGAAAATTCCAGAAAATTATGTCATGGCTTTAGAAGATTCTGATAGGCTAATTGACATCATTTGAGTCAATTGGGGGTGTACCTGTGGATTTATTTCAAGGCCTACCTTCAAACTCAGTGCCTCTTTGCTTGACATCATGGGACAATCAAAAGAAATTAGCCAAGACAAAGAAAAATTGTAGACCTCCACAAGCCTGGTTCATCCCTGGGAGCAATTTACAAACACCTGAAGGTACCACATTCATCTGTACAAACAATAGTACGCAAGTATAAACACCATGGGACCACGCAGCCGTCATACCACTCAGGAGGGAGACACGTTCTGTCTCCTAGAGATGAACGTACTTTGGTGCGAAAAGTGCAAATCAATCCCAGAACAACAGCAAAGGACCTTGTGAAGATGCTGGAGGAAACAGGTTCAAAAGTATATATTCATAGTAAAACTAGTCTTATATCGACATAACCTGAAAGGCCGCTCAGCAAGGAAGAAGCCACTGCTCCAAAACCGCCATAAAAAAGCCAGACTACGGTTTGCAACTGCACATGGGGACAAAGATTCTACTTTTTGGAGAAATGTCCTCTGTTCTGATGAAACAAAAATAGAACTGTTTGGCCAAAATGACCATCGTTATGTTTGAAGGAACAAGGGGGACGCTTGCAAGCCGAAGAACACCATCCCAACCATGAAGCACAGGGGTGGCGGCATCATGTTGTGGGGGTGCTTTACTGCAGGAGGGACTGGTGCACTTCACAAAATAGATAGCATCATGAGAATTAAAAATGATGTGGATATGTTGAAGCAACATCTCAAGACATCAGTCAAAGTTAAAGCTTGGTCGCAAATGGGTCTTTCAAATGGACAAGTACCCCAAGCACACTTCCAAAGTTGTGGCAAAATGGCTTAAGGACAACAAAGTCAATGTATTGGAGTGGCCATCACAAAGCCCTGACCGCAATCCTATAGAAAATGTGTGGGTAGAACTGAAAATGCATGTGCGAGCAACGAGGCCTACAACCCTGACTCAGTTACACCAGCTCTGTCAGGAGGAATGGGCCAAAATTCACCCAATTTATTGTGGGAAGCTTGTGGAACGCTACCCGAAACGTTTGACCAAAGTTAAACAATTTAAAGACAATACTACCAAATACTAATTGAGTGTATGTAAACTTCTGACCCAATGGGAATGTGACGAAAGAAATGAAAGCTGAAATAAATTATCTCAACTATTATTCTGACATTTCACATTCTTAAAATAAAGTGGTGATCCTAATTGACCTAAAACAGGGAATATTTACTAGGATTAAATGTCAGAAATTGTGAAAAACTGAGTTTAAATGTATTTGGCTAAGGTGTATGTAAACTTCTGACTTCAACTGTACATGCTGTCTGTTATCTGCCTGGTAAAGTTTAAACCGGGATTAATCCGTGAAGTGCACATTTCTCCAGCGTGCCAGTGGCCAGCATTTGCCCACTGAAGTCAGATCAAGACCCTGGTGAGGACGACAAGCACGAAGATGAGCTTCCCTGAGACAGTTTCTGACAGTTTGTGCAGAAATTATTCGGTTGTACAAACCCACAGTTTCATCAGCTGTCTGGATGGCTGGTCTCAGACAATCACGCAGATGAAGAAACTGGATGTGGCGGTCCTGAGCTGGTGTGGTTACATGCGGTCTGCAGTTGTGAGGCCAGTTGGACGTACTGCCAAATTTTCTAAAACTACGTTGAAGCGGCATGATGGTAGAGAAATTAACATTCAATTCTCGCAACAGCTCTGGTGGACATTTCAGCAGTCAGCATGCCAATTACACACTCTCTCAAAACTTGATAAATATGTGGCATTGTGTTGTGTGACAAAACGGCACATTTTAGAGTGGCCTTTTATTGTCCCCAGCACATGGTGCACCTGTGCAATGATCATGCTGTTTAATCAGCTTCTTAATAGGAGAAAGGAGAAATGCTCACTAACAGGGATGTAAACAAATGTGTGCACAAAATTTGAGAGATATGCGATTTTTGTGCATATGGAACATTTCTGTGATCATTTATTTCAGCTCGTGAAACATGGGACCAACACTTTACATGTTGCGTTTATATTTTTGTTCAGTGTATTTTCAAACCCTAGATCCAAGATTGTTAATTTGACTGTATTATATGAGCTCGTTTGCGCTGAGGTGGGAGAGGTGGTAATATCTGAAGTGTGTCCTTTAAAAGTGCCAATTTCCAGTATGCGCCTGGTGGGGATATTTAAGAGCAACTGAAAGCTGGTCTTAGTGGTAACACGGTTGGTTATGGCATGGATTTTGACGGCGGAAGCGCAGCCAGCCAGCCGTGACGCACGGTGCCCATATGCACATGGAACAGAGCTACAGTATGTGCTTTTTGTGCCTTAAACCTCGAATTTTGAATCATACATAACAAGTGTTTTTTCCCCCCAAATTTTGTTTCATTTGATTAAAAACAAAGCGTAGCCTCCGCTCTCAATGAAGGCAGTTGTTTTGTCATACCCAATGCATTCGCCAAGTAGTCAAGACTATCGATGAAGGGTTTGGCTCGTGAGACTGCTTTCAAATAAATCTTAATCACCAGAGCTTTGTTAAAATATCAAATTTGTCAGCAGCAAAACAGTGAATACATCCTGTGCAACGCCACACCTACAGTATGTAGGTTATTACAGCGCCTTTTATTATTTTGGATGTGCGTTAAAATTCCATACATGTAGGCTATATATGACGACCCATCATGGAACGAGAGCTGAGATAATCTGGTGAAACTCATATTTAGAAACATTTAAGTTATTTTCCTGTAACAATGGCTTGTTTTCCGTTTCATTTGATTAAAAAACAAGCCCTTGTAGTAGGCTACCCTTACCCTACTATAACGAAAGCTGTTACAACAGCAATGTGTCTACTGTATTGTTCTTATCCCGGCCATGTATTGGCCAAAGAGCCTATCCATAAAACATTTCTAAAATGTCAACTTGTGACTTTTGCCAATATTCACAATTCACATAGGCCTACCTGCAGTGCATAGCATACTCCATACGGCTTGTATCCATTCCCATTTCCAAAGACCAGCTCTTGTCCAGTTACCAAAGACGCGCTCCTCCAAACACAGGCTATTCAACATTTTCAGTACTATAACGCTGTATCAACAGTAGGCCAAGGCTATATCTTGTTTATTGAGAATATGCCTCACACATACAATACAATTTACGGGAGCCTAGTATTTTTTATTTGAGGATAAGTGCGATGCATAAAGGCCTATACGCATTTCAGCTAATTACAATAATGTTGACTGTCAACACTCCAAAGATATTGAGCAAACAGTGGATTTTTTTAATACTGTTGCCTATGCTATTTAATAAACTGTAGTATCAATCCACAATGGACTAGGAGAATATTCTGTGCCCCTAACCGAAATTGGAGTTGATGACAACGCAATAATATACAGAATTTGAGAAAAATGCATGAGGTATTAAGCCATGGAAGGCCTTGATTGGCCAAGCCCTCATCACACCTAAAACTTGTTTATTCATCAAAACCCAGCCACTTCTGCCAACTATTGTGTTCATAATAACTGCTGTGAAAATAGCAAACATATTTCTGACACACCCCTAGACCTATAGCACTATGCCAGCACTTAGATTTACCATTTGCATTAGGTTTGTTAAAATAAAACCCTTAGTGTTGTCTCAAACATTAACTAGTCTTGTGATTGGGCACACCTCTTTGACCTGTGTGCCCTGAGTTAGTCCAAAAAACTTGACTGCTGACATGCAAAACATTTTGGGACTGTATTAACAGTGGACTAATTAAAAAGTTTAAAAAATAAAATTAAAAAATAGTTTTTCAGTGGATTTTTCCTTTAAGGCCAGATTTCAATCTTAAGCATTACAGCCTGCTTGACGTTTAAGGGATGATTCCAATTGAGCTCACATCTGCAGCGTTTACCTTCAATGAGATATCTGTGAACGTGATTGATTTGATCTTTCCATGACAGACTGACCAGGTAAATCCAGGTGAAAGCTATGATCCCTTATTGATGTCACTTGTTAAATCCACTTCAATCAGTGTAGATGAAGGGGAGGAGACCAGTTAAAGAAGGATTTTAAGCCTTGAGACAATAGAGACATGGATTGTGTATGTGTCCCATTCAGAGGGTGAATTGGCAAGACAAAATATTTAAGTTTGTTTAAACGGGGTATGGTAGTAGGTGCCAGGTGCACCGGTTTGTGTCAAGAACTGCAACGCTGCTGGGTTTTTCATGCTCAACAGTTTCCCGTATGTATCAAGAATGGTCCACCACCCAAAGGACATCCAGCTAACTTGACACAACTGTGTGAAGCATTGGAGTCAACGTGGGCCAGCATCCCTGTGGAACGCTTTCGACACCTTGTAGAGTCCATGCCCAGACAAACTGAGGCTGTTCTGAGTGCAAAAGGGGGGGTGCAACTCAATATTAGGAAGGTGTTCCTAATGTTTGGTATACTCTGTGTATATTTAAATGCAACTACGGTGTGAAATTCTCTACTTTTTTCATCCAGCAGGTGTTTAAAAACCACACATGAAAATGTGCACAAACGGGCCCTTAAACGTTTCTATCATTTCAACAGTTTTTACAGAGAAATGTTCACATATTAACAAGACATTAAATTAAATGTAAATGAAGGGGTTGAGAATGTCAATAGCTTGAGCCAAGTCATGTCTACTACATTTATAAAGGACGTCACGCTGCTGCTTAGCGAGTACCGCTTCCCCTTGATCGACTCATATCGAGACTTCCAACTCAGGACCTCTGCCCTGCAAACACACGTGACCTCCCTCCTGAAGTGTTCAAACCCGTCACACTATTGAAAAGGCATTTTCCAATGGCGCAAGGAGTGAAACTTCAGGTTAAGGAGTGAGTTTTACAGTTCTCCCATTTGCTACACATAGACAGATAATCAAAGGGTGCATCTCAATAGTTTGAAGCCATCCCTACTATAGCTTCTGCCAATGGGTACTTTATGATAGGGAAGGACTAGAAAAGCAAACAAGCTTGAGCTACCATTACATTACCAATACCCAGGTGATGCAAATATGGCTGGCATAGAATCAGGCGATGGTACTGTATCAGAGTCTCACAATGCTTTAGGGTTGGGACGGTAATGGCCAAGCGTTCCATCTACAGCTTTGTTCAGTACAGTCATGTTGAAAGGGAATCAAAAGAGTACCAACAAATGGTAGCTAAGGGCTAGGATTCAGTCATTGTCTTTCAACAGGTGGCGCCACTCCTACTTCTTCGACTGTTAGTCCCTCTACCGATCAGTGCAAACAAAAGTTACGCTATCTGATGTAAGACAATGGGGTTCCGTTTGAAACAACCACAGCCTAGGTGCATAATCACTGTATTTCAGAAAGTATTGAATTTAGTAATATGGCCCTGCTTTTTTCCCCACTAGGTTGTATATTGTTTATACCTATCCAATGCTTTCAGATCTACAAGTGCCTGGGGGTTAGGGGTTAGGCATTGTTAAATTGAAGCCTGGGCCTTGGTGCACCATACATGCCCACTGCCCCGCCCTCTGTTGTGGCAAGGGTGTGAACTGTGAAGCTTAGTCAGACTTGGGACTGGTTAGCCAGGGTTTTTGTCCCCCTTCAGTCGGCGGACGAGCTTCTCGCTGCTCCGTCGGATGGAGGCGCGCAGCTTACTGAAGGAGCTGCTTCTCTTCAGGGAGCCACGGTCATCCTACGGGGAGAGATAGCAAGGGAGGGTTACACACACATGCTCACCCACATGTATGCATGCAACTGCTCATACACATGTATGTATGCACATGCTCACACACCACACACACATGCTCGTACAGACACAAACACACACACACCAGTGGGGGCTGCTGAGGGGAGGACGGCTCATAATAATGGCTGAAACGGAGCGAATGGAATGGCATCAAACCATGTGTTTGATGTACTTGATACCATTCCACTCCAGCCGTTACCACGAGCCTGTCCTCCCCAATTAAGGTGCCACCAACCTCCTGTGGCACATACACACACAGGCCCAATTGTCTGTATACATGTACATATACACTCATGCACACTCTGGGTAGGGCTATACAGTCACACTGTAGGCAATCAACTGCAGCACATACTTTTATAGACTAAGCGTTTACACAGGCTGCCCAATTCTGACATTTTTTCCACAAATTGGTTTTTTGACCAATCACATCAGATTTTTTCACATCAGATCTTTTTCACAACTGATCAAAAAACCAATTAGTGAAAAACAGATCAGAATTTCGCTGCCTTTGTAAACACAGCCTAAGCAGGACGATCTGGATTTAAACCAAATAGCAAAATTAGAGCAGTTGAAGGGAAAGCAGCTCATAGTAGAGCTGGAATGAAATGAATGGGTTTGATACCGTTATATTAATTCTGTTCCAGCCATTTCAATGAGCCAGTCCCCCGATTTTAAAGTGACACAGCAAGCCACCGCTGTCTTCACTGACATTTTCGACCTCTACCTGACTGAGTCTGTAATACCTACACTACCGTTCAAAAGTTTGGGGTCACTTAGAAATGTCCTTGTTTTTGAAAGAAAAGCACTTTTTTTTTTAAATAACATCAAATTGATCAGAAATACAGTGTAGACATTGTTAATGTTGTAAATGACTATTGTAGCTGGAAACGGCTGATTTTTAATGGAATATCTACATAGGCGTACAGAGGCCCATTATCAGCAACCATCACTCCTGTGTTCCAATGGCACGTTGTGTTAGCTAATCCAAGTTTATCCTTTTAAAAGGCTAATTGATCATTAGAAAACCCTTTGCAATTATGTTAGCACAGCTGAAAACTGTTTTGCTGATTAAAGAAGCAATAAAACTGGCCTTCTTTAGACTAGTTGAGTATCTGGAGCATCAGCATTTGTGGGTTCGATTACAGGTTCAAAATGGCCAGAAACAAATAACTTTATTCTGAAACTGGTCAGTCTATTCTTGTTCTGAGAAATGAAGGCTATTCTATGCGAGAAATTGCCAAGGAACTGAAGATCTCGTACAACGCTGTGTACTACTCCCTTCACAGAACAGCGCAAACTGGCTCTAATAGAAAGAGGAGTAGGAGGCCCCGGTGTACAACTGAGCAAGAGGACAAGTACATTAGAGTGTCTAGTTTGATAAACAGACGCCTCACAAGTCCTCAACTAGCAGCTTCATTAAATAGTATCCGAAAAACACCAGTCTCAACGTCAACAGTAAAGAGGCGACTCCGGGATGCTGGACTTCTAGGCAGAGTTGCATAGAAAAAGCCATATCTCAGACTGGCCAATAAAAATAAAAATTTAAGATGGGCAAAAGAACACAGGCACTGAACAGAGGAACAGCTCATAGTAATAAATTGGCTGGAATAGATTGAATGGAATGGTATCAAACACGTGTTTGATGTGTTTGATACCAATCCATTTATTCCATTCTAGCCATTACTATAAGCTGCCTTTCCTCACCACGAAAAAACTTGACTCGAGTTGAACTTTTGACGGACAAAAACGGACAATGATGAATGCATATATACGATTTCATCCTTGCTCATGAGTCTCTGTAGCCGTAGCCTGAGCGATAGAGAATTGTGCTCTTCCTCACCCCATTCCATTCCAGACTGAGGCTGACCTCCTCTCCCCCGTGTAGGCCACTGTCGTACTTCACTGTGATCACCTCAGAGGTCAGGCTCTCACTACTGCTGCATTGGTTCTCCATGGCCGTGCTGTTCCTGGAGGCCTCAGCAGCTAGAACACACCGCTTCTGGCTCTATACACACACAGACGCACACACAGATGAACCCATGATTGCATGAGCGGGCCTAAACGCAAAAGCATGCATACACACGAATGCATAAACACACACACATCACATGAACACATACAACATGGAAACACACAGCAATACTACTAAGTGTGGGAGGATAAACACATCCTGGCCATTCCCTGGCCAGGTATTTCCTAAACCTTCACATTTCATTGGTATTAAGTCACTTGCGGGTGAACTCCTTTCCCTACTTGTAAGTGGTTACGGTTGTATGTATATGATCATTCCTCACAATCAAATGCCGACCGGATTATCTCCCAAGAGAACTCTCCTCCGTTATTGTCACAGCCGTGCATATCGCCCCATAAGTGGATACCAAAATGGCCATCAAGGAACTTCACTGGACTTTATGCAAACTGGAAACCATATATCCTGATGCTGCATTTATTGTAGCTGGGGATTTTAACAAAGCTAATTTGAGAACAAGGCTACCTAAATTCGATCAGCATATCTATTGCAGTACATGAGCGAGTAACACGCTCGACCATTGCTACTCTAACTTCTGCGATGCATACAAGGCCCTCCCCCACCCTCCTTTTGGTAAATCTAACCATGATTCCATCTTGTTGCTCCCCTCCTATAGGCAGAAACTAAAACAGGAAGCACCCGTGCTTAGGTCTATTGAACGCTGGTCTGACCAATCGGATTCCACGCTTCAAGATTGCTTTGGTCACGTGGACTGGGATATGTTCCGGGTAGCCTCAGATAAATAACAACATTGACTTATATGCTAACTTGGTGAGCGAGTTTATAAGGAAGGGTATAGGAGATGTTGTACCCACTGTGACTATTAAAACCTTCCTTAACCAGAAACCGTGGATTGATGGCAGCATTCACGCAAAACTGAAATCACGTACCACCGCATTTAATCATGGCAAGGCAACACGGAATATGGTCGAATACAAACAGTGTAGTTATTCCCTCCAGATTACAAAAAGAAAACCAGCCCTGTCGCGGACATCGATGTCTTGCTTCCAGACAAATTAAACAACTTCTTTGCGTGCTTTGAGGACAATACAGTGCCACCGACGCGAACCGCTACCAAAGACAGGAACAATGGAGGCCAAGATAACTGAACTAAATGACCATCGCCCCGTCACACTCACTTCTGTCATCATGAAGTGCTTTGAGAGACTAGTCAAGGATCATATCAACTCACCTGTCACCTTAGACCCACTTAAATGTGCTTACCGCCCCAATAGGTCCACAGACGATGCAATCGCCATCAAACTACACACTGCCCTATCCCATCTGGAAAAGAGGAATACCTATGTAAGATTGCTGTCCATTGACTACAGCTCAGCATTCAACACCATAGTACCCTCCAAACTCATCATTAAGCTTGAGTCCCTGGGTCTTGACCCCGCCCTGTGCAACTGGATCCTGGACTTCCTGACGGGCCGCCCCCAGGTGGTGAAGGTAGGAAACAACATCTCCACTCCGTTGATCCTCAACACTGGGGCCCCACAAGGGTGCGTTCTCAGCCCCCTCCTGTACTCCCTGTTCACCCACGACTGGCCATGGCCATGCAGACGACACAACAGTGGTAGGCTTGATTACCAACAACGATGAGACAGGAAGGCAAAATGATCATCAAGGACAATAACCAAGCGAACCACTGCCTGTTCATCCCACTTCCATCCAAAAGGCGATGTCAGTACAGGTGCATCAAAGCTGGGACAGAGAGATTGAAAAACAGCTTCTCTCTCAAGGCCATCAGATTGTTAAACAGCCACCACTAGCACAGAGAGGCTGCTGCCTACCTACAGACTTGATATCATTGTCCAGTTTAATAAATGGAACACTAGTCACTTTAATAATGCCACTTTAAGAATGTTTACATATCTCACATTACTTATCTCATATGTATATACTGTATACTACACTATCTATTGCATCTTAGCCGCTCTGTCACTGCTCATCCATATATTTGATATTTATATATTCTTATCCCATTCCTTTACTAGATTGTGTGTATTAGGTATTGTTGTGAAATTGTTAGATATTACCTGTTAGATACTGCTGCACTGTCGGATCTAGAAGCATAAGCATTTCGCTACACTCGCAATAACATCTGCTAACCATGTGTATGTGACCAAAACAATTTGATTTGATCTATATAGGAATTTCATTATGAACAATACATTCATGTGGACCCTACTATAACTGAACACTTGCCTTTTTTTCCCTTCCTAAAAAATAAATAAAAACTGTAAAAAATAAATAAAACAAATAATAATAAAAGTTAAATAAAACAATTATATTAAGTTAAATAAAAAATATATATTTTTAAATGCAGACCGGACCCACTTGTTTAGGGGTGTGAATGGCTGCCGCCTCCACTGTCTCTGCTGCCTTCAGTTTGCCCTGTCGCCTGTAGAGAGCTCCCAAGTTCCTCAGGGTGCTGGTAATGGTGGCACTGCACGGGGTCAAAGGTCAGGGTTTGTGTAAGCCAGGTAATATTCATTAGTGTACACCGTAGCAAAACCTTTTGCAACAGAAAACTAAAACAAGTCTTTCTTGTTGGACAATTTCAGATATTCCTTCCCCGTTTCGGCCTGTTTTCTTTCATTTCATGCCTAATACGGCCCAGCCTTAGGCACAAATCTAGGATCAGCTTTCCCGCCCCAAATCCTTACCTTAACCACAAGGAGGGAGAATGAGAAACTGACCTTACATCAGTGACTCAAGGGACAAATTCAGCATACTCAGTCAGAAAACTACTGGGTAGATGGTGAATCTTTAACAAAAAAAATTACTAGGCAAGTCAGTTAAGAACAAATTCTTATTTACAATGACGGTCTACCAAAAGGCAAAAGGCCTCCTGTGGGGACGGGGGCTGGGATTAAAAATAAATTAAATAAAAAAATAGGACTAAACACACATCACGACAAGAGAGACAACACTACATAAAGAGACAATATAGCATGGCAGCAACACATGACAACACAACATGACAACATGGTAGCAACACAACATGGCAGCAGCACAACATGGTAGCAGCACAAAACAGGGTTTCTTGGGCACAGACAACAACACAAAGGAAAGAAGGTAGAGACAAAAATACGATCTAGGATCGGCTTCTTGGTAAAGTTGTCTCTAGATGCTGATCTTGAGTCAGTTTAGTATTTTCCCCACTAATGGTTAAGGTTGGTATTAGGGGAGGGGAAGCTGATCCTAGAGCTGTACCTAGTGGAAACGTCACCCGGAGCATGGAGATGACTGACCTGTCCGCTTTGCGAGTTCTGTCCCAGCTGCCTTGATCTCCTATAGACAGACCTTCTCTCTGTCTGCCCTGAGGAGCACACTTTTAAACATGGTCAACAAGAGAATGGTGAACAATGGCTCAGTTGGTTGGAGCATTGGTTGCTGTGCAGGTTATAGTCCAGTGTGGGAAGATTGTTTACTATGGTTGTAGTAGGTGAAATGGGCCTGAGTTTGCTCACCTGTTCCTCCCTCTCCTCTGCCTGCATCCAGATGGACTTGACCTCCCCTGTATCGACAGATACAGATACATACACATACACATACACATACACATACACATACACATACACATACACATAGACAGACAGACAGACAGACAGACAGACAGACAGACAGACAGACAGACAGACAGACAGACAGACAGACAGACAGACAGACAGACAGACAGACAGACAGACAGACAGACAGACAGACAGACAGACAGACAGACAGACAGACAGACAGACAGACAGACAGACAGACGTTAACTGGTGTAATGGAACCAATAGAATAGCCCCAAAAGAGCAAACCCACCCATCCAGCATGCAGGCTAAGCGAAACACAGCACACCTCAAGGATTTGAAAGAGTTAAAGTACTATTTCAACCCAGGTATGGCTGGGAACTAGAGGCATTTTCCATTCTGTTTTCACAATAAAAACTTGAATGGAAGTTGTAAATGATGGGTCCTTACCATTTGTATAGCCACTGGCCTTCTCGTGGGCATGGGTTAGGATCTCTTTGTACAGCACTTCTGCTTGTTTAAACTTCCCCTGCTTTAGGTAACAGGAGGCCTAAGAGAGGAAGGGAGATACTTTTGTATATATAGTGTATGTGGACACCTCTTCAAATTAGTGAATTCGGCTATTTCAGCCACACCTGTTGCTGACAGGTGTATAAAATCAAGCACACAACCATGTAATCTCCATAGACAAACATTGGCAGTGGAATGGCCCTACTGACGAGCTCAGTGACTTTCAACGTGGCATCGTCATAGGATGCCACCTTTCCAACAAGTCAGTTCGCCAAATTTCTTCTCTGCTAGAGCTGCCCTGGTCAACTGTAAGTGCTGTTATTGTGAAGTGGAAACATGAGGAGCAACAACAGCTCAGCCGTGAAGTGGTAGGCCACACAAACTCACAGAATGGGACCGCCAAGTTCTGAAGAGCGCAGCGCATAGAAATCGTCTGTCCTCAGTTGCAACACTCACTACTGAGTTCCAAATTTGCCTTTGGAAGCAATGTCACCACAATAACTGTTTCTTTAGGAGCTTCATGAAGTGTGTTTCCGTGGCTGAGCAGCTGCATAGAAGCCTAAGATCACCATGCGCAATGCCAAGCGTCAGCTGGAGTGGTGTAAAGCTCGTCGCCATTGGACTCTGGAGCAGTGGAAAAGCGTTTTCTGGTTTGGGCTAGTGATCTAGTGAAGGGAAATCTTAATGGTACAGCATACAATGAAATTCTAGACGATTCTGTGCTTCCAACTTTGTGGCAACAGTTTGGGGAAGGCCCTTTTCTGTTTCAGCATGACAATGCCCCCATGCACAAAGCTAGGTCCATGCAGAAATGGTTTGTCGAGATCAGTGAGGAAGAACTTCACTGGCCTGCACAGAGCCCTGACCTCAACCCCATCGAACACTTTTGGGATGAATTGGAATGCCGACTGCGAGCCAGGCCTAATCACCCACCATCAGTGCCCGACCTCACTAATGGTATTGTGGCTGAATGGAAGAAAGTCCCCGTAGTAATGTTCCAACATCTAGTGGAAAGCCTTCCCAGAAGGGTGCAGGCTGTTATAGCAGCAAAAGAGGGACCAACTCCATCTAAATGCCCATGATTTTGGAATGAGATGTTCGACGAGCAGGTGTCCACATACTTTTGGTCATGTAGTGTATCATTAAGACATCATGAGTGGAAATAACGACATTCCAAACATATGACAAGGAAACAAATTCTATACAAAATACTTCATTTTTTACGTCAATCAAATCAATCAAATGTATTTTATACAGCCCTTTTTACATCGGCAATTGTCACAAAGTGCTTTACAGATACCTATTTGTTATGTTCCTGTGCATTTATCAACAGACTATTGACTTGACAGTGATGTACCTGTCAATGAGAGGCTCTATAAAATACAGGTCAGTTGAATTACTAGAACCTTCATTTAGGCACAATCCATAAACACCCATTAGCCCCTATCCTCTAGGCACATCTATAGATCTGAAAGGGATGGATACTGTAGATGAAAGCAATACGGCTGATCTCTGATTGGCAACGTGGACATCCACCATATGGCTTATTATACTAATCCAATCCTTTCACATCTGCACAATGTCCAAGGAAGTAGAGGCTAGGGGTTGTTTCTGGAAACGACCATGGTCTTTCAAAACGTAGTACTAGCCCAGGCACCAGGCAGATTCAGTGAGCTGCTCTGTTTGGGACTAGATGCTAGTGTCCCGGTATTTTCCTTTCATCTTTCCAGCACACTTCTATCAACTGTGGCGGATGCTTAACCAAGCCAGACCATTAAAACTCAGCTCAGCTCAGTAGTGTGGAAAGGGTACCAGTCTCTCACCAGCTTGTTCTTGGCTTTAGCCATGTTGGGGTCGTCGGGGCTAAGCCTGGTCTGGTAGATGTCCAGGGCCCGTTGGTAGTGCTGCTCCACCTCTCCATACTTCCCCTGGTTCTGGCACAGCAAGGCCAGGTTGTTCAGCTGCTTGGCCACGTCAGGATGCTCCTTACCCAGTATCTAAATCAACAGGGGTTAGGAGTTTAGGGTAGGATGAGGTATTTAGATAAACGCAGACACACAGTTTACATAGACATTTTAGTCATTTAGGAGACACTATCCAGAGACTTACAGTTAGTGCATTCATCTTAAGATAGCTAGGTGGGACAACCAAATATTTCAGCCATAGAAAGTACATAAAGTACATTACATTTCCTGAATAAACTTGAGAGCAGGTCAGTGCTAGCAGAAAAAAATGATACATTGAGTGTACAAAACATTAGGAACTGCTCTTTTCATGACAGACTGACCTGGTGAATCCAGGTGAACGCTATGATCCCTTATTGATGTCACCTGTTAAATCCATGTTCTATTATTATTTTTACACACACACACACACACACACACACACACACACACACACACACACACACACACACACACACACACACACACACACACACACACACACACACCCCTCGTGACCCACCTTCTCCCTAATCTCCAGCGCTCGTTTACACAGTGGCTCGGCGTCTTTGTACCTCCCACTCTTCCCATAAAGCACAGCCAGGTTGTTGAGTGTAGCGGCCACCTGAGAGGAGGGTAGGGGACATTAGCCACAGGGTCAGTGACACTCACACAGCCGCTAGGTCAATGACAGCTACACTGACTAGTAGCTGTCAGCCTTAGGATTGGAAGGGGAAGCAGGTATGGGAGCAACACAACAGTGGGGGCAGGGACAAACAAACACAAACACAAAGTGATGGCCAAACACACACATAGACACAAAGTGATGGCCAAACACACACATAGACACAAAGTGATGGCCAAACACACACATAGACACAAAGTGATGGCCAAACACACACATAGACACAAAGTGATGGCCAAACACACACATAGACACAAAGTGATGGCCAAACACACACATAGACACAAAGTGATGGCCAAACACACACATAGACACAAAGTGATGGCCAAACACACACATAGACACAAAGTGATGGCCAAACACACACATAGACACAAAGTGATGGCCAAACACACACATAGACACAAAGTGATGGCCAAACACACACATAGACACAAAGTGATGGCCAAACACACACATAGACACAAAGTGATGGTCATACACACACATAGACACAAAGTGATGGCCAAACACACACATAGACACAAAGTGATGGTCATACACACACCGCCGGGTGGTCCCTGCCAAGGGTCCTCTCCCGTACCGCCAGCGAGTCGTTGAGAAGGTTTGCTGCCTCTTTGCACTTATTCTGGTCCCTGGAAGGAGAGGGGTGGAGGGCCTGGTTACTAGGGTATCGCCACGGCAACCTCAGGGTAAAACCAGGGTTAGGGTTGCCAGAGCTTGGCTGTTTTCAACAACAACAATGGTCCCCATCATGTGAGAAGAGTAACTGACTATTTATCATGTTAAAACCGAATGCTTTCACTGTCAAACATAAGGCTGGGATTGGGCTGCAGAGTTGGTGGATCGTGCTTTGAATGAAATGGTGTGGCTGGCAGGTAGGATATCCACACTAAATCATACAGACAGAAGAAAAAACAAACATTTGGGCCTGGCAGCTATTCCAAAAAGGCGGAGCCTATGTCCTTATAAACTTCCTGCATCATAATGTGCTTCAACACTGAAATTTGACACCTGATATTTTTACTCTATTGGCAGCCACTGCTTCTTTGAAGTTTAGAACCTGCTAGCCCATTGCCATCTGTGGGAAAGCTAGGTGCCCCCTACATGAGGAATGCACAAAACTGGATCAATTACTTAGCTCATGTCAGCTGTTGTCTATTCTAAAGTAACATAATCCTAAATCGATGGTGCCATAACGTTGACCAATTAGTTTTGGAAAAAATAAGAAAATATTGATATTCATATTTAGTCATATATGACTGGAAGACCATAAGAGCACTCATTGAAAGGATACATAACTTCAATGTAGTAAAGACAATAGGCCTATGCTGTCATCACTATAATATGTTTTATGTTCTCTGATCAGATTCTTTCCATTACAAACACTATCCCGTCTTACTCTTATCAAACTGGTGGAACAATATCTGATCGGAGAACATAACTGAATATAACGCAGGATCGTTCCTGTGATCCGTCATCATCTTCTCCGGCATCCCGCGGGGCTCACCTGTAGACCAGGGCCAGAATGTTAAGCATGGTGGCCACGTCTGGGTGCTCGTGCCCGGAGGTCTTCTCCAGGTCCTCCAGGGCCTGTTTGCAGAGAGGCACGGCCACCTCGTAGCGGCCCTGCGAGGCGTACTGGATCACCAGGTTGTGGAGCGTACGCAGACGGCCTGGAATCTCGTAGCCACCCTGGTTGGCGGCAGCCATCGCCACATTGCTACTGTGCTGCTGAACTGAAGGGAATATGGAGTCTACCTTATTTAATGACATAGAAACTGTGACATTATCGCTACCGCTAGTTTACTAGCTAGTAATACTAGCTTGCTAGCTGCTAGCTTCTAATACATGCGACAAATCATTTGTGCCACTGACAAAATAATACCACCAACACCATTACAACAATTAGTAATTGTACTATTGTCGTTAGGGGAATAAAAGTTTCTTTTGTTTCTTTTTTGTGACTATCATTGCCGTTACTGTTAGTGTTTCACTGTTCCAGAGAATGTTTGAAAGCTACATAGTAGGCCATTCTGATACTGCAGACGATTCTAGATTAGATTACGGTAATAATCCCGGTCTCTAATCCCCTGCCCACCCAGTGCTTACTGCCATGGCCCTGGTTCTCCTCTTCGTCATTGCGGAAGAGGTCATCCAGTGTCTCCTTGCTGGAATCCATCTCTTCCTGGTGAGTAAAGCTAGGGTTGTATTATCACTAACGTTAAGGCACACACAGCTAACAAGAATTGTTCCGAGTGGGTTAAGTTCCCACTCCTGTCTGACTGAAAAGAAAGCCCAACAAAACTTTGAGAACATATCAGGTGATTCATGTTCTGGATACATTGACAATGTGGAAGAAAAACGTCCCTGTTCATGTCATCACCCTGCAATTTTTGGACTGTCCTGGAATGGTTTTGCGAGAAAATAAGTTGTTAGAGATGCTAGAATGCTATCTGTAACATTGATGAATTGTTCTGGGAACCAAAAGTTGTTGGCTTGGCATGCATTCACACATTCTGTGGCACTGTTGAACCCATGCTTGTCTCTAAAAGTCTCCTCTTTAGTACCTTGACAGAAACTCTGGCTTCTTCTGTACCTTCTGTTATAGCATGGATCCCACTGCTGCCACCAAAAACCATTAATCATATTGTCTGACCTGCATTTGAGTATAAAGTTCTCAAACATGATCTAGGAAATGTTGCTGTCTGCAGGGACTTAAATCCCAATGGCTCCCGAGTGGCGCAGCGGTCTAAGGCACTGCATCTCAGTGCAAGAGGTGTCACTGCAATCCCTGGTTCAAATCCAGGCTGTATCACATTCGGCTGTGATTGGGAGTCCCAGAGGTGTGTTATCTGGGTTTGGCCTGAGTAGGCTGTCATTGTAAATAAGAATTTGTTCTTAACTGACTTGCCTAGTTAAATTAAGGTTCATATTTTTTTTTAAATAAATGCTGAGAGAGAAAGTTTATACTAGTCTAGCAATATACATATTTCTTTTTTTACAATTCCTGATGGCTAAATGAGGTGGATTATTGCCTGTAAGTTTGTTTTTGATCTGATAAAATGTATTTATGTTTTACTTGAAATCAGTTGAAAATCTCTAAATAAACTATGATGAAAAAAAAGAATCCTAATGTGGTGCTGTGGCGGTGACTATTGACTCACGGGGGACGAAAGGTCATCGCCGTCGTCGTCATATCGCCGGAGGCAGCTCATGAACTCCAGGTGCTTCCTCTCCTCCTCCAGCTGCGCCACACTCTGCTCGCTCTCCTGCAGCCTCCACTGTGCCCCCGCCAGCTCGTCCCGCAGCCACTGGTTTTCCTGGCACAGCTGCCTCACCTGAGCACGCAGCTTCTGCTTCTCCGCCTCCACCATGCTAAGGTGGGCCGACAGGGCCAGCAAGACCTGGGGAAGGGGAGGTAGGAAAATAATTATTGGAAAAGACAATATGGCCGCCAGTCCACCCATCACACTTGCATGGGAATGTCCGTTCTCGTAATTCTATTTCTATGGGTGAAAACCCAGATAGGCCTTTAACCTGAAACTGCATAGGTTTTTCTCAGGGTGCCATGTCTTGCCTTATGGTTTGTTCAAGACAACTGGGAAATCAGAAAAATAAGAGGTCAAATCATGACGTCAGGGATCTTTAGGTCGGAAAGTCGGAGCTCTAGAAAGAGGCCCGAGTTCCTGAGTTGAAATTCCGAGTTGGAAGTCCGCTCAAAACAGCAAGCAAGTGTCATCTGACCTCCCATGACATGACCTCAACCCTAACTTGATACATACTGACAAGACTATGCTAATTGCTCTAAGCTAAAGAAAGCTTACCCCAGCTGCCACAAGCAGTACCCTTAACCTCTGACCTCGGTCAGGTCCATCAGGCAAAACAGAAGTGAAACAGGAAACACAGTGGCTAGCTACAAATTGAAAAACGCTTCTCCTCCTCACCAATGTTAAGATAGACAAAGAATGAGAAACAGATATTCTTGATCCAAAATCTGAGCGCAGTCCCACATGTGATTTTGACTAAGAGACTGAAACATTAACTTAAGAGTTTTGGCATATAATGTACCATAGACATCTGACTTGTACATCACCCACATAGGCTGCTACAGCCACAACGTGTTTGTGCATTTTTTATTCCTGCCACATGTATAACCATAATAATCAAATAAAGAGTTTTACTTTTCTACACAAGAGATTGCCTATGAATGTCAAGAAAGTTTTTGTCCTGCAGACATTTATTACATCAGCAGCATCTGTTCTTCATCTGCAAATTGCAAAGATTACAATTCAATGTATCTGACCTGCGCTTCGCCCAGCCCAAGCTCTAGGGTGTCCAGTGAGCGGCGGATGGCCCTGGCCTTCTCCTGGGCAGGGCTGGGCTCCTCATGGTTCTGGCTCCCCTCCACCTCCAGGCAGTGCAGGCTCCCCAGTAGGCCCTCCAGGAGAGAGTGGTGCTCTAGTCTCAGGGCCTCCATCCCCTGGATCACCTGCCTGGTCTGGCCCAGCATCTCCTCCTGGGTTGTCCTACGATCGCCCAAGACCCTCTGCGGTGCCACCAAGGCAGGTGCGTTTTCATACATCCTGGGGAGGGATGGAGGGTGGGGAAGAGAGGACATGGAGAAAAAAAGAGGGATTAGGTCCTAATTCAATTAAATTAGAAATAGATTGTGTAGTAGAAGAACCCTATTTTGTCTGGGCTTCGAGGGCTGCAGCACTGCTGGTTTTAATCCTTTCCCTCTTATCTGGGACTGATTCTGACCTGGGACACCAGGTGAGTGGAATCTGTGGGAAATCCATGTCATTTATCAATTAATTAACTACAGATGCAGTATTTTATACACACTGCACAGCATGTTGCACTCACCTGGGTAGAAATCTGTGAGAGAAAGGCAGACACATAATCATTTAATTTCCTGGTGATGATGAGGATGTGTGGCATTTGTTTTTTCAATGTAATGCAGTCTTTTTCCCAATGCGATTTGGACCAAGGAGAGTGCAGCATGCTGTGCTGTGACGCGCCCCCCCAAAAAGACTGCATCTCAGAGAGAAAAGAAAGTAGTAGTGCTCTGGACCTTGAGGTTTGGATTTCAATACCCCTGATGTAAAACAGTTGGCTGTTAGTGCTGTACATGATCAATCCAGGAAGCAATGTTATCACACACCAAGTAAGGTGATCAGAGTTAATTTTGGCAGTGGTTATTCTACTGTCTTCTTTATTTTCCCCTTGTGTTGTCAATCAATAAAATGATATTGTCTTTGCTGCGAGAACACACAAATTAATCCTAAACGTGTTAACAAGAGCAGGGTATTTAGTTTAACTTGAAAACAGCAGTATATTTTGTTAAACCTACCTTAAATTGAGAATTGGGAGACAGAGAGACGCTGATCCTAATCCTGTGTTGATGTGAGGCACTGTAAGCACAATGAAGTAGTGTGATGAAAGATTTGTCCACAGCTTAGCCACACCCTATGAGTAAGACAAACGAATATGGCACTAACACGCACCCAATTAAATACAGTATTTGGATTGGCAATGAAACATTGTGCATATACTAATACAACACACAGACACACACATTCAGGCACAAACAGACAAACACACACAAGCACTCTCTGTCTCTCTCTCAAACTTAGAGCCATGGACTCTCACTCACAAACTCCCACAGAATCCCAAACTCATCATCTCAAGCTCACCCCGGTCTCGTTCGCAGCTAAAATTAGATATTCCCATAGTACCCTGACCCCCTGCAGAGGGGTCGCTGGCTAAACCCAAGGAATGCTTTTGTGAATGGGCACCGTGGACGGGCCTCAACAATGGCCTGACCCACCCATTATACAACCCCTCCCAGTATGATTTGGGGGCAGAGGTTTGAGTCCATCATAATAGGGGGGGCGGTGGGGGGGGGGGGGGGGGGGGGGGGGGGGGTGCTGCTACAGACATTTCATGAGAGGAGGGATGTGCAGTCTGCAAATGAAATGTTGTCCTATTTGATTACCGTGGATGGAAAATATTGTTATTCATTGTCCTATAAGACCAGTGGAATATAGTGAAAGACATGCCTGACACATTATTGATTAATATACACCCTGTATGACTTATGGGACCAATGGAATTAAATATGAGATATTGAGATATAACACATATTGAAGCCAATCCATACACATCATAAAAAAATTATGCATGTGAATATGTGATATAAATACACATAGAGCTATCATAATTTATAGATTTTGTGACATCCCACAGCCACAATATCCTGGTGCTGCTCTGTGCCAGAATGTTAGCGGAAGTCCATTGTAAGAGTCATGGTGGCTAATAGATAACATTGTCTTCTCTGTTTCTAGGCTGTAGCCTATTAGTCACCAAAACAAAGAGTTCCATGCCAACTGTTACTAGGACAGCTGGACACCGCCTCTTGAATGAGTGGGAGTGCTCCTGGGCTTGAGGCACAGTGGAGGGCACAAACTACCTACCGTGTGACGTTCAAGGCAACTGCCTTCGAGAGAAAAGCTCCATGCATACTCAGGCTGTACAACTTATGTACAATGCATTTGACACAATGGTTGCAATATAACGGATACAGTATGTTAGTTACACAACATAACGTTTGTCAGTCTTGAACTTAGGCATGAGAATAGCATGCTATTCACCCGCTATTCGTTTTGGGTGGAGATGGAATAAATGAAGGTGTGGCAGAGCTGTGTCTACAGAATAAGGTCTAGCGAACATACCTGTTCCAAGTGGAAAAATGATCTACTTCTGAAAGAAATTACACCATTCTCCATGCACTGTCATTTACAAGTTGATAAGAGCTAGGTAATAAATGAGTAATCCGTTTGGATAAGGGAATGTGAAACCAGTCATATGTGTCACGGCCGATGCTGGAAGAAGCGGACCAAGGTGCAGCGTGGTAAGCATACATATTTCTTTTTTATTTGAATGTCGCCAACAAAACAATAAACAATACAACACGACCGTGAAGCTTAACAGGGCTATGAAGCCTCTAAGAAAGTTAACTTCCCACACTGAAAGGAGGGAAAAGGGCTACCTAAGTATGGTTCCCAATCAAAGACAACGATAGACAGCTGTCTCTGATTGATAACCATACCCGGCCAAAACATAGAAATAAAGAAACATAGAAAACAAAACATAGAATGCTTTGTTGCTTCGTGTCCGATTTCAAAAAGGCTTTACAGCGAAAGCACACCATATGATTATGTTAGGTCAGAGCCTAGTCACGAAAAAACATACAGCCATTTTCCAGCCAAAGAGAGGAGTAACAAAAAGCAGAAATAGAGATAAAATTAATCACTAACCTTTGATGATCTTCATCAGATGGCACTCATAGGACTTCATGTTACCCAATACATGTATGTTTTGTTCGATAAAGTTCATATTTATATCAAAAAATCTGAGTTTACATTGGCGCGTTATGTTCAGTAATGTTGTGCCTCGAAAACATCCGGCGAATTTGCAGAGCCACATCAATTTACAGAAATACTCATCATAAACTTTGATAAAAGATACAAGTGTTATGCACAGAACTAAAGATATACTGTACTTCTCCTTAATGCAACCTCTGTGTCAGATTTCAAAAAAGCTTTACGAAAAAAGCACACCTGCCATGTTGTGGAGTCAACAGAAGTCAGAAAAAGCATTATAAATATTCACTTACCTTTGTTGATCTTCATCAGACTGCACTCCCAGGAATCCCAGTTCCACAATAAATGTTTGTTTTGTTCGATAAAGTCCATCATTTATGTCCAAATATCTCCTTTTTGTTAGCGCGTTTAGTTCACAAATCCAAACTCACGAGGCGCGTGCAAGTCCAGGCGAATGTTCAGACAAAAAGTCCAAAACGTTATATTACAGTTCGTAGAAACATGTCAAACGATGTATAGAATCAATCTTTAGGATGTTTTTAACATAAATCTTCAATAATGTTTCAACCGGACAATTCCTTTGTCTTTAGAAATGCAATGGAATGCAGGTCGCTCTCACGGCCACGCGCATGACCAGCCCTTAGTCAAACAGCTCTTATTCTCTCCCCCTTCACAGTAGAAGCCTGAAACAAGGTTCTAACGACTGTTGACATCTAGTGGAAGCCTTAGGAAGTGCAATATGATCCCATTTACACTGTATATTAGAAAGGCAATGAGTTGAAAAACTACAAACCTCAGATTTCCCACTTCCTGGTTGGATTTCTCTCAGGTTTTCGCCTGCCATATGAGTTCTGTTATACTCACAGACACCATTCAAACAGTTTTAGAAACGTCAGAGTGTTTTCTATCCAAATCTACTAATAATATGCATATATTAGCTTCTGGGCCTGAGTAGCAGGAAGTTTACTCTGGGCACGCTTTTCATCCGAACGTGAAAATGCTGCCCCCTATCCCAAACGGCAGCAAACTGAAGCAGAAAAGCTCTGTGCATACTCAGGCTTTACGACTGATGTACAATGCATTTGACACAATGGTTGCGATATAACGGATACAGTATGTTAGTTACACAACATAATGTTTGTCAGTCTTGAACTTAGGCATGAGAATAGCATGCTATTCACCCGCTATTCGTTTTGGGTGGAGATGGAATAAATGAAGGTGTGGCAGAGCTGTGTCTACAGAATAAGGTCTAGCGAACATACCTGTTCCAAGTGGAAAAATGATCTACTTCTGATAGAAATTACACCATTCTCCATGCACTGTCATTTACAAGTTGATAAGAGCTAGGTAATAAATGAGTAATCCTTTTGGATAAGGGAATGTGAAACCAGTCATATGGCAGCAAACTGAAGCAGTAAAGTTTATGAAATCCTGTGCCATTATGCAGAATTTAAATTGTATGGCTTTTTAACTTGCAGGGATGGGCATTCTCGAATGTCTTCATTATAGGCTACCCTGACTTTCTCTGTCTCCTATTTATATCATGTTAAATATCAGTATTGACAATCAGTAGGCCTAATAACCAAACAAATTAAACTGCCAATTTACTGTTAGTTCCCTTCAGTTGGTATAGCCTACATTATTATTCCATATGGTTTCATTTACCTTCATTTGCTTCCTCTGTAAACGCCGTCATGGCCATGTGCTTGTTGCTGAGGATCATTAGTAACAGTTGATAATATATAAAAAAGAAATGTAGGCTAATTAAATCATAATGAAATGGAGCGCAGACCAAGCCGTAACAGTTTGAAACCGACCCATTGCGCAATACTAGGCCGCGTCACCAGACAGTTTCATGGATAGTGCAGGCAATAGACCAGGGAAGAGGCTACTATTGTACACTATTCCCCTTATTATAATTATATGTACAATAATCTTCCAACCTTAACATGGGTTGAATCACTGAATGTGTCAATTTCTTTCATGAGTAAAGGCTCTCGAAACCATTTTTTTATGATTCATAAATACCTTCCTAAACCTAAATAATCTACATAATTTTTTCTCTACCAATTGATGCTGAAACAGAGACGAATATGCATATATTTAGACGGTTTTCTTTAATTGATCCCTATTATTCTGAACCTGTACTCTCAATATATTCCAGCGTGTCGACAAAATTCTAACTAAAAGGTGCATCACATTAAAAGGGATGGCTTAAGATAAATATACTGAAAACCCCATTGAATTAAAAATCTGTTGGCCAGGAAGTGGGAGGGTTTTCAGCGGTTGAATGAAATGTCTTCAGAACGCGCGAGGTAGCCACACCCGCAGAGCCAAATAAGGTAAGTCTGAATACCAAATACTGAGAAGTACGTAGGAAAGGCATAAATTCTTAAGTCGGGATCGGGCCCTTATACATTTCATACGAGCTACAAACTACTTTAAAACTGGAGGAGAGAGTGTCGCTGTCTGAGTTCAAAGCTCTGATAGAAGAAAATGTCATTGACCATTGTAATTGTTTTTAATGTATTGTATTGTGCTCTTGTGTTATGTATACACTCCTGACATCTCGCCATGTGATCCTCACAAAACCTCAAGGGTCTTTTTCCTGGTTACATAAATAAAAAATATACATATGCCCATCAGGGGCACACTCAGTGTCTTGTCTCACATCTTTATACTGGTTTCATTATGTAAGCCTCGAATGAACAATGAAGGTCAATTGTTTATATTAATTTGCTCATTTGGGGAAACAGCACAAATATCATTTAGGTTAGTATGATCATAGTGTGGCACTTAGATCACTGCTGTGTATTGGCCTAAAGACAGTTATTCGACTCATACAAAAGGGTACACCAATTGTCTTTGAGGTGGTTGAATGAATGGAGTGACAGGGATTGAATCAGAGCTGCTACATTAGTAAACACACAAAGATTCACCAACCACGTTTCGAGGAGATAGCTTTCCCACAAATTATTCCTTATTCACTGTGCACTTTTTGGTAACCTTGTTCAATATTGAACCAAAGATTCTGATTTCTGGTTCTCAACCCACTCTTTCTCCCCAATGGTACAGAATAAATGGAACTCACAAGTAGATGCATGCATTACACAGGAAGCCACAGCAAGTTATTATGAAAAGTCATGTGAACATTTTTTTTATGTTGGGGAGGGGGTTCATTTTACTACTGTCAAACAAATTATGTCATATATATTATATGTCCAGGTTCCAACGTGAATAATATAAACTGTACACAGGTGCCTTGACACCTTACCTAACCAATAATGTTCCTAACTCAATGAACATGCAATGAAAACAGTGGTGAAAGAGATCTTTACCACTGTTGTTCACTGTAAGCATCTCCTAAAAAGGTACTTCTGCCAGGAAGCTACTAGAATGTAGAGAAGAGCTCTCCAACCCTGTTCCTGGAGAGATACCGTACAGTAGGTTTTCACTCCAACCCCAATCTAGCTCACCTGATTCTAATAATTAGCTAGTTGATAAACTGAACCAGGTTAGTTACAACTGGGGTCGGAGCGAAAACATACAGGGTAGCTCTCAGGAACAGCATTGTAAATCCCTGATGTAGGCTATGTGCTGTACACTGTATAGTCTATTTGTAATGTCAATGAAATACTTGTAATATAATGGTGGCAAATAGAAAGACATATTTTGGCCTTCCTCTCTGCATATAAAACAGGGATGAGGACCTTTTTAACTGAATTGAATAATACTTGGTTATTTGAATAGATCTATATGTATCTTTCAATTTGTAAATTATTGTCAGAATATTATTTCCTGTATCAGATATTGATACTTTTAAAATATGGTAATACTTTATCCAGGTATACTGGTTTATAACTTGTTATACAGTTGAAATTGGAGGTTTACATACACCTTAGCCAAATACATTTAAACTTAAGCTTTTCACAATTCCTGTTAGGATCACCACTTTATTTTAAGAATGTGAAATGTCAGAATAATAGTAGAGAGAATGATTTATTTAAGCTTTTATGTCTTTCATCACATTCCCAGTGGGTCAGAAGTTTACATACACTCAATTAGTATTTGGTAGCATTGCCTTTATATTGTTTAACTTGGGTAAAACTTTCGGGTAGCCTTCCACAAGCTTCCCACAATAAGTTTGGTGAATTCTGGCCCATTCCTCCTGACAGAGATGGTGTAACTGGGTCAGTGTTGTAGGCCTCCTTGCTCGCACACGCTTTTTCAGTTCTGCCCACAAATCTTCTATAGGATTGAGGTCAGGGCTTTGTGATGGCCACTCCAATACCTTGACTTTGTTGTCCTTAAGCCATTTTGCCACAACTTCGGAAGTATGCTTGTGGTCAATGTCCATTTGGAAGACCCATTTGCAACCAAGCTTTCACTTCCTAACTGATGTCTTGAGATGTTTCTTCAATATATCCACATAATTTTTCATTCTCATGATGCCATCTATTTTGTGAAGTGCACCAGTCCCTCCTGCAGCAAAGCACCACCACAACATGATGCTGCCACCCCCGTCCTTCACGGTTGGGATGTTTTTCTGCTTGCAAGCCTCCCCCTTGTTCCTCCAAACATAACGATGGTCATTATGACCAAACAGTTCTATTTTTGTTTAATCAGAACAGAGGATATTTCTCCAAAAAGTACGATCTTAGTCCCCATGTGCAGTTGTAAACCGTAGTCTGGCTTTTTATGGCGGTTTTGGAGCCGTGGCTTCTTCCTTGCTGAGTGGCCTTTCAGGTTATGTCGATATAGATCTAATTTTACTGTGGATGTGGATACTTTTGAACCTGTTTCCTCCAGCATCTTCACAAGGTCCTTTGCTGTTGATCTGGGATTGATTTGCACTTTTCGCACCAAAGTACGTTCATCTCTAGGAGACAGAACGCATCTCCTTCCTGAGCGGTATGACGTCTGGGTGGTCCCATGGTGTTTATACTTGCGTACTATTGTTTGTACAGATGAATGTGGTACCTTCAGGTGTTTGGAAATTGCTCCCAAATATGAACTAGACTTGTGGAGGTCTACAATTCTTTTTCTGAGGTCTTGGCTGATTTCTTTTGATTTTCTCATGATGTCAAGCAAAGAGTCACTGAGTTTGAAGGTAGGCCTTGAAATACATCCACAGGTACACCTCAAATTATGTCAATTAGCCTAACAAGCTTCTAAAGCCATGTCATTTTCTGGAATTTTCCAAGCTGTTTAAAGGCACAGTCAACTTAGTGTATGTAAACTTCTGACCCACTGGAAGTGTGATACATTGAATTATAAGTGAAATAATCTGTCTGTAAACAATTGTTGGAAAAATTACTTGTGTCATGCACAAAGTAGATATCCTAACCGACTTGCCAAAACTATAGTTTGTTAACAAGAAATGTGTTGAGTGGTTGAAAAACGAGTTTAATGACTCCAACCTAAGTGTTGAAAAACGAGTTTAATGACTCCAACCTAAGTGTATGTAAACATCCGACTTCAACTGTAATGTCTTATAACAAGGCTTGCGTTGTGTCTCTCTGTGAATACATTTCTCAACCAAACTGGCTGTTATTTAGCAGATCATTAAGATGATTATAAGTCATTATAAAGTGGTCATAATATGTTGCTGCTGACAAGTAGGCATTTTAATGCATTACAACTGCATCATTATGCATTATACCTGAATGCTTACTGAAAATATTTGTGTCATTTTATTTCTAGGGAATTTCATGCACATCATAAAATAATGAGCAGACGAACGTCTAGCTTCATCGAGACCACTATACACTGTATAGGCGCAAACACATTCACATAACGACGTGTTACCGGTACGCCAAAGTAGCCTACATTCACGTACCTCTAAATGTGGAGTGGATTCCTTTCGACTGAAGACACTGAGTATCGTCGGTGTTGTCTCTTTGACATCGCTTTAGTTCTGTGGAAAACATCCAATCGATAGCATATATCGTCCGACAAACTCCGGCTACGTGCTCAAATTGGCCCAGGACTCAAAGTGCACACAAACTCAGCCCAGTATCTCCCCCCTCCCCCATAGGTACGTTGAATTTAAATTATGTATCTCTTAGGCTACAATGTAATGCACTCTAGGAAAACGTGAACCATTTGGGGTTCAAAGTGATTGCCACGGTGGGAAACCTTTGGGGTTCTTATTTGTATACTAACAGTGTAATGCTTACCTATACAGCCTCTATCAATTGATCTACTGAATATAGACAACATACTTTTATATTAGCCTCTCATCTCCCTCATAATTTCTAAGTTAGTTTTAATGAATCATTTTTTCTTATCATGTATATATGTTTATCAAATCAAATCAAAGCTTATTCAGTATATCCTAATCAATAAGAGATCCACATATGTCTCAGCAACATCTGCACAGATTAAAGAGTATACAAACTCATTTAAATAACAGACATTATTCAGAACTTGTATGCAAAGTTAGCCAAGTCAATGTTACTGTGCTGTGTATGATACGTGTGCGATTTTTATTGAGCTGCCCTCTTGGCCAGATCTCACTCATAAAAGAGGTCTTCTGACCTCAATGGGACTTCCTGGATAAAAAAAATAAATATATATATATATATTTTTTTAATGCAGTCCTTGTTATTCCATACCACATTCAAGTAGATTAAAAAAGAGCAATGTTCCATCTGCCTATTTGCTGTTCATTGTTGTATTAAACATGAATTGTCCCTGTGGCATAATCTTGTGGATGATAGAAGTATCTGTGTTCCTTATGGAGATTCCTTCTTCACTCAAAGCTCCACTCCTCAAACACCTGTATTAGAAAACCTCAGGAAATACAGCACTCACCTGATCTGTACAGGGTAAAGTACATCACAGCACAGTAAAACACAGCTGACTCACATACTGGTTCATTTACTCTGTTCTCTCAGAACTCCATGCTATTGTATGTCTAACGCTGCAAAGATCCTCCAATAATACACAGGTAATACAGTCAAGATGGTCTTATTACAGGAAGTAAAACTCATTGCAGCACTGTAACATTTAGCTCTGTTCTACTGGTGTCTATTTGCCCAATGTGTTCAACAAAGGACTTATGTACTGTATATACAGAGTGTACAAAACATTAGGAACACCTTCCTAATATTGAGTTGCACCCCTTTTGCCCTCAGAACAGCTTCAATTCGTCAGGACATGGACTCTACAAGGTGTCGAAAGGGTTCCACAAGGATGCTGGCCCATGTTGACTCCAATGCTTCCCACAGTTGTGTCAGGTTGGCCATTCTTGATACACACATTGAGAGTGAAAAACCCAGCAGTGTTTCAGTTTTTAACACACTCAAACCTGACCCAGGTGCACCTGGCACCTAATACCATACCCTGTTCAAAGGCACTTAAATATGTTGTCTTGCCCATTCACTCTCTAAATGGCACACATACACAATCCATGTCTCAATTATCTCAAGGCTGAAAAATCCTTCTTTAACCTGTCTCCTAACCTTCATCTACACGAATGAATGTGGATTTAACAAGTGACGTCAATAAGGGATCATAGCTTTCACCTGGTCAGTCTGTCATGGATAGAGCAGGTGTTCCTAATGTTTTATACACTCAGTGTATATATGATAGGTGCAGGGAAATGTGTTGTTTTACAGGGTCAGCCATAGTAGTACGGTGCCCCTGGTGCAAATTAGGGTTAAGTGCCTTGATTAAGGGCACATGGACAGATTTTTTTTCTCACCATGTCAGCTCGAGTATTCAAACCAGCAAACGTTTGGTTACTGGCCCAGCGCACTAACCACTAGGCTACCTGACACTAGACCCATTAATATCAACATTTCAGAGTAGTTACTGGAGGAGAAATCACTAAAACTGTCAATATAGCTCTGCTACTAAACAAGGGTGAGTCTTTAAAAGTGAAAGTAACCTTTCTTAGGGCATTACTGACACCTCGAGTGTGACTGTGTGAGAAAATGACTTCCAGACTGTTTCTCCCAAAGGATCTCTCCTGTCGTGTAGACACAGCTTCTGTAAAATCTGTCTGCAGGAATACTGGAAAGGGAATGAGTAAGGAGTGTCCAGTTTGCAGAAGTGGATCGTCAAGACACGAACATCCATGTAACCTGGTTTTAAAAAACCTGTTTGAGGCCTTCTTACAGGAGGGAAGTCAGAGAGCTTCAGAAGAGTTGCTCGACATTCTGCACAGTAAGAAACTCAACCCACCGGTCACACAATGGTTGAATCAACATTGTTTCCACATAATTTCAATGAAATTACATTGAACCAACATGGAATAGACGTTGCCCTCTTCGCCAGATCTCCCTCATAAAAGACATCTGTGCCCAGTGGGAAACTCTTCTGTCTAGAGGATAAACAGCCTGTCTGTTTTGTCTGTCAGACTTCCAGAAAACACACAAACCACAAGTTCTGTTCCATAGATGAAGCTGCACAGGATAAGAAGATAATAAGCAAACTATAAATATGGGACTCAGGTCCTCAAGGGTCATTATTTATTCTGGCCTTTGCCTTTTTATCAGAGCAGGTTAATCATGTTTGTGGACTTGTTCTCTATAGCCTTTTAACAACATTAATAAATCAATTGGAGAAATCAGAATCCTTAAGAGTCTATTGACGCACCCGTGCGTCAATCTAAGTAACACAATTAAAAAAAACATAAATCTGTCAGTTTAAGCTAGAGCTATTTTGCATGGGCTGCATCTCAATGTACTGCATCTGGCTATGGCGGCCTTCCGTATCTGCGGTGGAAGGTGGCCGAGCTACAGCTGTGTTTGTCAGACCATGAGACATCCCGAAAATCTGTGTTCTCACGAAAACGTCTGTAGCGTCCGGACGATTTGGCTACTTTTTTATGATCTCACCAGTGTGAGATACAGTAGAGAAACGGTTAGAGCAAACTGGGATCCTTAGGACGTCCCTACCCTAAACCATTTTACATTTCAACTTCAACGGGGTAGGGACGTCCCAAGGATCCCAGATAGCACAGACCGTAGAGAAACACAGCAGCTTCCTGACAACCTGAGAGATTTGATTAAATTATCCTGAGCTCAAAGGGCTTTGACTCAGGGACACACAGTTGTGATATTGCGGTTGGAGACAGTACAGACTGGATTGTCGGTGTGATGCCAGAGTCTGTTCTCAGGAAGGGAACCAGCCCTGGGATGAAATCTTGGGAATAAAGCACTGGTATGATGCATACATGACCCTAAGGGACAGACTCCCCACAGTGAGACAGAAAACCCAGAAGATCAGAGTGCTATTGGATTGGGACAGAGGAAAGCTGTTATTCTCTGATCCTGATAATACTAAGGACAAAAGGGGGTGCAACTCAGGGCGGCAGATAGCCTAGTGGTTAGAGCGTTGGGCCAGTAACCGAAAGGTAGCTGGATCAAATCCCCGAGCTGACAAGGTAGCTGTCATTGTAAATAAGAATTTGTTCTTAACTGACTTGCCTAATTAAATAAAGGTTAAAGAAAATCATAAAAATATAATCAATATTAGGAGGGTGTTCATAATGTTTTGTACACTCAATGTATGTATAAGAACGGAACAGCAGCTAGAGCTGATAACTGCCAAAATAATGGAAACACTTGAGTAAATGAGGGATACAAAGTATATTGAAAGTAGGTGCTTCCACACAGTTGTGGTTCCTCTGTTAATTAAGCAATTAACATCATCATGGTTTGGGTCATGTATAAAAATGTTGGGCAGGCCATTATTTTGGCTACCATGGTTATGCCCCCCATAGGATGACAGTGCCCCCATCCACAGGGCACACGAGTGGTCACTGAATGGTTTGATGAGCATAAACTAATGTAAACCATATGTCATGGCCATCTCCGTCACCAGGTCTCAACCCAATTGAACACTTAAGGGAGATTCTGGAGCAGTGCCTTAGACAGCGGCCGTGTTCCGAATACCCATACTAGCGTCCTAAATAGTCCTTTTGAGTATGCAAACAATAGCATGTAACATTTCGAAAAAGTAGTCTGCTTTAAAAGGCAGGATGTCATACTCATTTCGGCTTCTCATGTAGTATGAATGAATTGTAAACTTTTCGGGAGTTTCACACACACAATTAATTCATACCAGATAGGAGGGCTACGGAATTTGATAGTTCTCTAAAGGTAAACAAAAAAACAAATTGAAGATGGCTAAGACAACGAGCAGTCTCCTGTTCAAATGCAAGTGATTTTTTTTGTCCTTAAAAAGGATTATGACCATTTAATCGTATCTTTGAAAACAGATTGTTATTTGCAGCATGCCGTGCCTTTAATTTAGCTAAATACGTTAACTATGTGCTTTAGTAGGACTTGAAGTTGAATACCCGATAAGCTTGCTGTTGTTGAGCAACAACTTCATATTTAACCTAGCTAGCCTGTTATATATGCGAAGCTGTAGCAAAGTAGTACACTACGCCCGTGGCATACTGCATACTTTTTACAAAACATTACATCATAAATAGCATGCGAAGAGGAGTACATACTATGCATTTTAAGTACATTGTACGCTAGTATGGGTATTTGGACACGGCCAGCGTTTTTCACCACCATCAACAAAACACCAAATGATGGAATTTCTTGTTGAAGAAGGGTATCCCTCCAATAGAGTTCCGGGCAGATTGTAGAATCTTTGCCAAGGTGCATTGAAGCGGTTCTGGCTCGTGGTGGCCCATTGCCCTATTAAGATCCATTATTTTGGCAGTTACCTGTATTTGTAACAGTGGAACAGCACAGTTAAGCCTAATTTATCAGAGAATCAGACCAAATGTACATGTCTATATACTATATTGATGGTCTATTAAATCTGTATATTAAGCTTAAAAATGAATTACCCAGGCAAGGAAGTACTGAATAAAATATGATTTATTTGTCAAAGTAGATAGATCACAGGAAAGATCCCCCTAGGATATTTTCCCCAGCAGTGGTGGCAAGGGTAAGGGGGGTTCTATTGCTGCTAGTGCTCACACAATGATATGCTAGCTGTTCCCATAGACTTCCAGTTATTGAGCTTTTTATTTCAGCAGTGGTGGCAAGGGTAAGGGGGGTTCTATTGCTGCTAGTGCTCACACAATGATATGCTAGCTGTTCCCATAGACTTCCAGTTATTGAGCCAATGACTATCCATTTAAAAGTGCGTCTGCAGAAATATATAAAAATAACTTTTTTTGCAGGACACACACAGTGACATACAAAGACACACAGCCGTACACACACGCACATTGTGGATAAAGAGTTACCTGACAAACAGAACACAGAGGGTGTTCTTTAATGGAAGCCTCTCCAACATAATCCAGGTAGAATCAGGATTTCCCCAGGGCAGCTGTCTAGGCCCATTACTTTTTGCAATCTTTACTAATGAATTGCCACCTGCTTTGAGGAAAGCCAGAGTGTTTATATATGCGAAGGACTCAACACTATACATGTCAGCTACTACAGCGACTGAAATGACTGCAACACTTGAAGAGTTGCAGTTAGTTTCAGAGTGGGTGGCAAGGACTAAGTTAGTCCTAAATATTTCTAAAACTAAAAGCATTGTATTTGGGACAAATCATTCACCAAACCCTAAACCTCAACTAAATCTTGTAATAAATAATATGCAAATTGAGCAAGTTGAGGTGACTAAACTACTTGGAGTTACCCTGGATTGTAAAAACTGACATGGTCAAACATATTTGATACAACAGGCGCTGCACTACCTTCTTGACAGCACTGTCAACAAGGCAGGTCCTACAGCCCTGGTTTTGTCGCACTTGGACTACTGTTCAGTAGTGTGGTCAGGTGCCACAAAAAAGTACTTAGGAAAATTGCAATTGATTCAGAACAGGGCAGCACGACTGGCCCTTGGATGTACAAAGAGAGCTGATATTACGAATATGCGTGTCAATCTCTCCTGGCTCAAAGTGGAGGAGAGATTGACTTCATCACTGCTTGTATTTGAGGTGTTGAATGCACCGAACTGTCTGTAAAGTAAATGCACGTAAATGCCGTTTACTCTTTTTGTGCGAGTGTTTACCCAGCTACCAGGGAAAAATGCACTGAAAGTATAAAAAGCGGTACTTCATTCACCACCAATGGCAATTAGCTTTACCCACCAATTTTATTTACCACTACATCACTGGATAGAACGTCCTGTAACATGTGAAACAAATAAAACACTTTGGCCAGAATTCAATCGTTGCAGATAGTTTTCTGCACTGTTTTCAGAAGTGCATTTGACTTGCAGAGCAGCATGTCCTGGTTGGAGTGAAATTACACTATTTAGAAACCGTCAGTGCTGTTGGTAGGGTGTGCTGTTGTCAGTACTGATTGGCATACACCACAGGACTGCAGATTTCTAAATCAAGTGTCGGCTCCCTCCAACAGGCACACGCTGCTGTGCAAATGAAACTTCAGAAGTGTAGTGCAAAATATATATATTTTTGCAATAGCCTATATTACATTGTTGTGAAAAGAAAAGCAGAAAATGTCTGCTGCTAAAAATGTATTTAGATTTTTTTTAAACGTATAGACATGGTTTGTCAGGATTTACATATCATTTGACTCATAATACTTCCATACTTTTTCTACCATCTCCTCTCCTTTTAAATGCATATAGGCTTCACTATGGAATGTCGAAGCACAAAGGCAACAGTCCTGCCATCCTGTAGCTCTCCTCCAGTGTGCATTCCTTGCTGGAATCACCCTTGAATCACCTGATACAAAATCCCTTTGTGGTTACAATATTGCCAAGAAAACTGCAGAGCATCTAAACAGTGTGCAGGTCCCTATCATTTTCCCATTTGGCACTTTTCTGTATCCTGCAACTGTAAAAGTTTGTTGGATTTAGGTACCATCGTTCAGGCCCAATTCGCCTGTGGTTTCAAGTCTCTTGGTGACGGACCGGGGTCTGTTTGGCAGCCCTCTCACTCCTTCCTCCCACACCCCACACAGGCAGCTGGCTCTGGGGAGGTGGGGGGCGAACACCACCTCCAGCCTGCGAGGGGCGCTGGTACCGCCCTGCTCCCCGATGCCCACACAGCCTGGGAGGCGGAGCAGCATCAGCCTCACCATCACCTGGTTGGCCCAGGCCATGCCCAGGGCGGGCAGCACCTTATTGTCCACCAACCTGGGAAAGAAGCATGCGTGCAGACGGACACACACACACACACACACACACAATAATGTCTGATCCCTGGCCGTGACCCCTCTCGAGGGTGTCTCAGGGGGAGTGGGGTATGCAAACACCACTTTTTCCAATTCACACGTATTAATACACACTTCTACATGTGTGAAATAGGACAAATGTAAGCACCCACCTAATTATTACTACTACTACACAAAGACACACACACCCCTATACTCATATTTACTAGCATAGAGCGATACATCAGGAGACTCAAACAGCTTACCCAAAGTTACAGTGTGCTGGATCTGGCCCATCCATTACATCTGTCACCTGAAGAGGTACAGTGGAATAACTCATTACATTATTCTGAACATACTGCTTGCATTTGTTTATCTATAGGGTCAGGCTACTATAACATAATTACATTATACAATACAATATCAATAGAACATATCCAACATTATTCATTTTATTGATCCTTTATTTAAAACAGCAAAGTCACATTGAGATTAACACATCCTTTTCAAGTGAGCCAAGAATAATAATACATCATCTGACATGTTTAGCAGCAGACCTGGGTGAAATACTCGGAAGTTTACGTATATACTCGAGTTTGCACTTTTGGAACTATTCCAGTGTTTCCCTACTAGTACCAGGAAAACCTAAATAGTCTGATATAGTGCATTTGACCCGGGTCTGCTGAGTAGTTAAGGCTCTTCCCTACCTGGTTGATGCACAGCACCGGGGTACTGTAGTTGTGACTCAGGCGGTGGAGAGTGGCGGCAAAGGCCAGCATGTGGCGGGCTCTCTCGATGCCCTCGTCCGCCTGGAACTCGCTGCGGAACAGGGCCGCCACTGAGTCCACCACCACCAGCCGAACAAGGCCCCGGGAGAGCAGAATGGGCACCCGCTGGGACACGCAGGCCTGCAGTGCACCCTGTTGGGAGAGCACAGAAACACTGGTCACATGTATATTAGGAAGCACAGGTGACCAGAAAGTATTAGCACAGCTGAGAGGACAGAGCATACGGTTCTTACAGTCTCACTAGAACAGCTTATGGAATGCTCCTCATCATGTTTGAACCAAAATCTTTTGTATCTTTTATTTCTGCAATAAAATGGGAACATAACCCAACTACATATCTACGCCTGGAAAGCCAATTCCATGTTTTATAGGAATTCTCCACTAAAGTAGGTGTCTGTTGCACCACTGTCTTACCAGATCGGCAGCATGCTCTATATAGATGTTGTCGCTGAAACGGATGCTCCGTATCAGGGCCTGGGGAAGCTCTGGCCGCAGCCGAGCCTGCTGGGTAATGAGCTGCCGCAGACGCTTGATGGGAAACGAGTCTTCTGTGCAAATATACACAGCTCCTGCAGGTGTAAAGACACATGCACATACAAAATATCATGCCATAAGCCTCACTATCTGCCAATAATGAAAAAGTTACAATATTTAGACAATACGGTTTACAGGCAGAACATCAGGACAAAACACTGGCAACAAAGAGCTGGGTCGCATTTATTAGGGCATGCAATGGAAAACGTTTTGCAACAAATAAAAATGTGTGTTCCTTATTGGACAGGCTAGTCCAGTTTGTCCCTCCCCGATTCAGTCCATTTTATCCATTAGGTCACCTGAATTGAGCCCTCCATACGCCAGTGGGTACTGCACAGAAAGACACAGCTGCAAGCCAAACTGGGTCTTTCCTGCACTGCTCTCCCCTGCCAGTTCTGTGATGCCGCTCAACGGTACACCACCTCGCAGTAGAGCATCCAGAACGGGGCAAGCCAAACTTAGCTTGTGCCCAGGTTCCAAAGAGGGACACTCTCCACGGTGTACTTGTAAGGCTGTGTGAAAACAAACAATTCGTTAGTTTGAATAATAGACTATAACTTGTTTGAGCCTAGGATTGTAAAGCCTAGGCTACAATCACTTCCGGGTGGCTGAATACAGTGGTAGAGTGCATCTCCAACTCTGGTGAGTTACTGAGTGTGCAGGCTTTTGTTAATTAATGCAATGCTGCAGAGGACTGAAAACAGCTCGGTTACTTTTTAAACCTCTTGTATTGGACTCAACCAGTGTTTCCAACCAGTTTTTCTTTTTAAATTAAACTAGGCTACTTTTCCATTCGCTAGTCAGAAAAAAGTCTGCCCTGCCCTCTTCACTAGAATGAACGATATGCATCTTCTAGCAATCTATTGATTGAACAGGCGCCTGTCAGTCACAAGGCGAGCGATGACAGGGAAACACTGCTGGTTTGACAATCTGCTCTGTCCCACCTCCCGGTACCTGTTGGCAGTGTGTTTTGTGCGCAGTGGTTGGCTGCAGTCAAACTTCTTTACATGGAGGAGGAGAGCAAGATGCCCCTTCATCGTCTCTTTGTGAGAATTTCAGGGCTATACAGTAGGACCATTTTACTTGCACATGCGCCTAAAAATAAAAACATCCCAACAGAATGTTGCCACCACCATTGCTACACCGTAGAGATGGTGACAGGTTTCCTCCAGATGTGACGCTTGACATTCAGGCCAAGGAGTTCAATCTTGGTTTTGTCAGACCAGAGAATCTTGTTTCTCATGCTCTAAGAGTCCTTTAAAAGTGCCTTTTGGCACACTCCAAGTGGGCTGTCATGTGCCTTTTACTGAGGAGTGGCTTCCATCTGGCCACTCTACAATAAAAGGCCTGATTGGTGGAGTGCTGCAAAGATGGTTGTCCTGGAAGGTTCTCCAGTCTCCACAAATGAACTCTGGAGCTCTGCCAGAGTGACCATCTGGTTCTTGGTCACCTCCCTGACCAAGGCCCTTCTGCCCAGATTGCTCAGTTTGACCGGGCGGCCAGCTCTAGGAAGAGTGGTGGTGGTACCACACTTCTTCCATTTAAGAATGATGGAGGCCACTGTGTTCATGGGGACCTTCAATGCTGAAGAAATGTTTTGGTACCCTTCCCCAGATCTGTGCCTTGACACAATCCTGTCTGAGCTCTACGGACAATTCCTTCGACCTCATGGCTTGGTTTTTGCTCTGACATGCACTGTTAACCGTGGGACCTTATATAGACAGGTGTGCGCCTTTCCAAATCATGTCCAATCAATTGAAATTACCACTGGTGGACTCCAATAAAGTTGTAGAAACATCAAGGATGATCAATGGAAACAGGATGCACCTGAGCTCAATTTCGAGTCTCATAACAAAAAGGGTCTGAATACTTATGCAAATAAGGTTTTGTATTTCTAAAAACCTGTTTTCGCATTGTCATTATGGGGTATTGTGTGTAGATTGATGAGTACATTTTTTGTTGTTGTCAATTATAGAATAGGGCTGTAACGTAAGAAAATGTTGAAAAGTAAAGGGGTCTGAATACTTTTCGAATGCATGTTGACATGATTTTGCTGTACAAAACAATCTATGCAAATGTATGGTTTGCATCACTTAATGCCGGTCACATTTCAAGTGACTATGCATAGGAATGTCAAAACCTAGCTTTTTGACAACATACGAGACCATTCAGACGAGCAGAGTTTTAAGCACACCAAAGTCAGCATTAACAATAGGCCTGCGTAATAAAATAAAGACTTCTACAAAAATCTCACACCATAGTTCTGAATTTGCAAGGTAACTTAATTTTTTCCCGGCACAACTTAAAATGTGGCACTGACTCGCCCATGGATTGATGTTCCACCATTGTCTCAATGAAGAGTTTGGCGTTCGACTAGCCACGTGAGACACGTACGCGCAGTTACAAGTCTGATAATTATGCCCCATTTATATTGTGATGAATTTCATTACACTTGCCCCGCTACTGAATAGACAAGTGTGGTGTTTGTAACACAAGATGGAGGAGAGCCTGTCTCTGAGATCGCATTTATTTTGGGAGATTGCAAAAATGACCTTTTCATTCATTCAAGACAAATATATCGTTACAGGTGATAAAACATTTTGTTTAGTTACTTTTTCCCTCAACTTGTTTCTCTAACTTTATAGCAAGTCAAGCTAGCTTGCACTGCAGAGCAGATATCTAACGTTAGCTAGCTAAAAGCTAGGTTGACGATATCACTAGCTAGCGACCTCGACCTAATTATTATCATTAAAAACAACCGGCATTACCATCACAAACTCAGCAAAAAAATAAAAAAAGTCCCCTTTTCAGGACCCTGTCTTTCAAAGATATTTGGATTTTTACGAATTAACGTCACAGATCTTCATTGTAAAGGGTTTAAACACTGTTTCCCATGCTTGTTCAATGAACCATAAACAATTAATGAACATGCACCTCTGGAACGGTCGTTAAGACACTAACAGCTAACAGACAGTAGGCAATTAAGGTCACAGTTATAAAAGCTTAGGACACTAGAGAGGCCTTTCTACTGACTCTGAAAAACACCAAAAGAAAGATGCCCAGGGTCCCTGCTCATCTGCGTGAACGTGCCTTAGGCAATAAATTGCAATGTCCGTACTGTGAGACGCCTAAGACAGCGCTACAGGGAGACAGGACAGACAGCTGAGCATCCTCGGAGTGGCAGACCATGTGTAACACCTGCACAGGATCGGTACATCTGAACATCACAACTGAGGGACAGGTACAGGATGGCAACAACAACTGCCCGAGTTACACCAGGAATGCACAATCCCTCCATCAGTGCTCAGACTGTCCTCAATAGGCTGGGCTGAGGGCTTGTAGGCCTGTTGTAAGGCAGGTCCTCACCAGACATCACTGGCAACAATGTCGCCTATGGGCATAAGCCCACCGTCGCTGGACCAGACAGGACTGGCAAAAAGTGCTCTTCACTGCCAGGGGTGATGGTCGGATTTGCGTTTATCGTCGAAGGAATGAGTGTTACACCGAGGCTTGTACTCTGGAGCGGGATCGATTTGGAGGTGGAGGGTCCGTCATGGTCTGGGGCGGTGTATCACAGCATCATCGGACTGAGCTTGTTGTCATTGCGGGCAATCTCAACGCTGTGCGTTACAGGGAAGACATCCTCTTCCCTCATGTGGTACTCTTCCTGCATGCTCATCCTGACATGACCCTCCAGCATGACAATGCCACCAGCCATACTGCTCGTTTTGTGTGTGATTTCCTGCACGACAGGAATGTCAGTGTTCTGCCATGGCCAGCGAAGAGCCCGGATCTAAATCCCATTGAGCACATCTGGGACCTGTTGGATCGGAGGGTGAGAGCTAGGGCCATTCCCCCCATAATTGTCCAGGAACTTGCAGGTGCCTTGGTGGAAGAGTGGGCTAACATCTCACAGCAAGAACTGGCAAATCTGGTGCAGTCCATGAGGAGGAAATGCACTGCAGTACTTAATGCAGCTGGTGGCCACACCAGATACTGACTGTTACTTTTGATTTTGATCCCCCCCTTTGTTCAGGGACACATTATTCAATTTCTGTTAGTCACATGTCTGTGGAACTTATTCAGTTTATGTCTCAGTTGTTGAATCTTATGTTCATACAAATATTTACACATGTGAAGTTTGCTGAAAATAAACGCAGTTGACAGTGAGACGACGTTTCTTTTTTTGCTGAGTTTATTTAAAACGGGAGGCAAGTCATAATATAACTGGCTTAACAGCCAATGTGTATTATTTAACATTACCATTCAAATAGTACTCACTTATAGGAATGGGTAATTGTTCACAAGTTGCTAGCTATCCTATAAAGTCATCACTGTGGTTTGGTAACTTCCTGTTCTTCGAGTTTGAAATAATGCAGTGTCTATCTCGCAATGAAGTCTTCCAACAGCAAGGTAGTGTTGCGATTCCATTCCGTTATGGACGTCCCCATTGAAATGCATGACATCTGGCGCAACGTAACGGAGTGCTTATTTGTAATGTGAATGAGGCTTTAGAAGGCGAGCAATATCCACCGTTGTAGTACAGATTAAGCCTGAGATGGAATGTGAAGCTGAACCTGGTTAGCTTTAGAAAACCCAGAGTAGATCTAGCTTGCTTTGTAGGATACCCCTCAAATGATGTGACATACCTTACATTTGAGTTATTTAGCAGACGCTCTTATCCAGAGCGACATACAGTACAGTGAGTGCATACAGTGAGTGCATACCTTTTCATATTTTGTATGTACTGGTCCCCCATGGGGATCGAACCCACAACCCTGGCATTGCAAGTGCCATGCTCCACCAACTGAGCCACACGGGACTCTGTGTATATGAGACATCGGGCTTTAAAGGGTTAGTCTAGCCAGCACTAAAACACCCGTCTAAACGTAGCTAGCTAGTTGGTGTGTTAGTGCTGGGCTGGAATCAAAATCTGCACACCCAGTAGCTCTCCATGTTTGGAGTTGGAGAACACTGCAATAGAATAGAGCACACCTACCTGTTACAGGCGAATGTCTGCGGTAAGAGACAGCAACAGCTATGTGCAGGTGTTGCACGTCTGACTTTGACAGGTGGGTGAGTCGTTGTAGATCCGGACCCGAGAGACTGAGAATCTCCCTCGCTGATTTCACATTAGCTAAGATCAACATAAATAAATAATGAGCAGATGCACCTACAGCATACATTTTAACACCACAACGTTGACTAGCAAAGCGAAATGTTGTAGATACAGTGCCTTCAGATGGTATACACACCTATTGACTTTTTCCAAATGTTTTGTATTACTGCCTGAATTTAAAATGGATTACACTTAGATTTTTTGTCACTGGCCTACACACCCGTATATTAATAAAAAATGAAAAGCTAAAATGTTTTGAGTCCAGTATTCAACCCCTTTCTTCTGGCAAGCCTAAATAAGTTCAGGAGTAAACATGTGCTTAACAAGTCACATAATAAGTTGCATGGACTCACTGTGTGCAATAATAGTGTTTAACATTCTTTTTTAATGACTACCTCATCTCTGTACCCCACACATACAATTATCTGTAAGGTCCCTCAGTGGAGCAGTGAATTTCAACACAGATTCAACCACAAAGACAAGGGAGGTTTACCAATGCTTCACAAAGGGCACCTATTGGTAAATGGGAGAAAAAAATGCAGACATTGAATATCCATTTGAGCATGGTGAAGTTATTAATTACACTTTGGATGGTGTATCAATATACCCACTCACTACAAAGATACAGGTGTCCTTCCTAACTCAGTTGCTGCAGAAAGAAACAGCTCAGGGATTTCACAATGAGGCCAATGGTGACTTTAAAACAGTTAGAGTTGAATGTGATAGTATTGTAACTACAGTTTTCTCCTAACCTAATTGAGAGTGAAAAGGAAGCCTGTACAGAACAAAAATATTCCTAAACCTACATTCTGTTTGTAACAAGGCACTAAAGTAATACTGCCAAAAATGTGGCAAAGCAATTCCCTTTTTGGCTTGAATACAAAGTGTTGTTTGGAGCATATCCAATACATATTACTGAGTACCACTCTCCATATTTTCAAGCATAGTGATGGCTGCATCATGTTATGGGTATGCTTTTAATCGTTAAGAACTGGTGAGTTTGAGATAAAAAAAACAAACAGAATGGAGCTAAGCACAGGCAAAATCCTAGAAGAAAACCTGGTTGTCTGATTGCCACCAGACACTGGGAGATTAATTCACCTTTAAGCAGGACAATAACCTAAAACACAAGGCCAAATCTACACTACAGTTGCTTACCAAGAAGACAGTGAATGTTCCTGAGTGGCCGAGTTAAAGTTGTAACTTAAATCCATTTGAAAATCTGTCAAGACCTGAAAATGGTTGTCTAGCAATGATCAACAACCAATTTGAATTTTGAAAAGAATAATAGCAAATGTTGCACAATCCAGGAGTGGAAAGCTCTTTGAGACCTACCCAGAAAGACTCACAGCTATAATTTCTGCCAAAGGTGCTTCTACAAAATATTGACTCAGTTGTGAATACTTATGTAAATAAGATATTTCTATATTTAATTTTCAATAAATTAGACAAAAAAATCCCAAAACATGGTTTTCACTTTGTCATTATGGGATATTGTTTGTAGATGGGTGATATAATAAAAGAAAACTATTTCATCAATTTTGAATTCAGTTTAACACAACAAAATGTGGTATAAGTCAAGGGGTATAACATTTGCTAAGTTTCCATGTCATATGGCAATACAACACAGGAGGTTGGTGGGACCTTAATTGGAGAGGATGGGCTCATGGTAATAGCCTTCCACAGTATGAGTCATAACACCCATAAAACTTAACGGTCAAACACGGAAATGGTTCCAATCGTTTTCCCACCACTCGTTTTATCCATTGTGAATTTTAGAAACACTTCAAATAATGGCTGTGTATCGTGTAGGCTTACCCTGGCATGATGTATTCATAACCATGTACATCTCTCTCAGACAAGGTGACTTATCAATATATTCGCCTGTATTTACCCCCCTGAAATGAAATGCTAATTAGCTGCTATCATACAGCACTACAAATGCCTGTCTCAAACTTCACGTCACCCCACCAGGGCCATGATGACCTGGACAAGACTGTCGAATCGAGGCAAAGGTAAGAATCTCTGGATTAACTATCTAATGTTAGCTAAATGTATTAATAAATTGCCTAAAGATTTTTTTAAAAGGACAATTAAATTAAATATGCCTGTAATCTAGCTAGCTAGCTCATAGTCAGATAATTAGCAACATTAGCCTGGCTAGATGGCTACATTAGCCATCTACTTGTCTAGTCATTTAAATGCATGAGAACCTTCTTTGGCTTTTATAAACCAACAGTCTAGCTTGCTAGTTAACTTAAATGGTGAAGCTAGGGCTAGGCGTTCTTGATAATGTTGGTTTGTGTCTGGGTGAGGGTGGGACATTCTACTTCAAGTACTACTTGACTTGTAACTACCCTAGCTAGCTGTATTATTTTAGTCTGGCTTTGATAGGTTTCAGCATCCTCACTAGTCAACAGTGTGCTTACTTTACTGCGGGAAAACATTGATATGTTTGCTATAACGCTCTGGTCAGCAGATCATTAGTATAGCTAGTAGGCAAAGTTATGCAACCTTGTTTAGTCCTACCTGCTAGTGTTTTTTAAAATTAATTGGTACTCAAAACATTTGCTTTTTAGGTAGAATTACCGTCATGTTATTGATGCCAAATTGGAAACCTTATTTGCTCCTTCTCTATTCCAGAACCAGTGGGTGTGCCTGAGTCTTGCCACCTCTCAACTAAGTAAGCAGTTTCAACTTGAAACGCTATTCTCCTGCTCTAGTCTGTTTCAGTCATTGCAGGAAGTCCTGAAGATCAGATGTGTGTGACGAATTTTGTCCCAGCCCAGCTCGAACACCGGACTTAAATAATCAGCATACTGAATCATGGCAATAGGCTATTTGTAATCAGGTATGGGCTGGGCTGGAACAAAAGCTTATACACACTCCTGCCATTCAGATCTGGATTGGTGGAGGGGGGTATTGATATATAATGCATGCTCCACACAAGTTGAACTTGTTGACTGATGCCATGAAAGCCAACCACCCCTCAAGCTAACCCTTATTCCACACTGTGCCTTTTATGCCCATGGTCCCTCAACTTTGGGCACTGTGAAGCACTCCATCTGATCTCTTTATAGATGCAGACCCAAAGACATTCAAACAGCATTTTGAGAGCAAGCGTTCCAAATCTCCAATGGTCCCAGTACTGGTTGATGTGCAGTCCTAAATTACCACAAACAATTGACCTACAGCTGGGGTAAGATTCTTCCATCATTCACACACAGTAGACATAAATGTAAACCACCATGTTGTCATCAATAATTAAGTTGTATGCCTTTTATGCCCCCCCCCAACTTCAGACATCTTGGAACTCTCAAACTTCTCTATAAACCCACCCTACCTTCACCCATTTTCCCTATGCTGCTTCCTTCACTTGTTCTTCTCCTGATTTGATAACCTCTAGACTCAGTAACATGTTTAAAAGTGTTGTGGTGTACTGTTTTTGCTACCTTTTTTTCTAGGGTTGCAAAGGGTCGGAAACTTTCCAGGAAACTTCCGGAAATCTTCCATGGGAATCTTTCTTAAATTCATTAAAAAAAGTTATACGCTAACAGTTAACCTCTTTTGTGGGATACACAAGGCAATTTTAGGTCTTGTGGCATATTTTGGTTAAACTATTCCCAATTCAAAGGAATTGCAGCCCTCTGCATGTACAGTGCATTCTTCCATCACATGTACAGCTGATCCTCAAGATCTTGCACACTAATGAGATGCTATTGAGCCCACACTACTACACTGTCTGAGCCAAGGACTACATGCTTTCTGGTAAGTTTTGATTACAATACAGGGTGGGGTGAATATATATTTTACATGACATACATTATTTTTTATTACTAGTAAATAGTAGCCTACAGCAAAGTGTGTTTAAATTATTTCTACCTTGTTAACAATTTCTGCTAGTTAGTCTTTGCTACCATGTGGGTTTTAGCTAGCTTGAGCATGCTAACTGAGTGTTAATTCACCTGTTTCCATACATGTTTCATTTTAAAACTAACTTACAAAGGAGTTGTTTAATCTAACTGCTTAACTATTTATCTGTACATGGAATTGTAAGTTGTTTTATTACTATTTAAAAAATAATCTTTACAGGAAAATGCCACAGGCACTATCTGATGTGTGGAGACATTTTACTGCAGCTAATGTAGAAGGAAAAGCTGTGTACATTGGCAAATACTGTGCCAAATCATATGTGAAGAATGCAACACAGATGCAGAATCATCTGGCCAAGTGCATAAAGTTCCATCAGTGCCACAGTAAGCAACCTCTGACAAAGGTCCTTCTAATCGAGGTGAAAATTATGAACCAGACACCTTATCGATAGCAACAGCTCATGGTCCTCCTGGAATCATATGTTTTTTGACTCAATGGAGGAATGTAGTCAGAGAAATGCTGATAAATGTCTTGCTCGAACTGTGTATGCAACTGGTTCACCTCTGATGCTCACAGGCAATGTGTATTGGAAGAGGTTTCTGAATGTTCTTCGCCCAGCATAAACCTCTCCAACCAGACATGCTTAATCTACTCATTTGCTGGATGCAGAATTCAAGTGAAGGTCAAGCAAAGCATAGAGAAAGCAGACTGTATTGCAATCATCTCTGATGGGTGGTCGAATGTTCGTGGGCAAGGAATAATTAACTACATAATCTCCACCCCTCAAACAGTATTCTACAAGAGCACAGACACAAGGGACAACAGACACACCGGGCTCTAAATTGCAGATGAGCTGAAAGCAGTCATCAATGACCTTGGACCACAGAAGGTATTTGCACTGATGACAGACATTGCTGCGAAAATGAAGGCTGCTTGGTCTAAAGTGGAGGAGTCCTACCCTCACATCACACCCATTGGCTGTGCTGCTCATGCATTGAATCTGCTCCTCAAGGACACCATGGCATTGAAAACAATGGATACACTCAACAAGAGAGCCAAGGAAATGGTTAGGTATGTGAAGTTATAGCAGCAATCTACCTCACCAAGCAAAGTGAGAAGAATAAGAGCACCACATTGAAGCTGCCCAGCAACACCCGTTGGGGTGGTGTTGTCATCATGTTTGACAGTCTCCTGGAGGGGAAGGAGTCTCTCCAAGAAATGGCCATATCACATATCACACCGATATGGACAGCCCCATCAAGAGGATCCTCCTGGATGATGTATTTTGGGAGAGAGTGGTAAGCAGCCTGAAACCTATAGCAGTAGCCATTGCACAGATTGAGGGAGACAATGCCATCCTGTCTGCAGTTCAGACTCTACTTGCAGATGCAAAAGAAAAAATCTGTACAGCCCAGCCCACTTCACTGTTGCTCCAAGCAGACGAAACTGTACTTCTGAAATACATCAAAAAGTGTGAAGACTTCTGCCTGAAGCACATTGGACCCCAAGTATGCTGGCAAGAGCATCCTGTCTGGTGCAGAGCTCAACAAGGCCTATGATTTCATCACTACCGTGTCTCACCACCTTGGCCTGGAAGAGGGCAAGGTTCTTGGCAGTCTGGCGAAGTACACTTCCAAGCAAGGGCTTTGGGATGGAGATGCAATATGGCAGTCGTGCCAACATATCTTATCAGCCACCTGGTGGAGCTGAGGCTCTTTCCCCGGTTGCCTCCATCATCATCATCCAAATCTCACCAACATCAGCCGCCTCAGAGCGCAACTGGTCCCTCTTTGGGAACACACACCAAAGTACGCAACAGGCTGACCAATACAAGGGTTGAAAAATTGGTGGCCATCCGGGCAAATTTGAGGCTTTTTGAGCCAGACAACGAGCCATCCTCAACAAGGTTGGAAAGTGACAGTGAAGATGAGGCCTCAGTCTGATGTTCAAGAGGTGGACATTGAGGTCCAGGGAGAAGACATGGAAGCCTGAGAGGAAGACAACCAAAGCTTTAGTTTCTAGACTATAATTTTAAGAATGTATGTTGAAAATGTTTTTGGGAGATACGATGGATCATTAGGGATCATTCAATATTCCTTTTCTTTTGTTGTTTGTGCTGGTCTAATTCCTCAAAATTGAAAAGCAGAAGAATCTGTGCGCTCTCAGATAATAATAATAGTTCATATGGTGCTCTTCCCAGGTTTGTGACATTGATGAATTAATCATTTTACTTCAATTCAAATGTTACGTATTAAAGGCATATGTACAAATTGTTTACTATTTTGATTTCTTTAAAACAATGTAATTGTTGGAGTTCGGGTGTTTGACATGATTTGATCAATGAATAGGTGCATTTTTGTCAAATAAATAAACTTATTCATTCATGATTATGGATATATTCTGCAATGAGTTTATCTGGCTTTGAATCTGCAACAGAACATGTCAACAAGTTAGTTCTGAATTTCTTTAAAAGATGCACTACGTGGAAATCGCTCCGCCATTTACTGGTTGCTAAAATTCTAATGTTTGCCTAATTTCAGTTTGTGACAAAACAAGCAAGTATCATGTTGTGAATAATTGTACCATCTAAAAACGCTGTGAAATAACTCTTCTATAACCAAAAATATTGTATTTTCAGCTTTTTTGAAGCTGGTGTACAAAACTGAAAGTAAACAACGTCAAAAATAAACTTAAGAATGGGAAGCATAGCAATAGTGCACATAGAACAGCTCTACAGCTTATTAAACTTGCTTTCAATGATAATGACAGATCTTTAAAACTCACATTTCACTGTGAATTGTTCCGGTCGCCCAAAAGGTTAGATATTGTAGCTTTAATACAGCAGTACATTCTGACATCATGAATTGAAATAGATCTCACCTTGTTCATATAGTTGGCAGAAATTATAAGCGATTCAATAAAGATCTGCACCGGGTGAAGGAGAAGAGGATCTGGTAAAATAAGGGTATGTTGCTAGCTATATAGCTTCTTTGCTAAATCTGGCCTCGTATTCATGGAATATTATACACTACATGACCAAAGGTATGTGGACACCTGCTCGTCGAACATCTCATTCCAAAATCATGGGCATTAACATGGAGTTTGTCCCCCCTTTGTTGTTATAAAAGCCTCTACTCTTCTGGGAAGGCTTTCCACTAGATGTTGGAACATTGCTGCGAGGACTTGCTTCCATTCAGTCACAAGAGCATTAGTGAGGTCGAGCACGGATGTTGAGCGATTAGGCCTGGCTCACAGTTGGCGTTCCAATTCATCCCAAAGGTGTTTAATGGGGTTGAGGTCAGGGCTCTGTGCAGGCCAGTCAAGTTCTTCCTGACAGATCTCGACAAACCATTTCTGTATGGACCTCGCTTTGTGCACGGGGCATTGTCATGCTTGAAACAGGAAAGGGCTTTCCCCAAACTGTTGCCAAAGTTGGAAGCACAGAATCTAGAATGTCACTATTCTGTAGCGTTAAGATTCCCCTTCACTGGAACTAAGGGGCCTAGCCCGAACCATGAAAAACAGCCTTCGACCATTATTCCTCCTTCAACAAACTTTTGTTGAACTATATCATTCAGGCAGGTAGCGTTCGCCTTGCATCCGCCAAACCCAGATTTGTCCATTGGACTGCCAGATGGTGAAGCGTGATTCATCACTCCAGAGAACACGTTTCCACTGCTCCAGAGTCCAATGACAGTGAGCTTTACACCACTCCAGCTGACGCATGGCATTGCACATGCTGATCTTAGGCTTGTGTGCGGCTGCTTGAGCATGGAAACCCCTTTCACGAAGCTCCCGACGAAGTTATTGTGCTGACGTTGCTTCCAGAGGCAGAGTTGCAACTGAGGACAGATGATTTTTACATGCTTCAGCACACAGCAGTCCCAATCTGTAAGCTTGTGTGGCCTACCACTTCGCGGCTGAGACGGTGTTGCTCCTAGACGTTTCCACTTCACAATAACCACACTTACAGTTGACCGGGGCAGCAGTACAAGGGCAGAAATTTGCCAAACTGTCTTGTTGGAAAGGTGGCATCCTATGACAGTGCCACGTTGAAAGTCATTGAGCTCTTCAGTAAGGCCATTCTACTGCCAATGTTTGACTATGAAGATTGGATGGCTGCGTGCTCGATTTTATATACCTGTCAGCAACGGGTGTGGCTGAAATAGCTGAATCCACAAATTTGAAGGGGGGTCCACATACATGATATATGCAAATGTATCTGACTTCTACTGGCATAGTATGCTGTAAAATACAAAATGCATAAGACAAATAACACAACTTATAACGCAACATGCAACAATTTCAAAGATTTTACTGAGTTAGTTATATAAAGGAAATCAGTCAATTGAAATAAATTCATTAGGCCATAATCTATGGATTTCACATGACTGGCATATCTGTATTCCATCTGTCGGTCACAGATATCTTTAATTTTATTCTAAAGTACAGGCGTGGATCAGAAAACCAGTCAGTATCTGGTGTGACCAGAATTTGCCTCATGCAGCGCAACATATCACCTTCGCATAGAGTTGATCAGGCTGTCGATTGGTACCTGTGGAATGTTGTCCAACTCTTCAATGGCTGTGCAAAGTGGCTGGATATTGGTGGGAACTGGAACACGCTGTCGTACACGTCACATCCAGAGCATCCCAAATATGCTCAATGGGTGGCATGTCTGGTGAATATGCAAGCCATGGAAGAACTAAGACATTTTCAGCTTCCAGGAATTGTGTACAGATCCTTTCGACATGGGGCCGTGCATTATCATGCTGAAACATGGGGTGATGGCGGTGGATGAATGGCACCACAATGGGACTCAGGATTTCATCACGTTAACTCTGTTGGTTCAAATTGCAATTGTGTTCGCGGCCCATAGCTTTTGCCTGCCCATACCATATAACCCCACCATGGGGCACTCTGTTCACAACGTTGACATAAGTAAATCGTTTGCTTCCACACAACGCCATACACAGTCTGCCATCTGCCTAGCACAGTTGAAACAGAGATTCATCTGTGAAGAGCACACTTCTCCAGTGTGCCGAAGGCCATCGAAGGTGAGCATTTGCCCACTGAAGTCGGTTACGACACCGACCTGCAGTCAGGTGAGGACAATGAGCACAAAGATTAGTTTTTTTTGGAGACCGTTTGACAGTTTGTTCAGAAACTCTTTGTTCGAGCAAACCCAGTTTCATCAGCTGTCTAGGTGGCTCATGTCAGACTATCCCGTTGGTAAAGAATCCGTATGTGGAGGTCCTGGGCTGGCGTGGATACACGTGTCTGCGGTTGGACGTACCGACAAATTCTCGGAAACGACGTTGGAGGCAGCTTATGGTTGAGAAATTAACATTTAGTTATCTGGAAACAGCTCTGGTGGACATTCCTGCAGTCAGCATGCCAATTGCACGCTCCCTCAAAACTTGAGACATCTGTGGCATTGTGTTGTGACAAAACTGAACATTTTAGAGTGGCCTTTTATTGTCCCAATCACAAGGTGCACCTGTGTAATGATCATGCTGTTTAATCAGCAAACCGTGCCAATATATCCTTCAAACACCAGCTTCAAGGGCATTATCACTTTCATACAATGGGTTACCAACATAGTCAAATAATGATTGACATATTTTCATTAAAAAAACTGTATTTTGATTACTTTATTCATACTATTTCATCCTTCCACAAGATATAGTCCTGACACCAATCTAGGGTTGCTACCCAAGCCGGCTGATCATCCGTTCTATCGGCTTGGTTGTCAGACGCAACATTCTTATAACCCTTTCTTGCTAGCCAGCCAACTACGGCTAACTTACAGTCATGTCAAACAGTGCCGCCAGAATCACAGCAAAGTAGCTGCATTTGCGTTTGTTTAAGCTGTTTTCTAGTGACATTTATTTGGATACACGCACAACAATGAGCTAATGATGTACGATTTTGCCTGGCATAGAAAATGTGCTCTCTCGTCAGGACACTGTTGTTCAGAGGAGCTAGCCAACAACACAGCTAACACAATCACTTCAAACTGAAGCTGGAAAGACATCAAACTAGCTGCATTTCGTTCCACCTGTTGTTTTCTATTGACATTTCTATGTATACATCCATAAAAATTCTGTCAGCTGATTCATGATTTCGACTGGCTGACTAGATGCCTGTCCGTCTCGTCCTGACATGTTCATTACTATGGGACAGCTGGATATCGAATTTCAATATTGAAACAATGTTGCAAATATCAGAGACAGACAGCAAGGTTTAAACAAATCTCTACTTTTGAAAATCAAATGCTCGACTAAATTAAATGTGAGATAACATCTAGATGCTTTTTATAGTGGAAATCAAATGTATAAATTGGCTGGCAGGGCTGATCACAGTGGATTGCAGTGAGATGGAACAGAATAAATAGGCATTTCAACATCATAGCTTTAGCCCGTGGTAACTTGTGGAATATACAACTGGGTGGTTCGAGCCCTGAATGCTGATCGGCCGACAGCTGTGGTATATCAGACTGTATATCACGGTATGAAAAAAAACATTTCATTTTACTGCTCTAATTACGTTGATAACCAGTTTATAATAGCAATAAGGCCCCTCTGGAGTTTGTGGTATATGGCCAATATACCACAGCTAAGTGCTGTATCCAGGCACTCCGCGCATAGCGTCGTAATTACAAACAGCCCTTAGCCGTGGTATATTAGCAATATAATACACCGCTCGGGCCTTACTGCTTAATTATAGACACGGGCTGGAATGCGGCTTTAACCAATCAGCATCCAAGATTAGTCCCACCTGTTATATAAAGTTAGCTAATGAATATCTAGTCGAATTATGGCTAGCTAGCGAACGTCCGTTTATTTTTTACCTTTCTTTACGGCTGCTATAATCCTTGGGTTGAGCTCCAATTGTTCCCAATCCATATTTCCCATACATACCATTTAGTCTGGGATACATTTCGCCATTCTGTGAGGCATCAGCAAGCAAAATGTGAACAGCTTGCTGGCTAACTATTGTGGTAACAAAAAGACTGGAGGACTGGCGCGCGAAATACCCGCCCACAAATCGTCATCACAGAGCGCGTCGCACTCTGTTTCGTGTTGGAAGGACCTAAATACAAATTTAGGGGTGTACATTTAAAAACTTTTTTTGAAAGCAATAGCTACTAACTGTAAAGTGATTTCATTATATTTCGGTGTACATAATAATTGGGATACACAAATAAGAATACTGTGTACATAGTTTCAATAAATGCAATGAAATACTCATCCTGAAGTTGTCATCCTTACCCTGAAAATAAAATATTTGGTTTAGCTTATGCCGAGTAGGTTTTGCGAAAGTCAAAACACCAAAACATAAGCTACCTTGTCGAATGGGATATGAAATTTGCTAACAATTACCCTTTTAAACGGCATATCGTATCACGTGAACATGTTTTGAGAACCAGCTTTTAGCATATGCACAGTCTTTTTACTATGAGAAAAGAGTTAACCAAGTATCCATAGCGTCTGAAGTGTTTCTTCCTGTACTGGATTTCTTTGTCGCCATTACAAGAACTAGCGAACACCGCGCTGGTATTACACTTTGAATAACGTCAGGTAGCTTGCTATATATAAAGATAGTAAGTACTATCTCGGCTTTGAAACTTAAATGAAAACATATTTTGCCATGCATGTCTCCCCTTCTGCACTAACATTACAGTAGTGGGTGTGTGATATCTAGTTGCTAATGTAGCTAGCTACACATTAAATGGGTTAGCTAGCTGGTTATCTTGACTTTGGTACTGTTGTGACAATGAGCGCAAAAATGTCCCACTTTACTGTAATGTAAACATGTGTTGTCCGAACTATTTCAGTAATTGCTTGCAAAATCTTCTCTAAAGCAATATATTGATGGCTTGTCAATTGTGGTCTACTGGTGTAATCAACACATTGCAGGGGGAATGTGTAAATACGATTATGTAGCCAACGTTACACAGAAGTGAAAAATGACAAATTATCCTCTTTTGATACAGGTTTATTTGGGCGGACACCACAGACATGACTTCCCGCATATGCAAGAACTGTGGATGTTCCGAGATCGACCTCGATCAGGCTCGGGGCAATGCAGTATGCACGAGCTGTGGGTCTGTGCTGGAGGACAACATCATCGTGTCCGAGGTGCAATTCGTGGAGGGCAGTGGTGGGATTTCATCAGCTGTGGGGCAATTCGTCTCAGCAGATGGTGAGACCTGCATATTGCATAAGACTTCAGCATCACAAAAAATAGAGAAATAGAGCTTACCACTATGCAGTATTACACAAATATCCTCTGCCCAAAGTCTAAATCCATATTTAGAGAAATATTGCATATGTGAAAATGCACCATATTACATGCTTGTCTCCGATGTTAAGCAGACAATGTAAGAAAAGTGCTTCACAAATAGAAAGACAACTGTTCAAATAAGCTTGATGGTATTGGGAAGAAATCCTTGCAGTTAGATTAAACAAAAAGTATATATAGTGCATAATGACATCATAAGCACTATGCTACATAAATGTTTCACAAATCATAGACTATCCATGCCTTTAGGGGGGAAAAAAAAAAAAAAAAAAAATCAGCATTTGGTTACATCTTGTGGGCTTTGCTAAATGTTTCATAACCCCCATGCTGTTTTATGATTTGAGAAATAGTAACAATAATACAGTCTTCAAACCCATTATGAAGTGTTCACCCTCAGTTGGAATGAAAGATACTGTTCTAAGTTCAGTTAATTGTGTTATGGTCTTGCTGTAAGGCCAATCATAAAAAATAATTGCACATCATACATATGGGAATTTTAAATGAATGATATGCATATGGTTTTGAAGTCTACAATCATGCCACTAGCCCAATATTAGACCTCTGATTAATGAATAAGACAATGTCTATGGGCATTCCATAGCGATTGCGTTTGAGAACTTCTGGTACAATGACTACCTGCTAGCAGCATGTGCCCCATGTCCATAGCTACATCCATATATAAAACAAATATTCGGGAGACTTCTGATAAAAAGAATAATCATTTGCATTGGAGCGGTATTTATTAGAAAGGGGTAAAGTTAAAGATTTGGTTCGGGCGCCAGGCAGGTATTAACCATGCCGAAAGGAAAATAGAATACCACTACCAGACCCACACACATCAGCAGAAGAGACTGCCTAGAGTGTAGCCTGTTTACCAGACAGCCAGTGGAGAGAAAAGAGAATACACACCCTATAAAACCCACATCACAGCACAGGGGTAACCCCAACCAGAATACCTCATACAATAATAATGGCAGAGCAATTGAACAGCAACTTCATACAAGAAAGAACCCAGCCATCAACAGAGGATTTGCAGTAATATTTATTATCTTCCAGTGGAGGAGTGCAGAGCATATGTCAGTCACAACAAAGGCCTTAAAAATGTCCACAATCTTCTCAGCCACATGTCATTAGTACACCCCACCTCAATACAGTTTAAATAACAATACACAACTTGCAAGCAACCTCCCTTTTAACTAAAATGTCCACCCAAATACTTCTGGCAGGGCAATAATAGTCCAGCTCTAATGAACTTCAATGGGAAATGCATTTCAAAAATAGAAAGTCTGTTGCAGGGTAAAGCACTGGAATGATAGAGGGAAGAGAAAGAGAACAAGAGAGATCTTAGCTGTGGTCTTCAGACGTGCCGGTGTACTGTCTGACTGTCCGATGGTTTGTATGTCAAAGCTTCGCAACAATGTTGCTACTAATCCATGAGATCCATAACCGGCGCGGTCCCAAACGATAACAACCACGACCTAGAGCGGTCACACCGATGATTGAGTTAAATACTTTATAAACTACACACGCTGAAAATAAACCAAACTTCTGCAGCATAGCACACACCATCAAACTGTCGCGCCAACCAAGAGCTCCTCCCGAGAGCTGAAAGAGCTGTCTTTATTTCCTCCTTCCTTACTGCTGATGCGCTCTTAAAGTGGCAGCGCACGGTGAAGGCTCCGTGCAGGATTTCGCCACAGCGTCACCGAACAATGAACAAGAAACTTAAATCAAATTGGTCACATACATATGGTTAGCAGATGTTATTGCGAGTGTAGCGAAATGCTTGTGCTTCTAGTTCTGACAGTGCAGCAATAGCTAACAATTCCACAACTACCTAATACACACAAATCTAAGGAATGGAATAAGAATATATACATATATGGATGAGCAATGACAGAGGCAAGATGCAATAGATGGTATAAAATACAGTATATACACATGAGATGAGTAATGCAAGATATGTAAACATTATTGAAGTGGCATTAAAGTGACTTGTGATCCATTTATTAAAGTGGTCAAAGATTTCACATTTGTAGGTAGGCAGCAGCCTCTGTTAGTGATGGCCTTAAGATTTAAAAACAGATGTCTCTTGGTCCCAGCTTTGATGGACCTGTACTGACCTCGCCTTCTGGATGGTATTGGGTTGAACAGGCAGTGGCTCGGGTGGGTGTTGTCCTTGATCTTTTTGGCCTTCCTGTGACATCGGGTGCTGTAGGTGTCCTGGAGGGAAGGTAGTTTGCCCCCTGTGATGCGTCGTGCAGACCGCACCACCCTCTGGAGAGCCCTGCGGTTGTGGGCGGTGCAGAAAGGAGGGCCTTGTATGCATCGCGGAAGTTAGCGTAGCATTGATCCAGTCTGTCGCTCTAATTTGACTTGTTAAAATCCCAGCTACAATAAATGCAGTTCTGGTTCAGCCTCTGGAATCATCCCTGGGTGGTTCGGACAAAGGAGCCACTTCGGGAAAGTCGTAGTGCTGATAATTTGACTCTGATAACCGAAACAGGCAGGTGCTGGCCCAGACGAGAAGTGAAGAAAACATGTGCGAAGCTAGAACACATTGGCATCCATATTAGATTTATTTGGGGGGGGGGGGGGTAGCAGCAGCTAAAAAAACGTTACGTTCACTGCTCGGTGATGCAAATAGTGATTCTCCAAATCAGAACCACCTACCTATTTTGGATGTCACTTCGGAACACATGCTGCTAGCAGGTAGTCATTATACCAGAAGTTCTCGATCACAGTCGCTATGGAATGCCTTTAGATTTTGTCTAATTAATCAGATCTAATATTGGACTACCCTGCCACTTCGTTTGCTATACTGAGATGGCTAGGGCTGGAAAAATGTAACTTCTCAAATGCAGAGATGACGCTATAGCTGCAAGGACTAACAGTCCATGAAGTCAACATGATTAGTTAAACAATGTATAGCTTCAAAATATGGTTAAAGATCATTTACAAATGGTGTAAAACCTTATATTTTGAGTTATAAACCATTTTAAATTAAGTGCATGAGGCATTTAAAAACGTGACATTGAATCAACGGGCATACATTTTTATTTGAGATGGCTGTAACGTTAAACACACGTAAATTCACAGAGTGGGCCTTTAAACATAAGTCTGGTCCAGAAGTTCATTGAAATGTTACTTCCTGTAGTTTCATCATCTTAAATTACCAACTTATTTATATTCTTTGTATGAAGGTTAGTTTACTGAATAGTAAGAATTAGCTCATTACTTTACAGATTATAGTAAAAATTTGTCCTAGAACCATACAATATGTAGCCTATGAACCCAGTCTGTGGGCTATAGTTAACATTCCAATCGAAAATCGCACTTGAATAGACAAGGTTAAATTTAAAGGTTAGACTAAAAACTCCAACACCGTAATATCTGAAATAGAAATGTATTGCGATAGAAGATCTTGATAGGCATGGAATATTCCCCAGTTAACATTATCCTAGAGAAACAATTGACAAGTTACATTTTGCGTGATGTTCCAAGGTGCTCAGCTCACTTTGGCTTTTTAATTTCTTTATCCACGCTTACCTGAGGAAATAAAAATTACAAGGTAAAGGATCTACATTTTATATAATCCAGAAATTATGGCTACACAGGCACATTGCTTAACTTATTTTCTCAAGTAGTTTGTCAAAGCAATCTGCTTTGAACACCGCTATATAGTCTGGGTTTTCATTATGATAATTATAGGACAGATTGCCTACCTCTCAAGATGCCTTCATGCACACTACCACCATAGCAGCCCGGGTCACTGCTCCTGGTGTTGAGGGTTATTTGATCTTGGCCCAGAGTTGTCAGGACAGTTTTCATGTGATCCTTCATCATCAATATAGTTACCACTGATGACTTTGGGCAGGTTTGTAACTTTTTCTGTAGAGATGTAGTTCAAGTTGGGATTATTCTCAGCTCCACCTTGCGTGCTTTTGAGGCTAGATAAGTACCCATGGTGATCTGAAAGAGTTTGTCCACAACCAAGACAGTTTGCGTCATACTGACTACGAGTGTTGGGGTTTCTGTCTCGTTGGATATTGCCTGTTTGTACAACCCCGTATCTTGGGGATTGAACACTGGTCATTGATAAAGGTTTCTTAGCACTAACTTGAACAGCTCTATAGAAGCTTAAAGGTGACCCATGTTGTCTACGATTAGGTTGGCCATTGCCACCCTGGGTGTTCTCATAGGCACCATTGGCTGATTGGACAGCTCCATAAGCATTCTTGCTAAAACCATCTTGGTATTTACTGTAATGGCTGGAAGTTGGTTTTACTTGGCTGGGTGACAGCTGGGCACTGGTAAGCTGTGCAGACCCATGGTGGCCTAGTGTAGTTTCACCTCTGTTTAATGCTTGAAGATGACCACCATGCTGCACAGGCTGATGGAAGTTAGAAGTGGTACCATGAATGGGGTCAGGTTGGCCATTTATTTTCCCAACCTGAGATGTTGGTTGGAAATGGCTAGGTGGATCCTGGACAGTGTGGCTCTGGGAAAAGTCCTGTTGCTTTTCCACTGATTGGGCTCTACCACTTTGGGCTGACCCTTGGTTGAACAAACAATAAATAGGACTGACACAGCTGGGATTGTCTTGGGCACCAGTGTCTTGAGAAACCATAGGCTGGCCTCCACTGCTAACTTTTATGAAGTTTGAATTTCCTCCAGAGTTGCCCAGGGAACATTCCACACAAGGATCTGATCCGTCAGTATCAACATTGCTACCACTTATGACTGCAAGCAGATTTCGCTCGTGTCCTTTTGCTGCATACTGAACAGTAGAAGCACCATACTTGCTAGGAGCTGGAGTTCTTCTGTGGCTTTGTGAACCTCTATACGCACTTGTAGCTTGTTGGTCAATGTTTAGGTGAGAAGAAGCAGACTGACCGGGAGAGGGTTCCCTTATGCCACTAGTGGCAGGTTGGATCCTGATCTGTTGTGGTGCTGGCTCAACTCTGTAGCTTCGTGAACCTCCATACTGGCCAGTAGCTTGTTGGTTGATATTACTTTGAGTAGGAGCAGACTTGGGAGTAGGTTCAACTCTGACACTTTGTGGACCCCTGTCCTGGTTAGAAGTATGATGTATGATGTTCTGCTGAAAAGGAATAGTCCCAATAGGGGCTTGGGCAACTCTGCTGCTTTGAGAACCATCATACTGGCTAGGCACCGATTGAGATGTGCTTGTGGCAGGTTTAGCACTACTGCTTTGAGAAACATCCTGGCCAGGAACTTGTTGGATGCTGTGGTGCTGAAGGGTTACATACTTGCTAGTAGCAGGTTTAACTCTGTCACTTTGTGAAACTTGATGTTGGCTAAGGGCAAGTTTGATTGCAATGTGTTGAGCAGCACCATACCGGCTAGTAGTGGGTTGGACATGTGGTTGAGAGGCAGCATGCAGGCTAGTAGCTAGTTTCTGCAGAGTTACACTGTACGGACCAGGTGTAACAAAGCTGGTTTGCATTCCCACATACGGGTTAGAAGCTGGTTGGACATGATTGCTTTTGGAAGCGTCATACTCGCTAGCCACAGGGACATCATTTTTGTCTTGGCTGGTTCCATAGAAGCTAGAGGCTGCACTATTATGAAGTTTGTGGCTTTGGCATATACCAGAGTGAACAGGTTTTGTATTGCTGGGGTTAGGTTGAGTGATAGTTCCCATTTGTGAAGGCTGATGGCAATGAGGGGTAGACTGGACATTGTCTGAAGCTTGGTAGACCGTGCCCTGTGCTGTGTTGTGATAGTCTGTGTTATGTTTTGCACCACTGTAGACAATTTCAGTCCTGCCAACTGAGGATCCATAATGGCCTGAAGCTGGCTTGGCATATTGTCCCTTGCTAGGTCCATATTTGTTTACAGAAAGTTGGCTAGGTACAAGCATCTTAATTGGTGCCAATTGAGCTTTGGTGGGCTTCACTTCTCCAAAGGAGGTTTCATCATGGCCGAGACTATCATGACCGGGAACTTGAGATAAACCACTTTGGCTATCCCCATACGTGCTGTATGCAGGGACTTTGCTGGTGGTAGGTTGATGATCTACACCTTGGACAACAAAGTTGTCTCTGGAAGCAGGTTTCACATAACTTGAGGTACCTTGGGCACGGTCACCTAGTGGGACCTTGTGACTGGGAACTTGCTGGAAGCTGTTACTTACTTGAGAAGAACCATGCACATTAGCAGGAAAGACTTGTTTCACACCAAAGCGCTGGGCATCTGTGTTGTAGTTGGAACCAGGTTGTACTTTAGTATTCTGGTAAACATAGGAAGCAAGGAAAGGGTTTACCTTGCTTGGAGTGTCATAGTGTCTTGGGGTCTTGACAGTGTCAGGAGTATATTGTTCACTGGCTGGCTTGACATATTGCTGGGGGATAGATATGCCATCAGAACTTTGCAAAACACCATATTGGCTATAGCGTCCTAAGCCAGAGAGGACGTTACCTCCAGAATGCTGCGGTGTGCTGCCACTTTGTGCAGTGGTGTCGCTTAAAGTGGGCTTATTGTTCACCGTTTGGACAGTTGCATGATGGCTTGTGGCTGGTTTGTGCAACTTTGCTGATTGTACAGCATTGTACATCTCATGTTGGGCAGAGTTGCTTGGTCTCTTACTCTCATAGTTTGGGTGAGGTCTCAAATGTTGCTGTGCATTTTGAGTGCTGCCACCAGGAGTACTGATTATGTGGCTGGGAACTGGATTGAGAATACTAGATTGGGCATTGATCATCTTTGCAGATGTAGGCTTATAGTGGCCTGGGATATCTTTGATCCCGTCACCCTGGACAGGGCTGTGGATGGGAAATTGCCCATATCCACCAAGCCTGCTGCCTCTATCAGTTTCAGGCCTGATTCCCATACCCTTTTGATGTGGAGTATTAACATCCTGGGTGGATTCATAGACGTTTATGGCTGGGGTGTCATTATCACTTAATTTGTGTTGGCCAGTACCATAAGCACTTCCACCTTGCACAAGTCCATAGCGATTCAGAACACTTTGTACATTGCTGGATGATTGTGGGGCACCACTTCTTTGGAGACCACTGTAATGGCCGAGAGAAGGATCCAGGGTGTTGTCAACTGTTAAAGATCCATAGTTGGTACTATAAAGCCCCCCTGTCTGTGACACCTCATGATTGCTTGGAGAAGGTTGTGTGCCGATAACCTGGACACTTTCAGTGTTGGTGGGAACTTGCTGTGGACAGTCAGGCTCTGGTTTATTGGCTGCGCCATCTAAAACAAAGGATTTTTTTTTTTTATACGTTCCTTAAAACTGTGTTTAAAGTAGACTACATGTAGTTATGTAAAACAATCTTACCTTTGTTGCTGCCTGTGAATTTGATTGCGCCAACCCCAGGCATTTCAGATTTAAAAGTCTTGTCCACAAACAGCCTACTGACTGAGCTAAGTGGGTAGAGGCATCGCACTGTGAGTCTAAAAAGGAAAGGTCATTAGAGATGTGCCATATGCAGCCACAGTTAATCCACATTTCTTGATCAGATTTATTAATGACATTTGGGACTATGATTATTCACACCTAGGTCACCTACTGTATTCTTAAGTAGCATATTGCACAAATAAGTTCATATTCAGATCAGGGCATTGTATAATGAAAATGACAGCATTGAAATGCTAAGATCGATCATGTTCCCAAATAACCATGACTGATCTTTACCTGAATGTAGAATCCCTGGAGATGAAAGAAGCGCTGTCAAGTATGAGCTCCCTATAAGATAGGATCTCGTTTTCATACACTACAGAAGAGTCTTCAACCTATAAGACAAGTGGAAACTTCTGTTACTTTGTAATGTGTAGCTCAAGTCAGTCAAAAGCTCATGACTGAATTTTCCAACCATCTAGCCTATAGCATTATTGTATACTGTTTGTTCTATGGGATTGTCATTTAGATCTAGATAATGTTAAAATCGAAACTCCCCCCTCCTAATAAATGATTTAAATCAATTTGGCTGACCTTTCAAATTCTGCTAAAACTAAACAAAATTCCACAGGCTCCAAACGTATATTTTAAATGAGATCTTACCATAACCGTGGTGTTGCACGTGTTCAAGCCAAACTCAAACAGCACTCTTGAGTCGTCCATTAATTTTGGTTTACAGGTTCTGTCCAAGAGGGTCGTACTGCGTGGATTCACTGCAGGCCAGGTCGTTTTTGTACTGGTCACCACAGTCATGATCCCATCAGTTGAACAGACTGGAAAGACAAAAAAAGGTCAAAGCTGCAGATGACAGCCCAATACAAAAACAAAGCATGCGTGTTATGGATGGATACTCACTTAAGCTGATCACGTCTGAAAAGACAGCGTGTTGCTGTTGCTGTCTGGATCTCCAAAGTCCTTGAATCTCTTGAGTGTATTTCAAATATGCCATAAAAATGCCTCAAGTTGATATCCTGAAATAAAAAAAGTTTTGGCCCATAGCAGTGAAGTAGGCCTATAAGCAACTATTAGAGGGCAATGTCCTGCCAAATTTGGTTGATAGTCATGCCTTAGATCAGTGGTTCCCAAACTGGTGTCGGCACAGACAGGTAGGGGGAGATTAACAAACGGCTTCTTTTTTTTAGCTAGTCATTTTACCTTGAGCCGCTAGGGGGTGGCATAGTTTCAACGCCAATGTAGTAGTGGGCCTAGTCAATCTTTTATCTTTTTACTGGTCGACCACCCCCAAATTAGCGCAAATGTTCTAACTACACTGAACAAAAATATAAACGCAACATGAAGTGTTGGTCCCATGTTTGCCGAGCTGAAATAAAAGATCCCAGAAATGTTCCATACAGACACAACTTCTCAAACTGCGCACAAATTAATTTACGTCTGTTAGTGAGCGTTTCTCCTTTGCCAAAATAATCCATCCATCTGACGGGTGTGGCATATAAAGCTGATTAAACAGCATGATCATGACACAAGTGCCCCTTGAGCTGGGGATAAGGCCACTAAAATGTGCAGTTGTGTCACAACACCACAGATGTCTCAAGTTGAGGGAGTGTGCAATTGGCATGCTGACTGCAGGAATGTATGCCAGAGAATTTAATATTCACTTTCCTACCATAAGCCACCTACGTCATTTTAGAGGATTTGGCAGTACGTCCAACCAGCCTCACAACCGTAGACCACTTGTATGGTATCATGTGGGCGAGCAGTTTACTGATGTCAAGAGTGTCCCACAGTGGCGGTGGGGTTATGGTATGGGCAGGCATAAGCTACTCACAACAAACACAATTGCATTTTATTGGTAGCAATTTGAATGCACAGAAGTACTGTGATGCAAACCTTTTGCAATTTTTTTTTTTTTTTTTTTTTTAAGGCATCTGTGACCAGATTCATATCTGTATTTCCTGTCATGTGAAATCCATAGATCAGGGCCTAATTAATTTATTTCGATTGACTAATTCTCATGAACGGGTGGCTGATTTACAAAAATAAAGACAATGCAACCATTAATGAGGGTGAATCTACAACAGATGAACCGCCATCTGATAATGACGCCGAGCGAGGCGCTGGCAGGTGAGACCCTAGTACCAGTGGGAAAGGAGTGCAAGGGTGAGCTGGCGATTACATTCAGTATGGTTTCACGTCTCATGGTTGATTGGGGGATCCACATCCACAATGTGTTGCATGTGCTAAAAAAAACAGTTTGAAGCCAGTGAAACTGAAGAGACATTTACACAAACACGCAACGCTGATAAACCGGTGGATTTTGGCTGTGGCAAAGAGCAAGATTTGCGTGGCCAAAAGCATACATTGACCACAGACTACAAACACTACCAAAGCCCAAGCTGTTTGTTATTAAGTGTCATCTCAAATACGAGAAATCTAAAAAGCCACATACTATTGGTGAGACTCAATCTCCTGGCAGCAATAGGCATGCGAGTCAGCTCAAACAAATCCCGCTGTCCGATAACACTGTTGCCCGGCAAATATATGAAGTGGCAAAAGAAAGCGTCAGCAGATTGATCGAATAACAAAACTAGATGAGTCAACTGATGTCACATGCAGCTCACCTTCTCATATTTGTCAAATACTGCTATCAGGGGAAACTACATGAAGAGGTTTTTTTGGTGTGCTTGAGAACATTCAACAAATTTGATGAAGATGCAGGATGAGGGGCTGTGTTGGGAGAACTGTATGGGCGTGTGTACAGCTGGGTAAACAAGGGTCTGAAGACAAAGATACAAGCCATTGTGCCACACGTAGTATTCCCTCCTTGTGCTACACAGGGAAGCTTTAAGGCTCTTGATAAGAAGCTTATTAGCGTGCTTCAAACAAAAAAGGGTGTACTTCATAAAGGCACGCCTCAAATACAAGACATATGCTGTCCTGTGCAAATAAATGGTATCTGAGCACGAATTGCTACTGTTGCATACTGAGGTCAGGTGGTTGTTGAGGTAAAATGCTGTTGCGTCTGTTTGAAATGACAGATGAAGAGCACCTATTCATACTAGATACAGAGTCGCCCAATGCAGAATGGCTGGCAAAACTGGCAGACATTTTTGACGGACTTAACATGTCACTGCAAGGCCCCATTACCAACATTATGTCATTGACTGACAAAGTTGAGGAGTTTGTGAAGAAGCTGGAGTGCTGGGGAGTGCAAGTGGAATAGAGAGGACGAGTGTGGAGGCATTCACTGGATTCAGTTTGAGGAGAATGAACTGCACCTGGATGTTACAAAAAGCAACAATCACCTCCAAAACTTAATGCACATTTCAGGAGGTACTTTCAAGAGGCCACAAAAACCACGACTGGAGCCAACAACCGTTCATTGCCACCGCCACTGTCACCGGAGTTACAGTATTCCTGGAACTGTCCAGTGACAGGACCTTGCCACAATCCCGCTGGTTGAATTCTGTCTGTCAATCGCAGGAGAATAACCGGGATTATCTGAAATCGCATTGATAAACTGATTGCTTTTTCATCTGTGAAACTACTTTTCCCGCACTTACATACATTAAATGGTTACGACTCACGAGAGTGGAACATCAACTACTTTTATCTGTATCAAGCATAAAGCTCTGAATACAAATGCTGTGTTCCCAGCATCAGGCTCATCCATCTCATTAGAGTGAGTATAGATTAAAAATAGGTTTAAGGTAATTACCCATGTAAATTACCAAATAAAAGTATGAAGTGAAATGCGAACAAATATATGTGTGTACATCATTGTACAGCAATAGGGCTTTCAAAAATATAAATGCGTGAGTGTATTGGGGATGGGGAACACGAGCTGTGACCCAAATGTATAAGGGGGTGAGAAAAAGTTTGGGAACCGCTGCCTAAGAATGGATTGAGACACTGATCTTTTTTTGTTCTACACCAGCATCAACACAACAGATTCAGCTATTTTCCAAGCCTGTGATTAGCTGTATCAGTTGTGTTTTAGTGCTGGGCTAGACCAAAAATGTGCACCCTTTGGGTTTCCCCTAGGAATGGATTGAGAAACACTGCTTTAGAATTGACAACATACTGTACCTCATAAGTGTAGCCAACAGTGAACAGTGGCACCTCCAAGGTCAAAATATGGCTTTCGTTTCGCAGGTTGTACCCTCTTTCAGCCACCAGCTCAGGTGTTAGAGGGTCATGACCGACCCCGATCTCCCACAGGTATCCCAGTCTTGGCTGGGTCATGTCAAAGACAATGCCTCCTCTTGTGCAAACCCCTTTGAGCTCAGGAGGGATTGGGGTGAGAATGCAGATTTTTGTAAGCAAGTTACTTTAGCAAGGTCTTCAAAGTAAAATGTTACGCTTGAAGTAAAACAAAGAGGTCTTCAAATCAAGTCCTTACATGCGTTGCTGAGCTGTTCCATAACAGAGGCTAGATGGTAGTAAGCCTCTTCCTGGGGCATGATGCTTAACGTGTAGTTCATGTCCATGGAGTACTGGAAGAGCCCCTCACCTAAGTACTATTAAGAAATATATATATTTTTTAATCTAGTATTTTTTCAAAGTTGCAATTCATGACTATAAGCTCCATTTATGGAAATGTTTGATCCAAAATGTACTCACCGTCCTATGCACAGCCTTGTCGTCAAAAGGAACCCTGATAGTATAGACATGGGTGCCATTGGCATGGACGATCTTACTGATGGTGTAGCCATGTTCTGCAGCATCTGACACAGAGAACTGCTTTTCATTCAACTTCACTCCCATCAGAGCCACATCGTGAGGAATGTTCCCCAAGTACACGTTGAACGTATGCTCTTCAAAGCTGGTCTCTGGAGGAGTAATGGAGGAAATAGTTAAGTAGCCAAATTACCAGAATTAACAAGAAATCAGCAATGCCACAAAGCACATGGGAAATAACACCTTGGTTATTGTAACCACATGTTCGTTATGTGCAAAAAGGATGAACATACTGTGGTATGGAGGAAGGGCGGCGACGTCAATGGTGAAGGGGTGCCGGCACAGCAATGGAGTGTCCACTACCCTGAGCAGCCGGTGTCTCGTTTCAACAGTGCTACCATCAGTGTAGACATGAGAGAACACATGCTCATAGAACAGGAAAGCCACGTACATCTCCCGGTAGATATTGTTTTTCACCAAACTCTAAAAATACAGTTTACTGTGTTAACTTGCACTTCAAGCTGTCGTGAATAAGCAATAATCTAGTTTTATAATTAATTTAAGTTTAAAAGCACACTAGGTAAACGTTATCTACGAATATATTATGTTGAACAAAAATATAAAAATGCAACATGTAAAAGGTTTCATGAGCCGAAATAAAAAGATCCCGGATATTGTCCATATGCACAAATATTATTTCTCATTGGATTACATCCCTGTTAGTGAGCATTTCTCTTTTGCCAACATAATCCATCCAGCTGACAGGTGTGGCATATCGAGAAGCTGATTAAACTTTGATTACACAGGTGCACCTTGTGCTGGGTACAATAAAATGCCACAGATGTCTACATTGAGGGAGCTTGCAATTGTCATGCTGACTGCAGGAACGGCCACCAGAGCTGTTGCCAGAGTTTCTCTAATTTCTCTACCATAAGCCGCCGCCAACGTCATTTTAGAGAATTTAGCAGTACTTACAACCACCCTCTCAACCGCAGACCATGTGTAACCACGCCAGTCTAGGACTTTCACATACAGGATCATCTGAGACCAGCCACCTTGTAAACTGATGAAACTGAGGAGTATGTCTAATAAAGCCCTTGTGGGAAAAAACTAATTCTTATTGGCTGGGCCTGGCTCCCCAGTGGGGGGCCTATGCCCTCCCAGGCCCACCCATGGCAGCGCCCCAGTCCAGTCATGTGAAATCCATAGATTAGGGCCTAACGAATGCATTTCATATAACGAAATCAGTCAATTGAACTAACTCGGTAAAAATCATTGAAATTGTTGCGTTTATTTTTGTTCACTATAGATCAGGTCTTCTAACTCCAGTCCCAGAGAGCTACTTGGTGCAGGCTTGTGTCAGCCCAACACAAAAATACTTGCTCAATTGTGGTCCAGATGAAAGATTAGGCCTAGTTGATTTATTTAAAATTGAAAAAAGGCCCAGTGTAGACAAACTTGACTTTCCTGTGTATATGAAATATAAAATGAATGCCCTTTTAGTGCAAGAGCTGTTTAATAAGTTCCAGCTTGTTTTGGTGGGATGAATTTTGGCCTTCCATAGTGACATCACCATGCTGTAAATTACTTAGACCAATTTTTTTTTTTTTATAATTCAAACTACCAATTACAGCTAATTTTCTGATTTCCCCTCCCCACTCAGACCACTCCCACACAGTCTTAGCAAGATATTTTCTTGAAAAATTGCCCTTGGTTAAGAAGCCATTTGTTTCTTTAATCACAAACATGTACTTAATTGTTACCCAGGAATTATATATTGTGATAAACAGCTGTATTGGGCATTTAAACATGCGTCATCTCAGTGCTGGAGAGAAAAGCCTTCACACCCAGCAGCTCTCTGGGGCCGCAGTTTGAAAACCTGGCACCAGTTGAACCTAGTCTAGTCCCAGATTGACAATGGAGTAGGCAAAAGAAAATGCCAAACTGTTTTTATGACAATTCCATAAGGAGTTTGTAGTTGAGCAGAAACAGACTGCCACCCAGGCTATGTCTGCACCCAGATCGGAGCTAAAGTCCAGTGGCTTTTACCTTCCTATATCCTCCTTCGGCACCAAAGGGGACACCCATCTGTACCATGAGCCCTTTGACTTCTAGAGTGTAGCCCCTGGCCCTCGCCGTGCCCTCATCTAGCAGTTGGCTCTCCACGCCCACGTTGATCTGCTTGCTCTCAAAGCCAAAGCCGCTGTGAACCAACGGTGTCATGATCCTGGGGGTCTCCCAGAGTAGCCTGACCCCGTCAAAGTATCCTGGGTCTGAGAGCGAGAAAGCAATGCAAGTCTTTAGAATGGTAGACACGTCACCAATCAGCGACATATTTAGACCATTATCAGCTAGAACAGAAAACCATCAGTAGGGCTACTCCGAACGTCCAGGCTCAGATTTGAAGAACTCTGGTTAACAGTGTAGGGATGAGCACAAATACTCGATTGAAGGTTTGTACATGATCACTAAATGAGTACTCTATTTTCAAATGCCACTATGTGCACACAGTAGGTAGATTTTAAACAAGTACTCAATTTGAAATAGTTCAGCGATTACAACAGAATTTCTTTCAAATGCCAATTCCTTTCAAGAGGTGGATGAGGGATTGTATTTACATTTAGGTTTCCATCTAATTGGCGACATTTTCATGCGAATATTCTAAAGTCTGGATTTAAAAAAAAAAAACGGCATTTCAGAGATGTTTCCCTCAAATTGTTGCAGATGACAGTGCACGTAAAAAATTCCCATGTACTGAATAAAAAAAAAACGTTTAATGGGTTTCAATTGCATTTAACTAATAGTTCACAAAAAAATGTTAAGAGCGTACCCATAGTTAGTGGCATGTTCGCGCTAGCCAAAAACACGCAGATGGCGCTTCTGCCTAGAGCACACTTATAGCCTACATGAGAAAATGTATCAAAAGAGCGAGTATTTATTTGTCAAACAGAAGCCAAGCGCTGATCATGTCACCAGAATAAGACCGATATTTATTGGAAAGGAGCGTCAAGCGCACCTCCTTGTACTTTCACCACCCTGTGAAGTTCATTCATCAGTAGTCTAATAAACTGCATGCTTGCCGGACCAGTCGTAGTGGGAGAACCACACATGCCATCGCGTCACAAGTTCTCGATATGGTTATTATAATATTTGCACGTTAAAGAGTTTCCGACATTTCTCATAATTTTACTGACAAAATTATCCCATCTTATGTATTTTGTTTTGTCAACATTTGGAAAGTTTTACAGAATATTCAGTTTCTAATCTGGCCTGTCATTTATCCTACATGTATTTCACTGGAAACCTGGTCATTGAAGCACAATTTCATGGCTTATCTGAAGAACTATGAGTAAATATTAATCCACAGTTGTCTTGGATGATTACGTGCATTATATTTGAATATAAAAAAACTAATTTGCATGGAGTTATCAAAATCTGCTGCAGCTGATGGTAGTGGCATTGTTAAATACCATTCTTTAGCGATATAGGGGAATACAAATAAATATACTTATGGTGCAGGCCACAGATATGTCAATCATGACCACCATCATTTTCTGACTGAAGAACACTGTCCCGTGAATGACCTCCACCGCAACACCGTCAACCTGAGAGTAGAAAGACAATGGTTGGGAAAAGGGTTTGCCAGTTTTATATTTTAGAAGTTCAACGTTTCCTCATCTGCACTGATTGGGAATACACCGCTATAAGAGCAAGCGTCTTGAGGGCTCCCACCATATTTCTTTCAATATTGTTTTCAGATCAGCACAGAAACGCATAGCATTTCTTGAAATACCCACCATTATGATTTCCGAGTGATTTTGTCTGTAGGGAGAGCGGAAGACAACCCTTTTCGGAGTGGCACTCAGCTCGTAACCCAGTCGATGGGCTTCGGTGATGGGCATGGTGGCCATTTCATCCTCATCCTTTAGGAACATTACCTGCCATGCAGAATTGGCTATATTTTGTGCCTAAGAGAGGATTCAGTATTGAGTCAACATAAGCTTGAACATGTTTCAATGCAAAGATTATACTTAAGAAACATGTTGAATACTTCTAAAGGATGTGGCTTACAACAGAATGGGCAGCCCTCCATGCTTCCTTTGAGGTTCCTTCAGAGGTAGTACAAGGCACATCTCTCCCCACAGTTACCTAAGGGATATAGGACTATATTTAAGAGGGGTCATCTAACTGTCGAAGAAAAACAATTTGATGGACTTTCCAATTCTGGTTCTGGAGGCCCACTATATGCCAGCAGAAGTTCTAATCAATCAATTAGTTTGAATCTTAAATAATGGTAAAAAACATAGTAATTTGATTGGGCATTTATCAGAGTTCATTTGACAAAGCAAATTGCGTTTCTACTCTGTGTGAAACCCAGTATGCACACTGGGCTAGGCCCCCAGGACCGGAAAAGGCAGCCTTACTGTACCTCCATGTAGTCCTCTTCACATATAACCTCCCGTTGGGACCAGGGCAGTAGCAGGGAGCAGGTCTGAGACAAAGGGTAGCACGACTGTCGGTCCTTGGCATCCATGACAATGATATTGAACTGGAAGGTGAATACCTCATCGTTCTGAAACCGCAAATATTTGTTAGTCATCAGGTTTGATCAGCTCAGCAAGATGACAGTTCAGTATGGGAAGACAGGAGTTTGAGTCCAGGTCCTCAGCCTGCACCTTTGTGTTCCATCCCTTAAACCAACACACCCTATTCACCACCTCATTCAAATCATCAAACCACCATTGATTCATTGAGTCAGTTGAATCAGGTTGGGCTAAGACTTTAGCACTCTGCTTTCCTAGAGTGAGACATAGGGTATATCCCAATTATCCCCCCCAAAGTGTTCACTTGTTATCGTGGAAACTCCCACTAGCCCATGCCTCCACCAATCAAATGCTTTTACATTGCAGGAAGTAGTGAACACTTCAGGAGGAATGAGTTATTGGGATGCACCAATAGGCTACCTGGTTGTCAATGTGACAGGAGAAGTAGGAAGCCCTGAGAGTGGTGTAGCCATCCATCTTGAAGGTGCTGATGGTGTAACCACACCGGGACGCATTCTTTTCATCTATGGGATGCACACCAGCCGCATCTGCAGAGAAGAGGACGCTACATTTCACTCTGCCCATCAATTACATTAAACAAATATACTCCATCCTACTATAGGATACTTATTGCCTACTATTGTCATTAATGCCAATATTGAGGACCCACTATCTAAGACTGAGGACACCAAATCGTTCAATCATAAACAGTTTAAATCAAATTGAGCCACACTTTAAGCAAGGTCTAAAGTAATACAACTAAATACTTAAACCTTGTTATCACCCACCTACAGCCTCAAACTGAGGGGCGTTGCCAGACCAACCAACATGCACCCACAGGTATCGATCCCGACATTCAGACTGTATAGCCACTCCTACAGGAGACAATTCAGGTTAGGGTAAGGGTACATTAGAAGACTCATGCAGACCTTGATCAATGAAAAGAACTCTACATACCTTCTGGAATACTGTAACCTTTTGGACTTCCAAGAACTCCCAAATAAAGTAATGATAGTCTGGGAGAAAGTTAAATTAATATCTGCCATTTCTCACAGGTAAACCACAACACATCAAAATTGTTTTGCATTTTTCCAAGTGACTTCAAACTCAGAATTTAAGAAAATCAAACTTACGCAATACTAATGCCAAGACTTGCAGCCATCATTTCGCTATACAAATCCCCAGCAAACAATACTAGTACTGGTCAGATAATAGCAGAAAGTAAAGACAGCAAGAAAAGCAAAACTAGTTGCTTTGAAACTCCCTTGCTACGAACCAAAGGGACAAAAAAAAAGTCATTCAGTCACAGGTAGACTAATCACCACCAGAAGAAGGAGGCAGAATGGAAACCAGGTGCAGCTGATTGAACTTGATTGCTTTGTAAAAAGTTTGATGACTTCCATTAACACCGTTTCTTACGGAAGGAGTGAAGCTTATTTGGGTATGCATAGCCAACTGCACAAAATGTTATATTTGGTGGTTGAATATGAAATTGATTTAGCCTAGCACTACACAGCTGATTCAAATAATTAAAGCTTGATGATGAGTTCATTATTTGAA